>NW_026643275.1:4016494-5355325 GCF_028829835.1 Penicillium mononematosum
CTCAAAGGTGGAGGCTCAGCTTCTACTTGCAGATTGCGGTACACAGTACGGAGTACCTGAGGCTCTGTTGCTCTTATGATGATTTGTCTTTCAATATGTGGAGGTGGGCCCTTGAATGCTGGGCTGCTCCGTACTCATTATAGACATGGGAAGTGCGAAGCATTCGAAGGGAAAGAATAGTATGGAAAGCAATGTGTACTAGTTCACCTTCCATTAAAAAAAAAAAGAGAAAAAGTAATGTGCTGAGTCTACGGACAGAAAAAAAAAGGAAGAATAAAACAATGAATGGAGACGGATTGATCCTGGTATTCGAAACAAGAGGACCATGGAAGGAGGCCAGGGAAGATGCGCGCAGACAGAATAAAAGCCCAATAGATTAGAAGAAAAACGATAGCCCATTCAAAGCAGCGAGTAAAACAAGCTCAAATATCTGTCATCATTGTCATCAATTCCTGAACCAATCATTCAACAGCCAAGGGCACGGCACAGATCTTCCCATGACACGGTTGACTCAATCCTGGAAACAACCACGAATGCAAGTCTTTTTTTTCCCCAGCTTCATCGACCGTGCACGTCCATCGGATCTGTGGAGACTAAGGCGCCAAGGTTTTGTCGCCGGCGCCGCATCGGAGCTTTCTTGCGGTTCGCAATGACAGCATCTTGCGCTTGTTCCGCGTTCATCTCGGTATCGCCATCCTTATCGTCGCGTATTTCCTGTGGAGACAGCCCGTGCTCGTGATTCCACGCCTCGTCGAGCTCCATAACGTTTTTGGGTTTCATGCGCAGCCATTTCATACGCGGGCCGACACGCGAGACCTCAGAGACCTTGAAGCCGTAGATCCTGGGGTCATAGATCTTGCCCTTGCCGAGTCCGGGACAGAGGTTGGGTGTCCGGACCCCGTTGATTTCCAGCGGCTGATTTTCCGGCGTGGGCGACTGTGCCTGGCGACCAGCCGGGGTTCGTGTCAGGGAGCCAGTGCGAGACTGCGTTGATGCACTCCGTGGCGACATCATTGACAATGTCGCGTCAAGGCGGGGCCCGATATCCAAATCTGGGAATGTCATGAAAAATAGACATCCGAACGTTGTACCGAAGAAGGCGCCGTCAACAGAGTGGAAACGGCTGTTGGGGGGTGTATAAATATCCATGCAACCGGGGCAGAAGAGCTTGACCGTTTCGTGGCCAGGGGTGTCGGACCGGCCCACGGGGAGCACTTTGCATCCGTTACAGTTGACTCGCGGACAGGTGCCGAAATGCTGCATCTCATATTTTTCGAGCATCTGTTGAATGCCGGGCCGCGAAGTGATATACCGTTGGTGAATCAACCCATACAGGAGCTCGGCGGAGCTCTCGATCACGCTCAAATCGCTTGCGACTCGGGCGTGTCGCCGATCGCCTGCTCTTCTGTATCCAGGTTGGTCACCACCGAGCGCATCGTCTTCATCTTCCTCCTCCTCCTCTTCCTCCTCCTCTTCCTCGTCATCCTCCGGCTCCACATCGAGGATCATCTCTAGTGCCTCCTTGTACATCGGCACCTGCGACTGGAGACCAGTCAGATTGAAATCATCCTCGATGAAGTCCTCCGACACCTCTGCGAAAAACTCATGGCCCATCAACGAACAAAACGAGGAAATCCAGGACTCCGGCGCTCCTTCCGAGGACGACATGTCGAACGAGGCGGACACAGATGACGATAAGGTCGATTCAGACAGTTGACTCAAATCCAGCCTGTCGAGGCCGTCGGCCAACGCCGAACCTGTCTCTCTCGACACGTTGCCGAGCTGGGGGGTGAGGTCTTCGGGGATGTTGGCGCAGACGAAGCAATTTCGTCACGCGGAGGGGCTGGATCGTGGCGAGGAAGGGTATAGGAGTTGGGAGGTGAGAACGAAAGACTTCAAGTATAACAGTAGGAGATCTTGAAGTTGATGGAGGGGCCGAAAAGCTAGACGTTCATAGCAATGTGCGGGGGGGGGGGGAATTGTGCGATCAACGGGAAGAGGCTGGATCTAAGGCTGGACCCCACCAAAATCTTATCAGTTTCTTATAGCCTTCATATTGAAAATTATCAGATCGCTTACCAGGTCTCAAAACACTCGGAGATTAATATTGATGACTTGGGCTTGGAGGTTGGGTGTGTCGGTCGAATCGGGTTAGGTCCGTTCGGTTCGTGGGGGCGGTGGGCAGTTGGGGAGAGAGAGAGAGGCCTTCCAAGGCTGTTCACGTATTGTGGCAGCTATTGTGGCAGCTATTGTGGCAGCTATTGTGTCTGCTATATCTCACGATGGCAAAAAGTGAAGTCAATGCTGGCAGGTTTCAATTTGCCTGAGCGGCATGAGTCACGTGTCAGCTGACGTGGGGGGATATAGCTAACTTGGAGGGCCATTGATACTCATATCTTGGAAGACTCAAATAACCAATGCTGTCATTGGTGTTATTACGACATGTAACTATCAAAGGGTATTGACTAAATATCAAAACAAGTCCCGAATGACTCGAGCAAACTCTCCCTCATCACCCAAAACCCCCGATAAGCCTTCGCCGGTGTTCTGAATTTCCCCATCCGGCCCCACGAAGCCACTAATACCATCACTCGAAGTGTTAGGCATGAAATTACCAAAAGCGCCAACAGCCTCAAACAGGTTTGTTAACTCTTGGCTCATCTGGAGTCCATTGAGAGGACTATTTCCGAGTTCGTTCCCACCATTCATGGGTCCATACATAGACAGATCCTGGATTGGATGTCCGGCGAGCCCGGCCATGGCCACCGCAGCACTTGAATGAGGATCACTTGAGTCTGGCCCAAAAGGACGGGCGAGAACGCCAAGTTTCTCGCCTATTTTTCGTAGGCCCTTGATTGTCTTCCATAACCGCTTGGAGACGTAGGACTTGGTACTGAACCCGTTGACCAAGTCGAGCGCCATGTAAAATTCATCGCGGACTTGTCGGTTGAAGTCGACCGGAGCATGGGAGACTGCTAAGAACAGCACCGCCAACGCAGCAACTAGGAAGTAGTTGAACGTTATTTGCTGTGTCCGGTAAATATCGGACATCTGGTTTAGCCGAGTTAGGACACGGACTGTGTCTTTGGCTATTTCCACAACAGTCTGGGCGTGGCCTCGATCTTCGGCAATGCTGGCAGGAGAGTGGAGCACAGGGCGATATATCAGGATGCGTAGCTGGTTCATCCGCAGGTACAAGAGGACCCTGAGCCGCCTCATGCCTCTGCTTACGTTTTCGCTGTTTTTAGGGGGAGCCGGCAGGATAGAACTTGAGCTCGTCTGGAACTTGCTTGTACCACTGTAGGATTTGGTAATCCAGATAGCCGATTTCATCACGACGGATGTCAGTGGTGCCTTCGGAGCCCAAACCAGAGTACCAGATCTTGGAGCTGATCCGGTTATATAGGACCATGCAGCGCAAGTAAGGCAGCGATGCATCCTGTGATTTCCACATGTTAGTTAATAAAGGTAACTGCATGCCAAAAGATATGCAGCCTTACAGGTTCTGGTAAGTTCGGATCAATATCCTCGTCCTGAATCACGAAAGGTAATCCCGTTCCTGAGACTCCATCGTCTGTCCAAGCTGTAGACTGACCAGAATAGTCGAATGATCTCGTCCCACTGCACCTCATCTGGGAACGATTTCACCAAAGCATCCCGGCGGTGCAATCCCATCTCTAAGCACATTCTTGCCGCCAATCCAATAAGCCGATAAGCCATGGCGTCATCATCTGTATGGTAATGGTATGTGGCCTGGAGTGGGACACAGAGTTAGAGTTATTGACTGCGGCAGTTGAAGAGACCTTGACTTACCACAATAGCAAAGAGCTGGATAGTTTTGATGGTATGAGACTCCCATAACTTTGATTCTATAAATGGCTTAACATCCAAGTAGAGCCGCTGCCCAAGTTCACTTTGACCGCCCCCTTCCACGACCAGCGTGGTTGCGAGAATCAATTTAAGAATAATCGAGCTTTCATCGTGAAGACCATCACAACCTGGAAAGCCCCGTTGCGCAAAGCCTGTCCTGGTAGCAGCCTCTATGAATGTGTAGAGCAGATTAGCCTGGGTGGTAACCTTGGCGATATCCACCACAGGATACATGATCCCAATCTCTTCCTCGTAAACCTTACAAAGACGTATTGCCTCTTCACGCGGAATCGTCCATATTGGATCCTTGGTAGGGTGCGTGATTGGAAGAAGCTGTCCCAGATGGGGAGCCGGGGAGCCAGTCGGAGAAACATGTGCGGTGGTCAAGTCGTCTGGGATTCCATCTTCCGCTGGGGTAATACCCATATTCTGTAAGCTGGATTTGGCCACGTCAAAATTGAAGGCTGAGCTTGTTGGACCATGGAAGCGTGGATGCCGGGCTCGCGGCTTTGCTAGGCCGGCTTGCATTGGAGTGTAGACCGATTGAGACCCATCGCGAGAGGGATGCTCAAACCCTGGTGACTCAAAGGCTGGTCTTTGAGTACGAAGGTCATTGAGATTGGTGAACAAGCTATTGACTTGCTCTTGTAAAGTGGTGATCTGATCTGTCATCGACCGGAACTCACTAGCTCGGCTATTAGTATCAAGTGCTGGACGGGTTTTATTCCTTGACTTACTCCGAATCCTTGAAGTTGTTATTACAACAATTAGGCGCATAGCGACCTGGGGATTGGGTCAGCGCTCGAAACTGAGGATCGGACAGCTCGGGCACAAAGAGTTGCAAGCTGTCAGCAGGGTTAAAAGCCACTTACATTCCAAATTCAGGTGACCACACCGTTGACAAGGCATCTGGCCATTGCACTTGATCTTACGCCGCTTGCATTCATTACTGAAAATTCCATGGTTAGCTCTGATCTCCCTACAAAGGCACCGAAGGAGAAGGCATAATCATATGACTTTGAATGCAAAACAGGTTATCCGACCAGTCGCAAGACTGGAAGGTGAAGCGACCGAGGTAACGGAAAGCAGAAAAGTGCCGGATCAGGCCATATCGTACCATGCAATGGAGATGTAGCGATTCCGCTTTGTGCGCGCCTGTGTTCCGTTGCCTTGTTCCGCCTTCTCTTGTTGGAATCGGACGCACCGATGGACTGATCGCGGGGGTCTGGTTGCGGCGGTGACATCTCTAGCTGAGGTGACTCTGAAGCCATGACCTGCAGAATATTGAAGCGACTCAATGAGTAGCCGGAGGGAGATACCGGCGTCGAAGTGCGGAGAAATTCCTCTCTCGCGGGGTTTCCCCAGATTCAGCTTACTCATCTGATTATCCGGCCGGTCATTGGCCCCGCCCGGGGCACATTTACAAATGGAGAATATATGTACTCATGGATACGATCATAATTTGTTAATGGCACAGTTTCTCGCTCGGGATATATTGCCCCAATTCAAAATGATACAAGTCTCGAATAAACCCCAAAGAAAAGATATATCAGCGCAATTACCTAACTGCTGAGACCAACCACTCTTTCCCAGCCAGCAATGACTGCACCAACCGAGCCCTTTGTTCAGGATTCTGGCGCAGGAAGCCAAAGGCAGCAACGAGACCAAAAACGACAGATCCCTGGAGTGTTTTCCGGACACCTCGCAAAATCCGCCCCTTTCTCGTGAGGCGCGCAGTCCAATGCCGCCACACGGGGAACGTGCAACGCAGCCAATAGTGAATCTGAGTGAATCTGAATACTATGTCAGTAAGAATCAGGAACCAGCAAGCAGGGAGCGCACGGATATGTGGTTGAATTCCAACCATCGGCAGTGATATACCAGCTAGAGCACGCCCCACGACGGAACACACTCTGCTGAAGCGCATCCTGCACCTGCTGAGTCCATCCACGCTCAGCATCCTCCTTTACTTCATATGAGCTAACCTGTCCATTCAAGATCGGCTTGATAAACTTCAAAGAGTAGTTTACTGCGTTCTCTGTCGCGAAAATAACACTGGTGTGCCCTGTTACCGTGTTCGGACCGAAAAGAATAAAGAAGTTTGGGAAAGAATCCATTGCGATGCCCTGGTATGCCTGGGCGCCTCCGCGCTCTGCCCAGACCTCTTCAAGATTCCTGCCCTCCCTGCCAATCACCTCTAGCGGGTGCAGCCATTGGTTGGTTTCGAAGCCATTGGCCATGATGATCACATCGGCGGGAATCTCCCTGGTCTCAACGGCGTCGTCCGACTTGTGGGGTGGATAGTGGCGGCCTGGACCAAGAGTCACGCTCTTCGCATTGACCCTTGTCAGAGGCTGAGTAGTCAGCTCCACATTTGGGGCATTGAGACTGCGATACCAGGTGCCGTCGATGATCCGTCGTTTACAGCCGAGGCTGTAGTTCGGCGTCAAGATCTCGTGGTATTCCTCTGGCGCAAGTTGGCGCATGTGGTCCAAAAACTTCTTCTCTAGCTGCGGCCGTGCTCTTCGGCCCCATGCAGTGTCTGTGAACATCTCGTAGAAATTTTTCTCCAGCATGAAGAAAGCAACCCTTCGTATGAACGACGCCAGTCCAGGCACATGGGTCATGAATGTAGGCGACCATTTCTCGTATAAGGGGAGATACTTGGGAGGGATTATATCAGGCTGGACCCACGGAGGAGTCCGCATGAGTTGAGTAATAGATCGAACATTGGCCACTGGCCTGGCCAGCTCGGGCACTACCTGCGCGGCGCTGCAGCCGGAACCAATCACGATGACATTCTTGTCCTCCAAATCAATCCGGTCGTTCCAGCGAGCCGTATGCATGATCTCACCTTCGAATTCCTCAATACCTGGGATGTCCTTCGGCCATGTCTTGGGTTCTACCAACCCGCCGACACCACTGACGACCACCTTGGCTCGCACAATTTCTGTCTTGACATAGATTTTGTGATGACCTTCCTGAGCTGCAATTCGATCTCGTTCGTGCTGAGCTAGATCACCGGTTCCAGGGACAAGGTGCGAGAGCGTAACCTCCCATTCCTCGTCATCCTCGATCCATCGAAGTTCCTTCACATCCGTATTCAACTGAATCTTGTCCACAATTTGATATCTCTCGCAGACATCTGCCATATATTGTGCGAGTTCTGGACCAGATGGATGGAGTGTGGACCAGTCCTTTTTCTGAGCAAAGGAGAAGGAATAGAATGTTGCTGGTCTTTACCTTCGGTGTTAGTCATTTAGTAAACAAGCTTTTTACTTGGGCCACCTACATGTCGCAAGCGACTCCCGGATACCTATTGATCCACCAGGTACCTCCAATACCGGACTGACGTTCGAATATTCGGAACTGGTCTGTCCCCAGAACCTCTTTGAGCCGGCAGCCCATGGCAACCCCCGACTCTCCAGCACCTACTATGAGAACCGGGTAATAAGTGTGTGCATTCTTGCTGTAAGCATGGCGCTTATGAATTCGGCTGATGGAAGAAGGCATGTTGCAGGTTAACAGTAATTACAGGCAACACAATGACGGTGAGACCTGGGACATGTTAATATTGACATACACACCCAACGTGGCACGAAATGTGAGTGTATCTTGGTAAGGAAATACAAGTCACACAAACAGCCTTTCGTCGGGTGTCTTCGACGTGCAAAGGTACCTAGGTACATATGTATGGTGTAGCTTCTCACGACTGCGGGGTATGCCTATCGACCTCGGCTTCATGTAGCTTCATTGTGATCGACAAGTGGGGCAATACTCCTACATAAATGACTCGTGATTGGATCCTTTTCAGAGAATGATTGAAGGGGAAATAATACGTAGGGGAAATCGCTTGGTGACCTACTAACGCTTGTGCTTCAGTAGGGTTCGCAGCCTGGGCACCAGCTAAGAATCTACGTGTGCAGACTCCATCTATGATACGGAGGGTCTGAGGGATCTGGTTCAAGTAGAGGAACGGGTTCAATATCAATAAGCTATGTAGGCCAATGAACTACGCCATCGTAGTATATGGATTTCACCAGATCCAGTTAGCCCGCTCCACGGGCCGACCCTTCATTGGGGAAACCGGACCAATCTATAGAAGCCATAAACCGCGTCGTCCGATTCCACTTGCTTATAGAGTTTGTATACTCGCAGAAGACCACATATATGCCTAGGTGGAATGAGGTCAGCTTCTGTCCCTGAATCGGTAGCTCATGCCACATACAAAGTCTGGGAATCAGCATGGTAAATGATCTTTGATACCTCGGATGTTTTTAGGGCTACCGCCCTCCCCCACCGCCTTAGCCCTCTGTCTTCCCAATGGCGTTTTGGTAGTCTTTTCGGTACCTTGTTCACTACTCTTTTACTCTTTTACTTATTTTGGTGGTCTTTTAGATGTCTTCTTCGATATTTTCGTATAGAGTAGACTTTACGTTGAAACCAGGTGATTTATGAATATGAGAAATTTAACTCCTGCCCCGGTATACGTACTATTACTCTTTTCTGCCGGAGCAAAAACTGGTTTATCGTCATGGTCTTCTTGTAGTCGCATCCTTTCAACCCCCCACGTCGATCTGGATGAAGCTACAGCCATGGTCAATCCGAGTCAGGACACGACTCCCCCGCTCATCACTCCATTATAAACCCCGATCAAGTGTCCGAACCCTTTCCGCTCCTTCACACCCTCAATACCGACCACTCGGCATCCTCGAAAATGCCACCCTGGACACCTTCCAACAGCGTTGCTTCCTCCCCGAACAACCAGCAATTCTCCCACGCTCTACCTTCCAAGACCTCCCCGCCCTGAAGCAATGGTTCAGAAGCGCGAGTCCGCAGTCAACGCTAGGCACCTCAAGCCTGAACCTGGAATATCTCCACAAACACGGCGCCGACGCGTTTGTCCCCACTCGAGCTCACGGAATCCACGTCGACAGACACTACATCCGAACCGGACGACATGGCAACAGAAATACATAGCTTCCGGCAGTTTCACGCGCCGCTCACGCTGTTCCTCGACTGGATGCGCACGGCCGAGTCCACTCCCCAATCAACACGACTATACCTAGCCCAATGCCAGCTCCTTGACCTCCCTCCCGTCCTTCGAGGTGATTTCCCGACGCCGGAGCTTGTGGTGCGCGCGGGAAAGGGCGATGTATACGATACGAATGTGTGGATTGGACACCCGCCCACTTATACGCCACTCCACCGTGACCCGAACCCGAACATGTTTGTCCAGCTGGCTGGGAAGAAGGTTGTGCGGCTGCTTGCACCGGCGGATGGGCAGGCTGTGTTTGGGGCTGTGAGGAGGCGGCTAGGGAAGAGTGGGAGTCGGGAGGCAGCGGCTTTCCGGGGTGAGGAGATGATGCAAGGGAGAGAGAGGGCGTTGTTAGATGAGATGGTTTGGGGGACTCCGGTTTCTGCTGGTTCGGATGCTGGGGTTGGCTTTGAAGCGTGTCTTGGGCCTAGTGATGGGCTGTTCATTCCCAAGGGATGGTGGCATAGTATTAAGGGAGTTGGTGGAGGTGTTACGGCTTCGGTAAGTATGTTTCTTTCGTAGGCTTCGTGTCTGTCGCTGATATGCTTGCAGGTCAATTGGTGGTTTCGATAGTATAACATCTACGACCATATCAATGCGGCATGCCCGCTCGTAGAACCCCAATGCCCGGTCGACCTAGGCTAGATCAATTCGAATGCTCTCTGTGACATGTTGGGCGAAAATACAGAGAATTGGGGCTATATGCTTGGATCGGCCGTGGATATCTTCAATGTTCCCGGCAAGGTCTTCCAAGCCTTGAAACCGCTGGGAACATATGCAAATCATCGGTGATGCCAAACACTCGCTTACAGACTGAATACCTCTACATAATATATGGAGAGGATTCTGGACAGACTGGGGAGGTTTTGTTCTGGCAGACTCACGATTGTGACAGACCCGTGGTCACACCCAGGGCCTCTCAACTGTGTAAGCTTAGTGTCACAGACAAAATCAAAGATGATATACCCAACGTATAACAATTTGAGAGTAATCATTAATTGTGTAGACATACCGATAATAATACAAAGCGCAACGTGGGGAATGCGGTGTGACGGTAAAGTCGAAGTGTAGAATCGAAGTGTCGATTCTAGAAACCGGCAATCCTTATCTTCCTCCCTCCATCAAGCCCACCTAGCCTCCTCCGAACCCCCGAACCATGCAAGTATCGCGCACAGTCTACCGCGCCGCTCTCCTCCACCTATCCGTCAATCCCTTCGTGCGCGCCTCACTCCCAGCTGGTACTACTGCTACCTGGGCATCCCTCAACGTGGCAATCCAAGCACCGAACACCCGGCTCTACAGTATCCTCTTCCCGCAGTGCACAGCAACCTTCAAAGCATCGGATTGCGCACGCCAAACACGCACAATGTGTGACTCAAGTTCGGACTCCGGCTCCGCAGCCGCTGCATCCTCAGACCCCGCAGCCCAAAATGCAGACACCCAAAACCAAGAGACCCAAGAGCAAGAACCCCAACCCCAAAAGAAACTCTACCTCCCCGCCAGCGACCCCTCAAATCCCATCGCGAACCAACAAGGCGACGGTGGCATTAAAATCGACATGAGCGGAGGCGGGACGGAAGTGAAATTGGATCATCTGGGTCCGATGGTTGTTAACGTGGACGGGACGTTGTCGCAGATTGGGAACTGGCAGCAAATGACGGAGATTGAGAAGACTAATACTCTGCGCGTTCTCGGGAAGCGGAATCAGAAGCGGTTGGAGGCTTTGAGGGCTAAGGAGAAGGCGGAGGGAGGGTCAGGTGAAGCTTGATTGTGTATAAAAAGATACGACACGGAGAGCTCGACCTGGCCTGGCTTCGTGTCTGTTGATGGAGGATGTGAATCTTCTTACTGTTTGGTGTATGTTGTTGATATTGCATATACGTATTATAACAGGCATTGTTACATCCATGGATGTCGTTAAATGTCAGGTACGACTAATAATCGCGGCTATTGTTTCAAAACAGTATTTTCCAATAATAAGTATAGGGCATTGATTGGGTATCATAGGTATCATAGTGATGCTAACACCATACAAAAATATGCAGTCTACAGTCCAAAGCAGAGACAAACCACCGCCCAATGAATCACGTATCCACAGGTCTGCATCGGAAGTCAGCTGGGTGTGTTCTGATCGTAAGTATATCGCAATTAGCCAAAGCAACGATGAGACCCATGAAAATCTTATTCAAATATAATTTGGCACCACTTGTGCACGACCGTCCTATGGGCATTATTAGCACCGAATCATACCTAGGAAGAGAGGGTATACTCACTTCGGCGGTATGACCACAAAGTCTCTGGTATACTCCTCGATCTCAGGGACACCAGTAACCAGATCGACCTCCTCAGGCTTGAGGAGCTTGGTCCCGTGGAACAATTTCCAGCCGAAGTAAATAACCGGGAAGACGCCGATCATGGTGTAGGAGAAGAGGAATGTCGGGATGGACCAGTTGCCGGGAAGGAAGACAGTGTAGCCACCGACGAAAGCCATGAGCGTAGTGCTTGCGCAAGCGAAGTAGGCGATGTACGGCTGGAACCAGCTGCGGTATGGCAAAGTTTCCCGGGCAATGCCTTGGGCCGCGAGAGCTTTCTTGAAACGGATGAAGGTGAAAGTGACGACGGAGAAGTTGATAAGCTGGGAGGCGGTGACCTGGATTTAGGATTAGTTGGATGTATGGAAAAGGAATTGGGACTGGGACTGGGGTGGAGGTGGGGGCTCATACCAGATTGACAAACCAGTTTAGCACGACCGATGCGCCGTTAGATACCTGCAGGAAACTCAAGAGGCCGATGATGAGCACTATGCCGACACAGTAGACGGGAACACCACTGTTGGTGCACTTGGTAAGGAACCTCGGGGCTTTGCCCTCAAGCGCTAGACCGTACAGACTGCGACTGGCGCAGTACATGTAACTGTTGCCCGCGCTGAAACAAGCAGTGAGAATGACAGCGTTGACGATGTCTGGCAGGATTGGGATTTTCAAGCGATCCATGGAGATGACATAGGGCGAGGCAGCAGCACCCGGCTTGCCGTTGTCGAAAGCATCGGCCATGGTCTTATCGTTGTACGGGACCAGAATGCCGACGCAGAGAACACCTAGAACGAAGAATGCTGTGAGACGGTAGAAGACACCGTTGAAGGCCTTGGGCAGCACCTTGCGCGGGTTAATGGTCTCGCCAGCGGCCATGGAGACATAGTCCGGACCGGCGATGGTGAAACTGGCTGTGATGACAGCTGCGAGGACACCGAGGAACTTGCCAGTATTACCTGTCTTATAGTACTCGTTGAAGGCACCTGGTTCGTTCCAATAACGGAAGCCAAACCGATCGCCGAGCGGGTTGCCGCCCAACATGACGATGAATGTGTAGAAGATGAGGCCTATGCTGAGCAAGACTTTGCCCAGCGAAAGCCAGAACTCTGCTTCACCGTACCATTTCACAGCGAAGAGATTGAGTGCTCTGTTTCGTATTCATTAGCTCGTATCTCGTGCGCGCATTAAGGAAGACTACAAACCCATAGAGTATGATGATAACCACATTCATGGCTGCGACGGGAATCACATCGGTCCAGTATCTAATAATCAAGCTGACGGCGACAATTTCGAATGGCACCAGTGCCGCCTCGAAAATAAAGAAGTTGTACCCAGCGGCAACACCTAAAGCTTCATCAACGTAGCGGCCGGCGAATCGGATGAACGGCGATGAGATAGGTAGGTACGTGACCATTTCAGCCAAGCCTAGGAACGAAAATGTGAGTTCGGATATCATACTACGCATCCGGATGGAAAATAAGATGGAGGAATAATTGCAGCGATTGGGCGATCGGTCGACATTAGGGCAAGCTGAACCGTTGGCGCATTTGGGATTATAAGGGATTTGGTTTCAGGTATGGAAGGAATGCTGCTGTTGGGAAAGATGCAAAGGGCTTGGGAAGCATGGGGGTGTTCGTACAGACGGTGATGATCAGAATCACACAACTCCTAGAGAACAGTATAAGATTGTGGACGTTCAATGAGCTATACACAGGAACCAGGCAAGGGCATCATGGACTGGGTTTAGTCCTTGGGTGTCCGACTGGCTTTCGGCAGATGCATGGGCAGAAGTAGGGCTAATGGCGACTTTGGTCGGCATGGAAGTGCATGGGCTAACAGCGTCCTACATCCTTGGTCTGAAATTGTGGAAATCAGGCTTCGAGCCTTGTTTCTCAATGCTTTGTTTGGTTGGGTGGCTCCTTATTCTTTGCTTCTTTGCCTCTCTTTTTTTTGATCCAATGGCGGGCTTATTTTGCGTCTCTGGTATTACCGCTTACTTACCGTCCATGTTGATGCTGTCGAAAGTAGCGAAGTCGGGACAACCCAGGTCGAGAACCCAATAGAGTTAACAAAACAGTATAACAGGGGAAAGACTAACCAAAGACTGAATCCAATGAACAAACTGGCAGGGCCACTGGTCCGCAGTCCAGATCCGATCTGAACGTATAGGGCTGTACCAATTGTTCCTCCAATTCCGATCAATTGTACATGGCGGGGCTTAAGCTTGCGATGAGTATGGTCATATGTGGGTTTCATAGATCCGCTATCGACCGAGGTCGCGCGATTGGCGCTGGATGAGTCTTTCTCGGTGACTTCTATTTCTTTGTCCATCTTGGTAGGCTTCGATTCGGGATCAGAGGGGAGGATGGGCTCTGCGCTCTGTATGGCTGCCGTCATCGGGGTATGGCTCTCATACCCCGAGTTAGGAGAATGCGACATCTTGAAGGTCTCCTTGTAAACTCCAGGAAAGAGCGAAGGAATAGCACAAACAAGTGCGCAATAGGGCCCAGACCGAGATTTATTTCAAAGAAAATATAAGGAATGCAGACAAGAGAAAGGCCACAGGAATGAGAGATTTTTTTTTTTCCCTAGCTTAGTATTTTTCCTGTTTCGCGTTAGTGGGATTTGTTAAAATCTTCTGGAAAGGCAATCGGCGTCGGCCGAACTAAAGGAGAGTCCAGAGAAGGGACAAATCAGAGAGTCGGCCCAAGAGTTGTCTGATGCTCATCCATTTTATCCCCACATGGCCCCTCCTAGGGGGAAGCGAGGGGGAATTGCGGCTGATCACTCTGTGCACCCATTGGGTTAAATACTTCGATTTGCATAGGGGACTCTCAATCAAGAGAGTATTGTTCGCAGTGATCACACGATACAACTGGCAATGTCAGAAAGTGCTGGCCAATGTATTTTCTGGGTGTTTAGACAGATTATAATAATAATAATAAGTCCCCGCAGCTATCCCGTGGGGAGAGATTATTGCCGAGGTCCATTGGAGTATGGTTTTTCACCAACTCCAAGGCATTTGCGAGACTTAAGCCCCAAGTCTGAATATCTGAATCCATGTATACATAACTAAGTACAACTGTTATATTGAACATGAATCCCTGTAATTAACGCCACATTCCACTATTTTCATTTTCTTTCCTTGTAGGCACTAGTGCTAGTGTCCCTAGTGCCCTCGAGGTTGTTGCCACCCGACTTTTCGGTGGAGGGTCTCTGCTGTGAGTCTTTCCCGATCCAGCTTGGTGGGAAGAAGCCGTCGTTGTCTTCAAAATAGAGATGATGGATCACATCCGAGTCTGTGGAGTTCCGGCGTTGATCCGGGTCTTGACGCGGATGTTCGGTAGTAGAACTTGGATGTGGATGCGTGCCGGGGAACGACATTTCGAACAATAGTATTTTATTGCGTTACTGGAGGTGTGCCAAAGAAAGCAATCAAACACCTGAGCAGTCGACGTTGTAGAACTCTCCCAAGGTCAGGTGCAACCTCTCGGTCAATATCCTGACGTCATGAGATACCTCATATCAGCACTCTTACTCTATACAAGGGCTAACCAGATTGAGGCAAAAAGAGAGAAGATTTGTAAATATCGTATCAATCCCGAATAAGCAGTCGATCACGGTATTTGATGGGATAACATCTAGAGAGGATATATTATTCGTATTAGGACCGAAATATCAAGAAAGGTTAACCATATAACCCCACTTAGAGTATATAGAAGAGGAATATAAATCGTTCTAAATCTACCTAGGTATATAGGTTTCAAACAGAATAAGAATGTAGCTAAGTACATACTTAGAGTAGATTAACCGGTCAATCAGACAGCCGACAAGTAAGCAGCCCTGAAGCTCGGGCTACCTCGGGATACCCCGCCAAACCCCAAGTTGTTTTTTTTACCCTCTACTTCACCTCCAACAATCACAATGGTCGAACAAACAGGAGAATCTAAGCGCTTCGAACCCAAAGTGGCAGTCCAGCTTGACCCGCCCAAGGACGACCCCATTTCTGTCGAGGAATTGGCCAAATGCGACGGTATGAGAGTTTACCCTTCACGGATTAGAACCCCGCCAATTCCTGATTTCCAATGCGCTCAGCTCAAAGAGCATCACTAATATCTACTGCACCGCAGGTACCGATCCTAATCGCCCGACTCTGGTCGCCATTAAGGGTGTTGTCTTTGATGTGACCCGGAATTCGGCTTATGGTGCCTCGGGTTCATACCGGGGTGAGTACAGCATCTATTTTATGAACAGTATAATGACAAGAATACTGACTGTTCTGTTCTCTTAGTCTTCGCCGGCAAGGATGCCTCCCGTGCTCTTGCTTCTTCCTCTCTCAAGCCCGAAGACTGTGTACCGGAGTGGTATGATCTGCCGGACAAGGAAAAGACCGTCTTGGATGAGTGGTACACCTTCTTCAGCAAGCGGTATAACATTGTCGGCAAGGTTGAAGGCGCCAAGAACACCTAAGGGCTACATTATCATCGAGCGGCAGCTTTCACCTGGATCGAATATGCGACATTATATACCCAATGAGAAATCGATCAACGATCCAGTATCGAATATCAAATCCATGCTTTTCATTTTCGAAATGGTGGTATCGCGTAGGTACAAAGAACAGTTCTTCCCTCTGACTGCTGGGATAAATAATGTCTATACATTAAAAAGTAACATGTAACATTCACGCCTTTAATTCCCCTTGCGGGACTTCCGCTTCATGCGCTTCTGTCCGATAATGCGGTTGCGCTTGGCGGCCTTGTCCTCCTCTTCACTCTTCCCATCTTTGGGACCCTTTCCATTTTCAGTCTTGCCACGCTTCGCGTCCCTTCCATCCTTTCCTTTCCCACCACGAGCATCAGAGCGCTTCCTCTTCTGACCTCTGTCTCCCTCACCCTCAGCATCATCCGAGCGCTTGGGCTTGGGTTCGCGGGACTTAGCTTGCAGCTCATTACGGCGCTTAACGACCTGGGCATTCTCAATGGCAAACTCAACAACGAGGCTCTTCTTCTTGTCCCGGTCTTCGGGATCCTGCGCAGAAGGAGGAACTGCCATGGAGTGGCAGTTCAGCCAGCGCAAACTCATCAGCGCGTGACGGTGGGTGAAGAACTCGATAAATCCGTAGCCACGACTGCGACCGCCACCGCTTTTCTCGGAGACCTTGGTACCCTCGCGAGTCTCGAAGACGACCTTGGCCTGGCGCACAATACCCATCTTCTTCTGTTTGCGGAGCTGCTCTAGCTCCTTCATCGTGTCGCGGGATCGCTGCTGCTCCTCTTTTGAGAGCGGCTGGCGCGTGCCCGCCTTGACGTCCTTGGCGAAATTGACGACGGACTCTCGGGCCAGTTGTTTCAAGTCCTTGGAGTTGATGTGGCGGGGGAGGTTGCGAATGGCGAGACGGGTAAGACTGAGGTGGAGAGCTGGGTTTTTCTTGATGAAGGTCTCGCGCTGCTTGTAGCTGTCCTCGCGCATCTTCACTTCGGAGGGAGAGAGCTTCTTGTACAGCGGGGAGTTGGAGGGGATCGTACCCTCGCTGAGGAGATACAGACGGCGCTTGTCTGTGTCACGGACCATACGGCGTGATACTCCCTCCTCTTCCAACTTGGCGGCTTGGCCCTTGCTCACGGCACGTGCGACCTGCAGGACGCGGCCTTCCAGGGTGTAGCGGCCGCTTGGGTCGGAGTTTTCATCTTGAAGGACGGAGTGCTTCATAGCGGTGTTTGACTTGGGCTTGTCCTTGTTCGGTGCCATAGCTTCAGCTCCTCGGGGGGCTTCACGAATGCATGTGTTGGCGTCGTCGGGCTTCCAGAAGCAGACGAATCCAGTACCTCGAGGGCGTTCAGTTTCGTAGTCAAGGACCACACGTGCGTACCGTAGCGGTCCAAAGTGAGTTTTGAAGTGGTCGTAGAGTACCTGGTCTGTGGCGGTGAATGGGAGGTTGCGAATGAAGATTGTAGTGGCGTTTCGCTCATCCTCCTCCTCCGCCTCGTCATCGTCCAAATCGTCTAACTCATCCAAGTCCTCGTCCTCATCGTCGTCTTCGTCGGAAGAGGTCTCATCGTCTGAGGGCTCTTCCAGAGCACCCTCGGCATCTTCCATGTCAACATCATCAGACTCTTTCTCTTCCTTCGGCTCCTCCTCTTCCTCCTCGTTATCTTCCTTCTTGGTTGTTTCCCAGACGTCTTTTTCAACAGCCCAATCAACGGCGAGTTGACGTCCATCGATCTCCTTTCCGTTGATCATCTGGAGTGCCCTCTCGGCGTTCTTTCTGCCACGCATGGTAATGAAACCGAAACCGGAAAGTTTGCCATTCCTCTTGGGTAGGGTAGCAAACTTGACTTTTCCAAAGCTGCGGAACAGGACGTTCAGATCCTCAGGCTCCTTGATACTCCACGGCAGGTTGCGAACAATCAGCTTGGGCGGCAGGCCCTGCCCTCTCTCCTCTTCCTTCTGTTTCTTGGACTCCCGGGACGCAGCAGTGGGGACACTACGTCCAACCTTCTCGTCGATCTCACGCTTACGAGACTCGGCATAGTCAACGCGAATGATTTTCCCGTCGAACTTGGACCCGTTGAGTTCTTTCAGAGCGCTCTCCGCATCCTCGACGTCGGCGAATGTAACAAAACCGAATCCTTTCGACACCTTTGTCTCTTTGTCGCAAACCACAACAGCATGCTTGATAATGTATGATTGCGAGAAATATTCTGCGAGACTTTCTGTCGTGGCTGAGGTGGGTAGTGAGCGGACGAAAAGAGTTCTCTTGTTCTGTGCGGCCGAGGCCTCGGCGGCGGGTGTAGTGGCCTCGACTTTGATTTCTGGGCTCTCGGCGTCCGAGAGGCGTCGTTTCTTGTGTGATTCGTCCATGGTGGTCTTGTTGCGACTGCGGTATTTTTTTCCTGCGGTCGAGGAAGAACAAAAAAATTAGCGGCAGAAAACTGAGCCAGATTGGCCCGGGCGGTGTGGGTCTCATTCAGATAAGCCATAGTAGCTTTATCGACTTATCAACTCTTCGTTGATCGCTCTGCATTTAGCAACAGCACATTGATGGGCGCGATGGATCCCCCGCGCCCAGAGAGTGGCATACCTGCTCGCCCTCCGAACTCCCCAGCTCCAGGTGCATCTTCAAGACCTAAAGTCCAACAGCCGAAACCCCAAACCCTCGTCAACCGCCCTGGTACTTCCGCGATCTTGGTGTCCACACGACAAAAGGGGAACCCAATACTGACCCATATAAAACTCCTACCATGGGAGTATGCTGACATTCCCGCGGACTATGTGGTTGGCACTACAACGTGCGCAATGTTTCTCTCCTTGAAATACCATCGCCTACACCCCGAATACATCTACTCCCGAGTGAAACAACTAGCAGGCAAATACAACCTCCGCCTCGTACTGGTGATGGTCGACATACCAAATCACGAAGACAGTCTTAGAGAGCTTTCCAAAACATCCATTATCAACAATCTGACCTTGATATTGTGTTGGTCCGCACCAGAGGCTGCGCATTATCTCGAGCTCTACAAGTCCTCAGAGAACGCACAGCCCACTGCCATTCGAGCGCAACAGGCCCAATCCTATAAGGAGTCACTAGTTGAGTTTGTCACAGTCCCCAGAAGTATCAACAAATCCGACACCGCGAGTTTGATCTCCACTTTCGGCAGCTTGCAAAATGCTATCAATGCACAGCCCGAGCAGATCAGTGCTGTGCCGGGATGGGGAGAAAAGAAGGTCCAACAATGGTGCCATGCGGTGCGAGAAGACTTTAGAGTCGAGACTACGAAGAGGGCCTCTGCTCCTGCCACACAACGCCGGGCTCAATTGCCAGGCGTGAACGTTGAGGACATACATGATCAGAATATGGATGAAGAGGATGAAGAAGAGGCAGTCCTTCGTGAAGTTCTAGCCGAAAGCAGGAAAACAGCAGCTGCGCAAGCTGTGCAACCTGCGCCCCCTACTGAGTCTCAGGCTGTGGGTCAGCAAACTGAAGGGATGAGTGAAGGTATTGCAGCGGCCATTGCCAGGCTCAGAGACAAAGCTGGTTGAGAGCCGATCTGACTTCTCTTCACTATATCTACTTTTGAGCCTTCAACTTCTAGAGTTGAACCTCATTGTCACCAACATGACTACTGAGTAGGGCACTTCTTACTTGGAAAGGAACATCGTCCGCTGGTCGTCAGGACGCGAGGACGCAATGGCATTCTTGTCGGCGGCTGTCAAAGCTTGAATGATCTGGGAGACCTCATGTTCATGATGAATTCCCCATGGCCGAGACATGGATCTAGCTCACGGGAGCCACCCACCCCTACACATAACCCCAGCTAGGGGTATATCTCCATCTCCACAGCTTCCGGGAACCAATCCTTCTGGCGTGGCTGAGCATGATTCTTTTTCAACGCCCAAGAATACACCCCAACCTACTCCGTGTATGACTCTCACATCCCTTGTTATGAAAATCCTTTTGGGGGTCAGGCTAGGATCTTTCTTGTGGTTTCCTTATTGTTTGCGGCCTCGCTGCCTTTCCCTCGCGGGACCTGTTTACTTCTCTTCACTTCTCTTTATCTGAATACTCTTTCTGTACCATTGTATTTACATATATCGATTACATCATTGATTTCAAGTCCATCTGTTGCTGCTGCTACATTCTGAACATCGCTCTCATCCATGGATGTTTCGCGGGGTTATAAATTTTGCCCACTCCTTCCAAAAAGCTTTCTTACGCTCGTCTCCTGGATACTCTCGAGCTTTGCTAGGCATTTCTGTTTGTGTGTTCACTCGGAATCTAGATGATATCCGAGCAGCCAAATAATTCACCAGTTGGTTTCCAGCCTTGGCCCTTCCCGCCCGGGGCCAACCTTGGAACCTTCCAAAGGTTGGAATACAATAGCTGACTAACCAGGTGCTTACTCATCAGGGACGTCGACGAGGTCGTGGGCTGAATCCCACCACTTGATAAGTATGCATTCTCCACGCTGAAGTATCTAGGCGCAAGCCAAATATAGAATGCCATCGACATGTCGATTCACTCGGACCATTCAAACCGTCGCTCAAGGGTCCTCCCGAGGTCAAAGCTAGGATGCAAAACTTGCAAGTAGGTGCTTCCAAGGTCGCTTCCTTTTCCATAGGCAAGAGTTTGATATCGAGCGTATCGTAGAATCCGACGAGTCAAGTGTGGAGAAGAAAAGCCTAGCTGTGTCCGATGTACCAGTACAGGTCGCAAGTGTGACTTTGAAGACGTACGGCCCTCTTCCACAATCTCGGTCATCGCCAACCCCTTGTCATTATCGCCAAACACCAATACAGTGTGGCGAGAGCGACGTGCATTTGCCTATTATTTTGAGTGTGCTGCCTCCTCTATTGGTGGTGGACTGGATGTTGATTTCTGGCGCACTGTTGTCCCACAGGTTTGCCGCTACGAACCTGCTGTTTGGGATGCCATCATCACCATTAGTGCGCTATTTGAGTGCCCTCAGCAATGCCCAGATCCTGTGCTCCAACGCCGCGATAATATTATTTCTCTCACTAAGAACCGTCAAGACGCCTTGCACTGGTACTCGCGCTCGGTATCTGCTGTTCGCCAGCGCATCGAGCAGGGTAGTGTAGACGTCTTTGTCGGATTGATCAGTTGTGTGCTTTTTATCTGCATTGAGGCCATCGAGGGAAATGCAGACGGCGCAATGCAGCTTTATTATCAAGGCGTGCAGCTCATTAACGCTTTGCGTCCCCAAATAGCATCTGGGGCAGCGAGCAAAACTTCCCTGTTGGAGGATACTATTATCCCTATCTTTATCCGTTTGGGGACATTCGCACTCGCCAGTGGTGGGGCTCCCGTGACTGCTTTACTACGAGGCAGTGAACATGCCTTGGCGGAACAGTTCGACTCACTCAAGTCTGCTCGAGAAGCGATCGTGCTCTTATCTATAGAGATCCCGCTCTTTGAACGCAGTTGCACCAAGCACCTACTTCAGGCTCATCTTCCTCATTTGCCCGAAGAGCTCAATACGGAACTATTCAGTCTGGTCACCAGACTGAGGAACTGGCGTACTGCGTTTGATAAATTGATGACAGTTCTTCGCGCCAGACACCTTTTATCGCTGCAAGAGATTGGTACCAGTGCCCTTTTGTTGAGTTATCATGAAATGTTACATGTCATGCTGGGGACCTGTACATCATTGTCGTTGATGCAATTCGATGCTTATCTACCAAACTTCCAAAATATTGTTGAACAATCTGCCATTGCACCCAAAGCCTCAGTGCGATCAGATGGCACCCAACCACCGTTCACATTTGACGTCAACATTGGTCTTCCGCTTTGGTTCACCAGTCTTCGATGCCGTGAACCACGTACCCGGCGCGCAGCCCTAGCCCTACTCCGTCAAGCGCCCTTTGTGCAAGGATTTTACCAGTGCTCCATATGGGCAACCGTGGGCCAAACGATCATGGACCTGGAAGAATCATATGCAATGGCAATGAATGCAGCCCATAATGCCCCCGATTATGGTCTACTAGAATCAACAAACGGACCAATTCCCAGCTCCGAACTTGCCACAAGCTCATACTCTGCTCATGCTGATATGGGACCGAGAATACCAACCGCACTGTTTATCCCAGAGGAGGTGCGCATTGGACCCATTTCTGCTTTTTGGCCGATAGATGGGCTTCCTCCTGGAACCACAGAGGCAGATATCGCGAAGTGGAACCGGGGCCCTGATCAGTTCTTCCTGCGGATTTCCCGAAAGGAGCGCTGTCTGACTGGAAATGCTTGTCCGATGGTGTATGAATGTGTTCCCCTTGACTTTTGATCATAGTATTAATCCGGGTGGATATTGATCGATTTCATGTAGAGAGTTCGCACTTGTGGGGCAACTGGGCTTTAGTATTCTCCAATCTCTGCACATAAATATTATATCCATTTGCTTCAGCTAATCTTCCTTGGGGTTTTCATATGGTGTACATTTATGGAGCAAGATAGTTCAGCTCTGAATATCCCGTCTTTTTGGAAATAACAAGGAAACGGCGATAATAAAAGTAAAATGTAGTACAATTCAGCTACCACTTCTTTGGGTAGTTTCTCCCTGCAGACTTTCTTGGTCTCGAGATTTTCATAATGAGAGTGGTTAGAATGATCAACTCTCGATAGTGATAGTGGTTGTACATGCTGCGTAAAGTCCAACAGATTCCATTGAGGTGCGACTTTGTTGAGGTATGTGTGTAGCTTTGATTGTCTGCATGTTGGCCTGATTTATCAAGCCAGGCTCCTAAGTAGCACATATACTGGCTATTTGGTGAAAGCCGGTCACCACTACCTACATACATACGTGTACATACTTCCGTGGTGACAGTCGCTCTTTCCCCTTCCTTTTTCCTCTGTTGTTTATCATCACCTTGGGCACGGTACATTGACTATTTTGCGACCCACTATTCCACGGTACATACATGGACGGCAAGTTGGCTAGACATGCCTGATTCCCAGTCAATTTGGCTTCGTCGGTTTCTGCCATTCTCTTCTTTTTGATCCTTACGCATCCATCTATTCCTTAATTTTGTATCGTTCATCCTCTCTCCTCATCGCCACGATGACTTGTACCCTGGATGTCTTCAACCAGGATGTCTCGTTGTGACTTCATGCAAGTTCAACAAAGTCTGAGCGACGTGATATATCATTACACTACACACACGCTGAGTTCGTCAATCGCCTTGTACTTTTGGCTCCTCGCAAAGCCCGACTTCAAGTGGCCCAAATAAATCTGGTTGTGTCCGATGGAATCGTTAGAGAAATTCGGATCCCTCTCGTTGGTTGAACAACATGAGGTATTGCACAGCCACGAGCAGCACCACGGTTGAAAAGCAACCTGTTCGGGAGGAGCAACAAAGGCAAGTACTGCAACATTACCGAATGTGGTTATTCTCGTGCTAAGTGTAAAGAAGTCCAATAGAGCCATTTCAACTGACGGCTCGTTCGAACCTACGTCACATGCCCAGCTGAATAGTCAAGCACTTCTCTTCGTATGGCCTTGATCGGATGACAGTGCCTTCCCTTTCAACTTGCTCCTGCCATCTACTTTCCTTTTTTATCTTTCAACCCATCGCACACAATTTCAATCTCCACGAAGTCTTAATTTCACCTTCATCGATCTAAACCATACACCTCTCACTAGCATCCCCTATCTAAATCATCCCCCAGGATGCATGAAGCAACTATGGTAAGTCCCGGCAGAAGTCGTTTGGCTAACTCTCACATATCGGTCTCTTCAAGATAAAATGCCAATTCATCTCTAATACTTTCTAGAAAGACCAGCATTTTGAGTTGATCGAACAAGACACGATGTTGGTTCTACGTGAAGCTCGTCTTCAAACGACTCTCCGTTCTAACAGGAATGCCATACATGCTACCCAAAACGAACTCCGACCTTTACTGGCTTTTAACGACCAACAGGCCCGATATTTAAACTCGAAAATCGAACAATTGGAGGCTCTTTTGGAGGGATTGATGACCCAGCGCGTCCAGTTGGGCAGTGATTACGACCACATTCGTTCTCAGCGCAGATATCGCAGAATTCATTCGTGAGCTGCTTAGCTCTCAGAATTGACCGATTACCCCGAGGCAGTCATCGATCCAGTTTCAGTTACTTATCTAAATCCTTGCTCGTTCTACCCTTCCTCCTAGTATGGTACGGTAAAATAGATTATGGGAATGTTGTATGATACCGAAAGCATTGCGATATAAGATTAGTAGAGGGCTAACTCTTTTTGATAGTTAGCAGATTGTAGAAAGGATTTTGCTCTACGCCTGGCGGATCTGCTAGACTGTCGTAGTGCCTCGAAATGCCTTTCCAATGGATTTGCTCGTCCATCTAATTTTCTTTTATCTTTCCCAGCGCATCCCGCTTAACTCTACCTGGAATGACACATGCACATGAATCGACGCCGTCTTGCCTTTCACTTAAGCAACATATCTACTATCTCACCTCCTTCCCTAAAGATGGATCAAGTACATGTCGTGTGCGCCCGTGAAAGCCCTTTGGATTTTAAGCCCTCATATATCAATTTATTTGGGATGCTTATATAGATCTGAGAATTGCCAGATAGACTAATATGCAGGGTTAGTCGCACGCAACGCGTTATTGGCTTTGCGAGCCGGTGTGGAGCTAAACCTTATAGCCACGGATTCTATCAAGGTCGGACAGTACTCGCTAAAGAATATAATCCCGTTGTGGAGTTTTCAAGCAATGGAAAGCTGTGAGGGAAGAGCCATGGGCCCAAGGAATCCGGCTAGGAGACGAACGTGGTCACATCTGAGCCACAAATGCGCATAGACAAGTCCATAACTATGTTGACTAGCTCAGCCGATGATCGTCATTCGTCTGCGTGACTGATTCTCTTGAAAACTATATCTTGGGAATGATGCAGTCAACACTCCAGCCAATGGGCTAGTCGAAGCTTGTGGAAGAGATCACAAAAGGATCGGCATGTAAGCGAGGAAAAAGAAAATACAAGATGAGATTCCACCCTCAGTTACTCGCGGTTCGGCTAATGGCTTCGTAGATTGGACTTATTTCACCTGATCTATACGCCCAACTCAGCTCTCGGGCAAGAGAAGCGAGGGTATATTTTGAGGTTGTGGGTAAACGATACGTGAAGAAATCCTAGCTTGAGCATGGGAATCCTCCAATTTAGGTTCTCCTGCCTTTTCAATTAATCATGCAGCTTTCTCTGATAGGATACGCATAATTTAGCAGTGGATCCTCTCTGCAAAGTGCGCAATTACTGATCGACAAGGAAAAGTGGCGTGGGCCGGCCCATGAATGCACGAGCACACAAGATCTTATCTTCTTTTTTTTTTCTGTTTACCGCCAGTGGAGAGTGCTCTGAAAATCAGATCTCCACATATCCAGGAACGGCCCCTGCAGTGCTTGACTAGTTAGTTTTCAGTTAGTCACCAGTAAAAATACGAAATCCGACTTCGGTGCCTATTTACTATAAGGGCAATGAATTCCCTATGTGTCCACGTGTGGTTCAACCTGATTTAGCCCGCTGGACAGCTGTTAATTCTACAGTCAACCATCATGGGTATTCGCCCTTTGATCCGAAGAGCACGTATCGTGTTCCACCGCATGTCGACTGAAGACAATGACAGTGGCTCCCTCACACAGAACACGGCCCGTAATGGTAAGGACGGCCCTCCAAGTCCCGTCAGCTCTGTGGCGCTCGAGGAGATACCAGATGGGAGTGCCCAGCATGGTGTGCAAGATGTCGAGGCCGTGACTATGTCTTGGACGAGGGGTATGTTGATCGCATTTTTCATCAAGTATGTTCACAGTCACTGTATTTTGTGTCCCGCATCCAATACCGTTATCTATTTTCGACAGACACTAACATCATGACCCAATAGCATTTGGTTCCTTTATTTTGCGAATGCGTTTCAATCTACTGTTATCGTTACTCTGAACCCCTATGTGACAAGTTCATTCACAGCACACTCGCTGTCCGGGGTTCCCACAGCCCTGGGTGATGTCTTCGCAGCCGCCACCTACCTGCCTGTCGCAAAAATGATGGATGTATGGGGCCGTGCCGAAGGGTTTCTCTTGATGGTGATATGTTTAACCATCGGCTTGGTTCTCATGGCGACTTGTGATAGCTTTGAGATCTACTGCGCCGCCAACGTGAGCTCCAAGAATGCATACTGTTTACTATGGATGCTGACGGGAATATAAGGTCTTCTACTATACCGGTTTCTACGGTATGGAATACGCGGTCGATGTTATGACAGCCGACGTCTCAACCCTGAGGAACCGTGCGTTCGCCTATGCGTTCACTTCCTCCCCATACATTATCACGGCATTTGCGGGACCAAAGGTGGCAAACGAATTCTATGACCAGGTTTCTTGGCAATGGGGATTTGGCTGCTGGGCAATCATCGTTCCTGTGGTGGCGGCCCCGCTATACATAATGCTGAAGTACAACTTGTATAAGGCGGAGAAAGAAGGCTACCGGATCAAGAGGCCAAGTGGTCGCACGGTAGTTGAAAGCATCCGTCATTGGACTATCGAGTTTGATGGTAAGTACTCTACTTGCTAATTTCTATCCTCCACGGGAGAAAGCAAAATCTAACTTAGAACACTAGTCCTTGGAGTCTTCTTGTTCACTGTTGGTCTTGTGTTGTTTGAGCTTCCCTTCGACCTCGCACATTACGCCCCCGATAATTGGGCTTCTGGCTATATTATTGCCATGCTTGTCGTCGGGTTCTGTATGCTTTTTGTCTTCGCTATTTGGGAAAGGTGGCTGGCTCCAGTGCCTCTTTTTGAATGGCGACTTCTTACGAACCGCACTATTCTTGGTGCAGTCCTTTTGGATGCAACCTACCAGCTCTCAAACTATTGCTGGAGTTACTACTTCACCTCCTGGCTGCAAGTCAACAATGATCTATCCATTACCACTTCCAACTACATCGTCAATATCTTCGATATGGTCTCAGGTGTGCTATTGCTAGCCACCGGTTGGCTAATCCGGAGAGTCGGCCGTTATAAGTGGACTCTGTATATTGCGATTCCGCTCTACATCTTCGCACAGGGCTTGATGATATACTTCCGTCAGCCTAACGTGAATGTTGGCTACCAAGTAATGTGCCAGATCTTCCTCGCTATCGGTGGTTCCACCTTCATTCTTGTCGAGCAGCTTGCTATCCTAGCGGCTGTCGACCACCAACACGTCGCCACAGCGCTCGCTGTGTTGAACGTGGTTGGCACTATTGGCGATAGTGCGGGTCTTACTATCAGTACCGTCATCTGGCAAAACACATACCTGAAAGCTCTTCTTCGATACCTCCCGGAATCAGCGTTGCCAAATTTGAACAAAATCTACGAGGATCTCGTCACACAACGGAGCTATCCTGTCGGAACCCCCACCAGGCTGGCTATTCAGAAAGCCTACGCCTATGCCGAACTTCGACTACTTTCTGTTGGGTGTGGCATTATAGTTCTAGCGATTCCTTGGACATTTATGATGAAAGATATCAATTTGAAGAGGAAGCCACAGGTCAGGGGCACGGTCTTTTTAGGATGACAACAAGTATAAGATAATACCTAGGTATAGAAATTTACGCGACTCAGAATGAATGGTACCCCTCAGCCCCAGCTATAGTTGCCTGTCGTGAAGAATTAAGCCCGGTGAACCATAAACCGCCTCAGCCTTAAAAGTTATAAATGCGGGCTCTGACCGCGTGGCTCAGAGGGAACCTTGGAAATAAATGGAACCTCTCTCAGCCAGTAAAGTTGTAGCTTCCAAGGTTCGCAGTAAGTTTCGGATCAGATAACTCAAAACTCTCCGATCCTGGTCAAATGCGGTTAAAGGTGGGTCCGTGGCAGGGGCGGCTAAGCAAAATGCCGATGGTCGGTTGCTGATTGTGAGAACCCAATCCGAGGTCGGACGATGGCTCGGGGTCTTTCGTAGAACATTAACGTGACTATATGTGGAGTGCTGCGTTAGCCCCCACTACCCAAGTGACTTATCAATCGCTTGGCGTCGCCCTTAATCACAGTTCAGATACAATGCCATGTGACCACGGCGATCTAAGCAGATGTGCGGTGGGAATGACATCCGATTTAATTATTTTAATTATTCCATGGCTTTCTCGTCACAATGGATCAGACAGAGACAAAAGAGCGGAGGGACTCCGGGTCTCACGATATCACATCTCCGAAGAAACTCGTCAGCCAGTACCACGGAAGTGTGGAGGTTGTTAGGGCCGGAACTCTCGCAGCGCTGGTGGAAAATCTGACGCGCCACGACAAGCTTGACGGTTCGTTCAACCGGACATTCTTCGCTACTTATAAGTATTTTACCTCTGGAGCAGAACTCCTTGGGCTCCTCATTGATCGATTTGACTGCTCGCCTCCCACATTAACCGCCACACAGGCGACAGAATGGACGACACAGACAAAGCCACTGATTCGATTGCGCGTGATAAATGTTCTGAAGCAGTGGCTCGAGCATTTCTGGTCTGAGCCAAAAGACATTGATACAGATCGTAACTTGCGAATACTGCAGTCATTTGCAAAGCGCGCCACGGATGCCATCGGGACAAGCGCAACACATCAACTTCTCACAATCGTTCAGCGCCGACTTGCGGGCCTCGATTGTCACAGAAGATCAGTATCATCCATCTCAACCGCGCCAAAACCAATTTTGCCACGAAAATTAGACAAGCTCCAGTTCCTCAAAATCGATGCCACGGAGTTTGCGAGGCAGCTGACTATCATGGAAGCACATATGTTTGGCAAAGTACGACGAGATGAATTTCTAAACAAAAACTGGCAAAAGAAAGAGAGCTCCGGTACGCCTGAGCTAGCTCCAAACATCAGGGCCTTGATTCGGTTTTCCAATCAGCTCTCTAATTGGGTTGGCGCCCTAATACTCGCAGAGTCGGATGTGAAAAAGCGGGCTCAAGTCATAGGACATTTGGTCAATGTGGCCAACGTACGTGGTGGTCTCTAGCCTCACTCTTGTAATTCTGCCTATATGCTAATTTTCACCTATGACAGACATGTTGTCAACTCCATAATTACTCCGCGGTGGTCTCTATCCTGGCAGGCCTGGAAAGCGCACCCATCTACCGGCTTGCTCGCACCTGGGCAATGGTTACCGAACGTAGTTGCAACACACTAAGGCCCTTGCAAGCTTTGACATGCAGTGCACACAATTACCAGGCCTAGCGTGACACGTTACGGGTTGCAGTGGCACCGTGCATCCCTTTTCTTGGTCAGTTCTCTCTTTAGCAATTAAAATTGCCAGTGATTAACCATTCACCAGGGCTGTTTTTGAAAGATTTGACATTCATCGAAGATGGGAACCCAGCCATGACACCGGAAGGACTCATCAATTTCCACAAATATACTATGCTAGCATCAACCATCCATGAGATTCAGCGTTTAAAAGAAGCTCCTTACTCCTTACGACCCGTACCTGAGTTGCAGGAATATCTTGTTACTCAATTACAATCGGCTGTTGACTTACACGACATGTGGGACAAAAGCTGCGAGTTGGAAGCTCGAGGCCGAGATCTTGGAAATAGACCCTGGGACCTATATATCCCCACAGGGGGCATGTTCGCGTCCATGGTAGTCGCTTGCATGGTCCTGGACGATTGATATGTTTACATTGATTGAAAGTCTGAAATTCGGTGGTTTCGTCATGTTGCGATGAATAAACTGAAGCTAGTTCAGGTTTTCCACTTGCACACTTAACCCTCAACAAAAGTCTTCTAGTGTCCATACACAACTTTCCACTTCTATATTTATCATCCACATGTATAACATCCAATACGTGAAGACGATAAGGTATTGAAATTGCAGTATTTGACAAGCAAATTGTCTTTTCAGGTCTAGAGGGGCTTTAAGATGAATCTAATTTGGACTCAAGAGGTAAGGCAGTTTACCATAACCATAATCAATATAACTAGCTTTTTCTGGGCAGAATAATCCTGCCCCTGTCCTCTTCTTTTTTGGCCACGGAACACAATCTCCCACCGATGATCAACTACATATTCACGGCCAAGCCTACCATACCAACTAGCTGATCATCCATACGATGATCCATCCAGGCAGCTAAGTCCCATCCTCTGCTCATGCAAGTTCGGTTCCAACACAGCCCCAGGGAAGCGAGGTTTCCGCCCTGCTTTAGAGCCATATCATAAAGTAGTTTCGTATGGCTGGTGTGCCATGTCCAAATTCGGGTGCTGAACCTACTTGTTACGGGGTCAACGCACAAGTTTACGTGTATATTTCTAGGCAAACGAATTATTTCTGATCCGCCTCTAACGCTGTTAGCGCTCACAGACATGAATCTAGACTTTCTAAGGTATAGAGTACGGACCCCTCAACCCATCCGTAATGATAATCTTGATCTGCGCTTGGCTAATTCCAACTCTTCTAGTTCCCTAGCGCTGGATTACGAGAAAATGTGACATTGCCTACCTCTTGATTATGAGCTGCTAATATAAAGGCTTCTGGTGTTTTTGCCGTGAGGCTCGACATGGAGATATTATACGAAACTGCTGGCGAAAGCGCTTCACTACAGCAAAGGAAGCACCTTGATCTGTAGCTAGAATTGGTGAATTATTTCCGATAATTTGGTTGGGTATTAGGAGACATTGGCGCCTTTCCAAGGTCCTAACCAAACCATTTTCTCGTAAGCTTATGCGTCCTAAAGTCAACCTACGAAAACAGTATTCGACTGGACAGACAATGGGCTCAGGGAAAGTCGCACATACACTATCATAATCAGTTCTAATTCGATATACGACTAGATGTTCTGACTCGTCCAAACATCAAAAGACGCGGTGCATTTATTAAGCTCAACGCGATGATACGGATGACCGGAAGCTGCGGCCAGGCGACTTCCCATAACCAGATATGATATATCAGAAAAGAACCCCGCGGTAAGATGCACTTGCGGTGAATATAAGCTCTTCTTGGACTTGATTTCTTCCGTGTTAGAGCGTGGTTCGGGCAGTTGGTGTGTTGAATGGTGTTGACTGTCTATCCTATTCTCTAGGATGAGGTTGCAGCAGACCCTCCCCGAGCTGATCTAGATATGTCTCGGGATACACAGACACAGAAGAAACTCCGGTGCTCGGACTTTATGAAACTACCGGGAATGAGAAGCACGAAATAGTCCTGACACTTTGGAGGGGCTCAATGTATTGACGGTGCTTTTGCGTGTTCCGAAGCATGACGAGTCCGTGTATGCACATGTCTCTGGCCTAGATTAAAAACTCAGATCTAATAAGCCATGAATATGATACGAAAGGGATGTTGATTGAGCTCCGATAGAATATCTTTCTGGGTATAAAAAGGTCAGCATGTACCCGGTCAAACCCCATGGGTGGATAGTCAGTCCTAATATAAGAGCCAAGAATCATAATGCGCTGCCACAAAGTGCTCCGGTTTGTTTTCTTTGTACCAATATCGCTTGGTAGTCCAGTGCCTTCCTATACATCGAAAGAAGCTCAGGATGTCCCAGACATCTTTAACAAGCTATTCAACACATCCACAAGTCACGCTCCCTTCAGCACGGACATATATCAAGAGCTATCTCAGCTCCAAGCCAGGATATCGGATATTGCAACAGGCAAAATCAAGCCAATTTCAACCATCGAAGAAGGTCTCTCAGTCCTTTCCTCAATTCCACACGACAACAACCGAACAAGCCTTCAAAACGCCATCGACATAGTATCCCTAGGTCTAGTCCCATCAAGCATCACCGACATTCTCAACGGCATAACAAACCACGAAATAAACTCCATAACTAACAACAACACGAAGAACCCAACCCCACGGATCCACCCAACAAGATCGTTCGGAGACGCACCCTACGACATCCCCGAAGAAACACTCCGCAGCGCAATTTACATCCCCCCAACCTTTTCCTACGGCGAAAACAACAGAATCCCCGTCCTCCTAGTCCCAGGAACCGCCGATCCAGCCGGCAGCACCTACTACTTCAGCTACGCGAAACTTTTTACCGCAAACCCACACACAGACCCAGTATGGGTCAACATCCCAGACAACTCGCTGGGTGACATCCAAAGCAACGCGGAGTACGTTGCATACGCAATAAACTACATCTCGGCGCTCTCGCAGCGTCCGATTGGGGTCCTAACCTGGTCGCAAGGCAGCATAGACGTGCAATGGGCGCTGAAATACTGGCCGTCGACACGAGTCGCGGTAAGCGATTTCATGGCTGTGAGTGGTGATTTCCACGGGACGCTTCTTGCGACGCTGTGCGTGTTCGCCAAGCCGTTTTGTTCGCCGGCTGTGCAGCAGCAGGCGTATGATACCAGGTTTATTCGGGCTCTACGTGGTGGGGGTGGAGATTCGGCATTCGTACCAGTGACGAGCGTGTACTCTGGAATGACTTTATTGTTCAACCTCAGAGTGGGGATTGGGCCTCTGCGGCCCTGGGGGATGTGCGTGGGGTTGGGGTGTCAAATGTACAGGTGCAGGTTGCTTGTGCAGGAGGTGCTGCCGGGGGTTCTTATTCACATTCGGCTATGTTGGTTAATCCGTTGGCGTATGCTTTGTTTGTTGACGCTTTGGTTCATGATGGGCCTGGGAAGTTGGAGAGGATTGACCTTGATGCTATTTGCGGGGAGTCTCTTGCGCCTGGTTTGGATGTGGATGATTTTTTGGGCATCGAGGCTGTGTCGAATGTGATTGGGGTGCTGGATGTGTTGTTGTATGGGTATAATGGGAATGAGGAGCCATCGCTTAGGGACTATGTTCACCACTAGGCGATGTTGGTCTATACAAGATGCTGGGCAGGATGAAGATGATGGACTACGGATTTGCGGTTGTTGAAGGCAAGGCTATATTCTGTATTCGCCCCAGGGGAAATCTGTAAGTCCATACTGGACAGGGCTCTATGATACATGTACAATGCCAAGTGCTTCCATTGGGTATTATTGTGTGGATCTCTAGAACGAAACTCCAAGTCCGTAGAGATCATCACGGCAACAAAAAGCATAGCAGGAAACCTCCCCGCCGCCAGCCGGCAAGTGGCGACACAACAATGAGTATGAATAAGAAGAAAACAGAGAAACAAAAATAAAGTGGATATAAAACCCGGCAAGCAGACTGAAAGAGGATGTGCCGCAAACAAACGTTGGAAATCGCAGTTCATCGTAATTCCGGGGACTCCATTGCATAGCCAGCGCTGACTATTCAACGCCGACACCCGAGGAATGGATATCACGGCATGGGGTATGTGGACAGAGGCATGGCATGCTAAGGAGCAACTCGAAATGGGAGTCATCAAATTTGGTCAAAAGGAAATGTTAAATGAAAAGCGGGCATTTATGTAGGCTTTTCACATCCAATGCGACCCAAGAGAGCTTTCCGATCACTCGGATCGAAAGGAACACGACCACGACCACGCGCGCGCACCGAGGCAGTGCCGTTGGACCGCCGACGACCCAAGCCTGGAGCGTTTCCAGTTTCCAGTGGGTCGGCAGGGGCACCGTCCTTAGCAGCCAAGTGCGCTGGGACGCGAGATGGGGTCTGACCTTCCACTTCCGCTTCGTCTTCCTCGTCACTGCGGGTATCTTCGGCATTACCGCCACAAACCACACCGTAGGCAACACGGACAATCATGCTGAACCATACAATGGACAGTACCTCGAGGATCAACAGGAAGGATAAGAACATCCATTTGAGAGTGGGGTTGAAGCAGATGGGGTTGTCCAAACTGAAGTATGGACCGAGCATGTATGCGAAGGCATTTGGGGCCTCCGCTGAGATGAACTCGCTTGTCGAACCGGTGTAGCAGCCATAGGTGAGTTCGCGGGGGAGATCATAATAAACGGACCAGCACACCATGGGGTAGATGATGTGTCGGGTAATGAACCATGTGCCCATGAAGAGGCCGAAGCCAACGTTGCAGGCTGTTTCGAACTTGGAGTATTTGAGGATCTTCGCAGACTGCAGAGGTATTAGTAACTGTTTAGACACACTTGACCAATAGTAATTGACGAACCGGTAACAAGAAGTCCACAATATCCATGAGGCATAGCACTACATTGGACACATTATACATGGCGTAGATGTAGGCAGAGCTGAGGAGAGCACTGGTAATAATGTGGTGGGAAAGCATCTGGACATGGTCCTTCCGTCTCTCTTCCACGTGAATCACGAAGATCTGCTGCATGAGGAATGCCAGCTCAACGAGAAGATACCACTTCATCAAGCCCGACAAAGGACGGGCGGGCCACTGCGACCACATAGCGGCAAAATCTCCCCAGTAGTATGACGTCTTCCAGAGGTACTGCAACGTAGAAACAGCGGTTAGTTATATATTCCCAGGAAGATACGTGGGCCAAACACACCAATCCGACTCCCCAAATGAACGAGTAGTACATAGCTTGCCAACCCTGCTCAGCGAGGCGGAGCGACTGTTTGCGCTTTAACCCACATGCGCGGGCCAATGGCTGCAGGAACCATTCGATGGCGATAGCACGGATACCGGTGAGTGCAATGGCAGCACTGATTACGAAGTAGACATCGTTCCAGCCCTGCACGTAGGAGTTTGAGGATTCATTATAATAGGACAATTGGAAGAATGGCTGGGTATATGGACGGAGCGAGGGGTAGAGGTTATGAAGAGCCAGCAGCATAGCCAGCGTGGTCATGGAGATTCCTGCAGAGAAGCAACTGATGTTAGTGATACTAGTATTCTCGGGATGTGGGATTTCGCATATGCCAGGGATTTATTTGGGGGCGCAGCAATTCTGTCAGGTGCAGCTTGCTTTTCCGTCGTCTCCACGCGAACCCTAGGATTGAGATGTTTCTTCATACCGATCTGGTTGGCAACCACCCATTCACGGAACGTGGTCTCCTTGGCCGGCCGTAATCCACTGGGAGAGGAAACGTAGACATTGCGCCCCTTCAGCTCTACTGGCTGCGATGGCACAACTGTGTCTGCCATGGTGGAGAGAGCACCAATAGTGTGGAGGATATTCGAAATTCCACGGAAGGCCGTGGGATAGGAGCGGGAGTCGGGAGTCGGGGAGTCGGGAGAGTCGAGATCGAGCCAAAATGATTCAATGCCGAGATGGATGTGGGACCTGCCTCATCTGAGCTTTATTTACTTTCTAACTTGACTCGTTCAACCAGGAACGTGAAAAGCAACAACGGTGAAAGTGCAAGAATAATTTTGTAGGAAAAGGAGGGAATAGAGGGGGAACGTGGTTCAACATTCGTTTCATCTCTTCACGACGATCATCGCTCCACTCACCGCCTCGTTTAATGAATGAGACCCTGGGAGGTGTGTATATTGTATGCACTAAGTTAAGATCTTGGCTTGAGATTTGATATATTTCTTTTTTTTTTCTGGTTGGATTCCGTATAAGGATGTCAACATTCTACCATTTCCGGTCTATTTACACTCTTTGGCCAGTCTTCTATGTCTTGGCGCGGGATATGAGAAATGGTATAATAATAGATGTGGTACGTACACCTGTACGATGTATATTAAGAGACAACTTCATTCTAAACCCTCCGTAACGTTTCGCACAAAATCGTTGGCATTGACCCCCAATTGAGCCAAATCAATTCCACCCTGCCCGGCCATCACGCGCGACATAGCTCTAGCAACTTTTTCCTCCTCCCAAATATTGTTGAGGATTTGCTCCCCACCTTCTCCAGGCCCTTGAGTGGGGTTCTCGGAAGCCACCATAGTCCGCCAATACAAATCATCTCGATTCTTCAAAGCCGAATCCCGAACCACCGCATTGCGAGTGACACTCGCAGCATGGAGTTTTGAGTTTGCGCCCTTGAGGGTCTGCACGGCCACCGACACCGCCTGATCAACCTGTTCAATCGTCGAGGGCGGCTTGAAAAAGAACCGGTTAGTTGCGGAAAGCCAGATCACAAGCGAGCAGATCACATCGCAGACCACAAAGGCCAGCGGTCGCAGGAGCGTGATGTTGTTGTAGATGCTGGAGGGCGGTATCTGGCCCGCGCGCACAGAGCGGGGCGCACCCTGGATCACGTCGTAGGTGGCCATGATGTAGATGTCGATGGCTGCGAGGGCAAGTCCGGCTATGGTGAATTTTGCGCGCCAGCGGGAGGCCTCGCGCCCTGCGATGGGCGCGGATGTGGCCACGCCTAGAAGCAGCAGGTGCGCTAGGTGTGGTAACAACACGTGGAATGGGAGGTAGTATATGAGGTATGTGTAGAGGTTGTCGAAGGAGCAGTATTGACACGAGACCAAGGCATCGGGGCCATAGGTCAGGTATACCTTGCGGGCACCCAGAGAGGTGAACTTCGACTGGAGGAGGGTGTCGGCTTCGGTGAGGAAGTTACCTGGCCGAAGCCGGGCGAGACGGTTGAAGATGACATCGGTAGGGGTGTTCAGACGAGAGCGAGTCTGAGAGAAGACGTTGGGTTCGGGCGCGTGGGGGTTGAAAGGTAGGCTTAGGAGTAGAAAGAAGACGATGCCTCCGAATAAAATGTTCAACGCTCGACCGGGTGCGGCAGGCAGAGGACGCGGCGGTGGCCGACTCGCGATGGATACACGAAGACTTCGATAGGCGGTAATTAAGCGTGGGAGTATGACTGGGCCAAAAAATATGAGGAGTGATTTGACGCTATTCACGGTTAGGATAGATTGCGGAGGATGTGGAGAGCTTCAAGACTTACGTTCCCCAAGAGATTGTGATGGCCATATTTGCTACAATATGGACCTTACTTCATCGGAAACTCGAACCAGTTGAATCGAGTTTCGACGAAAGAAAGGTGTAAGAGTGTTCGGATGTCCAACGTAGCTTCATTGAAGTCCGGGCCAAACGTGGGTCCCGTCCTTTTTGGGCGTTACCTACCTTCAACCACTACTTCTATACTGTTCTGATCTACAAATACTTTTCAGTTTTCTTTTCAAACCTACCTTGAACTACTATAATAGCTACACATCCTACGAATGTTCCAGCATAAAAACAATATGTATCAATTAAATCAGTTGAACATCAAGCAAAAGCAAAAAGACCAGGGGAATAAAACAGCGCCGAATGCGCCCATCGCAATAACGCAAGATTTCTCATTCAATCAACGCGATTCTTCCCTTTCCTTTAAAACAACGCTATTTTCGACCTAATTGACCAGTCAATCAGATCAAACCATGTGGCCCGAGTACATAGCAGGGTGGTGTGCGAGATCAGGAGGGCGGATCTCCGCAGAGTCACGAGAGTATTTGGAGGAAGCGGCGTCGTTCTCTTCAACGAGGGTCGGGTTCATCGGCTTGGAGATCTTGAGTGGGAACCGGCCAGTGAGACGCTTCGTGGCGCGCTTGACGGGGTTCTGGCGAGTGTAGGTGGGCAGGGTTTCCTCGCGCTTCACGCTCAAATGGAGGGTGCGGTGGCTGCTGGTCCTGCTTATTGCCTTTTGTGGTGCGACGGCGCCATCCACCCGCACCTGGCGGGCACTGACACCGGTCTCGGGATCACTGAAGATGTAGCTCTGTTGAAGAAAATGGGTTAGCATTCAAGGATATATATTGGGGGGTTCGGAGTGTTTGATCTCGATACTTACTGCCAGAACATTCACCACGCTAACTATCATGGCCAGGACACCAGCGGAGATGATAATCCGCCAGAAAGTCATGCCAATGGTTTCCTGGGTCATGGCCTTGGTGTTCAGGTTGCCCAGTGTGGCTACACCCAGGATCATCATGATCCCGCCGAGAGAGTAGAAACTCGATTCTTGTCCGAACATCGGCCAGTGGTTGTCGAAATAGCTTTGGAGGATCGGGAGCTCCGAGATTATCATGAAGACTGCCCACGTCAGCATTTATACTACAAGCATGGAAGGAAGAGTATACTTACGGCTGACCAGAGCCACCACGGCATGGGTCACAGCCTCGAAGAAGAAGAAGCTGTTCAGCATGTCGATCTTGGCCAGCAGGACTGCACAAGCAGCTATAAGGTCCATAAAGGTGATAATGTTGAGAACGCGAATGACGTTCAGGATCACGTACCCTGGACCAGCCAGGGATTCACGCAAGCGAGTCATCATGATTGAGGTACAGGCCTATTTCTGCACTTATCAGGAATGGTGGATACTCGCTGTCGAGGATGTATAGAAAATTGTCTGCTAGCAGACTTGGAGGGGCAGCGTTGGGATTAAAAGAGGGAAGAAGGCGACTGTCCAGCAGAAATATTGATAATTCCAAGAAAGAATAGAACAATGCAATAGAACGAGATCAACTCGAGGGCAAGGAAAGAAGAAAGAAAGACAAAAGACAAAAGAGAAGGGTGAATGGCGACAATGAAGAAAGGCATCTATGGAAGAATGGCTATTGAGGCACAGCAGCCTACATGTATGCTCCGGACAAAGGCGATAGTACTATTTTCTATGAATAGACTTGAAACATCTAGATGAACCACACAAATGGTATGTATCTAATTAGAGCCCTACTGAAAGAGATCGGCAGGGTTCCTTCACCCCATTTCTGCAGTGAGGTATACTGCAGGAGGTGTTTCAATGTCCATGTAATAAATAAGGACTTTTAAGCGCAGAGACCGGGTTGTCGCCAGAACAAGCCTAATTACCTACATCTCCGCTATTAGGATCTCAACTAGAGCCCGATGTAGCCAAATGACTGGCTCTTAGTGAAAGATACTTGACCATGCTGAAACGAGTTGGCGGCTACAACTCGCCCTTCTTTCCTCTGTGTTGCTTGTGTTGCCGGTGTTCAATGTTTTGTTTCCATGCCTCAAACATGCCTTGTCACCCGATGAATACATACAGTACAAAGAATTTTAAATCATATATGTATCAACGTGGATCTGGCAAGATATTTGAAGGGTAAAATACATTGTTGGCAGTGGACTTTGAGGCGAAGCGCCAGGGGTCAATTAGAAAGCCAGAGTTGAAACAAGGTAAGAATATAGCCCAATCACAGGCAGCACCTAGTCGCTGAAATGGGTCAATCGGATAAAATAACAAAGAAATACTCCGACAATCCAATGAAGGATGTTGGGAAGAAGTGTATAGTGAAGGTATACAGAAAGTACTAGATGAGCGAAACTCCTGTGATTCGCCGGAATCCAGCCGACCCCTCCAAACTCTTTTTTTCTCTCACTCTCCAAACGTTTCGTTTCGCCCCCAACTACTTTTGACACTCTTGAAATAATTGAAACAATATTATAACCATGACACGGGGTAACCAACGTGACAACGACCGGGCTAAGGCCCTGAAGAAGGCGGGCAACACGGTTCGTCCTTATTCCCCTCCTCTTTGTTCATACTGACCATTTCTACAGAAGAGCAAGAACAACCAGTCCGGTAGTGAATTCGCTAGGAGCAGGGAAGACGCCGCTGCCATCATGCGCGAGAAGCAGAGGAAGGGTATGTATACTTGAAGGCGCTAGGCGCAAGTTCAACCTACACTCCAGGGCTATGAGACTGGTTTACTGATCACTTCTCTTCTACAGCCGATGAAAAGAAAGCCGCCGAGGCTGCAGCAGGAAAAAGCAAAAAATAATACACCTCAATCCATCGATCCAACCTGTCAGTCAATCTCATCTCCCTCCACCTTTATCGCGATCGCCCGAAGCAGACAACCCACCGAGCAGCATCGCAAAGTGTACTACGACGGCGCTGGATTTATGGATACGATCGGAATCATCCACCTATGTCCAATTATCAAAACCTGGGGCTGGGTGTCTAGCGAGGCGTTCTTTTGAATCTCATTGGCGTTCATCATATTTAGCCCAAGCATGTATACAAAAGCGCTAACCAAACGAGGTAACGACACATGAGAAATATCATGGAGGTGCAATTTTGGTGGTAATCGTAAACACGTAATAAGAGATATATATACATCCATGTCACATCCGGTCATATATCTTGCCCTTGGCCGTCCATGACCCAACATACTCTCGCCCGGGCCAGCCAGGTCTGCCATGACTTCTCCCGTTGACTGTCCTGGATCTTTGGGGAATCACGAGATCTGATTTCTTGATCGCAGTGCGACAGCATGATATCCTCGATCATGCTTCCAAGCACAAACAGCCGCGATGCTTGGTCGACAAACGTCCAAAGACTCTCGCCTTCCCATCCAACGTTGAGTGCAAACCTGACCACTTTCCCAAGAGCATTCGCTCGATGTTGGTCCGGGCATTGCTCAGCAGATAGAGGCTAAAGCTCCAACCCGATATATCGCGTGGATTAGCTAAGCACCAATCAACCACGCGTTCGACAACTGACTGCGCCGGATGGGTTTCCCACTTTGGTTGCCCCGTCGTCTTCTCCACCGTGGCAGCGAGGAGCACATCCAACTGTCGCATATAACTGAAGGCATAATAGTTCTTGGGATGTAACTCGCCAGCGCGGAGAACAACTTCCAGTTCCGTCCGTTGCAGCTTGAGCAGATCCTCGGGACTCCAATGCCGCTTTTGAAGCAGATGGACAACCACCCACAGCCGGTGATGCCAGAGTGTCGGCGACTTGGTATGACGATGTAGTGGCGAGCACTGGTAGCTCGACATGAGCGTGAGCTCGGCTTCTAACAACTCTGTTGCGGCAGAGGTCTGGTTTGAAATACCAGGGCACTGCGCCATGGCTGCCCACAGTCGGCGCTTGCGCCAGTTACAGGCTGTGAGATGCTCACAGTCAAAGAGGAGCATCATTTCTGTAATAGCCGAGTCTGCATTTCTGGACTGGGCGTTTTCGGAAAATGTGGTTTGCAGGTCATCATCGGACATGGGCATTAATTGGTCGAAGAAGAGCTGGCGCGCGACCGTGAAGCCCTGCACTAGTGCTTTCTTGGTTATTCCAAGTGAACATCCATCTTGGAGAAACATAGCGCCTAGGCTTGGTGGGATGATCTCGATCTCGAGGACTTGGTTGTCTCTAGACGAGAAGATACGGACAAGTTCCTGGAATGCATCTTCCGGATTGGACATTTGAAGGCTTGATGGTTTTGTGGAAATCGGGAGGAATAATTGTCAAGGCCTCATCGTATTTTGTCTGTTTAAATAATTCCGTATTTTTTGCCTTGCCTCAGACAAGGTGATAGACGAGACGAGATGGTGTAGACCGTGATACAGTGAAGGCGGAAAGACCAAGTCCGCTGTTATTTCCACCTTTCCACAACGAGGGACGTCATTCACTCCTTCAACCAGCAACCAACATCTACCTAGGACGTTCCCAGTTTGAAGCAGCAGAGTCGTCAGGGACTCACTTAGTCGACTGACTGTGCTGTCGTCGCTTTCTTTCAGGCTCTCCTAGCCTGCGCTGTCGCATTCAACGCCTGATCTCGGTCTTTCCAGCCCCCGCCACGATGTTGTCCCTCGTCCTCACGGTCTTCTTCGTGCACGTCGCAATCTACCTGGTCAATACGATTGGCGCAAGCACCATTGACAGCCTTGTATGTCTCCAATCCGCCCACGAATGGGCTCTGGGAAGCTTCCCAGCTCCGCCGCGCACCTACATTGTGATCCAACACGCTAACACCTCTCTTTGGCATACAGCTATGGCTTCTTTATCTAAAACTGCCGACACCAACCTCGCGGACTGCACGCAAGCAGCAGCAGCTGAAGCGTCAAGTCCTCGAGCAGAAGCATGAAATGAACAGCACAAGCTCCCAGGATGAGTTTGCGAAGTGGGCGAAGGCCCGGAGACGACACGACAAGAGCATGGAGGAATACGAGGCGCTGAGTATGTGTCACTATCACAAGACTACAGAGGAGTCATCGTTATCTTGTTGACCAGACTGCTAACACCCTTCTCTCTCCACAGACAAGACACTCACCGCACAGAAATCCTCTTTTGACTGGACTGTCAAGATCGCCCGCTGGCTCAGCACGAACGGGTTGAAGATCTTCCTGCAGTTCTGGTACTCGAAAACGCCTGTCTTCCCGCTTCCCGAGGCCTGGTTCCCCTACTACGTTGAATGGATTGTGTCCTTCCCTCGCGCCCCGCTTGGATCCGTCAGCATCCAGGTTTGGAGTAATGTCTGTGCGACTACTATCGCTCTCGCCGCCGAGATTATGGGAGCATTGCTGGTGCAGGCTGTTGGTCAGAAGAAGGAACAGAGGGAGGCTGCACCTATCAGCGCTGAGAGCAAGAAGGCACAGTGAATACGAAAACATGGACCTGGCTATATTGCATGGAAACGGGTTGTATTATACGAAGTGAATGCTACGATTTAGCTACGAATATTGCATTTTAATCATTCATTTTGATTGCATTGAAAAATTGGCTATATAGAATGTTCATCAGATAATTTTAAATCGTTTATCGTCAACAATCCCTTGGGATCTCTGTGCTTGACTCTATGATTGGTATATCATCACGCGAACAAGAAAAAAAATGAAGCCGATGGCAAGATATAAGAGTCCGGCCCCTGTGACAGGGCTTCTGTAACGAGACAGCATCTCATCACCGCTTTGCCATAAGCTACAGACTCTTGAAAAGAAAAGACAAAGGAACTCCTCGCCTCAAGAATGAGCCCCATTGAGTTACCTCCATCGACTTCCGAGGAAGCAGACAGGAGGCAATCGCATGACTATCCGAACATGACGAAAGGCAACCCAATACAAGAAAAGGTGTTTTACCACCAATTCTTCCCCTCTCCAACACCCAGCACACACCCCATTGTTTCCAGAGACATCGTGATGTGACCGTCGGGTGGCACGGGATGCCGTGAGGGAATAGGGCGTAAGCCGCTATCGAATTGCTTCTATGGCGGCGCGTTTCCGCAGTGCCTGGCTTGGTACTTCGGTTTTACCCGAAGCGCAGGGTGTCCGGGGACTTTCTCCCAAAGCAAAATTGGAAAAGGGAGCGAGGCTTCCTTTTGTGTGTGAGCTTTGAATGCGATTCTTTGAGCGAGGAGTTGGAAAAAGAAGAGGGAACGGAATATTCGGGGCGAGGCTTTTATTTTTCTTGCGCTAGTCAGGTGATGGCGCTAGTCCTGATTCAGACTAGCGTATATGGCATCGGGTTAGGGCTTGCGATGTTCCAGGTTATATACAACATACAATATAGGAAAGTAAAGTATCGAGCAAGACACGGTGGAAATGATGATTTGCTCACTGACAAAATAGAAATAGAGAGAATATCCCTCAAAAGAAGTCCTATTAGCTTGAGGCATCCCTATCAACCACTGGTACTCTTTTGACCTTTCACATTTTTTCGTTACTATTGTTCATGCTGATTTAGCCTTTGAATATTACCAAAGGGGACTTCGCGATGAAAGAAAGAAAAAACACAATGCATTTGAGAAAGAGGCTTGATGAATGAAATTAGAAACAATTTTTACATGATCCCGTTTACGCCTTGGACTTGGTCTTGGTGGCCTTCTTAGTGACCTTTCCCTTCGCCTTGGTGGCAGGAGACTTAGCAGCCGGTGACTCTGTAGCAGCTGCCTTGGGTGCCTCTGTCTTCTTGCCCTTCTTGGCCTTCTTAGGGGCATCATTGGTAGGAACAGGAGCCTCAGCGGCAGCAGGAGCCTCAGTAGGAGCAGGGGCCTCAATGGCCTTGGTAGGCTCCTCAGTGGTGGTCTCAGTGGCCTCGGCGGCCTCGACAGCCTTGGGGGCCTCCTGGACGGGGACATCCTCGACGCTCTTCAGTTGGGGAAGATCAAGCTCGTAGCCCAGAGCCTTAAGCTTGTTAACCTTGGCCTCTCTCTTCTTCTGCTCGGACTCAATGCTCTTCGACCACTGCTCGCGTGTCTTGCCCTTCGCGAGACGCTTCTTCTCGATGCGGTTCCATGGCGTGACCTTGAAGCGGCGGTTGGCGCCCTTCCAGATCTCTGGGTGCAGCTGCTCTTTGGGCACGAACTTGCACTTGACGATGTGACCGTACATAAGGTAGTTGTCCATTGTGTCGGCGACGATCTTGGCGACGGTGGTCGAGGAGAATTCAATGAAGGCGTAGTGCTTGGAGCGGCCGGTGAGGCGGTTGCGCGAGAGACGGAGTTTAGTAATTTCGCCGAATTGGGAGAAGTAAGCCTTCATCTGGTGCTCGTAGAAACCGTGGGGGATGCGTCTGAGAATGGTATGTTAGATGGTTCATACTAGTCAGAAATCACGGTCAAGACTCACCCAATATAGACAGTACCGGGCTCCTCAGGAGGACCGTTCTTGCGCAGCTGCTTGGCGAGCTTGCGCTCGGCCTTCTTGGTGTCTGGGGCCTTGGGGATAGGTTCACCCTCTTTGTAACCCTCGCCATCAGACTCATCCTCGTCGCCGCTGCTCTCGAAGCCCTTGATGAGAGCCTCAGTTTGGTCATCATCACCCTCGTTCTCAGCCTCGCTTTCATCAGCGGGGGATACATCCTCCTCGGCATCTTCCTCTTCGGACTCGACGACGGGCTCGGGCTTCTTGGTCTTGGGAGCGGCCTTCTTCGCGGCAGCCTTCTTTGGGACGGGGGCGGCCTCAGCCTCCTCCTTCTTGGACTTTTTAGCGGCGGGCTTCTTCTCGACCTTCTTGTCAGCCTTCACAGGCGCGACAGGCTCATCGGCCTCCTCGTCGGTAAGGAAGTCAGCAGCACGCTTGCGAGGCTTGACCTCGCGTGCGGGCTCGCCATTGGTCTTGGCCGGTGCAGCAGCCTTCTCTGTCTTGGACTTGGTACCCTTCTCGTTCTTTTTCAAGATAGACTTGGGAGCGGTCTCCTTAGTTGCCTCGGCGGGCTTGGTCTCGACCTTCTTGGTTTTTTTTGCGGGTGAGTCGGCGGCGACAGGCGCAGCTGCAGTAGCGTTAGTGACATGAAAATAAATTCCACCGGTCATAGGAATTTCACATACCCTTGCGCTTTGAGACTCTCTTGTCAGGGGCCATTTTGACGTTTTGTTGTGTCGAATTGGAGACTGTATGCTGCTCGATCATCTGCGGGAAACTTTTTTTTCTTCTCTGATTTGCTTGGAAGGCGGTGAGCCGCCTCGACCACCGATTACGACAGTTACCGCCAAGATGTTTACTTACTACAACCCCAAATGGGCCAACGTCATGGGAAAGAATAAAAAAGGGTCCTTGACACATGCAGAGGTCTGGGATGATTCTGCCCTGGTTCAGTCCTGGGACGATGCTGTCGAAGAATACCAGGTCAGTAAACCGAGTCACCAATTCACGTGACGAATATCTAACCCGACGCCAGCATTATTGGAGCATTCACGCCAAGGGTGAAAATGTTGAAGATGTCTTGAAAGAAGCGGAAGACACTGGCGTTATTCCAGTTATACGTCCCGGTGACAATGAAGGCACCAAAGCCGCAGAGGATGGTGCCACTAAACCTGAGAATGAGGATGTCTCGATGGCCATTGACGAGCAGGCTTCTGAGTCTGCGCCCGAGGTATATTGCCATTTCAATGATTCGTCCCTCGTCAAAGGACTCGCTGACGATATATAGCCTTCTCAACCCGTGGCTGGTGCCAGTTCTGTAGTCTCCACGCCTGCTATGCCGATGCCTCACCCAATCATGGCAAACGGTATGCTCTGCCCTCGAGACATGTTGATTCATGTAACTAACATATATTTCTAGTCCAAGATGAGTCGTTGAAGAACCTCATGATGTCATGGTACTATGCAGGCTATTACACGGGACTTCATGAAGGCCAACAGGCAAGCCGCGGCCAGAGCTCGTGATGCGATTATTGCTTAAGGGCGAAGGGAGGGGGGAGGGGAGGGGAGGGGTTTGCTCGAATGAGCACATTAGCGGACACAATACAGGTTGGGAACAAATCGTAACGGACAAGCAATGGAACTAATCATATCAAATTCATCGTGAAATCTGAAAAGGATCTCATTAACCTTCCCCTTGCAAACAAAAGTAAACAACGAAAATAAATATTGACCAGCTAGTGTCGACCGAAGTAGGATTGGGTTCAACACAGATTCTGTATCACTTTCATATCCCGTCTCACATATTGGGGCTCGATTCTTGGTGAATCAGAGTCCGCCTAGTCCGCCTCCTGCGCCACCAAGAAGACCACCGACAATGGGAAGGCTGCCCAAGGCATTAGGCTGAGACGTGGGCTTGTTGGTAGGGGTAGCAGTGGGGGTCACGAAATTGCCAGAGGAAAGCTTCTTGGTGGGGGTGGCAGAAGCAGTAGGCTTGCTATCAGCCCCGGTCTTGTCAGCCACCTTCGCAGAAACATTGGCCTCCTGTTTTTGGGCCTCCTGCTTGTTGGCCTTCTGCTCCTCCTCATGGTTCTCCTTTTCATTGCTATCCTTGTTGTCGAGACCATCCATCAACTTTGTAGCATGCTGAGTTCATTGATTAATATGATACTTCTCATGGTGGCTTTGACACAGTTGACTAACCATCAAGTCTTTAATGGTACCATCGAGGCCAAGTCCTTGACTGGGAGCTTGCCCGTCACGCTTGGTGGGCATGGAGAGAGCAAAAACTGCGAGCACAAGGAAAATGGAGATGAATGAAAGGCTGAAACGGGCCATTTTGAATGGTGTATGTTAAACAGGATATAGATGGTGGGAAGGAATATATGTTCAAATAATTGTCTTCAAACGAGTGTGAGTGAGAAGCGCTGAGGAAAACGAGTGATTGTTGCAAATACACAGGGCGCTGGGAGAAACAGAGCCCTAGGCTCTGCGGGCCTTACGTGGGATTTATAAAAGAGCCCCTTCAATCACATTATGGAGGGAATGGGATGCCAGGGGGGCTAGGGTGAAGAGTCTAGTTGCGACTAGCTACCGCGCGTCTTCGCCTGGTATTCGGACTCCCCGTTTGGAATAAACAACAATACTATTACTTTGTTTATCTTATGGGCCCTTTGGCCATACCAAAGGCTATTTTGGGAAGAGAGATTAGATTCGTTCAGCTATATATTGGCACATATGTATGGGCTTTGAGGCCTCCTATTTTGAAGTATATCCGTCGAAGCTAATGGCTAGCATAAGATCGTCAAGGGATATTCGATGATGGTGAATCAGTTAACCAAAGTGAGGAAATGGACCAAGGCTACGCGGACCACGCCTCATTATGAATCGTGCCGCATTCCATGTCGAAATGTTAGAGTTGGAAGGACTCCATACTCATGCCTGACAGCCGCACCCGAGCGCTCAGCAATTTTCAGGCTGGTTTTAGTCAAACAAATCCTGAGGACCTGTGCAGGTTTTCACGGGCTCTCTTCTGGGAACTCCTGTAATGCAGATGCAGCTACTCAAAACGCAGGAACTAAATTTCCACAGGGATGGAGACGCAGGTCTTCGATGAAGGGTTGTTGCGAGTCCCTAGCAAGGACTGATGTGAGATGCAGATCTGCAAGCATTCCACAACGACGGAGCATTTTTTTTTTGTTTTCTCCGATATTAGGAGGCGGCGCCTGTCTGTGTGACAAGTCACATATGGAATAGCCATTCACAATCTATAGCTGTTTACAAGGAATGTATCTCCCAACTTTGACACGCACAGCCCCATAGAGGGAGCGGACGTAACACGAGGGAGTCTCCAGAAGGACGTATCCAACTGTGAGGGCTTAGTTTTGGCATCTTTTTGACCTCAAACATCAAGATAAGACGGACAAGACTTCGAAGATGCCAAGATTGTTTACATCTATATAGCTGTATAGGAGTTAGTGGGTAGAAAAAAAACATGAATATGATCATCCCTGTCTGGAGGAAATGACCATGCAAGTTGCAAGGACAAAGTGGCTCGCAGGGTTGAAACCCAAGCATCAAGAGTTCGGTGCCAGCCAAAGCTAGCCCCTGCGAGTAAACACTTCCAAATGCATCAGACTCTGTAAGACCAAATCGCAAGATTCATATCAATACAGCATGTTGGCTCAAAAGCGAACCCGTTCCCCTCTGGCTGAATGTCAGGGGGCGGGATTAGAACGAGCATTCTTCGGTCTGGGTCCCTAAGCTAAAATATGTAGATAGAGTGAGATTATTCCATCGACAAGAGTGTGTTGGGGACCGTGAATATGTTTTGAAGTGAAGAAGAAAGGAAAAGAGAATACCGATCGCAAAATTTTATTCGACGGGGCCAGTAGCGTGGATTATGTCACACGGTCACGTGGCTGTTATGCTTCCTCCAGTGTGGATCTCCAGTCTCGTCTCCTTTGCTGTCAACAGCTCTCTGGTTTCGATTTCAATTTGACAGCTTAGGGATCCAACTTCAATGTCGTAAAACATATCTCCTCATTCCTTTTCGCCGTGCATTAGCAGGTCCACAACCATTTGGAAATCTTCAAACTAGCCATACAGCTACGACCGAGATAATATATGTCTCCGTTTTTGTAATCGCAAACTCATTAGATCGGAACGACGATACGACGGAAATTATTTGTTCGTGTTGCCGACCTGGATTCTATCCGCTTCTTCTCCCATTCAGCCCAGCCAGCATTCAGTGACGAATTTTCGTCTGTCGACCAAGAATCATGCGTGGCATAGCCCATCTCAACATTGACATTCGCCGCACTAGAAAGAGCCATAATGGGGCTCAAAAACCAATGCATTTGCAGAAGTCTCCGGGCGGGAAGTGGATGGGATGCGCGGCCGTTGTTATTTTGAAATCGTCACCGCTGCTAATGACATGACCGGCGGAGGGTCTACAGTCTGCAAAGTCGAGACGCGCAAAACCGTTGCCTGCAGAATTTGTAGGCCACCCAGAACGGACAGACATTGATATCAGCATAATTTGATCATTGTGTCTAGGCAACTGCTCTTGTGTTTAGGCAACTGCTCTTGATGCCAATAGAAACATATAGTGAGCTCGGTATCTGATACTTCAAGCGGTTTGAAGTCCACAGAGCACTAGCCCCCGGACTGAGATTGATCACATCCCCAAGCCCATCCAAGGCATTGGCTGGGCCGTGAAAATCAAGGGACCTGCAAGCCATTCAGACGCATTCATCGTATGAGCATCAGAAGGGTGTTTACCGTACTTTTAATGTTGTAGGATGGAGAGAGGCCTACATAGATGTCAAGGTGAATGGTTGGAATGTAAGAGATCATACTGAAGAGCTCCAAGGTTCCAAGGTTGTGTGACAATGTCGGTAACTACCGACGAGGCAAGATATTCCTTATGGCGGAAGTAAAATATATATTGAGTATCGGAATTTCTGTGAGAAGACGAGGCAATCTTAAATTCTCATCATCTGAGAGAAATTTGAGGTCAGCTACATATGCACATGTAGTTAGTTGACTACGATTTATGTTCCACAGTAATCGTGCCACCCTTATAAGTTGGGATTGAAGTAGATGGTGGTGGACATGACAAGATTATGTTGCTGCTTTTTATATTAATAACAAATGTGAAGAAAATAACCTTTATACAACATGAGGACAAAACCTTGGGGAAGCATATACCTAGCCTACCTAGGTAGGTATCCATGGATGCCCAGGTGGATCTCGGCATGACATAGATACTTATGTAAGTAAACCGAAAAGCCCGATTATGGTTTAATACATAAAGTATTAACGCCTAGGTAGACTCATTAAATGTCGTTAGGTATCCTCAAAATGAATGTCTTACATAGTAGGAATAGGGCACATTATAGTCAGGATTAATACCATGTTCATCCACATCCAAATCTATGGGCACTTCTCTCTGCCGATCCCGCCGATCCCGCCGATCTTGCGAATAGGGGCGATATCAACACCTAAGGCATCAATATTCCCACATGCCCCGAAATATCTGAAATATCATGGGGGCAAAAGGAAAGAAGACACCCGTGGACATAATTGCATGAGTAAATACACAAAATGGGCCGAAAAGTACAAAGGTCATTTACCCAACTAATCATATTTCTCTGCATTCTCTTTTTCATCTTATACATAAACCGCCCGCAATCAACCAAAGACAAACTCTTTGCTTGGACCAAAATACGCTACAAAACAACCTCATCCATCATCCCGGAAGCCCGCGGAATATGCCCCGGCCTGGCAGAAACAATCAAACCAGCCCTGATAGTCTCACATGTCTCCACGGACGGCGACCCATCCTGGCTAGAACCACTCCGCACCCAGTACCATGTATGCATGTATCAAGTGGACGCGCCAGCAGACAAAACTTCCAAACTGCTCCAAGTCCCCGCAAACCGCGGACATGAAGCAATGGCCTACCTAACCTTCTTAATCGACAACTACGCGGACATACCATCCGCCGGCGCTGTCTTCGTCCACGGCAGCCGCTGGGCTTGGCACAACGACGTCCCAGATTACGATAATGCTGCACTTCTACGCGGCCTGGACGTCCGTGCCGCTCTAAAGCCAGCTGGATACAGCAACCTGCGCTGTGACTGGAGCGCCGGCACGTGTCCTTCTTCTGTGCCCCCGCAGGGCAGTCTCGAGATGAGGCTGTCGAGCGCCGTGTCGCCGTGGAGTGCGCGCTCGGCATCGGATATAGCGCTGCCGAAGGCACTTGGCCATATCTTTGGTGGAGATGCTGATGCACGGGTCAAAGAGATCCGCAATGCTTTCCATCTTTATCTTGGTCGGAATGATGCCGTGCGCGCGCAGTGCTGTGCGCAGTTTGTTGTTGCCCGCGAACGAATCTGGCAGCATAGTCGGGATGAGTATATTGCACTTCGACAGTGGCTGCTTGATGGGAGTGATGATGGGGTTGCACGCAATGTGCAGCAGGGGTCTATGGCTGCGCCTCCTGATGACCTTGTGGCTGGTCGGATTGTCTCGTATCTTTGGCACATTCTTTTTGCGAGTTACGGGGATGAAGGAGCCATTGACCTCGACCAATTGAATCGCGATGCTTGTCCAAGTGCTTCTGAGTGCTATTGTCGGTTGTATGGGAAGTGTGATTTGAAGTGTCGGGGTCCGGGGAGCTGTCAAGGGCAGTATTCTGTGCCGAAGAACTACAAGCTACCTGAGAATTGGAAGGAGACGCATTCATGATTCATGATTTCTTTTGCGATTTGGAGACTTGTTTATAGAATGGATCTTGGAACATTTTGGGCATATAGATCGGGCAGACTGGGGTGCATTGTGAAATAAATTGCATGTCGTGTCATTTCAAGTGATAGAATTATGTACAAATTGTTCAGCTAAATAATGCTTGCCTGTGCCTCTAGAATCTGGCAAGGACACGCTCTTCGGTATCTGACAGAGCATACTCAGAGGCGTGCTTCTTGCTCACGACAGATTTGGCCTGCTCAGCAGTGAAGCCCTTGGCCTCCACAGCTGGGTTGTAGCCCAGGCCGTTGATCTTGCCAACAACGTCTGAAGGCACAGCAGCGGCGACCTTGCCATCAGTCCGCTTGTAGACGGTCACGACAACGGCACCACCCAGACCGAGGTTGTGTTGCAGTGCCGCGGAAGTACCATCAATCAGACGGTTGTTGGCCCAGCCACGCAGGTGCCAGACTAGCTCAGCACATTGGGCAATTCCTGTGGCACCAAGCGGGTGACCTTTGGAGATGAGACCGCCGGACGGGTTGATAACCATCTTTCCGCCATACGTGATGTCGCCACGGCGGACCATCTCATGGGCCTGACCGGGTTCACACAGCTCCAGCGCATCGATAGTAATCATCTCATTGGCCGAGAAGCAATCATGCAGCTCGCAGACCTTGATATCCTTGACATTGACGCCGGCCTCAGCCACGGCAGTGCGGCATGCCCGGCGCGACATGCCGAAGCCCATCAGGTCAATGGAGCTCTTGTTGTAGACTGTATCGGTATCAGTGGCGAGGCACTGGCCGGCAATGAGGATGGCATGTTCCTTCAGGTGGGGTCGCGCATCAAGGAAGTCCTGCGAGACAATTACGGCGGCAGCACCACCATCCGAGGTTGGGCAGCACTGTAGCTTCGTCAGGGGCTCGTGGATCATGGGCGCCTTCATAATCTGCTCGTGGGTGTATTCGGTTTGGAATTGCGAGTAAGGGTTGCGCTTGGAGTGCTCGTGGTTGACGCGAGCGATCTCGGCGAAGTCCTCATTCTTAGCACCGTACCTGTTTTTCACATATTAGCACCGTATCCCTTCTTGTCATGGGTTGACATCATCTCGAGGGGTTGCATACTTCTCCTTATATTCCACACCCGCATTTCCGAACATTTGTGCGGCACCGGGCGCATTGGTCACACCCCGCGTCTCGGCCATCATCATTCCAAACAGTCCCGTTGGGTTCTCGCGATCGTTGTACATGGATTGCAAGCTACCGGGGTTCATCTTCTCGAAGCCGACGACTAGCACACAGTCTGCAGCACCGTGAGAAACCATAGTACGGGCCATGGCGAGGCCAGTCGACCCGGTCGAACAGTTGTTGTTGACGTTGTAGATCGGGATGCTGGTCTGGCCGAACTGGTAGAACACGCGCTGACCGCAGGTGCTGTCTCCATAAACGTAGCATGCTACACCCTGGTCAACATCGTCGTAGTTAATCTTGGCGTCGAGCATGGCTTTGATGCCGGCCTCATAGCCTAGCTCATGGTAATCGACCTTGCCCCTTGGCTTGATGAACTTGGTCATGCCAACGCCCAGAACATAGGCGGGGGTTCCTTGCTTCTTTCCCATGGTGTATATCTTGAATTATTGGTAGAGGTAAAGATAAGTGGACTTTGTATAGGTTCAACTCGAGAAGTGAGACCTTATAAAGACGAATCAGCGGTATGTGGGGAGCTCAGCATGAAATTGGGGGGATAGACCGAGGTCCCGAGGAACCACGTCCGCGGCACTTGTGCAATTTTATTCACATAATCATCTCAACATTATCATGTTGATATTGTCGATTTGGGCATAACCTAATCCAGGGGGTTGGAAAGGAAAAGGGAACCATGTGTTCTTTGGTTGAACTTCAAATGTAGGGTCTCATGTGAAACAAGGCCGGGACGTACGAGACAATCACAGGGTTACTACTATTCATATCTTCAGCCATTCTAATCCAGTTGATCCAGTAGCATGTTGGACTTGGGCATCTTAAATTATTCATGCAATTGCCCAAGTTGATATGTCTTGATTTTCTACGAACATCGTTCTATGAGCCACATTCCAGCCAACCTAACTTGCAGTCTTCACAAGCGAGGTAATGGAGTGCCCCAAATGATCTCCGCCCAATATAGCATTTCCACACGGGAGGGTCCTGACAGTCTATTGCAGTGGCATGAGGCATATACCCCATATTCAAACAGTTGCTCCCTACTCCGTACTCAATACAGGATCGGGTATAAGGAAGCTGGCAGCCCGGAAGTCCGGATTGTTGCTTAATGATCTGTAGAATCTCCCAACCACGGCAAGGTAGTTGAATTTGAGCCTGGAATCTGGTTTATAATCATTCGATGATTTCGATGGATGTGATTACATAAATTAGTGGGTGGTAATGAGCCCAATCCCTGCGTGGGGCCCGGCCACGGAGTACTGTCCTCCACATATGTTGTATATTGCACAGCTCACAATGATCCGTGGTCTAACCTTCTGTGATCTTCCCAAAGTCTGCTTTGCATACTCCGTATACCACACGTATATTCCTGTTCTGCAGGAAACGTATAGAAGATAACATGATCAGACCGCGACCGGCGGATGTGCCTCGGCGGTGCCAAGACTACATATAGATAGCGTGATCAATTTCCTGATAGAATAAGATCAGGGTCTCAGCATAGATATACACAACAGATCAAACAATGCCATTTGCATGATATCCGCGGGTGTTTAAAACACCAAGAAGATGTCTGTTCTCCGCTGCTGTTCACGACGACGTCACTCTGTTTGGCCCTAAACCGCTTTGAGCGCCCAAGTTAAGCTCGGTCCACATGCCATTTTACTGCACTTCTCTCTTCATCATCTTCTTCTTCTTCTTCACATTGCATTAGGCCACCTTTTGTTGGGTGGGATATTGCGGGAATATTGTCGGTAAGTCCTCCTCATAAGACAGAGAAGCTCGTACTCTGTTTTGTCCTGCTATCAAGAAACGTGGGGAAATCAAATTGATGCTAATGGTCGTCTTCCCCCCCCACAGCTCCCGACCACTATCAGTAACCCATTGCTATAGACGACACATCCTGGGCAAGAATATCCTGGCTGTCTGGAACAGGGGACTCTCCCAGAACATCATTCGAACCACTCAATCCCGCGCCACACTTCCTAGATACCATTTGTGAACGCGGGGTTGCATCCGTTGCCGTGGCCGTCATTGGTTCGGCCACCCAATACCGAACCTATCTCATAATCTGCAAAGACGGATCTAAACGCGCCAATCTATACTGCAAGGGCCTTCTGGGATACCTTCCAACAGACTGACGATAGAACTGGGTTGGTCGAGCCCGTTTAATGGTCAATTGTGGGACGCTGAACGGTCTACTCGAGTTCTGAGAGACCGCTTTGCGTTCCATCGGGTTCCCCAGCCTGCAGGTGTAAGAGACTGTGCAGAATACGACGTGTTGTGACGTCCGGAGACAGATTGTTATAGCTATTCCTCGCTGCCGCCAATGGAGAACGTTCAGGGATGACTAGTGACAACAGCTCTGAAAATGCACCATTATCCTCGTCTGCCCACCACACAAGAACCGCCGCTATGCCAGACCACAAAGCTTGGAACATGGATGAGGCCACACGGAACAGACTCCTCAAAAAGTACAAAACCCAGGTGGCTTCGGGGGCGTCGACCATTTGCGCGACGCTGGCGGTGGTGAGTGCTTTATTCCGTGGGCTTTTGCTCGGAATCTTGATTGTTTATCCACCACTCTAATGGGATGTAAAACATGCTAATTCCTCATAATTCGATGAGCAGACTCCTTTAGAGAACGTCAAGACTCGCATGCAGACGTAAGTATTATACGTGGCATTGGGGATGGGATTAGTATGCTAATTGGTATGAAAGACACAATTTTAAGAACATATGGCAGTGTGTTCGCTATCTCTGGCGTACTGAAGGGCCTCGGGGATATGTAGCTGGTAAGTCGGTATCCATGAGTCGGTAGCTGAAGGATGGACTGACCGTCACCTAGGTGCGCTTCCACCCTTGGCGAGCGTTACAGTAGTCCGTGTCGTCAATTTTACCGTGTACAATGCCTTCAAGGACATAATCTCTGATAGTGTCGAGCGGGTGACTGGTTCCAATCCTTTGGACCACTATAAACAGCCTGGAAGCACCCCCACCTTGACGGGTGTGCTTACTTTCACCACTGCAGGCCTCGTCGCTGGCTTAGTGGCATCGCCTATTGCTTGTATGTTTATGTTGGTCGCATGGGAGAGTGGGAGGAAAAGGACTGACATTGAAACAGGCCCCTTCGAGCTGGCGAAGAATGTCGTCCAAACCTCTGTTCTAGTGTCGAACCGTGCGATGGCTGCCCGGACGCAGCCCGAGACCAGACTCTGCGTCATAAACCCCGATTGGGGACAATTCAAGCCATCAAGCAGATATACATACGACATGGATTTTGGGGCCTTTACACCGGTTTCCGCCTGCATGCATTGCGCGACACTGTCGGCTCAGGACTGTACTTCAGTGTTTACGAGACTGTGAAGCAAGTAGCAGCCAAGGAGTTGGGTCAGGACAAGAATCCCTTCGGGGCACCTATGCTTGCCGGTGCTGTTTGCAGCACTGTACCCTGGTTTTGCGTATGTTATCGGATCGATAATCGATACCCCGTTTCGTAATGAACAGGCACTGATATGACTCATAGACTTATCCCCTCGATACGCGCAAGACCCGCGCACAAAGTGTTCTTTTAGGGAAATCCAGCGAGATTGGCGAGGCCTCCCAGGCTGTCGCCAAATCCAGCATGTACAAGGGCCTTTCCATCATTCTTATCCGGACCGGCGTCAACAACATGATCCTGCTCAGCATTTTCGAATACATTAGAATGCGTATCGATGGGTTGCCGAAATGAACCACCCGTGGATAGGGCCACGACAATCATGTTAGGATGAAATAACGGTCCGCCTGTTGAACATTTTCCTTGCCATTGTGCGTTGGGCATCATGGTTCCTTCTCGTATTTATTACCCACATACATACATGGATGAGCTTGAGGCTCATTTTCAGCAAATAGCAGAAGGGAATATCAAAATATGAAGTGATATATGCACGAAATGAAAAGAATTAAAACAATGGACGCAATTGTCGTAGCGCTAGGGTAACCTCATAGTCGGCAGGATCTTCTCGGCCATATAGTTCGAATGCCACTTCCAATTTCTTTACCCAGGTTTTCTGTTCCATAGCTAGCCCGGCAATGCTTTTATTACTTTTTGACTTGAACAATTGCACCGTTTGGGTTAAGCTCGGTCTTAGCCTTGCGTCCATAAAATCATCTAGCAATCCCTCTTCTTCGAGAAAGAACATCGTGAGAAGGGCGTAGATCAACCTAGATGAAAGAGTTATACTGAAAGTCTCTGCGACAAACTTCAGTGTAGAGTCGAAAATAATAACATGCGAACTTTGTCTCTGCCCATCCAAGTCCACGCCATGCGTAAGGTATTGAAGCCCTCGAATCAATCGCCGTCGCATGTCGCTAAGCTGTTGGAAGGGAGTGCCCGGTAGACACGCCACGCAATCGCAGGTAAAACGCAGGGCTTGATGACGCTCATATTTAGTCCTGCCTTCGAAATCTGGATTATAACAGAAATTGATCTCCTCGCCAGCGTCTATGTCTCTGGTCGCGAAGCTTGAAATGACCTCTCCACTAATAGTTGGAATTTTCGAGTTGGGTATACAAGAATGATTGAAGCGTGAGTGCAGGGGGAAAAGGCCATAGGCTTCGGGCTCGTCGTGGTCTGAATTTGCAATGTTGAATGAGTTTTCAGCGAAAGCTTCATTCATACTTGTAAAACAGCCTGACCCATTGTCGCGAAGGAGTAAAAACTGTGCTTTTTGGCTGGGCAGCAATTGTTGAAAGGCAATAGTAACATGATAATCCGTGATTTCGGTATGCGACCTCTGGATAACGAAGGTTGGCTTTTCGCTCAAAATCAGGGATCCTCGGTCAATGCGTCTTGTGGCGAAAGCACCCCATCCTTTGCCTGGTGAGGGCTTCAGCTCGAATGGGATTTCATCAGGCAGTTCAAGGCGGTGGTACGCTAGCAGATAGTAAGTCAGATGCATTCTCAGCTACTAAGCAGAGGGACGTACGATGACCTGCGGACATGGCAGTGTGAGTTGTCACAACAGGACCGGGTTTGAACCGGGTTGCGGGCCAGAATAGAGTAGAATGGTAGAATAGAACAGGTTGGATAGATCGTGAAAGGAGACACGATAGCCCTCTCAGAACTGGGGGAGAAGCGGCTACCTATAGGGGAGCTCTACCAACCAACCGGGGGTAGTATATGCAGGGAGCAAACACATCGATCTCCGTAATGCCAACAAAGAAACCCAAAAGCATGATCCCAAAATGGCATAGCGTGTCAATTAATAGGTCTTTTGCGCGTTGGAGCACCTGAACGGTGCTGGACCTCGTATATCGGGGCCGTTTGGCCATGTCTGACACAGGGCACCCCCTGTTTGTCTAACAAATCTGCGTCGTGATCTGGCCGGCTCAAAATGCGCTAATGTCTTCCTTTTACTACCTCAGATGTATGAGGAAATAGCCTAGGAGATTGACAGGGTTGTAGTCACATTAGCCGCCCTCGGACTGGGCGGAGATGGCAGAGAAGTGATTCCCTAGCTAGGTTGACCATCCTCCACCTCCATCCCAAGTAGGATATTATTATCACTGCTACCCATTTGCCCCGTTTGCTCTTATCATCTTGTCTGGCTAATGCCACAAACATGATGGACAGATTCCTCATGTTTCGCAATGTTGCCCGCCCCCTTTCGCGGCACCTTGTCGCACAAGGTTCTCGGACTCGTCATTTTCATAGAATCACCACGGATTTCATCACTCAAGACACAACAGGCAACTTGGTCTGCAAGAAGGTTCCTGTGATTATCGGGAACCCTGGCGAAGCCTATGTATTGACTTCCCCATCCGTTGGAGAAACATTCCGTGATGCCAGCTCTACGGCGGCGACGCAAGACCGATGTAAACTGTCATTTTTCCATGACACGCAGCATTTTGGCCTCGGTGGGACTCCTTCCGTATTAGGTGGAACGTACATTGACCAAGGGCGTGTTTCATTCTAGATTCACCGAGTTATCCTCGTCTCCATATCCCATCCCAATTTCCCCGCAGGTCGGAGTCCAATACAAGTCCTGCAACCATTTTCTTGAGCGGAAAGATGCATGAAATTGTCATAGATGGGACTGATGATGGTGCAGCTTCATTCCTTGCCTAGGGCAGTCCAGTGCTAATACATAGACAGCCGAATTTGCCGAACACGCCAGCGCTTCTGGGCAGAACCTGAGGCCCGTCCTTGATCAGCTGGAGCATATGTGACCGGACTCCTATGGCATGTGAAATTACCTTGAGAAGAAACTACCTTTAAGTATACCCAGGTAGATCGATAGTTAAGGACGAGGAACAATAATGGGCGCTTTGGTCGTGGGCCATTCTCACCGAGGACTCATGGACGTAGGCCTCTTTCATCTATGACCCAACAAAAGCATACAGGGCAATAAAGTGGCGCGGGTGTAGGATGAGACATTTCAATGTCCATAACTTTCAGCAAGCGCCAAATGGGAGGGTAGTGTCGAATGAAGAGTGTTCTTAGCCATGTATTCGAAATAATTAATTGATGCCTCAGGCGATCAAACGTCATCCCGTTGCCCGGTGGGGTTGAACCTCCCGCCGTCAAAACAAACGGAGTCTTCCACACCCTCGCCTCGAGCGATAATGGCATCGTGAGTGCTCCCATCAGCATGTGAGCAGCTGTGAAAAGAGAGGAATGACACTAACCTATTGTTCTGTTTGATATATACAGTAATATCCTCCAACTCCCGTTCCGGCGCTCACATACCGTCTCGCTTTCCGAAGCGATCACACAGTACATCTCGTCCAAATATGACCAGCGCCCGGACATGTTTGCTGAGGATCTGATGATCATTGATCGCCTACGATCCGAGGCTGTCAATGTCCAAGAACCGCATTTTAGTGGCATCAGCCGCCTAGTCACATATGCGGCTCAGCTGAAATGGCTGGGTGGAAAGTTCCCGATTGATGTGCGCCATTCTTTCTAGGTCCTGGCTCTCTGATTTTGCATTGAAAGCTTACCCTTGGTTTGCTATATAGGTTGGGGTGGACTTTTCGTGGTATCCAGCTTTTGGCTTTAATACTTCGCGGCCGGGTGAGTTGACTTCTCGAGTTCACACCCTCCGCATGCGTCTGATTTGGTGGATATGAGACTAATGGGATCGAATCGTGACGTTTAGTATCGCAAAATAACCTGCGCTTCGAACTGGCGAATGTCTTATTCAATCTCGCTGCATTATACTCACAGCTTGCATATGCGACCAACCGGACTACCGCAGATGGGCTCAAGCAGGCGTGTAACTACCTCTGCTCCGCCGCTGGAGTATTGAGCCACCTTCGAACCGATATTATCCCAGACCTTCGAACGTCGCCGCCGGAGGATATGGACGAAATGACACTGCAAAGTTTGGAACATCTTTTGCTCGCACAGGGCCAGGAGTGCTTCTGGCAGAAAGCTGTTAAAGATGGACTAAAAGATGTATCTATTGCAAAACTGGCAGCCAAGGTGTCTGACTTCTACGGCGATGCAGGCGACTCGGCTGTCAAATCTAATGCAATTAGCACGGACTGGATTCACCACATGACCGCGAAGCATCACCACTTTGCTGCTGCTGCTCAATTTCGACAGGCGCTTGACTGCTTGGAGAAGCGCAAGTATGGAGAAGAGGTTGCTCGGCTACGCGATTGTTTGATCTGTGTCGGCGAAGGGTTGAAAGAGCAGCGGTGGATTAATCGGACTGTACTAGGTGACTTGAATGGATTGAAGAGCCGTGTCACGGAAGATCTCAAGCGTGCCGAGAAGGATAATGACATGATCTACATCAACCCAGTGCCGCCCAAGTCTGAGCTCAAGACCATTGAGCGTGCTAGCATGGTTCTTGCCAAAGCACCTTCACAGGTTACGGATGCGATCTCTATGCTTGGCGATAACGGACCGTTGGGACAACCGCTGTTCTCGAAGTTGGTCCCATACGCAGTTCACATTGCCGCAAGTATTTACACTGATCGTCGAGACCGACTGGTCAATGATACTCTCATTGGAGAGCTGGAGTCGATGACCGACAAGTTGCGAGAGTACGTATCCGACCGAAATACTGAAATTATTAAGAGGAAATTTGCTAACATCAGGTTTAAGCTTACTTTCATCTCTCAATTTGCCAGGGTCGTTACAAGCGCTCGAGAAACCGTTAGGTCTCCCGCCAATGCTTGTGTCGCATGCGGAGGAAATACGCCAACAAGAAGGTCTGAATCGCTTGCACAGGTCTATCGAAGACACCGCCAGAGTCAAAGGCAACGACCTGGCTGTCTATAATGAAGGCGCTGAACTCCTAGCAGCTGAAAAGGCCGAGGACCTTGCAGCTCGCCATACATATGGCACCGATCGATGGACCCGTGGGACCTCAGAATCTGCTGCACCTAAGCTCTACAAGAGTTTGACCGAAATCGACGGCTATTTCACCTCCGCCCAAGGCAGTGATGACCTCGTTCAGCGCAAGCTGCGAGATTCACACTCTGTCTTTATCGTTCTCACTGGCACGAATCAGGACTTGGAATCCTTTGTGCCTAGTAGCCGGAGGGTCGTGATTCCACCGGAGGTTGAGCGCGAGGCTAACCGGTTGCGTGGCTGTTTGAGCGAGGTCACTCGAATGGAGAATCGGCGGAGGCGGCGAATTCAAACGTTGAAGGACAAAGCTCGCGCGGATGATATTCGTACGTGTTTTCTTATTCAATGGTCTTGGATTCTACTAATGAATCGGATTTAGATCCGGCACTTTTGACACAGACAGCTCGACTAGAGCGAGAATTCCCCATGCAGACTATCCAGGCAAGCCAGTTCGAAGATCTGTTCGAGGAGCAGCTGAAACTATATGATTCAGACCGTGAGATGCTGGCTCAGGAGCGGAGAGAGCAAGATCATCTCTCGGATCAGGTCCGAGAAGCTAACCGGGCATTTACTGGGTCTCATCAGGGTGACGCGTCGACAAAGGAACGAGAAGCGGCGCTGCAAGATCTGGAAAATGGATACCTGAAGTATAAGGAGATCATTTCCAACCTCGATGTCGGGCGAAAGTTCTACAATGACCTTGCAAGGATCGTAGCCCGATTCCGCGACGACGCAAAGGCTTTTGTCCATCAGCGTCGCATGGAGGCAAGCCAGCTGGAAGCGTACGTGTTATTGCCCACCGCTTAATTAACAGATTAGCACTGACGTTATATTTACCCGAACCAGAGATATCTCCAATGCCACAGCAATGGCCTCGCTGCATATTTCTCAGCCACACCTGCGCCAACAACCTCAGGAATCACCTCGAACCAATCACTCTCCCTCTGTCTACTCAGCTGCGCAGCCTGCCCATGTTCCATCACAGCCGCCCCCGCCTGCTCACAACGTACGACCAGCCGAGGCAGCACCCCCTCTCACGGCCCCCCAACCAGTGCGGGCTCCCGTAGCCCCGCCCCCAGTTTCTACGCCGAGCATGCCAGGGGGTATGCCGGGTATGTGGACTCCCGAAATGGGGATTCGATTCGGATCTGCCGGTGCCCCTCCGAATGCTACTCCCAGTGCAGGAACTGGACCGGCCCCGGGCCAGCCCACTCGTGCCCCTCAACCGGGAACCTGGGATCCTAGCAAAGGACTGCGCTTCTCTTGATTATGTTGGGATACAATACTGTTTAAATCTTTCTTTGTAGAATCCCCGCTCTCGCACATACTCCGGAGTTTTGTTAGATGTTTACCCGTATTCCTCATGATCTATGGCGCGAGTAATGAGGTAGGAGCATAGCCTTGGCTGAATATATAATTTCTGCGACTTGCAGATAATCCATTGGAATGGATTGCCCATGTATTTGATATTGATCAAGACCCAGTTCAAGTACACATTATCATTATTATATCCATAATATCTCGTAGTATTTTACATCTGATCGCACGAACCCAGAAATCGCAAGTTCGCAACCAACAGTCGGACAGAGAACAACACCTAAGACTGAATCGACATGGTACATGGCACGAGATGACGGATTAAAATGGACCAAGCAATTCTTCTGTTCAAAGTCGTTAAACAGCGAAGTTGGTGCGTGACAAGGCGAAATTTTAACCTGATGTTCCTCACAGTGCGTACACCCACAGGAAGGACTAGAAGGCCATACAATCATCGTCAGAAAGCCCCATTAGCCTTAACAGAGGCACCAAGACCACCAGGGGCATGCTGGGGCTTGTCATTGGGTGATGAACTGCCATTCAACGAAGCATGGCCATTAACTCTATCAACAAGCTTGAATTCATCTTGCTCGATTTCAGATTCACCCGGCTCAGAGCGATCGTCCTTCTTCTCCCCTGTCGCGAGGAATTTGAAAGCACTGCGCAGCAGACAGTACAACCAGAACAAATTGAGGGCCTGAAGGAGAGCCAGCAGTCCGAAGGTGATGATGTTCGAGATCCAGCACTTATACTGTTGAGTCTCCCAGTTGAGCTCGTAGGGCCCGACGGTCCGGAACTCGGTTAGAAGGGAATAAAGGATCCGAAGGTTCAGTACGTGGCGTAGATATATCCAGGCGCCGATCGAGGTTGCGTAGAAGGGGATCATTATGTCTGGGGCTATGTAATGGAGCGATTTTGAAACCTGGGGAAATTGTCAATAGGTGTGCGGAATATTTTGGGTCGTGTCGAAACCAGGAGAATTGGTTTAGGCCAGGGGAATGCGACTTACGGCAAGGAAGAAATCACTGATATCATGCGTAATATAAACAGCAATGCCCATATACGTAAAGTGAAAGCGATAGCTGAGCGCAATAAGCGCTAATGTCACAACATGATGCATAACGAGCTCCATGAAGTCCTTCCGCGGCTTCTCCATTCCCAGCAGCATAACGATAGCCTGCTGCGCCCAATAAGCCGCCTCGAACAAATAGTAAAACTTGAACTCAGCGGCATGTGTCCGATGCGGGAAGAGTTCGTACATGCCACGCGTGTTGAAGTACCACACCGGCGTCTGGCGCATGACATACAACCCCGCGGGACCGAGGACTCCAAAGTACATCGCGGTGTACATCTGCTCCATGAAGCGGGCCTGCTTTGTCCGCGACTTGATGTGGGAGACTGCTAGAGGGCGAATAATTTCTTGCATGATGAATTCGCGCGTGAAGGATAGCACGATCACGTAGAATGACACGAATGCTATGTCCCACAGACCTTTGCCATACTGCGTGGAAGCATTGGGGTTGCCATTCGGGGATTCCTCTTTGTAAGAGAGGAATATGAAATGAGAGACTGGGTTTGACTCGGTCGGGTTGAGCGCGTACAGTGAGAGGAAGGCCAGCACGAGGACTAGTGGTATTGTCCACGTGTGCTTCCCCGCGAAATGCCTGCAGCGATGGAGAAGAGAGCGAGGCTTTTTGGACTTCGGGATTGAGTTTGATGGCTTTGTATGGCCATTTCCAATTGTCTCGGGTTGCGAGCCATTGATATTTCTCCGCCTAAGGGTATCTTCTTTCATTGTTTGGTCCCGTTCAGGGGTGATGAACGGGTGTTTTGGAATAGGTGAAGTTGGGATGAAAAAGTCGATATAGTTAAGATATATGTCAATGACAAAGATGATATAACATATAATGAAAGAAAAGAGACTAGTCAAGCTAGTTAAATTAGTTAAATTACCTAGTTGAAGCTGAAGCCATAAAATGTTGAACTTTCCTGTTTCGGCTAATTCATCGTATTCGGATATCTCGGGCCAAAGAGAATTTTCTCTAAACAAAGAAATAGAGACCAAGAGACTAATTTTACTCGATTCCACTCATCCACTCCGTACTCCGTACTCTCGAGGCTATACGAGACAGAGAGACTTTGGCCAGCAAAACATCATCCTCTATCCTATTGCCTACTGACCACTGGGTGAGAATGAAATATATTTAAAGGATGATATATCTTGCAAGGACGCGCACATACCTTTACTAGTTTGACTGCGTGGCACTAATTATTTTCCACTTAGGACAGGGCTGAGTCTTTGTGTTTCGTATGGTAAACCGGGCCAATTGGTATGTCATAACATCTATCAGGAGACTCTCCCAAAAGTGGTCTCACAGGGAGTTCTTCAATCAACCCAGTTGGTTTCCTAAATATTAGGCGCACGGGGATATCCTGTGATCCGACAGCCCTAGCTTCGGGCCGAAAAGGATCTGGAGTAGGTATCCCGGGGAAATAGATATTGTGGCTTGGTATGTATGGTTGGATCAGCGTGCTGATATCAGAGCAGCTGCCACGAGATTCTATAGTCTCACAATACAGTCCGGGCATCAAATCCTTGTGGTGCACGCACAGTACATCCTTGAAACCAGTCAAGGATCGCGACCGGCTGCACGGTAGTTTCCGCCCCCAAGCAGGGATGCTGGTCCACCGACGGGCATTCTCTTGCAAACAAACATAATCTGCCTCCGCACAGTGCACATTCCTGTCATAAATCCATAGATCGAAGAAGTATGTTGTAATGCAAGATATTTGTATGGACAAACCGAACTCCACTTTTTACAGATTAGCTTTGCGCTTAACCTTTTCCCACATAGCTACATGTATGTTGCAGGCAGGTAGAACTGCCTAGATGTCTACATATGTAGTATGTGTATTCGCTTTTTGCGTAGAGCCAACCATAATTCAATGTTGATACGCAGCTTTGGGGATGCAAAGCCGCTGTATTATTACGGAACTTCCAAGGTTGGGTAATGATTGTACTGGCAATATGATTGGCCACTGAACGAGGACATCCGACCTCAGGTCCATCCGTGGGAGATAACGTTGATCTTCCCCCTATCGGCTGCGATAACAATCGTGGTACTTTTGACTCTATTGGTCTTCGGTTCATTCCCTTGAGATACTTGGTGCTATAACATTATCTCCTCGGAAATGTTTGATATTTTGCGTGGATCACCTAGCTAGTAAACAAGGGGAACTCCGCTTGTTGAGGAGAGACGCGATGCTCGCAGAACCAAGAAAACGCCATAATGGCCAACCGCAGGCCTGCGAACCATGTCGCAAGGCCAAGGTTCGCTGCGACCATGCAAGCCCGAAGTGCTCGCGTTGTGCCTTGCGCAGCCTAGACTGCATTTATCACCCTGCTCCCATGACCAAGCGCCGCCCTCCGATCTCCCACACGCCCATAGAGTTCGACACAACACTGCCGGACCTATTGACCACTCAAAATGTCTCCAGCTCCTTCCAGATTCCCACTGAATCTTCCGTTGGGGCAGGAATCTCTCTTCCCCTACGGATCCGAGCCCCGCTACGAGTTCGGGGTTAACAGCCCGTTCTAGCGCATCAAAACGGAACATGTTATTTCAAGAGCAGCTGGGCCAACACGAGACGACTCGCTTCTCTGCTGTCTTCGTTGAAAACCAAGATAGCTTTGGCGCAGTGATGCTCGATGCCACGAATTTCAACCCCAACGAGTTAGACCGAGAACCTGATGTAATGGCCAGGTCCCGCGTGGAGTTGGCTGTCAGAACACTGCTCAACTTCCCCACTGCTCGTACATGTGACATGCTGATGACAGGGATTTATCATATCTACGATGTGTGGCTGTCACCAACCATGATCCAGCAATGCTTGAAACAAGTATGGACAGAATACGCCAGTGAGCTAGGTGAGTTCCGGACACGGGAGTCAGTATGGAGGGTAGCAAATGATTTATTCCTCAACCACAAAAGGCCTCACCCAACACCTGACTGTGGCCTCTCGAGTAATTCCGACCATACTTCGTGGATGAACTGGTTTGGTGGACCTCATCTGCGTTGGGAAATGATCGGGATCCTCTTCAGCTGGGCTGGAATTGCGTTCAGGTGCAAGCAAGAGTGGGACCCGGTATTCGACCTACCCGAGCAGTATGGACGGAATCGCAACACTGCCGCGGAAAAGATGAGAGAGTGTGCGGCTGCCTGCGTAAGGCTTTGCGAAGGGAACTTTGAAATCAGTGACACCATGGTTATTTGCATGAAGAATAGCACCAGACTACAAAGCATCATCATCAGTGACGAGAGTGAGTCGCAAAAATATCCGGATAAATTCTGGCGTTATAGAATTGAGCTCATTTCAGCATAGGTGACCGTGTACGAGTCGACTACGGGACTGTCCGGAGTGCTTTTATAAGCGCAGGATTGCACCGCCTCACCCCTGCAAAGGAAATCACTCCATTCTTCCAACACCGAGCATCACTCGCTTCGTCAATGTATTATCATGACAAATGTCATAGTTTGTTCAATGCGCGGCCACCTATGCTCAGTAACCGTTACTGTCAATGCCCCCTCCCACTCGATTTATGCGAGGAAGATGTATATGGGGGCCGAGAAAGATTGGCCGTGGCCATTGCAAAGCTTGACTCGAATGGCTGGAACACAAATGGGCAAATATTCACAACAACCTGGCTACGAGCACTGGCAATGCTTAGTCCCATCCGGGAGGGAATCTTGGAACTAACTCTTAGTGTCAATTCAAAGTTTACAAAATCGCAGGTAGAGTACGTGAATTGGAGGCAATATTGCATACATTTCGCTAAATTGAGCCTTTTTGCAGAGACCTACAGGTCCAGTTGAGGAATATAGTTGCTTCATATCCTCCGCACATTCAGTATCAGGGGAACTCTGAATGGCACTCACAGTCGAGCTCGGGATTCCACAGACGGAGCGCTCATGGAGCCTATATCATCACCCGGATACAACTTGATGTATTGCAATGTCAGTTTCTCCTCCAGCGCCTACTTGTAGTGCAGCAATTCAGTGGTGGCCAAGACTTGTTCGATATCGCCCAAGAGACAATGTCTGTTATCCTGTCTCTCTGGCAAAACCGCGATCAGCTGCAAGAATTTCACCACGCCTTTGACTGGATTGTAAGTATTCGGCGACCCTTGCTGGTTACTTGAACTGGGAATACAATAATAACTGATATTCATCTAGGCAGTATCATACGGAATGCCCTGTGCGGGAATTTTATGCGTCGAGCTTCTCCGAGCAAGTAGTCTAGTACCACCCGCGCAACGAAGCGAACTTTCGTCGACGGCCGCCGCTCGCGATTGTGTTAAATTCTCGCGGTCGGAAGTCGTTCAAAATCTGGTTATGTTCAGAGCCTTACTTGACTGGATACGGCCTACGGATAACAATGCGCAACTTAGCAAGAAGTTCAAGACAGTCCTTCAGAGAATCATCGATGCTGTATTTGATTCTTTGGGCTCGTCGTGTGGCATGCAAACACAGATGCCGAGCGAACAGCAGTCCCAGGGACACTGTGGTCCGCAAGATCAGTCTGCAGGACAAAATGTACCTACTGCAACAAGCAGAGAGCATGATATTGACCCCGACATGAACACATTCAACGATATGGATTGGCTGAACACCGTTGATTGGACTCAAGGTGGTTGGCTTGAACAAATCAATCCACCTTTCCCCTATTAAGCAATCTCAACGGTACGAGATTTCCAACACCTCAGTGTTGAATGCATGAACGTATCAAAGGTTGTTTATTATGCCTGGCTAATTGCATGAACTGATAAGATGGCCCCTGGGTCAGTTCGGAGTACTTTTTAGTCCGTCGGAGTGGGCTACACCGGGCGCGACAGGGGTTTGCGGGGTTGATAAGGGCCACGGCGTTTCACGGTTGGAATTGAATACCGAAGAATCGGAGTTCGCTATCTTCATTCCCCCCATTTGCAAAAGTATCCCCATCAAATGGTGACCAAGAACTGAACCCCTGCCATTACTTAATGTCGACAAAGCAGGTCACTGTATCGCCTAGCTCATCAACTTGCGAAAGTTCTCAAAAGGCCAACAGCAGCAATAAAGCCCACTTCGATGACCATGTCTCCAAACGACTCTCTCAATACATCCCGGCAGCCTGTTAAAAATGCAACTGTGCCGTTTTGGCACCGAGACATTCACGAATTGCACGATTATCGGACCACAGAGGAGCTTCCAGTGTCGAGTGACGTCGTCATCATAGGCGCCGGCTATGCAGGAGTTAGTACAGCGTACCATTTAGTCAAAGGAGAGGCCAGTGACAAGGAACTGTCCATCACAATACTGGAAGCGCGGGGTGCCTGTTCGGGCGCGACAGGACGCAATGGTGGCCACCTAAGGCCTGACATGTATACCCCCATGACCAGGCTCATCGACCGAGCAGGAGTTGAACGCGCGTTGGAGGTGACTGAATTTGAAATCGCACATGTACACGCCATAAAGTCCTTGATTGAAAAGGAGAAAATCGACTGTGACTTTACCCTTACAAGGTCTATCGATGTATGGTCCAACGAGGAGACTGCCCAAAAGGCCAAGGAGATGTATGACAAGCTGGCATCGCATGATCTGGAGTACATGAAGGATGTCTTCTTTGTGCTTGGCAAGGATGCGGAGGGTGTCTCGGGTGTCAAAGGCGCGAAAGCATGCGCTTCTTTTACGGCAGCAACCCTGTGGCCCTACAAATTGATTCTCCATCTGACCGCCTCAATTCTCGAGACTGGACGGGTCAACCTTCAGACTCACACCCCAGTGGTGTCTGTGACTCGGCAATCTTCGGGCAGTTTTGTTGTTACAACTCCACGAGGCACGACAGTCGCTCGAAAAGTCGTCTACGCGAATAATGCCTATGTCTCTGGTCTTCTTCCGCAGTACCGCGAAGCGATCGTTCCATGCAAAGGCCTGTGTACTCATATTTCAGTTCCTGAGGGCACAAGAGCGCCTCTGCTAAATAACTCCTACATAGTCCGTGAAGAGGACAACGTTGTTTCATACCTTATACCTCGTGCCGACGGTAGCATTGTTGTCGGCGGAGCCAACTTGCGATACCACTCTGTTTTGAGTTCATGGTACGACAACGTGGACGATTCATGTCTCATTGAGCAAGTCAAAGATCATTACGATGGTTATATGCAGCGGCATTTCAATGGCTGGGAAGACAGCGGGGCACGTGTGGATAAAGTCTGGACCGGGATCATGGGGTACAGCTGGGATTCTCAGCCCCATGTCGGCGTCGTACCTGGGGAGGATGGCCAGTATGTACTTGCGGGCTTCAATGGTCATGGAATGCCACAGGTATTCTTGTCCGCTCTTGGAGTTGCCAAGATGGTTCAGAATGGGATCGAGTTTGAAGATGCTGGTGTGCCCAGGCTGTTTAAAACGACGAAGGATAGGCTTGAGAAGGCGAAGGACGGTCCTTTAGGTGGGGATATACTCGGCATCAAGAGATGAGATATGTGTATTGCACATTAAAGAATGATAGGTGGAGTGATGTAGCTGGGATGTTCTTAGGATCATCTAGAAGTCTTCTATCGCCAATGCAGGCTCCCTTCTTCGAGATATAGCTTGGTGTAGTGATCACCTCCAGGGCTGCAGAAAGTCCCATTAGTGACCTCAATTAATTATAATATGCTATACTGAGCCCGTAAGATGACCAATGTACTGCAAAAGCGTCTCCGGTTGTCTCAGACCAAGCTATGAGTTACTCGGTGTTAATACGCCGAGCCGCTAGCTCTAAACCAGCTCATTGCACCTTATCTGTCGGAGCTACTATCTCACGGAGTAGATTTCTGCGGCCTTTCATTTCTGCGGAGTTGATCTTCACCCGCATTTATCACTCGTGTGCTGCTATCTCGTATCACCCAGTCAACATTTAATTCAAAAGATACTTGAATCTGCGGATTGGGTCCTTTACATCTTGTTTCTTATCTATCTGCCAATCATGGTCTCCATGTCCTCCCCTCTAGTTGTTTTCTAATGGTGACTTCACAGCGCTTTGGCCACCAACAAATATGGCTATAAGTTGAAGCTAAATCGTCTCTGGAGGTATGTCGCAGTCTCTATCCAGGAAAGACCGCCCAACATTGCCAATAACTATTTGTTTCTACGAGGGTACATCCAAGTCAATCAAGATGTCCACACTCAAGGTTTTCCTTGGTAACGAGGACTCCCCTGACGCCGTCCATGAATTCAAGAAAGACGTCAAATCCACAATAGAAGACCCGGAGTCGCCTATCCAACCAGAAGATGAATATGTTGGAGACTTCGAAGAAATTTCAACTCTGAGGCAAGGCCTTCATCAGAGGCACATTCAAATGATCGCTTTAGCCGGCACTATCGGAACAGGACTCTTCCTCAGTTCCGGTCGAGCGATTTCGCGGTCTGGTCCCCTGGGTGCCTTTTTAGGATACTTGGTCATGGGCTGTGTTGCCGGTACGGTAACCCTGGCGATGGGCGAGATGGGCACGCTTATTCCTTTGAACGGTGGAATAGTCCGCTACGCCGAGTACTTTGTTGATCCAGCATTAGCGTTCGCCAACGGCTACAACGTGGTATATTCCTACCTTGTGTCTATCCCCGCAGAGATTGTGGCCGCTGCTGTACTAGTGCAGTTCTGGTCCGACCTCAACAGTGCGATTTGGATCACTATCTTTGGATTGCTCATGTTGTGTACCGCTTTGGTCTTTGTGAGAGTATATGGGGAGCTCGAGTTCGCTTTCTCTATGATGAAGATCTTGCTGATCATTGGTGTGAATATAATGGTAAGCTCAGCTTGATCCCTACACGCATGACGGGATTTGATTCTAAAAGGTATAAATCAGGCTCTGGTGATCACCTGTGGTGGCGGCCCTGACCATAAATCTATCGGCTTTGAATACTGGCGCAATCCTGGGCCTTTCGTTCAGTACCTTGAGATCGGTGGTGCTCTTGGTCGCTTTCTCGGTGTCTGGACATCCCTGAACAGTGCCCTTTACGCTTATTCGGGGATTGAAACAATCACTGTTGCCGCCGGAGAGACAAAATCGCCGCGGCAGGCCATTCCACAGGCGACCAAACGGATTTTCTTTCGTATTTTGATTTTCTACGGTATGCTGATTTCGCAAGAGGAAGAGGCCTACTTCTTGTTTTCCCCAAATCTGACCTCTTTCTTTCAGTCATCTCAATCTTCATGATCGGCCTTGTGGTCCCCTCCAATGAGCCTAAACTCAGCAGCTCGAGTGGAACAGCTTCACAGTCTCCCTTTGTGATTGCAGCCACACTGGCTGGGATCAAGGTAGTGCCATCAATTATCAATGCTGTCATCATCACGTCGGCGTGGTCTTCAGGCAACTCGAACATGCTTGGAGGGTCCAGGGTATTGTTCGGGCTGGCGATGAACGGCCAAGCCCCGAAGTTCTTCACTCGACTTAACAGATTTTCGGTCCCCTGGATCGCAATTTCGCTCTACGGTCTGTTCATGTGTCTGGGATACATGTCGCTCTCCTCAACTGCCAACACAGTGTTTGATTGGCTGCAAGACCTTGTCTCTATCACAACTCTGACCAACTGGCTCACTATCCTGGTCACGTATCTTCGTTTCTACTATGGCTGCAAGAAACAAGGAATCTCTCGGAAGTCTCTACCGTGGGCGACGCCGCTCCAGCCATATATCAGCTGGGCCTCGCTGTTCATGCTAACCATCCTGCTCATCACGGGCGGGTACTCAACCTTTATCAAAGGACATTGGGATAACGAAGGATTTGTCTCCTCTTATATCAATATCCCTCTTTTCCTGATCCTATATTTTGCATACAAGTTTGTCCGGAAAACAAAGATCGTCCCCTTGGAAGATATCCCCATTCAACCTTTTATTGATATTGCCAACCGTAATCCAGAGCCCCAGTTAAAACGAAAGGAAGGCCTTCACAGACTGAACGTTCTATGGAACTGAGCCTGGATTATTGTATACATGGGATTTGCTGAGTCGTTAGTGGAGTTGCGAGATTACTCTTCATATCTTCAGATTAACCTGAATTAGGGAGGAGCATTATAACAGTCAACTTAATGTATTCTAACTCATTCTATGCGTTGATTTTTCAGATCGTGATCTATAAAGTGCATGTAGTGAGACCGCTCCGGGCATGAATGGTAATGTTCTCAACACTATGTGTTTATTCTACACCGACCTTTCTGTACAATTCCAAGTGCGTAATATATTTCAAGTCTTTCAAGGTTTCATGACGAACAACCGAGACTCCTTTAAATTATAGCTGGAATATCCTACCAAAAGTCCTATTCGTCTCTACCGATCCGGCTACATTTTATTTCCAAGCCTGTAGCGATGAGTTCATTAAAATTGATAGCCCAGATACTCCCATTCTTTAAATCCGGTTCTCGCATTGAATCATCACAGGGATGTATGTGATCAACTGAAACAATGTAATCATCAGGTGACGTCCCTCGGCGAGCTCCGATTCGGAGTGGGTCTAGTCCGAAGACAGCTGATTGCCCGATATGGTTAGTACCGGAGTACCCACACCGCCACTGTCCGCGCATCATCTCCCGCTGGAGCTCACATGTACGGAGTAAATCCATTCTTATCTCAACCGCGGAATGGAGATTATCGGATAGCGGTGTGCCGGAGTCAGACAATGATGCCAATGGACTTGGCGAAGGGCATTGAATAAATGACCCTGAGAACGTCAGGATCAATATGCATCCCAAGAGTCTTCAGCCTGCCAGTTCAATTTTATTCAGTCAGTGAAAATATTGTATGCACAACATGATCTCCCCCCAGAAGCATGCCGTTTTCGACGTTGTCGGCACCTGTGTGTCATTCGACTACTTTCTCGACACCATCGAAGAAGTACTCGGCCCGCGACTGCGAGCACATCAACTGTCAGCCAAGATATTCGGTTTTGCATGGATGCAAGCTGCTGAGCTCGAGTCTTTAATGCTCCACATGTCCAAGCGGAACGTGCCATACAAGAAAGTCTTCAGGGCGCTCTTTTACCGTGTCTTATATCTTTCCGGGATCCAGGACCCGAGATCGTTCGCGACCGACGAGGAAAGAGACATATGTCATGATGCGTATTCGAAGCTGGAACTCCGCCCGGACTGCCGCGCCATGATGGAAAAGTTGAGGAATAACGGGTTCACCATCTGGTGCTTGACCACAGGCGACACGGAAAGAGTTGGCGGCTACTTTAAGCGCGCCGGGTTTGAAATGCCCGCTGAGAACCTCGTCAGTTGCCATCAGTTCATGAAGTATGAGTCCACATTGGAGTCCCCGCTTGATATGGTCAAGCCTTCGATGGGGTCCTACAAGCCCATGCTGAATAAGTTCGCCCCCGATGATCAAAAGTGGTTCGTGGCGGCGCATATGTGGGATGTGAGCGCAGCTGTTAAAGCTGGGTAAGTTCTGCCGTTTCTCAAAACGAACCAGGAAGATACCCTGGCTAACATATCTCGAAATAATTAGCTTCCGTGGTGCTTACTGCTCAATTTATGAGAAGGAGTCGTGTATTGATATCTTTGATACTAAGATGGATGTGATGGCCGACACTTTGCTCGAAGTGGCGGACAAGATGATTGCCGTGGCTTCCTGAATTGAAATCCTACCTGTACTTTAGAGATTCAAGAAACAGCTTCAACATTTCGACTTGCTGCATATACCAATTTCCCGGCAACATTATTACAGCTTATTATTCTAAGCGAGCAGCGGTTCTTCCGTGACGTTGCATAATGTCATATTTTCTGGTGCGATTACAAGTTCGAGCAAATAATGATTCAGTGGAAGCAGTATTTCCTGCAAAATTTGGTAAGGATAAAAAGGGAAATCTCGCAAGTTAGCTAGCTATGCATATTAAACCAGGCAACAAGTGGATTGAAGTTGGATTGAAAGGTTTTAGTCTCAGAAGACGAGTAAGAGGACCTTGTGAGAATATTGAGGATCATCATGAAGAGATCGACATGGTGCTCAAGATCCCGGCGCTAAATATGCAGCAATGCCTTGGACAATCCTTATCAGATTGACATTTTTGGGGAATTGATATACAGTCATGTTTCATGAGTATTTGCACCCCAGTACTTCGGGAGGGCCCTATTTTCTGCCGGAAAAACTCACTCCCAACCAGTCGTGCTATGTGGGTCCTAGAATAATAGGAATATATTGTAGGCAGGCGGCACTGACAGAGCGGTCAATGGTACAGGTATACGGGTGCAAATATGTACTCATGAAACGCCACTGTAGTTCCCAAGGGGTCCCCCCTTCGCCCCCTATGCCTTCCTAATTGGGTCCCGTTCCTGCCCCAACACCTATCTAATTCTGCCTCCTCACCTCACCGCTCCTCTCTTCTCCTCCCGGGGAACTCCGTACCTTACTCCGTTGAGCACTGACTTCCAAGGTCGCCAGTGTGGACCTGGTCCACAAACATGTCTCGAACATGAGTCCGGATCCGGAGAACCGACTCCGTACTTTGGCCAGTATCAATTTTATTGAGGTGAGCTGCTGATTTAGCTGCTCTTCCTCTTCCAAGATTTGCTCAGGGTGGTGCGGAGCTAGTCAGTGCGCTCACCTGGGCAGGTCATGAGTAAGTGGGATCGGGTCACGTGATGAACAAATGGGCGATTTCCATTATGTAAGACTCGTAGGCGTGCTCAGTTTTACTCTGAGCAAAAAGCAGCAAGGGGAGAGCACCGGGATCGGAAAGCTAAGCCTTAATAAGCTCTTAGGTAGCCCCAGAGCCGTTTTGCGAGAGACTACCTGGCAGCCATCTACACTCAGAAGACATTCAATATGACCGGCACACCCCAGATCATAGCAAATCTATTAGTTTCAACTAAGACCAAGGGACAGCCAAGATTTGCCAAATATTATCCGGTACAGACGCAATCTCGAGGCAGAGAGTATACCAACTGAACAGAACAAACCCGGTTTATTTTCGGGAGAAATAGGTTATTTGGAGAAAGTATGTAAACAGTGTTCGGTGTGAGACAATGTGGATCAAGCAAAAATAAGCTCATCGAGTAACATCGTCGGGTTTTACCTAATATTTCTTCGATGATTGGAGTCTGTTGGAGTCACTGACCATCTTTTATTGCTGAGATCCTTTTTATTAGATGAAATCCTGTATTCCACAGAGCTATGTCTTACCTAAATGTTTTCCAATCCTGCGTCGGAGTTAGTATGGGGAAATTATCTTATTTAGCAGGACACCCAAGGTCGAAATCTTCAATCCGCCAGCTTCACCCTCCATAATCCCAATATCCCATCAATTAAACACACAATAGAAAAAAAGAAATGGTTCACCATATCCACATCGCCGTCCTAGACGTCGATATCCCAGCACGCAAACTATACGAGGCTCGAGGACTCTGCAGTGCCCACTTCCGAACCATCCTCCGCGAGACCGCATCACGCCTGAACGAGACCTTGTTCTCTGAGAAAGAGCAAGTCGAAGTCCAGATCACCCCATATGATATCCGAGGAGGCCATTATCCAGACCTATACAAGCTCCGCGGCCATGCAAGTGAGAACCAGATCCCCGTGCAGTCCCCTGTGGACGCAGTCTTGATTACCGGCGGCTCGCCCGGCGTATACGAAATGGACCATTCACCATGGATGCAAGAACTCGAGAAATTTGTCAAAACTGTTTACAACCAATACCCGGAAGTCCGAATCCTCGGCACCTGCTTCGGCCACCAGCTCATTTCGCACGCTCTTGTTCGCAACGTGGAAGACCCGGTCCGCGATGTCTGGGTTGAGCAATGCCCTCTCGGCCGTGAGGTCGGAATTTATACTGTTCAATTGGAAGAGGCGTTTGTAAAGTCGTTCCCGGGTGCGCTTGGTGATCTTCCCGAGGGACGGCTGCGCATTCAAATGTTCCATGGCGATCGGGTGATGGCGGTTGAGAAGGGGACTGCTGTTACGCTTACCGACTCACCGCCGGTTTCGCTGCCCGCGCCATGGATTAACATTGGAAGTACACCTATCTGCCCTATTCAGGGACTTTACCACCCCGGCAGAGTGCTCTCTGTGCAGGGTCATTATGAAATGGATGCCTTTGGCATGACTAAGATGTGCTTGGAATCTGCGCCGGTCATGGGATGGAAGGAGTCGAAGTTGGCGTTATTCTTGGAGCAGGTTGGCGATGATCGTGAGGAAAGTCAGGATGATTCTAAGGCCTTTGCCTCTGCTGTGGTGTCGTTCTTGGCTGGCTTTGAACAATGACAGGCGGGGGATGAGAAATCCCAAATAAGCTGGATATCTGCTCCCAGCACTTGCGGGGTGAATGTGAATGGAATAAAATTGCAGAGGAATAAAATACATATTATGCAAAATGATCACACCTGTGCAACAATTAGCACTGTGCAATACGGGATCGAGAATTCCCGTCAAATCTGTAAGCGATGCAATTCATTATGTACAGCGCTGAACGCTTCTCAACCCGCCGAGAGAAGCGGGGAGCCATCGTGGACTTATGATGGCTACCTTTTTAAAAATGTCAAAGCCGCGATGCACAAAGCATCCATCCCAGTTTTCATCGTTGGCTGGATCACCGGGGCAAACAGAGCCGAGTGGTTCCCAGGGATCTCTTCCATGGGAATTTCATTGCTCTCGCCCTTATCCCAGAGCTCTGGGTCAATTTCCCCCAATGAACCAAAAGGAGCAAGGAAGCCCCTGGGAAGTTCCCAGCGTGGAGAAATCCTCACTAACATTGGTCCTTGGAGTATCAACATCAAAGTCCTCGAAATGGTCTGCGAAAGACGCAGCCAGTTGGGACGTCAGATGTTTATCGTTGTCGGTGGGCGGGAACCGCCTCGTTGGTGTGAACAAGGGCGGTTTCGGCGATCCACTAGCAACACACTCGGCCTCAACGATGCGCCGTATAGCAGAAATTATTTTCTCGCGAGTCTCCAACTTGACAGTCCTAAAGTCAATTCCAATTTCCGCCCGGTCTGCAATGATATTCTCCGTTTGGCCTGCCTGCAGGCTCCCAACCGTCACGACAGCAAGATCATTCGCGTCTACTTCTCTACTCACAATGCCCTGAAGCCTAACAACAACATGCGCAGCAAGGAGCACAGGGTCTACCGTCTGATGCGGCTGTGACCCATGACCACCACGGCCGTAGAGAGTGATTTTCAAGCTATCGGCAGCAGCCATGATCGTGCCAGGTCGGGAACCAACTCTTCCCGCTCGCATTCGCATGACGTGCTGACCAAAGACGTAATCCGGCATGGGGATTATCGAATAAAGTCCATCGTCAACCATGGCCTGAGCGCCTCCGCCCCGCTCCTCGTTCGGCTGGAACAGTACTATTAAAGTCCCGCTCCAGGCATTCTGTGCACGCGCTAGAACTTCAGCAGCTGCGAGGAGGCATGTAATGTGCATATCATGGCCACAAGCATGCATAACTGGCTTTTCAATGCCGTCCGCATCGGCCATAGTCACTGAACTCGCGTAAGGGAGGCCAGTGAGTTCCTTGACTGGAAGCGCGTCCATGTCGGCCCGAAGAAGGATTGTCTTGCCAGTGCCATTCTTGAGAATTCCTACGAGACCATAACCTCCGATATTTGTGTGGATCTCATAGGCTCCGAGCTGGGACAAATGGGAGGCTATCTTTTCAGAAGTGGCTTTCTCTTGTAGCGAGAGCTCGGGATGTGTATGGAAATGCTTGTAGAGAGATTCATAAGGGGTCAGATCCACAGCAGCGGTGGCTAATATGTCCGACAAGCTTTGCTGAGCCATTTTGTGGACAGGCGACGATTGTGTTAGGGAGCTGCCTAGGTGGTGAGGGGAACTGAGGGGAGTTGGCGCTGATATCCCGGGGGGAGATTGGTCAGCCAATCGTTAGGCCCCGGGCTCTATCTAAGGGATCTGGCCCCCACGTATAGGGGAACGCCCGCGGACCTGTGGACACCATGACTCATTTCGTTAATGTTGATTGTGGCAAATGTCCTTGAACATACCTCGGGAGAATAGGAAGAGAAATTGCCGAGTCAACAAGACTGCGAGAAGGCAGTTGCCTGTTTAGAATCGGAAGGAGCTACCAAGAAGTTCGATGCCCCAGGGACCAGGCATCCGTCAGTGGGTTAGGGTAGTTTTGTGATTTGGTCTATTGCGTTGTGTCTTTACTTGCGCCCTAGAAGATGAATATGAGTTTGAAGGACACCTGCGCACTTGAAATATCAGTGACAGGAAATAATCTCGCCATGTCTTGCTCACTTCATTTCGCGTAACAGTTTGCATATTCTACCACTACATCTCTCGACTTGAGTGAAGTGTGTAAAGATTCAAAGAAAGCACAGAAGCTGGATACTTCTAATTTTTCATTGACATGATCCCTATTAATATGGACTGATAAATCCGCCATTACCAAACTGAACTATATATTGCACTCATCTGACCAAGGCAAGCAAACGCAGCCAAAAAGGAACATTCTAAAGAAGTGGCGCGAAAGCAGCCCACAAAAGACCCATTAACCCAATATGAGGGATACTTATAGACCCTGCCGCATTGAAGGCCGGAGAAGATGTAGAGGGAGTTGCTGAACTAGTCGGACTTACATGAACCGAGCTTGATGGAATACCGGGAGCATTGTCAGATGTGTTCTCATCGCCACCTCCTGTGCCCTGAGTACTTGACACGGTCTTGATTGAACTGGGCAATGATGTCGTAATAAGCACGCCGGATACTGATGTCGTCGCAATTGATCCAGGTACTGAGCTTGTCACGAGGGAGCCTGAAGTTGTGATTGTGATGGGAGTGACTGGCTGAGTTGTCTCTACTGGGCTGGATCTTTCCTCGGTCCCAGTGGTGGTAGTGCTCGTGGCTTCAGTGCTGATGGTTTCGGTGCTGCTAGCTTTAGTGGTGCTAGCGTGAGTACTCGTGGTGCTCGTCGTTGTGGCTGCTGTCGATGCTTCCGTGCTGGTAGTAGTGGTGATCTGGGTGCTTGTCGCCGTAGTCTCCATTTCAGTGCTGGTGGCACTTTCTCCTGTTGTGGAAGTGACCATGTCGGAGCAGAAATTCAGCCACTGTGCAAAAGTCGGCAACATTTGGGATGAATATTGGTTAGAGTCGGATTCAGCGTTGTTGGTAATGCATTGCTCGCAAACATTCAGGTTTTCCATGAACGCCGAGTCACTCTCGCAAAGCTCAGGCGTCTTTCCGAGCAATTGTGGCTCAAATGCAGCATCATTGCAATCATTGAAACAAACAGTAGGGATATTCGTTATGTCGGCCCTTTTCATCTTTTGGGCGACAGTGAAGTCCCATAAGGACATGTCGCGCTTACTGCTCGCTGCAACTGGATCTTCTGAGGACTGGAAGATAGAGTAATTGAGACCGAAGTCCTCCGGGTTGAGATTGTAATAAATTTTGGAGACATTGTACTGCCAAGACGGATGAACGTCTAAGGGCGGAGCCACAATGCAGTCTGACGGGCTGCAGACGTATCCGGGGTCAGGGAGACCTGCTTCGACATTGCATTCCGAACGGTCGCCTGTGTGACGTGGCTTACAGAGATACCCGGGTGCACAGCCCCAGGTATAGTCGTCTGGCAACAGGGCGGGGGGTGTGTAGGATGGGTTGCTGATAAGGCTGGAGCATACAGAAGCAGATACCGTCGTGGTGCTGCTAGACGTCTGGGTTGATGTGGTACCAGGCCCGGTAACAGTGACTGTACTAGATGGAGGGACCGTTTTGGTTGTTTGTGAGTCTGATGGTGTTAGATGTTGCATTAATAATTAATGGTTCGTGCATGACAGCATACCTGGGATAGTGACAGTGTCGGTAATGGTTGTTGATTCACCGACAGTTACTGTACTTCCAGGGCCCGTGACAGTTGTCGTAAGGGTTGATCCAGGCAAAGTGCTACTACCATCCGATATAGTCACGGTGGTGGCAGGCTCAGTAATGACTGTCGTGACAGTGGTTCCTGGAATTGTTGTTCCCGGTAAAGTGACAGTGGTATTGGGGATAGTGACAGTTGAATCACCGGTAGTAGTTACGGATGTTGTGGACACTGGAACGGTGGTAACACTTTCGGAGCTGGAAGTGGTTCTGGTTGTCACTGTAGTGGTTGTTGGAGTCGGCGTCTCTGTGGGAGTGGTAGTGGAATCATCACTGGTCATCGACGTCGTTGGGGTGGTTGTCTCAGGTGAGCTGGAGGTGGTTGTGGGGGGTACACTTGAGCTGGTAGTCCCAGGCACGGTTGAGCTAGTTGACCCGGGTACGCTCGAGGTGGTTGTCCCAGGCTCGCTCGAGGTGGTTGTCACAGGTACGCTGGAGGTCGTTGTCGAAGGTACGGTGGAGGTGGTCGGCGTGACAGTTGAGTCATCTGTGCATGAGCACGATGTCCTGGTAAGGGTCGTGTAATCTGTGACCGTTTTTATAGGTCCATGTCCGGGTAGTGCTACGGCGGCATTTGCAGAAACATCCACCGGTCCAATGCCAACATCGGCAATGACACCCAGAGTAGGGCCGCTTCGACAACCACTTATAGTCTTGGTGGTAGCCTCGGTGATAGTAATTGTCGTGGCACCTGGAGAGACATTTCCCGTCTGCGTCGAAGTCTCCGTGATAGTTTCAGCGGTGCAAGACTCGCCATCACCAAGCCAAAGTGTGACCCCAACTCCTACTGTGACAGTCAATCCATCCTCTTGTTCTGCCGGCAGTGCGGGGGCTCTGTTTATTAAACTGCCGTCATTTGTTGTCACCAAACCGAAGACAGTCGCCAACAGCGACAACCAAGAGACCGCGTGCTTCATCTTTGCTCTTTGCCTGTCTGTTGAAGAAATTCTAAATTCTTCCGGGGATAGCCAGAAGGTAAACAAGCTAAACAAAGAAAATAACCGAAAATAACTCGAGGGAATGGGAAGACATCCAATACATACGCACGGCCCCTTTGCTCAATGAAAGAAAGCCCAATAGTTCGAGGCTCAAAATTCTCCCCCGCCGGGTATCAGCTCGGACAACTCACCATAGCCCCATCTCGCGAATGCAGCTTACAAGGAAAATACATAATATTCCGTGCTTTTGCGATTATGCATCCAATAGGGGCCTAACTAGAGCACACAATGGGGCTCCTTCAGTTGATTCGGTTGTATTTCCCGTAGCTGCATGATCCAAGCCATGCAGCAATACAATCACGGTAATGATCAGACCGGTCAGACCACGAGTTTAGCGGTCGCACCTGGGCAATACACGTCGTTTATTCATTCATATTTCTCCTTGGCCAAGCTGCTTCGTATTCAGGGCGGGGGCAATTGACAACAAAGAAGATCAACAAAGCCGCATCCCAAGTGCCGACCCCCGCCCCCTCACTTTTTGCATTTTGTCGACATGTCAGCAGTAAGCCAGAGCCCTTGATGGAACCTGTTATTTGCAAATAGTGACAACTCAGTGATGAGCTTAACCGCCATTTTGTTGAAAAATGCGTTTTCTTTTGGGGACGCTGACGCTGCTGGTCGTGATAGACTGCGCAGTGGCCGTATGTAGCACATTTCAGACTCAAATTAATGTTTCCATGTGCAGTTGGCAAGGTCTGCGTGGTAAGTGCTCCTTATTCTTTTTTTCCAGACAGGGTTTTGTTTTACTGACACAGGTAGCCAATATCCTGCGTGACACAATCTATCTCGATGGCGGGAGGCTATGGTATCAGAAGTATGAGGCTCCCCATGGTGAATCCCAAATTTTCTCTAACAATTGCAGAGGATATGACGATGGTTGCGTCCAGCTCCAGTCGGATAACAGTAGGCACGACCAAGTAGATGTTGAGTTATACACATAGCTAACTAGAAGCAGATTTGGAAGCAACCATTTATTACCTGAATCTTACCAATCCCTTCAACACCAAATCTGATTTCATGAATGTCCTCAACAACATGTCCGTCGCCGGCGGTTCAACTAGCATAGCTCCGAATTATGTTGACGGCACAATGTTTGCCAACGACAACGAGTTCTATCTCTATGGGTTGGCGTCCCTCATCTCCTCTTCTAATAAGTCACGAATTCTGAGAATTTTGTTGCAGGGGCATGCTTTCTAATACCGGAAGCTCCGATCCTCCTCCTGCTAATCAAGTCCTCTCCTACGCTGCGCACCAGTATGGCACCTATAGAAGCTCGTGGGCGCCCAACTGGAAACAAGAATACCTACCCACTAATGTCACACGATACATCACGAATGGTGCTGCCGCGTCGGCTCCGAGTGAAAACCTAGGCTTTTACTTCAGTGGGATGCGTGCGCCGGACTGGGGCGACTTCAATTTAAACCAGCTTCAGTCTAACCAAACTGCCGACACGCTAATCACCCTGGACATGTCAGTGATGAGCGACGGGAAGTGGACGAACGACACGCTGCCGAGCTATATTCCTACTCGTTCTAACGCGGAACTGGTTTGGGTACCTGTATCCGAGTCTGGAGTTTTGGTGGCTATTGGTGGAGTGGTTGAACCCATTCAGTTTTTCCGGAATGACAAAGAAAACTCATCACGGACTGCAGAGAGCGAAAGGATTAGCCCGACGTTCATGGAGACGGTCTCCGTCTTCGATGTCGAGAGTAAAACCTGGTATCTCCAGAACACGACGGGTGATATACCGCCGCAGTTGACGGAGTTCTGCTCTGTGCTTGCGAGTGCGGCTGATGGGTCATCTCATAATATCTACATCTATGGAGGGTACGATGGCCTTGACTATAACGCGAATCCGTCGGACGACGTATATATATTGTCTCTGCCTTCCTTCAGATGGGTCAAGGCATACACTGGTACGAACACACACAGCCGCAGCGGTCATGAATGTATCAAAGTATATCCTGATCAAATGTTGGCCGTCGGAGGACAGCATGTCGACTCAACCCATTGCCTGGAGGGTGGTGTCATAGTCAATTTCAACCTCAACACCTTGAGGTTCGAGGATGATTATGATCCCACAAAATGGAGTAAGTACAAAGTGCCAGAGCTTGTGACGAAATGGATAGGCGGCAAGTGAGTATAGACCTAGCAGTACAGAAAGCAAATCACCGTGGCTGACAGTTTATTAGCTCCGATGGAGGTGCAACCACTACCACCCCATCGTCATGGACCAACAGCTCTCTAGAGGGCATATTTGGCAAGAAGTATGGCAAGAAGGTCGAGACATATTGGCCGTACAATAGCAGCAACAGCAGCAGTGCCACCGCACAAGATCACAGCGGGGGCAGCGGATTCCCCAACTGGGCTGGAGGAGTAATCGGCGCGGTCTTAGGTCTGCTCGTGATTGCGATCATTGCCGGTCTCTTCTTTTATCGCCGACGTCACCGTCAACGCGAGTCTGCTGAAGCTGAAGTCGAAGCTGCAGAGGCTGAGCCTAAGAACCGTCCTGCAGAATGGATGTATGCCAGCGGCCCAGCCTCCCTGGGCCCGGGCCAGTATCTTCATCGACCGGCATGGAGACGGCGGAGACGGTACGGACGACGCAGACCTCGGCAACGCAGCCGTCGACAACGCAGCCATCGATAACGCAGGCTTCCACTGTGCCAGATTCCCTCGTCTCGCCCGCGACCCCTGGCACGGTGGAATCTGGGGGAGATGCGCTGTATGAGATGCATGGTATGTCGATGACATTATTTATTTGTTCCCCACTAGAAAAATAGATACTGCGGAGTACTTATCCTGACGTTTACCAGATTCATCACCTGTTGAACTTCCCACGCCATTCAACACCGCCTACTTCGCTCACGGCGGGCCTCCCAAACCCGAACCCGAAGGTGGGCTCAAACCCGATCCGAGACGAGGCTCCCAGTCTCCTGTCTCGCCCCAGGCTCCTAGTGAGACGGATTCGGAGTTCTCCTATTCAACAGGCCACAACAGGCGCCCATCGTCACTGTCATTGGCATCGCCAATGTCGATTGATAACGTGGTGAGCGGTCGGTCGTCGCATTTTTATGAATCTTTTGATAGTTTGGATGTCCGGCGAGCAGGTCATCGGTCTGAGGTCTCCCAGATGACTGATCATGCGGAAGAGAAGGGGCGGAAGGGAGGTAGTGAGACGATTCGGGAGGACGAATAGGATATAGTTATTTAATGTGGTAATAGCATTTTTGTATGTAGAATAGAGAGATTGGTCAGTTTGTTCGCGGTGAACAATTCATAGTAACCAAAGTGACTCGCAGCGCTAAAGTACAATCAGAATGCAAGTCCAAATCAAGCCAATATACTTCGTCTGCCTGCATTCTGGGCATATTGACCTGGTATATCTGGCCCCCGTCCATGCGCAGCAGTTGCAGCCAAAGTGGCTAAGGATGCAGGTATCTCAAAATGCTTGTTGATAGCTGAGCTCCGCGGAGAACTCGGTTCCCACTGTGTGTTAAGTATATTGACTGTTGCTCGCTCGGCAACTAATGGGGTTCCTTGATCTAGAAGAATATGTGAGTTTGGAACCACAGAAGACATTCACTGGCAATACCTTTCATCAAAGGTTGAGAAACCAGAGCAGGCTGGCCATCCCCTTCCCCAGAAGGAGACCCGTCCCCCTTGTCTCGCATACTCCATCTTCGCTTCGACCGTGGGGGTATAGATTCTTTCACGGGCTTGTCAGCGCCTGAATATTTCCCCCGGGACGCGATACCAGCCCCCCAGCGCAATCTTATTTCGTATCCCTCGCAAGTGAGGCCCCTCGAACAGCATTTTTGGCAGGCTGGGCGCGCTTCATCGCACTGGATCCTCCTTTTCTTGCAGCTCCAGCATCCCCTGAAGGAACGATGGCGGTGGGAGATGTCCTTCTGCTTCTCGGTCGGAGACATGTTACTGAGAAACTGCTGGGAAGGCAAACAAGAACAAGAACATAAATACCCAGGAAGTTCTACAATTCACTCATATATACTCGTGCGATCGCTGTGCTATGCGCATCCTCGCACTGTGATTGGCCGAACAAAGATCTCAGTGAGGGAAATAATGCATTCTAACCCCCTATGGGGAGTTGCTTCCCGAGTTATTGGCAAGGATATGTTTCAATTAATTGTCTCGCTTCTTCTAAAAGATATCTTTCATGATCTGTGTGAAGGGGAGTTCAGTTTAAAAGTCGATCGGATTTCAATGCGGGCTTGCCGTTTTTGGAAGGTCCATGCAGGAAAACAACCTTGGAAGCTCGTCTTCTTCAGCCTCTCCGACATTTCTCACATTTCATGGGACATCTGCTCTGAAAGTGAAGATGGGGCAATCATCAACTCTGAGGGACAAATATTGAGGTTTTGCGACCGTTATGTGTCCTGAACATTGGGGGGCGCAGCCGCCACATTAACCCGACTAACCCCGATCATCTCGGGAGGAGTTGATAGCTGTGTGTCACGGAATCGGGCATCAAAGCAACTTCCCCGGCAATCTCTCGAGTCGGATATCCAGCACATCGTCAAATACCGTTGGTATCGTCGGCACTTCGCATAACAATCCGCATCTACCTTCCAGAGGGGGAATCTTCAGCCTTCGTGGGGTGTGGGGTAAAGAAAAAAAAACTGGAGCTCTACACAGACCTCAAATATGTTTCGCCTAATCGTTTAAAATGCCTCCAGGTTTTGGATCTACTATGTGGGCCACGCTCGGTGAATCTCCAGTAGATGTGTCCCTCTGTATGGCCACGGAGGCCGATGCCCATGGGGTTCCCCAGGAAAAAAATGACAAAAGCCCGGGTCTTGTGAATGGGGTTGCGGGACATCCAGTTCCCCTAATTGCTCCAGTGACCCCATTTTTGGATCCAATATATCGCCTTCAGAAGGAGTATACAGTATACAGCCCAGAGACAAGTGCTTCATTTTCACGACAGCGTCAACCACGTTGTTGGGAAATGAGCCTAGAGTGATTACTCTAAACACGCCCTCTGTCCTCACTGCAAAACTTCCCCGTACCTCACTATGGACGTGGAGACCGACGAAACTCTCAAACCAACCGACCAAAACACTCAAGATGCCAACGACCTCGCCCAATTCGGCCACGAGCAAATCCTCGCTCGCAAGTTCAACATTTGGAGCATGCTAGCGTTGGCATTCTGCGTGCTGGGAACGTGGTCGACCTTTGCACAGGATCTCTCCGACGGTCTGATTAACGGTGGCCCTGTCTCAATCCTGTGGGGACTGGCTCTTGTTGCATTCTGCAACACCTGTGTCGCGCTCTCTCTGGGCGAGATCTGTAGCAGCATGCCCACAGCCCTGGGACAGGCATATTGGGTCTACCGCCTCTGGGACTCACGCTTCGGACGATTCCTCTCGTACATGTGTGCTTGGATTAATGTTTTCGGATGGTGGACACTGGCCGCCTCCCAAATGGCATTCATGACCAATTTTCTTCTCGGTATGAAGGTTATGTTCAGTCCAGCCTGGACTGGTGCGTCGACGGGGTGGCTTGAATTTGTCGTTTATATTGGGTGTGTCTTTGCCGTCACACTGATCAATGTGATGGGCTGTCGGAGGGAGAAATTCCTGCCCTGGCTGAACAACTTTGTCGGAGTCTGGTTCTTTGGACTATTCTTTGTTTTTTGTCTTGCCCTGCTTATTTCAGTGGGCATGAAAGAAGGTCTCTCCTACCAGCCTGCCTCTTTCGCGTTTGGAAAGTGGATTAACCAAACTGGCTGGCCCGATGGGATTGTCTGGTTCATTGGCCTAGTCCAGGCTGCATATGGGCTCACTGCCTTTGACGCCGTTATTCACCTGGTGGAAGAGATTCCTGCACCCCGCAAGAACGCCCCGAAAGTGATCTACCTTGCCGTTATCTCCGGAGCGGTTAGCGGGTTCATTCTGATGATGGTCTGCCTTTTCTGTATTCAAACGGTGAATACTGTGGTAGACTCGCCCAGCGGCCTACCGTTCATGCAACTCGTCCAAGAAACCGTGGGTCAGAGCGGCGGTGCAGTTCTAATTGCTTTGTTCATCACGAACGGCCTAGGCCAGGCAATCAGCATCGTCACCACAGCATCCCGTCTCACCTGGGGCTTTGCCCGGGACGGCGGTCTCCCCTTTAGCACCTACCTGTCCGACGTGAGTCCTTACTGGAAAGCCCCCGTCAGGGCACTCTGGTTCCAGGGAGGCATTATAGCACTGGTTGGAGTTTTGTTCCTGTTTGCAGAGACAGTTTTGAATGCGATCCTCAGCGTCAGTACCATCGCCCTGACCATCTCGTACGGGCTGCCCATCATGACTCTGCTGCTGATGGGCCGCGACAAGCTCCCACCCGGTGGCCAGTTCAACCTCGGGAGACTAGGCGCACCGGTAAACTGGGTCTCCCTTGTGTATTGCTGTGTGACAACCGTCTTCTTTTTCTTCCCTGGCGCGCCCAACCCCTCGGGTGGTGATATGAATTACGCCATTGGTGTGTTTGGCGTCATGCTTGTTATCGCCGTGTCTTTCTGGTTTGTCCAGGGCAGTCGCACCTATCTCAACACCGAGGAGTCGATTCCCCATGTTCTTCAGGCCCATACGGTGGCGAATGATCCACTCCCTGAGCCAAAGAAAGAAGACGGATGATAGGTTTCTGTGAATGAAGTTGGTCAACACCTTCATACAGAATATGTGATTTGCCTGGTGAACACGGATTTATCAGGTAAAGTGAGTTTTCAGGGATATTAATAGGGTGTATATAGACATAGATGCTACGTTTATATAGAACAGTTTTGGATTTAGTTTAGACAAATGTGTTATCGATTGAGTACTCGATGAGCCACGTACAGATGTCGAAAGAGATCGTTAGACACAGCTACGTCAGACTGCATATTGAATGCGAGAGTGGTCGGATCCAGGTCCTAAGAGGTATATATCTGGATAAGAGAGTGCTGTGCGAGGAAGAAACAACCAACCTTGCTCATTTTACTATTATCTATCAGTCACCCTACAACCCTGCGAGCTCAAAAGTCACGAACCTTTTTGATTGTTGAAGTGCTAACTTGCCCTGGAAGGCTTTTCAATTTCTACTAGTAACTCACCTAACAACCTGACGACCCAAAAAAATCCGAGTTTGAGATTTTGACAATGAATTTTTCTGGTTGTTACTAGTAATAACCGATATGAGGTGTACTAGTTGTCCAGAGGAGGAGTCAAGGATGTTGTGCATATATTCCGGGTTGACTTTACTATATTCTGCTCATATTTCGGCATCTTCATGGTAATCTCTTCCAGCCCCCAGGTCAATTAACAGTCTGGAGAGGTGGCAGAATTTGAGGGTTCAGAGAAATCAATACCAGCAATCTCCTAAGACTACTACATTGTTACTACAAATTATACTTCTAACAATGAGTTATTACCGTACATAACTAGTAAGGAAGTTGACCTACCCAGGTTTTGCTGTCTTTGGTCATCGGTGTCATACGAGAAATCTTCTATTCCTATGTACAATATAATATATCCCCCCTAGATTCAAAAGCCCCCGAGTCCTGTTCTCAAAGCTTAGATTTCATGTTCACATGAATAGCCTTGATATTCGAGTAAGCAGCAAGACCGGCCTCTCCAAGCTCACGCCCAATACCAGATTGCTTCACGCCACCGAACGGAATGCGCCAGTCGCTATCGTTGCTAGAGTTAATCCAGACCATACCAGCCTCAATCTTCTTAGCCACGCGGTGTGCGCGAGTCAAGTTCGTCGTGAACAGAGCACTTCCAAGACCATAATTCGAGTCATTGGCCATCTCGATAGCATCCTTCTCTTCGCTGAACCGGGAAATCACCACGAAAGGACCAAAGACCTCCTCTTGGTAGATACGCATCTTAGGCGTGACATCGGTGAAAATAGTAGGCTCAACGAAGAAACCCTTGCCGTCACCAACACCACTAAAAGGCTTGCCACCAGAAACAAGAGTGGCCTTTTCAGACTTTCCGACATCGACATAAGACATGATTCGATCATACTGAGCCTGTGTCACCTGTGGGCCTTGGAAGGTGGACTCCTCAAATGGATCACCAACCTTAGAGACATTCTTCACCTGAGCTTTGAATGCCTCTAGGAAACGGTCGTATATCTCGTCCTGTACCAGAATGCGGGACGTGGCTGTGCAGATCTGGCCCTGGTTGTACATGATACCGATATGGGCCCATTCAACCGCCTGTTCGAGATCCGCATCGTTGAACACAATCAGCGGGCTCTTACCACCCGTCTCTAGGGTGATATTCTTCAAGTTCACACTGGCCATCTTCATAATTTGCTTGGCTGTGGCCGTGCTGCCTGTGAAGGCGATCTTGTCCACGTCCATGTGCGAGGCGAGCGCAGCTCCAGCAACGGCGCCGTGCCCGTTCACGATGTTCACCACACCGGGAGGGAAGCCTGCTTCCACGATCAGGTTTGCAAGGAAGAGAATTGAGAGAGGGGTTTGCTCCGCTGGCTTGAGAACAACTGTGTTTCCGCAGGCCAGGGCGGGGCCCAGCTTCCAAGCGGCCATGGCGAGGGGGAAGTTCCATCTTATTGTCACAGTTAGAAGTTGGCTTTAAATACTATTAGGGGTAATCGGAACTTACGGGATAATTTGGCCACAGACACCAACGGGCTCCCGTACGGTGTAGGCGAACTTATCCGGGGTTGTATCGATGACCTGGCCAAAGACCTTGTCGGCGTATCCTCCATAGTAACGGATTGTCTCAGCGGTCTCGGTCAGGTCGTCATTGAAGGAGACGGAGTAGGGTTTTCCATTGTCGATTGTCTCGATAGTGGCGAGAGTGGCGCGGTTGTCCTCGATGAGCTGGGCCAGGCGGTTCATCAACTTTCCGCGGTCAATGCCGGGCAGATCGCGCCAACAGGGGTTATTCAGAGCAGCGCGAGCTGCCTTGACGGCCTTATCGACATCCTGGGCGGAAGCTGCGTGGATCGATGTGATTTCTTTTGCAGTTCTATTTGACCGCCCGTCAGTTATGGCATTAAGAGGTGGCATCTGAGTTTCTGATTTCTCACGTACGTGGGATTGATGCTGGCAATCTTCTCACCGGTCGAACATTTGACCCATTGGTTGTTGATGAACAATCCGGTAGGCTGGGTCCAAGTGTGGCCGTTAGGGGCTGTTAGTTGAACGGACAAGTCGGCCATGATTGTATGTGCTTTGTACTGTGAGTGTCTTCTGGCGAGAGAAGATGATGAAGCTAGATGAGATGAATTTGTAACTAATTCTTAAACCCAAGCTTAGCTATAGGAAATTGCGATAAGTACTCCGGCTGGACATGCCATTCTAGGCTTATCGGGTGCATCATGGTGAAGGTACCCCACAGAGAGATCGACCTCCAGATTTCTCAGGTTCAAAACGGCGGAGTGTTTGGTGTGGATAGACGTGGATACTCCGTAGAGGTGGATTAACTTGTGGCGTCGATATGCCCACTAGTCCTAAACAGGCAAGTCCACCCATGGCTGTCGCAACCTTTCTGGTTCATTGTTGTATAGTATCTTCAATGAATTGCTCTTCCGTTCAAATTCGTGTAAGTATCCATCTCTTTTTTTTTTCCTACATACATGTAGTATGGTGAAAAGACATATACATAAAACTGCCTCCATGGACTCTACAAGCCCCTCCAGGGCTGCTGTGGAGGCTTACATCATGCCCATGTGTAAATAAGCTTGATTTAACGTCTTGGCATCGCTAACCATGCCCAGCCGCCTTCTCCCCTGATTTGTCTATCCGATCAGATATTTTCGAATTAGGGTAGGTCTCAGCCTAGCGCTGACCCACGGCCTTTTCTACAAGACTTGCCTTATTAGGCTGGCCACTAGCAAATGACTGGCCAACACATCTCGCCGAGCCGTTGCAATGCGATTGGCCGCGATTGGCCGAATAATTTCGATGGCAAACGCTTTACGCAAAATAAATTATGGCATAGAATCAAAGTCCCAGACAAGTTTGTGCAAACACACATCTTCTCCAGACTTTATCCTAAATCGAACAACGGCTAGAGTACCCACTGTCGGGACCATTCGCTCACTTTGCCCGAGTTTCTTATATCGTAGATATAGCATCCCGATTACCTGACTAGGAAGGTACATGCGGGCAAATTCGATCACATATTCAAGGTCCATTATAGCTATATAAGGACTATCGCAGGTTTGCCATGAAGCTTCTGGTGTTCTACAACTCTACAACTCCTTCCTTCCCCTTGATACCCCTTCCACACCTTCATCATGGCGTCTGCACCTGATACCGAGTCAATTCCTGGCTACACAATCTTCCGTGAGGGAGACTATGAAAGTGTCGCCGCCGCTGCCATGTTGCCGCAAGGCACACCCCACCCGTTAGGTACGACATGTCTTTACATAAATTCCAGGAGTACTGCTAAGTCTGAATCCTAGATCAACTTTCTATTAAGGAAATTCCCGAGGCAGCAAAGATCATCCGGGATTATGCCAACCCCAAGTCTATCAAGTTCAACTGCCTCACGCTCCGCGAGCCCAGAAAAGCGGAATACCGGGCGTTCCGTGCTGGTGCAGTCCCAGCTCCTGCCCGTCGCGCTTTCGCCATTGTCATTGTGCGCGAAACGAACAAGATCGCAGAGGTGGTGGCCAATCTTGCCACCGGCAAGGTTGAGGAATGGAAGGACGTTCACGACGTTATGCCTACCCTCACCCTAGAGGATCTTGACGTGATGGAGCGTGTTGCCCGCAAGGACGCCCGTGTCATCCGTGCCTGCAAGGACCTTGGAATTACCGACATGAACAAGGTCTTCTTTGACGCATGGGCTATCGGCATCGACGAGCGCTGGGGATACGACCACCGCCTCCAGCAGGGTCTGGCTTACTACCGTAACTCCGATTTCGATAACCAATACGCCCACCCTCTAGATTTCAGTGTTGTCGCCGACACTGACACAGAAGAGGTTCTCAGCGTCGACATTCGTTACGTGAACGGCGAGCGGACCGCTACCCCTCTCAAGGAACACAACTACCTCCCCGAGTTCATCGGCGACAAGTACAAACATGATCGCCTCAAGCCCATTGATATCACCCAGCCCGAGGGTGTCTCTTTCAAGGTCCGCGGCAATGAGCTCACCTGGGCCAACTTCAAGATGCACGTTGGCTTCAACTACCGTGAAGGTATTGTCCTTTCCGACGTGCGCACCCACGACATGTACGAGGACCGTGAGCGGACTCTCTTCAACCGTATCTCCGTCGTTGAGATGGTTGTTCCCTACGGCTGCCCTGAAAAACCCCACCACAAGAAGCATGCCTTCGATGTCGGCGAGTACGGCACTGGTCTGATGACCAACTCCTTGAAGCTGGGTTGTGATTGCAAGGGTGCCATCCACTACATGGATGGTGTTATGTCAACCTCCAAGGGTGAGGCCGCTGTAATCAAGAACGCTATCTGCATTCACGAGGAAGACAACGGCCTCCTCTACAAGCACACCGACTTCCGTGACGGCACAGTTATCTCCGCGCGTGACCGCAAGCTTATCATCTCCCAAATCATCACCGCTGCCAACTACGAATACGGCTTCTACCACACCTTCACTCTGGATGGCACCTACAAGCTAGAGGTGAAGCTTACCGGTATGCTGAACACCTACTGCATGCACCCAACCGAAACCGCTGCTCCCTTCGGCACAGAAGTTGCCCCCTCCATCACCGCCCACAACCACCAGCACCTGTTCTCCCTTCGCATCGACCCGGAAATCGACGGCCAAAACAACTCTGTCGTCCAGAGTGACGCCGTCTCTTTCGAAGCCCCCGTCGGCTCCCCAGAGAATCCCTACGGCAACGGCTTCTACAGCAAGAAGACCCCCCTTCGTACATCCCTCGAGGGTGCCGCAGACTACTGCTTCGAGACAAACCGCTCGTGGGACATCATCAACCCGAACCGCATGAACACCGTCGCCAAAAAGCCCGTCGGCTACAAGATCCTCAACAACAACTGTCCCCCCATGCTCGCCAAGCCCGGAAGCACCGTCTGGAAGCGCGCTGCCTTCGCCCGCAAGCCCCTCTGGGTTACTCCTTACAAGGACTACGAGCTCTTCCCAGCTGGCGACTACGTCTGTCAGTCTGACGGCTCTGAGGGACACCCTTACAACCCGACCATCGCCGACTGGGCGAAGCGCAATGAGAACATCGAGAACACCGATATTGTCTGCTACATGCAGTTCGGTCTGACGCATTTCCCGCGTACTGAGGACTTCCCTATCATGCCTGCTGAACCGGTTAGCATTATGCTGCGTGCATCGAACTTCTTTGAGAAGAACCCTGGTCTCTGGGTGCCGCCTTCGGCTATTTGTGTCGATACCCAGTCAAAAAATGCGTTCCCTTCTTCTTGCTGTGCCACAAGTAAGCCCCGGATGTGAGGGGTGAAGGAACGACGGCATTGATTTATGGTATGGTGTTTGGAAACGGGGATCTTTCAGTGTGCTTTGTTGTACATAGTAAATAGTACATAGTCTTGGCCTTTTTGTTTATATCAAATTGATTTTTATCAACCTTCCCTTTTGGTTCTGATCGGGATATTGCATTCTAAGTGATTCTATGGAATTTTTCTGCAATTTGTGTCATGGGATCTAGCCTTCACTTCATCTATGCATATGTATATTTACTCATAAAATCTATCAAACAAGAAAGCCCAGCAGTCACTATCTCCAAGCTCAAATGATGTTCTTCAGCTCCTGTCCAGCAAGGAGCCGTCTAAGGTTATACGCAATAAGCGCCTCAGCCTCACGTGGGCGTCCACCAGCAGCATGAGGCGATAGAATGAGATTAGGCGCAGCATAAAGCTTCGACTCCTTCGGCAGCGGCTCAGCCGAGAAAACGTCCAACGCGGCACCACCAATGCTGCCCTTCTCGAGTGCATCAAGCAGTGCATCCTCATCAACAGAAGTCCCGCGTCCAACATTAACAACCCAAGCGTGGCTCGGCAGCAACGCCAAGCGCTCAGCACTAAGAGCACCATTGGTACTCGCTGACCCAGGTAGAATCATAACAAGGGCATCAGTCTTGGGCAGAATCTCTGGCAAGCGATCCTCCGCGACAACCTCAAACCCGTGACGCACACCCGCACTCCGGGCAACACCGGTAACATTAGCCCCGAGGGCAGTCAAAACGGGCGCAAGGGTCTTGGCAATATTGCCAAAACCCCAGATAGTAACATTGGCACCCTTGAGGGTACGGAAAGTGCCTGGGGCGCGATCAGGCTGGGCGCCGCCCAGATGGGCGGGCCACTCGCCGCGGGACTGGAAATCGCGCATTTCATAGAAGCGACGGGCAGCGTTGAGTAGCATGCCGAGGGTATGTTCTGCGACTGTTTCGTCGTGCAGGCCGGAGCCAGTTGTGATAGCGACGCGGGAAGCGTCAAAGCCCGCAGCGAGGACGTCATTTGGACCGGCTGCTAGCGACTGGATCCAGCGGAGGTTCTTCATGCGGGAGGCTGCGTCGCGCAGATTCGTAGCTTTGTTGCTCCATGTTACGAGGAACTCTGCGTCGATTAGGGATTCGGGGATTGGGAGTGTGACATCGTAGGGGTGCAATTCGACGGAGAAGCCTTCCAGTGACTTTGTGTCGAGGTAGAGGGAGGTTGGGTAGAGGAGTTTCATTTTATGGGCGGGTTGAAGGTGATTTGTTAGAGTGTCAAGGCGTTGTTTGGGTGAGGATGACATTAAGAGGGGGGTAGTCAAGGTTCTTATGCCCAGGTGCGAGGGGAGAGTGACAAATCTGTAGCAACGCGGGGTGTCTCGGCGGAGATCCCGCCGAGACCGGGGTAACTCCGGGAAAGCACAGATGACCTTGCGGTGATCGATGAAAATGATCAAATTCTGTCTAGCTCTGATAAACTATAGAATGGCTACAGGTATTGAAGTGCATACGTAGTTCATAAAAGTCGTAAAGTACCAACTCTAGAAAACCAGCTTTAGAGGCATTGTACTGGCCATACCAAGTTAGCCTGTGCGCTGCATCTTCTTACTGATAGCACCTTATATGCACCTATAGACATTACTATATGTCTATGTAGGTATATACATGGCAGGACAATGCCTGTCGACTGAGGCTTCCTACCTTCTGCCACTTTTATAAGGGCACTCCGGCCCAGGCTCACTGGGCATATCAGTCTCACCATGTGAACAATGACTAACGCTCAATGATCGCTTCCAGCCTTGGAGGTTAGCGTGTGCTTAGTGACCATTTACGGGCAATTGGTGATGAATGAGCGATCGCTTAGTGATTGCTGTGTGGGTGCTACCTAGGTACCTTGATTATGCTCTGTTTCTAGTCAGCGCTCAGCTTTCCTCTATTCAACCACAGATAGGCTACAACTAAGCAGGCAACAATAAGGCCTTCGATGCCGTGATGGCTACTGTGTTAATTAAAGCTGTGCTACCCTCGTCCTCTAGCTATGCCCTTGTCCGTGAGAGTCTACGTCATTCTCGAGGGATCGTCTAGAGATTGCATGGTGATGGCTGCTTCCTAACTTAGAGCTGCGAGGGTTGTGGCTAGCTGATCTGGAGAATCGATGCCATAGGTGGTCACGCCGTCGGCGCAACGTTTGTTCAGGGCGGACCTGCCTGGGCCGCATTCTACCATATTCACCACGCCATTTCTAGCTAAGGCCCGCACACACTCAGCCCAGCGTACCGGCTGGTATAGCTCCACCATTAGGTCCTGCTTGAGCGCATCGAGGTCGGCAGCGACGGTGGCGGTAACGTTCCGCACCACCGACATATGCGGCGTCATCCACTCGACGCTATTAACCATCGCAGAGAAACGGCCGGCGGCGGGTTTCATTAGGGCGCAATGTGACGGTACACTGCCTGCCGTTGGCACAACGCGCTTGGCGCCCTTGGCCTTGCACAGCTCGGCGGCGCGATTCACCGCAGCTTTATGGCCGGCGATGACAACCTGACCTGGTGAATTGAAGTAGGTCACGCTAACTACTTGGTCCTTGGCCGCTTCACCGCAGATGGCGACCACATCGGCGTCGTCCAGGCCGAGGATAGTGGCCATGGCGCCATTATTGAGCTCTGCAGTTGCCTGCATCAGCCGAGCACGAGACTCTATCAGGCGAACTGCAGTGTCCAGCGACAAGCTGCCGGCCGCGACCAAGGCGCTATATTCGCCGAAGCCGTGGCCAGAAACGAAGGCCGGGCAGGGACCGCCATTTTCCAACCACAGACGCCACAGGGCAATAGATACAGTTAGGATTGCCGGCTCGGTCTTCTCTGGTTGATCGAGTTGTTCTTCCGGACCTTCCTGGATGAGTGCCCACAGGTTGTAGCCCAGGGCCTTAGAGGCTTCCTTGAAGGTCTCGAGGATCACTGGATTTTCAGCGCCGAAGTCGGCAAGCGTGCCCACCGATAGGGACCCTTGACCAGGAAATACGAACGCGAGGGATGTAGACATGATCTGAACAAGCCCTTGTTGTCTTGTCATCAAATGGGGTGTGTCGAATACGAGGCTGGACGCGGAAGGTGAAGACTTGGGTAAGAGCGAGGACCAAATGGCCATATTTAACCACTTCGAGACGAATCTGCAGCTGGCAAAAATAACCGAAGAGCGGGGGCTAAGGGAGCATTTACACCAGGACTATGTCGACAATTGTCCTTGTCTGAGATACACAATTTATCAACTTCTTTGCGTGGTGGCCCGTGTCCTCAGTGACGTCTAACTATGGTCACAGTTACCGGGAGAATCTAAAGTTCAAAAAGCTCGGGATGTCATGTCTATATTTAGATGAGAGGCACTCGAGCTCCCCTCAAATAGTAGGTAGATAGAGACAATGTGCACAATGGGTATCAATCAATTCGGCCACCGCCTACAAAAAGAAAAGCTATATAGTAAAAGATATACACAGAACCAGAATATATACGGGGGAATCATCATTCCCAACACCAACTTTCTACCTACGACGCACCATCTTTCTCAAGAGGAATCTCGGGATCACCCTCGACGGCACCGGTGCCCGACAAAAAGAACTCAAGCTCACTAGGCCCACCCTGCGAGTTCTCATTTTCCGCGAGCTGTTCCAGTAAGCTCAGAAAAGGGTCTTTCTCAGACGTGCCCTCACTACCTGTTGTGGTGTGGGTGGCACTAGTTTGGGACTGAGCACCTGGTGTCAGGGCAGTGGGGCCCGATTGTGGCATTCCGTTCATATTTGCATGGGCGGTGTCGAAGGGGAAGGTTGCATATTGTGGGTTTGGGGGCGGTGTTGGTGCTATGTTGAGGGAAGCGTCGGTGAGAAAGGCTGGTGGGGAGAGGCCGAATGCGGAGGGGGAGAAGCCCGGAATAGAGAGGTGGGTGTTTTCTGATGTGCCGGCACCGGACAGGTCCGTTCCGGTGGGGAGGGAGAAGATGGAGGGCAGGGATGGTGAATGTTGGTGTTTGTTGCTTTGGATTGCGTGGAATTTAAGGGTGGGCGAGAGCGAGGCCGGATGAGAGGGTTTCTGGGACAGAGAATGGGAATGGGAATGGGAGTTGCGACGGTCTATATCTGAGCCCTGGGTGGATGCTAATGGACTCGAGGGCCCAGGCCGTGTACTAGAGAAGTACGACGACGGATTTTGATATGACGGTCCGGCGGTTGGCCGTTGGTAGTAGTGATCTTGACGATCGATGAAGTTGACAGTACTGTCTCCAGAGTTAGTGATCATATGTATAAAAAAAGGGGGGTGGTATCAGCAGGCGACTCACCTTGGCGCTAGATCATCCGCCGCATCTATAAGCCGAACGTGCGATCCATCCAACATCAGTCCAGGATATCGGTCGAGGAAGTCTTCGAGATGGAAGACTGGCGAGAAACGCATTGAGCTACTGGCAAGGTTGCGCACCAATTCAGAGTGACACGTATAGATAGTTTGGAGCAGCTCACGCTGATGCTGCACGCCAGTCCAAATATTGCGAAACCAAGCAAGCTGGTTCATCTCCCGAGTCAGGAATTCAGCGCTGGAAGAGAAAACCTCTCCTTCACGGCCCTTGTAGTGCACACCGTGAACATGCACAGTCCCCGCTGTGCACACACAGTAACTGACGAAAGCAGGCCACTCAATCAGCGGAGAATTACGACCCAGTTCAACTAGCTCTGCGATGGCATTGGAGTGCGAAAAACACAAGTTCGTCGCCTCGATTTGCCAAGACTGATGCTGCCCCGTGCCTCGGAGCTCTACCAGGTCAATGGGTAGGAATGGGCGGTAGATCAAACAATGCACCAAATGGTAGATCAGCTTGCTCAGCAAGAGTGTTGTGCTCTCGGGGTGGCCGAACAATGCATCGATAGACGCAAAGACGTCCTGTGTACCAGCCGCCCAAATATCTAGTTCTTGTCGTATCTTGGACAGATTAGAAAGCGCATGCCATGGGAAGTGAGAGTCGCCTTTGACTCCACCAGCTGCCAGATACTTATTAGTAACACCAAGAATACGCGTGATGTCAATCAACAAAGAGGCAGCACTTGGTGATTTGCGTCTAGAATCCGCAGAATATTGAATGTTCGGGCCGACATGGAAAAGCTCCCCCTCCATGTCCAGACCAGCTGCGTGTGGCGACCAAGACGGTAGGCGCAGAACAACCGAATGATCAGTGATCAGACATGGACGCCGAGATCCACAATTGATAAATCTGTCCATCAAGTAAACAGACCAGAATAGCCGACGTCTCATTTCTCGCTCAGCAGGTGTGATATTAGGCTTAGAGGGAGCCTCCCGGTACAAATCCAGGGCGACGATCATGGCCACGCAATTTGCTAATCATCGTTAGTGGGGTTCATTAAACCATGTGAGATCGGGGGGAAAGCATACAGAATGTCATATAAGCTTTCTTTCCTAACCCATAGGCGTAGAAAGCTTGCGAAATTAACATTAGAGTCTGGAGTCCTTCTACTGTAGGATTGTCGATTTCAATCATGCGTCTTGCTTGTAGCGCTGCATCAAGCCCGGTACGTAGTGACTGCTCCACTTGACCAGGTAAGGTTGTGTATCTGAGATTCGTCAGTCAAACATGTAAGCACGTGACAGGACTTGAAAGCTCGGTTTTTACCTCACTGTCATTGCTGAGATAGCCATGGCCAAACACGGCGGCAATTGGTTCAGTTGATGGTGTTGTCGCGTTGTCGCCTCGTCTAGTACATAAAATGGCTTACCATGCAATCGTTCAAAGTAAATGTCAAGGATTGCATCCGATAGAGGTCCATTGTTTGTTGGAGATGGCTGTTGCAGAAGACTTGCTGAGTGGTCTGTCGGCCTAGGGAAGGGATCCACATGTTGCGAGAGAGAAGTTGGCAGAGCCGATCGATCGCCTGGAGAGTAAATATTAAAGGAGTTGTCTATAGTGTTGCGACGGGTGGGAAAGCTCGGCGGATCGTCCGGGGTATCGGGCGAAGTGGGTGAAATAGGGTTCTTTTCATCGTGGAGTCGTTTCTCCAACCCATCGACCCGCTTGAGGAGAGCTTCTAGCACATCGGTCTTGGGCCCCCGTTTTTTAGGGACGGCATCTTGAACATAAGATCAACAGGGGAAATCATGTGATGTGGAAGAGGAATGATTAACATACCATATAGACATGGGCACTGGAAGACCTTGCATGCCTCGCAGCTCGGTCGCATGCGATTACATTTGATCTATGATGAGTTAGACACATCCAATCGCACCTGAGACTGACTGGACAGACCTTGCGCTTGCGACAGGATTTGCAGTTCATGGTTTCGCGCGGCTCGACCGTCGCACGGCGGGGCGTGAGACGGTCGATGCTGACCTGAGGACGAGACATGGCACATCTACATAGAAGAGAGAGATGAGAAGAAGAAAGAAAACGGCCCCGGCCAAGATGGATAAGAAGTCAGGCGCATGGCTGTGGCGTTAAAATAAAAGGAAAAGCCTATACCACACAGTTGCGGAGAGAAAGAAATGCGGAGAAGTGATGTGCCGCCGGAATTCCCCAGTTTGGGCTGACATGGGGGGTTATTATGTTCTTCCAAGGTTGTGTTTTAATTACGCACATGGGCATGATTTAGGCTAGTAATTACCTGATTATAATATCGGACCCCTATTATTATATGTGTATATAATGATATATCCTTATTCTTATTACAGTTTACTCTACTTCTAACATCTTCATCTCAGAAATCAATGCTCCTCCCCTTTAATCTGTACTTGGCGGGAGAGGTTTCCGTTTAGGGAATACATCCACTTTAGGGCTCCGACGGCCAACATCCGAGATGATCCAGGTACCCCATAAATTGCAAGTAATTGCAAGTAATTGCAAGTAATTGCAAGTAATTGCACGGAATTGCAATAGCTTAATCTATTTGGTAATCCCTATATTCTGTCCATGTCATCATGGGGTTCTTAGTTGCCGCTTAGACCCCGATTAAGGCTCCTCAATTTACCCGAAGTGTCTCCTGCAGAACTATTCCAAGTCTCTAACTGCACATACTCCGTACAATATACAGAGCTACATGTAGGATGACGCCTATTCCAGCCTATTCCAGTCTTACTATTGGCCCCCCCGCTTATTACACCTTCTCCCTGAAATTCGTTCGATCCTAGTCTGATCATCCACTGCAGCTACTGTATTCGATACGGAACCTCCATCCTAGTCTTTTTTTTAACTTTCTGAACAGTTCTTTGTGATCTCGTCAAGTTTTACGGAGAACCGTGTATTCTCTACAACATTCTAAAAGTCGTGCCAAGCGCGCTAACATAGGGATGTACTCCATACGGAGTGAGTGGGCCTGGCATCATTACTCGACACAGTATAACCTCCGTATGTCTCGGCCTAATCCCAACCTCAGTGCCCAGGCAAAACCTTCCCTCTCCTCACAAACTCCGCCATCTCCCTCGCCGTTCCACCCATCCTCTTCAACCCCTCAACAACACCAACCCGATCGTTCACTGGCCGTTCCTGGCTAACCTTAAACCGGCCCTCGATCCGCGTGATTTCAACCCTCATCCCAACAATATTCTTCAAAAGCACAGCAATATACTCTGGTGGCGCATCGCTGATTTTCCAAGCCGGTCTCGGTGTCGGGGTAGGTAGTGCCGAGCCGTCATCATACCCGCTAGCTCCGGTCGCCCTCTTCGCCCCCTGACTCAGGCCTCGATCTGGGCTCCAGTTCTTGTTCTGATTTTGGGGTGGATCCCCATCCCCATTCTCAATTCCACTTCCATCTTCCCTGTGTTTGACATCAGATACCGGACCCAACCCAGACTCATCTGGAAATCCCATCACTCCTTCCTCTCCAAGCCGGGCTAGATCACCCAGCTGTTGTCGTAGAAATAGCTCGGTCTGCTCGTCTTTCGTGTCGTGGTATATAGTCGCCCGACCGTAGACCTGCACCGCGGCGTAATTCCACGTCGGAGCAACCCTGCCCGTGGCGGGTTTGGACTCTGTGTAGAAGTTCGGGGTGATGTAGTGGTCTACTGGGCTGGTGAAGACAATTAAGACCTCACCAGGGAGAGTGTGGCCTGTTGATGTCGCTGGTTCTTCTACAAAACTTGTTATAGGAAATGCGCCCGGGATACTGGTTGTTTTGGTGCTGTATTCAGAGGCATATTCTACCATTGCTTTGCTTTGCGGGTTTTGGCGCGCGATGTGGCCGCGGAGGACTCCCATGGAGGGATGTGGCGGTGCGGGGGTGTTGTCATCGGCTACTTTTGCTTCCTTTGCGAACTCGGGTTCGAGGGTCGTTTCACTGTCCAACACCCAGGGGATGTGGCTGCATTGGAGGGTCGGGTGATTCTCCGAAGGGAGAGAAGTGGTGAGGACGCCTAGTGGGTGTTGTTTGATGAAGGCATGGAGGGTTGGGAGGTCTCGGACTGCATGATCAGGACGTAGGTGCATATTCAATTTGCTCGGATTGGATATGTACTAAGGTACCTAGGTAGACCCTGAAGAGAAACAAGGCTGGGGTAACCTAAGGAACCTTGGAAATGAGGGGTTGACCCCGGATTTTGATAAAGTTCCAAGGTTCCAAGGTTCTTTCTTATCTTACATTCCAACCTTGGAAGGTTATATATTCTATGGATTCCATGGATGAATTATGAATCTATGACTCCAAACATTAGAATGGCACAAGGGCAGCAACGGACCAATTATCACCTGCCAGGACGTCAGAAATACTCGTGTAGCTACAAAATACATATCCATAGGGACAATAAATAAAGCGCCATTCCTTATACTTAAACTACCCCAAACCCCTAAAACAAAAATTGCGATTCAACATCAGCATCAAAATCTATTGCATCAACAATAGACAATAAAAAGCGAATGCGAACCACAAATTACCTACGTAGGTATGCAGTGTTCTATACTATATAACTAGAACAGAGGCCTCCCAGACGCCATGCGCACAAAGTCAAACGGCACATTCTGCCCAACAAGCAACCTCAGCGTCTCAACAGTAGTCCAAGCACTAACGTCCTCGACGCCATAGGCTGTCCATCCAGCACGAGTGGCAACGGCCAAAGGATCCCCCTTCCTCAGCCCACTGGTAAGATCAAGATAAACCCTCCCACGAGTACAAGGCGGCGAGCAACGACCATTAACACCATAATGTCTCAGCAAAGGCTGCACGAGCAGCGATTTCTCCGGGGCAATGCAGAGACAATAACAAAGGGCTGCTCAACCCGTTTGACAGACTGGATGGATGTGAACGGCTCAAGACCTGCAGCGAGCGGGCCACTCGCTTTGAACCCGACTGTGTAGATCGTGCCAACGGCTAGACTGCGTAGTGCGAAGATCGCCGCTGAAGCGTCAGCCTGGGAGCTGGCGAGGATGATCGCTGCGCGGCTGCTGTACGCGGATGGGACGTATTCGCGCGTCAGGGTTGCGCGGATGCCCTTCCAGGCGGCGTTTTCGCCGATGAATCGGGAGGTTCCTGGTGCGGCTTCGCCCGGTGTCATGGCGATTGTGTCGACTAACCCGATTGCGCGGGCTGCGTCGCTGGCTGCGGGGATGAAACCAGTTGTGGTTGGGACTGGGGGGGTTGAGGTAGGCACCGCCGAAGTGCGGTTGGACGAGGACGGATTCCATGGAGCCTTTTGGGCCGCGGTCGACCGAGGTGAAGTTGTGCGGGAGGCCAAGTTCATTTAGGCATTTCTCCATGAACATTGAGTGTGGGGTTGAGCGGAACGAGCCGATGGCGTAGAGCTCGCGTTTGGGGAGTTGGCCCATTATGTGTAGGGCTTCGTTGATCTCCGCCGCGGTTAGCTGGCCTGGGGCGGCGATCATTGGGAGGAGGGGGTGGGTGATTGGAGAGAAGACGGTGTTAAGGGCTCGAGATAGCTGGCCCATTTGGCCCATGTTGACTGCTGACAGGGGTGGGCCTGCGCCGCGGCTTTTGATGGTTGAGCGGAAGTATTCTAGTTCGTAGTTCTCCTCGATTGTGTGAACCATGGCGATCATCTTCACTATGTCGGCGTATTTGGCGCTCTCCGTGAATATGCGCTGCGCCTCTTCGGACGTCCACTTCCAGGTCCCGGAGAAGTCATGGAACGCAGATAAAATCATACTATGGCCCTTTTTCTCAAACAGCTGGCGCCGGATCTCCTCGGGCAGCCACAGTTCGACATCGACATACTCAACTCCCCACTGTATCGCGCGCCGCAGGTACCTGTAAAACAGCGCTGGGTCATCCATCGGGAACTTCCCATTCTCCCTTGTACAACGAACAGTAAAGATAATCGGCAACTCCGTATGCTGCCGCAACAACATCAACTGCTGGCCAACATACTTCAAACTCGGAACAGGCGGAGTTGTCCAACCCTTCGGCACAGGCTCAACCAGCAAATCCACACGGATCTCAACGGCGTCAGATCCCACAGAAAGGATATCTAAATTGGGCAAAGCAGCATGTACATCAGGAAAAGTAGTCGAAATAAAATTCGTCCTGGTCTTCGTCCGCAAATCATCATGCGGCCTCGTCTGACCAAAAATCAAAGACAAAAACCGCGACAGATCCCGACGCAGGAACGGACTCCGCGAATATAAGAATTCATAGTCACAACTCTCGGTGAGCGAGTCGTCCGGCGCAGACCCGTTTTCCACACAGTACGTGTTTACCAGAATCAGACATGATCGCTCGCATCCTTGCAAGCTCCCCGCTAGGTCGTGCGCTAGTATCCCCACTACCACTGCATCGTTGGCTCGCGCAAGCATCCCAAGTGACGCGTCCGTTGTCCATGGCTTCCCCAGAACCTCCGCTACCAGTTGTACAATATGCTCTTGGTTCTGACCGTAGATGATCACGACAGTCCCCGCGGCAGTGGCGGCGGCCGGCGCGGCGATGCCCGCGGCTGTCTGGTCTGTGGGCGCGCTAGCCGGAGGAGCGAGAGAGAGGGTTGTTGTAGCATTGGAAGGGCCGGCGATATTGGGGTTTGCGCCAGGAGGATCTTGGGCTTTGAGGGCGGTGGAGACAGGGGGATCTTCGAGCAGCGGCGTGGCCATGTGCTGCGGAAAGGCTGTCGGAATCATGGCATAGCAGTCCCAAGTGTTTTCATACTTAGTTCTCCCGAGGATGTATATGCAGGTCGAAGTATGGGTTAGGATGGGTAAAGATGGGAGTTGGGGAAAGGGGGGGAATGAGCGCAAGGACCAAGGAGGGTTTTTGCAATTCGCTTTTTGACGCTCAGGACCCGGGTAGCGTTCCAGGTAGGTAGTATCAGAGCATGGGATATTTTACAAAGCAATCAGGGAAAAAGGGAGCGGGCCGAACGAGGCTAGCTCCAAGATATGGGGTAATCGGGGCAGGCTGAATAGAAGGACGCTAAGTCAATGCTAGGCGGGTAGAGTTTAATAACCCAACCGCGAAGGTCAGGATGGACAGCATTTGAGACGACATGGATCGATGGAAGAACTCGTCGCGGAGATTCCACCCAATGCGCGACGATGGAATCCCACGCAGACGGCGGACGCGGGGAAAAGTGGGCGCGGAGTTGGGTTTCTCCACCAATCAGCTGCCGCGACGCAGAATTATACTACATATGGATTTGTTAGTAGGGATTCTACTGAGTAGAAAGGGGATATTACAGTAATGATATGCTTATAAATCCTATCAATTACCAGTGGGCATCTACAAATGCATGTGTTAATATCGGCCTTCATGAAACCACCATGCCAGCTGGAGGGACCGGCATTAGCCTCGGAATGACCTGACAGGGGCTCTGCCATGATCCGATACGAGGGAAAGCCCACCAATCTAAGCCAGCGTCTCAGACTCGGTCAGAGCAAATAATCGGCTTTTGGAACACATAGCCTGTTGTACCTAGGTACCCGGGGGAGATAGGTAAGCAACGAATTAGATGCTAGGATTGGTGGAAGAGCACATGGATACTTGCGCAAGGGGCAAACGCGAGGATTAGATGGTCCCATGTTAACAACGTACATAGTAAAACGACCGTCTATTCATTGTTATTTCTGTCCTCGACGCAGGCGAAGCAACCGGAATTAAGTGACAGCTCTAATCGGACCTGGGAGGAAAATATACCGGAGATATGTAGTCATGAATCACGAAGCATAGGCACGGATGATCCTTTGACACCGCAAACATGTGAGATATGAAAAAAGAACGACAGAATCGGGACTAGATCCGTCCAGCATTGTATTTCAGACAACCAATTAAGACACAAGGAGAGAAAAATACCAGCCAAATCAAGAGGGGGTATTGGGTAGTAACAGGGCTCTGAAGGAAAATGAGAAACGCAGGCTGAGAGATAAGACAGGGAGGAAAGGGCAAGAGAAGCAAAGAGGCATTGGTCCAGAGAAGAAACATTTATGTATGTATCAATATCAGGCACACAAATAATCATCATATCGCTTTGCAAACCGAGATAGCGCTTTTAGGGAATTTTGTTCATGGCTCCGTGCATCAAGCCGGAGTCAACACTATGTACGAGGACAGCAATACAACCGAGGATCGGCGCGTGGACTGTCCGACATCTTTCAAGATGTCGTGTGCCTACCACGACAGAGCATGGTAGGTCAAGTAAGGAAGATAAGTTCAAGCGGGAGAGAGGCCAAAGGTGTACAACCACACGTGCAGCGTTCCATTTGTGGGATAATATCGGGAAGCGAGAGTTGAGCCGAGCCAGCAGCCTGTCATTCTCAGCTTGGATGGAACACACATGCCCAAACTAAAACGCGCAGCAGGCAATATGTAATCCCATTGGGTCGTCGTTGGATAAAGCATGGAATGGGCAACGCCATGAACCGGGGAAATCGGGACCCGAGCTGGAGTTGGAAAGGAGTTTCATGTTTCAGGCTCGCGCAGAGAAACAGAAGCAAGTGTTTCGAAAAGGTGGGCATGGCACATTGCCGCGCACACAGGACCCACCGATATCGAGAAATGATGTACGGGTCACTCGCGGGTGGAATCGCACCAATTAACTCGGCGGAGAGATGGCGAGCCCGTTCATCATTTTGGGCAGCGGCTTTCTGCGAGCAGTATTTGCCGTCTTGGAGACCCGTGGTGCACCGTGGATCATGCGGGGTTCTGTCATCAGGCTGGTATCTAGGTGTGCCGGCGCTACAGTGAAATTGTCAGTGAGCGGATTGGATTGGGGGTTGGAGCTTTCGAGTGTACCTCTTGTCGGAAGTCTTCCGTAGTCAGCTGAAAGATTCTGCTGGCTGCGGCTGTTAGGGGCGAAGAAGGTAGCGTTGGCTGTGCGCCACAGATGGTTCGAGGTGTCTGAGAGGAAGTCTGTTGTCGATCGTCCGGAGAAAATGGATGTGCGGCCGCGGTTGCGCTTTGAAAGGACAATCTCGTCGAACAGGGTCATGCGCGGGTCCTTGGACTTCGGATTTGTTCGCTCACGATCACTGATGAACTCATTGAAGCCTAGTATTGCGTCAGTATTTACTCCGCAATGCGATACGAGAGTTCGCCAACTTACCCTGAGTCTGCTGCAGAATTGCAATATACTCGGCATGCTCACTTGGAAGACTCTTCATGAAAGCCTCCACGTTGAAATTGTAATGCATGCCGGACTTCTTCTTATCACCACTGGCTGGCAGAAGGAACTTCTTGTACGTGTAGAACAAGCTAGCAAAGCATCTGACAAACGCCGCACGAATTTGATCCGGATGGAACGCTGCATCACACGGCAGACACACCATAGAGGTGCAGCGACTGTGGACTATCAGTTTGCATGCAGAGCACTTGTACATGTTTTCCTCTGCCTGTTCATCACATATGGCACAGGTCAACTTGTCATCCCAGGGTTGGACTTGGAAATAATGACCCTCGGCCCAGCAAGTATCGTCGTTATTGCCGACGGGCTGGTACGTGGATTGAGGGACAATTGTGGACGCAGCGATGGTAGATTGCGCATACACAGACGGTGCATATGTGGATCCGCCACCGTAGTCAGTGTTGAGAGTTGTCACTGAGAGATTCGAAGCATGACCCAGGAACGGAGCACTTGGACGTCGACTCATTCCAAAGGACGAGCTTCGGCGCGAGGCGGCATCGAAATGACCGGAACGCTTCTCGCGCAAGGAAGCTTGCAATGCCATACCGGAGTCATTGCGAGAGGGGGCTAGTGGAGGAGGGAAGAAGCCAGAGGTAGGCGAACTCTCTCTCGGGGATGGCGGAGAGGCACTAGCTCTCATAGTGGAGCTGGTCCCGGGACGCTCATTACCGCGAGATGAGTACCCACGAGAGGAGCCGCCCTCATTTCGGGCGTGCAGGAAGACGTTGAAGATCGGGGGTGTATAGGAGCCTGGCATCACGGCTGTTGCACCGAATGCACTAGAGTTGAGACCGACATATTTCGCGAGATTAGTTGCAGGCGCTTTGGATGTGAAACTGGCCTTGCTCTCTGACATGAACGAGTCCCATGGGTACGTCTCGATGGCATATGCGGGAGGCCCGGTGGGGACGTGGCATCGACTGTGTTGAGGGGCAGCTAGCTGCAGCAAGGAGAGGAGCTTCCTGCGCTGATGTCGCGGAAGAGAGGTCGGTTGAATGGTGCTTTCGATCATATTGTTGTCCAAATCAACCAGGACAAAGTCGTCCGTGGGCAGCTCCACCTTCTCATACCGACGCTCGATACCCACGATGTATGGGCAAGGGGCCTCGAGAGCCTGGATTAAGCGTGCCGGTAGGACAGGAATGAGAACGCCTGTCCATTCCAGAGGGAACAAAAGATCGACCAACGCTCTGGTTGCCAGATAGAGCATGGAGGTGTGGGAAGACAAGAAGATGATACGGGATTCAGTAAGAGCGTACTTGCGTGGTGTTAGCATTGTCTCTTGTCAACTTACATGGCAAATTAAGCTTACCTCAAAGAGAATGATAATGTTGGGAACCGACAAAGTCCGGAATAAGGCATAGAGATCGGTCTGGAAAATCAGTCAGCAAAAGTCTGGAGAACCCAATCAAGATTGCGGTGCACATACATTCCGAGAACCAGGGATCTCATTGGGCGCCTCTTTGCGTGCGAACAAACGTAACTCACGGATCGCAATCTCAACCTGAGTCTTCGAGGATATTGGGCAGAACGCTTCTGTGCAGAGATTCATGACATATCGCTCCAATGGCTGCCATATACCCATGCGCGGCGAGGGTGGAGGCACGTGCTGTACACTACCCTCCGTCATGGGCACCACGACGGCCTTGAGCCATTCCTTCCAGAAGCTCGTCATCGTGCTCTCTCGGCCCAGGATACCGTACGCACGGGGGGATCCAGAACCCAGTGTCACCATCGGTCAAACCCTCGATCTTGGAGGCTGCGCCGTGCCGGACTGGACGGAGGAGGTCGGTCATTAGCCCAATCTTCTCCTCCACGGCGCTGATATCATCTTCGAGCTGTTCGCGGGATTCAGATCCTGACGGGACAGTCGGCAGCTGAGCTAGGAGCCGGGATAATTTGGCCCGCTCTGATGCCAACCGTTCGCCTAGGCTTGCAGCCAGCTCACGCTCTTCGTCTGTCATGTTGTCCTTTCGCCATTCCTCGCAACGCTTCTCGAGCTCTTCCGCGGCATTTGGGTTGAGGGGTATCCAAATGAGTACACAGATGGCGTGCAGCCTAGATCCATTGTCTGTTGTCATGGCGAATCCGTGCCAGGTAGAGCGCGGTCGCTGATCAGAGGAGACGATGTTGACATCATTCGGAAAGGCAAACATAGGGACATAGTCGGGGAAATTGCCGCGCTGCTTCGTCTCGTCCGGCATGCCGCGCGTGGGGTATCGGTCGAGGAGAACGGGCTCGAATCGTCGTTTCAACGGGTGCATTGTAGGGGATATTTCGAGGGGTTGAGGGACAGGGATTACCGAGTTGTAGTTGCTAAGTCGCCGAGAAGTTCGCACCGAAGCTGAAGACAGTTCATTGTCAGCTAGTGCATCTAGAGAAAGTTCCGGCCACAAACCCGTTCCAGAGTGGATAGAAAGTGAAGTCAAAGAACAGTTCTCACCTTGACGAGCGATTGACGGCTGTCGTTTCATACTGTTCATATCCCGAAAGGATCGTCGCACGCTCCCAATACCCGACCTCAGCAAGTTACCGCCAGGCGAGGGCGAATCGTCGGAGACGATCTTCTGTGTACGAACCCTAGATCGCGGGCGGGTATTCGGAGTAATAGCGCCAGCGCTCAAGCTTAAGTCGGTTAGGAAGGATTCCCGCTCGTTGGCGAACTTGAACAGCGCAGAGTCGAAATCGAAGTCCTCAGAGAACAGAGCCGAGGCACGCAGGGGCGAAGAGGCACCCTTGACGGTCATGCTGCTCCGGTTACTATTACTGCCAGCCCCATTTGTTCCCTCTGAGGTTTTGGAGAGCGTGGATAATCGTTGGGCAGAACCCCTGTGGCTAGGGCCGGTGAATAGCATCGAGTTTGGCCGGGAGACCCCATCCGGGTTGTGTTCCTCCTCCGCATCGGCATCCTCCTGAATTGTGTCGGCGAGCGCAGGGCCTGGTGATGCGGCACCGTTGGCACGGTAATCTTCTCCCAATCTCTGGAAGGTGTCCAGGATCTCAGTACCATCCACGCCGGCTATCCAGAAGTAATCGGCGAGGGGGGCGCCTTCGGAGGTGCTTGACGATGGCATTATGGAGAGAGTCGCGGGGGACTGTAGCGGGTTAATGCCTTGGTTGTCACCACATGGACCGCAGTATTTCCAGGAAAGGGAATGCGCAGTGGAATTGAGCGCATGTAGTTTTCGGGAGGGGGGATGATAAAAATGGGGGAGAACGGGAGGGAGGGGCAGTTCAGAGCGAAGATCAATTTTGGGGGTCTGAAGGTCAAGCGTATTTAAAAAAAAAAAGGAGTTACTGATTCTCTTTATTTGTGTTATTCTACGTAATCATTTTCTACCCAAATATTTTCCCTTTGACAGTAATTCGGCCTTTTCTTATTTCTTATTTTATTTTTTAATCTTTCCTTGCCTTATATTTTCTTTTTCCCCCTAGGATCACGGGTGGTTGCGTACACTAATAATGTTACTAGAACTCGGAGGACATTTAAATGTGTGCACATCTCTACTCCACTATATGAAAATGGTAAAGAGTTGCCCGTGTCAAGTCCAAACATTTAACAAATCAAGCCAGTCAAGGGCCCGGGCCATTCACAGCCCTAGCATCCATGCACAAGAGTCTTGACACCGTAGCCTGCAGGTATGTGCATTGGTGGGCTAGACTCTAAAAGGAATCCAAGACTCCAGACTTCCGGGGTATACCCATAATACGGGTTCATTATACTGATATCAACTGTGTGCTATTCTGCTATTCTTGATGTTACCATATATAGATGATCTCTAATAATGTTAAGAAATCAAGAAAATCAAGAAAATACAGGAAATCAACCGAATCAAGGAAATATCAAGGGGTTATTCCGTACAACATAGAGGCCCGTGATCCATGGTTGAGCTTCTGATGCAAGCGGGTCTTGGCTGATCCTTTTCTCAACGAGGTTCGTCAACTGCTAGTACGGAGTAATGGGGTTGGGGTTTATTTTCAGTTGAGACATGGCGTTCACGTCTTTCTATTTAGGGGACTTTAGGGGTTCTTCGATACGCCACAATGTCATTCTTTTTTATATCTGACTTTTTTAGGAACCTCTCGACACTTTCAGGGGGTAAGACTATCGGGAACTACCGACGTCGGGAGGGTTGTAACCTTTTACTTTACAGTTTAGTTCCTCGTGGGAACCTTGCTTTTTAGATTGTGTCTGCTCGACGGCCTTTTTCTTTCCATCGCAGCGATGTACAATCCCTCCGTACCCTTTCTTCTGATCCTACAACATACCATGGGAGTGTCTTTTTGTGCATGACACACTATTTTATGTACTTTGGTACATAGGATTTGAAGCCAGGAGTCACCAAGTGGGGTGGCTTGTCCCGGGGAGATGATCAATACTACAGTTGGACAATGTGGAGCACCGAGGGGTGAAAGCATCGCTTAAGTGTATCAATTTCCACAGTACCGATTTCATAAAATAACCTTGCAAAAATATAAAGTAATCTGATAGTCTACGTAGATGAATCCCACAGTTCGTTCCAGTGCCAGGATTCCCCTGGATCCGCCAAGGATCTCGTACATGTATGTATGGAGGCACTACTCTGTATATGTACTATCTCTATACCATCCTGGACAAGTAAACATACACGTGGAACTCCAAATTTCCAATATACTTACTCCATACGGAGTATAGTGTATAGAAATACATCTATTTAATGCCCTAGACACGCCGAATACCCGCGTTACGTGGCACAGGGGCTCCCCTGCACCGATAGCCCTTTTTTCGACTGGTCGCATCCCAGAATTTTGGGCAAGGTTATTCGGGCCATCTCCCCGTCGATGTACATTCGTACTCGCATACACTCAATGCAGTCAACAGTGTGTACGACTTGACAAGAGAAGAGGCGGTGGAGCAGATCGACAGACAGTACGGAGTAGCCTAAACTCCGTATATTCACCAAAAAAAAAAGAAGAAAATCAATAGATAAAAAGACCGGGAGTAAAACTAAAATAGAAGCCTGTGCGAGACATAGATTGCGGATAATGATCTTTCGAGATCGGGCATGTGAACCGCTGAACCCCATTGATCAGCCAGCCCTGGAGAGTCTAGACTCTTCCATTAGATGACTCCATAACATCCGAATCTGGCTAAGATATTTTACATGTATATGTATACATACCCGAATTATCGTTTCTATACGTGATATCCCGTAGAATACGTGGCCTTGGCCCGAGGACGAATTCTCGTTTTCTATTTATTGACATATTTATCTTGTGCGAGACTTATGGACAAGGGGTAGTAAAATGCGCGGTCAGAGGGTGCAAATGTCCAGCCCGGAGCTTCCTTGCCGAGAGAGAATTGCCGTGCGACAAAAATTAAGCGTTGGCTGCATGGCAAGGCTGGTTTCCGCTCCGTGCTAGTGGCGCCAGGGAGCCCTGCCAATGCATCGGACTCTATTCTAGAGCCTCAGGCAGTCCTTTGCCTTTCTCGAGCCTACATAGATTGTGTGGATATATTCAGAGCCCATATTACACTATACATCCCCCCAATTTAGGACGCTGCTGCCAATGCCAATGGTAATATTGTGTGAGTGGGACATTGGAAATGTGTACAAACCGCCCTTGCGGCCCCCTCCATGCAACCCGCCGGCTGGATGCACTCATACAAATCGGCGTCCATATCGTGCTACAGGAGCGGAAACGATCCGGTGGGTTCGTTGCACACCGCGTTTCAGGTGCGTTTCCGGCTCATCAGGTTTCCCGTGGTCAGGAACCCCTTGTCCCCCATAGCACCGCGCCATTCAATTGACAACTGACCCAGTGTGGCACGACCGTCCCGTCGCAGGTCCTTCTGGAGAGCTTCAAGTCCCTCGTTCTGGCCCTCTTCTTGTTCCACCAAAAATGCTACCTGTAGGACATCCCGTGGATTGAGTGTAGGTAGTGCCCGGGTTGACATATCTGGGTTCATCATGTCCCAATTTAGAGATTTTGATTGGAACGGTGGCTTGGGATTTAGTTTCGTTTGCTGTCCATCCCCCGATGTTAGCCAAATTTTTGAGCATTCCGACCCAGGCGGGGTTTCAGGAACAGCCGCGCTTCGCTGTGAAAGAAAATCCACCGATTCGCTGGGAATGAATAGAAAATTCATACCTTGACTACCACGGCGCCTTCGCCCACGTTTTCCAGTTGTGCCTCCAGGGCAAACCGGAGTAACCTCGTTTTCCCGTACGGACCGAGTGACTTATTATCTACCTCGAGCGGCGGAAGTTCGGACGCCTTGGTCCGCACGCTCAGACAGGGCTGTGCCACAAACTGGTATAACTTGCGGAAAGTCCTGACCCGGCCACTAGCTGCCTGCGAATCTGAGCCGATCTTTGTCTCCGTATAGCTGACACTGACAGCTAGTATATGGTTTCCTTCTTCCTTCAAATCAAACCGCACGATCTTTTGTAATGACTCGCCGATCTTGAGGCCATCTGTTGATGCGGAGTCGCTGGGTGGCTCCAGCTCCAGTGCCGCAACTGAGGAAGGTGTTTGCATTTCCGCTACTATACGAACGGACGTGAGGAGTCTGTCATTGTTATCATCATTGATTTCATTGTTCGCGCTGAGTGTGCATCCGAAGGTCTCTCCGACGTAGACTGATCCAAAAGAGGGAGGTAGAGTAAGCTATTGACATTAGTGAACAGTTTCCTTGAGGTGGGTAGTCACTGTCTCACAAGAGGCGTTAAAATGAATTGATCATCCGAATCACTAGACGGATAGCTTAGTGAGGCTTTCGTGGAGATTTTGGTTTTAGACGTCGGGAGAGGATGTTGATAAGAAAGTGACGGCCGCGCAAGGCTGTGTATCGATAGTCAGGAGCTGCCATAAACGGGAGGTATATGGACCATTCGAATTACCGCAACACTAACCCATTCATAATTAGCTTGCTAGTCCAATTATTGGTCGAGTTGTATTCACATACCTTTGAGAGAGACCGCATGTGGTTCCTTCGGGGCATCAGCCCCCGACAGAGCCCGTGGGCGCGCCATGGAGAATAAGTTCCAATATCAGCTCCAGAGGGGGGGAATGGAGGAGTAAAGAATTAGCTGCAATGCCGGGCGTTGCAGTATAGCGTCATCTTGTCGAGGAGGGACAGTCCACTTCTCCACGAGCTGATAGCGATAGGGAAGCTGCCCCAAACAAACAGTGCAAACACCCGCCAAAGAGTGTGCGACTACCACAGATACATACAGTCGTACATTCAATCTCTTTGTCTATATGTACTGCTTCAATGTTCTGGCCCGCATGATTACCTTCTTAGAGAATTCAACATCTACTAACTGATGGGAAAGGAGCTTGGAGTATATAGGGCTGAGTACACACATTTACCATTGATAAGCCTTGTATGTGATATAGGTTTCCTGCCTAGGTACCCTCTATAAACTCTTGTATTCACTATCCCACCATGTATAGACTACTATGGTCAAAGTAGATTCAAATGGTGACAAGCCTAAGCGAAAGCGGGAACCTTGGAAGCATGTTTAGAACAAACATGCCCTACCTGCTGAGAACAAAGGCCTGTTATATCTTTCTAAGTCTCCATGCAAAGTCATTAACGCTTCACGGGTTTGCCCTCTAGATCTTGCTTTTTGCAATACATATATGTAGCAACACATCCTCTTTCCATGGTCCCCTACCTTCCTAGAATCGTATCTTCTCGTACTCTAATGAAGTACACATGTCCCAGAGTTACTGTCGAACTACAAGTGATGAAACGTTCCTCTTCTCCCGGTTTGCCATTAAGCCCTGATATTTTTGACCCCAAAGCCGAACCCACCGTGGAACCTGTTAGCCCTAGTAACAAGCCTAGAGCTGAGAACCCAATCCAAGTTGCAGAGCGCACTCCGCCCAGTGCCTTCCAAATACTCATGTCTGGAAAGCGCACTCTTCCATGGCTAGACTCACCCCCCGAAGGGTTCTTGGAAAGAGTCTCGCGCACTCAAAGTCAAATGCAAGTAAATATTGATGACTATGGCATACTTTCGATTGGCTGATTAGCTTCGCGTTAAGCATGTATATGATTAGACACGAGGTTGGCGGTACGCAGGATATTCCGCAAATCTTATTTGAAGTTGTTGGGTCTACTGGCAATATCTACAAGACGGTCATTGGCAAAGTCCCTACCTGTGACTGTCCAGATGCCAGATTTCGGAAGACGCAGTGCAAGCACATCTGCTTTGGTAAGTCTCAACCCAGCCCGGGCCCGGGCTCAGAAGATACATACCTACTCCATTCTGCACAGCCCTGTTCTTTGCTAATGCGTTCTGAAGTCCTATCTGCGATGGATGTCCCCGAGCAACTGATGTACCAGCGGTCATTTTTGCCATTCGTGAGTCCTTGTAGATCCCAACATAACATCACTTTGTTATACATATCCCTGACCCAATTTCGCATTGATAAGGAGCTACGCGCGATGCTTGCTGTATTGTCCTTGAAGCGGAACTTGGACACGACCACCCTTACTTCCGCCGGCGAAAGGAAGCCTGTCGAGGGCAAATGTCCAATCTGTTTCCATGGTTTTGAGACAGATCAGAAAACTACGTGGTGTCAGACATGCGGCAGCAACTTCCATAAGGCTTGTTTTAAGAAGTGGGAGGCCGCTATGCGTACGTTCCACACTGTTTTCTGTTGTCTCTACTGGTAAGTGATAGCAACTTGTCCGAGTCGTAATAAGAACTTGGAACTCAACAGCTCTCCGCATATAGCAAAGCCTCGTGGCAGACCGAGGAACGTGAAGCGCCCAATCTCAGCAGAGAGGTCGTCCAAACCAAGGATGATGGTAACTGAGGCGGATATGTAAACGTGGGAGACAAATAGTCCCTGGATGTCATGGCTCGATCAGTATCGTTTTGTTCCTAGAGTCCATCCCACGTCTTGATCTCCGGTTCCTCGGAGGAACCCCTGCGAACGATTTGCTTCTTGGGCTTCTTGGGCGACTCGTCTTCGTACGCTGCTAATCCTATCACTGTCAAGCTCCAAATACTAAAGTCAAGACGCAACGAGGATGAGCGTGATCGGCACGAAACTGGGCGTGTCACCTCTGTGGAGATGTAAGACCAAGGAACGGTTCTGTTGCGGAAAACTCTCTTGTTGTTGTCTTCTTTTCATCAATTCGCCTTTTATTTGAGCCGGTTTATCTTTGGGAAATCGTGTCGGGAAGCTTTTGTTCTCAGAGATCTATCATTGAGTGACGTACACTCTTGCTGGTGCAAGCCCAAGCAAGCATGGATTGCTTCATTGCAATGTCTGGAATAAGGGGAGTCAACTTGTGGTGCTGTTTATCGATAAAATATCTTATGCATGTTGTGGATTCGGGAATGTGGTGTTTGGTCTGGTTAGTATGGGTTGAACTGTTCTATGCTGTATGCACTAAATGAATTTGATACCGCTCTTTACAATCTTCAATGTCGAGCGTAGACTACATTTGGTTGCTAGTACACTCAGTCGAGAGATCTCACAAAGTTCAGTTTTACTAGGGAAGCTAAATATGACAAAAGGAAGTCCATATCCCAAGTCCGGGTATCACATCAAGCCCCAACGGCCCAAGAAACAAAAAAGCACCAAGCTTCTCAACTCCTCAAAATCCAAGTGCACCAAACAGATTATTCTATATATCCTTTTGAAGCCGTCGGCCCAGTCGAACAGTCGCGACACTAACGCCTTCCTCGCCAGTCATCCACGACGGCATACGCTCAGGGTCAACGATACCTAGCTCAGCAAGTTTGCGAATCCCGCCGATGACGTCGGAGCCAGAGAAAGTCAGTGACAAGGCGGGTGGCGTGAAGGTAGAATCATCAACGTCATCATCATATTGTTCATCACTAGAGCCCGGTTTGTCGAGGAGCCGGATATCAAGTCGGTCCAGCGGTGCCGGGGCGAGTGATGACCCCAATGTGCCGAATCGGGAGTGGATGGACAGACGGCGTTTCTTCGAATCCGGAGAAAGGGGGGATGTATCAATACCGCTGGATCTTCGTTTGCTCGCCGGGCCATTTGTGTTTTCTTTTCCTTCTGTTGGGCTGGAATAACTCGCTCGGATATGCTCTTCAGGCGAGACTGTATTAGAGGGCCGAGGGTCCAACGGACTTCCTTCAGTGGCTGCGTCTGCAAAGATGCTAAAGGCGCCATTCGAGGCCGTTGGTCGTCCGGGGCCACGGAGGGCTAGGAGTGTGGGCAGATTCTTGGCTGCCAGGGATGTCACCTGCAGAGAGAATCGTTCATGTGGGCGGGATAAAGCTTTGGGAATGGAATCGCGCACCAGACGCTGAAGGGTTCGAGTGTCAGTAGCCACAGAGCTTGCTGAAGGAGCAGATCTTGATCCGGTGGATGCTGCTATGGACGTGTAGACGTAAGGGCAACTGTCCGGGAAAGCGACGTAGATGACTCGGGACGAGTCAGTGAAGATCTCGGCTGCCTGTCTGGGGGATTGATATGGCGAGTCAACAACAAAGATACGTAGGAATGTCAGCGGCAGTGTAGCCGAGTGGGCGAGGTGGTAGTGGGCCTTGACCAATGGGGAGATTTCTCGTTGGAGGTTTTGCACAAATGTTGCCGCTTGCATGCGCGGTACAGAACCGGACCAGTCAGGGGGTGGCAGACCTTTGGAGTTCTTGCGCTTTGTATCAATACGACTAAGCTCGAGTGCAGTCCATCGAAGGCTGGCTGGGTGGTCGTCCATATAGCGAAGGTCTGCCATGGCCAGCTGGCGCAGTGTGATTCCATGCCGCCAGTCGCCTTCTAGGATTCGTTCAATAACTTCGCGCTTTGCACCTTTTCGATCCTGCAGATCTTCATACACCTGGCGGACTTCTTCGGTTGTCTTCCCCGCAGGGTAGGGGAGGGCATCGTCATCGTCGGGGCCATCATCGTTGGTCTGCAAGTATGGTGGGAATGAGGCGACGTTGCGATCATCAAGCCACGTAAATGCTAGATCTAGTAGTGCTTGTCTGGATAGCTTTCCGAAGGATTTTGTGAGGGATGGAGTCGATGAGGGAATGCGGAGGTTATTTGGAAGACTGGCTGTTGTCGGGGCGCGCACCGCTTTGGGACGCGCCATGGCCGTAGTTGACAAGGTATTGTGCCAATACCTGGGGAAGTTCAAGATCGTCTTATGTCAATGGTAGGTGCATGCCTCTGGATCCGTATCTTGATCTGTTCCCGAGCTTGTCCAAGTTCTTCCGTCCAGATTCCAAAATCGACCATCAACAAACATGCACGTGCTGATAAGCCGATAAGTATTGATATCAACTGATTATGTCATCGGTGCCCTTGATCCATGGGTCCATCCATGCCCGATCCATGCAGCTTGTGGACTAAAGTGTTGGTGGTCACTTGACCTTGGAAGGCATTAATCTTATGCAACGCCTATTGGCCTATCATATGTGATATGTATAATATGCATTATTCGATCGTGCATGAGTGCTCAAGGGAGGAGACCGAGGCTTGCTGACAAAAATGTGGGTCGCAATTAACCCGCTTCTCACAGCCATTGTTGAAATGTTGAAAGTTGTATGATGCCGTCAACTTTCGTTTTAAGCGAACATTGGACTCTTGGACTCCACGAGGTCTAAACTTCTTTCTCAGTCACGGGAAGTATCATATACACTTCCTTCTCTTGCAACTGTGAATGAACCTTTCCCTCCTTCATTATGGATGCAAACGAACCACGCAAAAATGTTGCGGTAATTGGCACAGGGATGGCTGGGCTAGTGGTCGCATACATGCTCAGGAATGATTCTCAGGGCAGATTCGACGTGGAAGTATTCGAAAAGGTATAGAGGTTCACCCGCTACATCATACATGCGAACTAAAACTAATCCCAACAAAAACACACAGCAAGACAAACTTTCGCTCGATTCTGCATCATATGATCTCACAAACGAAAAAGACGGAAGCGCGAAGCCCGAACGTCTCGATCTTCCCATGCGCACATTCGCCGACGGATACTACGAAAGTCTCAAGCGAATGTACGATTATTTCGGCATCCCGTACGGCTCGCTACGGTTCATTTACTCTTTGTCGTCGCTACCGGATAATGCCAGAAAACAACCGTCTCCATACTATATGCATTCCTCAAATAACCACCAATTACCTCCATTGCGTCCGGAGGGCTTATCATGGACCGGGTGGCTGATCGAGGTGTGCTACCTGGCAATATGCTATTATTGGTTCAAAGCCTGCTGTTTCTTCGTAGCGCCCAAAACGGTGGAGTCGTCGGGTACGGAGGAATCTCTGCGTGAATATGTGGAGAGGATTATGTTGCCCAGTTACTACGTGAAGCACTACTTCCTGCCGGTCTTCGCGAGTGTTGCGACTTGCTCACATGATGCGCTGATGGATTTCCCAGCTCTTGATCTGGTCGGTTATGGGAGGAGAACCTTCCGTAAGAATCACTACACTGTCCTTGGTGGAGTTCAATATGTCGAGAAAAAGCTGTCCGAAGACTTGACGTATAAACTTGGCACGAAGGTCACGGCGGTCGAGAATATCGGTACAAAAGTTCAAGTGAGCTGGACAGATACCCGTGATGGCCAGAGCAACTCACGACTATTTGACCATGTCGTTTTGGCCGTGACGCCTGATGTGGTTGGCGCGATTTTCCAGCCTCTCCGAAGCGCAATGGATGCAGTTCCCACAACGACCGTTCAATCCGTCGTGCACCGCGACTTTTCCCGGATTCGGGATTCTAGTAAATGCCTCTGGGCGCAAGTATCATTGAACGCCGGCGAATCAGCACCTCACCCACTGCACATGTGCTCTAATGCTACGGCAACTGAGACTGTCCATGAACATCCGTCATCTGCTCTTATTACGACTTATCCAATTTCCCCGATTGACCCCGAGAAGGTCCTGTATACTGCCACGTTCACTCGTGTTTTGCGATCGCCCACCAGCAGACAGATTGTCAACCAAATTTTCAGTCAGAAGAAGTCTGGAGATGACAAGAGCCAGCTTTGGCGGAACGGGGATGGAAATGTCTGGCTTGTTGGTGGTTGGTGCTGGGACGGGATGGTACTATTAGAGGGATGTCTTTCTTCCGCGACCAGGGTGGCAAAGGCCCTTGACGTCGAGGTTCCTTGGATGAAAGATTCCTCTTTATAACGACCCGTCATCGAGACTTCCATATATTATGCTAATACCTGGGGACACATTGTACATAGCATATACTATGAACAAACGCATCATGCACATCTGGCCTTTGCCATGATATACTAATCTGCTACGGTCTATGTCTGCTGGCCATCTACTCAGGACCCATTTCTCTCTATTTCCACCTCGACTCACCAGAAGGTTCAGCCTAGAATCTATACACACCGGATGCGCGATAATAATAGTACATGGTAATGGAAGGTGTTTTGCCTCTGATGCATTAAACACACAATTTGGTAGCATCACTTACACATATCGGATCTCCTAGATGATTGGATTGGCGGACAAGTATTCAATGGTCCACGGCATTCAGGCAGAGGATCACTATTGCGTCTTTCATAGCATGGGTTACTCGTTTCAATACCAAGGACATCATGACTTCTTGGGGCCTCCATATCTACGCTCTCGGACTTGGGAATACGAGCTATCCATATAAAACCAATTAGTCCAGATATTCAGTAAGGCTAACCGCAGTACAACCTTCTTATTATAAGTACACAGTTTTATATATATCCGACACTTATCCTCTATGGATATGCCTGGGCTCAAAATACTTCTGGAATCAGGTCAAATTCTTACGCTACCTGTTCTCACTCCAAATGTCACAGTCCTAGGGGATAGTACCGTCTGAAGGGATAGTCCCGTCTGGCATGCGTTAAAAGACTGAAGCCCCCAGCTGACAGTCCTTCTTGTTACCTGGTGCCTATTAAATAGTCCGAGCAAGTCAAGTATCAACGTTGGATCCGGAAATAGCTGTATAAGTAACTAAGCTCAATGTTTCTCTAACACTCAGTATATATAATACCAATAGCAGCTGCCTTAAATGGGACCGACGCCAATGTTTGATTCTCGGCTGAAATGTTAGTTTTGCCTTTCAACTTGTCGTTATAGGGTCATTTTTTCTTTCCCCGTTCCTAGTAGGATACTACTTGACTTGGAGCCTGAATTGGATTTAGTTTTTGATTCATAACATAACAAGATCAGTGTACATTTGGACATGAGTAAGACTTAGCAGTAGCTGCGATCAACCATGAGCTTTCCCGCTACGACTCGAAAAACCAATCAACGAGTAGTGTATCCACCATTGGCAAAAATGGTTTGGCCGGCAATCCAAGCACCATCGGTGCAAAGGAAGCGAATGATAGGAGCAATGTCCTTGACCATGGTGAGACGGTTGCCCATGCCGTTTGCTTTGTGGAATTCCACGGCTTCGGGAGATTCCTGGGGATAGAAGAAAGCTGTTGAGGACGTAACTTGTTAGATCCCTAGAACGAGCAGTGTATCCTTTTATTATTCATGTTGACTTACGGGTATCCATCGGTCCAGGGGCGACATTGTTCACACTGATGCTGCGAGATTGAAGCTCCTTGCAAACACCCCTACGATATTGTTAGCTCAGGACTTCGGCCGATAGTGAACTGGCAACTTACCGAGTAAAGTGCTCGACGGGAGCTTTGCTACCAGCATAAGAGGTATAGTAGCCAGTGAAGGCTCCTAGGAGCGCAGTGACAATGGTGATGATCTTTCCGCCATCAGTAATATGAGCAGCAGCTTCCTTAAGAACGAAAAATGCAGTTTTGGAGTTGACCCTAAATATGTAGTTAGCCAGCCATACTTAGAGACATTGCACTATCCTTCCCCAACACAATACTTACGCGAACATCGTGTCATATTCTTCCTCGCTAATCTCTGTAATAGGCTTCTTCAGCACTCTGCCTACCGTGTTGACCACAATATCAACATGGCCGAAATCACGGACAACATCTTTGAACAGCTTCGTTACTGCAGCTGCAGAGGTCAGATCACCCTGGTAGAAGGAGACCTTGATCGAAGGGTTCTTTTCCTTAAGGGAGGCTGCTAGCGAGGCTCCTTCCTTTTCGCCGCCGGATGAATGATAGTGGAGAGCAAGATTGGCGCCCTCGCCAGCGAGCTCGATGGCACTTTGAGCACCAAGGTTCTTAACACCGCCGGTGATAAGGGCGACTTTACCAGAAAGAGACATTTTGATATTGAAAGTAGGTAATAACAACGAAGGTTTGTGATAATTTGTGTGGTAGAACTGCAGTCTTTGATCGAGAGATGTTCATTACTTATATATTCAGGAGTACGCAACTGAACCTATTCTAATTGAGCGTATAGTGAGCGTATACCTAGATGCCGCATTATAATGCGTTACCTGCAATCGGAAATATGTGGGGCGTAGTCCCAAATACCTTATTTCATTGGCGGTAAGATGTGGGTCGGACTTCCCCAAAGTTGGATGTGGTATCCCGTTTAGGAAGTCCCCATCAAGAAACTCTATGAACTTCATGATGCGCGATGTCGTGTCGTCATGCGGGAATTCGATTCTTTGATTGGTTTTCAAGGAAAAGATTTACATTGCCCATCAGGAGCTACCCAGGAATTGGCCAGGATTCGGATCTGGCGGAAGTTCATCCACAAAGGTCATCGCCGATCCATGCAAGAAAGCGGAATTGCGGTCAATCCAAATCACCATCCGATAGAGCAAGCCATTCAGCCCTAGTGTTGTGAGTCCCCCTCGTAAACCAATCACTCGTGCGAGACCCTGCATATGGATACTGTAGTTCTCGAGACTGCCGAACATGGCTTCATAGCTTGCCATCTTTGCTATAGCTCCTATCAAAGCATCATTTACAGTCCCTGGCTGCTGAGCCTCAAGACAGCGATTGATGGACAGGATAGCTTCACAGCGAAGACCGAGGAGGTTCATTTTCATACCGCTAGGGTTACTTTGTAGGGAGGCATAATGCGATGCAGCAAGAAGAATAATGACAGAGAACAAAGCGGGCTCGGTCATGACTAATGGAAACCAACTGGTCCTCAAAAGACCGGGGGTCCCAGGCTGGTCAAGCTCGGGAATATCAACTGCCATATTCATCAAGTCTTACGATGTTAATAAAGTCCAGATTTACTAAATCAAATTCAATAAACTTACAGTGATCGACCAGGAGTGGAGTCCAAGGCTGGACCGATATAGGATAAGACTTGAAGGGGTCCACCCTAAGTCCGCCTATTTGAGGCGATATCAAGGCTGGTGCCGGGTTGAAAGAGTCGAACCCGGGGCGGGTTTGAACTTCAGTGGTTTTCACATCTTGTGCAACATCCAGCTGCGCCGCACCCAGCAGGAGCCTAGTCCGGAGTCGCTTATCTCGACGTGCTTGCTTCCATTGATAACGCGTCACGTGAGACCGGAACTCGGGCTCTTTGGCGAGCTGAAGGGCGTCCCTTGGTTTCTGTACGTTGACGAAGACAAAATCCATCCCCATGATTCTATGTGTGGTTATTATTCGGCTTGGGCGGCATCCCCAGCCGTCTCTGACAGATCTAGGGAGGGTTCAAGAGACTGACATAGGTGAGAGATAAAACTCGCCCTCGGATTTACGGATTTTCCGCTGTGGCAAAATGTGGCGTAGCTGAGTATTCCCCTTTAGCCCGATCATTTGTTATTGTGCGGCAGCAAAGATTATGTTACTGTTTTACCAACCTCACTAAAATTTATTTACATTTTTCTGATAGGAATATGATTATGTATAAGAACAAGCAGTTAGCTGTTTATTGCCGGTGCACAGTCCCCTCCGCCTGTTCTTCGGCTTCCTCAGCCGCGTGTCCTTCCTGGACAGCTTCATAAAATGGCGCGAACTTGCTCTTCATCCTCAATCTCTTACCGAAGAAGTAGAACCCAATGGGAATTGGAACGAGGACAGCTGCGACGCATCCGAGAAGCGTAGAAGCCCACTGGATACCCATGCCTTGGAACATCTGGCGTGAGAAAAGCGGGAAGCTGGCTGCCACCATCGAGCGGCAGAAGGTGTTTGCTGCAATGGCTGATGCAGCGCTGTAGATAGTATGTTAGATAATCCCGTGACAAATGGGTTGGAGGAATGGCGAGTATGACATACAACATAAGATATGTGTCAATCAGATAATTGAACAATTGGATGAAGATGATCAGAAGACCAAATCCAGTAAATAGGCCACTCAGGGTAGGCACGATCCAGTGGATGGTACCGTTGAAGCCAGTCCATCCAAACCAGAAGAGACCGGCGGCGAAGAGAGCACCGCCAACCATCACTGGCGGGAGACGCCACTCGGGGATAGGGACACCACCGTTCATGTCGAGTTTCTTATTGTAGCCCTTGCTAGCGATGATAATATAAGTCGCGGCGATAAACAGACCCACCACCATGCCGAAGAGCGGAAGTCCTCCAACACCAGCGTTCATGCCGTAAACGCCCTGGAAGACCAGAGTGTAAGCGGTCAAGAAGCAGTAGAGCAACCCGTAGATAAAACTTAGGTAGACAGTGACGGCTAGGATCAATGGTTCGTTAATTAGTAGTCGAAGCGGACGAGAGAAGTTGTTTACGATCAGGTCTCGAAGGTCGACCTCAATCTCCTCCTGCTTCGCATGTATGCCCCAATTCTTAGTGCGACGACGTAGCTCCGAAGCCTTCTCCACAAGGACCACAGGTGGGTATGACTCCTTTAGAAAGAAAATATTCAGGAGGAAAGCGGCGAAGCCCATGAACGCGGGGATATACGCGGTCCAGCGCCAGCCGAGATAGGACATGTTAATGAAGCCTCCGATGAAAGGTGCTAGGAGAGGGCCTAGGAACACGGTCGAGGAGAACATGGCAATAGCAACACCACGGGTGCGGTTGTCCCAGATATCAGAGAACACAGCAGCCACAACTGCTAGGGGACAACTGCCGAAAATACCACAGAAGAATCGGCAAATCATGAGTGTTTGCAAGTCTTTCGCGACTGCTACTGCGATGTTGAAGACGCCAAATCCGAACATGGCGACGATGATAGGGAGACGACGACCCTTGAGTTCGGACAGGGGAGCCCATATCAAGGGACCTGAGGCGTACCCGATGATGTATAGAGAGCTGGAGAGGATGGCGACTTCAAGGCCGACGCTGAAGTAACTCGAGACATTATTGGATGAAGCACTAAAAACGGCGGAATCGAAGGTGGAGCAAATACTGGTGAAGGCGAGGATAGCACTAATGTAGCATCTAGATTGAGAAGTCAGTATCGGAGTATCAATGCTGCACATTAAATGCCGAGTACGATGTGGAAATTCATAGTGAAACGACTCACTTCCTCTTCAAGGGCCAGTTCAGCGGGTATAACGGGTCATTTGGCCCATCGAACTCCACAACGTAATCTTCCCGTTCAGGAAGAGGTGGAGGGTAGGGTTTGCCCCCACCAAAGGCTGGCAATGGAGCCCGTGACGGTCGCGACCGAAGACTCTCACCCACGGTGAGCGCATGTTGAGCGCGTTGCGTCTCAGTCCTGCTCAATGCTCGCGATGTCCCAGTCCGATGACGTTCCAAGTCCAGTTCTGTGTTTCGCGATTGTAGCCTATGCACCTGGGGGTCATATTCAGAGATACTCGAGCCGGTCGATGATCCGATAGAGGCTGACGTAGTACGTCTCTCTATCTCAGCCGAGTTCCGTGGCTTCTCGCTCGGTATATGCGATTCTTCGGCCTCAGGCAGTTGATCGGCCATATTGCCAAGGGAGACCGCTTTACCGATTCGGGGATTATAATCTGGCCGATCCTGTAGATCTTCTTGGCTGCAGACTCTTTTTTTCCCCGTTGGGACTGTCAGAAAGATCAGAGAGGTACCTGTGCCTGAAATATGGAAGGGTAAAGGCTTTTTTTCGCCATCCAAGCGCGGACAATTTGTTTATAAAAACTTGAGCAGGAAAAAAGGAGCGCCGAAAGCAACTATGATCGTCTAGACCCACCACTTAGCGGCTTCAGCGTTGGATAACTGCCGAACTGTCGGATAAAACGGAAGTTGGCATCAGCCCTGGAGAACTTCCTAACCAATTAGTAATTAGGATATTATCCATGGATATCCATCCATGGATGGATATATGGATGGATATATATAGATCTTAATTTATATTGCCAATGAATAAACTGGTTGCCATCTATAAATTTTTTACTCTTCATCTCTCAGCCCTGGGAGTGCCACCGCCTCTTTACGTCATCATGAATCAGGCCACGAGCTACCTACCTAGGTAGACTTCCACAACGCGGTAGGTGGCTTGATTACATGTGGCTTGGTTGTGCTTAGAAAAGCTAGGTACACCTACCTTAGGCAGGCAAGTATATTAAGCTGTACATCAGGCCCGAAAGCTATCCACGAGGTTTCTTTACGGGTGCCTCGATCTATCTATACGGGAAAGTTATAATGTCATGATTTATATTTATTGATCTATTGGTAATGTAATTTCGGAGAAATAGAAGCTAACTACCTACATGTAGGTATTTCTAGCTTGCAGGACCATACCATCCGAAGATTCAAATGGAAGGATTAATGAACGAGAAGCTCCCGACGCTTTCGCCTTTCGTTAGTTATTGGAGTTCTATTGAAATGGATCGGTTTGGTCAGGGCTGTTTTTATAGCTGACATACACCACACCACGCCTTACTAACAACGGCTGACAATACCACCTTGTGAGTTGAGACCTATGCAGCAGGCTCATATAACCTCATACGACAGCTGGAGACTGGACCATCCAAACCATCACGCCTTCCTCGCAACAACAACAACGCCCCTAACAACCCTCCCCTTAGCCCACCACCCAAACACAAGCCTCGCCGCGCGAAATTTCCCCATTTTAATCCCAAATGGCCTCGCCTCTTCCACCCTGCGCTCAATGAAATCTGCCAACCCACCAAAAACGTGCCGCGAGACATCTCTGATCTCAATAAAAGCAGGATTATACCCAGCTGAAATGAGTAGCTCCACATATTCCTTCTCGGAAACAAAATTTCCGAATGGCGAGTTCGTGCCCCAGCACACGAGTCGGAGGAGAATCTTTTCGTACCAAGTTATACTATCAGATAATATCAAGTCGAAGGCCATGAATGAGGCATTGAGGGTGTTGTGTGCATAGGTTAGGAGAGGTAAGCGGGAGGGGCGGAAGTGATATATCGTGTCCAAGGCCAGGAGCCATGTAGACGTGTCTTCATTCTCATTTTGTTTAGTTGACGCAACTGCAAGGGCCGTGATTGATTTTTTCAACTCCCCAGTCCAAGAGCTGGGGACTGCAGCGTCCGCGCAGAAGATATCTGCCTGGATAGGGTCCTCGCTCTCTCGCCGCATATGATTCATGCGGCGTGAGCCGAGCGCGGCCTGTGCTGGCTCCAGCGTGATTCCAATATAGGAATCCAGGTGTAGCAGAGAGGAGGATTGCAGTTTGGTCTTGCTATGACGAGACCGCAGGCCCCACTCTGATGGTTGAATATCAGACGCACTAGTGGAGATAGAGACAGGGCTTGTTGTTGTTGTGGTTCCGATCCCAGTCCCTTCAGAACCGGAAAGGGATGTAGAAGAATGGCCATTTAAAACCTTCGTCAGGTATAACGACTGATCACCACACCCACACCCGACATCTAGGATTCTCACTGCAGACGCCTTCTCCGTTGATAGCGCAGCCGTGAGAACCTGGTCTAGGAGCGCTTGGCAGGCTTCGGGAAAATCATCTGTGTACTGGGATGTGGGTCAATGGGGATTTCAAAGAAGGTACTTTTACTTGAAACAATTGCTTAAATGATCTTTATTTGAGTTGACTTACCTCCCAGTACCCCATGTTCATCCACATACTCTGCGGTGGGAGCTGTATGTTGAGGACGGCATGATCCAGACCGTACACGTTTGCGTGTGGTTTTCTCAGGGCGCGTTTGAGGGACCCGAGCATTTCTTAGTAGTCCGGGGAATAGAAGTAGATCATGGAATACGATACGATGTGAGATCAATAGAGAAAACTCTGTATGTATTCAGGTGGACGGAGAGAGAAGAAAGAGAGAGAGGGTCCGCAGACAAACTATCTAGGTTCTATCCATGTAATGCCTCAGGCATTCAATAGTAGACAATCCATCCTCTTTCCTCAAATTTTGCAAAGCCAGTGTTGAGCTTGCTGGGTGGGTCAGAGTCAGCTATTAATGGTAAGCCGTGTTGGTCTACGATGTATATAGAAGGGATACCTGCCGTTTTCTTGCAATGGATAGTCTAGGCGAGTTGGACAGGCGTAAAAATGGGGCCGAAACATGAATAATTGCATCTAAAATACTTGTACTTCACTCATCCACCCACCACCCCCCTCGACCTGCAGACGTAATATCCGAAGTAGCTCTAGCTGCTAAAAAAGAAAAGAGAATAACATCGCTGGAAAAGAACACTATAAACAAGAAGGCAAAGATGGTGAGGTGGAGCTAACAGAGAAAAGCCCAGGACAGTCACCACCTGAAGCAGCAGAGTGGAGTAGCAGGGCAATCAAATAAGACTGGGTTTTCTTTCTTTCTTTCTTCTTTTTTTGGCGATTTTTTTCTTCTTTTTTAGCATTGGGCAATGCTTCATACAGTGGTGCCCACACCGCGCTTCAGGTCAGAAGTACTTGAACCATCAGCCTTCTGTGAGGCCAAGAACTTCTTGAACATATCCGAGATGTCTTGCTCAGACTGCTCGTCGGCGCCGTTCTTCTCCATGATCAGACCACGGAGCCAGTGGTTCTCCAGCTCAAGCTGAGACACGCGAGCCTCTAGAATATCGTTCTTTTCGGTTGTCTCCTTCACGGTCTGCTCGAGAGCAGCCTCACGCTGCTTCTTCTTCACACGGAAGCGAGCACTGGCGGCGGTGTTACGGCGGCGCTTGTCCTCCTCGGCCATTTGCCGACTAGCCTCCTCGACGCTGGTCGCGTTTGCGGAGTTCTTGCGTTTGGTACCGGTAACCGGAGTGGAAGGCGACATTGACACAGAGGACGGGGCCGGAGCGACCTTCGGGGCGTTGTTGATAGGCGCAGGCTGGATAGAAGCCTGGTTTGCAGCCACAGGCCCACTAGGAACGGACGGAACGGACGAAAAGTGGGCATTGTGCATGGGCACCTGGACGTTGGAGGTCAGGTTGGGCTGGTAATCGGGTATGCCATTAAGACCCTCTGCTGGAAAGCCATTAGCATTGGTTCAATTTCCAAACAACATCAACATCGCGAGAATCGGTTTCCCGAAAGCAATTGGGGTCCGAGCACAGGTGCCAGTCACGTGGAATGGCGTAATAGTGGGGAGCATTCACGCCAACGACCAAGCTCAAGTTTGAGTGGTAAAAAAAAACCCTGCTAGGGCCACGGGAAGGATTGCGTGCAGGGCTCAAATTTGCCAGCCAAGGAGGTCAAAGCTGCGAAAGGGCGTGGGATGATATTGAGGGCAGGAAGCGCACGAAGCGCCAAAAATGCCATAACCAGCCCAGACTTGGGGCGTGCAATAGGCAAGAATGACGAATTCATAAGGCAACCAATGAAATAACATGCAAGATGTAGAGACATTGGTCCAATGAACCCAATTGTGAACAAGACTGGTGCGATCAGGGGAAAGCCGTGCAGCTCGGACTCGGGACTACCCAACCAGCGATGGAAAAGACGGGAACCGAAATCAGCCACACTTACCATTCAGGAAATCCAAGAACTTCAGATCCTCATTTTGCGCGGATTGATCTGAGACGATCTGGTGTGTCTTGTCGTCTTCTGGCGAAAATGAAGGTAGGCCGCTGAAGTCGGTAAACTTGTCGAACTCGAAGAACTCGGTGTTGGTGAACAGAGCTAGGTCCTCATCGTTGAAGGTAGTCTGCTGCTGTTGCTGTTGCTGGGCCTGGTCGTATGGCGAGGGAATCGCGTTTAAGTCATCGAGGTATTGCGAGAAGTTGGGCATGCGGCGCCCATTGTAGTTGGCCATGATGAAGGCTTCCCCGTTTTCCGCGGTACAATCAGTTGAGGCAGAAGTCGGAAACCGATCTTCTTGATGCCGATGGAGTGTGTGGAAATGCGCGTTGCGCAGACCGGAGAGACGTGACTCAGATGCCGAATGCGGCTCGGTGCGGATTCGTCGCGAGTGCGATGGGAGTCGAAGCACCTACGAGGTGACTATGTTTCGATTCGTGTGAATCGCGATTTTGGAGGTGTTGTAAGTTGGATAGAAGCCGGACAGAAGGACAGAGAAGTTGGAGCCACAAGTGGGTTTTTTCTTTGAATGTTCAGTGGGGGTAGCCCGGGGCGCCGGAGGGGTGATGATTAATCCCCCAATTTGCCTTCATTTGCCTCCCAATCCGGCCATCCTGTTTCTGTTGGGACTATATCCTATACTTATAACTATATTCCCTTTCTCTTCCAATTTACCTCTCCCTTTTATTCCTTCCCACGCTCTATGTAAATCTAATATACAACATTACCTAGGTATAGAAACGAATCGATCGGAGGCCGAGAATCGGAGCCCACTGAGTTTAAATCCTCGGTTCCACGTTCCATTTTTGGATTAGGAAATTCCACGATGATCCTACATACAGTACGGAGTATTATAATATGAGATGAACAGTGCATGAATTGCAGATCACAAATTACTTTACTACTACGGAGTACATTTCCTCATTTTCCTAGGCCAGAGTACATTCAATACCCCCCCAGCGACAAGCGCGGCTCTCACACAAAAAGAACCCGAAACGGCAGGCCCCGAAATCGGGGTCTGCCATCGCTGATTGGCGGACTTGACCAGCTTGGTCAGCATCGAACCAAGTAGCCGTTCGTGTTCAGGTGAAGATTGATTTTCCGAGGTCGCTCCGAATTATTAATCAATCTACCTTGGGCATTTGAATCCGTTATCTTGGTGTCTACTACTATTTGACTCTTATGGAACGAGGTCATTTCAAGTCTTGTCATACAAACATATTATTATTAAGACGGTATATGAGGGCCCTTGCTAATCCTCAAGCACAGACTTTTACAAGGGTTCTAAAATCCAAATGCCGAATAACTTGATGCAGTTTAGCGTTCCTCATTTCGGTGCACTGGCCAGTGGCGGCTCTGTGTATAATAGGAGTAAAATCAAGTTGTCAATATCTTGGCTTATTAGGAATCACCAATTCGAATCCAGTAATGAGTACTCTTCTTTCAATGACGGATACAATGTGGATAGCATGTGGAATCATTCTCGTACTATCCCCGCATTCATATACACATTACCGGATACTAGCTCTTGAAGGCTTTCCCCTTCGATTTTAATACTCAAAGTCCTGGATTTCCATCATATGTTTGCTCACTAAGGTACCTAGACATGAGCGACCTTAGTAAGCTAAATCAATAACCTTGGAACCTTGGAAACTGCAGCACGCCAGCTTTGTCCCATGCACCTCTAACCCACCCATCGTTCCACCGAAGGGATTTGGAACGTCAGCTTAACTGCTCATCCTCGCAGTCTCTTTTCTATTGAAGCGAAGGACTCACGGCGCGGCTATTCAATTCACGATCCTAGGAATATCCCTAGATGGGTTTTGGACGACTAGGGCGAGGGCAATTAGGTGGATTTCTATGGGATCTAGAGCCCTACCCTGTAAAGTCAACTGGAGAGATCTATGTTCAGCGGGTAATGACTATAAATTACTTCTCTCGCCGACGAGCACACAAACCAAAGGCTTTTGTGAACATGTTTCTACCGAAAAATAATGCCACTGTAAATGGATAGATATATATATATATATAACCGCTAGCCCCGAAAATGGTCGATCTAATATTCCTCGGTCATGGACTTCTTAAACAACCACGTTTTCAGCTTCTAATATACATGTGAGCTTAACATTCGTAAACTCCTTCGTACGTACCAACTAGCATACGCTAGGTGGTAATTCCTTTAGCTCAAAACGCTCATAAAAAGTCAGCATTCCAAGTTCACCGATGAAGCCGCAAACCTTCCCAGCGAAGTGTTTGCTCGCCTAGAAACTCATAAAGCTACCAAAAATACAACTAGGGCTTTAATGTGACTATACTGTCGATTTTCTTTTGTCAATACTACAGGGGAAGGTGTAGTAAGTGTTAGTGCATATCAGCAGGCCGTATGTCAAAATGTTTCGGAAGGACCTCTACTCAAAGCTCGTTAGCTGCGAAGTAGACAAAAGACACAAGTGGGGATTGTCGGTTTCTGGCTATAGGTCCCCAGAAGAGTTCTCAAATTACCCGACACATTAGGGTTAATTTTATAGGTAAACGTTCGCGAAGCATCAGAGAATAATAATAAAAGGAAGCGTTCAGGTCTCAATCGTGCACCGTCTTCAGAAATGACTACTAAAATCAAATAAATCAAGCTTGTTCGAGTAGAAACAAACTAATTTGAGATTGGTATATGTATTTCTTCGGCGCTGGAGTGGGGAATGAGTGTTGTCCTATATTTTGGAGCTGGGTGTGAAAGTATAGTGTCGATAAAAGCTCACCTGCTTCCCCTGCCCCCCCAGACCCTAACTCTTATTAGAACTGAACCCACCAGCCCAACGGATACTGAAGCATTTGCTGCCGGTATTCGAATCTTATGCCCAAGATATCTTAGGTTGGTGTTCCCTAAAGTTGGAAATACAGGTTTAGTAACACAGGTTTAGTAACCAACATTCCTGCTAGTAGACTATCGGTCAATGATAGTATGCGTTCAGTGACTAGCCCGTTCTAGTCTTATACAACTGGCGGTCTAATATAGGTCAGACACGATACCTGTACGCCGAGTAATCTTTGAGATACTACAAGCAAATAAGACAAATGCATTTCCCTAACATAGCACGGTCGTATACAGAATATTACTCCTCTTATTCCAGGGTTTCAGAATTATACATCCTTGTTTGGTATATCTTTCATTCCGTATATTCTATGATGATATCAAGCATATCATTAGTTCAGCTTTCCCGGCATAACTAAGCGGGTGTTACTTCAGGGAGATTGACCTACCATAGCTCTATCCTTAGCTACTAGACTGGGTTCAGCCTACTACCAAAGCCCGCGGGTTGAGTTTGGAGTCCATATCTTAGGCACACTTGCGGGTCATAGCGATGTCTAAGTACGCGTCACTGCCCGGGAGCTAATCAATGTACAAGTTCATATTCTGCTAGCTGCCATCTAAGCCATTTGCCCCCGCATTTGTGCAGTTCCTGATTGTTTATCGCTGCGGTGCCAAACTCAGCTCTCAGCGCCATGCTTGCTACATCCAGGGTTCTTGTTGTGTCTATTGTTCAGTAGCACTACACGTCAGTCCAACGTACCGCCCCCGTCTCCTTCTGACCTATCAAGTTCGGGATATTCATGCAACTATTTATGGTAGTCCAATCCACTGCTCCAACCGACTTACGGTCAGTATCTTGCAGGCCGGCGAGTCTACTGGGATGATCGGTTGAAAGACTTTGATATCCTCTAGGCATATATTATTTTCAATTTTGGGCGTCATTGGGCTTTTGCTCTCTGTTGCGCTGTTTGCATACACTTTCAAGCAGGAGGCTCAGAAGAGTGACTTGATTCGACTCGATATCGTTTTTATTCATGTGCCATAGATTTTACATTCTCCTTTGTCCTCTTTCTCAAATTTATTCTATACTCCTGTCTCTCTTCTCCTCACTTTCTATGTTGTATTTGGTTTTCTGTATTTCATCATGTTGATGTCCAATAGCTACACCGAGCCCCACTATGCGTCTCCATTTCTTTTTTCTTCTTTTCTTCTTTTCTTCTTTTCTTCTTTTTTCGATCAATTCATTCGCACTTCGTGGCGGTGAGAATGACCAGATCTCGATTGGCGTAGTGAAGCCATATTATGCATTCATTCCCTGCATGATTTTGGGCGATCTGGATCCGCAATTTCTCAATTAATAATGACTGAAAGATGATAGGTACTACCTACATATGATATACCGCAACAGCCTGTAGACGCACGTTTCAGGCTAGATGAGTCCTTGTCCACTCCAGGTACTGGCCTGCGCTATTGAACCAAGTACACATCTGTGACGTGTTGGGGTCGCACTCCAATCAGATCTGATAATATAGCGCCCAGGCTGCATATATCAGGATCATATCCATACTACGCCAAATATGTCGGCGACTCTCTTACATTTCTATACCCCATAGCGATGCATTGCTTTGTGCCGCACTATTGCAACAATGTGGAGCACCAAAAAATCTCAGACTGCTTCATTGGGGAATGGATCGACTTCTTCCATCTCGACACGTAATTCTGGTCTCTTTTACAGGCAGCCACTATAGATGGGGTAATGTCGCAGTGACATTCTCGACTTGCATTGCATGGTTGTACAGGGTTGCCGGGGCAGACACCTTACATCACTGGATGTGATTAGTCCATTCAGATCCATGGATGAATATTAAGGAACAAAATCCGGTTGCAGCTGTTGCTACAAGAGTATGTACAGTGACGGCATCATTAATGCCTAACGGAGGGGCGCTCTTCTGCCTCAACATTTCCAAGCATTAGCCACGGTATGGTGTAGCTTAAATTATATAAAGAACCCCTCCGCCCCGTCAAACCCTTTCCCTGGAACAACTGCAATTGGAAGAAAATTGAACAAGTCATTCAAAATGGCACCTCCCAACAAGAAGAACATCCAGGGAGATATCTGGTAAATTGATACCCTGCTAGGTGTTTCAATTTGGGAATTTATTCTAATGATCCCAGGCCCCGTTTGTCCAAGAAGCATGAGCTGTTTGTATTCTTCCGCATCACTAACCCTGTGGAGTTCAAAAAGCAACTGGCCGTTCTCGTTCCCAGTCTCACGACTGCCAGTCACGCTGAGAGGTTTAGGAAGGACATTTACAAGATGAAGGCCGAAGGTACTCTAAAACATATCGTCTTTTTCTCTGCCATCAATGTTGCCTTCTCCGCCAAGGGTCTAGAAAAGGTGGGTTATAAGACTACTCGATAATTGCATGAGCCGCGCTAAACAATGCTAGCTTGGAGCCGAGCCATTCACCGATGATGTCTTCAACAACGGCCAGTGGGAGGACCTGACCTACCCCCTTGAGGGAGATGACAAGACAAAGCATAACGGTCTCGACGACCAGCATGATTGGTTCCACCAATTCACCCCACGAAATGGATATCTCGACGGTGTCTTCACCATCACCGGTGATACTGAAAAGACCTTGGTTGATACCGTTAGATCGGTTAAGAAGGCTTTCGGAGTTGGTCTTGAGAAGTCAGACGTCAAATCCACTGAAGACGGTCCCACCATCGACACGCCAAGTGCTCAATTTGTCTTTCAGCAGCAGGGACATGTTCTTGATGATGACAGAGAACAGTAGGATACTTCACGCTCATTATATATATTATACCAGACTAATCCACGGTTTAGCTTTGGATGGGTTGATGGTATCTCCCAGCCAATTGTCATTGGTCTGGACACCGATGAAAAGGTCGAAGAAGCCAAGAAGGGCCTGAAGCCAATTCAGGCTGGGTAAGCTCTAAACATTCAACACCAGATGCCCGTAAATCCAGTTGCTGATGACCTCGCTAGTACTATTCTTGTTGGAGGTGAAGGCGATCAAAGCAATCACCCGGCTTGGGCCAAAGAGGGAAGCTTCATGGTGTTCCGCACATACGAACAGAGAACACCCGAGTTCGTTGCGTAAGTGTACCCTCTTCGATTTTGTTCTGCTACGATATTCTAACACTTTCAGCTGGTGTGCCAAGAACACCAAGAGACTGCAAACTGAGGGGAAAACGGAGAAAGCTATGCAAGAGCTTCGAAAATTCTCCTCCCGTATTGTTGGAAGATGGCCCAACGGTAAGATTGCCTTTTGGAAGCGCCTTCCTTTACTTCCAAGGTTGTTGCATTCACTTACTTAATATGTACAGGAGCCCCGCTTGAGATTCACCCCAACGAAGATCCTACACCTATGAGACATCCTGATCCAGTCAAGAACAAGGAGTTATTGTTCGCGGAATGGGAAAAGGACGGCAAAGACCCTCACGCGGAATATAAGAAACTGGAAGCGGATAATCACACGGATGCCTTCACTTACAACCCTGAGGACCAAACTAAATGTCCTTACGCTGCCCATATCCGGAAGTGCGGGCCTCGAGATGACTTCCCCAATTACGAGAGGCATCTTATGATGCGACGAGGAATTCCATACGGACCAGTGACAGAGACCAATGAGAAGGGTGGTGGCGTGTCACAGCATGATCGTGGCCTGTTGTTCGTTTCCTACCAGAGCAACATCACCAACGGATTCAGGTTTGTCCAGAAAGGTTCGTATTCACCCCACAGTGACAAAACATTCATAATTAACAACTCCGCAGAATGGGCAAACAAGGCGGATAAGCCTGTTGATTTCTCTGACAAGCTGGGAGGCAAAGCCCCGCAGGGTATCGACGCTGTCATCGGTCAAATGCCTCCCTACTACCGCGCGGAGAATGACGTTACCAAATACGACAGCCCAGCTCCTAATGCGAACTTCCCCGATGTCCAGAAGCCTGTGCCGACCCCGAGCAAATACTGGATTCCCATTGAACGCTGGGTTATCCCTCGCGGTGGTGAGTACTTCTTTGCTCCGTCGATTTCTGGAATCAAAGAGACTCTTTGCAAATAAGCTTGGGCCTTGCTTCATTCTACATCCATTCACCTGATGATGATATGCTATGCTTCTGGACTCGTTCAGCCTTAGTCTTTTGCTGGTAGATAGTTTGGCGCTTTGTGCCCTTTTCTCGGTAGCAAACATGGCTCGATTACATTACTCTCCTCTCTATGTTGTAGTTACCTAAACTTGATCCTACAATGGTGGTACTACAAATGAATGTACTGCATGAATATGTGGGCAAATCCCTTGCTCTTGATTCATATGGAACTCTATTCCCGATGTTGCTCCAATGAAAATTCACCTGACCCAAGTATCCCAGTCTTCCTCGGTTGGGGCGAGACCATGCTGTATTTTATGGCATTCTACTCCATAACAATAGAACTTGATAGTGTTGGGCCGTGGCGAATAGCACTGTGTGGATAACTGATATGCGCATGCGGTTATGTGAAGTACTACTTGTGTTGAACCGTAGGTATGGTATGCGAGTTGCAATATGCTACGGTGGTGGTATCTTCAGAAATTATGAATCCTTTACACTGCAATTCTAATGATCCATAATTGGGTGAAACCAAGGGTGTACCAGGACGGAGTTGCGCGGAACCTTGCTTAGCGTTTTGGATGACGGAAGTACTCAAACGGGTGTTGCCCAGCCTTCAAACGAGGAAAAAAGGTTGTACGGCACGGAACGGTCCACAATGGACGGAATGCGCCAAGATGCGTCCTTGCAGCATTAAATCGTCGTCATACCTACACTCTGTACAACTCGAGCTGTGGATCTATGCATTATGCATGCATCTTGGCGCGGCCAATCAATCGAAAGTTATATCGGGACCGATGCAACACATCCTCAAGCTTTATTGACCGACCTTGTTTGGGTTATATTCATTCAGCTACACCGAAAAAGAAAAAAAAAAGACTCACTGCCTTGCTTGCAAAACATGCAGCTTATTGGAGAATGCTGCTGGTTCAGGTCCACATCTATCAATAGCTCTAAATCTTATACATCATGCATCCATGGATGGGCATGAGTAGAAATTACAACATAGCTGAAGCCAGAATATAGAGGTCAAGCAAGCCTTTCATATAAATAACTCTACAATCACATCACTAGCTTGTCCTCTTACGCCTTCTATCTACAAAAGCTCTCTACACTTTGACAAACCTGCCCCAACAATCTCTTAAAATGCAGTTCTCATCCTTCCTATTCGCCACTCTCGTGTTGGCTGCCTCCAGCGTCTGGGCCCAGGATGCCACCGATGAGGAAGCCCCTACCTGCCTGAGTGTCTGCAATGAGGAGAAATTTCAGTGCCTTCCCGGCATGGTGTCTAAAAACATTGTCCGCGATGGCGAAGTAAGTGGCCACTCTACTTACCCTTTGGGTTGATACTAATTTGTTGAATAGCCCTGCTGGACTTGCTGCTCGTAATAGGCCAGCAATACGGCACCGACGAACGATGAAAGATATGCCACAAGCGAAGGAGTATGGTTGGACTTGAACTTTTACCTGGAAGACACCATGGATTCATGAACCCATGGCGTCGGCTTTTGTAAAGTAGTTATTCCGCCTTCACAATCTGGCGAAAATAATAGTGTTATCCATCGTTCGAAGCAGGGCTGCTGCCATCTTGGTAATAAGGCTTAGGTCACAAGTCCGTGTATCTATCGAATAATAAATGCTCGGCGGGTCTATAGTAGAAGATTATGTGTTGTGTCCAAGAGCAAGTTAGTATGTGTATAAATGAGAAAAATGGCTTTCTTACCAAGCAGCAGTCGTTGTATTCTCAGGTGTTAACGATCTAGCATAACCAGGAAGCACACATATCCCACCTTAACACGATCCCTAGCTAACAATCCCTTTCCCCGCTACATTGCAACCCTTTAAACCCGGGGCACTCACAAGTCCAAAGCAAAGTGATAAATTGGAAATGTTGACTGCAGCGCCTCAAGAAGACGCTATCGCGTTACAACCTCGCACTGAGGTCCACTGTAGGTAGGTCCAAGCAGAAGGGATGGCCAATCCCATGGGACGAAGGATTCTCGATAGATAACTATGCAGAGAAAAAGTCTATCTACGGAGTAGCAGGGAACAGGTCCTGACAAGCGGGGGGGAGGCCTCAGGTAGCCACTCATCCCAACAAAAAGCAACCGTGAAGATAGAATAACCGGATTCTTGAGTCCTTGGCGTAAGGAGAGGTACGCAGTAGGAAATGGTCAGATCTACAGACCCACCTCAGCTAGCCACCAACATTGTGACGCCTCAGCAAAGCCTAGCAGGATTGCGAAACCCTGTCTGGTTCACCCCTCTCGCATTCTCTTCGAGCTCTCAGCATACTCGACACGCTGTTAAACAGTCCCCGGTCTTCTTCCTGAATCCCTCCCGTAGTTTCCTCAGTTCTGGATAATCCACCAGGGCGTAAGTAACTATTTCTTCTGCACGCATAGCGGTCATGGTCGAGGGATCTGCGGGTCTTGGCGTGTGTAAGAACCAATTGCGGCCCGCGCGTAGCTATGTCAACAGATACGTCCGATTCCTGGTTGCAGATCTGTGAAGCTTTCGATTGGCTATTGAGGGACCATACATACGCCACATTCAGCCTTACCGTTCAAGGTGGTCCTTGTCAGTCTAAACCGCTATATGCTTTAAGATGGACTTTCAAGATCTCCCAATAGCACATAAAGTCGACGAAGCAAGAGAAGAGGGACAGACAGAACTTCGGGGTATCACGAGGGCATAATATACTGGGTTGAGCCATTCTTGTTCTCTATTATTGGAAGTACTAGTTATTCCGATCGATCCCAGTATACGTATAACAAGGTGCATATAGCTCTTGCCAGTTGTCAGGGCAACTGCGTAATTTCTTGCTTAACCTGTATCCCGACGCGCTCTCCGCTCTCACGGCATTTCCCGTTGAGCCTGGAGCACCCCAAGTTATACCCAAAGGGTGTATAAGCTCAATGCACGGAGTACAAAGTTCATAGTGGCGACAATTACTCAACAATTGGAAAACTCTGGATTGACTTGTGGATGACAATGTATATGAACAAAGGTATTTGATAATAGTTGTTGCACATATCTCAGTAATAAGTGCGAGGACCTCATACTTCAAACCATAGGTAGCTTTCCACATTGCCAGCAATACCAAAATCGCAACGAGAGTTGAGAGACGTTTGGTCTCCATTTGCAAGTCACGTCTAATAAGTGATCGGGTTACCCGCATCAAGTCTATCCAGGATCTAAAATGAACTCGTCAGTTGGGCGTCAAAAAGGAAATAGAACACCGGAAGCCGTACCCACTGGTCGAGTTCATGTTCGTCGTTGTACCTGAGGTTCTCGAATTGGCTATCCAAATGCTCTGAATCTGAACGTTAGCCTGGTCCATACTATTTCTCCTTTGGTTCCACAGTTATCACTCACCAGCAGTCACATTGACATGATCGGGGACAAGATCATTCATCTGCCAGCTTCCCAAGAACTCGGTAGCTTCACTCGCATTGCCTATTTGGCTAAGGTCGTACCGGACAGCTGCGCTGGGTTAGCGAACGTCATCGATGTAGACCCACGACGGAAGCCTACCTTCGTCTCCGTAGCCTTTGTCCTTCACAAACTTCAGCGACTCCCTGATTTCTTTTTCGTATGTATCCTTAGGGTCGTCGGTCGGACATCCGTCGGTGACCGTCAAAATAAGAAGGGGACGCTGCAACACTTTGTTGTTATTAAGTGGATCGTAGAGTAAGTCACTCAAGACTTTAGCTTTTAGGTTCGCGCCCAACGGAGTCGATCCATCGGGGGTAAACTTCATCTTTGAGGTAAGCTCGCCGGGGCTGATGTTATCAAATTTCTCGTTCTTGTTGATAAAGCGAAGATGAACATGCGCGTTCCCTTCCGGAGCAGCCCTCGTGATAAGGTCTGCGATCCGTCCAACCATCGTTGCCTGTCTGTTCATGCGGTCGTCATGACCCATCGAGCCACTGTCGTCTATAGGCAACTAGTGTAAGTTTGGTGCTCTTATGCGATTTGCTGACTGACCTACCGCAGTAAAAGACAGGCTGGTACAAAGCCTGGCGGGACATAATAGTCACATTCCTGGGTGTTGCACCCGGGAAAGTTGAATCGTTCAGGATCTTGGCTGCTTTCTCTGCTACCTTGTGCACGTACTCATTGCCCTTTGGGAAGATGTCCTCAAGACCCTTTGCATGGATGAAATTTTCAAGGTTCGACAGAATTTCCTCCGCCGTGCGGGGGTTTGTAATTTGCTATTCCGGGGTTAGTAAATTCGGAAACGAAGAACTGCGGATTGCAAGGTACATACGCCTGGCACTGGCTCTGACAATGCAGCAAGACGATTTATGGCGTTCTTGCCGACGTCCCTGAAATTCTTGAAGTAGGCCATGGCAAACAGACCGGAGCTTACGAGAAGATTCTCGAGCTCGGGCTTCCATTCTGGCTTCTCGTCCTTGGGGCGGATAGCCTTGTGAACGGCAGTGTTTGTAGACTTTTCGGCAAGGTTCGCAGGTGTCTCGCCAAGCTCGTTCGACCTATCCATGGCCGCTCCAGCCTGAATGAGGGCGCGGATGGCCTCGGGGCTAGTGCCTTGTCGGATCGCTGACATCAACGGAGTGTCGCCTTTCGGCTGTGAGACCGACTCGTCTGCCTTGGCGCCGTGCTTGAGCAGAAGCTCAACAATGCGGCCGCTGTTTGGTGCCAGAGTGGCCGCATAGAGGGGGGTCTTGCCATCCGAAGATACTCTGTTGGCATCCGCATCGTTCTGCAGAAGCAGCTTTACAGCACCCACATGGCCATTTCGAATTGCCAGGTCGAGGGCTGTATCACCGTAGCTATCCAAATCATTGACTTCGTCCTGGATGAGGAGTTGGCCGATGTTATTCAGAGTGAGAGTTCCACTCTTCGCATGAGTGTGAAGGTTTTGCTCCATTATGAAAACCTCTGCCGTGATGTACTTGAAAGTTATGTCGAGCTAAGGCCTGGTTGAATTGGGGTTATAAGAATGAAGGCTACAGTCTATCGATTCCAGAGCCATGTTTATACCCCCAGGTGGAGACAAACACTTCCTGTTTGCAGATTTCAGACAGCCTCATTTGTCCTATTGACACGTAATACCTGCCAGTCCACTCCACTCCTTTGCACACAGGCGATACATCACCTAGAATTTCCATTCTTCAGGAGACCATCTCGTTCTACCGACACATGATGAGCCAATACTCGGCCATAAACCTCAGGGTAGTGACGCTAGTGACGTCAACACAAGGGCGACCTGTCTGGCCCATCGTGGGTCATGAACAGATAACTCCAATGTCGCATAATATTTCCAGCTGAGAATTCAGGGTTGCACGGCAGCTGCCCTGCGAAGATCTCAAGGTGACCGCTAGTTTCTGCAAGAGGGCCCGCTTTCAGCTGAGCCATCTATACCTCTTATTGACAACTGATTGGCTTAGATGCAGTGTAACGTCAAGCTATAGCATTCTGCATTCGTTTATGTCAGTTATCGACATGCTTTTCACTACTCCGTGAACAGATTCAAAGAGATGTCGGTTGCACTTATGCTACGCCATGGGTGCTCATGGGCTGCCGCGCATGGATATCATCGTTCTTCTGCTGTCGTATGACGTTAAGATATGACTCTGTGGATGATTAATTCAACTACATCATATAGCGATATGTACACGTTGCGCACCTTCTGTTGATTACTGGATTCCAGAATGAGGAACTTTCCATGGGCCTTTCAGAAGGCTGTCGAGGATAAACATGCGGATGTGATGAGTCTGTTCATGTATTGCGGGGACGATCTGCTGATCGAGGACTCCTGGGGGATCTTGCCTAAATTTTGTCAGGTAGTAGAAGGAACTGTGTGAGATTGGCCAGGGGCTTATACCCACCTAAGCGACATCCATCGAACTATCTTGATTGAGCTAAAGCTACACGTCAGCAAGTTAGTACATACGTTGTAGTTAATTACGGAGTACGGAGTAGATGGCCACTAACTAGCGGATCCTTACTCGTCACATTTTTTGTTTCGGTTTCTTTTCTTTTTTTTTCTTTCCTTTTATTCCCCTTATTGCTTGTGGTCTTGCATTCACGCGACTCTATAACCTCAACATGCCATCATTTCATACGCCTACTCTGACGCTTAAATGTGCAAATAGGAGCTGTACCAGTGGCATGACGTTATTGATATGTTCGTTTCGAGACCCGCTCTCTACGGAACGGGCCGCGAATTAGAGGGCTCGGCGCCAGTAGCATTGACCACTGGCTCTACCTACACAACATAGGTACCTAGGTAGGTCATGGTCAGTGGCAACCAAGAGACTTTGGTTCTGGTAGTTTTCCCTGCGCAATAAGCTTGTCAGGATAGGTTTCCTGGTCCTACTGTGGTGGGCGGCTATTTGAAAAGAAAAGAAAAACACTCTAGTATCAATCAGTCTATTAGATTGCGGATTAATTACAAAGAAAAACCAAAGCAGACTTTGTATTCAAATGACAGTATAAGAAACCCTAAAATGTAACATGGGGAGGGGAAAAAAGAAAGCCTATACCATGGCTCAGTAGTCACTCAAGGGAAATATATTAGTCTGCTGGTTTTGCAGGTGTCTTTCTCCAAGAGTTATCTGTGATTATTGCCCCTTCCGTATCCCAGCATTCTCTCCTCCGAAACCTGTTGTATAGACAGCCATAAGGTTGTCTAACTGTCCAGCTTTCAATTTAAAGAAGCTGCCCAGAACTCCAATTCGACTGCTGGGTGGGGACCATACCCTTTCCGGTATCTCGCATGTAACAGGTCTTGTCTTTGCCGTTTGTGTTCCACATGAATCGCACACACTTCTTGTCCTTCGCGCACTGCTCGGCGCAGTCTTTGAAAGAGTCTGCTCTGGGAGTACGGAAGTTCTTTACTCCGGGGCCGTCATCAACTATACAGAAGTCAGCATGTCTCTACTGTGAAGCCTTATTATTGGGAGAGACAAACGTTTAGCATAGTAGATCTTGAATTTCTCATTTCCCGCGCTGATGATGCATTGATCGTCGCTAGGCTCTGTGACCCAGTGATCAGTTTCAGTTGAAAAGCTAGAGAGTGACATTGCAGGGGTCACAGGATTTTATCGCTTACCGGCTTCGACAAGGTTCGTACGGCACTTTCCGCCAGGGGTTGATGTATTGCAAGCGTTTAGCTTGTCGTTGAGAGATTTGATCTGCGACTTGAGTTCGGTGATCTCGTCTTCTTTGTCTTTGAAATCCTGGTTCAAGCGGCTCTTGTCGTTCTCGCACTGGTGCTTCTGACTGTTGAGCTCGGCCTTCTCTTTTTCACACGCACGCTCATCCTCGCGGCACTGTTTCCTCTTCTCTTCAATTTCAGCAGAGTCACGCCGGCAGTCCTCTGCGGCTTTTTCGGATTCTAGCTTGTCGACTTCGCATTGCTTCAATTTTTCTGGGTCCAGCTGGTTGCTTTCGCACATGTTGAGATCATGCTGAGCTTGCTCCAGGTTATCCTTGCAGACTTCGTTATTGTGAATGCACTGGTCCTTCTCTTTGGTGCACTTTTCGCACTCCGGTTCTGGCTCAGGGATTATGTGATCGTCGTTGTCATCCTTCTCGACTTTAACGAGTGACATGAACTTGTGCGCGGTCCGCTGAACCTTATCGTTGTTGTCTGCGACGAAGAAGCAGTTGCCCCTTTTGTTCTCGTCTAGAATTCGGAAGGAAATTGCCTCACAGCCATCGGACGCGCAGCGCGAGGCACAATCGAGAGCGTTGGCCGCCTCTATTCCGGCCGGGTTCAGGTTCAGGATGGTCCCGCAGGTCCATTTCCATTGGGCATTATCAATCGAGACCTCGCCTTCTTGCTGTGTTGGATCACGGCAGCATGCGCTGCGGTCATCGGACTCCAAACAGGATGTTGATATTTCGGTGAAGCTAATCCATTTTCTATCGGGCGCTTGGTCCATGTTGTCTTCCAAGGTGAAGAAGCAGTTGCCACGGTTTGGGTTGGCGCGTGTGTTGAAGGATGATGCCTTACAGGACACGTCTTTTGCACAGTGTGTCGCACAGTCGAGGGCATTCTTGGCCGTGAGGGGTTTGCTGTAGATGTCGAGTGTGATATACCTCGATTCGCAAGTAATATTGAACGTGCGGTCGTCAATTTTCACCTTGTCAGAGGGCGCTCCATTGAGGCAGCACTCGTTAGGATTACTGGTTTTCAGGCATTCTGAACTGCCGCCGATGGGAGCTTGGTCGGCGAAGGCCAGAGCTGCGCCTAGCAGTAGGAGGGATGATTTGACAATCATGGTCAACCAAGAAACGAGAATGGAATGGAACTCTGGTTGTCGTGGGAAGACAAGGACAGCAGAAAGTGCTCAAAGCTTCAATAAATAGTATAGCGACGAGGCCATCAGGCCGTCTACAACCCTTTTCCTCGCCCTCGCGTTGTGGCCCCACCCCGATACTCAGGCATGATGTAAAGTAATGCGGTCATTAAGGAGAGAGGAGGTGTCAGAATCATAGATCGAGTGACAAGTTACATTCGTGGGCCTGAAAGTGGGTAGCGAGGACTCTGGAATGCTCAGCTGAACCAGTTCAGCTCAGCCTTCTGCCGGATGTGGAGCTGTGAGATCGTAGATCCTCCGACATCCTAAAAGGAGGGTCTCAGTCAGCTACTGCCGAACGAATAGGATTGCCCAAAAAGTCGAAAAATAAGGGTTGCTATTGAGTGCCAGTGGGGTTGCTATCTGCAAGGAGGCTACATGAACTATACTCAATTATCCAATGCTCTCCGCAATTCTGCATGCAGCGTACATTGTAGGTCCTACATGATGCTGTCATAGTTCCCCTAATACCATGCATGCCCTTTTTGTCTATTTCATTTATGATCATCGGGGTGCTTACCCTAAAGAGACTGATGTCGGGAGAGGTGGTACCGGTCTACTCGTATACCTACCTAGGTAACGACCGCTGTAGTAGCATAGGGTGGTGAAGTAGGATCTTCTAAGATTTACCCGGTACCTCCGGGGCTATCATTACATAAGGGAGGGAGAAGCCTACCTAGGTAGCCATGGATGGATGTTTTGCGAATCCGAATACCACGTTACTACACGCACAAGTCGTTAGTCCAAGCACTTTAGATTAGTTGGAATGAATGTTTAAAACTCCTGCTCAGATATGAAAGAGTCTAGTTTAGTTAGTCCAACTCCGAGCACAAAAAACATTCTAGAAGACCAAAAGATATACTCTCTCGCTAAGAACCAATGCGCCATCTCAGAAAGTCCAAATGAACAGACACTTCAAGCTTTATATATATATATCAGTGAACCTGGATTCCTCAGTTGGTATTTGAGTTAATACCTAGCGTGCGGCTGTGCCATAGTATAGCAATCAGGCCGGATGACTTGGTTCCTGTCATCGTCAATCAATATCTCGAGGAAGCCTATAAAATTAAACTAAAAAGGGCCCTAAAAAGCTTGTTGGATTTATGGAACCTTCCTCAGACATAGATTACACAGCGTTGTTTCGAGATCAGCTAGCTATAGAGGGATTCTTGGAGCTGGTCGGATATCAACCCAAGATGGGAGCAATTATGTCTACTGGGTCTTTCTTCCCATATATTACATCTAACAAGTATAACTAAGAAACAATACTATTATATAATAAATAAAAGATTAAGAAAATAGCCAGGTAGGAAACTACAGGCATACACATATAGCTTGTTGAGTTCAGTAAGCTACCAATTGAAGTGAGCTGGCCTAAAATTATGAGGCACCTAATAAAACTCACCGAGTGTTCCACGAATTCTGGGCGGCGTTACCCTTCCTATTGCCAATATAAATATGGGAGGCAGTTTGAGTGACCGAACAAAAAAAACCGGGTTAAGCAATATTTGATGGTTGTACATTGTTGTATAAGACTGGATGGATGAGAGCTCTGGAAAAATACGTCTAGATAGTGCAACGTGAGTTCGCACTGATATGTCGAGTCCCACCTAGTGAGATATGATCGCGACGGGTATACAAAGGTCCTTGCCAACTAGCCCAGTCAGCTATCCTATGGGCCCGAATGTCGGCAGTTAGCTTCAGCTCACTCTCTCCGACGAGAGGGGTTAATATCAGGCAGAACTGGTATTTTGGCCTCTGGTATCGATAACAAAAAGGCTGCGATGCTAACCCATCCATACTCCGGCCCGGCTCAGAATTAACAGGCGGAAATATGACAGATACGGGGTCCAATTCCGTCCCGAAGGTAAGAATGCCTGTTGTTTCGGCCGTAATTTTTTTTTTTTTTTCTTTTTTCCTTTTTTTCTTTTATGTACCCTGCGAGACGTCGCACTGCAACACCCTTGAAGTATTATGCTCACTTGTACGATTTCACAGGATATGGATCAACTCTATGAAAGCTGATGAGACATTGCTCAGCTGGCCAAATGAGTACAAACAGCACTTACACATGACTTGACAAAAAGTGCAGTGTGTGCATGATTGTATCTTCGTACTAAAAACCCCCTGCTAGGTGCGTCAAATGAGGCAAACGATCCGAGAGCAACCTGCGAAAACCGTATGAACAACTAAGGCGGGTCAAATGGTGGGTAGGGGTATTCCAGTTCTGCTTTCCCTCTTAACCAACATAGTATTTATATTCGCCTGGGACAAGTGACAGGAGAATTGACATTTTTATTCGGTTGCTGGAAGATGACCGCCGGTGATGTGATATTCTCGCAGCAACCTTGAGACGGATGAGCTCCGAAATGTCCATCGGGATCCCCCGGGACATTATTACGCAGCCTTCCACAGGAACTGTCAAACCCGAAGTCCTACCTAGCCAAAGTAACCGTGCTCGGGGGCAATAATTCGTTGCAGACCCCTCTCGTTCACACTCCCTACTGCCAATATCATCCCTAGTGCATCAACAAGCCTGAACATAACCAAAGCATGAGAAAGACCAACCATCTGTCATCAGCATGGGCCAAAAAGGTCCGCCATCTATATCAAACCCCTCGTCCTTCCGGTTTGTCCCAGGTCAACCGGGGAACAATAGCGACAACAACAAGAAGCAACACAGCGGGACTGAATATCACGAAGATGACATAGAGAAAGACCTGGACGAGCTTTCTGACGAAGAATGGTTTCAGACAGGAGTCGACTTTGTTCTGTCGTAAGTATCCGCATTTTCCGTTGATATTCCCGACATTGTCCTCACGAACCTGGAGACTGGAACGGCCATGTCTGTCGCATATCTCAAGCGCACAACCTTCGGGCCATGCTGCGTCAATGCAAGGCACACTGCTACAACTTGCACCCCCAACCCTCGACAGCGACTCGCGATGGCAGGTTTCGGCGGAAGTTTTTCAAAAACTGTTCGAGATGGCGGACAAGCTTGACTTGAATGGGTACATTACTCCCGTCCAAGCGTGGAACAGGATAAGGGACCATGAGAACTTCCCACGATTGACGCGTGAGAGATTGAAAACACTGCAGAATGCCATGAGGCCTCATATCAAGTGTCAGGGGTGAGTAGCTCGCTTTTTTCTCGATTGCTAATTTTGTGTGCTAATGTGTACTGCAGATTCGCAGCAATCATGGAGGAAGCCATTTTCGAGATATTGCTAAACAAAGCTCTTGGTCCGTGATTAACAGTCTCTTATCCAATATTTGTCCAAGCTTTAATTTGATGCCTGTTTCTTTTCTTTTTCTTTTTCCCTATATTATATACCCTTGCCAGGCTTCAGGAATATATTTTGTGCCTTTTACAGACCCATTGTGCTATTCACACTGAATTAGTAGATAAACTCTTCTGGAAAGCTCTATAGTCAGGTTTTATTGGCCACAATGCTTGTCCACTTGCCTAGGCCCTGATGAAAAGTAATTCAAATATTCATTAGACTGGTCAAAGGGGACAACTAGTAAGCCGGTGAGGAGTCCACAGGTACCTAGGTAGCGACAAAACCCGAGCTAGCATATAATGCGCAAAACTACGCAAAAGGCTCCAAGTTTTTTTTTTCTTTTTGACTGAGATAAACGAACTAGGTCGATGGCCATGAAACACAGATGAAACCGTCTGTTGCGGGTTATTTTATATGTGGCCAGTTTAAGAACCCCTGGTACGGTCGACCGCTGCCCGTTGCTTGTAATTATTCTTTGTCTCGACGAAGTCCTTTATGAGCCATGATTATATGTCACTGAGACCTCTGTTGTCATGTTGATATTTTCACCCTTTGGGGCAATAGTCTCTAGGATTGCTGTTTGGCTCCCCATATCATGGACTGTCGTATGTCCAATGTCCGTCTGCGTTTCGCCCTTAGAGTTGTCGAAGACCTTGCGGTTGGGAGGCGGGTGTGGGTACGGGATCATGTTATAATTGTCCGATGATGTGCTGGGGAATATCATCGTTAAGAGAGGCCTAAGCGCGGGAATAGATGCAGCGGTGATAGCGAGACCATCCTCTACAGCTGCCCAGATCAATAAGGGAGCAAGTTCCCCTAAGCAAATAGAAGAAATTAGATTGTGGCGAAGATGAAGAAGTTAACAATTGGCGACGTACATGTGAAGTCGGATTTGGCCGAAAGCGCCACGAGATGGATGGTCTTGACAATGGATGCTGCGCCTGCGCTTGAAGAGACAAGTCAGTCAGTATGTGGGATCAACGGTGCAGGGTCTGTAAGACTTACAAGATTCCAAGGCTCATTGCAAAGGCCACACCAAGCTTTTCCTTCTTTCTCATTTGCAGTTTCCAGACAATAGTCCACGGTAGCAGTGCTAGGACAAAATCTTGTGCTCCAGAATAGGCTGCAGGAGGGGATTGATGCATTAGTCGTCAATAATAACCCAAGGGTTTCTGCAACAAGACTCACCACCAACAAAGAGAGCGAAATTGGTAAAGACGTCCGGCGGCCAACACTCTGATGGAATCATTGGATTCCACAAATGTCGAGGATCCTTGCATTGCAGGAAGACAAAGAGTGCAGCCAAGATGTTGACAATGTTCATTGTAACAATCACGAACCATAGCACGACAACCATCCATCTCTGGACCACGATCCGAAGCAACGTGACAGCAAAGGACGTCTTGCCGAGGGTGCATGCCATGATTGCCAAACTTTCGCCAATATTGCACAAGAGAGCCACCTGGATGAGGTTATTTGGGTTTTTCTGGACGATTTCGAGGTGTTGTCCTAAGCCCAGGTTTGCAGCGACATGGCAGACAGCAGCGTATGCAACGAGACAACACTATCAAGGATCGAAGTCAGTAAAATCATCTCAAGTCAAACAGTCACGAAAAGAGAGGAGTCCCTTACGATTGCCGCAATTGCAATGCCGTCATCCCAGCCAAACACTCTCCGCATGTACACTCGCACATACAAGCGCATCAAAACGAAGACCAAAGGAACCATCGACATCGTCCACATCACACCCTTCACTGTAGGAGCCTGGCTCTCTATCGGGAGATGTGCACCCCCATTAGACGACATCCTGAGGGTTCGCCAATGCTGCGCAGAATCACAGTCCGGGCTTGTACCCGTAAATCTAGAGATTCAACTTCCCCAGAAGTGGTCATGCCACGAATGATACACGCACATGGGACTCCAGGGGAGTTGAGCATTGTCAACAGGGTGTCATAAAAACTAGAACACCAGCCCGTCCCGAGAACATGGGGGCGAAGTCCGAAAAAGTTAATATTTGTCGCAGGAAGTGGAGATCGTGCTTTCTACGGAGAAGGTGGATCAAGGAAACATCCAAACGATCGGCTTACGCCGCTTTTCTCGATTTGAACCAGTCTGCCCAGGTATCATCCATGGCTTATGCTTGGATTCGCTTACCATGGTAGTGGATTTGTAAAGTCAACAATAATAACCAGTTTGCACGATCTTGTTCTTAAACGGCTAATTAGAGCCGCTGGTACAAAGCCATGGTAACTCGTCGGACACTAGGGCGGCGCCGCTGGAGAGCCAAGGTTGTTATGGCCAAATTGGGAAATTGGGAAATTGGTTTTATCGAAGAGCCATTCACGATCATCGGCAATCAACCACCGACTCCACATTCCGTTCACCCCCCGTCTGGAGACGAACGCTAAATCCCACTTGGATGGAGTTTCCGTGCCATTGGAGAATTGTCAACGCTTGTTTGCGCTGTTCATTTTGTTCCCCGCAATGGCCCACGTTCTCACGCCTGGTGTTTTTTTTTTTAAAAAAAAGAGGGCAAATCACGCCCCCCCCCCCTTAATCTCAGCAGCACTAGGGCCTAGCATCCCCGAGGGGCTTTTAAATGCTGCGACTGTCAACCGTGTTGCCGGCTCACGAAAACCCGATTATTGGCAGTGAATTGAGTTTGGAATCCCCTTGCTACACTGCACGTACTTCTGTGTGTGCACAGAATCCACATCTGCCACGATGTCGGAAATGATCACTCTTCCTTCCAGCCTGTGGGCCCAGGCCCTGGTCACTCTGGGTCTGCTTTTTGTGATAAAGCTGATTTCAGATGTGTTCTTTTCGCGTTTGAGATCCATCCCTGGCCCAGCGTTGGCCAAGATCACTGATTTTTGGCGCGCGTCTCACGCATATGGTGGACGTATTGATCTGAAGAATGTTCAATTACACCGGAAATATGGCACAGCGGTACAGGTCGGGCCCAATTGCGTGAGCATATCAGACCCGAATCTAATTCGGACAATTTACTCCACGCGCAATCCATGGAAAAAGGTTGGATATGTCGTCTCCTAGTCAATACCTGTCCTTTTACGTGTGAGAGTAGGCTATGCTGACCTGTCGTAATCATGTGAAGAGTGATATGTACCGCCCCAATGATGTGCTGCTCGAAGGCCATCGAATGTCGAATCTCTTCAATACCCAGGATGAAGATTGGCACAACCAGAACATCCGACCTATTCGGAGCCTTTGGTCCATGACTAAGGTTCTGGAATACGAGCCTTTTATCGATGAAACAATAACCAAGTTTGTGGACAAGCTAGCGCTGAGATTCGTCGATGGCGATAACGCAGGAAAGGTTTGTCCGGCAGATGAATGGATTGGTTTCTGTGAGCATACTCTCAAAGATCTGAAACACCCAATGGGACCCAGCAATAGATAGAAACTAACATGCATAGTCGCCTGGGATGTCACCGCCAACTTCAGCTTTGGCCGGCACTATGGATTCATTGATCAGGAGAAGGATGTCGACAATTTGATCACGGACTCGACTGCTGGCCTGAGATACTTCGCACCGGTAAGTACCCCGATATAAACGATTCGGCGTGGCCGAGGGTAGCTGACACGTCCCACTAGGTCTCTCAAATCCCGTGGATTGACAACATCCTCGACAAGAATCCGATTAAGCGAATTGGGCCCAAACCCACCTTGACAGGTGTCCTGTACGCCTTCAAAGTCGTCGCCGAGTATCAAGCTCAGCTCGCTGAAAAGAAAATATCCGCCGGTATTGTCGACCACACGCTGGACAAATACGTGCAGCTGAAAGAAACGTACCCCAACATGGTCGACGATAATCAGATTGTCAACTGGCTGATGCTGAGCATTCTTGCTGGGGGCGACACGAGCTCTGCCACCATGCGTGCTGTCGTTTACTACCTAGCCAAGTCACCCGCTGCGACAGTCAAACTTGCCACCGAACTCCAAGCCGCCGGTATCTCTTCCCCGCTCCATGGAAGGAGATCCGCGACCTGCCGTACTTGGATGCCGTCATTCGTGAAGCTCTGCGCATCAACCCCGGCATTGCCATGATCTTCGAACGTGTCGTTCCAGAGGGTGGGTTCACGCTTCCCGATGGACGATATCTCCCTGCAGGCACCAAGGCCGGGATCAACCCCTTTGTCACTAACCGTGATTTCGGAGTGTTCGGAGATGACGCCGATGACTTCAACCCGGACCGCTGGCTACAGGGCAAGGACGAAAGCCCGGGAAACTTTGAGGATCGCCTGCGTCGGATGAAGGATACTGTCGACCTATCTTTTGGTGGTGGAGGCCGCGTTTGCATGGGCCGGTATCTCGCTATGTTAGAGATCAAAAAGTTGATCGCATCGCTGTACAGCTTGTTCGATGTAAGTGGTTTATTGGCATTCATTCGGATGTCAGCTTCTGGGTGCTAACTCGGGGTACAGATTCAACTGGTGGACCCCAAACATGAATGGAACTACCAAAATGCCTGGTTCGTGTATCAGTACGATATGCCCATGGTAATTCGGCGCCGATGAAATGGTGTGCTCGTGGGCCAATTATGGATGGACATCAACAAATACGACGTCATGAACGTGTGGAAACTAAGCAACCAGAGCCGGAATCTAGTAAAGGTCTAATTGATACGCGAAAGATCTGAAGTCGCATGCGATATGGATTAAGTAGAAACGAATTTGTCCATACCGCATAGGGTATCAAAGTCCCAGCCTAGAAAACGCCGCCAAACCATTAAGAATATCCAGGTCCTTGGAAGGTCTCCATGCATCATGTCATTATGTAGTAAAGAATCGCTGTTACTTCGCTCAAGCTTCCCAATTGTCCATGCGTAACTTCATTCAAGCGTACCTCACCGTCCGATCATGACTGGTAAAGGTATGTGGGTGTGTGCGATTCATGTCTTGAGCCGCTCAACGGGAAAGCCATGCTCATCTTTAGTAGTGGCTTCGTCTTCGTTTTTCTCAACTGGCTTTCCGTCATTGCCTTCCTCACCGGTAATTTCTCCCCAGCCAGAACTTCTTCGACTCATGCGACCAGTCATGGCCAATGGACTGCTAATACCCCCAGCGATACTGGCGGCGGTACTGTCATTTCGACTGTGTGATTGGACGCCGCTGCGAATGCTGGCCGTATCACCGCCGGCGGTCTGCTTAGTGGTGTACAAGCCGCCCCGCTCCGCAGTGGTGCTAGCTAGCGGAATTGCTCCGGAGGCCGAGTACACACTGATGCGTTCAGCACTCGCAAGACCAACAATGCTTGGTCGGCTCAGTACACCTGAGGCGTTGAACACAGAGGTATTGGATGCTTCAGTCGTATTTCCACTCAGAACACTCAGCGGCAGGCTCTCCCGACTACCGCCGAATACAGAAGAGGGAGCCAATCCACGTACGGATGCATTGGTATCTAGGGAGTTGCGCCGACGGCGCTTGGATGAGCTCGCCAAGGTGAGAAGAGAAGCGTTATCGGTCAAGGCATTGTTTGCGGTTGCGGCGCTGTACGTCATCGCATGGCTTTGGGGCACGAGGTGCGGGGGGGACTGCGGTAGCGGGTGAGGTTGGAGGGAATTGGTGGGAAAATTGAATCTGCTGGTTTGAGGAGCTCTGTGTCGAACTGCCATGGTGGTGTCCATTGTGGTTGTTTTGTGTGTTGTACAGTTGGGTTGAGGGTGCCGTCGAGTGCACAGTGGTCAGGGTAGTGGTCATGGATCGAATCGAAGGCGCAGGCGATGAGAAGGTACTACCCTCGCCACCGCCATGGGTGCTAAATCCTTCGGTGCCAGTTGTCAATGTGCCTGCCTTGGAATACGCCGCTTCAGAGAATGCGGCATCGCCATTGGTTGAAATGGTTGGCGCAGCGGATTTTGCGCTTGTCAGGGGAGCCGGGTTCTCATAGCCCGAACACAAAGATGGGTCGCTCCTGGAGCGAGATTCTGCACCATAATGGTCATCCGTGTATGAGTCGGTCGGTGTCTGAGTCCCTGTGTCACGGTTGATAGTTCCAGAAAGCGGGTATGGGTTGTTTTCTTGATCGCCCTTCTTGCCCTTATTACCAGTGTAGCGCTTGTTGGACCATCGATTTGTCGTAGAATCAGAGGAACTCTTAAGGTTCGCCAGGCGTTTCACCCAGTTGGAGAATGGACGGCGACGTGCATTCCGGTCTGTTTTGTATGAATCCCTTAGCAGCGGTTCACGGTGGCCAAGAGGCACAATCTGAACTTACCATGCACCCTAGCAGGACCATCGGCAGTAGTCATTCTAGCTTGAAGAGGCAGCCTAGTCACTATCCTCTCTGGCTTGTGAAAGGTCAAAGGTAGGCAAGAGAGCAGAGCCCTGGGGATCCAGCCGCGCCGAGGCAGATGGAGCAGCGGGCGGGGAGACTGTTTATCCGTGCACGTCATGTGCTTGCCTTGAATGTTGCCTCTTTGACTTCTATTTGACATATTCTCAAAATTCTGGACGTTGTATTCTTTCGTGAGTCATTTATGATACTTATCGGGGGTGCTCGAGCAGCGACAATGACAGGTGATCATGAATGAAACTCTTACTTTTAGTCGTGTTCCCAAAGTCCACTTTGGGATCTTTCTTCTTGCATCTAGTGGCGCAATGCTCCGGTGAATACAACAACTGCGTCAATGCCTCCTTCTCAGTCAATGATACGAGCGCTACCTTCTGATGTGATTGCAAAGGTCAAATCATCCACATCTATTGTGCATCTGACTGGTGTCATTCTGGAGCTAGTCAAGAATTCTTTGGATGCTAATGCACGTACCGTCTTCGTCACTGTCGATTTTAAACGTGGTGGCTGTATTGTTGAAGATGATGGCAATGGAATTCCTCCAGCCGAGTTCGAAGATACAGGAGGTCTAGGCAAGCCTCACCGCATGTCTCCCAACCTTGACGTTGTAATGTATGTTAGCTAACATATGCAATAGATACATCCAAATTCAACCTGAGTGGCTTGTATGGCCATCGGGGCTTGTTTTTGGCTTCCCTGGCCTCATTGTCTCTACTCACTGTAACTTCTCGTCACATTGGCCATGGATGCACAAACTCGATCATACTTCATCATTCGACGCCTGTGGCTCGGCTAACCCCTGCACCTTCACATCATGCGCTTCGCTCTGTCGACCATGGCACATCTGTGACTGTCAACGACCTTTTTGGAAATATGCCAGTTCGCGTCAAGAGTCGAGCTCTCACTCTTCAGCGACCGGACGAGCTAGAACGAGAGTGGGACCATCTCAGGAACTCATTGGTGTCTCTCCTTCTAGCCAATCATCAGTTCTCAAAATTAGTCTTGATCGATGTGGAAAGAAATAAACGGATGTCCGTTCGTCTTGGAAATCCCTCGGTGCCCGAAGCACGCATTTCTCATGATCAGAGGGATTTAGATCTTAAACGTATCGGGATTGTTCTCACACAATCTGGGCTGATCACACCACAAAACTTCGATTCCTGGCATGAGATCTCAGCATCAGTTTCTGATCTCATGGTTCGGGGAGCTATATCTCTCCAGCCCAGCCCAAGTCGGAAGTGTCAGTTCATCTCTTTGGGAAAAGAACCCCTGCTATCGCGCAATAGCTCGAACGTGCTTTATAACGAAGTGAACCGGCTATTTTCTTCGTCAGATTTCAGTAATGTCGGAGCCATGTCTAACAGAAGCTCTGTTCCACATCTTACATCTTCGGTGAATCAGCTTGATGCCCCAAGTAACGCAAGCACTCGAAGCTGGGCAAAGCCTGTCAATAAGTGGCCAATGTTCTACATTCGCATTGACACAAACGCTGTCATACGGTTGGATGATGATGATGCATCTGAGCATCTTCCAGAATCGTCCAAATCAGTTCAACGTATAGTTGATGTGCTTGGGGCCATGGTCCATGAGTTTTTGAAGCAACACGATCTCCGCCCTCGTAATGGCAGAAAGCAGACTATGTCATCAGACCAAAACCAGAGTATCTGTTCCAAAGCCTCCCAACCAGCTGGCGGTTCTACTGCCCCCCCTACGACATGGTCGGTCGATTTCGAGCACTGAAGAGGCATTTAGCGGTCACTTGAAAATTCCCTCATTTCCAAGAGCCCAGTCTCTGAACTCTGGTCAATCCTTCAACAACTGGTCCAGAGTGAAAACCGCTAAGGACCTCAAAAGACGTTCTCCAGCCCAACGAACGTCTCGGCTTTCTCATGCGACTCCTGATATAATTCAGGGCAATAGCTCCTTGCCGATTCTCTCTAAACATAAGCCAAACCTTCGAGACGATGGCCAGGAGTGCACCATCCTTCCAAAGCCCCCGGGTGAAAGGGTGTGTAGTGAGGACAAGCAGGATCCGCCTGGAGACTCACCGTCAGACAAGATGATCACCTGGATCGATCCACACACCAAGTTGGCCTATATAATCAATCCTCGAACGGGCCAAACAATGAACTCCCGGAAGTCATTAGCTACCCAGCGTTCCCCCACTGACTGCGTCGAACCCTCGTCCAAGAAGCCCGTGCAAACGTTTTGGATAGATAACATGTTGGGGGCATGGGACAACCCTTCCTTCAGCCGAACAGAAATGCCAATACCAAATCTAGGCGCAGAGGCCGCCGATCAGCAGAATACAGCTACTTCTTCACACGACTGCTTCAAAGGCATTGGATCGCTTGGTACAGCGCAAGTTGCCAAATATCGAGGAAAACTCCAACGTCGTGCGCTCGAGACTGCCGACGTGATCGCCCAGGTGGACAGAAAGTTCATCTTGGCTAAGGTCCGTACGGCCCCCGCCATTCGCAATTTGGAGGGGCCATCAAACGATGTTCTGCTTTTAATCGATCAGCACGCGGCCGATGAGCGATGTCGAATTGAGCAGTTGTTCAGGGAAATGTTTGTCTCTACTGGGCTTGGTGAGAATTGGGAGTTGGGTGCTCGAGTGCGAACTGTCCAAGTTGGTTCTTTGGCATTTGAGGTTTCATCGACGGAGGGTGATCTCTTCCAAAAGTATACGAGTCTCTTCTCAACCTGGGGTATTGAGTATGTGACACAAGGCAAGACCAACTCTACTGCCTTGATCACCGTCCATACTCTTCCTGCCCTAATAGCCGAACGCTGTAGGCTCGAGCCTCATGTGTTGATTGACTTGATGAGGCGTGAGATTTGGTCAAGTGAGGAAGATGGAAATAAGCCATTCCAGTCGAAGAGAACATTCGAACAGGATATCGAACTATCAGACAGTGACGATGTGGTACACCAGAGATCCGCCTCGCGCTCATGGGTTCAACGGATGAATGGGTGCCCTCAAGGCATCGTGGACCTTCTCAACTCCCGCGCCTGTCGCACTGCGATCATGTTCAATGACCCGTTGAACATCGAAGAGTGCCAGGCGTTGGTCTCCAGCCTGGCCCGTTGTGCCTTCCCGTTTCAATGCGCCCACGCCCGCCCTTCAATGGTCCCTATACTTGATTTACGATCCCTCCCTGAGACTGCTGTTGCATTGCCGCTAGACTTGGATACCAGTGCATCCGCTTATGATGATAATCACGACATGACTTTGGATTTCGTGGAGGCGTTTAGAACACGTTATGTAACATAGTTGGTTAGTTCCAAGGCTCTTCTATGGGAAACTTGGGGATCCTGGTAATTGGAAATGCGTGAAACTGGATGAAAATATGTACATTAGGTGATACATCAATCAAGATTTGCCAATTCTTCAAACTCGAACCCAAACCACTCGTCTTTGGCGGTCATTCTGTGAATCCTCCTGTTTAGTTTTAGGGTTTTGTGAACTGCGTGCGAACAAGATACAGACTCGGCATCACTGCGATGATCTTTCGCTTGCATCTGCCTATCATTCTTACAATGACAGCCCAGGGTCTCAAATGAACTGACATGAAATCCCCTTTCGTCCACTTTGACCTCTAGCATGAGTGCTCAAACCTGTTTTGCGGGTTTCACGGTGATATGTCACATTTCCTCCAACTCAAATTAACAAACAGGATACAGCTTGGGTTTTCAATACATCATAAAACAAACGAAAATTGAAACAGACAATCTCTTGAGTGTTTACGTCAAGCCTAGGTGTGACATGGTGACATAGCGAGGTGCAGCTGGACACTCTGCATAGTACTCACTCACTCTGCACAGAGAACTCCGTAAGCCTGGTGGATTTCATATTCTTGCATGAACCTGCATCGGCCAGATAGATTGTGCAGGACATCGACAGATTCCAGTTTGAAATTGACGTACATCTTCGCATGGGTGTGACGCTTACGGGGTATCCATAGGCAGTCGCATTACTTAAATACCTCAACGCAATGGCAGCGGTCTATCGGCTGGGTATACAGTCGAGGGTTTTCTTGCATTCAAAATTAAGGTGCTCTGGGCATATCTCTTTGAATTGTATTGTTAAAGAAACCCCTCCGTAGACTTGGCGGAGGGGTTCATGCAAGGATCAGCCAGCCAACGGACATAGTGATAGACGGAATGACACCCCGACTGGTTTATGCGGCCTTGAATAGCGATGTTTTATGATATGATATGAATACTATCAAATCGTGAAGGCAATACAAAGCTCGTACATAAGTATGTATCTGGTATAGCAACCATCAGATTGGAACATATGGTACTTCCATGAACCTTATATACATTAGATAGGTCTGTCAAGAGGTCCTAGTCAAGCGCATTTATTCCAATGATCTTATTTCCGTTACTTGATTTACTTTTGGTAATATGAAGGCAGAATCCGGGGTAAATCATCGAAAGTCCTTAATTTGAATAGCTTGGGTCCCTGTATGTCTCTCACTTAGAAAGCCCAGACATTCACTACACGAGGCAAAAGCAGAGTTACATTTACGATTGACACAGAAACAGTTAAAATTAAAGCGTATTTTGCATTTTAGGCAGCTTTTAAGAGTTGCTCCTGCACAGAAGCCGTGAGGCCAAAATATTGTCTCAATCCTTTTTCCCGACCTGTCCTTGTTTCCCTTCCCAGCCGAAAAATAAGAACAGACAAGAAATTAAAACATAAACAGAACAAGCCCCTTGGTAAACTCCGTTTGGGTAGTCCTGGGCCCCGTTCCATACATAGACGCTTTTCAAATGCTACATTTCTCACGAGAAATTGCAAAACAAATCAAACACGCAAGTACCACCCAAGAATAGAAAAGTAAATAGGTAAGACAAGAATGATGGGATATTCACAGATCACAAGAAAATGGGTTTGGAGGAAGATGATGCAAGTATGCATAGTAGAACAGTTAAGATGATGTTGGTTAGAAAACCAGTAAATCGGGAATAAGAAGAAGTCATCAGTCATTAGGTTGTGAAGGATGGTGTAGGTGATTGCGGGTGGAAGGGAGTGTTTTATCCGTGTGTCGTGACGGATTTCGCCTTGGATTGGTTGGTCCATGAGAGGAAGTCGAACTTGTCCTTGGCATTGTCGAACATGGAAGGAATGGACTCAGATTGGGACTGAAGAGTATTTCCGCTGCGGGAGGGTTCTCTAGGCTCAAGAACTAGAGAGCGGCGGTAGAAGGTTTGTGCGGTTGTTTCACCGTTGGAACGCACGCGCACGAGCTCATTCTGCATCCAAGCCTGAAGCTCCGGAACTTCGGTTAGACGGTAGGGGATCTGGAAGCGTTGGAGCTCGCTGATAATGCGAGCTGTCTTCATGTGCTTGTCGAAGTTAATGACAGCCATTTCACTGTCGTCGGTGGAGAGCGTACGAAGAGATTGGTTGCCGTGGTCGACAAAGGTGAGGTCGGTCAGGTAGGTGCCGACGAATGGGAGACAAGGGGGCACGTGATTCTGAAGGCGCTGACGGAGTACTGCGTAGTTGCGGGACACATCCACGATGCTGCGGAGCTGCTCGAGGGCAGTCTTGGTCTTCTGCGATACGATGTCCCAGGTCTTCTTCAGGCGAGATATCATAGACAAGTTCAATGAGCAAATGATAGCCATAAGGGAGTCGTAGTTGTTCAACTCCAGACACTTGTTCGCAATCTTGACCCAGTGCTTGATGGTCGCGGCCCGCTTTTTGGGCTCCTCGAGGTACAGAATGGAGTCGGCAACAAGGTGGGCAAGATCAGTCGACAGAGTCGACATGGCCCGGACATTCACAGCCAACGAGCCTGTCTTCCTGGTCCATTCCGTGTCTAGGAGTTCTTCGGGAAGGATCGAGCAGAAAATACGCGACTCCTTAATAGTGAGTTGGCGGGCGAGCTCAAGTGGGTCGAAGTCAAGAATGGTAATCGAGGCTTCGCCGTTCTTCCATTGCCTAAGCAAGTTGTGTTCCTTCTTGCCAAGGACGGGGGAGGTAGGGGGGGTATCGGGGTGAATGTATTGGGCAATGGAAGTGTTGGTCTTGCCCATAGAAGAAATTAAGCGAGGCACAAGCGGGCCACCAACTGCGGACACCTTGTTGGCCAGATCAAGCAACCGCTTACCAGCAGTGGGGAGATCGACCATAAGTCGTGTGTTTGCGAAGTTGATGATGAAGTCAAGGGCTGTGTTGTCACGATCGTGGCGCCAGTGGGACTCGAGCCAGCCCTTGAAGATGTTGTATACACGGAGACGGACGGGTCCGGCGGCATGGGGTGTGTCACCAATGTACTCGAAGCGTTCAGCGAGGGCCTCGGCAAACTCAAGAGGCGTAGCGAAGAGACGGAAGGTAAGGTAGAAGGTTGAGACAAACATGGCATCGGGGGTGGATTGGTGAGCAGTCAGCTTCTCAATAAGAGCACGCAGACTACCGCCCATCACCGAACCCTCTTTGTAAATAAGTTCGTGTGCGAAAGTCTTTTCCAGGATGTTGGCCTCAGTCTCCTCGTTCTCCTCGGCGAGAGTCGAGTAACTCAGACTCTCCTTCAGTGAGTGAACGGTGAAACTACCTTGGAAGCTACCCCCAATATCAGGTGAGGTAGCCCGAGTCGAGGTTTGCGAGACACCACTCATCTCGGAGTCACGTGTGTGGCTGTGATATGTGAAGCTGCTACCATTGCTCGTCACTCCACGCCCAAATGATTCGCTCACGTCGGACTTGGGATGACTTTCAGGGTAGTTGCTGTCAGCAGAGGAGAACGAAGAGATGTTATCCAGATGGGTGGGGAGGATGGCTGAATTAGGTGTTGAAGAAATGGCGGTGATGTTGGCGGGGGAACTTGAGAGATGAGACTGGAAGGATGAAGGTGTCGTAGAGTCGGTGAGAGCAGGTGTTGGGGGAGAGTATGTGGTGGTGGGAATCTGAAGAGGAGGTGGGGGAAGGCGGAGTGACAACTCTTGTCGCTCCTGTTCTACGCGAGTCTCCGGTTCATCTTGTGGAGAGGCAATGCGAGGCAAGTCCTTGCCCCTCTCTTCGAAGTGTTCAGGGTCAAGCTCGAGGTCACCAATTTGCTCAAGCACCAGGCGAGCCTTCGCCAAACAGTTTCCAGCTGCTCGTACACAGTCAGTCGCAGCATCCACAAGGCGTTTCCCTTCGTCTGGCATGAACACAAGATCATCGTCTGGTAGGTGTGCGGGGCGGAACACGTCGCGTGCAGCGTGGACAAGCTCGGATAGCTTCTCACACATTGACTCTCGTGCCTGTTCGAGGAACACGCTGCGGTGGGTGTCATGTTCGCACACCACCTCCACGACATTTAACAACTGCCTACACGACTGGACAGCCTGCTGGGTGGTGACAACCAACTCCGTCGAGGAGCGGGACTGCATGTGGAGTCCGATAAACGAGCCAAGCACACCGAGGAACGCATCATATGTCGTTCCGAGGCGTTCTGATGCCAGGTTCTGGGCACTGATGGCAGTAGAAGGACCTGAAACTGACATGCGGTGAGATATAGAAACCCGTTTCGTAGCGACGGAGACCGGTCTTTGATCAACCATCTCAGTGCGCATCGATGACCGACTCATATCCATACGGCTGTGGCTCATTTGCCGCGATTCCATTCGTGATTCCATTCGTGATTCCAGCATTCGCGACTCAGATCTAGCAGGCCCATCGTTCTCCCCAAGTTGAAACTTTCGGATGCAGGAGTCGGTGGCATGCTATATTGGTCTATGCTGTCGCCGGGTCCATCCATCTCAGCAATAGTCCTGCTCAAGCCTACCTCCTCATTCCACACGTCGAGGAATCGGACTCCTCGGGTCACAATCTTGAAAGCCTTGAGAAGCATCTCATCCAAAATGGCCTCAACCTCATCTTCCGAAGGAACCCCGTTGGCAACTTCCTGGAACTTCTTCGCAGTTTTCACCAGCGAAGACAGGTCAGATAGCAAAGCCTTCCGGATTCTGCGTAGTCCGTCGAATCTCCTTACCAGGGGTGACTCCCGGGTAAGACATTCTGATTTTTCCTGCGGAATTATAAGCCCTGTGGTGTTTTCTCGGTTCTAGTTGGTACTTACCAGTAGGAACCGGACGCCAGCGATAGGCCCTCTCATCAAGTCTTGGTTTCCAAAATCTTTTAGTGATGACCCGCATCCTCCTCGAATGATATCCCAGAAATCAGTCAAGGCCTTCAATAAAGGACGCATAGGTAATTGATCGTATGCTTCGCAGTAATTCGTGGGCAACCAGCCTCGATTCCCAGAATCTAATAATGTACCATCGGCCCAGCCATTGGTGTGAACGGAGTGTACCAAAATGATATCTCCCTGGTCCAGAGGGAGTGTAACAGTCGACGGAGAGACATTGCCGGCCGGGTGGAAAGGGTAGAACGCGCGCAGATAGTTGTGAAAGACAGGTCTTGGGGCCTCGGGTTGATCCATGTTTGTGTCCTGGGTGTCTTTTGGTGTTAACGGAGGGGTCATCTCTGATGAGCCCCAGGCGGAATAGAATCGACTCGGTATAGATTTAGCGTCGTTGCTCGACTCGGATAAATTCGAATTGGATTTCGAGATCTTCAACGGGGGGATGTATGGCTTCATTGATTCCATCTCTTGTCCGTTCCGTGACTAAGTAATTTCTCTCCAAGCCGCTGAGGTCACTGACCGAAGGCGTTTACTCGGTAGGTGCAATGGACATGGTTCAGTGGATCCAACTAAAAAGAAGACCAGTATCGAAGGCAAGTGGCGTTGGATAATCAAGGATGGAGGGGAGGAATCGGATCGCCAGAGGCTGGTGTTGATCCTACACAATCTAGGTCAATTGGCGCTCAAGGATATAGAGTATAGGGATTGAATGTTTGGAATGCCCCAAGGAGGTTGAGGGCTTGGAATGCCGGGAGAGGGGAAGGATTTAGGAACTTTGAACTGGACATACAAACACAGAAAACAATATTAACAGGTAATCAAAAACTATAAACAGATCCAAGCCGACTTCCTTTCCAGGAGTCCGGAATATTCAAGGTCCCGGAGGGATGAGTCGTAATGAGGTCAACCCAACCTTGGAATATCAAGGGATGAATGACCCAATGGGTACCTAGGTAAATAATGCAAATGCCTATGAAGGAGAATCGAGGCAAGTGCAATTGAAGGATCGCAGCAAGGACTGTAGATGGTGACGAAAGAGGGATTCCCTATTAAGGTAACGCAAGGGCGGAAGGGATATAAAAGAATGCTAAGTATAAGTATAACTCGCAATTGCCACCGGCAGCAATACAAAGTGAGAGTGGAAGAAGAGCTTGAAGAGCTTTGAAGTAAAAGGGGAGAAAAGGGAAAAAGAGGGAATTAAGTGGAATAATAGCTCTGGAGTTCGAAAGAGCCATCTTCTGGGACTCGATCGGGACGATCCACGCTCCACTGGTAATGGGCCCGTATGTTGTATGGAGATGTAATGTACTCTGATATAATGTGACGGGTATCATACAAAAGTACGGAGTACGTATTTATAAATTCTTCAAAGTTTTAATTTTTGGGTTTTTTTCACTTTATATTTTCTTTTTTTTTAATTTCAGACTTTATACGTTCAACTCTTAAAAACTTATGGCTCTTTTTCTATCTCTTATTCGAGATTCAAAGATTGAGATCTCCAAAAAAGCAATAGAAAAAAAGAAAGGAAAAAATAGAAATCGGAAATTTGAGGAATCTCTCCTTTCCCAGATTTGGCCTGTCTATGATTGTACTTTGAATACCATAGGCCCTCGGCACCTTCTACTGGTACAAATTCAGAATGTACCTTCTACACTATAATTAGGCTAAAAGGTACATCTCTCACATGTAGCAAGTCTAGTCTAGCACTATCCACCTTACATCTGCCGAACGTACTCTGTTCCAGACCTCCCACTATTCCCCCTCCAAACGCAATAAATACTCCATTTTAATTTGTTTACAATTGAAAGTTTCTCCCGCCTGAGACCAATCATATTGCCACAGCGACATAAATCTTGTGGGGTTAAGTCAGGCCATGTCTTAATGCATTGACCGTGTGCTAGAGCCTGCAGGGGGACTCGATCAATCATTAAAAGTGAGGGAAGGGGATCTTTTGGTCGGCTGTCACCAATATCTTTCCGGGATGGGATCGACAGCGCAGCGGCCCCCAAACTGACAGCAGCCAAAAGTCTTTTTTTTTCTCCCTGGCCGTTATGGTTTATTTTCACCTGGTTGCAAATATTATATCCCTCCGTAATCCGTACCTCACATAAAAATCCTCAAATCTCAAAACCCTGCCCCTTGTCCAGACCCCAGTCCCTATTATTGACATCCGGACCAAGCTGTATGTACGGAGTACCATACTGAGATCCCCCTCCATCTTTTCTTTTTCCCCTCCCGCGTGGGGCGATAACCACAAGGAACAGGTTCGCAATTGGCAAACAGGATCCACAAACGCGAGCTGTGGCGAGTTGCGAAAAAGTCGAACACTGTCGCAAAGCTACCCGATGCTTGCCTATGTTGTAGTGAGGCATACTTAATCCTAGCTACGGAGTAGTTCCAAGCTATGTGAAGCGACGGGGAAATCCATGACGTGGACCCGCTGTTGTCTAAGACCTGGAATAATAATAGATGCGAGGATACGGGAGTACCTTGCCGCATGAAAATTTTTGATGTACTTTTGTTGACTAACAATAGAATGTGCGTTGCCCCTCGACTCAAAATGAACTTCGGAATATTTTTCTGTGAATACTTTGATGTGGCACACATTAATGTTATTGATCAGCACGTTCCAATGATTCTTTTTGAAATAATTGGACAGAAATACTCTATATTTAATCATGGGTCAGGGTCGAAAGTCGCAAAATTGAATAATGACAATATAGAGGCGAATTTCGCCCTCCCATGGTCTAGGCTTGGAGTAATTGGAGACACTTAGTATGGAACTTGTAATACACTATGACAATGACATCCATAGGCTATTCTCCCTTTCCCCATCACAGCGTCGCACGTCCTCCCGCAGCTCGACCAACAGATTCGCAGAGCTAAGTGAACTTGGTGATTCTGCAGTCGCCAGTCAACATTGAAATGTGCAAAACGCATACTTATTTCTCCTAAGCACGCATTGGTCACACGTCACATGTTCTGGAATCTTTGCCTCCTTGGGGAAGTATGAAATTGCTAGTTCCTGATAACTAATGTTTGACTAATGTAAGTCAGCAAAAAGTTATCAAGCGGAGCCAACTAGAGCGATTGAGCAGTGTTGGCACAAACAAAAATAATAATAAAAAAAGCTCCGAACTCGCCCCTCGTGGGGTCCAATCGATGGCTGTCATAGTAGTGCAATGCAAGCCTCTCCATATCATCACATCAGGGCAATCGTAGAGCGCGATCTGCGGGCCATACCTTCAATGGGTGGAATGTCCGTGCCGGAGGCGGGTTCAAACCATGGGACGGAGGTGCTTAGACCAAGTCTAATATCTCTGATGCTTTTTACGGTCGCGTATATAGATTGCGTAGAATATTGAGGCTTCTCAAATTTACACCCGGTTTGGTTATGCTAGTCTTGTTTTGAACTTATTGTCTCCCGAACTCTCTAAAGAAAAAAAAATACAGTGTAAAAACAGTCGCACAATGCAACTTATAGAGTGATACAATTGACGGATCAGCCCGCGCGGTCTCACACTGTTTGCTTGTCTCATCACGATATTACCTACAGCACAGATCAATTACCCCTACATATGTATGTACTTCATTAGCTTAACTTGCTAGTTTGATGTTTGTTTAGGTAACTTTGTATATTTTCGTCAGCAAGCTGCAAAGCACACGAGCACATCACATCCCGGCAGACTCGTGCCCAAGTAGTGGGGCATGCACGGTCTCCCAAAGTACTTTGTACTAGTATATCCATTGTGCTGCTGTGATGCAGGACCCGTCGAGTTGACAAGAGATCGTCGGGGAAAGTGGTATCGTCACATTTATCTGATCTGTTTAACATGTTCACCGAGGTCGAGAAGCCCGACCCGCATCCAGGCAACCATTTTAGGTAGGAGCCTGCCTATGTTGTAGGTCGAGGCTTGGAGGCAGTCTGGATCAGGAATGGTCTCTGTGATAAGACACATGGTATGTCTCTGCTTATTGTCAGTCGTATTTTTGTTGATGTGAATGATTATTCTTCGGGTGATATTTCCAGCCGGGGATATCTCTCCGAGTGCGACATGATCTATCTTCTCGTGCTCCTCACCTATAAGAAATGAACGGCTCAGTCGCGGGGTAAATCAGCAAGACGCTAATCTTTGGATTTAATGCTCATCTCATACTGTATATTAGTTAGCTTTGTGGGGACAATTGCCGATGCAAGACCAGGGAAGCATGCTAGAGACCTGAGTCGATGTCTTGGAATATCAACGTTGGTATCCGAGAGTCAGTGAAACGTGCCAATGGTGAGGTATATGCTATGCAGTCAGAGTAATGGGAGGACCTACAGGTAACTGTCGTATAGACAGAGCCTCTATTGGATGAGTGGCATGGAGTAGTAGCTTACTTGTTAGGTCTCTCCTGTCTGATGATATATATTCGTGCACACATGGCAATAGCCGCTTAAAAAGATTGCGTATTAGACCACAGCCAAGTTGCATATGGCTCAGCAACATGGAAGGCATATATCCATGCAATATATCACCAGGATCTTCTGGTAGGGAGTTCCATGACGAACACGTGGGCACGCATTCAGACAATCCGAATCCTAGCTGTTGAGTCAAGACTTCAAGTTCATGTTGTGTCACCTCGTGGCATTAATTGTTGAGATGCGGTGAGCGGCTGAGGCTGAAATAACACTGCAGTTTTATGCATAGGTAGTGCATGTACCTGCGTTCGACTGCAAGATCGCGCTCCAAACCTTGGGATTTTGGTTATGATCTCAATAGAGTCGGTCTTTGCGTCTTATGTGATTCGATATGCAGAGAGCGCTAGCATTTCTTTTCTCTAAAGTTCTTAACTATGCTTTCTCACCGAGTTTTCCAAGGTTCTATTGATGGCTGAGAGAGCGCCCGTTTCTTTGTGGCCTTTACCCCCACGATCGCGATCCTGTAACCACGCTGTTACACAGGCTACTAGATGTGACCCTTGATAGAAAGTTGGTCCAATTCATATTTAGAGCATATTCTAACATCATATTCCAGCGTGTACTATATGTTGTGCACTGTCGACTAGGTCTACACCCCTCTTCATCTATATATCCGGTTCAAGCTTTTGCTAAAGACGATGTTGATCAGATATACTCCGTATTTAAAATACTCTGTAAAAATAGTAGCATTGAACGAATGGATGTAAACAACCCGACCACTGAATTTCGATATTGAATTTAACACAAGCTCATCCATGGATGCGTACGGAAAGACGGATCCTTGGTGCCTACCTAGTTGGTAACAGGGGATTATCCATGAATACATAAGTTTATCGTGGAGAATATTGACAAGCAGTTCAATCAAAAACAAGCATATTCCGTACAGCGTACTCCATACATATAATCCAAGTTCATCAATAGAAGCAGCGGAACGGCGGTGGACTCGGAACAGTGATTATCCATTCAATGTCCACGGAGTATACTCCTTACTCCGCAAAGTCCTCTACAGTTGTATGGATATTCATAAGCAGTCCAAAAAGCAGACGCACAACCCTGGAAATCTAGATCGTTCTCAAAATCCTGGATGAAAGATCAGGCTAGCAGCTACAGGGATCTAGTTAGCGGGATAAAGTACCCCGAGAATGCGTACATGATACCAGACCTTGTATAGTAATTTGCTAGATGGTAATGGTCAACGTTACATACAGCGTAAGTTTCCATATTGTCGATTCAATACCAAAGCCCACTTAGACCCGCGCATGAAAGAAACGGCCCAGGGATAGTCGCCGATGGGGCGATATGAAGGCAATCAACAAAGAAAGATAGAAGCTACGCATACATCTCCACTCACCATACTCCACAGTTCACTTCGCCTTAAGAGGAAGTCCACAAGAAAAGAAATCCTCTAAACCCTAAAATATCCGGGACAGCCTCCGCAGCTGTCTAGAAAGCCACCAGAAGGTGACACCGGATGCACACGGCTGGCGGATTGGCTAGCAGGATTCCGCGCAACGGTCCAGACCGGTACTTCTTTCCAGGATTAGGGGCTAGTCTGCGCCTCTTTCCCAATTTCATATCCCCGACGCCACCAACAGATTATACATGATAGCTTATGTTACCTGTCAAGCACTCCAGGGCTAGGGGGCGCCAAATGAGCGGCACAGTGAAGCGTCGGCTGTATACCCCCCTGTCCGAGATGGGAATTAACCTGGTGGCCGCCACACGCGATGCATTTCTTTGTTACCTCTTTGTCCACGATCTGAGATGTTAGATTAGGACCGGCGATAATCGGGCCCAGAGAGTCCAGATTCGATCAGGCAGATGAGCTTTGCCCGAAATTGGACCGCAGCCTTTTGTCCCCTTGCTTTTTTAGCATGGCGAAGGAACTTTTGTGCTCGCGGGAGAGCTTCCGGACCCAAGAACAAAGACTCGGGTTGCCTTAGTGGAGGCTCGCAGTCAGGGGCTGCCTCGAGGATTTACCATGCGTCTTCGCGTGGAGCTTGATGCACCATGTGGTCGTAAATCCACTTTATGGAGTATAACTGAGACCATTCATTGGCGGTATTAATTAATTGAAAACCCTGAGCTCGATAGGTCCATCATGTTTTGCTCTAAAATCAATAGTTTAACGTCCCCTTAAAGTGTGGATAGAGGGGCGGCTGTGCCGCAGTTCCAGAGTTTTGGTACGGAGTAGAGTTTCGAGGTCAGAACCTACTCGTACCGGGGGACTTGAAGGTCAAACCTTGCTTCGGGGAATGCAACTCAAAAGATTTGCTGGGATCCCCAGCTGTTCGATTTCTTTGTTTGACGCTGCACGTGATTGAATTGCAATGCGGGACTAACAGCAATCCCCTGTCAACGGAGATGGACCTGGCCGTTGCGCAGTGAGCAGGGGTTTGAAAGTGTGTGGGGAGGCTAGAAAACTAGCGGGCCTATCGGAAATACCGCGTCACTCCGTACGGAGTAGACTATTGATAACTTTGTGTCGCGTCGCGTGCGTTCAGGCCGTTGAGAGTGCTGACCATGAACCAGACTCCCCACATTCGCGCCATTTTCCTTTGGGGCGGGATGAAAGAGGGGATATGATAGGTATTGGATTGATTGTACGGAGTATCATTATCGGTATAGTGCGGGACGGCACAGTTAAAGGGATCACCGTCGCGTCCGCGCTGGCGATGTGATAGAGGCGTCTTGTCGTGTTTACGAGGGATAGTTTAATACGAAGTACAGACTACGTACAGTTGACCCGTAGTGTGAATCAAGAATAGATTATCGAACCTGCGATCCTATTATTGAGATTGCAGGAGACTACGGAGTATTGCCTGGAGATGCCTCGGGAACTAAAAAAAAAACATGTGCCTGGAGACAAGGGGTGTGTCTGTGTCACGTGGACCAGCACGCCTTCTAGACGGGCACAATTTCCAATCTGATCCCTCTTCCTTTGGCTTCAGTTAATCTATTAAGTATCTTGAAATGGCAAGTCTCATTTTAGAAGCCCCATGAGGTGAAACAACCTCCACATCGTTGGCGATCGCATCAACTCCACTGTTTCCGAGATAGCCAGAGTTCTCCTCCGTACTCCGAAGTCTTCTCTATATGTTGTACATAGCCTTACCTGGGCGCAACTCATGGACAGTTATGGATCCCGTTACTGCGTCATTCTGTGGGGATAACCTTGGAAGGGCTTGAAGCTTCCCTAGGCAAGCCGAACCGATACTTTGTGGTTTCGACGGCAACCCTTTTCATTCGCTTTCCTCCTAGGCTCAGATACACAAGGAAACATCAACGGTGTTCGTTCGTTGTTCTAGCAACGATCCCGTTTAGCCGAAAAGGGAATATTGTCTGAAGTTAAGTATTTGCACCAGTGGATCACTGCATCGGGAATCAAGTGGTCTAATTTAAAGCCCGGTATCTCCTCCGTACTCCGTACTTCGTACGGACTATACAGAAGTGCTCATGGCGGAGCTTTGGCTTTTGGTTCTAAATGAGAACCAAGAAACACGCCTTTTTCACTCCACTATCACTGCTGATCTTTGCTTAACTGGATTACGTGACGGAATAGACGCGGGAAACAAGGACCGTTTCTCTGTGAAATCGGGAACGAAGAACATGTCGTTCAATTCCCTGAGACTATGACACCATACCCGTGGACTCTTATCTTGTCCAACAAGCTCGGGCTTACGGAGTACTCCCCATCTTTCAATAATGGCTCTCCCCGCTTAGGGCCAGGTTTCCACAATAGGAGATTTGGCGAGCGATCAGCAACCTTGGAATCCTTCCTGGGCAAATACAGTAATACCGGTGTTTTGTGTGAGAAGTGATAAGAAACCCCAGCTTCTGCCAACCAAATCTTCGAAGAAACGAGAAATAGAAAAGGGGAAGCAATTTATTTTTAAAAAAATTCCCCCCTTAAATTTCACCAGAGTTTCTGCAGAAAGCCAACTTGTGCGCAGATCCCGAGTTCTTCACAGCGCCGAATTGGATTCTGTCATTGTGGAGAGTTCCCACCCACGTGCATCACGTCGGAGAATGTGTGTGGATTTATTCCGATTTCGCGGTTTCCGCGGGAAGATTGGGGGTAAGCTACTCCATACTCCGTACTCGATGGAATTCAACTATGACAGGAGGTTCCATGTTGTCGGTGTAAGCGTGCAAGCGTTAGGCAATGATCGGTCGTGAGATTCTAGAAAAGCAAATGGTCCCGTTCTCCAAGGCTGGCCCATGATGCTGGGTCGACCCCATCATTTCCACTCGAGGATCCCTTTCGCTTGTGGAGATAGTCACCGATGTAAGATTCCTTTGTATTTTGGAGTTACTTTTCGACTACCTGATCGGGAAGGTGAAATATGTGTCACACTTCTGGCCCCGGATAAAGTCTCCAGTGCACAAATGGATATATCTCCACGCGCCAGCTCGTTGGCCTTAGTGTCGATGCAATTTCATCACATTGTGGAGACAGGTAGGGTTCAGGAAGTATGGAGTATGGAGTACGGAGTACATGTTCTAATATTGGCGGCTAACTCGGAGAAATGGAATACGGGTTGGTTGTAGTATACGTTGATGTGACTACTCAGCGAATATATCTACGTTGTATGGCTTTGGTCACTTCCTTTTAGACTCGTGGTTATCTCAATTACATAGAGTCATGTTCATAAACACTGTAACTTAATCATGTAGAGGCTCTTGTATAAAGGTCCGAGAATGTACAATCTATATTCTATGCTCTATGTTCTAAAATCTATATGCTCTCTAATAACCTGTATGCAGGGGATGGGAAAGTTCTCGATGACGAACAAAAATGCAGATATGCACGGTGTAGGGCTTCATGAATGAAGGGCTGAGAAGTGAGTGTATAACAGGTTGGCAAGAAATGAAAGAGAAATTGGTGAAAGAAATATCGGAGAAGGAAAAGGCTCAATCAATGAGCATTCCGAAGAAATGAAGGGCTTGAAGAAAAAGGATGAAAAGATCAACCTACTCGGCCTTCTTGGAAGCCTTGGTTCTCAACCTCATAAGCCCAAATACCAAGGCATATCCACTGATCGCGAAGATGACCGAGATACCGATATCTCTCCATCCGGTGGTGTAGTTCATGATATTGAGATTTCTCAGGAAATCACTTCCGTCTGTATACTGGCAGACCTTGCAGGCCGAGGTAGCATCGGGGTTGACCAAATTGATGCTCGAGTCAGCGCCGGACATATAATCCGCCAGGTACTGCGCGCAGGTGGTGCCGTTGAGCGGCTCGAACAAAGCAAACTCATCCTCATTGCAGGTAACCTTGGCACCCCAGATGCCAAAGGTCAACATGCCCGAGACAACATAGTTGAAGGGATTGAGGTAGTACATCCAGTACCGCCAGAACACGTTGAGCTGGATGTATGGGACGAAGATACCGCAGAACAGGACAAGAGTACTGATGATCAAGGGGTTGACAAGCGCAGCAAAGGTCGGGTTAGGTGAATAGGCGGCGACGAATTGACCAATACCAGTGTAAATGAGCTCGTAGATCAACATCATGAAGAATGTGGCACCAGATCGGCTCGACTCATGAGGCAGTCTCCAAACGGGGTAGTACCAGCAGGCAAAGTAGAGAACCGCACAGATGCAGAGATACGGGAACTCGGAGACAATCAATCCGGCGACAAAGGCAACCCAGGAGTACATCTTCGACTTCTTCTCGCGAGTATCGTAGATATCACGGCGCTGGATGAAGAGGGGTTGAAGCTGGTTGATGACACCGGGAGCGACGAAGACAAAGTTGAAGATCGTGAACATCTTCAGGTTCAAAGCTGACACACTTGGGCCAGGACGCCAGAAGGAGAACCCATTGAGCATGGCTGAGATAATGTGAAGGGAGAACTTGTTGTTGACATAGTTGGTGTTGCGGAAAAGCGCGACATTCATCCGATGAGTGACGATTTTGGTCTGCTCCCAAAGAGGCATGGAGAATTCGAATCCATCATCGACAGTTCCGGGGGGGGTTGGCAGCAGCATCCGCAATCATTCGGTCCAGTTCCGCGATCATGCGAGTCTGCTCGGGAGAGTCGAGCCATATCTGATGCCAGTCCTTGTCCTTGACAGATTCGATCCCACCGGTAACGACGTCAATCATAAACTCAGCTGCGTTAGCATCGGTAGGCAGTGGGCTCCATATTGGCCAAAGTATTGCTTAACGCAGGCCGCATTATCGCCAATGTCACCAAAGTAGACAGTCTTTCCGCCCTTTGCAAGGAGAAGGAGAGTGTCAAATTGAGCAAAGAGCTGCGCCGAAGGCTGGTGAATCGTAACCTAGAACGTCACTTGTCAGCAATATGGTCTTGTAGTTGTTGAATTGGAGAAATAGAAGGCCTACCAAAATAGCTTGACCAACATCAGCCAATTTGCGAAGGAAACGAACGGTGTTATAGGCTGATTGTCCATCCAAACCAGAGGTGGGCTCGTCCAAGAAGATCAGAATGCTAGGCTTGGATACCAGTTCCACGCCAATTGTGACGCGCTTTCTTTGCTCAACGCTAAGTCCATTCCCAACAGTACCGATGAGAGTGTCTGCCAGGTCATGGAGCTCGAGAAGGTCAATGATGGTGTCGACATACTTGAGCTTATCTGCCTTAGGGGTGTTGCGAGACTGGCGAAGGAGGGCAGAGAATTCTAATGCTTCTCTCACAGTTGCGTATGGCTCGTGAACATCTAGTTGTTCGCAGTATCCCGCCATTCTTTGGAAAGACACTGGGAGCTCACGGCCATCAACCATGATAGAGCCGTTGATAGTACCATCTGTCTTACGCTGAGCAAGCACATCAAGAAGTGTAGTCTTTCCCGCACCAGAGGATCCCATAAGGGCGCCTAGCATGCCGGGCTTGACCCATCCGTGAATGTTATCCAACAGCACTCGATCGCCCGTGGGAGTTTGGACTGTGTACGTGAGGTTCTTCCAGGTAAATATGGACGTGTTTCGGTTGAGATTTTCATCGTCAACCTGAACGGGCTCATCGGTAGTCTTGCGCGCAGTAGTCTTTGCGTTATTTTGTGCTTCTTCGTCGGAGACGGCGGCGTGATGCTGCTTGAGCTTCTCGCGGGGAATGAGGAGAGAAGAACCAGAGCCAGCACCTGTTTTCCAGTAGGATGTGAAAATAATTGTCAGAATGGCGAAGAACCCCCACCAGCCCCAGACGACACCGAAGTTCCGCCACATTTGAGAGTGCTTGTAGTGAAGTGATCCAAGATACTGATCGCCGGTCACATAGTTTGCGCCTGGCAAAGCGCCACCAACACCCGCACAAGCTTGGTTCTCAGCTCCGACATCCTCGTAGCCAGGGCCATTCGGGATCAGGTTGTTACCAACACAAGGGATATGGCGGCCATGGAACTCATTCGACATGGCTGCCTGGAAGGCATAGGCAAAGGGATTTGTGTAGTACAGCTCGAGGAACCAGTTCTTCATCTGGGGCTTAGGAATCATGTAACCAGCGTACATGACAATGCCCTTGACTGCAGTTCCCGAGATCTTGGACGCGGCTTCGAAGGTACTGAAAGCGGATCCGATAAATCTAAAGAGAGCGGTGATGCACTGAAAGATGTAAGAGTTAGTCCAAGCCTGACAACCTGGCAGAATCGAATTGAAAACGACTACCCACCAGAGTTGTTGTGAACAAAATAATCCAGAAGGTAAAGAAAGCAGCCGCAGTATGTTTCAAGCCAGACATCCAATAGATGACAACCGAGAAGATAGTGCACTGGAACAACAGCACCGGGAAATCCGCCATGATCTGAGCCAAGGAAAACGCAGCCGGGTGGTACATAGCAAAGCCCTTGTGTTTGATCAAGACCGGACGGCCCTTAAAGGATTCAGTGACCTCAGACATGGCAACAATGCAGTTGTACAAAAGCGAGAAGAATACAGCGCCACCCTTGGTGAAGAGACCTGCAGAAGTGTCTGGCGAGTCGTAGAAGCAAGAACCAGCGATCAACGCCATCACACATGACAGAACCTGTTTGATGATGAATGTTGACTTCTCACCCCACAGAATCTGATACTGTCGCTTGGTGCATGCGATGAGCTGAACCCAAAAGCTGGTGGTCAGACTACTACCCTTAGGCAGGTGGCTGGACTTTTCCCACGCAACAGACTCTTTGAAGGCATCTGTGCGTTCGCGGCTGAGGTTGGAGTCGGGATAGTCATATGTTGAGACCATACGGTCATAAGTGCTGGACTTTTTGTATTCGGCCAAAATGGCATCGGCGTTTCTGGGGAATGTGTTTTCGTATCCGGGTCTGATTTTCCGCTCTGTCGGGACTGTCACACCAGTGAGGAAGTCGCCTATGGTTTTGTTAGTTGGTATTAGGCTTGTTTGCCAAATGTAGGAAAGACGTACCGATGTTTGCTCCGTCAGTGTACACGAAGCCTAGATCTTCCATGAAAGGCTTAGCTGCAGCTGCAGGGCCATAGTAGATCTGCTTTCCTTCGTCGAGGACAAGGACCTTGTCGAAGAGATTATAAATTCCATTTCCCGCTTGATATAGGGTCACAATGGTGGAAAGGCCGAGAACATCAGTCATAGCACGAAGGGCCTTGGCCCATTCCAATGCGGTACTGGCATCCAAACCACGGGTACTGTTATCCCAGGAGTAAACAGAACCCCTAGTCGCGAGACACTCGATAATAGAGACTCGCTTCCGCTCACCACCCGATACACCACGGACAAACTCATTTCCAACCTTGGTATCTGCCGTATGGCTAATTCCCATAGAATCCAGAAGAAACTGTTTGGTCTCGGCTGTGTATTCGTCGACACTTTGGACTCCCTCTGGTAGATGGAAAGGAACCTTAAGTCTGGCCGCAAAGTCCATAGTCTGGCCTACTGTCAAACGTGGATAGAAGAGCTCTTCTTCTGTGTTCATCACAATCTGGCCATTGTAGTCTTCAGCCTCCTTGGGGGACATGCTTCCGAAACGCACGTCACCATTCACGGTGTGATAACCTTCGCGGCGATTCGATAGCATCTTGAGCAACGTGGTGCATCCTGAACCAGGGCGGCCCAACACAAGCAACATTTCTCCGGGCTTGACACATCCATGACTGTCTGACAAGATTGACTTGAGTGGTGGCTTTCGGCGAATATCTTTAATCAATTGAGGAAGGTTGAATTGCGAGACCATGTTCTCGTTGACGGCGGCTTCGGCTGCAAGGACATCGACGGTTAAATTTTGCCATGTAACACCTAGCTCGCGCTTCTTGAATCCGGCAGCTTCGTCACGTTCTGCATTCCGGATCACTTGCGGTGTCATGCTCCATCCCGCAGTCTTCTTGGGGGGCATTGAAGTGTCGGCGTGGTCGACATTCAAAGTCTCGGCACTCTTTGCTTCGTGGATGTTGGCTTGGGGTACACGCAGAGTCTCCGCGCTAGTGAAGTCATGGGTGTTGAGCTTATGGACGGGCTGGTTGTCCAGGCTTTGGTTATCGTTTTCGTCTTCATTGTGGTATTCGCTGTGAAGCGATGCATCATCGGGGCCGGGATGCTGCTCCATGATAGGAGACTTTGAAAGAGTGGAGATTGGTCAAAGAAGTAAATATAGTTATAGAGTCACAAGTTATTTAACCTGGGAGGACTAGCATATTTATCCTGTAAATTCTACAAAGGGGCAAGTCATTATATGTGCCGACTCCAGATCCGAAGAAATAGGAGATCGGAAGGCTGACATTGAATAGCAGTTCCCTATTGGCTAAACAATTTTATACCATGATTCTGTTCATTATTGCTGCTAATGTAGAGGCCGTTGTTTCACTCCTATGAATAGATTCAACGGAGCCTGGAAAACCCGGCACAGAGGCCGAGTTCCATGACGAAACCCACTTTTGGGCAAATCTTGGGTCGAGCGAACTACAAATTTCCAAGTTGTTCAATGGTTGTTCAACAGCTAAGCATCGGAAGCCAGAGAAATGTCCGATTCACTCGGCTTCTGTTGTGTTTTGATACTTGAGGCATTTAGGGCTGACAGTTTGACGTTGCAGATCACTGTAGAAAGTACGATGGATGTTACCCGTGAATAATGCATTAGTAACCGATTGTTCCTGCCCGTGCCCAGGTGCTTCTTATTTCGAAGTGGATTACTGCCAACTGAGAATCTCTGGTGATCTATGTATAACTTATACGCAACGTTCGTAGGCGGTCAATCGACAAGCATATTAACGGGTTGATGTTTACATATTTCTGGATAAAGATTAGAGTTCTAGATTAAGACCCCTGGTCAAGACCGAAATCCCCTAAAATTGAACTGTCAAGACAGTCCACGGGTGAGCAAATCAGCAATGCCGAGGCACCGAACCCGTGAAGATTCCGTGGGCTGATAATCCCGATAACCGGGTTCCCGGGGATTCCGATCTACCCGAGTCTTATCTAATATTGAATTCTGGTCTGGCGTCTTCCCAATCAGGAAATATGTGCCTTGGTTCCCAATTAGGAAATTTGCGTCTGCTTGCCCGGATCCATTGCGGGTCTGCCAGATGCAAGAATCTTGCGTGCTGCATAAAAGAGGTCCATACAAAGTCCATAGTTGCAACCTCACTAGCTGTCGTGAAGTGTTGTCTGCCTGCATTGGGATTTGGAAGTTTCGCAGCGATATCGCGTCCATCGTCCATGGTAAGCTGGAACACTTTGTTCTATTGGCCCTCTGAGATCTTTAACACTCGAGTGCATGATCTGCAGAGGCAGGTAGTTGCGGGAGTGTTGAGAGGCCGAACTTGACATAGCGACAGGCAAATTGCTATCGTCCGTTCCAAAGCCAACAACCTGAAGTAAACCGTTTGAGTGCCTCAGGGTCATGCCTTGGATCTATGATACCCTTGGTCCCATAGATTCGGGGATTGATGGAAGAAAGGAAACCGTCATGGGTGCATCATGGGGGTTACGGCGGGAAAGCGCGGCTCCTGGGGTTCTTCTTAAGAAGGGGCCTAGGATGCCCTTCATATCTAGCCCTGGAGTGTTTGAGAGTGAGAACCTGGAAGGTACGAAAACCTATCATTTCGTCATTAAGCAACAGTGTGTTGTGATGGAAGCCGCGGCCTCGGCGGTTGGGGAAGGCATAACCTTAATCGTGCCCCTTCACACCGTATACGTTATGTACCTAGGTAGTAATAGCTATTATACGGGGGGGAAAAAAAGTTTTTCACGTGTGGCACTAAAAAGACGCGCGACGACGCCTACTAGAACCTTTTTGCTTCGCGGTACTAGAAGCTGCAGAATCCTTACTTAAATATAAGTACTAGTCGGAATGACCTACATAACAACCTGATAACTCTAGGCCCCGGAATTCATGTTATACCTCCCCCTAGTAGCAACTATGGAAGTAAAAGCCGACCACTAGTAACATCCTTCGAACTTAATAGTGCTGGTAAGCAAATCTCACCTGACTACATACCTAACTCCCTGACGCCCTTTCCGCTGTATCTCATATGCTAGGAACACGTCTATGGATTGCCCAGGTGTGATCCTACCGTTTGCCATACAATAACTGCCAGCACTAATCATATAATTTGCGTGTCGCAAATTACATATACAAACCTCAACATCCCAATTTCCAGACGCGTCGCGTACCTAAAATTCCTGACGCTGAAGCCAAACTTTCTCACGAGAAGGTTCAAGCCACCGGAATGAGGTAGCTCCGTGTTCTTAAGTCCTCTGGTATGGGTCTTAGCTCTTGGCTAAGAACTGCACTGGGGGATATAGATAAGAAGGGCCTGTCTGGCACCGTTAGAATCGAGCTCTCTCTCTTTTCTAATATACCCGAGAAATCCTCTAACCAATATACCTGACTAGGCATAATAGTAAGTGACCCCTTCAGATACGCACCTATATTGTTGGTGCTATTATGTGGACTCGGTCACTGATGTACTACAGGTTATATATATCCTCAGGTGGGAACCAACGACACCAGTCTAAACCAATCCAAGAAGCCGGCACAACATGAAACTCTCTGCGGTCATTGCCATCCTCTCGTTCTCGGCTTTGGTAGCAGCGACCCCAATCCCACTCAGCAGCAGAGACCTCCTCCCGACCCCAATGCAAGCCGTGGAGAAACTGTTCCCTAACTCGGGGATCCCAAAGCTGACAGAGGAAATTGGGAAGATATTGGAGATTTGTACGTACATGGTTTTGCATCGTGTTGGTAAAATGCTAATGATATATCCTGTCGTTTCTAGGACTGGATCGTGATGTCTTCCTTGGGTATAGGATTGAATATGCCAGGGGCTATGGGGTTGACGCTGCTTTTTTCTTTTCTTTGCTTGTGGGTTGTGCAGCAAGTCTGCCATGAACCGTTTACGCTGGTTCCATACGATACATATATCCATTTATAATACTGCAGAAGTGTCGTCTAAATGAATCATCGTTTACCAAACACAGATCGGACAAAATGCCATGCCAAGATTGGACACCTGAGTCCATAGATACCAAAGATAAGCTATCACACCAACTAAAACATGCCCTCCATATCCAAATCAAGGAACTCAGGATTGCCAACCGCCATATCGGCCGCATTAAGCACATCATCAATAGCATCCATGCCAGCCCCAGAATCAAGCCCCATATCCTGACCCACACCAATACCACCATCCATACCAGCAGCCGCCGCATCCGCCGCCGCCTTATCCAACATCTGATTGATATTATCCGGATCATCCTCATTGACCGTATTACGCGCAACATCAGCAGCAGAAGGCTCAAGATCCATCCGATCCTCCTGCCCCTCGACACCAAGATGCATATTCTGAATAATATTCGAGACATCGATATTCGAGACCTGCGACGGCGGCGCCATGAGCATATTAACCCGGCGCGCAAGCCGAACCACGACCTCCGCGCGCAGCGGATCACTCTCAGAGATCTCAGGCACATTCTCATGCTGCAGCGCCAAGGCATCGCGCAGCGTCAGGATCGCGCACCGCGGGAAAGGTTCCTTGCTCGGGTCGACTGGGTGGTAGTTGTTTTGGTCGACGGCGAAGGACTCCGTCATCGGTGCACATACCATCGTCGTCGCGATGTCCAGTGCGATATGTCCGCTGCCTGCTTCGGTTTGCTGCTTGACTTCGTCGATTATCGCGCTAAGCACGCGTGTTGACCCCAACATGCGGATCCCCGCTAGCACCTGCCGATGCGTGTATGCGTGTGGGGCCATGCTGATTCCTGGGTTGGCGCTCCAGAGGACGAGGGACTGGAGAGTTGCGCGGATGCTGGCTATTAGCCCGCCTGTCGAGTGGGAGGTCCAGGTGTCGAGTTCGGAGCGGCGGCAGCTGCCAACGCGGCGGAAGGAGATGTATGGCTCCAAGGCATCCAGGATTGGTTTGATATCTGTCCGCGACGGGTTTCTTGTTCGGACGTTTTTCAGTTGCTCTTCTAATGGGCAGCCGGTTATGTTCAAGACTGTTTGGTGGATGGCTTGAGCCTCGCCGGAGATTGAGCTGGGTTTGACTAGGGAGTGGAGGGTTTTGATGGGGATTGTGGGGTCAGTCTTGTCGGTCTCTGATTCCCAGATGTGGTTGCCCAGCCATGTTAATGCGACGACTAGGGAAGGGAGGAGGAAGGGCTCCAGCAAATCTGTATTGTGGTTAGCTGGGTATCTAATGGAAAGCGACCGAGTGACGATGTTCTTACATTCAAATCCGCCTTTCAAAGTGTCGAAATCCAGCTTTCCTGACTCGCATGCACCAAGGCTCTGATCGAAAAGTGTTGTTACAAGCATGTAGAATTCGTGTGGGCTGCAAGTGGACATGGTCTCTTCGCTGATCCCCTCGGCAATGAACAGAGCTCCTATCCAGGCGCCGAGATCTTTGTTTTGCTTCTCGCTCAAGTCGTTCAGCTTCTGGCTGCAAGCGCCCCGGTCCAAAAGTTTCAACAAGAACGAGCCGTTGCTCGAGATACCCATATCAGAAGGACTCAAGTCATAGCGGTATTTGAACGCGAGAACAAGCAACAAGATACTGCCAAATTCATCATAGACAGGCTGATTTTCGCCCTGATCCTCGTCCCACTTCCAGGAATCAAGGACAGCACAAAGAGGTTGCAATACTTGCTTTGTAGTTCGGAAAAGCAACATGACGTCCAAGGTCTGCGGGCGGCGTGAGAGCGAGTTGCAGATGTTCTTGAGCGTCATTGTCTCCTTCTGATTACACAAATTATGCATGACCTTGAAGAAATTAGCATCCCAATACTTTCAGAAAACACACATCAGATAGTATGGAACATACCTCGACCACGGCGCCAACTATCGCGCCTGCATTACCCTCCATCGACTCGATCTCACCAATAAGCTGCTCAGCACGTTCATGATTGTTATTGATTTGCGAAACGAGATCGTCCTTGACATAAGGGCCCCCACTAGACAGTGTCTGCATGGGGTTTTCTCCGAGGAGCTGCTCAATGCTAGACTCTGGTATGAGCTTATGCGAGGCACAAGCAAAGAGGAACTCCTGACGAGCATCTGATAAAACACTGCTGCCCTGCATGGAGAACATCTGAGAGAAGGAGGGGAATGCGTTCGGATCCAAACGGCTTAAGGCGTGGCTGATACACATTTCCATGGAGATCGGCACCATGGATGCTGCTGAGATGGCCGCGAAAAAGGCGGGAAGCTTGTTAACAAGGAAAGATCGGAACAAAAGCATTGTGCGGCTAGACTCATTGCGATATACTCCGTTGGAAAGAACATCGAAGGCTGCTGTGATAATTTCCTCGATGAGGACGTCATTGTGGCCCTGGCAAGGGGTTAGTTAAATGTTCTGAGATGCTCTTGACTAGTGATGGAAAGATTATCTGAACCACTCTGACTAGTGAGAAAGAAATGAATCGTATTAATTAGACTTACCTGATATCGATTAGTGAGGTAGTTGATCAGAATGGTATCATCGACCAGAGGACGCCCGACAACCTGTTGCTAGTCAGCCACGAACCCAATATCGCAGTGTAGAGAGGCGTACCATCGAATTTATATATACATAGAGTCCAGCTCTAGTGTTAACAACTGGGACATCCATGACAGAAGACTCAAACTGGAGGGCATTGACATTCACGCCGTCGATACCAGGCCCCTCCAAAGTCTTAGAAGGCTGACCGGGATAAAGATGGAACACTTTCTGCAACTCTTCGAGGCGATGTCGAAGCGGCAGAGAGACATCGATACAAAGAGGCAGATAACTTGACAAAGCCTGTCCCAATTTCGTTTTCAACCCTAGCGGAAATCGTTAATAAACCCTCAATGGATATGGTAGTATCATCTCCAAGCGGAGACCATGTAGATTTACCTTGATTATAATCGCTGGACAGCACTTCCAGTCCTTTGCTAGTCCCAGACAAAGCCGCAAGTAGAATCCCAAGCGACTCAAACAACGAGACCGCGTCAGGTGACCCCATCAAGCCACCTGTGTGTTGCGAGGCGTCCATGCTGTTATTGTGCCACGCCACGACAGCCAGAATCCAATCTACGGTAGCAGAGTAAATATCTGCAGCCTCGATCACGGTCTTGGGGATTGAGCCGGTGGAAATAAACACCATGACATCCTGGATGACTTTGATATCCGTCATGAGAGTGGATGGTTTCTGATTCTTGGACTTAGACGACGAGCTCTGTCCCTCGCCCTCGCCCTCGCCAGGTCCCGACGCATCCAGAACAGAAGAATGCTTCAAAAGACTGGCCAGTGCAGATGAAGACTTGACCCTCCCAACCTTGCACAGTCCATCGACGTACAACGGCAAAAGAGGGTCCCAGGTAACACTGGAGGAAGCGCGCGCTTCAAGGAGCAGATCGAGGAGCTCGTTTTCCTTCACCGGTGAGCGGGCAAACATCAGCCCTGACAAGTCCGTGAACTCGTCTATATCTATACGATTGGCCAAACATTGGTGGAGGAAGGTCCTCCATTGTTCGGGATTGCCCTGTCCGGCAGCATTGTCATCTCCACAACATAACACTGCACCCCGGAAGCTATAAAAGTGAGACTGCAAGTTATAGACTCGCAATAGGCATTTTTTTTCTTAGAGGAATAGATTGGTCTTGAGGCTGCGAGGGATAGCTCTTTCTCAGGTCGCGCTCCGCGCTCGTGAAAGCAATTACGTAAGTATCACGTGAGGCAACATTACTTCGATATATCACGTGACTTGAAATATTCTTAATGCCTCAGGCCATAATTCAATAGCCACGGACATTCCATGTTGTACAAGCATTAAATTAAAGTCATGACAGAGACAACACCCGAGTGCACCTATGTACCTAATATTGGACTTATTTGGATTCAACAGAGAGTTATGGCATTGAGATTCAGTCCTCAGCTACTTTGATAACAATCTAGAGTTTACAACTTTACGAGACCACACAATTATTTTTTAAGTTATTCATTGAATCTCATTATCATCATGACAATCCCAAGTGCAGAACCAAAACAAACAGCGGTGCTCAAGTGGGGATATCAATCGAATGCAACAGTGGAGAAAACCAAGCGCCTCTATCCGTAACCCGCTTGACAAAAAGGGTAAAAAGCTATTTAAATGAAAAGAAAATGCATCAAAGCTGCCTCTCCTTAAGAGAGGACAGAAATCATCACAGAACACCACCCAGAATAAATGGGGATGCGACTGATTTACCACCAGTCACCGTGCTCCTTCATGGCCTCAGCGACCTTGGTGAAACCAGCAATGTTGGAGCCAGCCACGAGGGAAGGAAGAACACCCTCGGCAGGGGTGACATACTCCTTAGCAGTAGCGAGACCGTTGTTGAAGCAGTCCTCCATAATCTTCTTAAGGCGGGAGTCAACCTCCTCACGGGACCAGTTGACACGGGCAGAGTTCTGGGCCATCTCGAGACCAGACACGGCAACACCACCAGCGTTGGCGGCCTTACCAGGGGCGTACCAGATGGCAGCAGCACCGGGGTTGGCATCACGGTGGGCCTCGAAGACATCGATAGCCTCCTGGGGTGGAACCCATGTTGGAGCCCTCAGCGATGAACTTGCAGCCAGCGGCGATGAGAGCCTTGGCCTCGTCGCCGGAGACCTCGTTCTGGGTGGCGGAGGGGAGAGCGACATCGATGCGGCCGGCGATGTTGGTCCAGGGGCGGGCACCGGGGATGTACTTGAACTTGGAGCTGAAGGCGTCCTGGGTGGCGAGCTCGGCAATCTGCTTGCGCTGGACCTTGATCTCGGCAATGGTGTTGATCTCCTCGGCGGTGAAGGAGCCCTCCTCGCCCTTCAGGACGAGAGCACCCTGGGAGTCGGAGAGGGAGATGACGGAGCCACCGAGCTCGATGACCTTGAGAGCGGCGTACTGGGCGACGTTTCCGGAACCGGAGATGGCGACGCGCTTACCAGCGAAGGATTCCTTGCCGCCAGAGGCGTGCTGGATCATGTGCTCGACGTAGTAGACGACACCGTAGCCGGTGGCCTCGGGGCGGATGAGGGAACCACCCCAGCTGCCACCCTTACCGGTGAGAACACCCTCCCACTGGTTGCGGATCTTCTTGTACTGGCCGAACATGAAACCAACCTCGCGGCCGGTCACACCGATATCACCGGCGGGAACGTCGGTGTCGGCACCGATGTGCTTGCACAGCTCGGTCATGAAGGAGACACAGAAGCGGCGGATCTCGTTGTCGGTCTTGCCCTTGGGGTCGAAGTCGGATCCACCCTTACCACCGCCCATGTTCAGGCCGGTGAGGGCATTCTTGAAGATCTGCTCGAAACCGAGGAACTTGAGGATGGAAAGGTTCACCGTGGGGTGGAACCGGAGGCCACCCTTGTAGGGGCCAAGAGCGGAGTTGAACTGGACACGGTATCCACGGTTGATTTGGACCTGAACGGAATTAGCATTGTGGCAATTAATTAGGGTATTTTCAAAAGAAAGGTCTTACCTGGCCTTTGTCATCTTCCCAGACAACACGGAACTGAATAACACGCTCGGGGACAGAGACGACCTGAAGAGCCTTGCGGTACTCGGGCTTCTTCTGGAAAAGAGTGGAGTTCTCGAGAGTGGAGGCGAGCTCTGTTTCGGGATTGTTAGCTGAGTCACCCCGAAATTATGCCCCGGTGGAGCCAAAAGCCGGGAAGATGCCGATGGGTAAAGGAATTGAGTCGGGAAAAATCGTGATATGGAATTGAAATAGAAAGGGAAAAATTAAAGGAGACATACCCTTGTAGGCCTGCTCGAACTCAGGCTCGAAGGGAAGGTTTTGCATCATTTCGGCAAGTATTGTTAACTCTGCTTTTAGGTTAAGTAGATCAATGCTAAGCAGTGATCTAATAAATTATAATAAACAGAGGCAAGAGCAGAGAGTATTAAGACAATTGAGATTCAAGAGAGTAGATGAAGAGAAGAAAGAATGGAGGGAGGAGTGTACAATTATATAGAGATGTGGAGAGAGAGAGTCGAAGCCGGAGTCGGACGAGAGAATCCGGACTGATTGGAGGGAAGACGGGGAGATGGTTAATGCGCCTCCAAGTCTACAATAATCCAAGAACCAGGTTGCACGGGGAATTAGGATAAAGATCCAAGAGAAGAGATGAAACCCAATGATTTGCCTTTCCGTGGGAAGAACGTCCGAAGTTCGGGGCCCGAACAATGTTATCTTATGGTTTAAGGTCACAGAATTTGCACAGAATTTGGCTTATCTCTACCACCTTTTGGTCCCATAACCTTCATTACTACACTTTAACCTTCCCATCAATCACAGCTCGTTTTTTCATTCCTAAATCTTCCTTGTCCCTAATATCCCTTCCGTGTTCAATTCGTATCCTTCGGATCGGTCCTCTCCGACAATTTTTTTTAAAAAATAAAACAATGTAACCTAGTTTATTAGGAGGCTGAGAGAGAAACCTTACCTAAGTAAAGATTTCGAACCCCAGAAAAATGCATGATGCGATGAGTGCTTGTACTATGATCGACCTATTATGAAGTAGTATCCTATAAAGTTGGATTGAATCAAACCAAAATAGGAAAAACTAAAATCGAAATAAACGCAAATAAAATCTCGAGTTCTCCGCCACCAACTGCCAACTTCGGCAATTTGACTCGGCTGCAGGCTCTGTCACGTGCCAACTATCCCATAAACGGCGATCAAAAAATGGATCCTGCCACTTTTGGCCCACCGAGCTTATCTGATCGTCTTTTTCATTCTCTAACACTTTTTACTCATTCCTCCTTTATCTACGGCTTTTAGTTTAAGCAATTAATCACTTCCTTTACCCCACGGGATTGCACTGAGGGGTAGAGGGGTAGAAGGGTAGAGGGGTATCCCCCAGATGCAAATCTAGTCAGAATGATAAGGGGAAAAAAAGAAAAGAATCGTACTACAGAATGTTCATAGTCATAGAAACCTAGAATCTGGGATATCCGAATACCCGCAGTGCCACCCAGATCCCGAATGTCCAGTCAATTGCCCCCTAATAGTCATCCCGGTGGGTGCAACCCGATTTCCCAGGGCTTGTCCTTTTCCCCGGCTTGGATCAGGCACCAATCCCGTGTGGTGCCAAGACCCGGTTAACTGCATTGGATCCCCCGATAGTCGGCGTTGCCAAGTACTACCAGGATACTCCGGACATGAGATGGGATATCTAGCTCTTAGTTGATCCCTAATCTTATGATGAACATGATATTGCTGCAGCATTCATACTGTCCTCCAGTATAATGGTGCATCATACGGTGTCCACTACAACATAGACGAAAAAAAACCAAATTGCAACGGATATCATGATGTTTGGGACATTGGTCGATCCTCAGCATCATGCGACCGCCCACCAATCTAGTGGTTGCCCGCTGCAGCCCTCCGCAGAACGCCAAAATTCAGGACGCACTTCCCCACTCCTTGCTGATAGCGATTTGCGGAGGCCGCGCTTGGCTTCCTGGGGTTGCTGCATGGATCTTCACCGAGAAGCCAAATGCAGAACCAATTCTCACACGGGCCATGCTCCGTCCTTTTCATTTTCCCGACACTAATGTGGTGTGATGTGTGATGTGTATACGTAACTCCTTACACATCAATGAGTCTACCTCCAGACTGATGAATCGTCGGCGCACATGACCACCAACTGACACATGTGGGACAAGGGCCCCTCAGGACCCAGTGGATTTCCCTTGCAGATCCAGAAGCTTAATTCCTTCTAGAGCTCTTTAGCCTCCAGCGCTGTGGACTAAATTCCTGGTTCCCGTTAGTCCCTAATGTCTGCATATGCGTTCTTATCTCGGAGATTCGGAATGTTGGATCTTGGGTTCGACAACGTGCTTGCATGAAAATTGCAAACGTGGTCACCACATCGTCTAGTTCATCGGATAGATCTGCTAGATTGCGAGTAGTTCGGCGTCTTCTTTCATGTTTTGCGTACTTCGCCGTGATCATATGTACATGCAGATAGTGCTTGGGTTCCCGAGAAAAGTACATTGACGTTAACGTCCTTTTGCTCGGGACTTGCTTGCCATGACGTGCTATCTAACGAATGAGAATCGGTGTATAGCACAAACTCATTGTCTTGACTTATATAGAAGATCTGTTTTTTTTCTAATATCTAATATGCCTCGAACTACTCCGTATTATAGGTACAACATGAAGTATTCTCCACTAAGAATATAATCTCTGAGGCTTGGTCTGGTCAATCCACACCCTTAAAGCATGGTCCACCATGTAACTATCTGCCATTCAAACAAAGACAATAAGTGTAAAAGCATACTAACTCTAAAGAACCTCGCCCACGGACCTAGCTAACAGACTATATATATAGTGGTGTTTGCCAAAGCAGCCTAATATCAGACCCCAATCTGACGATTTCGATGATGATCTAGATGCAGATAACCGTCAGCATTTCAACCAAGCCACGTGGAAATAGTAATGAGCCTCAATTCCACACTAGCCCAGCAGCAACTTGACTCATCCACACCTGCCCCCAGCCCGATGTCCAAAGCCATCAAAACCCATCCTAATATTGGACCATTATCGTCAGAATATCTTACTATTACATACAGTTATCTCGCACCTACCACCTACCTATAGAAAATATACCAGACCTTCAAAAGCATATATGCACATACCTATGTTATTCAACTATATCCACTTAGCCACAAGTGGATGGTGAACGTCCATTTCCCCGGGCGATCGGATCTCAGGAAAACGGCGTACTCCGCAACAACCGATCCCGCACATCAAAAGGACATTAACAACCTTCCGATTCGTCCAAATTTCCCTATCGAGGATACCGTGCGCCCATGACACACAGGTTTACACAAGATGGTCGGTTAGGGCGCTGCATCTCTGCCGGCCAAGTGGGCTAGTGATCGCCAGTGTCGCGCTATTCGCGGGGTAATGATATAATCTTCCAAGGTTGGAAGATTGTACATATTATGTAAGAGTGGACAATGGAGGAAAGGGTTAAAATAATGTGATGGTCTTCGCTGTTTGCTATTGTTTTTCTTTTCGTTGTGCCGGGGTTGGGGTTATCATATTGATCTGCTTACCGCTACACGGTGACACGTGTCGGCTTTGGGGTGTGAATTGATAGATCATGTTCGACACTGCTCGGATATATAAATGTTGGTGATCTTGTTGCAGGGGGTCTAGGGTTCACCGTTTTTTTCTTTCTTGGCGGAGGATTGGTGTGGTACCTGTGCATAGGTTCCTCGCCGCGACATACATGTGTGAAGGATGTGACGATTGGGCACGGCAAGTTGCTATGTCAATTGAGGATATTGCGATCGATGACACCGACACCGCGCCTCGGTGTTATGGGACCTATTGATCACAGGAAAAATTCGACGCTTTTGACATGACCTGAATATGGCGGTCGGCGGGACATGTCTGTGTTCTGCATACTGTTTGGGTAGTGATACTGTTGTTGGCGTCGACGACCAACTGGACCGAGGCTGCAACGCTATACATCATACTCGTATGATCTTGGCAATGAACCCCGGTCGCCAACTCGCTGGGGAGCTTTATCCGGACATCCACCAGCTGCAGTGCATAGCACTTGATCATGCGATGGTGTCTTGGAATGACACAGTATCCATAGCGACCGGCTTGTTTCAAATGCTTTATACCGGGCACAGACAGGGTACCTAGATATGGTCATATGGTCATTGGGCAGCAGCTTGGAATTCCCCTTAATTTATTCACCCGCTCCGCAACATTCCAGGGGTATCCGCAGATTCGAGCGTGGATTGAGTACTTGTTATCGGGTTCGGAGTGTCGCACGCAAGTTCAGAAGACTGCATCATCCGGTAGGACCCGACTCATCTGGCATCGGGGATGTATCATAACGGTCCGGGTTGTTGCGTCGGCTCCGATGCAAGAAAAGCAACGGGTTGTCATCACTACAGATTAAAGTGCTGCGTTGGGGGGGATCTTGGGGTCTTCGGTGCATATCATAGACTATCGGTGAGACCCGTGCAATGCACCATGATCGGATTTGGCAAGAGCCATGCGAGACAGTCACGACCTATCGAGTTTCTAGTGGGAATACTTCGTAGTTGCCAGAGAGTCCATTGCATCGATGCATCCGCAGCCCTCCCTTCTTGTTTTATTGACCACTTCGTTATTGCGACTGGTTGACTTGAACTGCAAGTCCTAGCTGAATAGAGACACAGGTCATATACAACATATGTACGGAGTAGCTGTCAAATTGGAAAGGAGTGGACCTGGTGCTCCGCATGTGGCGAATTCCACGGGGATAACGGAGAACAGAGAAACAGAGAATAGATTGATCGGAAGGTTCGGATTCATAGAAATATTGAAATTTGTCTGAGATGAATGAATTAAACTCGACCCAATTGAAATCCCCGACACTATAATCTCAAAGAACGAAAAAAGTATAAAGGGGATGCGACACGCCTAGTTCCTTTTACTTTCCCCCCTAGCTCGGCGCCACCAGATTTTGTGCAGCTGAAAGGACCCATATCGACACCAGAAAAGGAGTCGGAAAAAATAAAATGCACCACCCATATACCGAGATCGAATTCGTAATCGGCATTCAATATGAAGCAGACTCCATACGGAGTACAACATACAGAGATGGTCATTCTCCCTAACGATCAGCTCAGTCATTTCTTATCTGGGCGCGATCGGGTCAGAGCTTGACCTTCTCCGTTAAAGGGGGCTCTCGACTCTCACAGCTCGATGAGTGGCCCCTGCTCTCCCGTCCGCGGGTGCTCTGGCCCTTTTCTTTTTTAAGTAGATCCTAGCTCGTGTGCTCTAGTGACGCCATATGGGGCTGCATTTGTTTGTGTCTTATGGCCCCTGAAGGAAATGGGACTGTTTAAGAAGTACGGAGTACTACCAGTACGGAATAAGGTCGAAATACATATGTATTAAAAATATAAGGAATCCTAGAATAAAAGATGGAGACAACAACAGCCGAAGTGGGTTCCGGGTCTTGTTTGCTGCACGCGATATTGAAGAACCCGGTTTGTGGGAACTTGGCAAGGGGTTACCCGTGGGCATAGTAGCCAATATACGGATCAACTTCCTGTGTTTGACTTAGATATGTCAATCCACTATAAAAACGTCAATCCCAATGTAATTCCTGACTCAATTATTGCGTAAAATGTTGATGTCGACGCTACGGATTACTCTGCAGGGCACATGGTCCAATATATGTTGTATTTAATACTGTCCCCTGGCCAGTCATCCACTCAATAGGTAGTGCTGACAAGGGAACAAGGCAGAAGCTCTCGTGGACTACGGAGTACCTACCGGTAATATTCCAATCATGACTACGCACCTTGCAGCGAGTAGGCCAGCCCGGGCTTAGATTGGTTGAATACAAACTAGGAAGTTCCATTCATGAAGGGGCCCCCCTTTTTTTCTTCCTTTCTGATCCAGTCCAGATCCAGTATGATTATACGAAGCTATGTCATGACCCAGAAAGCCTTTTACCAAAAGGAGGGTATCATTAGGATGTCATCTTGATCCGGGCCAATAATACGTGGAAGACGTGCAAGACATGCTAAGTTGAATCTGTAACAATAAGCCAAGATTGAGATTGATAGTAAGGATGTACATGTACATATGTACTGAATTTAAATTGTAATATCAGTGTAATAATATAAAAAGAAAATAAAAACCTCCCAACCCAACCTTGGAACCCTGGAAAAGCCCTAGATCGATACCCACACGTCGACCCGTGGTTAAGCAGATCTCAGACTGATTGGCCTGACCGGATAGACCCGTCGATGTCGATGGATCCGATTCAAAATCCTCCGTATACACGTTGACTTTGGGCTCTTATTAGTTTCTCTTCTATGGATGTTCCAGAACAATTTTGATATTTCTTTTCCCTTTCTGATTTTACTTCGATTTCCATTTTCCCTTTTTCTATTTCCCTTTTTTCCGCTTCTATTCCTCTTTCTGTTTCTCTTTCTCTTTGTCTCTGCCTCTCTGGGGAATTGGAACTCACATGTATGTCTACGGTTCTTTTACTTCATACCTAATATCCCCAATGGGTATTCCGTGAACATCCCCCCCCAATCCCTCATTTGAACATCCTGGATGGTCCCCTAACAGATGTCCATCAACAAGCCCCAACCTCGCGGTGGACTCGGGACCATCAGGGATCTGTTCCGCTCTGCACCGCCCTCCCCTTCACGACGTCGAGTATCTCTCCTAGTTCGTCGAGGTAGGGATATTTTCTCCAAGTAACAATCCCTCCCCCCGTCTGCCTTTCATCCCAACTACCCCTCCAGTTCACTCAATTTGGGGCCGCAATTCGACCCCACTGGTTTCCCAGAACTCGGGGAAAAAAAGACGCACAGCCCCGAACAGACCAGCAAAAAGAGAGAACACAAACTAAAGAATGCATCGGCCAAACAAATAGACAAGTAGATCCTCCAAGACTACAAACCTCAACCTCAACCTCAACCTCCACATCCTATTCACCCGCTTCACCACAACCATCCATGAACTCCCATCCACAATTCGACCCGGCCACCATGGTCGGTCTAGCCGGTGCCTCACCAGGAAGATCAGACGACAACTTCGATATCTTTGAATGGTACCCCCGCTATCAAAGCTGTCAACGCTACTTCCTAGATCACGCCCAGCACAGCGTCCCCGTCCAGGCCCTCTCCACATTCTTAAACATCCGACTTCCCTTCCAGCGCCAACCGAATCCAATCTTCAACTCAACACCATCCTCGTCTTCCTCGTCTTCCAGCCAAATCCCACCCGGCACACAACCCCCACCCCCACCCTCTATCTCATTGATCCCCTACATCCGCCGCCTAGTCGCAACAGGCATGGACTTCCCAGGCGTGTTGCACGGTTTCTTCGGCGACGACTGGGGCAGCGGCGTGGGACCCATGCACGAGCAAGAACGCCGCAACTACCTCTTCGCCGCCAAGAGCGGCGGCTGGGCCTCCGTGAAAAAGGACTACGACATCGCCCCGCTGGAGACCATCCCGTTCCTGCGTCCGTTGCAGGGAGCCGTCGATGCTGAGATCGAGGCCGCCGAGCGCAGCTGGAGTGAATGGCTCGCTATGGAGGACTGGATGGTTGGTCCTCGGGCGCCGGATATCATGCACGACTCGTCGTCGCAGAACTCACGGCCGCGAAGTGCGCGTGGCTGAAGAGATTATTTCGACTCTGTCTTTTCACATCGGGTCGGCGACATGGCGTCCATCAGAGCCCTGTTTTGGTTTTGGTTTTTCACATCTAGCGATCTTGTTTGTTTCTTTGCTTCTCCAGCGGCTTCTTCTTTTACCAGCATTGATTGGGGATCCTATGCATTGGGATATGGGTGCTAGCTTTTGCGGAACACCGCATTGGTTTACGGACGACTTGTGCTACGAGCTGCATCATCGGGGGTTTTTCTTCTGTCCGGGTTTTCTTAGACCAGATGGATCTATTGATATATTCATATTGCATCTATATACACCCTCAATCCATATAAAAATCTCGAGTTCACTCTCTCCAACAGCGTCTTTCGGAACGGAAGTCAAGTCATTCGGGGCTACGGAATGACTTCGGAGCTAAGAATACAAAGGGAACCAGAAATTGGGGTAATTGGGGTAATTCGCCCGAGATGAAAGGGGAAAATAATAATAGTAATAATTCAAAAATAAGACTCGTCCCCTAAAGCCGATCCAGGTTTAGTAGAATAGTAGAACAATACGAGAATACGAGGGTATATTTTATAGTGCATACATGTATCATTCCTGTGTCTACATATGTACAGAGGAGTACTCCGTGCAATCCACCTAAACTCGGCCGAAAAAAAAAAATATAAATTAAAAGAAAAGCAAAGAAAAGGCCAGTCGGTAATTGTACCAAATCAACAGAATCGACTTTCCAAAATGTCGATGAGCCACAACCCCACTGGTTTGCGCTTCTGTGGACTCTTCAGATCCAATCCGAGGGGCTACCGCCGGTGGCTGGCCCTTGGGCATCTGCGTTTGGGCGACTTTTTTTCCGATCTGAATACGGAAGAATCGGGTAGGAGTCCACTTTATTTTACATGTATCTTTGATCGTATTCTTGGAACAAAGAATCACTCCGAATTTTAGTGAGTTGGTCTACACTATGACATAAGTATGGACTAAATTGGGGAAAATGGCCCGGTCCTATACAGTGTAATCTCTCAAAATGGACAACTCTAAATTGATACGGAGTACTCCGTACATATGCTAAGGTAAAGTAGGTGGCGAAATTACTCCGTAGAGAAGATCGTTATATGTAAGATCTCGCTGTAGCCAATCTCAAAGCCAAATCCCTCCCTGAAGCAATCGCGGATCGACTCCGGAAACCCTATCGAGAGACTTAATTTACATATTAGCCCTATTAGATGAGTCTGAATTATTAACAATCGCGTGGCGGAGCTGAGACTGGGGCCTTCAGCCGCCTTCTTAGGCTTTTAACCTTCTCATAGGCGTTTTAGTTAGCGTTTTAGTTTGATGCTTTCTCCGCTAGCCTTGCCACCGGCGGAATCCCGTGGTCTTCCGCGGCCTATGACTGGCTTCTATTAGAAAATTCTCCGAGATCCCCTTTTTTTTGGATCTTGGGATCGACACGGAGGCTCTGGCTTTTGCTTGTGGGTTTACTTACGAGTCGAGTGTATTATCACTCGTTGCAGCGTGACTTGTAACATTTTTGTAAAATAAAAATTGATAGGGAAATTGTTCGAGAAAGAAGCCGACTCGAGATTGGCACATTCCTATATTTCCGCCGTGTTCCTAGTTAGATCCTGTGACCTGCTAGTTCTGAACGAAAGAAGAGACTATGTAACATCTATGGGTGATTTTCAATAAATATGGATCCGCCTATAACTACCAGCGAGGCACATACTTTGACCATGAACCCGTCTGAAACGCACTCTCCGGCAAACTCAATTCCATCAAGCTTTCAGAATATGACAGCGAATTTGGGTAGGCTGAGCATGTATATGGGAACTATCATAACCGGTCAGTTCCAAGTTACAGTATTAGAAGAATATATTCAGGCCAGCAGCCAGCTTTGATCGTGAGATTCGTCGGATATCATTAAGTAGTGAAACCAGAACCAAGCCAAGAGAGAAATCGGAAACCCGAAGAGTTTTTGGTCAAAACGCCATCGCTGAAATGCTGCGAAAGAAAAATGAAACAAAACGATTGCCACCCAAAAGGTGCACGGGAGAATACACGTGACGGAATATTGTCACAAATCCCAAAAAGAGAAAGCAAAAGGGTATCTAAGGGTTCGCAAGTGCGGTGAGGTATAGAGGCAAAAACAAAGAGGCCAAGAGAACAGTTAAACCCGCCGAGCAATGGTCATGAATCATCAATTCTGTTGGAGAACTTCTGCTTCGAGCCAGAATTGCGGGAGGAATTCGAATTGACACGCGAGCTAGAGCTAGAATTAGATTTAGCCCTTGGAAGATCTCCAGCAAGCGAGTTTGGGTGAATCTCCTCCGGAAGCAGAAGATCTGGTAGGTGGTCTGGATTCGATGCCAGACTGCGTGGACGTGAAAGCACACCACCGAGAGAAGGATTATCCTTTTCGCGATGCATGGTGTCGACTGGAGCACGACTTCGGCGGCGATGTCGGCGGAGATACTCGTTTGGAACAGGGTCGACTTGCTTTTTCACGGCTGGTACGATGTTAAGGTAGATGGGGAAGATGGCGCCGGCGCAGAAGAGCGCGACTATAACGCAGAAAGAATATGATCCGCCGTGTGCGAGGTATGCCGCGTACTCGGCAAACGGGAAAAAGGTGCCGCCGCTGACTGCCATTGTCAGGAAGGCAGCGGCTGTTTTCGTATGCTGGGCTGTGCCGCGGAGGGAGATGGCGAAGATAATGCTGAATGCACCGCTCTCGAAGAGGTACAGCAGCATTGCCATAACGATTGCTGCTGAGCCGTTGGTTTTCATGCAAAGAATGGAGCAGACGATCATGCCGATGTAGCTGACCATCAGAATCCAGCGTGGTTTGATGAACCACTGCGCAAACGCGGCCAAGAAACGGCCCACAGCGAAAACGCTGTGTCCGATGGTTAGGAAATCGAACGGTGATGAGTCTGGACGAGCGGCAACAACGAAACGCCGGAGAGCTGTCGCGAAGACTTCTTGCCCAGCCACGTAGAAGAATTGAGACCAGATTCCGAGGCCAAGAGTCAGCCAAACGACTGGAATACCGACCACTTTGGACATGTTGTCTTCTCGGCGTCGATTTGCGAGCTCTTCCAAATCTTCATCTGACGCTTCGGGGATTGGTAGATAATAAAACGCCACTGCCAAGAGCACATCGAAGAGAGCAATGCCAAGGTATGCCCATTGTACATCAACCAAAGATGCGACATCCTGCACATCCTTGAAGAGAACCCGTTTCGCCAGGAGCGGCGACAAGACACTTCCAACTGCTTGCACACCCTGTGAGATATTGAGTCTGATTTCGGAATTCTCGAGTGGTCCGCATAGCGCTATGAACGGATTTGCCGCAGTCTCCAAAACCGCTAGACCAAACCCGACAATGAAATTTGACAAAATGAACGCAGGCGTCGACGTTAGGACAGCAGAAGGCCAAAATATGAGGGTTCCACAGGCATAAATGCAAAGTCCAGTTATGAACGTGGACTTGAAGCCCCATATTTTCAAGACAGGCCGGCCAACTAGCAGAGGGCCGACCACGTATCCGCCGAAGTACGCGCCATGAAGACCCAAGGAATGCCATGAACCTAAGTGGACGATACTCTTGAATTGAGAATTCAGTATGTCAAGCAAGCCATATGCGAAGCCCCAAAGGAAGAATAGCAGCGTGGTCAATGCAATTGGCGCAATCGACTCTCTGTTGTTTAACTTTAACATACTTTCCGGGTTTTTCATGTTGACAAAGTCGAAGAACGTGATATCCGGTGCATAGGATGCGCTAGTATGAGTTCCTCCCTCTGTATCGATGGGTGCTGTTTCTGGGTGACCTAGGAAATCCAAAATACCAATGGGCTCCGATTCCCGGAGCTATGCCGACCAGCAGAGACCCCACCGACTTGGTTCGGTAGCTCCTTATCTCCTCGTTGCTCGATGGCAACGGCAATGGCGATGAAGATCCCGGCGAACCCGAGACTGCAGCCGGTGGTGGCACTGCAACCTGACTTTCCCCTGGCACGCCTGCAGAGAGTCCATGAGGCGAAGGAGTTGATACATCATCATTCGTGTCTCTAATCAATTTCGGGACAAGACGAGTGACGAGAGGTTTGAGACTTGGAACACAACCGCAAATTATTGAAAGATTGACTTCGACGACAGACCACATGAAAGATAGCGACGCGTACCCTGCGAAAACCCTGCTGTTAGCTCAATTGACACGTCAATTTCAAATATGGGAGAAGGACGAGTCGTACAACTAAAATCTACCCCTCCGATGTTTTGAATATGAATCGACTTGACTTCCAGCGAGCGAGAAATGGCAGCCTGTTGCAGAAAGGCAATTCGAACCACATCAACCACAGCCACAAAGAAACCAAACGAGAAAGTGACCACCAATATGATCTTTTGCTTGAAAGGTAGGCGCATTGTTGTCAAAAGCGGCATCGGAAGCAACAGGATAGCAATGTCGGTAATGATATTCACCGGCGACGAGGAGAGGTACAGGGTGACAATGTCGGTGCAATTCGCATCGGCCGGGAGGTGGGAAAGGAATACTGCGCCGATAGGACGACATTGGAAAACATTGACCAATGTTAATGCGAAGCCCGCTGCGTTCACCACAAACAGAGTGACATAGTTTGCCCATCGGAAAACCTTCTGATTGCGCGTCATTGTCAGGTAGAAGACAAGTATCGAGGTCTTGACGGCCATTAACGCCGGATTCTAATTGTTTGTCAGCATGCCATTGTTTTTATTGCCCTGCCGAGCAACAAAGGGCAGTTGTAACTCACATATAGGACCGTGAATGCATAAGTAGCCTTATTAAAAGCGAGTCCATCTTCAGGCTTGATATCATCGGAATGAAGGCCAAGACCATTCTGAACCGCATAGAATAGCGAGAAGGAAAAGCCAAAATCGATTAACTGCAGAGTTGGTTAGCCTCCGAGCTCTAGCACGAGGTTCCAGTCATGTGCCCGGTTCGCCAATAGATCGAGTCCGTTCTCGTTACATCCCCGGGTACATGCAGGGATCAAGCCGAGGGATCCTACCCATGCGACCAACATCAACCAGTCGTGTAACCCAATCTTTCTGACCACAAATATTCGCGAAATGAAGCGAAGGGCGACAAAGATAGAGGCGATGCAGAAAAAGGTGATCGAAACACCCAGCGTAGCTTGTTGACGACCTTCCATGACGAATATGACCTTTGGACTGTCCCAGCGGACAGTCCGATTCTAACGATCCCAATATCCAGTGTGGCGCAGAATATTGCACGCGATTGTATTCTTCGGATTCTAGTGTAAAGTCGCGATCGTAGGCGGGTTGAAATGGCGGGTGTGCGGAGGCGTCATCGTCTTCTTTCCGACGGAGTCCGAATCCGGGTATGGAGGACCGGGAGCGAAATGAGGCAGAATAACAGGGATTAGAATATTTGGGGGGGGTTGAGGTAGAAGAGAAAAAGAAGAAGAAAAAGAAGTTGAAAAAGAAGTTGAAGATGGTCAGAAAGTAATGTGGGGAGAGAGAAAATTAGGACCCTTCTACCCCGGCTTTGGCCCGCCAATCACCTTTGACTTGTCCTCTCTCCTTCACCCCTTTAAAGACTCGACAGGTCTAGGCTATCATGCTACACAAACACACAAATATACAGCTACACAGATACACAGCTACACAAATACAATTCCTATCCAGGGATTGTACATAATGAAAGATCGCCCACATATGTCTCACCCAATGAACATCCTGGACGAAAGCGAGCTAACCCACAATGAAAGTTCGAGCTTCCCGTGAGATCTATGGATGTGACACAACACTGTGATTGTTTTTTTGCGTGCAGGACACCTGTACGAGCACTCTGCCAGGGGCCGTGTTGGTCCGCGCCTATGTTGTATATAGGCAGTTCGGTCATGGTCCCCGCCCTTCCATCTTACCGAGTCCTAAAGTTTCACCCACTGGAATGCACGTGGCAATTACTATGTTGAATCAGCTGGGTGCTGCGAGGCTGTACTGAGGGGTGAGGAACTTCCACGTCAGACCGTCGGGTTTGGGATATTTGCGATCGACAGTGATCTACTCGCCAATTTTTAGTGTGATGTGTCAACCCAAAAGCTGCAGCCCTCTTACCCCATACTCCGTGCACCAAATCAGCATATGTGAGCATGATATTGATCTTCTACCCCAGATACATTCTGGTATTCTCCGTTCTGGACAACCAATCGATCTCTTATGCCCGCATGACAGTTTCCACACCGCGAATCCTCCAGGCACCGAGCTTGGCAGGGTGGACAGACTCATCCATGATTTTTACTATCACTGGATGAGCTTGGTGGTGCTATGTATACCTACATTAAGTCAAGTTTCTGATTGTTCACCTATATTCTGCCACTACAGTTTCGTTTGAACACCGCGATGACTACGGAGTATTTATTTTAAGGTCATAAGTTCCCGAGTATATGCGAACACGCCAAGAGGACTTCAACGGCTATGATCGTCAGCCCCTGAGATCAGCGGCTTCGCAACGTTACAAGGAACTACTTACTAGCTCCTTGGCTGCCTTCAAATTCTCATTTCAGTATGTAATTGCGAGAACCCCTCTCGGTATATCGGCTGCTATTATTCTCCGCTGCTATGCTTTTTAGTGTAGATTTCTCTCCGCTCGCATATGCTTCGTGCATAATGAATAAATGTGCCCACTACAACGTGGAGATCTCGGGAATACTGGATACTACTCGACTGCTTATCACATGGTAAAAAGGTGTCCCAAGATTATGTCGGAACCGAACGAGATCTTCGCTATGTGGGTATGTAGTTGCATGCCTTTAGTTCAATTCTTCTAAGCGAGCCGTAGAATGACCTTCTATTTGTTGGAGTACGAAAGGGTCTGCCCGTCTTCTCTTGGCCGGTGATATATAAGATGCCGACTGCCCAGGAGTTTGCATCAACGCTGGGAAGGTACAGAGTGACCTGACTACTTCCAAGGTTGTCCTTGTCAAACCAGCGGCTTCGTCTGGTTAATCCTCATCAAGATGAGACTCAACACGTTGCTGCTGGCGTTCGGGCTTTCGGCATCTCTCCGGGGTGTACAAGCCGAGACAGAAGTCGAGAAATCCATCGCTTCCGTCTGGGACGACTTCAAGAATGCAGTGAACTGCGGTGCTTGCCAGGTATGCCGGTGTTTGGCACTTCCATTGCTTATAAAGATTTTTTGGCTGACTCTACGCAATTCTACAGGTTCTCCTCGGTAGCATTAAGGTTACCGCAGGACTCGGCGAGGATTTCATGGTCGATGTGTTCACTGGATTGTGCAAAATCAGCGGGGTACGTTGACAGTTCTCGCGAGCTTACTGGGCTCAATTTCATTAATCATAAACATACAGGTCGAGGACCCAGATGTCTGCACCGGAATCATCGAGAAAGAAGGTCCTGCACTGCATGATGCTTTCAATGCTTTACAACTTAACTCTGATGCTTCCAAGACACTGTGCGCTAGTTTGGTCGGGCTCTGCAAATACCCTGAGGTTCATCCTTACAGTCTGGCATTCCCTTCACCCAAGCCAAAGACTGTGAGACCTCCACCTAGCGGAAAGACGCCGCTGAAGGTCGTCCATTTCAGCGATACACATGTGGACCTCCTTTACGAGCCTGGATCCAACTACGAGTGCTCCAAGCCCATCTGTTGCAGAACTTGGTCTGATGAAGATGCACCTGAGAATACAGAACACCCATGTGGACCATTTGGAAACACAAAGTGTGACCCACCACAAATACTTCAGGAGAGCTTGCATGCTGCTATCGCAGACATTAACCCAGAGTTCTCCGTTTACACCGGAGATGTGGTGGCTCACGATATCTGGTTGGTTGACAAGGCCGAAGCTCTGAAAGGGCTAAATGCCACGTACAGCGCAATGGAAAAAGATATCGGCACTGTGTACGCTGCCATAGGAAACCATGACACCGCACCACTCAACCTCTTCCCTGCGGATGCTTCCCATGAAGCCGATCCTCAATGGGCCTACGATACACTTGCGGAAGATTGGTATGCACTCACGGGCATTCCTTCCGTCAAGTCTGCGGATCAATTTGCCTCATACTCAGCCGTCCACCCCAACAGCAATCTGCGCATTATTTCATACAACAGCATCTTCTACTACATATACAACTTCTATATGTACCAGGAACCAATGGAGAAAGACCCACGCGGACAATTTGAATGGCTCATCAAGGAATTGCAGACCGCCGAGGACGCAGGCCAACGCGCATGGCTGATCGCTCATATCCCATCCGGTGTACCTGATCACTTCCGCGACCATTCGGAGTACTTTGACCAGATTGTGCAGCGCTACGACGCCACCATTTCAGGATTATTCTATGGCCATACGCACAGAGATGGGTTCCAGATCGCATACTCCGACTACAACAACCGTGACTGGAACACCGCCACTGCAATGGGTTATGTCGCTCCAGCGGTGACACCAACGGAAGGGTCACCCTCTTTCCGTGTCTACGAGGTTGATCCAGTCACCTTCGGTGTCCTGGATTACACCCAGTACATCGCCAACATCAGCGACCCATCCTTCCAGACAAAGCCAGAATGGATACCTTATTACTCTGCCAAAGCAGACTACGGATCCAAGATCTCTCCTCCGCTCACAGATCCCAAAGCTGAGATTAGTCCGGCTTTCTGGCACAACGTCACTGTCGCCATGGAACGTGATCCGACCGTTTTCCAAGATTACTGGGCGAGACGTTCTCGTGGATTCCAAGTCGAGAGTTGCGATGATGACTGCATGAAGAATGAGATCTGCCTTCTTCGCGCCGCTAATGCACAGTATAACTGTGAGAAGCCAAAGGCTTTCGACTTTTCTAAGCGTGATGGGCAGGAGGGTGATATCTTGCTGGAAAAGGAGCCTCATATTGACTGCGATCATGCTGGAATGGCGACGCTGGTCTCGAAGATGGCGCATCAGGCTAAACTTGAGCGGAGAAGGGAGCTTGAGGGCGATGATGGGTGATCATTTGGTAGTTGGTACATCTAATTCTGGACAGTAATAACTACCAAAGCTAATTTTGATAATTTATGCCATGCAAATGGCCTTTCATTGACAAACATAATAGCCGTGATCCTGATATCCTGGATATGCCAGATACCAAAAAAAGACCCCCGAAAAAAAAAGATGGGCCCGAGCCCGGGATTGAACCGGGGACCTCGCGCAATATTGCTTTGGGTGAACCCCTGGAGAGCTTGTTAGGAATTTGTGTGGATAATGGATCCGATTAGGGAGTCTTACTAAGCGCGAATCATACCACTAGACCACCCGGGCACTTGATGTCAGATGACCTTGTACTTACATACATAAACAGAATTGAATATATACATTTTCTTCTTTATATATACACCAGGAGCCTGGCCAGAATAGACCGAGGAGAATAATATCAACAATAGCTGCCATGAAGTATAATATTGGTACAAATACCGTTGCGACAACCAGAAATCAAGCAGTAAAGGCTGGCTCAGGATCTACGGGCAGAAGTCCCTGGCGATCTATCATCGCAAGAAGGTCTCCATCCATCATGAACTCCCCAAGTTCCATACCAAATGGCGAGAGACTAAAGTCATCCCTTGTAAGGCCTGTTCGACTACCATAAATAACGGGAAGCGTCGTAGTCGAAGCATCGAAGCTCGATTCTAATAAACAGTATTGTTAGCACAATCCCAGTAACATAAAGAAGACAGAAAAGAGACTGACCAGGTTCGTCTAAGACCTTGCTGAATTGTTCCAAGTAATACCGACATCGATCGACTAACTGGTTTCCTTCATCGAGCCTGGAAAGCGCTGCTACTGCACGACTGGGATATTGTCTGGCTTGGCTTGCTCGGTCTGTCATCGGGGATCCTGTTAGGCTTGCATCACGGTAGACCCAAACCACTCCGATGAGGACCAGTGCTGCATTGAAAGCTTAGAGGTTGTCAGCAAGCAAATCTACAGAGCGAGGAATCCGGGCATACTATAGTATAAGGAGAACCACCAAGCTCCCAAGAGGCTGTGCTTCCATCCAGGTTCTGATACCATGCGGTGTACGATATCAATGATCTCCATCGCGGAGTCCGCGCATATCCGCAAGCTGTTTATACCAATCTGCTGCAACAATCTCATATCCTGGGGATCGCGATCAGGGGACCTGCTTGCGGTGATAAATTTGACCAATACCGGGCGGTGGAGCAAGACTCGAAGATTAAGATATCTCAAGGTTAGGATGACTTGAAACTTCAACGAGTGATATTGAGAATTGGACGACATCTGGTCACGAGGCAGATTCTCAATACCAGCTGACGATATAAGTTGTAATGGATGGGCAAGTGCCCGTTCCCACGAGAACAAATGCTGTTCCAAGCTGAAGATGTGGGCCACGGTTTCGCTGACTGGCAATGGATCATCGCAGCCGATGTTTTGACCATAGAGAAGCTCTATGACGCTCCAGAGCTGCTTATAGAGTCCACTAGTACATATGTCAGAAACCTGGGACCATCGGTGTAAAGTCCAACTACTTACATTGTCGAGTTGAAGAACACAACACTCAAGGCCACCGTCTCGTCATCCACGAACCCTGCTGGAGTTTCAAATTCCCGTTTCATGGGCAGCTCGAGCTTGACGTAGCCATCTGGAATGGCTGCCGGTCTGCCAAAGGTCATGCTCAGAGTTCTATATTGTCAGCATATGTTTGACGTGTGGAGCTTTAGCCACTCACCGGTCTAAAACCACACAACCGTACCAAGTCCGCTTTCGCATCTCCTGTTCAATAGGAGAAAATACTTTGGACGCATGCCGCGAATGTAATCCAAGCTGAAGAGCGGCTTTGACGGCTAATCCATGGACAGTCCATGCTTGTATTGACTTTTGTGTGCCTTGAAGGTATTGGCCCATCAGAAGCAAATATTGAACTAGAGACACACAGTCAGGACAATGTTTCAAGAGGATCCGAGAGTTAGGAGCTACCTACCCACTTCTAGGGTTGTCCCTCGCAAGATTTCACTCCCACACAAACCAAGGCCACGCTGATAGAAGACATCCGATTCTTTGATCCGAGCATCTGCGCTCGCACTTCCAGGAATTGCAGTGATAGTAGCCATAGCCAGCACCATGTTCAACAAACCAAGCCAAGTTCTCCGTACCCCATTGAAGTTCTCCCGTGTCATCTGGTGATATGTGTCCATGAAGACGGGTGGGTATATGTAAGGAAATAGCAAGCCTGTGTTAGAGAAATAGCGTTTGATAAGCTCCAAAGTATTTGCCTGCGGCGGTAAAGCAAACATGTTCACCTGCATGCGCCGGTCTTGACTCCTCTGGCGTGGTGATGATGGTCTTGATGCATTCACGAAGCCACCCTCGGCTGCGCCAGGTGAAGGGAAATACCCCGGTTGGACAATAGCGCTCGACAAATGTCGAAGGAATGCAATATTCGAAGAAGGGCCTGGTAAATATTTAGCAATCTAGAACCCCCTTACCAAGCAGATACACTTACCAAAGAAACCGGAATCCTCCTCATCAGCAAAAATCACCGCACCCATACCATCGACAGAGTCCTCCGTCCCAGTCAAATCAGGTATCGGTGCAGAGATTCTAGTCTCAGCCTCATTCTCCCCAACATCCCGACCAGAAATAGCAGACTCCCTTTCTGTGTCCCTTTGAGGACCACAATCAACCCTTTTCGCCAACCCATCCAAATCACCCCTCACAGTCCCAAACGACTCCTCGAGCCTCTTTATCCTGTCCTCAAGCCCATGCAGATAGTCCTTCTGCACGATAACATTAGCGGCCGTTGATGGTGGTGTGTAAACACACGCAAACCCCAAATCCTGACATAACGAGCAGCTCGGCCGCCTGCCGTCACACCGGGATTTGCGGGTTCGACATGCATCACAAGCGACAGCTACACGGCGTCTTTTGGAGGCCCGCCCATTAGATGTTTCGTTATCTGGTGAATTTGATGCCATTTGATACTAGTAGTGTCATACGATTAGGGGTTGTCGGGACGTGGTTGTTTCTGGGGATGTGTCGGATGGGGTAGGTCGGATAGCTACCCGGTGTTTCCGGGGTGAGGATATCATCCAGTCATGGTGTACAGCAGTCATTATCTTGACTTTTTCAGATATATTTCCAGGTGTATATCACTTCTGTTTGATCATTTATTGCGATCAATGAATCTTAGTGTTTCCAGACTTCGGTTCAGTGGAGATATTTGAAAAGCGCCCGAGCATGGAGATAATGCTTTGTTCATGAATGTACTATTATACGAAGCAACCTTGTATATATACACCGTTTAATCCAACAGATATCTACCCAAGACATGATAAGCTCGTTAAATCGTAAAGCGGGCTACCCGCGCCCAGAAAACCACCACTGGAAACACCGGGATCCAAAAATACTACACATAAAACAATCAACTACCTCCATGGGTAGATATCACTATCTCCGGGGGAAACTGAAGCCCCGGTGATGAAGTTGTGGGGCTGACCTCGGAAATAGATGGTGCTCTACTTCGCGAGCTCGGCGTTATATCCCACGGACCTAATGTTTGCCACTCCGCAGGCGCCGACCCAGGAGGACACTGCAAGGTTGATGTCCCAGATATCCCTTGTGTCGGGAGTGAATTCGAGTGATTTTGACGGGGCCTTGGCTGCGAGGCAGCTGGGGTAGGCAGTGAACGACGTGTTGGACTCCTTGGCCTCCTTGAGCTGCCTTCCCCATTATCCACGGAGTCCCTCCTGCTTATAAAACTTCCAGGTCTTGATCGGTTATCAGGTGTAGATGACCTTTTGTATTTGTCTTGTAGGGTTTGGAGATTTCCGTTTTTGTATTCTTCTCCTGGGGTCTGGGGATAAGTTGTTTTCGCTTCGGGTTTAAACCCAGTTTTTTCGATTTGTTTGTGGGCTTTGGCGGTCATAATGGCACTTGCTGCGTTTAAGAAGCGGGCAACCCTTCGCCTTCCTAGATCGTGTTGGGCTTGGGTGGTAGTGGTTTGGTTGGTAGTAGGGCGGCGTATGGTTGTCATTTCGATATCGGGATCCTGTCTCTCGGCACTTGTTCTAGAGCCTCGTGCAGAACTGCTTCCGGTCTCTGATACAGAACAGTCGCAGTTTGGGCATTTTCCGACAATAGTCTCTTCTTGCTGCCCATCTTCCCTGCCCGCGGCTTCCATATCCGCAGAGAGAAGCAGATATAGTGACCCCAATACAGCGAGTGCCGTACCAACAATTGGCGCCCATTGACCTAACGATTCATCTGTTAGTAAACTTACGCCATTTGCATTGTCAATGACCAAAGCCAGATAAGATACAACATTTACTTACCAATGCTTTGTATAGGCTCTGTTTGGTGCCTCATTTGCGTACTCCAAAAGTTCATTTCGCCTTTGGCGAGAATTGCCAGCACTGCTGCAGCAAACACCGGTATCTCAATGAGCGCTAACCATTTGCTTATCCTGTCGGTAATCCTAGTCATATGGTTGATGGTAGCTCCGTTGGTTCCCACAATCGGTTCATCTGGTTCCTGCTTAGGCTTTCCATTTGAGAACTTCTCCCAGTTATCGTCTAAGATTTTGATCCACATGGATACCAACGACAGGATGGCAGGGATGCAGCATGCGGCTGCAACGAGCGTACTGGCATTGAACGACAGCTCACGAGGCACTGGGATCACGTAGATATTGTCGGCTGCTCCTAGGCGCAATGGTGAGACTGGCCCATTATCTGGGGTACAGGCAATGCCACAGTTGGAGCCATATGGGAAGTCACCCGTTAAGGCCCAGAGAATGCTTGCCTCGTCGTCAACTGGGCAAGTAGTGGGTTTGAGACGCATGAATTCCACGATCAAGCTCACTAGCCCAGCCAGCAGAAGGACTGTCCACAAAAAGATGATATCACGGCCGGGATTGTTGAAGTAGGTTCGGGACAGCCTGACGGTGGCTGGGGCGGTTAAGATACCGATTGCGCAAAGCTGGAATGCCCCGTAGATATCCATGTCGACAGCGCCTATAGAATATTAGATTCAGTGATCATTCCGATGGGTCACGCCAGGTAAAAAACATCGACCCGTTGCAAAAGTTTCGCTCGACTCACCGTCGACATGAACCGCAGCAAGAACAATCCCATGAAGAGCTGCGATAGCGGGAAAGAGTAACACAGCGGCTAGACAAGCGTTCCGAATCCATTCTACTTTGCGAGCAACTACACAGGCTGCAATTAAAACATAGTATCTGGCGTGAGTGTCAGCATATCATGATAACTCTACCGGTCTCTTTGTAAAGGAAACATACAGCACTCGGGTCCCCGGGCCATATTGACCGGAAACCGGCCATGCGCAAACAACCTCGCGAGATAGGGCGCTTGCAGCTGTTGTCACGTTAGGGGGCGATGCAGTAGCACGATGCACAAGAGCGTTCTCTAGGAAGGGGGTGACAAGGGGAATTGCTGGCATTGCATGTTATCCGTCTCCGGTGACGGTAACTTTAGGATAAAGGAGCAAAAAAGGCATATATTAATGTGTTGTTGTGTTGTTCTCTAATCCTGACAGTAACTTAATGAGGCTCGACGTGGTATCATAAGAAACGAAGAAAGAAGTAAAGCAAGGAGCCTCTGGGCCGTCTTATCCACGAAGCGCTACTCCGCAAATTGACCTTGATCAACAAAGCGAAGAGTGCATGCAGCCCGGGTGCGAGTTGTTTCGTCAGCAACAGCCTCATCTTGGATTTTAGAGCCTCGGCCTAGCTGGGATTGGATAGCCCTGGCGAGAAACCTCTATCGTTAAGGTCAAACCCTCGGAACGACAAGTGCCCCGTGATGTTGATTTGGGCGGGCGCAGCAACCCGGGCGTGAATACGAGATGGGGCAACCTCAGCTCCCGCTGATTGGCAAGTTGAGCATGTCATACATATTGCGCAGTGGCTGTGTCTGTCGAGCGATTTGTAGCTGTTTCCAAGGGAGTTGTAATGTAGAAGAAACATTTAGCGATTCAACCGAAAGTCACAATAATTTCAAAAGGCTAGTGATATTGGCCGAACCATGGGTCCAACAAATTAAAGCCAACATTAAAGTCCACGTATGACGATCAACTTCCCAAAGTGGAAGAATGCGGGGTTCTCAAATTTTGGCCAATCTCGAAGAGTCTTGACTCCTTTTCTTGGGCGTTACTTGCCAACAGCTCACACAGGCTAACGAGAATGTCACTTGTGTCCCGTGTCTTACTCTTCTTTTTGATCTTTTCGATTGCCCTTTGTTGAGGCTCAGACATTGGGATTCTAGGCGAAAATTTCTCTCATCCTGGTTCTCGTTGTCGCAACGTTGCGTTAGCGTCGAAGCAACTGATTACTTCGCCTGGATTCTAGCTCAACTTTAATAAAGCACGCTCTCCGCAAAACCCACTTCGACACGGAGATATTCCACAGCCTCACAGGGCTTGCTTAACGCTTGCTTGACATTCATTAGCAGCTTGGGTTCCCACCTCTCGCCCTCCACTGGTCTATGTCAACCTATGTCATAAATCATTTGACCTTGCCGCTGTGATTATGAGGGGCAGTCCACTCGATTTCCCCACATCTTGATAATTTCACTTCAAGCATAACAGAGAACAACGCGCAAGCAAAATTTCTCTGGATCTTTGACAGGAAGCAACTAGGATCGTTGCTAGAGATCTCTTGCACAACAGAAATGCGTTTGCAATAAAAACAAGAGTTGGATCTTCATATGCACATTTCTCTTGTTCCGCATTCCGGTATTTTGTCATGCCCGACAGTGGCTGAAGCACGAGAGAGAGGCTGACTTGGTGCCTGACGGCAAAAGCTACCCAGTGCATGTCCTTGAACCTCAGAGAAACAGACATTCAATATGTACGACGAACTTGACACATCGAAAATCAAAAGTTGGCGATCGATCATCACCTTGATCATTTTTGTTATAACTAGTAAGTGTGGCTATGCCTACAATGTGAGATTGAGACTTACTTTTGGCTTCTTTGCGCAGATACCATTGTCCTTTTCCCATTCCATATCCCTCTATACCTACCTCGATGGCTCACCAACGGGTTTCTGGACATCTTGAGTGCCATGCGCATAATACCCCACCGGACTCGTTCTCGATCCAATGATAAGCAACCCATTTTTGTGAAGTTTCGCTTTCCATTGAACTTTGTCACGGCGCCTTTAATAGCGGATCTCTTCCTTCTCGCTATTTTGGCTATTGGCCGAAAAGAGGTACATGATGGAATAGTCGGGGCCGACAACATTAATCCCATTGATATCATGGTCTTCTTCCTCACACTCGCCTACATTGCCATCTCGATTGATGCCTCCGGCCTTATCAGATATCTGGCCTTCAGGGTTCTCCAAAAGGCAGGTAAGGTCGGCCACCGACTGTTCTTTTACCTGTTTGTGTTCTTCTTCGGGTTAGGTAGTTTCATCGGAAATGACCCGATCATTCTGTCCGGTACAGCTTTCCTCGCATACATGACCCGTGTATCAAGCAATATCGTCCACCCCAGAGCCTGGATCCACAGCCAGTTTGCTGTAGCAAATATCGCCTCCGCGATTCTTGTCTCCTCCAACCCTACCAACCTAGTCCTTGCAGGCGCCTTCAAGATCAAGTTCATTGTCTACACAGCCAACATGATCGTTCCTGTAGTTGTGACGGCTATCGTTCTTTTCCCATTCCTGCTATATATCATTTTCGCCGACGAATCCCTCATCCCTCTGTCCATCACAATGCATGAGCTTTCTGAGGACCAAAAGAATAAAACACCCGTGAACCCCAACATTCCTCATGCCAGAGGAACCTCCGAAGAGAAAGAGGAAGCGGATGACCTGGAGGGAAAGCAGCTCTCGCTAGAAGAGATCATGAACCCATTCTTAGATAAGAAGGGTGCATCTTTCGGGGGGATTATTATGGCCGCTACGCTTATCACCCTCCTGGCAATTAATGCATCAGGCAAAGAGAATCCCGTTTTCTGGGTTACATTGCCTGCTGCTTTTGTTATGTTCTGCTGGGATCTCGCATTTGGTTGGCTCCATCGCCACGACACCCGTGAGATTGCCGCGAAGGGTCGACAGGAGGTTGAAGAGGCGCAGACAGAGCGAGAAATGCGCAGACAAGAGGAGCAGCAACCACTGCCAGAAGTGATGGGTCCGGATACCTCGGGGTCGGACCAGCCTGAGCAATATGATGCTTTGGGTATGCGCCACTACAGCGAGCATACAGATGACAATACCTCGCTTAAGAGCACCGATAGTGATGCCGCCTCAAAGAACCCCGACCCAGAATGCGGAACTCCATTGTCAGCTTCTGTCCTCGTCGATAAGGAAAAGTTCCCAGAGCTACGGCCAGGCGGCGTTGCGATTGACAGCAAACAACTAGCTCGCGCAACGACTCCCGAGGCACTGGACTCGAGACAAACCACCGACACGACTATCGATGAGGAGAAGCCAGAACATCCATATTTTCAGGCCAGCGGCCCACGCACGTTGGCGTCGCTCGCTTCTGATCTCTATCGCTGGTCACAGGAGACATTCCCCACCGTGACGGTCGTCGTATCCCACATGCCTTTCGCACTGGTACCCTTCGCTTTTACGATGTTTATCCTGGTGCAGGCGCTTGTCACCAAGGGCTGGGTTCCGGTTTTTGCGTACGGATGGAACCACTGGGTGGAAAAGACCGGGGTAATAGGCAGTATCGGTGGGATGGGATTCCTATCTGTGATTCTGTGCAATGTGAGTATCGAGCAATGGGCTGACCACTTTTTCTGTCTGAACTTGAACCGCTAACTCGTCATCTTCTGATAACCAGTTTGCTGGCACGAACATCGGCACCACGATTCTCCTCTCGCGCGTTATACAAGCATGGCAGAAAATCCACGAAGCCAACGGAACTCCCATCAGTGATCGCACATGGTGGGCCACTGTGTACACCATGGCACTAGGAGTCAATTATGGCGCATTTAGCACGGCGTTTAGTGCTTCGCTGGCTGGCATGCTGTGGCGGGATATCTTGGCGAGAAAGCACATCCGTGTTGGCAGTCTGGAATTTGCCCGTGTGAACCTTCCCATCATTGCTATCTCTATGGTGGTTGGGTGTACCGTTCTCGTTGGAGAAGTGTATCTTGTCAGAAGTGATGAGCCCTACGTGCCGTCTTGATGTGTGGATTGCGGGAGGCTGTTTAGATGTTCTATAGATTATGATGCTCTCGATGTTTGTTTCGCGTGGCCTTTCTCTCACGGAACGGGCAGACGATCTTACGAAGTCAATGAAGACCGTTTTACAGTTTTTCAGAACTGTGTCTATGGGAGAGTATCTTCGACAAGTGTTGTTCTCATTGTGGAATTTCCACTTATTCCAGGGGGTTTGTGTTATATTCTATCACTTGATCGACCTTCCCACAATACTCTAACCACGCATCCAACCACGTCGCACTCAAGGCTTCACTCATCCACAAGGGACTCAACGTCCATATCCTCCGAGCGATAGAAGCCCAATGCATCAATCATGGGCTTGTCGTCAAACCGATATAGATAAACCGGTTCATCAGCATCCGCAAAGTGCTGATATCTGTACCACGCCGGAACACAGAAGGTATCACCCTGCTCCCAGATATATTCCTTATCACCGATAGTAGAGTGTCCTTTGCCGGTGATGACATGATAGACAGCGGACGTAGTCTCGCGCCGGGAAGGCGAAGCCTTAGATGCCGAAATTCGCTCAGCACATCCCCCAAGGACGCGACTCACTATGAAAATCATTAGCCATCTTTTCACCTACCGAATCAAAGAAGGAAAGAGGGAACACGTACCTTCACGGCCATCTTCCTTCAAGTATCTCTTCGTAGCCCAATCCCCAGCAACCCCATCCAACTGTGCCTTCATGGTAACCCATGGGAAAACTAATGGCGAAGTGGTACTATCAACATCCTCCGCAGGATAACGGGGCTTATTGAAGTGCTCTACAAAGTGCACAGGGAAGTGTCTGAAGTTGGGTAAATCCAGCCCATCCAACCACACCATAGGCCCAGAGCCATCTTTGCCGTGGTCATGGTAGTTCCAGGTCGGGGTGAGGATGACGTCTCCGCGCTGCATCGTAATACGCCTGCCGTGGACAGCAGTAAAACCGCCCTGGCCTTCGATGATGAAGCGCATGGCAAAAGCCGTGTGTCGATGAGCGCGTGCAGTCTCGTTGGGCATCACGAGCTGCAGACCAGCGTAGAGGGTGTCCGTAGTGAAGGGGGCATCTTTGGTAGGATGTCAGAAGCAGTTATACGCAGTATACAGTAAGTAGAACGCTATGAAGCAATGTGAAAGTAAACGATAACTTTGTACATACCTCGAGCTGGGTTGGTTAGCATCAGCACCCGGCGCTCAGCCTGGGATGCTGGGACGAGATTTCCAGCGCGCTCCAAGTTAGGTCTGATGGTGCTGTACTTCCAGACATTTGGGACTGTTGTTGGGTTTGGCGCTGGGGGGTTCAGACGAGCCATCTGCTTCCATAGAGGAAGGGTCTTGCTTGCTTCGAGGTCAATGAGAAGCTGTTCCTCTGTGTCGAGGACACTTTCCACTTGAGTTGAAGTCATTGTTGGAGTTGATGTGGTAATGAGAAAGATCTTTAGATTGTATTGCCTTCATTCTATGAAGAAATGATCGCTAAGATATATCTTGACCACTTTCGTGAGATCGTCCTCTCTTGCTAAGGTCCGGGGCAAGATCGGGTAGTCTTCCCCGGTGCAATCCCTGTCGAGGGGTCATAAAGGCGGTGATCCAATGCGCTGTTGACGAGGTCCAATTATTTGACTTTGAAACAAAGAAAGTGACAATAAGCAAGATGGTGTCCAATGGTCAGGCCAATGGCTATGTCTCCTTGAAGGTGGGTTTCTCATCCCGAAACGGCAATGTCAGCGTCTCAAATATTGATGAATAGATAGACCCCAACATACCCCAGCAACTGTCTCGAATTCTTAAATGACCCATTGGCAGTCGAGAAGGCCATCCCTGCAAAGGTTCCCCTAAACATTATCGTCGTCGGTGCCGGACTCGGCGGACTAGCAACAGCCATTGCGCTCGCAAGTTCCGGCCACACTGTGACTGTGTACGAGCAAGCACAGAAGCTCGGAGAAGTAATGGCTCTCCTCCATCGATGTTAACAATAGCTGATCACGTACCACAGGTTGGCGCCGGTATCCAAATCCCATCCAACTCAACTCGCCTCCTGAGCAGACTCGGCCTGGACCCGTACCTGAAAGAGTATGTGACCGAGCCCGAGTCCATTTCTTTCCGACGCTGGCAGTCAGGAGATGTCATAGGCCTCACCCGACTCATCCCGAACTTCCGAGAACAGTTCGGCGCACCATACTATGTGATCCACCGCGCAAACTTTCATTCTGCGCTGCATAAACGCGCCCTGGATCTGGGTGTTACGGTCAAGGTCGCTTCGCGGGTTGTTGGATATAATATCGAGGGACCAAGCATTGTTCTTGCGAATGATGAAACTGCTTCGGCTGACTTGATCGTTGCCGCAGATGGTATGGGTCTCCCTTTTCAAGATATATATGACCGGCTCTGATACTTTGTAGGTGTTAAGTCGGTTGCTCGTGGAACTCTCGATAAGAGTGACAATCCTGCATTCGAGAAGACTGGGTTTGCAGCTTACCGGGCTACCGTGGATGTGGAGCGCATTAAGGAAGACCCGGAGCTTTCCTGGCTGTTGGAAAAGCCGGCTCTCAATATCTGGTTAGCACAAGTATGAAAGGATCTTCGAGATTAGACTGACCATTTTGCTAGGATTGGTGATCAGCGGCACGTAATGACATACACCATTGGAGCCGGCAAGTCTTTCAATATGGTTCTTTCGCATCCAGATGACAGTGATCCTGCAACCTGGGATCAGAAGAATACCCTCAGTGACATGAGACGCGAGTTCCAAGGATGGGATACCCGGTATGAGTCTATGGATCTTCCTGGCATGTCCCCTTATTAATAAGTTTCCAGGCTTGAGAAGATTATAGGTCTCATCGAGAAAACCATCAAATGGCCACTGATCAGTGGAGTCCCACTACCTCGCTGGGTAAATGGCAAGGTTCTAATACTAGGAGATGCAGCACATGCAATGCTGCCTTACATGTCGCAGGGTAAGTGCAGAATCACAATTCACATTAATAGTCACTAAAACTGCACAGGCGCGGCAATGGCCGTTGAAGACGGCGCAGCACTAGCACGATCCCTGTCCAAAATCGCGAACGCCAAAGATATCCCAAGAGCATTACATATATTCGAGCAGGTCCGCATTGAACGAGCTGGAATGATGCAGGAGGCGAGTCTTCTGAATGGGAAGCTGTGGCATTTCGCCGATGGGCCGCTTCAGGAAGCTCGTGATGCGGCTATGAAGCCCGAGACTATGGGTCTGCCTTTCAGTCACAGTCCTAATCAGTGGAGTGATCCGGCGACTCAAATATGGTGCTATGGATATGATGCCGAGCAAGAGATTGATCGAGCTTGGACGAAGTCGGAATTGTAGATAAGGCTGTTTCCAAAGGGAATATCCTATTTCCTTTTGAAGGAATATATCTATGTACCTCATATTTGATGTATCCTTCGTTCCCTGTCTCTTTGTTCTATCTACAAAGAAGTACATCGATGTCAGGTCTCTCATGACTTCCCCTTTGCTTCTGTTCATCAGTATCGGTCTAGTCACTATAGACATCCGATCTCCAGAAGAATACCTATGGTTTTCGAAGGATCATAATAATAATCATAAGATTTCGTCATTTTAGTTACCCCAATTTCCCCATCTCTCATTTGGTCAGTTACAAGAACCCCATCCCGGGTGTACACCCGACAAACCCGGTATACCCGGTCTATCCCCGTCATAACGACAGTAAAGAGCCATATAACGCCCCAACCCTCGGTATAAATTCCCCTCTATTAGCATATCCCGAATTAAACAAACGAGGATCAATAACAAAAAAAGAAAGATCCGAAACCATGTCTCTCCCATGGAAACGCCTAATCCGCTTCATCGCCACAGACGGCCGCACCCTGCGCGGCGAGCCAATCCTCCCCACCCCAACAACAGACCTGGGCTTTATAACCGAGTCCGACAGTCTGCAAGCACGAGTGATTGAAGGCGACGACCTGTACGACACGACGGGCAAAACACGCGTCACCGACGAAATCGTATCCGTGAAGACCATTCTAGGCCCATTGGCACAAGCAGATGTTCCTATTCTGCGCTGTGTCGGATTGAACTATGCAAAGCATGGTAAGCTATCCTTAGTGGAACAAAATCTCTCCGAGGACAGTTACTTATACATATCAACCGTGTCAACAGTCAAAGAAGCCGGCCGCACTCCACCCCCATTCCCATTTATCTTCTTCAAACCAAACACCACAATCCACGATCACGGCGCACCAGTAGTAATCCCGCAGATCGCACAGGACTCACAGGCAGATTATGAAGGCGAGCTGGTAAGACAAGTCCCCTGTTTCCGAATACCCTGTCCTGGGTAATGTCAGTATACTAACAAACGCCCATAGTGTCTTGTAATCGGCCGCGACGCCAAGAACGTCTCCACGGAGGATGCGCTTTCGTACGTAGCAGCCTATACCGTCGGTAACGATATTTCCGCGAGAAAGCTGCAGCGCGACCCGGCGCTCGCGGGACGTGTCCCGCAATGGGGATTCTCGAAGGGATTTGACACCTTTGCGCCATTGGGACCGTGCCTTGTTGCTGCGAGCGAGATCTCTGATCCTAGTAAGCTGCTGCTGAAGACGATCGTTGATGAGGAGGTTAGGCAGGAGGAGTATGTTGCGGATCTTTTGTTTGACTGTGCGTATCTAGTGTCGTATCTTTCGCAGGGTACGACGTTGCAGAAGGGCAGTGTTATTATGACGGGGACGCCTGGTGGTGAGTTTCATCTCTTTTTTGGTTTTCTTTGGTTGGATCGTTCGAGCTGACTTGTCTTAGGTGTCGGCGCTGGTCTTTCGCCGCCCAAGTACCTTGTCCCCGGGACGCAGATGGATGTGGTTATTGATGGTATTGGGACGCTGAGGAACGGCGTGGTGTTCGATTGAGCTGAATCATATGTTGATCGTTGATGCTGTTTAGGGCTTGAGTATAGACAGGCAAGACAGAGATCGCCGGAGCACTTCTTAATTGATCCAAAATTCAAGACAATACCGTAAGAGAACGCTATACAGCATACATATGTAGCCTGTCTTGGCTGGAAAGGAAGGCCCGCAATGGAGAGTCCCAAAGTAGAAATGAGGCGCAGCTGGCTTAGCATTGACCAGTACGGAGCAGTCACAGTCACTAACTAGCCTTGCGGTGCTGTAGTTCATTTCCAGTTTTGGGTTGACTTGGGTCTCAAAAATGGAAAGGGGCAAGGCTACTCCGGACAGAATACTCGTACAACATATAAACAGTCCTCGAAAATAATACCTGGATACTACTACGAATACTCGAGAGACTATTGGAGCAAACACGAGTCAAACGAATCGAGTTTCATTCAATGATCCGCCTCCTGCAATATGCCTTATTTTTTTGTTTGTTTTTCGTTTCGTGAGCATGATCATCGTAATCGTCATTGGCCTGTCGCATTTGCATGTTCGAGATCTCGTCAAGAGAAACCGTCCATGACTTGCCAGCATGCGCGCAGGTATCGTAAGCATATGTGTTATGGCCGAATGGGGTCCATCATAGGGTGGTATTGCACAGGAAGACTGCGAAAAGATTCTATGAACATGAAAAATGGGTAAATGTGAATGCTGTCCGCTAGGGACACGCGAAATGGTAAAAAAAATCCAGGGTCAAGGGAGTGAACGAAAGGTAAAACAAGGGCCCGGTCTCTCTGAGAGATAAATGATTGCGCTCTCGGAGAGACCGGGAAAGAAGGTCGAAAGATCACAGTAAAGTGAAAAGAAGGTGAAAAAAAAAGAGGGGAGGGCCGTCAAGGCCATATCCACTTGCGCAATCTACCAGAGATGTGTCCATTGTTCGTATTCATAATCGTGGCCATCAACACCAACGCGCGGTCGACGCGACATTTAGTGGATGAACCACTTGGCACCAGAGGCACGGCCCTCGTCCATGGGGGCAAGCTCACCGAAGAAGTGACGAGACAGATCGACGGAGCCGTTGTCGCAACCCATGCACTTGTCAACCACAATACCGGTGGCGGTCTGGCCGTTGTATGTGACGGTGACGGTCTTGCCGCAGTCACTGTCGGCCATGATACCGTGGGGCAGGGCGAGAACGTTCTCAACGGTACCATCGTTGGTAGTGCCGCAGGAGCTGGGGTTGGTGGAGGTAGTGGCAGTGTCGTAGAAGGTGATCTCGCCGGTGCAAGGGGCGCCCTCGGAGCAGACACCGGTGCGGGTGCTCTTGGTAGTGGCCTCGGTGTTGGTAGCCTCAGTGTTGACGGCAGGGGTGGCAGCAGGAGCAGCAGGGGCAGCGGCAGAAGAGGTCTCAGCCTCTACGACGGGAGCGGGAGCCGGGGCGGGGGCGGAATAGGGCTCAGCCTCCAAGGTGGGAGCAGCGGGAGCGGCAGTGGTGGTGGAGGAGGTGGTCAGCGCAGCCTTCTCCTCAACGATAGGAACAGCGGCAGCGGTAGTGGTGGTGGAGGTAGTGGGCGCAACCTTCTCCTGCTCCTTGGTAGGGGCTTCAACAGCAGGAGCAGGGGTAGTGGTAGGGACAGCGTTGGCGACCATAGGGACCACAGTAGCGGTGTGAGTGGCCTGGGGGTAGACGGTGGTGGTGACATCGACGGTGGTCCAGACGATATCAGTCACGGTCTCCCAAACAACGGCGCGTTTAGCAACGGGGGCCGAGTAGCCAGTCATGGCGAAGAAAGCGCCAGCAAGGGCGAGAGTCTTGGTGATAGGAGCCATTGCGAATGAATCGGAAAGATGACTCGAGAGAGTGTGTGTGATGTTGTTTAAAGGATTGATCAACTGCACAGCAGGAAGATTGGATTGAGCACTCGAAAGGAATGTGAGTGAGCAAGAAGGAAGGAAGGAATGGACTGAGAGAGAAGAAAGAGAAAGGCGCTGGGGGAAGGGTCTCGACTTTATAAAATACCGAAGGTAAGGCACAAAAGAAGTAAAGGACCCACTTCGATGGTTACTGGTCCCCACTTATCGACCAAACCCATGGTTCAAATCAAGCCACGATCCAGACTATGGACAACTCACTTCCTTTCATTCCTTACACCGGACTACGGAGTATATTGCACGAAGTCCCGTACATTAGAATAGATAAACAGAGGATGGAGTACGGGAATATCACAATCACAACTTCCCAGGTACCCGAGCCGGATGCCCCGGTAGATTCTCATTGGGACAGAAAAAAAGGCCCAGGGGCTTGTGCGCCACTCAGGCCAATTTTCTCCTGGCCCTAATCTCGTCTGGGGATAGACCGACGGCTGCTTCAGCCGATCCTACGACTCGACTGCCTACTGGGGTTTGACGACCCACATATTTTGCCTCGGGTACCTGACGAGTTGACCTATCAGAGACGGCAAATTATTTCTTTCTTTTCCACGGTTCTTTCTGTTCTTTCTTTGGGGGATACCATATCCGCTCTTTTTCATATCGAGATCTCAGCGCATCTTGCTCGTTAGCCGCCTTGCAAATGACGTGTGTCGCGGCGTACACAGTCGCAATGCACCCCAGGGGAGGACTGGTCAGAATACTGCAGTCTGCCTTTTCAGTCTGACGTGTCTGTGTGTGTGTATTGTACCGGGCCCGGGGTCAATACCGATGCGATTGGACAATGCATGAGACAAAGATGACATTCCAGCCAATCCAGCTGGGATCGGGGCATATTTTACTTGTACTCCGTGTACTATTATTATACTCCGTACATGTAATTTAATCCTCTCCACTTGTCAACGGTCTGGACTTGGACTAGATTTTCGAACCGTTTTTGTGGTTTTGGGTTTTTAGTGGGAGAATAGTGCCGATCTCTTAGATTTCGATTGTGTGAATATCGGAGTACTCCGTACCATGTCAACACCAATACATACCTATTGATGAGCCCTAAAATCTAGTCTCTTCACTTTCATGATCTCATCTGTCTCACTGTACTCCGTACTCAACCCCTCTTTGCAGCCCTAACCGGCCCCAACACGAAATGCAGGCACAGGGCACGCACCCGGGCCTTGAAATGTCCAACAGAACCTACATAAGCGATACCGAGAACCCGATCAGGGTGCTGACTATGTTCCCCAAGCAATCAAGATGCAGTCGAAATGCACCTAGAGCGCTGACTACGCATCCCCTAGTACCGGTGGACCTGTGTGCATTCCAGACCCAACCATCCTCTTCCCGAGAGGGGAGCCAGACCCTGTCGCACCAATAGCACCGGTACGAGCTCGCGAATTTGGTTGGCATCCATACTCCGTGCTGTATTCCACTTCGGCCAGTCCCCTCTTCTCCACCCGACCGACGATCTCCCCGGAATAGGATTGGATGACCATGGTTGGATGACATATTGCAATCAAACTGCAGATTTGGATGATTTGAAAGGAGAGGGCGGGGGTTGGGACTGGAATTATATGTTGTACTCCATACCTAGGTAATCTCTAGCAACGGGGAATTACGCGATGCCGTTGAACGTGCCTCGCCCGCAGAGTGGATAGAGTGCTCCCTACCCATACAATAAACCTTGTCCATACTATAGTTATATGAAAACATCAAATTTTGAAGCCATTCCCTCTTGTATCTTTAAAATAAAGATTATGGTAAGATTATGGTAAGCTTTGCCAATGCTTTACATTCTGGAGGCTTAATTTCGTCCGAGTCGATCGTAGAGATGATGAGTCCCAGTCTATTTTTTTGTAACCTTCTTGCGCGCTTGACTTCATGTATTCCTCCCCTTCACAATTATAAATTCGTCAATTCGCATTGGCAGGGTTTAGAGGCTGGTGGGACAATGAGCGCTTCGTAAGTCGTTGTTCTAAAGCGCTTTCTTCTTTCCGAGGGTCTGCTGTAGAAAATTCGCGGTTTGGTCAAGGTGCTCCGTAGTGGCTAGGTAGAAATTGAAAAGCTTCGAGGTCCCACGATGTAGCTTTGAACTAATTTCCTTTTGGACTAACTTAGTGACCTTTTCAGCATTCGTCGTATGACAGTCGCGCTCGGAAGAGAATTTGTCACGTCTGGTGAAAAAGCTGGTGCTCGCGCTGCGGATCTTCACCACCGAATATTTGGAACTCTGGCTCGTTTTCTGCACGATCAAGCATCAGTTGAGTCACCCGCAGGAGACCTGTATCCGCGGAGGCATGTCGGGTCGTACGAGATTTGAAGGCTTGTTCGCCAATTTCGTCAAGAGTGCGAAGGACATCCTTCGAAGCCAAGGCCCCGTCGTACGCGCGATACGAAATAGAATAATGCGGAGATGTTGGCCTCGTTCAGCAGTTTTCCAATCAACCTGAGCAGTATATCCCCACCGGGAGTGTTCGTCCGATGCATATCTTATACCCTTGAGGAAACTGGCTTTCGTATCTTGAACGATCACGGCAAACACCGATAGATGAATGTGGCGAGGGGTCACCGTAATTGAGTACGTCGCCGTCAATGGCGATATACTACCTCCGTACATTTTCCTAAAGGGCAAAACGCACCCTCGACTTTGGTACCGTGAGATCAACGTCCCTAACAAATGTTGAATCGCAATCCCCGAAACCGGATGGACAAGATGAGCTTGGTATAGATTTCATTAGACTTTTGGAGGAGAATACTAGAAAATTGGTAGGAAGGGACGAACAGCTCCTCTTCGACGGTCATGGTTTGCACCTTCCAGGATCTCGATTTATACATAAAACACAAAGTTTTCTGCTTCTATTTTGTGCCTCATGGGACGCATTTTGCACGGCCGTTTGACCAAAAAACCTCTTCTTGCTCTTAAACAGGCATATCGCTGAAAGGATCCGTGATTCGGTTGACACTTTTGAACTGCGCAGGGAGTCGTGAAAGGATGCGGTAGATCTACAACATAGTTCTCTCCGAGCTCTTGCGTGTGGTTGTTCCCGCATGGGATAGATCTGGTTTGCTGCCGTGATGCTGAAGCAAAACTACCATGCAATAAGAGGAAAACTACTCCGTACCATATCTAGAAGCGTGGCAGTATCAACCGGGACTGACCGGCGGCAATTCTGGGCCGATCATTGGACCCACGCGGGCCGAGCCAAAGCTAGCGCGCGTGTACATATCAGGTGAATCTACTCCGTACTCTTTTTATCATTGGCAACTCAACAAATGAGTGCATGCCATCGTCATTTATATGAGCCACTCATGTGCAAATCCCACATGTCGCAACAGGTACATCACAGTGGGGATCCAACGAATCTATCGACCAATGCTTTAGCAAGACATTGTAGGGGCGACGCTCTCCCTGTCGACAGTCAGCCCGCTCATTCGCCTCCGGCTCTGGGGGAATTATGAAACCGCAGTCACCTCCTGCACGCTCGGGATGGTCAACGCGTTCTATTATTGTCTATCCGATGACAACTGAGCATGGTGTTTTCTGCATCCCAATTACGCTTTGTACAACTCGTTCTGGTCTTGTTCGGGGTCATTTTTATCCTCTTCAAGCTACGACCGAGCATTCACAAGGCAACCGCCCCCATCCAGCAGGGCTGGGGCGACCATCATGATTGGGACGACTTCGATGCCATCAGAAATGAAACCCTTGGGGTAATGATTCCACTTCAATCTTCACCTGGAGATCTTTCGACTTGCGACTACTTAGGTTCAAAAGGTCTTCGCCATTAATCTCGTCAGCCGGCCTGATAAGCGCGACAATATCGCTCTGGGCTCATACCTCTGCAATTTCCACGTCGAATGGATTGACAGCGTGACTCCGGATAAAGTAGATGCTAAATCCTATCCATACGTATGTTTCCAAACTCACACAATACACGCGACGACTGACATTTTCTAGAACTGGAACCATGGCCATAAACAGGCCGAGTACGCGGCCCGACGGGCACATCTCAACGGACTCCAGCGGCATGTGGTTGAAACTGCAATATCCGACTTCAACTAATTATCTCCTAGAATTGTCCAGGAGAGATTAGCAAGTGCTATTATCATGGAAGACGATACCGACTGGGACGTGTCAATGAAAGCCCAGCTTCAAAGCTTCGCCCGCGCAGTCCGAGCCCTCCAGCTCCAGGATAACCGGGAAGTCCCGACTCAGTCACCATACGGCGACGACTGGGACATTCTGTGGCTAGGCCACTGCGGCGTGTCATGTAGAACTGATATGCCATTTTACCTTACCCCGAATGATCCGACTATCCCCATGCCCTATCACTTTCTCCCACTGTGGCGCGACCCTCCGGCATTCGAGGGGCACGAGAGACCCGATCACAGTCGACTTGCTTGCACAGCAAGTGACGCAGTCTGCTCAATGCTTTATGCCGTCAGCTACAGTGGCGCGCAACGGATCCTCGCAGCGTTGTCGGTTAACCCGTCTGGGCTTGCAGAAGAAATTGATATTGGTGCCCAATTTGACGTCTCAGTTGGACGCATGTGCGGTAATGGTTATTTGCGGTGTTTTGCACCTTATCCATCGATCACGGGCAGCTTCCATCAGGCAGGGTCAAGGGCAAAGTCTTCTGATATCAACAATGAGACCGGTGAGGTAGAAGCTTTTTCCAGCTGGGGAGTGATGTATAGCACAATGCTCAATATCGACCGTCTCCTGAAGGGGGAACGGACCGTTCATGCAACGTGGGGCGATGTGGATGTGTTGGATGTCATTCCTCGAGACATCACAATGGAGAAGGGGTCCATCTACACCCCTAAGACGAAGAACAGGAACTAAAGCTAACAGAAAGAGAAGTTGTTACATGGCGGTGAAATGGATATTAGGCTATATGTACGGAATCTAAATTGTCTGCAATCTTGGAGTGAATAGGAAAGAATCCTATACTACTTTATTCGCACGACCTGTACGCGAGGAAATATCTACACTTGTCTGCAGTCTACAAGAGAAGAATGAATAACGTAACACGTTATTGAAGTAATGATAAGAAAATCCAGGAAATATCATGAACCCACGCCGAAACACACAAACAAAGGGAAAAAGAAAAAAGTCCATCAAAATCATAATATGGGTACACGTGAGAAGCCACAACCATGCATGAAACTTAAAGGGAAACATCCAAAAGCATTAGAAGGGACATAGCTTAGCCCTGGCACATGATGCAAGCATCCTTGTTCTCGATGCTGCACTGCAGGGCAGCATCCGAGTAGATATCGCCCTCCGCAGCCCTGCTCTCGGCATCTTCAGGCTCAGCTTCAGCGCCAGCGTCATTGGTCTTGGCCTCGACAGCGGGGGCAGCAGCAACAGGGGCAGCCACAATGCGCGGGGTCTCCTCGACAGGGGCGGCGACCTTAGCGGTAGCGGCCTCGGCGCCGTTGGCACGGGGAATGGCCGAGTAAGCGGAGGCACCGGTGCCACCGACACGCTTCTTAGAGCGAGCGACGTTGGTGTCCTCGACCAGGAGCTGCTCCTGATCGACAGTGAACTGAATGGGGGCCGAGGCGGCCATGGTACGCAGGTAGTACATGCCGGTCTTCAGACCCATCTTCCAGCCAGCGAAGTGCATGCTGGTGAGCTTGCCCATGGTAGGCTCCTTCAAGTGGATGTTGAGGGACTGAGACTGATCGATGTAGGCGCCGCGGTCGGCGGCCATCTGCAGAATGTTGCGCTGGGAGATCTCCCAGACGGTCTTGTACAGAGCCTTGATATCGGCGGGGATGTTGGGGATGTTCTGGACGGAACCACCGTCGGCGATGATGCGGTTCTTCATGTTGTCGGACCACAGGCCGAGATCGACCAGATCCTTCAGGAGCCAAGGGTTGACGACCTGGAACTCACCAGCCAGGACACGGCGGGAGTAGATGTTCGAGGTGTAGGGCTCGAAGCACTCATTGAAACCCAGGATTTGACTGGTACTGGCAGTAGGCATGGGAGCGACCAACAGACTGTTGCGGACACCAGTCTCGGCAATCTTGGCCTTCAGGGAGGCCCAGTCCCAGAGGTCGGTGGGAGTGCGGTCCCACATGTCGTACTGCAGGATGCCCTGCGAGACGGGAGAGCCAGGGTAGGTCTCATAGGTACCCAGCTTCTTGGCAATATCCGAGGAAGCAGTCAAGGCACCGTGGTAGATGGTCTCAAAGATCTGGATGTTGAGCTGTCTAGCCTCGGGGGAATCGAACGGCAGACGCAGAGCCAGGAAAGCATCAGCAAGACCGTTGACACCAAGAGCGATGGGGCGGTGACGGAAGTTGCTCTTCTTCGCCTCGGGAACGGGGTAGTAGTTGATATCAATGATCTTATTCAGGTTGTGAACAAGAACCTGCACGACCTCGTGGAGCTTGCCAAAGTCATACTCGCCTCGGGCAGAGTCGACAAAGGTGGGGAGGGCGAGGGAAGCCAGGTTGCAAACAGCCACCTCATCAGGGGCACTGTACTCAACGATCTCAGTGCACAGGTTAGAGCTGCGAATAGTACCCAGGTTCTTCTGGTTACTCTTCCTGTTGCAGGCATCCTTGTAGAGCATGAAGGGGTTACCAGTCTCGGTCTGGGCCTCGAGAATAGCATACCAGAGCTTCTGAGCCTTGATGGTCTTGCGGCCACGGCCCTCTTGCTCATACTTGGCGTAGAGAGCATCGAACTCCTCACCGTAGACATCAGCCAGGCCGGGGGCCTCGTTGGGGCAGAAGAGAGTCCAGTCACCGTTGGCCTCAACGCGCTTCATGAAGAGATCGGGGGTCCACAAAGCGTAGAAAAGGTCACGGGCACGAACCTCCTCCTTACCGTGGTTCTTCCGCAGGTCGAGGAATTCGAAGACATCGGCGTGCCACGGCTCCAGATAGATGGCAAAGGCACCAGGGCGCTTGTTACCACCCTGGTCGACATAGCGTGCGGTGTTGTTAAACACACGCAGCATAGGAACAATACCGTTGGAGGAGCCGTTGGTTCCACCAATGTAGGAACCGGTAGCGCGAATGCGGTGGACATTCAGACCGATACCACCAGCGGTCTTGGAGATCATGGCACAGGTCTTGAGAGTATCATAGATACCCTCAATGCTGTCCGCGCTCATGTCAACCAGGAAGCAAGATGCAAGCTGGGGTTGGGGAGTAGCGGCATTGAACAGAGTGGGGGAAGCGTGGGTGAAGTACTTCTGGGACATCAAGTGGTATGTCTCAATGGCCTTCTCAATGTCCTCACCGTGGATACCGACAGCAACACGCATCAGCAAGTGCTGGGGACGCTCAGCAACGGTGCCGTTAATCCGAAGAAGATATGAACGCTCGAGGGTCTTGAATCCGAAGAAGTTGTAGTTGAAGTCACGGTCGTACACAATGGCCGAGTTGAGCTCCTCGGCATGCTTCATAACAATCTCATAGTGCTCCTTTGAGATCATAGGAGCAGGCTTATTGTTCTTGGGGTTCACATAATGGTAGAGATCGGAGATGACCATAGAGAATTGCTTTTTTGTTTGCTTGTGGAGGTTCGAAACGGCGATACGAGCAGCCAGAATGGCGTAGTCAGGGTGAGTAACGGTCATGTATGCGGCGGTCTCGGCAGCCTGAGATTTAGATGTTAACATAATGCCACAAGCTTGGGGTAAGTCAGCAGACATACCAGGTTATCCAGCTCAATGGTGCCAACACCCTGGTAAACACCAGAGATGACCTTCTGAGTGATGGCTGCAGCATCAATGTGCTCGGGGTCGAGGCCATAACAGAGCCTCGAGACACGTGCGGTAATCTTGTCGAACTGCACGCGTTCCTTGCGTCCATCTGCAGTTTGTATTCGCGTTAGCCCTCAATCCGAAACATGAGGCAAGCTCAGGTGGCTGTGGCGAGATGGAGGAGCAGAAGCTGTCTCTCGCCACCAATGTCTCTGTGTATCAGACGATCATGTATGCACTTACCTCTCTTGTAGACGAACATTTTGAAAATATTGATGAGGTAGTAGGGGCTGGAAAGAATAGAAAGAAGAGAACAGGGGGGGGTATCAAGATCACAGTAGGAGAATTGAGATGATATTAGAGTATACAGAAAGGGGGGAAAGATGTAAGCCCGTAGAGGGGTGTGAGAAGAAGAAGAGATCAGAGGGGCAGAGGAATCTTTGGTTGCCGAGTGGACGCGTTGTCTTTTCGCGTGCCCGCGTTTTTTCAGCTTACCAACAGAGGGATCCACCTTTGCTTTCAGAACTCAACGCCAGGCAGAAACTGGCCATTTATACCAGATGGAGTTAGTGCGGTGGTACTAACGATCCTAGCGTGGGTTTACTAGTGGGGATGCAGAAGGCGGTGTGGATCGAGAATAGGCGGTGAAAATGTGCCTTGCAGGTCGTGAATGGTCACGTGAACACGCGAATGGTCGCGCATGAAAACATGGCATCGGAAGGGCTGCCGCCGAGCGGCCTGAAGCATTCCGGGCTCAGATGATCTTCAAGTTCCAAGGCTACGTGTAAACTGAAGTTAGGTTTTTACAGCTTCAAGTTCGCCCGATTTCCTAGTCAAAATATCATATGCAACCCCGATTCCGACCTTGCGACCCATGCTGCATTCATTACACATCAATGTGATGGATCTACATCACATTCTCATCAAGGGGGCAAGAGGTGCGGGGGTAACTTCGAGAATACGTATGGACTGTTCGTTCTCTTCTACAAGGAGAACATGCTGGCATCTTCTGGTCATTGATTGGATTCATTTGAATCTGTCCACATCGACTGATTGGCAATTGAGGCAAACATAACTGTTTTCAATAATTGTGCTGTACGAAGGTGAAGAGCACATAAATCAATGCGATATTGGCAAATAAGAAGATCAAGGTTCAAGATCAAATATTGGCATCAACGAGCAACATATTAGAGAATTCGAACCACATCCCTGAACAACGATGATTCAGATCAGATCGAAAGGAGCAACATCAAGGCTAATAGTATATGCTCATGGATATTCGCGTTAGGCTGCTCTCAGTCAATGCTGGGTTCTTACAGCAAAGCAGCAGCGCCGAGGAACACCGCAGCAACAAAGGTGGTGGAAAGCTGGCGGTCGGACGAAGCGGCGTTGAAGGTCGAAGTAGGGGACGCGGCGGCACCAGACTCAGAGGCGGTACCGGTGCTGACTCTCCGAGGTACCGGCGGCAGCGCCGGTGCCAGTGCCAGTAGCGACGGCAGAGGAACCAGTCTGGGTAGCAGTGACGAAGCCGGTGGCGGTAGAGGTCTCAGAAGCGCCGGTAGCGGTAGAAACATTAGTCTCTAAAGAGAAGAAAATAAATAAGTAACCGTTTCAATGATATAACGTGCTGTCGGGTTGTGTTGATCCTTACCAACTTTGTGGCCGAGCTGGGCGCAGTTGTTGGCGAAGAACTTCAGGGAGGCCTCGCTATCGGCACAGTTCTTGGAGATAGTGGACTGGATCTTGCTGGCGTTCGAGCCGCAGATAGCCTTCGAATCGGCTGGGTTGGGTTGTTGACTAGATGTCATCAGCATCAGGACTCCACTGGGCATTCCTTCCATTCCTTCGAACATACCCGATAACCTTGAGAACACAGGCCGGGGTCTGCACGGCAATCACGACATTAGCCAAAGCCACAATGGCAATGACAAAGATCGACTTGTTGAAGAGCATGATGAAAGATTGGAGATCAAAGATCAAAGATTGGAAATGATGGAAGGATTGGATTCAGGATCGCACAGCGAGTCTGGAGTAAAAAAGAGTGTATTGGGCTAAAGAGCGACTGTAGAGAGTGTGGAAGAGTGGAAGACAAAGAGTGACGAAGTGGTGAGGAAGATAAGGTCTCGACCAGAGGAAAACGGGGGAAGAGAAATCGGGCAACCACAGTTTCATCACAATCTGGAAGCCACGACGGGGGTCAGGGTCTGTTACATTACATTAATAGCCTTACAGAGATGTACCCCTATTATTATTTGGTCCATATTAGCAGTACTTTACAATACCTGTTATCTTAATACATGTATCTTTTGATCCCCGTAGCTTGTGACACTTCGGCTCCGAAAGTGGTTTAGCGTCAGGGACCTGTCCCCCCCAGATACAGGAGAGCGTCAACTGTCAGTCTTGAGGTGTGAGAGAATATATGGATGTGCTACTTGAGAGGTTTCAAGGTTATATTTGAAAGTATTAATCTTTAGGAGTGGTATTCGGAAGGAATTCCAGGTAAGGCAAAATTGGTTTGATTTCTTTTTTCCATTAATTTGTATTTTAGTGGCTGATCCAGATGGGGATTAGAGGATTTAAGCACTATTAATAACTTCACTTTTACCTCTAGGGCTAGATGTGCCACAGTTAATAAAAGACAACCCACCAACCTTGGAAGGTTAGAAAACAATAAGATATACTAATGCGGAGGGACCAATCCTACCTAGGTAGGTCTCTAGTAGTAATAGGCTTTAATCAGAGACTAACATTTCAATGTTCCACTAACACAAATCTATTGTTTTGTCGCGTAAGGGGAGAAGCTTATTATCGGCCTTTTGGCTTCTCTCGTTATAGATGCTGATAAATGTCCCTCATATACATAGGGCTGCCCAAGCATCCGTTGGAAGTTGTTCTCATCTTCGACGATCAAGTATAACCAATGGTCGACCCGTGAAGCCTTCAGTTGGCCGACTCCCTTTATGTTTTCCTCTCTTTGCGTGGCAACAACATCTGGGGTACATGAGTCCATGCTCCCGGTACATTTGGAGTCATCAAATCCACTCTCTAGGGCAATGTATTTCAGAGCTTGGAAGAAGTGACCAGTGCGATAGTGATCACTGAGAAGGTCAAGTGCCTTCCGCTTGGAAATATTTCGAAAAGGAACCTCTTGGGTAAAGAATACCACTGCCTTCTCCCTCGAAATGCGGAGATCATCCCAAAGCTCTATGTTCCCTAGTCCCTATCTGAATCCCGGCATCGGTCATAGTGCCTCTGGATTGGATCTCTTCGTGCTTTGTTTACATTGGTGGTATGACCGGAGCATCGAATATTGGGCGTCATCATGAACCTTTCCGATAATCGTAAAGTGGTATATAACCCGAGCATAAACGAGTATTTGAGCATCAGACTCACCCCATTTGTATTCGAACTAAAGAACTTCTTATCAAGTCCCAGTTGAGCCTTGTTGTGCGGAAGCTATTCCCACATAAAACAAATTTAGGATATTCATATCAAAATAGTATTAACTCTGTACATCATATGCCTTTGTAAGATCAACACTTGAACACATTGCCCGCTCGTCATAACTTCTCCCAAACAGGATCAAAAATACTATTAACAACCTCCTGCACCGGCAACCTTTGATCCACGATCTCCCTTCCATTAACCAAATCATTCTCTCTAGCCCTCTTATCCGCCTCAGCTTCATCGCTCGCAATCCCAGCCTTAACATGTCTAACCACTAACCTCTTCCTCGCAACCTCGAAGTCAACATCCACAAACCAAAGCTCATCCATCAACCCAGCAGCCGTTCTCCACGGCTCCCGATCCAAGCTAAGATAATTCCCTTCGAAAAACAACACCCGACAACTCGCCGGAATGGCAATATCCCCATCAACAGGATCCTTAATAGCATGGTCAAAGCTTGGCGCGTAGAGAGAGCCCGTCCGGGCCGTAAGCGGTTCCCGCAGAGCCCGCACAAGCTCGAGGAACTTCTCGCCGTCGAAAGTAAACGCCGCACCTCGTCGTGCGGCCGCATTGACCGGATCTGGCATGGCGGCTAGCTGTGCGCGCGTGAGGTGGTACCCGTCCATTGGGAGGGCGATGGCTATCGGTGTTGGTGTTGTTGGGTTCTCCGAGGCGTAGATTTTGTTAATTCGCGCTGCCATCATTGTTGCAAGGCCTGTTTTGCCGGAGCCTGGGATGCCGCTGATGGCGATCATTAGGCGCGCGTCGTCTGCTGTTGAGCAGAATTTTGCTGGGGTGGGTTGTTAGCGTTTGGACGTGATGATGAGGTTTGGGAGGGCGTGGATGTGACGGAGCGCATGTTTCAAGCTCTTATTCTTAGATGCGTAGATGGGGATTTACTTACCCCAGGTCTTGTTGACCAGTCGGTCTACCTGTTGATCCATGGTTGACTAGTGAGGTCTGGGATCAAATGTGTATGGAAATATCCGGAGAATTGGGGTTGCGCAAGGTGTGATACGAATGTTGATCGGCGTACAGTCAATGTTTGACGGATCTAACTACTTTGTATTTGTTACTTGCCTGAGTTGTTGAATCTAAGCATAACTTCCCCCCCGAACATATTGGCGGGGCTCTTCCGAGTGGGGACTGCTGTACTCCGAGACATACGTCACTTCAACTTGTCAGGTACACTTATATTTATTGGAATGTTTTTATATTACCGTGACGGTATCCAAAAATGTGGAAATATCTACAAGAAAGATGGGTCTTTGTCCGTCTGTTCAATTATAATCGGTAGATAAACCGGACGGAATATGAAGGTAAGAATGTTAACCTTGGAAGATCACAAGACAGCCTCAAAAGGACCTGTCAACGCCGTCGCAAAAGCAAACTAGAAAGTATTCCGTGTAACATTCGCCGAAAAACGCCATTGCCAATATCGCCAATATCAAATTTCATGTCATTCACTATCACAACCTGGGCGGCTGTGTTCAATTGTTGCGATTGCTTCGAGAAGCGCCCTCGGTGTCGGTGGAGTCCATGCTCGCATTGAGACCACGGTCGAGAGTGCGTGCAAGGCCAGCCGCGGCCCACCAGTCGTCGGGAATATCCTCACGGCGGGCAAGTCGATCCAGGATGACCTGCATGTGGTGGAGATCATCATTTTGGTGACGACGATCGGAGAGGGAGGGATTTTGGTCGTGCCCGTCGGAGAGAGCAAGAACGCTAGCAGGAATGATTGTAGGGATAGGAACAGGAGGATGGCTGCTCATTGTTGAATGGTGGTCGGGAATAATGCCTGCCCGTCCCATGAATTCCTGGAGAGCAGAGGGATGATCCTCGTCATCGGAAGAAAAGTCACAAGGGTTCAGTTGGTCAGGATAGGGGTCAAGTCCGAAGTGAGCACGGGAAGCTTCCGGGTTCATCGGCTGCGTCAAGTTGACAGAGCTTCGAGGACGAGCATTGCGCGAAATATCTGGGGCAGCGGCAGAAGTTGAGGCGAAAGAAGTATTAGTGGATGGAAGAGTCGCATCGGGTGTAATCGTTGAGAGCAAAGTCTCCCACGCATCGGTTTCCCGCTCTCCGTCTGGGCTGGGACTGCGCTGGCGATCCCCAAGCCCGTCTACGACGGGGTCTCGGGTTCGTCGAGTTTGTGTGTTGTGCGACCGGTTTTCTGGTGGGAATGAGGTATTGGAGGCGCGATCACTGTTATATCTGTCACGCATAGGGGGCAGACGCACGCCGCTGTCCGAAGGAGTCGAAGAAGCGCTGGTGTGGTATGCGAGGGCGGGAGCGAAGTTGGGAGTCAATGACGGGCTGGCATGGGTATTTCTAGGCTGACCGTCCATGCGACCGAGCATATCGGTCAAGACTTGATCGCGATGGTTCCTGAATATCTGGTTGGCTAGCTCTCTCTCAGTCTGTGGGGGCGGCTGGTTGGCTGTCTCTGCCTGCCTCGCAGCGCGCGACTGAGCCCAGTTGATGAGCATTTCCCGGTCGGCCGGTTCCATAGCTACTGCATTCTCGATAGCCCCATGTGGCGTGATGAAAGAAAAGCGCGGCACGCGTCTAGGTTCCACGGCGCCGCGTCGGAGCTCATCAATGATCTGTGAATGAAACGAAGCCAAGACATCGGCACGGCGCACGCGGGAGCTACTGTGTCGCGACGGTCCTCGGCGAATCGACGAGCGTGCAGTAGAAGATGAGTCCTTCTCCAAAGCAGACTTAGATGCTTCAGATTTGGAAGGCTCACGCCACATACTAAAGATCAAAGTTAACATTGTATCGCGAAGCAGTGGCACATGCGATAGCTTCACGCGCCAATGTAAAGATGAGATGACTTACGGGATACCCATTTTGCTTCTGGGGGCTAAAAGAAAGAGGCGAAAAAACAAAGATATTTGGAAAAGAAGGACAAATAACCGGAAAGGCAATTATTGAACTAGTAGAACACGACTTGCGATAACGGTGGAGATGGTTGATGGAGACGGGGGAGATTGGGTTTTTTCGCCTGAGGCTGGGGGTGGCTAGAGTGGCTGGATCACGTGCGTATTGTTCAGGCAAATCTTTCATTAGCACACTTGTGCAATGTCTTTTTAGGCAATCAATATAGAGGATTGCTTCGTAAAACTCCTTAATTGAATTAACTGGTAAATGTCTGAATTCTATAACTAGGGACCTCTCATATTGTAGCAAAGAGAAGAGATTTATGCCTGAGGCATAATTATAAAATCACGTGGGCTATTCCTCCGATCACGGTAAGCTCCGGCCTTTTGAAGGTGGACTACCGTAGCCTACCCTCATTTTGGCTTTGCTTTTCTTACTGACAATGAAGCTTTGAAGTCCTGAACCTGCCTGTCGCTAGCTTATCCTTTGGTCAATAATGACAATTGACCGCGAAATTCCTATTACGCTACACTCGGAGGAATGATTGAATTAGGATTGAGTCGGGTTGCGAGTCTGCTTCAGCAGACTCCGCTTTCATGGAAGGCCGTTCACATTGCTGGAACCAACGGTAAAGGATCTATCAGTGCCTACCTCTCCCATTTGCTGTCCACCGGCGGAGTGCGTTGCGGCCGCTTCACTTCCCCGCATTTAATTGATCGGTGGGACTGTATTACAATCGGAGAGAAAGTGGTCCAGGAATCCCTTTTCCGACAGTTCGAAGACCAAGTCAAACTACGAGATCAAACCCTAGGCATCGGTGCCTCCGAATTCGAGTTGTTGACCGCAACAGCGTTTGAGATATTCAACCATGAACGAGTCGAAGTTGGTGTGGTCGAGGTGGGCATGGGAGGCCGTCTAGATGCAACAAATATCCTGAATAATGTTCTCGTCTCGGTCATTACAAAGATAGGGGTAGACCACCAGGCTTTTCTTGGATCGACCATTCGGGAGATTGCCCGTGAGAAGGCAGGCATACTCAAACCCGGAGTCCCTTGTGTGGTAGACAATACAAACAGTGCGGAAGTGGTTGAAACTGTGAGGTCTCGCATTCAAGAACTGGGTATTGATTCCTTGTTTGTCTCTCCTGCAACTGTCTCCGAACAAATTCCGGCACTTGCACCTTACTTCCAGAAGTTTGATCTAGAGCCTCACCAACAAGAAAACATGTGCTGCGCAGTCTCCGCACTTCGTCTTGCCCTTTCTCGGCTACGACCTGAGATGGATGCATTTTCGTTGCTTCCATACCTGGCCGATGTAACATGGCCGGGCCGTTTGCAAAATATTGTCCTCCAACCTTTGATTGGTCGTGCAGAGCCTATCCTGCTCGATGGTGCCCACAATGCGCAATCTGCCGAAGTCCTCGGCAAGTACGTGGACCGCAAAATGCGTGTTCAAGGCCAACCGGTGACTTGGGTTGTTGCTGCATCAAGTGGAAAGGATCTAGCCGATGTGTTTGGCTCCATTATCCGGCCCGGAGACCGAGTTGCCACCGCCGAGTTTGGTCCCGTGGATGGAATGCCCTGGGTCCAGCCAACTAACGCCAAAGAGCTCGCCTCTTCCCTTAAAGCTATCCAAAATATTGGCCAAGTCCAGAGCTTTGAAGGGGATTTGCTCCCTGCCATTCAGTGGGCTAGTGAGGAGGCCCAAGGGGGGCCTCTTGTCATTGCTGGTAGCTTGTACCTTGTTTCTGATGTGTTGCGCCTTCTCCGTGCCCAAAAATGATACCCTGTATAGAATTGATTGGATTCCCCGATCTATATCAGTAAATAATAGAATTCTACGGCAACAACGAGCCTTCTATTTCCTTTTCCACCTCTCATCCCCTGTAATAAACTGCGCTATACATTAATATATTGTATCCTTTTTGGTCAAATGCCAAAAAAATTGCACCAAGCTGGGTATTATAGGGCTGATCGGCGATTGTCCAGCACAGCCTGCATGATGCGGCGGGTGGAGCACGAAAGTTCAAAACAACCACGATTTCTTTGCGAACGACCCCTTTCACGCCCTATTGTCGTCTCTATTAGATCGATTATTTTCAGGATTCTCCATGGTGATTGTATTCATCTGAAGATCTTACATGCGCCTCGACTTGTCGTGGAAACGGCTCTCTAGGGCGTGAGAGCTGAAGTGCTGGAATGTTCACTTGGTGAGACCCTCCCCACAACGTCCGCACGCGAACGCTCATTCGTGATGCTTGTTTGTGCATTGATAGACTCGGACTAATTGCCAATAATGATTGCCAGAACCTGTGGACATGACCTCTGAGACCGTTGCTCTCAGCACTTCTAAGGTTGCCTCCTTCCTCGGCTTTCACCCCACCCCCCTCCACCTTAAACCACATCGTGAGACCGACAGCCAACTCGAACACGTATTAGGATACGGTCGATCCTAGTCCGCTGCATCATGGTCGCTCGACCCGGCGAAGGGAGCGAAGGGCAGCATCGCCCTCTCACCCCCTCCTCGAGAACCCCCGGAACACCGATAAAGCCGCGATTGACACGAGTCGGAGCGAGTCCGACAAAGCGAGAAGAGAAACCGAAGGAAGATAAAGTTTTGAAGTCGTCGGCAAAAGATGTTGCAGAGCTTAAGGACTATGTATGGATATAACGCCCTGTTTTCCCGCAAAACATGGATTGGGCAGATGCTGACCTTGGGTGTTGATGGTAGCAATTGGGGGACTGTCTGGGCAAAGGAGCTTTCGGTTCCGTGTACCGCGCGTTGAATTGGAATACTGGGGAGACTGTCGCCGTCAAGCAAATCAAGTTGACGGATCTTCCCAAGAGTGAATTGCGCGTTATCATGGTATGGGATCAAACCAGTCTCGGCGTTCATCTGATGTGCTAACACGCGACGCAACAGCTTGAAATTGACCTTCTAAAAAATCTGGATGTGAGACACCCGCCAAAATATATCAAGGCCCGTACTGATATGGTCCTTGCAGCACCCCAACATTGTGAAGTACCACGGATTTGTGAAATCCGCTGAAACTCTGAACATCATTCTCGAGTATGCCTCTCCCGGCTTATTCATCGGAACACGACACTGATGGTTTATAGGTATTGCGAAAATGGCTCGTTGCATTCCATTGCCAAGAACTTTGGTCGTTTCCCTGAGAACCTTGTCGGACTTTATATGTCCCAAGTTCTTCATGGCCTCCTCTACTTGCATGAACAGGGTGTTATTCACCGAGATATCAAGGGTGCAAACATTTTGACCACCAAGGAAGGACTCGTCAAGCTTGCAGATTTCGGTGTGGCGAGTCGGACCACGGGCTTGAGTGAATCAAGCGTAGTTGGTACGCCGTACTGGATGGCGCCCGAAGTAATTGAGCTTTCAGGCGCAACGACAGCTTCCGATATCTGGAGCTTAGGGTGCACTGTCATCGAGTTACTCGAGGGAAAGCCCCCTTATCATAACATGCAGCCCATGCCAGCATTATTTCGTATTGTAAACGATGATCACCCTCCATTTTCCCAGGGTGCCTCGCCGGTATGTCTTTCTCGATTGTTTAGACATTCGTATACAACGCTGACTTTACCTAGGCTGTGAAAGACTTTCTTATGCAATGTTTCCAAAAAGACCCCAACCTTCGCGTCTCGGCAAGGAAGTTGCTTAAACATCCGTGGATTGTCAATGCGCGCAGAACTGAATCTGTGATCCCCAAGAAGTCTACAGAATATGAAGAAGCCGTCAAAAGTGTCCAAGAATGGAACGAGGCGTTGCGGTCACCCGAGACCGGAACTTCAAAGAAAAAGCAGAGGCCAGACCACCCCAGTACAGCAGGCCTGTCATCTACCCGGAATAACCCATTAGTCGATAGCCTACCTTCCCCAACCTCTATCAAATCCACGGATCGCTTCCGTTCACCTGTGTTAGCAGGGGACGACAATTGGGACGATGACTTTGCTACTGCAATCTCTCCTAGCGCACTCAAGTTGCCCCATCTACGGCCACATGATAACTTTGGGGGCATGCTGTCTTCCGAGAGACTTAAAGCTTTTGCGTCACTTGATGGGACTATACTCAAATCGGATGACAATTCTGATCCCTTTGAGGATACCTCAGGCTTCTCAGACGACGATTTACAGACCATTCGACCATATCCTGTCAAACCTTCTGTAGCAGAGCCTTCCAAACCTCAAAGCCCTGCAGTCTCCCAGCCCGGGCCCAATGCCCCCGTTCCTGCATTGCAAAATGTCCCAATGCTCACCCAAAATCCTATGCCGAGACGCACTCGTCCGACTCCTCGTCCGACCAATCTCTACAAGGAGAACACTGTTGATGATTATTCAGATCTCATTATGGCCAACGAGGATGTACTAGATCGAAAACTGGGTGGTTATCAGGTACAGTCTTCTCTGGCAAGACTTCAGTTCCGTGTATGATTCTAACGTTTTCCAGGACTTCGAGGATGATCCCTCATCACCCATTCATGAAAACATAGGATACAACCAAGTAGATGACGACTTTGGTGGCCCGCATCCCCAGCTGCGCAAGCAGCTTTCTGTGAAGCGCGACCGCTCTACCATTGAGATCCAGAGGTTTGCTGAGAATGAAAATGATGAGGACTTCTCTGATATCCTTGGGGCCGGTCAAGCTGCTCTAGATAAGGCAGAGAGCGACGATGGCTCAGATCAAAGCACATTGATGCTAAACTCGAAGCTGTCTAACTCATGGCTAGGAGACCAAGAAGACGAGGATGATCCCTTTGCGCAATTGGAAGAAGGCTTCGATGAGGTTGACCTGGAAGAAAACATCGCACGCGATAAATATGCACGTCTTCGCAACCAGGTTGAGGGTCTTGTTGACTCTCTCAAGACATCCCAAGACGAAGAAGTTCTTGCGGAGATTTCTGAACAATTGTTCACAATTTTCTGTGACCTCCCAGAGACTAAAAACATCATCATCAGCGCTCACGGTATGCTGCCAATTCTCGAGATTCTTGACACCACTCGCCGGCGTGATATCGTCTTCTGTCTGTTGAGGGTTGTCAACGCAATCATCTACGATGACTATGAGGTCCAGGAGAACCTTTGCTTCGTCGGTGGAATCCCTATCATCAATGAGTTTGCGTCTAAGAAGTACCCCCGCGAAATTCGACTTGAAGCTGCGGCTTTCGTGCAGCAGATGTACCAAACTTCCACCCTGACACTCCAGATGTTTGTCAGTGCTGGAGGTTTGAATGTCCTTGTCGAGTTCCTAGAGGACGATTATGAAGATGAACGCGAACTGGTCTTGATCGGCGTGAACGGAATTTGGAGTGTCTTCGAGTTGCAAGTAAGTATTTCACCTTCATTGCACTTTGCACTCGGATCTAACTATTTTCTATAGGGCTCCACTCCCAAGAACGATTTCTGCAGAATCTTGTCCCGCAACTCTGTTCTTGACCCCCTATCTCTTGTTCTAAGTCGTGCTCTCGATGAAGATGGGGAGTTGACAGAAGTCATCGAGGGTCGTATTGCCAATATCTTCTTCATATTCTCGCAGGCCGAGAATCATGTCAAGGAGATGGTTTCTGAACGAACAGTCTTGCACAGTATGGATTATTTCTTACAATAAACTTTTGCAACGTTCTACGCTAACAATTTATTCAAGGAGTTTTGAAAGAATTGAGGCGAATGAGTCCAGTTCATCAGATTACGATGTTGAAATTCATCAAAAATCTGTCGATGCTTTCAACCACTCTAGATTCCCTCCAGAACTCCAACGCCATCGATGTCTTAACTGATCTGCTTCGATCGAACCTGAGAAAATCCCACTTCCGCGAGCTCTCAAACCAGATCCTCAACACCATCTACAATATGTGCCGCCTGAACAAGTCTCGGCAAGAAGATGCTGCATTGAACGGTATTGTACCGCTTTTGCAAAAGATCGTACTCACAGAGCGGCCGCTGAAAGAGTTTGCCCTACCAATTCTCTGTGACATGGCACAATCTGGGAAAGTTGGCCGTAGGGAGCTGTGGCGCAACAAGGGTCTGGGCTTTTACATCTCTTTGCTCTTGGATCCATATTGGCAAGTCACTGCTTTGGATGCTATTTTCACATGGTTTGTCTCCCGCTCCGATAGCGTAGTTGCTCCCGAAGCTGACAATGAATAATAATTAGGCTTCAAGAAGAAACCGCCAAGGTCGAAGAGCATCTCTTGGATGGTATATTTGAGAGCGATACATTTGAGGGCCCTATTACATTCACTGGTGCTATTGCGGAATGTTTGAAGCTTTCCAAAGCTAACGCATTCGAAAACACTCTTGAACCTCTGCAAAAGCTTCTCCGACTCAGTCCTCCAGTTGCATCCACCTTTGCGCGGCCCGATATTTTGCAGAGGCTGAGGCAGAAGCTGCACCACACAAAAGCTGCCGTCCGACTTAATCTTTTGCGTATAATCGCCAGCATCTGCGATTCAAACGAAGAGCAAGGTGGGCTACTCGCAACCTATGGCCTTCTCGACGCTATTCGGAACATGGAGAACGACCCCGCAGTCCTTGTCAGAGATATGGCAGGCAAGCTCGTTCGATCTAGCGAGGCATATGGCGTCAGCAAACGCAGACCGGCAGCCCGACGACAAAGCACATGCACTACCCCTCCAATCTTATTCTCGGCATCATCTACCCCATCCACACCTTCATCGCACCGCACCGGCCAGTCAAGGGGATATCTGGAAGGTCGGGACACTCCTCGGCACCCACGGAATTCTCTCAGTGTTTCTTCGCTTGCTATGAGACCTGGCAGTCGAGATGGCAACAATCCGGTTCTTGGATCTGCCGCCAATGGAAGCAGTGCGGCCGCTGCCAGGCCCCGGTCTGCCCGACCCCTCTCTAGTAGAATGACTCACGTTGAGCTGTTGCGTGAGGAAGACAACAAGACTCCAAGCTCGCTAAGTCGGCGACCTTCAATTATCCCTCGTCGCCGCCGCCCAACCCTCGCAGACTCTGAGTGGACGTAATCCGACGTCCGAAAACGTCTATTGCGGAATCAAATGTTTGTGTTATTCCGATTTCCCCACGTCATAGTAGCCTTTCGTACACAGGCAACGGCGTTATCAACTCTAAATGGACTTTGGGGGTGATGGTGCATGGCTTTCCTACTTTGTAAAACCCCTTTGTTATTATGTGAGCACTGGTTGCTGCACATAGAGTCTATGGTTTTCCTTTCTGTTCAAATCAATAATTCTTTCTAATTTGCACAAGTGTCTTTGAGTAAGCTCATAAGTGAACAGTTCAATATGTACAACATTGTACAATAGGCATATCAAGGGCATTGTATTTGTTGGTGGCTTGAGGCCAGCCCTTGATATACTTCCAACCCCACACTCTCTTTCGATACGAAGTTATGCTTCTTTTGCACTCATTTCGCTATCGTATCTACTGGTCAATCCCATCCTTCAACTGATTCAACACCAATATAGCTATGACGTCTGTTATGGGCTGATCTATAGATCTCGGGATCACGTGGAGCGCCGAAGCCGATTGGCGGCGAGAACCGTGAAAAATCTCTCTGAGCCGACAAAGATCATACGATGAATTGAGCCCAGAAACGCCTACAAGCCCTATCAGTCCCTTCCTCTTTTCTTTTGGCTTTTTTCTCTGGCCGGTGGCCTTCGCTTCGGCATGAGCGCAGCGCTTCGCGTGCCGTTGCGGGCATTCAAGATTGATCCCGCTACGGTAGTCGGGAAAACGTCCAAACCCTCGACACCTGCATCCTCGTTTCTTCTGGCCTCGAACTCGCCGCTACGACAGTCGCCCTCTTCCGGTGTGATCAACGCTCCATCATGGGGTCGTTCAATGTCCTCCTGGGGCTCGACCCTCGCCGCTTCACGCCGTTCTTTTTCTGCGAAGGCTTCGCCTCTCTTGTCTTCGAAGAATAAGAGCCAGCACAAGTCCGAAAATGAGCCCAATATGAGTGCGTCGCAGCGAAGTATGATCAAATGGTTTATAATTGGAAGTATCCTCGGTTTGGGCGCAGTGACGTTCTCCGATCAAGCCCAGCATGCGTTGCAGGCGGCGAAACGCAGCGGGCGCGTCGTTGGCACATTAGCTGTCTGTATCAATGAGTAAGTGCACTGCCTCTCTAGACCTTTTCTATGTTGCGCCTTGACGAAATCGCTAACGCAACCTCGAATCGTCGCAGCTACCGTGTTACCCTGAAACAAGAGGCCTCGTCCCCCGAAGAACAGAATGCACTGATTAGCGCATGCCACAAGCGATGCGCCGAGCGTACACTTCGCGTCCTAGAAAAGAATGGATCGATTTTCATCAAATTGGGCCAACACCTCAGCAGCATGGGCTACCTGCTTCCCATCGAATGGACCTCGACCTTCATCCCGCTCCAGGACAAATGCCCCGTTTCGTCAATTGAGTCAATCGCCGAATTGTTCCGCAAAGACACAGGCCAGGATATTACCGAGCTGTTCGCCTCGTTTGAATCGAGGCCCATTGGTGCTGCATCACTGGCTCAGGTGCACATTGCTACATTGAAGGAAACCGGGCAAAAGGTCGCTGTTAAAGTCCAGCACCCCGCGCTGGACGAATGGGTGCCGTTAGACTTGGCTTTGACTCGATTCACTTTCTCTATGCTCAAGCGCTTCTTCCCTGAGTATGACCTGGAATGGTTGTCCAAGGAAATGGATTTCTCGCTACCGCAAGAGCTGGACTTCCGAATGGAAGCCCAGAATGCTACCCATGCCAGCGAGTACTTCAAAGAGCACTCCGATGCTCCACTAGTCATTCCTGAAGGTTCGTAATTCTGCCAATCCTGACTTTATGTGTATGGTTTGAAACTAACTAGACCCAGTGATGTGGTCCCAAAAACGTATCCTCGTCATGGAGTACATCGCAGGCCACCGCCCCGACGACCTGGAGTACCTGGACGCCAACAACATCGACCGTGATGAAGTTTCCGCCGCTCTCGCGCACGTCTTCAATGAGATGATCTTCGGAGACAACGCCCCACTCCACTGCGATCCTCACGGCGGCAACATCGCCATCCGCCCCAACCACACCCGCTCACACCCCAACTTCGACATCGTCCTCTATGACCACGGACTCTACCGCAACATCGACCGCGACCTGCGCCGCAACTATGCCAAGCTGTGGCTAGCCGTTATCGACGCGGACGTGCCGCGGATGCGCGAATTCGCGTACAAGGTCGCCGGCGTCACGGACAAGCAGTTCCCGCTCTTTGCCAGCGCCATTACCGGTAGAGACTACAGCGTTCTCACAAATGAAAGTGTGGTTTCTGCGCGAACGGCCAAAGAGAAAGATGATATCTCGGGTGCATTGGGTGAAGGCATGCTGCAACAGCTGGTTGTCTTGCTAGGCCAAGTTCCGCGGATTATTCTTCTCATCTTGAAGACCAATGATCTCAGTATGTATTCACTTTTGACTCTCAATTCTTTTGGATATCATCGACTAACACCCTCCCAGCTCGCAGTCTAGACGAGAACCTTCACACACGTCAGGGCCCAATGCGCTCTTTCCTTATCCTCGCGCGATACGCTACGCGCACTGTCTTTGAAGAGCAGCTAGAAATTATTAAGGAGTCTGGCGGTGTGTTCCGCAACCTCTTCCGCTTCATTTGTGCCTACGCGAGTTACCTTCGCGTTGAGGTCAAGTTGTCCGTTTATGAGACTGTGCTGTCCTTGAAGACTCGCTTCGGCCTCCGGAGTGTTTAGACAGTGTCTTTTTGCAGATTGCTTGCGCTTGGTGTCTTTTCTTCCTTTGTTCTGTTTTCCATTATATCCCTTGGTTTTGTTTTGGTTCATTGGCACGGATTGTCTTGAGTGGTCTGTCTGTGCATCAGCGATGGCGTTCTATATTTCTTTTCACATATGGCCTCTTCGTCTCTTGCGTGGATTGTTAGAGGGTGGATTGTCCTATGTTTCCAGGTTTCGTTCTGCGGTGATTTTTGCAGAAAGCAAAGATTCTAGTGTGATCTTGTACAAATAGATAGATTGTGGATAATTCATAAATCATAGACTGCTTCTGATATTCCAAGTCTACCTATGTACTTGATTTCCTCTGCCATTTACTGGCTTTCCCATTCTGTTTTAGTGCTCAGCCCTCGTTGCTTTTTGCTCACTGATCCTCAGCTACGCAGAGTCTAGTCCCAAAGTCTACCTAGGTATTCTCAATTATTCTCATTCTCTGCTCCTGGCATTCTAGCCCGGGCACATCACTGCTGTACCTTACTGTCATTTGGGCGCGAAGCTGAGGCCAACAGCGAAAGCTGACTGACCGAGAGTAGATCACTGATGTTTGTACTGCCATCCTTTGATAGTGCTAAACCGCCTGCCCCTCTTAGATCCCGTATGAGTTTTTCAATCCTTTCTACGCGGCCACTTGCATGCAAGATGTTCCCAATGACAGCATGCAACTGTAAGTACTGGGGTTCAGGAAGATGGTAGCGATGGTCGTGGCTAGTCAACATCACAACCCTATCATGGGGTAAGAAGGGTGTGTAGGCAGATGAGAAGCGTGGAAATAGTTTGAGACGGTAATGATTAGGCATCGGAGTGTCCTCAAGAACAAATCGGAAGCGGCTGAACTCTTCAGAAAGGGGACTGATCATCAACATGATATTGTTCTCTCGATTCACATCTTTAGGTGATATATTGAGGGTGAAGCGGAGGCTTGGGAAGTAACGAAAGATACTGTCCCACACCTGAGAGGTAGTCTGTCTTTCATCATTGAGACTGCCAAGGGCAAACGGAAGAATATGAGCAGCTTGTAAAATGGCGGTAATCTCGCCAGGGGGGAATTCGTGATCGGAGCTCCAGCTCTTCGTAATGGCACATCGATATCCATCTCGTCTTAGATAGTTTCTACAAAGTCGTTCTTGGTCATTTTGACTTGCTGTGTCAAAGCCGACACGGGGTGATGAAGTAATGACAGGCGTCTTCTCACCCTTAGATAGAAGAGGGCGTAGAAAGCCGGACGAAACGACAGGGCTGAAGCTCTCTTGCGACTGCGACGTCGTGGCTTTCAGGGCCCACGGAGGTGTAGGGCAGTAAAGACAAAGAGATGTGAAAGGTTAGAAATTCAAGGAAACGCGAGAGTTGGAGAAAAAGAGATAATCTGACTTAGAGATGAGGAAGTACATAAGGACATAATGAGGTAACCGGGGAATATATGAATATACATGTGTAAGTGTTGTGTTCTTAAAAGAGAGTGACATGCTATAACTACATAACTAACACCTTCTAGGTAATGCGAATATTGTCTCTCGGGCTCTAACTAGTACTCTAATCCTTCAACATCAGAAACACCCCTGCAATGATTTCCTGCTCAGATCCGTGATCAACTCGCGTTCATTACGCCTTCAGGGAGTGTTCGTGGAAGTTGACAGCAGACTTCACTCCGTACCAAAGAAACTCAAGAATGGCTACCCTTATACCCCGCGGATATCGCTCCACCACTGAATACTGTTTCGACGAAGCGCAAGCCGACGCCATTGTACGGACCACTGCCTACCACCGCAGAGCCTACTGTCTATCAGTGATCTGGTACTCGCCTCATGAACACGTCGGTATTCGGCCGTCAATGGCATCATCCTTCCAACAGGCTTCGAAAGTTGGAATCGGCTACCTCGACCGGCTACCCCTCGAACTCTTGTTTGACATATTATACCGTCTGGATATGCATTCCGTATTCAAGTTTCGACAAATCAGTCTCAGATCAAGACAGATCGTAGACTCTCTCAACCAGTATCAGAGTGTAGTCTCGCATGGACTAAACCTCTTCTGCACCTTATTACGGACTGGACTTGCCATCGACATTTCTCTACTCGACTTTTACGACGCATTATGTATCAAGAACTGCACCCTTTGCGGCGAATTCGCCGGATTTATATCCCTTCTAGTATGGAAGCGATGCTGTTTCAAATGCCTCCAGGAATCTCCAGAAACCCAAGTGCGGACTCTCGCCTCAGTCCGAAAACAATTCCACATGACCAAAGACAACCAACTAAGGTCATTCAAGTCCTTGCCTGGGATATATTCGATGAATGAATCTACGCAAAATACCCGCATTACGATCGTCTCTCTTTATCAAGCTACTGCTACTTTAGCTTATAAACGACAACCGCATACAACTTCGCAAGCCCAAGCGAGCTCGGATAGAAATAAAAAGTTCAACTTCATGGCGTCGTGCGCGCTTCCTTATTACGATAAGCAGACTGGCACAGTGGAACGCGGAATTTCGTGTGCCGGGTGTCAACTTGCTATTGAGAAAGATATTATCGGTACTAGGGACAGGGACTGGGGATACGAGGCTCGAGACAAAGTGTATGCGCGAGACGGCTTTTTGGACCATTTTCGGTGGTGTGAACAGGCACAGCTCCTATGGAGATCGAGTGGCGAGGGTAGAAACCGGCCACCCGAGTTGCCTGTCGCTGCTCGGACAGGAGGCTATTTTCGGAGAGGATGATAATCGCATGGGATCCGTTTGTTGATGTATTGCAGCCACGTCTAGAATTGAGCTGGTAATCCAAAAGTACTATCAGACTTGTGTAGTCGACGTTCTGAATATCCGTTTCTTGCTGATGCAATAAAAGAAGAGACTGTGGAATCCGATGCCGCTACTGTCTGTTGAAAGCCTATTACTTCCAAGTCTACTTTTACAAAAGGGTAACTGTTCTGGTATCACTGTTTCATTGGAAACTATCAAGGCGCTGCTTTTCAGAAAATGGAGATGAGAGTATCGATCAAGGATCCCACATACCGAGGCGCCGTCGCAGAAAAAAAAGAAAAAGGACGTATCAGAACGTGAAAAGAAAAGGGAAATATGTACATCAAACAAATGGGCAATTGTTCGTTTTCATCTCATCCATCGTCATCTCTTGGCGCACATTTTCAGCGACATCAAGTACAACGAATCCCAAATGCACATCAGTTCTTGTCGATTGTCCGACAAGAACAAGCATCCTTGATCAAATGATTGTGTATTAAGACAACCTCGGAATTAAAATCGCAGAGTTCGTGAAACGAAACGAGTGAGCTGCGTCATTCCGACAGCATCACACCGTCAAAGGAGAAATGAATTTAAGCAGCAGGGCTGGTGGTAGTCTCGACCTTAACATCAGGAATGACGCCGCCCGTCCCAGACAGATCAGTGGCACGGGTGTTGGGGTTCTTGGTGTAGTAGTTGGCAATGGCAGACTTGATAGCGTCCTCAGCGAGCATGGAGCAGTGCACTAAGAAAATATTAGCATGGGAACCGATCAAAACCATCACAGGGGACATACACTTGACAGGAGGCAGACACAACTCCTTCGCCACATCGGTGTTCTTAATCTTTCCAGCCTCGTCGAGGGTCATACCGCGCACGAGCTCAGTCAGGTAACTGGACGAAGCGATGGCACTACCACAGCCGAAGGTCTTGAAGACGACGTCGTCGATACGGCCGGAGTCCTTGTTCACGCGGATCTGCAACTTCATGACATCGCCACAGGCGGGCGCGCCGACGAGACCGGTACCGACGTCCTGGTCGCCCTTCTTCATGGAGCCGACATTGCGGGGATTGTTGTAGTGGTCCAGGACCTTCTCGTGGTATCCTCTGCGCTGTTGAGCTGGGGCGGGAGCAGCACGGCGGATGGCGGGTTGAGCGGACTGCAGGCCGGCGAGGGGAGAAAGGGTGCTGCGAGTGGCGATGGAGCCGACGCGGGGAGCAACGGTGACTAGGCGTTTGAACATGTTGGATTATTATGATGGGTATCGTTGATGGGGTATGTGTTCTGAGGAGTGATGTAGTTGTTGAAGGCGAAAAAAGATGGATCTGATAGGGAGAAAGTGATGAATTCATAAATAATCTGATCGGGTCTTAGATAAGCACGCTAGTCCTAATGGGGTAGTTTCTTTGGCCGGATCCGCCGGTCGTCGGAGATTACAAAGATGACGTTCTTTTATCTCTTCGTTCTTCGAATCTGATATTTCGATGACAGAGGGGAAAAGTTGGGGATTTATCTCTCTATGCCAGTGATAATGCGTGCTGGTGATATCAGTTCTCAGGGGTGGCGACCTTTCTGCACCACTCGAGTTCTCCGCGGTGGACTCGACCGGTGAACGTCTTGTTTTCCGCCTCTCTCTAAGCCAATTGTTGGGCAATGATATCAAATTGTGGAGAGAAGTGATAGGCATGAAAGACAACCCTGGCGATCAATTATCGGTTCGATATTTTGCTATATTTCGACTATTCGAATACAATATATGTTTATCGCGCTATTACTACATTTGCGTATCTAAATAATACAGAGGCCATGTTCCCGCGGAGTTACATTCGGAGACAAAGTCGGAGTATAGTTCCACTTCTCGGCTTATTCCAATCGGGATATTCATTCCTGAATGAGAAAGTAAGTTCATACGTACGAGACTAACTGTATCTATCCTCGGCATTGCTCAATCATTCGTCATTTGCTAGTCAAACATTAGAAGGCTATATATGGGATTCACAAACTAAGCTTTTTGGTCCTTTTCTAAGGTCTACCCATAAGAAGGGACAGGAAATATCCATATAACCAGTCATCTAAAAGACTACCTGAGGAGACTACCAAGAAAGACTACCGGAGTGGACTGCCTGAAAAGACCACCAGGCTACGGCTACGGCCGCATAAGCAGCCGACTATCCTTGCATGATACGACGACGAAAGTTTTCCATCCTACAAGTAGAACAGAACTACTTGGCAAAAACCAAAAGGCACCTAGATGCAGAGTCGCATTCATTCAATATATCAAACGACCAACCCAAAGCTAAAAACTACATCGATATGCAAATTACAAAGCCTCACGAACAGCAGACTTGAACTAAACCAGGCGACAAATTAGCAAAGAGCAAAGAAAACCAAATGCATAACATACCGGAATAATCTGCGCATTCTCCATATCCCACACGCCAGAAGTGGTATAGATATCATTGTTAAGCAGCTCAAGCACCTGAGCCTCATTCTCCGCAACAGCAAGCATCATGCTTCCCTTGAAAGAGGGTGTCTCGCCATCAGCGGGGTGAGCATTGAGCATTGCGCCTGAGAAGAGACAATCCATGTCAGTATATGTACGTACGCTTGCGGACTTTCCACGGCACTATCTAGACACGGAAAACACAATAAAAGTAAATGAGTCACATACCACCGGCAACAATAGCACCACTCGCAACATTAGGCTTAACACCCTCGAGGTGCTTACTGAACACACATTAGCAAGACAACCTTCCACACGCACGTCCCGCGCGGACTCTAGATGCCAGGAAAGACTCACGGGCGAACCTCGAGACGCTTGGCCTGCGCGCCGGGCTTATCGGGCAGGATGCAAAGGAACTCTTTCTTAGCAGGGGCGGAAGACATTTTGCGGGATTGGAAAGCTAGGATTGGTTTTCTGGGGATTTTAGTCGAGGCTGAGGAGGAGAATAAGTGTGATGGCGGGACGCGGAGGAATGATTGCCGCGCGTGGGGGGAAAGCGGGGGGCTTTGCTTTGAAGGGCGCGGGTGAGATGGAGGGACATTGCGAAGGGAATGAAGGAAATAGAATGTAAACCAATTGATTTGGATTGGGGTTTCTGTCCACTTGTATAAAGTATGTGCAACGTCAAGCGATGTATACCGAATGTTTTTCCCTAGGGGGCCTTTCCTATTTGAGCTTTTATGATAGCCCTGGAGGCTCAATGAGTATGTCAGCACCGGCATGATTATGGGTCACGTGCATGATATCTAGCTGGAGGATGTAGGAGGTCGAAGGAGGTTGAGGCTCAGCAAGGCGAATAGCTTCATTCGTGAAATACCTAGAGCATACGGCCTGTGTGTTTGCAGGGAATGGAATCGTGCAATTGATTATATACATGAACCTCAGCAGATAGGCCGCAGCACAGGTATCTGCCTTGCTTCATCTGCAAGAAATCTAGACTCATCACACAGCATCTGGATTTCAACTGAGTTGGTCTGATATCCTGCCTCTCATCTCAAAAAAAAAACAGTCAAAGACGCCAGCTCAGCATATGACAAAATGAAAAAAGATGAAATGGAAAGGACAATTTGGGAAATGACCTGCATAGCAGAATCAGAATCAAATAGAGGAAACAAGAAAAAGACACATAGAAGACGGCCCGGTTCTCCCTAATGTAGGTTTTGCACAGATGACCGAGATGGAACTCGAGTGTACATGCCCGGATATACACAGCCCGTAAGGGATGTGTGTCCCAACACAAAATATATCAAGGCCTGGAGAACCGGCGAACTGTATAGACCTGCGAACCCGCCAAACAACATTTTCCCCCGTAGCGCCAAGGTAACAAATACACACACTCCCTAGAACGCGGCACGAAGATACTGTATTAGGGAAGTCATTAGGCTTTCCGTCGCGAAACATCCATCCAAGAAAAGAAGAAAAAAAAGAGGAAAAGAAAATGGGTCGGAAGTGAGGGAAGTGAAATCGGCCGTGGTTAGAAGCTGTCACGGATGGTAATCATGAAAAAACAACACACGGGCGGTAATGGAGATGGATGTTCGGACGGGGTGGGATCAAAGATCAACTTGATCTCAAGCGAGATTTCCAGCGGACGGAATGCAGAAACTAGAACGCTTTACGGTCCCCAAGGTTGCCGGGCTTCTCGTCGGTATCAATGTGCCAGACCACGTAGTTGGGCAGTCCAACCACCTGGTAGCCAGCTCGCTTGGCCATGCGGGCGAAACCTTCGGTCTCGGCTTGGTTCTCGAAGGCGTATGCGGGGAAGTTAATGCCGGAGCGGTGCACGTCGGCCTTGACGAGGATGTTGACACCACCAATTCCGTCAAGCTCCACCTCATCGTCCTTGTTGTTCCGCCAGTCACCCATGCCGACCAAGTAGGTGCGGCCAGTGTCATACTCTTTGTAGCCTTCGGCCAGAACGGTGTCGGTAGGCAGACTCGCGCGGAGACGGCGGCCCTTATCGGATTCGATCCATGAGTTGTAGTCAACTAGGAGTGAAGATGTCAGCAATCTGCATAGCACATAGGATGTCACGGGTATACATACAGCGACCCTCGATATCATGGCCATCCTGGTTATAACGGTGGAACCAAATGTCTAAAAGAAATCACGGTCAGCCAGCTGTCCAACATCCGATCCAAATTCTAAGCAAAAACACATACTTGGAACGAGGATATCCTTATCGTGGGCCATGAAGTCCTCCAGGATACGCTCGGGACAGTCGGTAATGTCCACGTCGCGCCAGTACACCCAGGAGTGATCGGCCTTCAGAGCGGAGTAGAGGAGGTAATTCCGGGCACGGGCGATAGCCTTGCGTCGTGGACCCTGTGCGGCGAACGAGTGTCGCTCCGCCACAGACATCTCAACGTCGGCACCGAAGTCCTTCTGGATAATGGTTGCGCTGCGGAAGCGAACTTTCTCTTCAGCGTGGTTCTGGATGCGATCGAGTTCGGAGGCGAGGTTGGCGAGGGTGTCGTCCTTGCAGTCACCAACAAGGAAGGCCAGATCGATCAAATCGTGTGGGTAGGAAAGTTTGTAAAGGAGGTCGAAGTATTTGGCCAGGTAAGGAGCGGCATCACGAAGAGGGGTCAGGATGAGTACACGTTCGCGGTTGAGAGCGGCCTTGGAGGTGGACTTGATGGGGTTCAGGTCGAGATCGGTGATAGTGGTGGAGTTGACTTCGTAGGGTTCGTGGCGGTTAAAGAGGACGGGGGTCTGGGCGTGGGCACTCCATTCGACCATCTCGTTAATGGACATCTCCATGGGTGACTTGTTCGAGCCATAGCAGTAGAAGCTGTTTGGGCGCCGAGTCAGTATGGAATAGTTTCCGGGAGGGGTGCGTGTCCTCTCACCTTTGCATCTCAGATGCAGACCTGCTGACACCGCGCCACATAAGGATGAGCAGACCCGTCAAGGCTATGGATACCAAGAAGCGAGTCCGCGTTAATAAAACGAGGATTGCCCTCCATGGCGGCAATCTGGCCTTGGCCGATTTCCAATTAACACCACCCTTTGGCAGCAGCATGATGAGAGGTAATATGAGTTGTGTAGAATTTCAGGGGCGATCCCGTCTCGAACACTCGTAAAAACCCCCCGAACGAATGTGGAGAAGAGGAGGATCGAGAGTGGTGAAGCGAAGGGTTAGGGAGAAAACAAGAAGGGAATCGGGGGAAATGCGATTGCCAAGAACGAAGAACGGCTGAATTCAGTTAAGACAACTACATCTCTCTGGTATTCTGCTATTTTGCTATATTCTGAGAATAATTGTTACTACATATGTAGTTATTAGATCTATTTCATTATTCTACTATTCTATTATTCTACTGGAATCGAATAATATCAAATGATTCACCTGGGCACCAGTCTGACAGCCGAGACCCTTTTTTCCTTAGTTTTATTTATAGCCTCGTCTAGAACCTCACTTAGGGGCTATTGGATATTACTACCAAGCACAATATATGACTATTACACCGTTCTTATTTTCTGCTAGTTGTATGGAGTACTAAGTACTAGTACTAAGTAGAGAGTACTCTGTAACCCCTATTATTCACAAATGTAGCCACTCGTAGCCACTTTAGCCACTTTCCTGCAGGGATTGCGTGTACCCTTCAATGTTGACAGTACTTTTCACACTCTTTTGGCTCGAATTTCTGTCATTTTTAATATGTAAACTTGTATTTATATTTTGCCTTTCTTTTTTTACTTTCCCTTGAATTCCATCCATTCCAAATTAGTCACAAAATAAAAAAGAAAGCAGTTAAAAATGAGTGGGATCTCCAACACGAGGTTAAAGTGAGACACGGGACCCAACCCATATTTTTATACGGAGTATGTTATACATAAGGAGTACATAGGCACCTCTATTTCCACACTTCAACCCACAACTAGCATAATTTTGAACTGCTAAAGAAAAAAATCAATCGGACCTCCCAAATCCCATCCAGACTCGGAGAACACTTGGCCGTTTCACAATGTCTGGACTGGTCTCCACCGAGCCTGAGGCCTTTGATCGACAGCTGATTCGTCCTTGAAGAAATCTCTTATGATATCGCTTGGAAATTGTTCGCATTCTGATGTCGTAGGCCCAGTATCGAAAGAATGTTGAAGAAATGCCTGTATGTTTATATGATCCACCGAAAAGGGGGGTGGATATATCTTGACCAACCTAAACTGTGTACATCGTGGTCTAATATAGAGAGAGCGATTATATATCTCTATACAGACTATCGGCATGGAATCCATCATTCACTAAATGGCTGTACTTGATTAGTGAATACATCGTACTTTAACCACTCCACGGGCTGGTGGGAAAAGCTTTACACAGCAATGCTCAACGCTTGCTATCGACCAACATTACTACTATGATCGTACAAAAGAATATCATTTTCATCAAGCATTTATTCGTAACTATAGACATGGAAGAAAAGAAGAAAGTGACAAAGGAAATAAGGAAATAGTCAAGAGCAAAATATATCCACCCGAACACAATATATCCATATCATAAACGCCAAAGGACAGACAAAAAGAAGAAAAAGAAGAAAAGGCACCGTGTTTGTCCAAGAAAGAAAAATGAAAAGGAAAGATGAAAGGAATCCTGCAACAAAATCAATCAACAAAGGAAAAGGATTCAAGCAAATAGGGAACCTCATGTTCATCCCCGAGATCAAAAGCAAATATTGTTACACAATGCAGGCGCTAAATGCACATGGAGCGGGAAGACGGAAGGACTAAGCCAAGTCCCGCGAGTAAGGGAGAACAACCATAGCTGCAAGGGCCTCATATGAAAAGGAGGATGTAGCACAGACAGAAAAGTAGACTCGTGATATCATCAGGGAACAGTGTTCAATATTGGGGCGTGCATCGTCAAAATTCACCGCGACTTTATGGAGACGCAATGGCAGAGTGGCGACGAGACGGCGCAGGAAATGAGAAAGACGAAGACTGGGAAGGAGGGAAGGCAGGAGAAGAAGGATCAGTCATCGGCGGAGTGGGAGTGAGATAGGAACTGCCAAAGGACTGCGAGGTGGAACTAGGCATGGAATCATAGTAAGGAGCAGCGTAGGAAGACTCGGAGGGCATGCTAGCAGCGATTTCATCGCAAAGAGCCCGCATGCCAGGTAGGCCGTTCTTCTTCTGGCGTTTGTGTTCGGGGAACTCGAGGACGGGGCCGGGGCTGGTGCTCTCAGACTTGGGGGAGCGGAACATCTGCTCGTAGGACTTGAGCTGGAACTCAAGGGCGCGGTTACGGTCAGCGAGGATCTCGTTCTCGGCCTTGGTGGCCTTGAGCTGTTGTTGGGCCGTCTGGTTCTGCTGCTGTAGGGAGCTGACTAGCTGCTGCAGCTGCATGCAGCGGACCTGGGGCTGCAGCTTCTCTGAGAGCTGCGGTGTGACCTGTTCCTGGCGGATAAGGTGGACAATAATGGCAAGCATGAAGTCAATTAGGTAGATGGCTCCTTGCACGATGTGTTCCTTGGATTGAGTAAGGCTCTTGGAAGGGTTCCAGCCTGCACGCTCAAGGAAGAAATCGTGGATGCGGCTGTCTAACTGGCGGTGCAGCTCGCTGAGATTGCTGCGGCGGTTGCCCTCGGCGATGCGGTGCTTCTCGCGCTGGTCATCTTCATTAGATTGCGCGCTGCCCTTGCGCTTACGGCCACAGAGCTGCTGGAGAGGCGCCTTGCGGTTGAGGTTCTGTGGGGCCACTAAAGCCATGATCTCGCTCTGGGACAGATCATTGGGCCAATCAACCGAGTTGGACTTTTGCATGGCAAATGACTCTTGCCAGGAGCCTTCGGCAGAGTTGGCCGGCGAGGGAGGTGTGACGATGTGCTCCGCAGCTGCCCAAGGCGACTTGAATTGGAAAGTGTCCTGGGGCCCTGGGGTAGTAGGAACAAGGGCGTCCTTCACGTTGAATGGGCTGAAAGGACCACGGGGTGGCGGAGGCAAAATTTGAGGAAGAGGAGGCAGTCGGCGCTCCTCGCCCACATCGGAGGCAGTCATACTGGTGCTGGAGCTGAGAGAACTTTGAATATATGTTAGGACATGCAGGCCGATACCAGGACAGTGAGGCAACTCACGGCAGAGAGCACCGGCGGGAGATATCGTCAGTAGTAGAACCCATTTCTTCATACATCGTAGTTGGTCGTTGAGAAATGCGTGATATGTGCAGTGACGAGTGTGTCGGAAGTGGTTCAAAGTATGTCGAGAGGATATATACTGAAAGATCACGGGTGATTCGTGTTCTTGTGCAGATTCGGGTCGATGAGTCGTAGATTGAATGGCGAGAAGAGTGCAGATAAAACAGAAGTTGTATATGCACAGTAATGGACAAAGTGGGCAGGGCTATAGACAGAATAGAAAAGAAGCAGAATCGAAAACTACACGAGGCGAGTGTATACAATGAAACAATGGATAGAAAGGGATATCATGAGGGCTGGGGTGCATGTTTATATGTCGATTCGGATGGTACTTTGTTCCTTATTCCCAGATTCCACCTCTCCGGACCCAGGCGAGGGGAACCATGAACCAGGGCCGATCCTCGACAGACATGAAGCGCGGAATTTCGGATGTCATACAGACAGAGTGTGCATTTCCTTGCCCCACAGCTTCATCACGACGGGGAAGCAAGATGGGCATCCCGGGGTGCTCTGGACCACTTGCTAGTGCCCGCTTGGGCCCGGGAAGAAGCGCCAGCGAAGAAAATAATTATATTCGGAATTACAGAGAGTATCTGTCACATCATGCACAGACCGAACCTCACATACCAATCTTGTTAGATCGACGAATGAGGGGAATACGATCAAGACCGAGAGAGAGGTTCATGATGATCCAGGGCCCCTAATTTGTCACCGAACTGTTGGGTGTCGCGATCGACACGGGGAAGATTTTAGTTCTTTTTTAGAGGCTTTAGGGCCCTTGCATCAATAATTATCCCAATTAATGACGTTGAAGGTTCTGTAAACCTCCGCAGAACTCATTTGGCTGCGAACTGTTCGTGGGAATGAAGCCAAAAGGAGGAGAGAAAAAAAGAAAAGCACTGAACAACTAAGGTTTACTTGCATACTCCACAGTATCTACGTACATCACCGACCATGTCCGTACTCATCAAATCCCCGCTTAGATCCCCCAATAGATGATGAAACGCTCGCTGTAACACAAGCTCAGGGTGCATTTCGGTATCCTGCATCGATAGTCAGGAGAAACTTCTATGATCGTGCTATACTATCAAGGGGTTACTCAATATCAAGCTAATACCCCTCGAGGCGCTTCTGGTAAATTTAAATTTTCCCTAAAGTAAATAGAATCAAGCAAGGACTGAAGTGTCTTGATACATGCGAGGAGCTAGGCATCAATAAGTATCAGGATCATAGTTCCATATAATGGAGTGCGAATAATTGGTCCACGAGCAGGAAGCCATAAGCGCCATTGACGGTTTCAGCGTTAGGATTGATGGCAAATATCATTATATTGGTATCGTCTAAGCGAACCATCACAATAGGCCAGAAACGACATGATCGGGGAAACCAGCGAGTTGGGACGAGACCCCAAGACCAGGGTACGGTTCCTGTCAGGCAGCGAATCATTAGAATCAGGATGATTTGGAATAAGTTGACACACAGACGTTAGGAAGTTGACATATCACATTACCTAGGTAAATAAATACTATATCTATAATATATAATATTAACTAGCGAAGCCCTAGAAACCCTAAAGATGCACACGTTCCCCGAGTGGAGATAGCCCTATGTTGAGTGTTTCTTTCTTTCTTTCTTTTTTTCTTTTTTTTCTTTTGGTGGGCATGCCCTTAATCTCCAAAATATCAAATACTCTACTCCATACTACGTTCATTTAATTAGAATACTCATCCCTGGCTCTTTGTCTCTAGAAGAACCAATGGTGGTGGAAATAGAGCTGTCATATTGTCCCTTCCCGTGTCAACCAACAGTCAATCAGCGTGCCTCATGGCGACTCCATCCAAGACACTAGTTCCCACGTTCTGGCCGTTCGTGTTCACAATCCCTATTATTCTATTATTCTGTATTCTGTTATTCTGTTATTTATTGCCGTGACAAAAACCCACATAAATTATGGACTTGCAATTCTATGCATTCTACTCCGTACGCGAGCTCCACACAGAGATAACCTCACCTGAATGCCCCCTCTTTCGTGCATTGCAGACTCCAATCTGGAACTCAATTCCTAGGGTTCCCTGTTTCCAGCATATGCACGCGATCGGTGGCTCTGAGCTATCTGCAGATGGCACGTACCAGCAATAACTCGAGGGGAAACTCACTCACGAACCATTCGAGTTCGGTCAAACTCTATACATGATTGATCCGAGAGTCCCCCGGACCAATCTGGGCCCTGAATAGCAATATTGAAATCTTTGGGTTTCAGAGATCAGAGAATAGACTCTGATCCCGATCCCTGGGGCCGATTCTGAGGGTATCAGCGTGAGCGCATCTACCCTATAGGTTACAAGGTCGATCGTGCCTCGCATTTCCAGTATGAATGCTGCCTGTGTGTTCTTACGGCTGTACTCCCTAAATGGTCCGATGATCATACTTTCGCCCCTCTTTCCATACACGGTATTCGCTACAACCTTGGAAAGCTCGGACAGGATCCCCGTCCCGTGCGGCTCTCAATTGTAAGGAATAACCGTATACGGAGTACAATTTATGAGTATCCGTTTTCCCGGGTCCCCTTTGCCTCCACGCTGTCATCGTAAAGCTTACAGTACTCTGAGCGCCCAATGAACGTCTCCAATGCCCTTCTCCCTCTAAATCATTCCCGATAGTCACCTTCCCGTGCCGCCTCATGACCTGTCAAGTTTCAACTGTCAGCGACGGGGCGGGGACAGTGTAATTGGGGGAATCTTATTCGAACACTATGTATTAGCGTAGATATGAATAACTCGACTATTTGATGATTTGAGATAGAAACTGGAATACTCTTCGGGCTGATCTTTGCTAAGCGATTAGGAACGCCTCATGCACGATGCAAGATCTTCTTTGTTTTTACTTACTACTCCGTATGCAGAAAGATGACCAGGATCAGGGATTGTAGGATAATATACCCACACGGGTCTCTAGTCCATGGTACGTGATTCGATCAGTTTCGTCAAGTGCAATATCGACCTATCTCGTTTTCTAGGGTGAAGGTCTTTTTCTAAATCTTCGATTATTATTGTCATATTCCCTGTTTCCACTCAAATCGCCCCTCTCACATTCCGTACATACAGTGCACTACTGTGCGTGTCGTCTCCACACTGGAGCATCTAGAATTTCCCGCTCGTTCTACTCGAGTGGCAGCATAGAAATGCAGACTCGTGTCAGACTGATCCCACGACGGAAGGGGCTGTGTATCATCTTAGTCTATTCGATAAAGAAAGCTATTTGCATGAATTGATGAGCACTGTACAGAATACCCTCCCCGCCTAACAGTGTTGATAGACAATAATTGTTATCCTCATACATAAGGACATTTAATATTGAAGACGGCGTTACCAGCAAGGGCAGACGATCATAACTGTTTCTCAAAAGCCATGTGGATCTCAATCCTAACTTCGCACTACAAAGTACAATATCATATTGGAAAGTTCATTGCTGATTGCCCAAATAGGCAGCAAGCATCTACTGTTCAGAAGTACGTGAGAGAAAGGGTCCCAAACAACAACAAAAGTCCAAAGTTCTCAAATATTCAACCCCAAGAACGAGCATGCCCAAACTCTCTAATCACTGTGGGCAGGAATAAATTCCCCGACTGGCGCAGTCGCCACCGGCTCCTGCAAGGACAACTTCCTAGTATACAGATCTAGCAGACGCTCGCGGTGCGTAGTACATATGTTGCATGGACTATTTCTGGAACTCAAATTCGCTGCATCTGAGAGGTCACACTCGAGGGACGCCTCCGCGGTGCATGCATGTATCCACATACAGCAGACATCTGCTCCCCCGTGGAGTTCGCGATCGAACATCGATACTGAGTGGAGTTCTGTACAACGTACCTTTTCCCTCTCGTTCTACTCGTAGGGATCGTCGAGGTCGCCTGGATCTGGTTCCTACATGGTGCATTGCTGCACCGATTCGCTCTACGGTGCGCTCAGGGCCTCTGCCATTTCCCATTACCTGGATCGCCAGTTGCCTCCAATGCAAGGCGGATGTATACCCTGGTCGGCCAGACCTGAAGATTTGCATGTTTATTCAGGTACGGAGTAGTGAGGACCCTTGTTTTTATTTTTTATTTTTTTCTCATTTCGGCGACGTGCATCATATTCGTGCGATTCGAGTATGAGATGACAAAGATACAGAAGCGGAGTTCACTGTGGGATAACTCCTTGCCACTTTGATATTGCCTTGCATATTATAACAAAGTCTCCACGGTTAGTCCGTAATCTCGAATGCCAGCTCATTTCTTGCACTTCTCTCCACTTTTTCGGTTCTTACGTGCTGAGTTCGGGCGGGCCTGTAGGCAAGAGGAGAACATTCCCTACATACCACGATGGCGGTTCCTCGTATTCTGCTCCAGTTTTCGTCTTTTTCTCAAGGAAGAAAAGAGGGTCGATGTCCACTCTCGGTGCCGTCAGACCCCACGAAGGGTCTATCTTGGCAGTTCCCCGTTCGCCTCAAATGCCGATGTAGATCGGGGCACTAAAAAGCTGCCCAAAGTACGAAGTACGTACAATATACAGTATACAACGTCTATGAACGTCGATACTTCTTTCCAATCAGGTCATGGTCGGTGCTGCTCGGCTCACATTCATGGTAGATCCCGCCAAAGTATATTTCGCCCTTATATATCCACGAGTTTGACACTGGGAAATCAGAATGGCTGCTAATGCTGCTTGAAGGTTTCCAAACAAGGGACCCGAACAGAAAAATAAATAAATAAAAAAAAATAAAAAGACACCATAGGCGGATCATTATAGCCGGTTCCTGTTCCCAACCCTTAACTGTCTTTCTCTTGATTCTATACAGTGATGGCTCTATATTCTGGCTTGTGGGTTCCAGCTATGCAGGCACGGTCTGGAGCCGACGTAGGTCGACACATACGGTAATAGATGAGCACTCATCCAATACCCCCTCCACAGTCGTCACCACTACTCTATGCGATATACTATTTCGTATTAGTCTAAATGGCTGGATTGTCTGTTCCCTGTTTTTCAGGATTTGGAGTTCGTTCCTCAAGATAAGACTCTAGCGACCGTAGGGCTAATGCACAGTGTTCTTCAGAGCGTAAAGATCGCCAATTCCCCTCTCCCAGCCATTTGGATCCAGCTCTCTCTGCATGCATATTTAGTCGCAATTAACTATGTCGTAATCACTAGAACCATTATCTGGTATGCACACTGCCGTAAACGAATATCTCAATATACGTCCCATAATAATCCAATATCTCCTCCGTACGTACGAGTAAGTAGCATATATATAACAATACCCAAGTCCTCCCATGATTGGCCAGTCTATCACGACGTTCAACGTTCCAGCCACCCCATATCCTCTCCGGATAAAGGAACCAACTAATCCAACCAATCACGCTATGATTTACTTTCATTCTCCATTTCAAGCTAGCTGCGATCCTGATCTTTCGCCTTCGGGAGGGGCCTTCGAATCGGATTGAGCGACACGGCCCGGCGCGGTGGATTCGACTTATCGAGTTTTTCCCGATGATCTGGATTGGCTTTTGACTCCATTTTTTGGTTGTTTCGGTACTTTGATGCAAGTCACAGGATGATCCTGAGACGCACATGGTAGCTTTACTACCGAGCATGGAGACAGCCCTATATTGTGGCACGTACTATCATCGTATCCCTAGCATGTACGATGTCTATCCTTTTGACACGTACAACATGACCTACCTACTTGGGAGATATTTACATCCTCACATAGAATAGTGGTTTACTTTCTCCATCGCCATAGTCGTTTTGACACTACGTAGTATAACTAACTCTCTCTGATTGACTCTCAAACCAAGTCACAATCGGGGACCAACAACCCCACGCATCCCGCCTTACGAACCCCGAAGATGGGACCCAACAGCCATCCACAGGACAAGGGAGTCCCGGGGATGACTTCCCTAGCTCCCTCCCGTCTTTAGCCCCTCTGTGCGGTCTAGTCCCCCGATCCATGTTCCTTGTTTCGATATTCCATGACCCATTCCACTAAGGCACCTAGTAGCTAGCCCGGCCAAGAAAGAAAAATAACAACGCATACACTTCGTCTAATGGATGCGTTCTACCGAGATCCTGTGTCTAATGTCTAGCGCTTACTGTATACCCACCGGGATCCACTGTCTTTGTGGCTGGTCAGATATGTCCTCAGATTGACGGGCTGAAGGAGTGGCTAGTAGGTATGTAGCTAGAGACAATGTAGGTAATATGCTGTACTTGATTCACCGGGAAGTCGTGTGTGGGTTGCGGATGTGAAGGTGGGTGCTGTGTTCGACTTTTCCGTTCGGGATTTGGAAATGGAGCAGGCTAGATTCATGGGTCTTTGCGGAGATTTGACTTTATGGATCTGGTAGAAGTTGATCTGTGTCTTAAGTATCTTGGAGGTTAGAGTTGACGCTTAAGGGTTGAACATGGCGTGGCTTGGTTATGAGACGGCATTCGTGGATATATCTCTTGTCGGGAAGAGGCAAACCTGCAAAGTGGTTAACGCTTCGGGCTTTGGTGGAGTATGGGAAGCCGGACGACTAATCCATGGATGTGTCGAGACTAAATTGACGAGCGGCAGCTAAGTCTGCGAAAACGAATGTCTATGGGGTATGCCGAGGTTCAACGGGTCAAAGGGACGTCGCTGGCTCCTCCAGACTACTACGACTATAGAAGTGCATCCAAGGGACCTACATTTCTCGAGAACGAATGTCCCAGGCAAAAAGAAAAATTAACAATTACAATCATTATCTCGCACGCAACTAGAATAAAAGGCAATGTTACGGCATTAAAAAAAAAAAGCTCAAGGAATGTTTACACAAGAAGTACAACGAGAACCAAGATCCCACCCACAAGCCCAAAGCAGCCTCCCCTCTTGGTACATCAAACAGGGAACGAGCAGGTTGCAAAATGCAACCGAATGCATTAGGATGTGATGAGGGAATACTGGAACATAGCAAGACAATCAACACACAAAGGATGAGAAGGACCCCCGGGGATGCGTCTCCCGAGGTCAGAATCCGTATTGCGAATTTTCTCCACGAAAGACCGAATTATTATCGTAACAACTGCAATGTGGAACGAATATTGAGCTCGTTGCTTGGTAGACTTTTGTACAAAAAAATCCCCAAGGTCATTTGAATCCTCCACTAATCAATCCCTTACAGAATCTGGGCAAGGGCACCGAAGAGAGCGGCGAGGCCGACGACGGGAACGTTGGCACCGGTCATGAAGGCAGCACCGGAGCTGGTCTCGGAAGAGGAGTCAGAGCTGGAGGTGCCAGATCCGCCCTTGGAAGTGGTGGGGTTGGCGTTGGTGGCATCGCACTTGAAGTTACCCTTGATGACATTGTCGTTCTTCAGCTTGCGGAGATCGTCGCAGCTGAAGTTGCCGCGGGTGCTCTGCATGTTGAAGCTACCCTCAACGTCCTTGAGAGCACCAAGAGAAAGCCTATTCACTGTTAGCATTTATGCGTAGACCAAGCTATGAGACCAAGAACACTTACTTGTTGAAGGTACCGCTGAAGTCAATGGCACCGTTGACACGCTGCAGCATGGGCAGGCTGATGGCGGAGAGCTTGTCATCACGGGCAATGGTGAATCCACCGTCAACAGTCTTCAGGACGGGCATGCTGATGTTGGACAGCTCGGAGTTGTCCTTGAAGATCAGGTCACCGGTCTGGGTCAGGTTGGGAGCGGAGAAGGTCTCGAACTTGGTACCCCAGAAGCCGAGCTGACCGGTGAGCTTCTCGAGGGAAGGCAGAGATACAGAGGAGATGTTCTGGAAGGTCATGTTGGTACCGGTGCCCAGGTTGGGGAGGTCGACCTCGAGGGTATCGTAGTTACCCGAGAAGCTGATCAGATCGGTGGCATTCTGGAGGTTGTTGATGTTGATGGTTCTCAGATCACGGTTGTTCTGGATGCTGAAGGTACCGACGGTCTTGAGAGTGATACCGTTGAGGTCATTCAGACCAGTGTTGGCAATGCTGACATCACCAGCCTTGGTGACACCCTTGGCGAAGGAGAGGGACTGGAGCTTAGGGAGAGCCTCCCAGTTGATGGAACCAACGGAGTCGAGCTGAGGGAAGTCGAGGAGGGTCAGGGTGGTGAGTCCCTCCAAGTCGAAGGCCTTGCCGACCGTGGTGAGAGAGTCAGCGCTGATGGAGCTGACGTTCGCGCCACCGGAGCAAATCAGACCACCGGTGATCTTCTTGACACCGCTGAGCTGGAGCATGCCGCTGTAGGACTCGTCAATCTTGACATCACCCTCAATGGTGGAGCAAGAGTTAATGCCGTCGGCATCGCTCTGGGTCTTGATCTTGGTATCACCGCAGTCGGCTGTAGAATGACACTGTTAGTGTGTGTACCGATAACGCCAGGAACGGAATACTCACAGGCAGCGAAAACGGCCTGGCTGGCAGCCAGGACAGGGAGGATGTACTTGAGAGACATGGTAGATTCTAAACCACGAGATGTCAGCGATGAATTTTGATGGGATTTTTCGATCAGGGGTGGTGAATGTACCGATTAGAGATATGGGAAAGCTAGAGGAAAATTCGCAATGAGTGATTAGAGAAGAAGCGCTTCAAAACGAGAGGGAAGCGGAAATACTGCGAAAAGGCAGGAACTCTCAAAATGGGTAAGAACGAATGGACGAAGGTTGGAGGAGAGCGAAATGAAGAGGAAGGAGCCTTGGGGCGAGGAAAGGGGAGGTGGAGATTGTTTGTATTCTAATCTTACCAGGTGCCACTTTTTCACTTTATGTATATGGCAATACCAAGGGGGAGAAACACACACAGTACCGCATCCGGCATGTCACCGTGTCCAGGGCAGTGCCAGGTATTTTAACACCGGTTTCAACCTACCTAGGGTACTATTTTACCACTGTTAACTAAACTTACCAGAATTACCAGAACACTGAAAATTACCCTCGATTACCAAAAAAGAAAAAATAGAAAAATAGGAAAACTACAAAAAAACTAATTAAAAAAACTCAATTCTTAAATAATTCCAGACCAATTCCCTGCTTTCCAGCGCTAGTTGGCTCTTGTACCACCTTTATTCCCCTCATTCCCCTTTCTTCATTTGGTTATTGTGTTTACTCGGTAATTTATGATTCACTGTTTCCATGGATGCGGAATTGGAGTTCACATTTTGATATTGTTTACGGAGTACGGAGTAATGAAATACAGGTTCATCACTTTCAAATTAGGCTATGCACTCGGCAAGGTACCCTGTACAAATTGCAACTGATCAGGCCTCGGCATCGTACGAATGGTAGGTAATTGCCAGAGTAGATTCTGTACAACCATACAGAGTACTCGTTATGAAGTACAAATTCGCAGTCTTGTAGCTTCGCTTCGGCCTATCAAAAGTACGTATTCACATATCCTCGGTATCTCCGACAAAATCCCATGCAAATTTATGCCCTTCGAGAGCCAACAGCGTTAATACTAGTTAATACTAGAAGGATCTAATAATAATGCATAAATACTAGCTTGTAACGAAGATCCAATCCTACTAGTATAATTTGACGGGTCAATCAGAAGTCCGCTAGCCGATTTATTAACTAACGGCCCCATCCTATCGGCTGTTGTCGTCATCGACGAAACCAAGCTCGAGACTCCTGTTGATCTTCAGTCTTCATACCTTTGTGTCTCATTGGATATTACTGCATCTATATGAGACAATATCCAACCCCTATAGCTATTATTATACAATATACATCGCAGTCGTTGAATCCCTTTAACACCACGGAGTTCCGGAATACTCCGTACATATATCACCAATTCTCCCAGAAACACTAAACACACAATGTTCAAAGTTTCTCCAAGCTTCTCACTTTGATAGTGGCTGATCTAAATTTGCGGGAACCCAAGCCTTCTATGGACCCGCCTGCTGCCGCTATCGTCGATTGCCCGGCATGTGCGACTTCTGATTGGTGCATTGGAATTACTCGCCCTGGCTCACTGTCAATCCTCGCTGTTTCCCGAAAATACAGCTCTACCTGAGGCGAAACAATCGCCCCCCCCCTCGCGCCGATATGCAAATGACAGCAGAGAAAGCCTATTCTTCAGCATCAAACCATGAAGTCCACTCCACTGGCCCCTATTTTATAGGCCATGCGCACAGCAATTGGTACAAGAGGTAATTTAACTATCGGAGATGAAGGTCGATCACAAGAACTTCGCCACACTTTCCATTTGTACCCGACTATGTTGTACACACATAATTTCACTAGGTATTCCGTACATGCACCTGCCTTGCCTACATTTTACGATATATACAGCTTTAAATCACAATGATGCAGCTCCAAGATGATCTCAACGACTCGTTCAGCTGAAATTTTCAATATACGACGTACCGACAATTGAAAATTTCAAGGTCTGTGCGTTTTTTTGGGTAACAATGCAGAAACCTGATAACTTTGGCCGGGAGACGTCTCGATGGAGCTGGTCAATTAAGACACGACGATCAAGCATGTCTAGAGCTTCATCGGCCCGGCAAATCTTCGATGGAGATTCCATCGCATCTCGTTCTTCAAGACCCAATGGAATTGACAGTATTAGCCAGTGAATAACTATTTACTCTGAACACAACTGACTTCCCTTTCGGGTGGCAACAAAGTCATTATTGTCGGTGACGTTACAGTGTAAAGTCGGGAAATGTTTCAGAACGGAGCCAACTTAGTCGATACGTCTCACCCCACTCATGTATCGCTCCACTACTATGTTTTTTCTTTTTCGATCGCTTAGAAACCTATCAAAAACTTGGTTCATTCAAATGTTATATGGATTATTCTATCTCGACTATGGAGAATGGCCGCGTTGTCTTGCAGCAAGACCCAAGTTCTGCAAAATCGCAAAATCTCAACATCCGCTAAGCTTGAACCTTGATACATACTTGCCCGTGCTCCTTACGCCACAAATATGGATACCGCGACATATTTAGCCTAGCTCTGTGTTGGAAGTTCTAAAATAGCCACGGGTATGGTGATTTCAGTGTCATGGCATTCAACTCGCATTCCCTTCTGTCTGCCCTTCATGGCCGAGAGACTGACCACGCGCCGGAATGCGTTAAACGCTCGGCAACGGGTGTGTGCCTAACTAGGGGTCGCGAAGGGCCACATTCCCGGGTACACGAGACTATGATCGAAAAGTAAACATGCACAATTCGCTTGCCCGACCACTCTGGGGTATGTTTTTATATCCTAATCCGGATTTATCCTGGTGCAGACTGGGGCTGCAATGCGAAGCTTTTCTTCTGGTTCTCGTGGTCTGTTGATTTCTGGGACTATATTGTAATATTGTAGTGGTCGCACAAACAAGGATTCATTCTTGTTTCAAACTGATGCACGAACGTCTTCGGGGATTTGACTCGGTCCAACGCTTCGGTCTAAATGCTAATCTCTGTCCTTACTGGTCAATCTGTAATTGTATTAGATGAACCGTTTCCACCTTCCTTTTTTCCCTCTCTTTTCTTTCTTTGCTCACCCGGATATAGTGATTGGGTCAAATACCCGCAGGACACTGGCGCGAGCACCCGAATCTTCCAGGTAATATCTATATAGCCTAACAATACTTCTAATATAAAATCACACCGACAAATTAACTACATCCATGTTCGATCGTTCAAGTCTTTGTCCAAATCCCACGTAAAGTCGGTATTGTATTACAGAGCTACCATGGATCTTCAATTTCGGTCCACGGGGTGTTCTTGCGGATAGTTCCAATGTTCCCTGGAACTGTACTACAGCGGAGTATATCGCATCCAATTGCGTGACTTTTCAGTATAGATCCAAGGTACAATCGTCTTCCCACTGTGCGTATATGTTTCTCAAACGTGATTTGTTGATGGTTACCTTATGGATACATATTTTTAGCGACAGACTTTATCATTGACACATACCATAGATCTTATTGGTTCAACTAGCCCTTGGATTCGGTTTTAAACATCGATGGATTATATATTGAGATTTTCTGGAAACTTCTTCAACGTAAATCATAGAACTTCTTGCAATATAAAACCGAATAGTTAGTAGAACTACCAATGAACCTTAATGAACCATGCATTCCACCCAAAGCACATGCAATTATCTTCTCGCAGGTCAAGCTAAGTCATAATGAGCATATCATGCTCATTAACAAAATTTTGATTCTCAGGAAGCTCGAGCTACATGGATACTTTATGTAGTGTCCCTCAGCACCGAATTCCGCTTCTATGCGATACCAAACAAAGATATTTAGCAGCATATGACATGCTCACATTAAGAGGTGCTGCACAAGCTGCGATAGTAGACCGCGCTTACCACAGCCAGCGCACATGTACAACATATGCTACAGAGGGGCACGATGGCTACGCCAATCCGACACGGGTAATCGGACGTTGATGAGGCTTCCAGTCTGCCTTTATAGAGAGGGAAGGCCTGAAAGTAATGTCCGATTCAATTTTGATCGTACGCCATTACGCTAATTGACAATAGATCGGCTGCCGAGAAAAAAAAAAAGGCTACCTTGCACGCTGGCTTTTGGGAGCTCCTAGCTCTAGAGCCCTGGAGATTTCAACCTTGGAAGGTCTCCCCCAATATTAATCATTACAACATCAAGTGCGAATAATATATTCGATCACCAAACACCTGCAGTTCTGCTCTCCCGAGCCTCACGGCCGAGGTCGGTTTAGGCTGCTTCCAAGGTTAATGATCGGCTCGTCCTTCTCTCGTCCATGGGATCAGTGATGACCTGCTTTTAGTCCGTTCGTAGCTGCTCTAGACGAAAATGATAATCATCTGTCTTACGGAGCCCGGTTCCTAACGTTGAACTGGTCCCAACAAGACCACTACGCCAACTGTTATGTTTGATATGTCAGGTCATCAATTTATAACCTCACTCTTTGGGTTACTCACCCACGTACGGACGGAGTACACACCCTTGCACTCCGCTACTTCTCGAGATCCAGGTTGTATTTAAGGTTCTCATTTGGAGGTGACCACAAAGGACTCCCAGTCTGACCGGACTGATCCTTCATGGTCTACCACCTTTATCAGATCAGATTGCTAGTGTAACTATGTAACCATGACCGGGCTCTGGACATGTATAGCGTGGCTAATGCAAATCGCCCTGGTTGATAAGTGTTGCTTGCCCTTTTGCTTAGGGGAGAGCGGCTGAAAATATTACATGCATCGAAAGTGCCTTAGAATGCGTAAGAAAAATGAAATCTATCATTATATCGAGAATGCGCTGGATATAGTTGAGGTGCCATAAGCGTCATTGCTTGGCACTCGTGGGGCTCCAACTCCGCACCTCCGCAAACCCCAGCTTCCCCTATGACCCCCTCGAGACTTCCTCAGATCCAGTACATAGGCCATTGAAAACGGGCTATCCCATACACTACCCAAGAATGTCACTCAGACGCTCAGCCCGACTGTGCTCTATCCCAACCATCAAGACACCATTACTGCAAAGCTCGGCTCCGAGCGAAGCAACCAGAGTCCAAAACAGCGCAGTGACAAAACCCCGCAAGGCGCCCACAAAGTCCAAGAAATTAGTTAAAGAATCCACAAAGACAAAAGCAAAAACAGGAACCTCCTATTGGTCCCCAGAGCCGGCAGTCCCAGAGAAACAAGAAACAGACAACCAGCCATCAACCACTAATCCCGCGATATTCAGACCTCAGACACCCCCTCCCCTCGACCGCCCTGTCGACCCGCACCGAACAAATGCAATCCTAATTACCCCTCACGGCTCAACAGTAAACGCCTACCCAGCGCACGCAGAAGATGCCTCCCCCTCGAAAACGGGCCTTCCACGCCCAACGGCCACAACAGGGACGCTACTCGAGAAAGCCACTGCGCACCTCATAGCGATGGACCCACGCATTGCAACAGTAATTGAGCGGAATCCATGTCCGCTCTTCTCGCCTGCCGGCTTAGCAGAGGAAATCGACCCCTTCAACAGCCTGACCAGCAGCATCATCGGCCAGCAGGTCTCTGGCGCAGCAGCAAAGTCTATCAGGAACAAGTTCCTGGCACTGTTTGATTTACCCGATACCGTTGCGCCGGATGGGCATAGACATGCAAAGTTCCCGACACCGGATCAGGTCGCCAAGTGTGATATCGCTACCCTGCGCACGGCGGGGCTGTCGCAGCGCAAGGCGGAGTATATCCAGGGTCTTGCAGAGAAGTTTGCTAGTGGAGAGCTTGGGGCAAGGATGTTGGCGCGGGCTACTGATGAAGAGCTTTTTGAGAAGCTTATTGCTGTTCGTGGATTGGGGAGGTGGTCGGTTGAGATGTTTGCTATGTTTGCGCTCAAGCGCATTGATGTGTTTTCTACTGGGGATTTGGGAGTACAGTAAGTTTATTTCTTGCTTTTGTTCCGTACAAATTCTTGGTCTTGTGACCGAAGATGTTTGTGTCGTGGCTCAGCGGAAGAGTGTTTACTGACACCTTTGTAGACGAGGCTGTGCTGCCTTTGTGGGTCGTGATGTGAGCAAACTCAAGGGCAAGGGTGGTGGTAAGTTCAAATATATGACCGAAAAGGATATGCTGGAACTTGCTGCCAAGTTTGCACCATATAGGTACGTCTGACCCTGTTCATGGTGTAGACAATGTGCTTACCTAGTTGATCCAGGAGTCTGTTTATGTGGTATATGTGGCGGATTGAGGATGTTGACGTGGCTGTTCTTGGTGGTTAAAGGTCGTAGAAGTACCTCCGCGAGTCAGGCTGGTTGCATACCGTGTGATTTATTGGATGTCGAGCATTTGAGATAATTTTGTGGCATAGATGTTGCCGCAGTACATAGTTAATATCTGAAAGGAATCGTGGCTCTGACTTCGCAGCCACGAGAAAAGGGGTTATAATTGAAGATGCTATACATGTGCTGCCAGAGATGTTGGGCGCCTAACGCCCAAAGCGATCAGCTGAGCTGCCATAACCCGCATAAGCTAGAGGTCCCGAACTCCCCAGTCATTATTAAATATTACGATGCACTAGCAAGGAAGGACCCGCCTGTCTTGTCGTTAAAAGAATGACCAAAGATGTAAGCGCGCGAAGAAAATCGATTTGTACAGTATGAGTACACTCAGGCTGCGTAACCAAGCCATGGGCTGCCGACGACGGCGACCATTCAATTACGAAGAAAGCACACCAGGCGTTTATTCAATGCCAACAACAATGCTACCCCAACCCCCCCTGTTTTCATATTCTATTGAACCAAGCAGCAACGGCTTACTTGCGGACAACAAGGTTGTCAAGGTCAGCACGCTCCTTGGCCTCCTTCTCGATCTCGCGGATGATAGGGCTCAGGTACTCGACGTCCTATTTGATTCCCATTGTTAGCATTGAGTTCGTTGTGGTGAGTAGATGTTCCCAAACGGAATCGGGGTGGAAGTGACAAATCCGTGCAACAGGATTGGCTGATGGAGACCCATGCGGGGAGGGCGAAATTTGGATGTTGGGGACTCACCTCAGAGGGCTTCGTCTGCTCGTTGGCGGGAAGGAGAGTGTGGGAGATGGAGCACTGCAATTGACATATTCGTTAGGTTTCGCGCCAGTCGAGTACGGGGAAGGGGTCAGTCGAACCTGGAAAGCACGGCGGATACGGAAGACACGGTCATAGGCCTCCTTGGCAGGAAGACGCTTGATGGCCTTCTGCACGTTCTCGCTCTCCTCAGGGATCAAGTCATCGAACCTAATTGGGAGGTTAGCAAGTGTTTCGGTCCAACCCTGCCGCGAACGATATCCGAAAGACCGGGGCTCCGGGCAAATTCGACGCAACTGAGAACGCATTCAAAAGATATGCCACCGGTGCGCGACAAATTCGACCAGACAATTCCCAATCATTGTCTCAATCGCTCGTGGTCGGGAGGTTATCGATATGGGAGGGCAAGAATTACTTGAGTCCGAGTCTCCTGTAGCCGGCGGCATCAGTGTACCAGTGGGAGAGGGGGTGAGCCAGCTCTTGAGCCATGGGCGCTTGACGATGTAACTGGCGAGCGAAGGGGCAGACATTTTGAATCCCGGGTATCCCAATTGACGTGGGTGTGGTGAAGGGTTGAAAGGCTATCCGACTGGAACACGAGATGACCCGATGTTGCGAGGTTGTGCAAAACGGAGCTCGGGCGGCTAGTCCCGAAACGGCATCTCTACGCCTGAGGCCATAAGCACGTGACAATTTTGTGCCTCAGGCGGTGGAGAAACTGGGAATGTCTATCGGCACACTCCACTTAACAGATTGGTTTCCTATGTCATATCCCCTTTTCGATGTTATCGCTTGCTTTGACAGAGATGGGATTTGCTAATTGCTGAAGCAACTACTGATCCCTGCCCACGGCAAGAAGCTTGATTGTTCTGAGAACCCCGCCCACGTCCGTGCTGCAAGATATTAGCACATTGCGCATTCAAACACTCCGGGTTCGGCAACCATCGGGCCCAAAAAACTCTCTCTCAATCCTCAGTTGTTACTCACAACTTTTTCCTTACACCGTCTACGGACCTTGGGCTTTGGATATTTGGATAAATCTACATTTCTTTCCCAGCTCGGTTTGAAATAGGGTTCTTGGGTTCCGGATCGAGCACCCGATATGCTCGTGTCCGGGAGCCCTCGTTGATTCAGTACGGTTCGAAAAGCTGCGTGAGCGCCGGCCACCAAGATGACTACAAACGGCCGAAGCGCTCCAAGCAGCTCCCAAACCCAAACTCAGTCAATCCATGTCGACAATTTCCCCCAACGTGCCCGCCGCACCGATCTCTGATTTAAAAACCCGCCTCGAGATCTTTTCCACCAAGATACCCAACTTTTACATAGCACCTTTCTGCGGAGCCAGCGCTGGCGTGGCCTCTGGTATTGTCACATGTCCTCTTGATGTCATCAAAACGAAGCTCCAAGCCCAGGGCGGCTTTCGGCGGGGAGCAAAGGAAGTTGCCTCGGGCGTGCTGTATCGTGGCATGCTCGGAAGTGGAAGGAGGATTTGGCGGGAAGATGGCATTCGCGGTCTCTATCAGGGACTAGGTCCAATGTTGCTGGGATATCTCCCCACCTGGGCTGTCTACCTCGCAGTCTATGACCGGAGTCGTGAATATTTCCATGACAAGACAGGTAGGTACCTCCAGACCGAAGGATCCGGTCATCTATCAGTACTGACTAAAGAACAGGAAGTTGGTGGTTATCCCGTGGCTATGCTTCAATCACAGCCGGTGCATGCTCAACGGTTGTGACGAACCCCATTTGGGTCATCAAGACCAGGCTCATGTCACAAAGCCTTAAACAAAACAGCGAAGGAGTACGAGCCCCTTGGCAATACTCGGGAACATGGGATGCTGCTCGCAAGATGTATCAAATCGAGGGCATTCGCTCCTTCTACTCTGGCCTCACCCCGGCTCTGCTGGGACTGACCCATGTGGCTATTCAATTCCCTCTCTACGAATATCTAAAGATGGCGTTCACTGGCTATAGTATTGGTGAGCACCCCGATACCGGTAGCTCACACTGGGTGGGAATATCCGTTGCCACTTTCCTCAGCAAGGTCTGTGCAAGCACAGTCACATATCCTCACGAGGTCTTGCGGACCCGACTTCAAACACAGCAACGGACTGCTCCGGCGCAATCTCACGAGGAGATTGCATTCCGCGGCGGATTGAACCATCCACATGACCGCGGCCGGTCGGGTGGCATGTCCTCATCAGATGGAATGCCCGGCCGCCCACGCTATAGTGGCATGGTACGCACCATCCAGACAATCCTGAAGGAAGAGGGATGGCGTGCGTTTTACTCCGGGATCGGCGTCAACCTGTTCCGGGCCGTTCCGGCTGCCATGACGACTATGCTCACCTATGAATACCTGCGGAAGCAGATCAATACCTTGCAGCATGAAGGTGCGCTTAAGATCCAGATGGAAGAAGAAGCTCATGGATCTATATGATACCCACAATATATCACCATACAAGAGACTATCTCCAATCTCCAACCTCCCCCTTCATATCTGCTTCTTCTAAAACATTGCACCCCACCGCTTCTGATCGCCAAGTCCCTCTTTTCCTTTTGTCACAACCTGTATAGACATGGACGAGGTGGTCTGTGACTCGATATTTGCAGATCAATCTTTAGCGAGTAAATTTTGGCTACTGCATTTTGAAAGCATACAAGGGTCTCGGCATAGATGACAGTGTCTCCAGCCTCCAAGTTTGACATGTGAAATGGCTTTCACATGTATTCACATGCTCGCTGCATCTTGGCTGAAATATTATTGCGGCCCAAAGCATGGCTTTTTGTTCTTTCTTGTTGCTTTCTAAACTTGTCTACCATCTTCCTGGCTTCTGCATGTCTTTCCTGTATATACATCACTTTTTCTGCATGCTCGCCCATTCTCGTGAATACACATTTCAAATAAAGCAATGGCTTTCAGATCTGATCTGAAAGACGAAGCACATATTTCAATTGGAACTACCCACTAGGAATGATAGATGAGAATTTATCTCGACTATTGGTACAAATTCCAACAGCCCTCTATACTACCATGCCTCTATGGGTTCTACATTCTTTGTCCTAGTTGTTGTATTTAGAATTGTATTCCAATGTTGATCTCATCTTTGCGATAACTAATCAGCTTTCATGCCGAGCCTCACAATTGTCACAACGGTCAATACCCGAGTCCCCCATGCTCATGTTAAAGAATACCCCACATTCTCTACAATGGGCGTATTCATAGACAATCGTGCCTTTTTCCACCATTCTTGCAATGATCAGAGATCCAATTTGACCACACTCTCGCAGGAGCTCAAGGATATCGTTCTTGGCGACAAGATCATAGAGGTTTTCGGAAACGACTTTCACGAGAATATCGAGAAGACTGGTTTCATAGGGGGGCATTGATTTCATGATTTGAAGAGCGATTTCAGGAAAAGAGGATGTCATGTAGTAGTCTCTGATCCATGTAGCAAGCTTGCGCAAAGCAATCTGCTTGAGTGGCAAGATGCCAAATTTATCTGCCGCAAGGTAGACATAGAGGTTGTTGTAAGCAGTGGCCTTTCGGCTATCAAGCTCGATTGTTACAATGCCAGAGTCACCTGATGTCTTGTGCTTTGGGTCCACGTCTTGGTCATTGGCGTTGTAAGTCCGCCGGTAGAGAAAGCAGAGGACTCGTTTGATCGTCTCCGGGTCGTCGTCAGGTAGATAGATGGTCCCGCTGATGGACTCCTTGAAAGAGTATGTAAGTAACTGAAGCTACCTATATCCCACCTAGGCAGACACTGGGTATCTTACCAGAGAGCCGTGTTTAAGGGTAGCGTCAAAGAAATGAGACTGTGTGCAGATAATGGCACGGTGGGCTTTGAAAGTCACATCCCGGCAGACAATAGTCACATCAGAGAAGCGATCGCTTATAAAGAGACCTCCGACCGCCTGGCAAAGTAGGGAGGAGTTTTTCACTGGTGACATATTGGAGAGATAGTTGAGGAGAGATGAATGTGAAATAGAGATAGTTGAGAAGAGATGAATGTGAAATAGAGATAATTAGGATGAATGTGAAATAGAGATAATTGAGAAGAGGTTTGGAGAATAGAACATCTGAAGTTCATCATTGAAATTAATAAGGGCGATATGCTCCAGTCTCATGTGGAAGCCAAACATGAGTTGATCTATGCTACTTCAAATCTAGTCGAAGCAATGTTCGCATAGTGACTATAATTATAGCTATGCAGAATAATACAGTCACTATAGTACCTTGAATGGGAGGGATAACTTATACATGCGAAAACACTGGGCCTTGGAGGCCGGCTTCCAACTTGATGCTGATATAGCTTGTATAGAATGTAGTTGATCATATGGGACAGTCACGTGACACGCTATTTAAAACTGCCCGTAAATATTTTTTCCCTCTTTCCTTTTCCGCTTCTCTCTTCATCACTTTTTTTTCTTCATCAATCTGTACTTGTTCCTCAGTTGTTTAATGCTGGCACTTTGAGGATCAATTCACAGATCAGTTTCAAATATTGATTTTGGCCAGGTTCACTTACTAACTACTTTCATCTGCCTGCCCAGGTGTGCAACCTGACTGCATCAAACTAACCCCATTCGCTTTTGTGTGGCCATTTGATCCAATGGATTGATCTATTGAAAGGCAGTCAGATGTGTCTGTGCAGTCTTATGTCACCCCTTCTCTACGGTCTCACAACCTGCAATACCTTTGGCCGCATCACATATTCCTTCACTATTCGCATGATGAACAATTTCAAGATTGAACTGGGTTGTCAATACACTTAGACTCCTGGGGCATGATCATTCATACACTGAAAATTCTGATTGAATATGAAGACGCAGATGTTACTGCCAGTTGGTTCTGCTTTTGTTTCACCTTCTATATTAGCAACAAAGAGACTCAATGAACAAAGAATTAGTACATGTTGGTATCACCAATTATCTATCAAACACTCTTGTAGTGAATTCAATCCATATTATATACATGAGTAAAGACACCTTACAACATAGACTGCACGTCAAGGTCGTCCCTTCCCATCGTTCTGCGCTCGACTCTCTTCAAGTGCTTGTTGAACCCAGGACTCGTCTTTCCTTTCAGATGGCGCAGCTCGCTGATGAGAACTGGGGCCCTGTATCTGGGCATCTCGCCGCGCAGTGCGGATGGAGCTAAAACAGTATGAACAGAGGATGACAGCCATTGTAAAAGCTGCAATAGGAGCATTGAGAGACTAGATCAAGATCAGTACATTAGTACATATTAGAGGACCCATTTTATGTGGAAGACAGGAAAAGATATGGAAATTTCTGCAAAATAATCAAGTCGCTTGATAGTGTCTAGACTTCGGTTTTGCAGTGCATTGTACATACCCCTTTTGGCTTGCCCAATGCTTTGGGATTTTGACTTTGGGTCATTGCGTCGCCGGTGACTTTGATCTAAGCTTGAGCTATCCTCGGGTTCACCTTTGCCAGCCGAAACTGGGTTAAATAGAGGCAAGTTTCTTTTGACAATGGGCACGCTTGAGCAGAATTCAAAAATTATTGACCGAAGAAGAACACGCGTAGGCAAGGAATAGGCAAGGATGACAGAGGTGCTGGTTCAACTTGAAGAGTGGGGAGGCGGAGAGTCGAGCGGAGAGATAAAGCCTTATCGCATCGCGTTTGATTAAATCGATGCCGACGTTCTCAGGCCGTCGACACACCTTGGAGACTCTTACCAAACAACCATGGCTTCTGATCCCCCTCCAAAAAGGGGCATGTCCCTGTACGCCAACTTACTTGATCCGTCTACTGATGCGCCTGGTACCATCTCCCGTGCACCTGTTGTCTTTAAGCAGCCGGAGACTGAACCTCAACCCGACGACGCGGCCGCCAAAAAGCAACAACTGAATCCTGGTATTTACCCTCAGCTTGTTGAATACTCCGGAGCGGCACATTCTGACCTTTACCTTTCTTCATAGCTTCTCTTCGGTTCCAACCACCCAAGAGACCACAGCTCTCAGCTCAGAAGCCTAAACCGAGGCATACTTTACCAAAGGCAGTGTCTCAACCACAGCCCTCCGCCAACCAAGCTTCGGTGCCGACAAAGAGCACTTTGGCTGATTGGACCGCCGTTGACGATGATGAATATGAGTACACGCGCGAGAAGCGACAGCGCGGTGGAAGAAAGAAACGCAAGAAGAACCTTGAAACGCAAGTTGTCCAAAACTGGGACGATATCTACGACCCTTCTCGACCGACCAATTACGCGGAATACCGCCATAGTGATGAGAAGATTGCTGAAGTCCGCGAGTGGAAGGATCTCTTGTATTCGCATACCAGAAAGCGTTCACCGAGCAGATATTCCGATAGCGAGGATTATGACCGGCCAAAGAAAAGTATGTTCCAGTCTTTCGCGATTAGTGATGATGCCCAGACTAAAAAGATACCACAGGACAATTTGCGCCCCCAAGCAACTTTGCGCCGCCGCCGGATCTTAACGATGTGCCACCACCAGCTTCTATTCCCAATGACCCATCCGGTGAGGATGCATTTGCTCGCCGTGCAGCATTAGGGAATCTCCCGTCACCCACAACCCGAACTGAAGATCATACATCAATTCCCGATGATCCCACTGGCGAAGATGCGTATATGCACCGCTTCCAGAAAGCTGAGAATCCACCATCGGGACAAGTCATACCACCTCCTCCACCCTCACGTCCCCTTGACGCCATCCAACCTAGCTCCGCAACCATCTCCCGTGCACCGGTCCGGTACGCTCTTCCTCCGCCCCCAGAAGACATCCCGGCCTCCGAAGCCGAACTTGAAGCTGTATTGGCCCAAGAGCAACCGGCGGATGAGAGAGAGCCAGATGAGTCCGCGCCGCGATCCCTTCGTCCTGGCCAACAAGGCTTCGCAGAACGACTGCTTTCTAAGTATGGCTGGACTAAGGGTTCCGGCCTCGGCGCTACTGGTTCTGGTATGGTAAAGCCCCTGGAAGTCAAGATTGAGAAGCGAAAGAAGCGACCAGACTCAGAGGGTGGTGGCTTTGTCACTCCTGCTGGACGAGGTAAGATCATCGGAAGCAATAAGAAAGGTGAATATGAGACCAGCAAGTTTGGCCCTATGAGCCAAGTAATCATCCTACAGGGCATGCTGCAAGGCATGGACCTGGATGCGGAGATAGAGCGAAGTGATGGTGGTGGTTTGGTCCAGGAGATTGGAGGGGAGTGTGACGAAAAGGTACGTTTCTTTTCATTGATTGGCTTGGGGGGGCTTTTGCTAAGTTGAGGGGCTCACAGTATGGAACCGTGGAGCGAGTCTTCATTGCTCGCGATGTCGGAACCCCAGTCCCTGTCTTTGTCAAATTTAGGGACCCCTTGTCTGGTCTACGGGTAAGCTTTTGGGATCTACCTCTTGATTTGTGGGTTTGTGCATTGCTGACTATTGCATATACGATAGGCCGTGAATGCGCTCGAAGGCCGGATCTTCAATGGTAACACAATCACCGCACGATTCTTCGATCTCGAGAAGTTCGAACAGGGGATTTACACGGTCTAATTGCCCATGTTCGTGCCATTTCATGTACGCTATGAGATCTCGATAATTTGTTCATTTGTGCATTCTCGACTATTGCACATACAATAGGCCGTGAATGTGCCCGAAGGCCAGGTACTGAATGGCAGCAAAGTCATAGCACGGTTTTTTCGACCGAGGAGTTCGACCAGGGGTTTACATGGCCAATTGCTTTTGTTCATACCCTTTCATGTACTTAGCTATGTTAATGATAATGTTCGATTTCATTTGATGTTGCTCTAGTGAACTCTCATTGCAATGTTTCCAAAAACTACCCCTATAAGTAAAACAAAACGCTGGCTATGGAGTATCTCGACTGTAGATCATCTAATCCCCTATGGAACCGAAGACTTCCATCCCATTACACTAATTCATCAATCTATTGCCCCGACACCTTCTTAACAGGAAGTGGAATCCAGGAACGCCAAGTCCGGCGATACTCTTTCGGCTTAGAAGGGCGAAGCAATGGCTCTCTATCTGACATATCGTCATCAGTGATAAACGCCAGATAAGTACGATTCTGCGAGTTGCGCACCAACCTAGTAGGAAGAGGAATCATAGACCGCCAGCTCCGACCCGTTTGGGGCTGAGGTTCCTCCAAAGGCTCATCTTCATCATCTGCGTAGCCATCAGCATGTTCAACCAAAGCAACACAAGACAAGTGAGGCGAGGACTGCTGCACTAGGGTCGGCATGCGTGCCGGACCACTACGTAACGACGTACGTGTCTCCCTGTTCTCAGCTCGCTGAGCAAAACACCTTTGAGTCAAGTTTGGAAACTGGGAGACCCATGTTTCCATATCCAATTCCTCAGCGTCGTTGTCATCGATGGTCCAGCCATCTTCGTCGCTATACTGAAATGCATGGTTTAACGCCGATACAAGATCTTCTCTCCGCCATTCGCGGAAGATACGATGGCGTAGCAGTAGCTGATTAAGCTTGCATTGCACACAATTCCCTACGAGTGAGAAATACAATGTGCTTCGATCTTCTGTGCACTCGTAGCCCCTTCGGTAGGCTCTGTGACATGCGATTGAGTAGCTTGCATCAGGGCATTGGTGCTGGCATAGGGCATGGTACCAGATAATTGAATGACACATGCTGATAGATGATGGTATGTATGTAGCTTTCCAAGCTCGGGATTTGATTTGTAAAATTTGCTGATAGTTTCCCTGAGGGCTGTTGAGTGTGGATGGAAGTATGCCAGATGAAACGGGAAGATCTTCCTTTATACGCCTCAGACCAGAATCAAAGTGTGTCGGCATCTGCCGACAAACTTTTGTTGTTGGAAAGAGCCTTTGTCGAGGGTCAATCCGGGTTCGAATAAAGAACCATTTTCTCGTTGCATCCCTTCGCCGTTATTGTTGGTAGAAGGCATTGTAGACCCTGTTTGGCTCTTTGTTAGCTTGGAGAGGTATATGAATGCCTTTGTTCATAACTTTGCCGGCCAAGGTCATAAGTTAGAATATTTTGCCTAGTGTAGTGGTTGAAAGAAGGAAGCACATTTGAAATTGTAATTGCAAATGGAATAACCGGGACTTGGCCTATATCAGGTAGGGCTGACCTGAAGTGCTGACCTGAAGTCCATAGCGCTGTTTATATGTATATTTCGATGGGCTATCATCGGCCAAATAGTGAATACAGCTGACTAGCTGCATTTTAATTAACCTTGGAAGAGATCATCAACACGGTTATATTTCATATGCAAGGTCACTCTTTTTAGATCAAGTTACAACGCCCTAGATATATATGTGTGCTCCCTAAACGTAGTCTAAGTACATAGGTAGGTATAGGGCTCTGCTTACTACCTAGGTAGGTAAGTGCTTCACCGCTGCCCAGGTGGTATAGGGTGATTACTCAGTAACCACTTGATACCTAGGTACCTAGGTAGTACTTTATCTTAATAATATTCAAGTTATGCTCTGGCTATGCTCGGTGAGTACCCGGACCCGTGGACTTAGATCGTGCCTAGTAAATGCTTAGGGGGTGCGCTAGTACGCAGGTCGTGCTTGCTAAGTGCATAAAGGCCTTCCAAATAAAGCGGCACGTTTATTTTTCCTTCCCAATTGGGAAACTCTCTGGGAAGCTCGCGTTCAACGAGGAGATAGGGAAAGTCTACCGAGACATTGATCTATCTGCACCACAATATTTTGGAACTCCATCTCCTGAGATTGACGATGCATGGGCTGATTTGATGCGAGGTAGGTCCCTTCTCGAACACTTAGGAGCTTATTTGGCCGTAGGATAGGCTCTTCAACTTACACACAATTGTGGAATCTTATAGGCGAGTCCGTAAGGATGACCGACGAAGAAGCGGCACCATACACACCAGAGCTTAACAAGGCCCCGAATTCGGATTATTACCACTTTGAGTGAGCTCTAGCGAATACATATCTTCTGCCGTGCCCTCAGTCTAATATTCCTCTCTATTAGACCTGACATGTTCCAGTCTCTCCACTGCCTTAATGCAATCCGAATGGAACTCGATATGGACTACTACTCAAAACATCTTCACCACCACGGCAAACTGAAAGAAGCTATCAAAAACTCCACTATTTTTCCGGATAATTGGAATAGAATTCACCGTGATCATTGCCTCGATCAGCTGCGACAAGTTATCCAATGTCATGGAGACCTATCGCCGGTCCCTGTGTATCATTATAATAATGATATAGTTGGGCTTGGAGTTAGACAGGCTCATATGTGCCGCAAGTGGGAACCCATAAGAGAGTGGATGTATATTCGCAAGGCGAGTCAGCTTCGACAGGCGGACTAATGATATAGGTAGAGCTAATCGCCCGTCGTTTCAATATATTTCATTTCTCCACCTACACAATAACATATATCAAGTAATAGAATTTACAAATGCTCGACAATCTACGCCAAGATGAAGGAGAGACATAGTCGTGGCGTCATGTAATAGCACCAAAATCCCTCGCAGTACTAAGGCACTGGTTAATGGCTGGGCACCCTGATGTCCTCGAGTTCTCTATGTGGTTCATGATACAGAACGGGACCTGTAATTTAAGACAACCGCCCTTGCATTATTTTAGTTGATGCAGCTCGTCTGTGTGAAACTAGCTTACAGTAATCAAGTCGTTAAGAAGTGCAAGTGTATGTAGCCCTACATACCCAGCACAGTACTGCCCTCGGAGAAGTAGAAACGATATTAGATTGGGACCACCAGACAAAGTAGTAATATATAGCCACATAGAAAATATGAAAGAAAGAATATCTCATAGAACCAGTTGTAATTGTTATTTATGCCTAACAATAGAAGTGAGGCTCCTGGGTTGTTCCTGGGCAAGGCCGGGCCGGTCCTTAGTAGGTATTACATAAGCAAAGGTCATTGTTCGCGTGGGGAGGTCAATTGCTATCACCTCCCCGGCTTTGACGATTGCCACCTTTAAAATCTTCCGCTCATCACCTCACCTCTTTCTCCCCTTCTCCTTACCCGTCACTCAACCACCGGTAGTCCTCTGCTTATTTGCAGCCAAGTTGTATCTTTCTGCTGCTTGATCTTCTACCACCTTCCGCGAGGCAGCCCGTTTCAGCTACTCACCCGCTGAACACTACCCGAGATGTCGTTGTGCCAGAACCGTCTTCAAGAAGAGCGGTACGTATATTTCTTGTCCAGCGGATGCCGCGATTCTTCGCATCGCTTGCGCCATACCCTTGCCCCGCGCTGACCTTTATGGTTTCTCTAGAAAACAATGGCGTCGCGACCACCCATTTGGTTTTGTCGCAAAGCCGAAACGTGCCCCGCAGGGTGGCCTTGACCTGAAGAACTGGGAATGCGCTATTCCAGGCAAGGCTAACACTCTCTGGGAAGGTGGACTTTTCAAACTTGACTTGATCTTCCCCGATGGTGAGTGGCGCAACATTCATGACTATTGAAGATCCTTATACTAATCTAGGTTCTTTCACGCTTCTAGAATATCCTACCAAGCCTCCCAAATGTATGTATTCCCTTTGCGATATAATCCTGCGGCAATTCGCCAGAAGAGAGAGAGAGAGCTTCTGCTAGGAGCTGTCACTATGATTTCTTATGACAACAAAACACTAATATAAGAACTGTTCAGGCAAATTTACGCCAGCACTATTCCACCCCAATGTTTACCCTTCCGGAACGGTTTGTCTATCAATCCTGAATGAGGAGGAGGGTTGGCGACCTGCTATCACTATTAAGCAGCTTTTGCTCGGCATCCAAGATCTTCTGGATGACCCCAACCCCGAGTCACCTGCGCAGGCTGAGGCCTACAACCTCTTCAAGAAGGACCGTCCTCAATACGAACGCAGGGTTCGCATGGTTGTCAGGGAAAACCAGCCCAATTAGGAAACCAGCCCAATCAGGCTTTGACTTAGACAACAAGCGTAAACAGCGATGGCGCTGCATGGGTCATTTACTTTTCTTTTTCTCTTTTTCAGCATGGGATACCGGGGAGATCGTGGCAAGATTATGCATTTCTTGTTTAACGAAGGGAGCAACTTTTGCTTTTCTATCGCGAGCATGGCGTTTCTACATATCCCAATGGATGGCGTTTTCTGGGCATAAGGTCATTCAAAACAATGTTACTGCATACATGCTCCCTGCTGGGATGCTTAGTCTTACCATGTATTGAGTACAGTGTGACTCATACAGAAGAAATTCGGTGTCGTACTTATTTGCTTCTACGCATACGTAAAATCACCCGGGCAGCCAACACAACCTCCATCCATACCCTTCATCGCAGATGGGACGAGCCCATAGTGGGTATCTTTGGAAGTTGCGTTCAACTTGCTTTTCGATCAATAGGACATCAATCTTGGAACCTTCAAAATAATCTCACTGTCACCGATGCAGTACTTGTGGGTCCCGCATAGATCTCGATGGCCGCCTTGAGGTTAGAACTGATTTCACCAGCGGTCTTTTTAATGAATTGGATCCTGGAAATTATACGCTGATGGTAAAGAATTAATACGAGGAAGAAGCTTTTCCGGAATGTGACTACGCTCGTTTTAACTATTCCCAACCATGCTCCAAGAAATCGATAGATATGCTTGCGGAATGCAGTTCACCAGCTCATGATTAGAACAGTAGCGTTTTGATATCCTCGGCTTCACATCCTATTTGATATTATTATCAGTTTCCTTGAACAGACATCAAGGTACACTTCGTCGAGGAAGAGGCTTGGCTAGGGCTATAGTTCACATGGTGGGGGTATAATGGTCACGTGATAATGAATCGTCTCATTCTCCAGGGATCGCCTATCAGACTGAGATCGACGAGGATAGTATTCATGGATGGCCCATTATAAAAGAGCCCGCATATAGTCGCATACCTAGCCACAGTAAGGAGTAGTAAAACCCTTAACCAGTAGAAAATAGTCCAAAGGGCCGTTATCTTATCGGTGACTCAAAAGACTTGCCGACATCGCCCTCGCCCCGCCGAGACGGCACCGGGGCAAATTTGAAAAAAATCGCCGTTCTATGGTTCCCCATATAACCGGACGATTAGTCAATTCTACTCCGGAACCCTTCTTCTCTCTCCTCCTTGATCTTCAACCTTACCCACACCTCTCAATTGCCCATCATGTGTGGAATTTTCGCGTGCCACCAGTTCGTCGTGTCCTACTCTTAAACTCCCCGCGGTGGGATGTCAATTTTGCAAGAATACTAACTAGAAGTCCTATAGTCACCCCGATGTGCAAAAGTTCAAGCCTACGGCTTTGCGCATGGCCAAGGCGTGAGTATCTCTAATGCTTCTTCAATTGCGGAAATCTGCAATTGCAACTCGCCATCTATAGAATTCTCGCTGACCTGTCCCTGATCATAGTGTGCGCCACCGCGGTCCCGATTGGAGTGAGTCACACGCCGAGTTGCAACATTTCGCACTATATGTGAGGATCATAGGATTAACAAAAGTCTTCCAACAGGTGGAAACTTCTGCGCCGAGAGCACTAGTGAGTTGACACGCAATAATTTTGGTGTCGGCGTGGTATGCTAACGCGCGATTCATAGTCCTGGCGCATGAGCGTCTGAGCATCGTCGGTGTTGGTATGTAGCCCCCTTGAACGATCGGCAACTTGAAGATCGATATGCTAACAATATCCTCTTAGACTCCGGTGCCCAGCCCCTTGTCAACGATGATAGCACCCTCGCCCTCGCCGTCAACGGTGAGATCTACAACCACCGTCTCATCCGCAAGAATCTCCGCCACAAGTACAACTTCAAGACGCACTCTGACTGCGAAGTTATCATTCCATTGGTATGTCGCGCGAGATATAACGGAATCGGACATGGAGTCGAAATGCTGATATATACTAGTATGAGGAGTATGGCCTTGACGCCCCTAAGCACCTTGATGGCATGTTCTCTTGGGTTCTTTGGGATAAGAAGCAGGACCGTGTTGTTGCTGCCCGTGACCCCATTGGTATCACCAGCTTCTACCTTGGACGCTCTTCCTCCGCTCCCGGCGCCGTCTTCTTTGCCTCTGAGCTCAAGTGCCTGCACCCCGTCTGCGACGACATCATTGCCTTCCCCCCGGGCCACGTCTATGATTCCAAGACCGACAGCTTGACCCGCTACTTCGAGCCCAAGTGGTGGGACCCCACCAACGTCCCCTCGACCCCCGTTGACTATAAGGTGGTCCGCCAGAGCCTCGAGAAGGCTGTCCGCAAGCGTCTGATGGCCGAGGTTCCCTACGGTGTTTTGCTGTCTGGTGGTCTGGACTCCAGCTTGGTCGCGTCTATCGCCCAGCGCGAGACCCTCCGTATGGCCGAAGCTGCCCGCAAAGCTCCCCAGAACCTGAATGCCGACGGTGAGTTGGTTGGTATTGATGACGAGAACGACCTGTCGACCGTCACCACCTTCCAGCAGCTGCACTCATTCTCCATCGGTCTTCCCGGTGCCCCCGATACCGAGGCTGCCCTTGAGGTTGCCAAGTTCCTCGGCACCAAGCACCACCCCTTCACCTTCACTGTTGAGGACGGCCTCGATGCCCTCTCTGACGTGATCTACCACCTCGAGACCTACGATGTGACCACCATCCGTGCCTCTACTCCCATGTACCTGCTCTCCCGTAAGATCAAGGCCATGGGTGTCAAGATGGTTCTGAGTGGTGAGGGTTCCGACGAGATCTTCGGTGGCTACCTCTACTTCCACGCCGCCCCCAACAAGGAGGAGCTCCACAAGGAGACCGTCCGCCGTGTTAAGAACTTGCACTTGGCTGACTGCCTTCGTGCCAACAAGTCCACCTCCGCATGGGGTCTTGAGGCTCGTGTTCCTTTCCTCGACAAGGAGTTCCTCGAGACCTGCATGGGCGTTGACCCCCAGGACAAGATGATCACACCCGAGCGTATCGAGAAGCACATGCTGCGCAAGGCCTTCGACACCTCCGATGAGCCTGAGACCGCTGCCTACTTGCCCGACAAGATCCTCTGGCGCCAGAAGGAGCAGTTCAGCGATGGCGTTGGCTACAGCTGGATTGACGGCCTGAAGGATGAGGCTGAGCGCCAGGTCACCGACGAGATGATGAAGAACCCTAAACCCGAATGGGGTACTGACGTTCCCGACACCAAGGAGGCGTATGTTTTTCACCTCATTACCCCATTTTATAGCACTGTTGAAAACTAACCGCGGTATAGATACTGGTACCGTACCATGTTCGATGAGCACTTCCCTCCCTACTGTGCCGGCACTGTCGAGCGCTGGACCCCTACCTGGTCCAAGCAGACCGACCCCAGTGGAAGGTGAGCTATTGTTTATCTATTCTCCTATTTGATTCATTTTCTCTAACCATCCTTTGCAGAGCCATCGCCATCCACAACCAGAAGTATGACAAGGAGTAAAAAGTATAAACAAAAAGATCTGGACTTTGTTTTCTGATTTAGCATTTTCTTTTGGGTGATATAGCACGGGATTAGATTTTATATACCCTTTTTTTGGTATATAGTCGGTTATAATGTTATGATCTCAATATTTTACTTTGACTGTATTTACGGAAACACGTGACCTGCCCTGCCCAAACATTGCCGGCGGGCTTTCCCGGCAGCCGGGCAACCGCCAATCACCGACCTCCCACTAACCCGTGCTAAGCCCCTAGGTTCCCCCCAACATCATCACAACTCTTCCTTCCCTTCCTCTCTCTTCATCTCTTCATAAAACCTCCTTTTCCTCCATCTCTAATTCCACTTCTCTCGTCAATATGTCTGCCCCCGCTGCTTTCTCCGATATCGCCAAGGCGACCAACGATGTACGCAAAACTGTTGGGAACAAAACTCAGAACCTTGGCTAACACCTGATCCCAATAGCTCCTGAACAAGGATTTCTACCACGGCGCTGCCGGTTAGTCTATCCACCACATTGCGCCACTTATTGAAGATTCAATAGCTGATTAAAAGCTTTTAGCCAACCTTGAGGTTAAGTCCAAGGCCCCCAACGGTGTCACCTTCACCGTTAAGGGCAAGTCCGCTCACGAGGGCCCCATTGCTGGTCAGGTACGTTGAATATCATTTCCAAATCCGCTACGCAAATTACTAACTGGTGTCGCCTATAGCTCGAGGCCAAATACGTTGATGCGCCCACTGGTAAAGGCCCCTTCCACAAAAAACCTCCCGATCCCGGCGCGCACACAACCCGTCTCATGCCATTGATGTTTGGATGTGGTGTTCCAATAGCGCGCCGGACGAATCTATTTATTTTTTCGGATGCCAAGGTGCAAAGGATTAGGCTAATATGCTCACTCCGACCAGGCCTCACCCTCACCCAGGCTTGGACCACCGCCAACGCTCTCGACACCAAGCTCGAGCTCGACAACAACATCGCCAAGGGCCTCAAGGCTGAGATCCTCACCCAGTACCAGCCCGCTAAGCAGTCCAAGGGTGCCAAGCTCAACCTGTACTTCAAGCAGCCCAACCTGAACGCCCGTGCCTTCTTCGATCTCCTGAACGGCCCCACCGCCAACTTCGACGCCGTTCTCGGCCACGAGGGCTTCCTCGTCGGTGCTGAGGGTGGCTACGACGTCAACAAGGCCGCCATCACCAAGTACTCCGCTGCCGTCGGCTACAGCGTTGCTCAGTACTCCGCTGCCATCACCGCCAGCAACAACCTGTCCCTCTTCTCCGCCAGCTACTACCACCGCGTTAACGCTCAGGTCGAGGCCGGTGCCAAGGCTTCTTGGGACTCCACCTCCGGCAACGCCGTCGGCCTCGAGGTCGCCAGCAAGTACCGCCTGGACCCCTCTTCCTTCGCCAAGGTTAGTTTTGCGCCTTTGAATTGCTTATATTACTGTTGTGAATCAAGACTAATCGCGCAATTTTCTCGCAATATAGGCTAAGATCAACGACCGTGGTATTGCCGCTCTGGCTTACAACGTCCTGCTCCGCCCTGGTGTCACCCTCGGCCTCGGTGCTTCCTTCGATACCCAGAACCTGAACCAGGCTGCCCACAAGGTCGGCGCCAGCTTCACCTTCGAGGCTTAAGCGTCTGGATTTTAAGCCTTCCAGAAACCTGACAGATGAACTACCATCTTTTGGGAAGATCTTTGTAAACTTCAATTACTAGTTCACTTGTCTTGCTGATTCACCAGAACGATGATTATGGTGGGGGTTTCCAAGATAATAACCATGTGCGTGTGTCGTAGATCTTTCTGCTCGATCACCCTTTGTATATCAAATCCAACTCTTTCCTTTGTTGATCAATCCGATCGATTCATAAAATCTATAAAGCACCGGGGGGGGGGTGCTCGTAGCCATGCAAGAGTTGGTGTACATCAACCAGCAATGTATTTGATCCTATGTATGTACATACCAAGAAACTACATGTACAGGTATCCAAGGATGTATGTGAAATAGTCTAGCGCAACTCCATCAAGAAGACAAAGCCTCCCTCTGCTTCTTCGTCTTCTTCCCATCAACAGCCTTCGGAACCGACCGCCAAAGATCCACGACAACGAGCATCACAATCAAACACCCGGAACAAAGAAAAAACCTTGAAATCGTCTGATCAACCCCAGGCTCACGCTCAACCCTCTCCTCCTCCATCCTCCTAGCCCCCTTCCTCCTCTCCCTCCTCCTCCGATCCTCCGCCGCCTGCGTCCGGAAATGCCCCTGAGCATTAAAATGATGCAATGGATTCCGATGAATAAACCCCTCCCAATCCTCCGGATCAGCATGCTTCGTCCCAGCGCCCGCGCCAGCCCGAAACTCCGACCCCGCAGCACCTCCAGCCGCCCATCCCTGCCCCTGTCTCCCCGTAGCACCGTATCCACCCTGCTCGTAGAAACTGGGCGGCGGACCGCGGAATGCCGAGCGCCGCTTGCTCAGCCCGCTGGCGGGTCGTGAGCCGGCGTAGCTGCTGTGGCTGCCCATCGGGCGTTGGTGGGTGTGGGTTTGGCCGGGCGAGGCGTGCTGCGCAGTGTGGAAGCCGTGGTCGTGGTCGTAGACTGCGCGCTTGGAGGCGTTGCCGAGGACGTTGTAGGCGGCGGAAATGCGGGCGAAGCGTTGGCTTGCGTCTGGGTCTGTGCGGTTGCGGTCTGGGTGGTGGCGCATTGAGAGGGCGTAGAATTGTCTACGGTTGGATATGTAAGTATTAGACATTTATTTGGAATTGGAGATTGAGGGGTGCGGGGGTGGAGGAGACATGTTGAGTGTGGGTGTGGGCGTACTTCTTGATCTCCGCTGCTGATGCGGTTGTGGGGACGTCGAGGATTTCGTAGAAGTTTGCTTCGCGGGCTCGGGCGGGGTTGCTGGTTGAGAAGGAGGATATAGTTGGCCTTGGGGACGACTGTGGTTGTTTGCGTGGGTGTAATTGTGGTCGGAGGCGTTGGGCTGAGATGCTGCGGTAGGTTGAAGGTGATGGAGAGAGGGTTGCGCGTGGAAAGAGAAGAATTGCTGTTACTCGAGGTGGAGGCATTGTCGTATATTTAGAGAGTGTGACATCGGAATAAACAGGAAAATAATAGCATAGGTAGGAGGTGGGGGAGGGGTTGGAAGAAGTAGAGGGAGAGAGAGAGAGAAACGGAAGAAGAGCGGAGGTGAAGATCGGAGTGGCGTCACTGCGGTTCGAAGTTGATCGTACAAGGACACCACGTATTCAATACTGGCTATTGGTGGATTCTAGAGTATACAATCACTCTATTCCATCTCTCTCATCTCTCGAAATAACACATTTAATACAACTTATAGGCACGTGGGCAGTTACAATTCCCATAGCTCCAGCTGATGATCAGATTAGATAAGAGATCCTAGGTGAGGTCTACGCTATTTCGGGCGACCCTTTGATCCAATAAGAACCCTCGGAGGCTTCACCAGCTTGGGATACCAAATCCACATATCGTGGGATTATGGTTCCTTTCGTGCCAGAGGTTGCGTGTGCTCTTCATGAGCTTGGACTCGATGTTGTGCGTTGCAGGTAGTGGAATCGTTTGTGGAAGAGGCTGTGCTGCGGCATTAGCTCTTGGAGCCTCCGGGATAGCTATTGGGATCCAGTTCCTAGGAGTTGGGGAGACTTCCATTCTTGCTTTTTACCGATGTGCAAGACAAGATTTGAGGCATTTGATGAGGCCAAGGGATGGCAAGATCGAGAGTTTTGACTAGACCTAGAGACCTAATTTCCGGCAAAAACTCACGATGGTCAGTACCTCTGGAATGGGGTATATGAGCAGTACAAAAGTGGACTCAGGCTTGTCTTACTGGTTTTATCTACGCTCAAGATGCTGAGAATGCTAATGTCAAGGGGATGGGAAGTATGCCTTGAGCGCTTAGGGAATCGTAATGAAAGAAATATGGCGTAGCCCAGCAGTGCAAACCAATCCTATTGTGCAAGTTAGAGCCTCCTGTCTAAAGTAGTACCTTATGTTATCAGCGCCTCCGCTTCTTGCTTATTCTTATGTTTCGGATTTGCAATCGATTCCCAACGGCGCTTACGGCGCTGGGCGAGAGACTCCCATTGTGTCAAGAACTTCACTAACGAAACAAAGCAGCCCCTAAATTGACATTTATATTGATGATATCGTATTTCCATAGTCGTGGACAATTGCTTACTTCTCTATTCTACTCTTGAAAAGCCGATTATGCGAAAAACTGTCTTGAGCGCTTGAAAGAATCTCACTTTTCAACCGGCTCTTGTTGTCATTTTCAAGTGGACGCGACAATTGAAGATGAAGCTGAAGCTTTCTTTGGCAGTTTAAGGTATAAAGTAACCGGGGCTTTGTGCCTGCATGCATGTCTTTGTACTCGCTAGTATCCATAAATAGACAATGAAACACCAGAGTCTCTTTTATAATGTATAGTGCTATTGTTATATACACTTTGAAACTAAATTAGATCTCTGGATCAAAGAGCGACGCCCGAAGAACACGGCGCTGACTTGAAACACTGCTTTTATTCAATATAAAACACAACACAAAGCAGATTCCCGGAGAGCCTGTATAAATGCTCTCCCTAAGTAGCCGCGAGGTATTAGAATTAAACGGCTCAACCCAAAGTGACAGGCTGACTTGATTCATTCGTCTTTTCCCCACGCATCCCTTTCTCAACAACTGAACTGCATCGAAATATGCCGGCTCTCTCAGAACTCCCTAACGAGCTGCTACTGGAGATTTCCCTCCACCTTCACTATCCTGGTCTCAATGCATTCACACAGGTCTGCCGCCACTTCCATGCTTTGTCAAATAGGGTGCTTTATAGAACCATCGCCAAAGACTCTCCTGGGAAAGCGATAGCATGGGCAGCGGAAGAAGGGAAGGAAACCAGCGCGCGGAAACTGTTGCAGATGTGCGGTACGAAGATATTGGACGATATTGTCTTTGAAGAGCAAGAACCAATAGTGATCGCCGCATCGAATGGCCACACCCGTCTAGTCGAATTATTCCTGCCTCACTGCATTCAACACGACACCGAAAAAGAAGGAGATCTATTTAAAAGAGCGCTTACTAAGGCTATTAAAAAAGAGCATGTTGAGGTCGTCAAACTACTTCTCGAACACAAAACCCACACCAACAGCCTGGACAGACATGCTGCAATTCCTTTATGCAGAGCAGTCAAAATGGGACATGTACCAATTGTGAGGCTTTTACTTGAACACAATTACAGCAACCTTGATACATATGACATGCATGGCATGACGCCTCTAGCCGTGGCTGCTGCAGCCAAAGCATCATCTACAAATCTGGAAATCGCCAAACTCTTGGTAGAGGCTGGCGCAGATTTGCATATAGATCACGGACTGTTACTCAGAGCCGCGAAATCAAACAACCTCCCCGTCATAAAGCTCTTACTAGCGAATAACTTCGATTGGCGGCGACTAGAATGGTTCGATGTCTTAAGTGAATTCTCTCGACCGATACGGGAAAACCACGAGGTGGGGGCGTTACTGCTAAGCGGGATGAATGTGGATCGCATACTGAGTGATGGCAACGTTCAACGCTGCTTTCTGTTGAGGGGAGCGATTACCAATCATCTTGATGATCTACTAGAAAAGATACTGGATGAATGGCCTGTCCTCGATGAAGACCATAAGCCAAGCCGAAGGGCAATCCGTTTCTGTCCTCTGAGTCTGGCTGTCTGCCGTGGCCGGCCGAGCGCCGTCAAGCTCTTACTCGAGCATGGCGCTGACCCTAGTGGCGATCTTGACTGCCCACCGGTACAATTTGCTCTTGAAAAGGGAAAGGATACAATGGCAAGGATGTTATTTGACAAAGGAGCGACATTTGATCCGGAAACGTGTCATGAGTCGTCTGGATACCGTCAATTACTGAAGCTCCGTATGGCTCGAGTGCAGAGAGTGGCCTATTAATGAAGACGTATAGTTATCCATATGATATGGAGATTGTATATAGTATCAAAACACAAACTTACTTCTTTACATTTTATACATATACACCTAAGGCTATAGAATTCTTACTTTCCTTCGTACATCTACCTCGTAGTTTGGCTTAATAGCTAATTTTGCTGTATTAGCTTAGATATGCAACGACCTAGCCAGATTCAAGTCCAAGTCTTATTTAACAAGTGACTTGGATGCGGAGAGCCCGATACATGACAATATAGCCATTCTTAGTAGGTAATATCACGCTTTACCCTAACACCCCCACTTTGTTTTCTTAGACCTTCAGAGGGGGAAACATATTATTCTTTTTGGAGTAGCTCCAGGTACGCGGACATCTGCGGACAAAGGCACATGTGAAACCCTGTAGCTTCTCCATAATTGCTGGTGGATCTCACGTTCGTAGCGGATCTCACATTTGTGAGCCAATACTACGTAGAACCCACTTAGTCTGGTGAGAGGCGCTGGTTATCACGCTACCCCTCTATTTAAATTCCATTATGGGGTGCAGGCGAATGGTATATTGCGCGCTTGAATTCTACGCCGCTAAATCTTATTTGCACTTTCTCTGGCAAGAGATCGACGCCGCGGTTTTCGGCAGTCGAACACCATGCCCTTCTGCGTTTGGGAGTGGAGATCATTTGGCTTAGCGTTCTACCTTGGCCAAACATATCGTAGAGCCTAAATTTGGTTTCTCCAATCTAGTATACGATCTTTCTAATCATAATCTCCTGATGGAAACTATATAGACGCTATGGCGATGGCGATCCATGGTCCGCCATTGTGCACCCCAGTTGGTTTTGGAAGATGAACGTATAGGGGGAAAAAAGAAGATTGGCTCTAGTACTTATAAGGAAAAACACCCATGGTGGAGTATCAGATGCAGTGCTTAAACCTAATTCAGGAGCAGTACCCTAGGGAATCCCATTCTTATACCCATTCTTATACAAACATGACCCCTCCTTCTGCAGAGGATTTTCAAGATCCCCTCCCAGATTTCCTGGAGCCCTGAATCATGGTCCTACTCACCCACGTCTTGCGTTCACTATACGCTGATGGCGGCGAGGACTCTATCACCCGTCGCTGGGAGTTCAGCGAGGAGAGTCCCCTCCGAGGTGTCGACCGGTCGCTCTTTATTGCTATGGGCATCATTGCTCTCTGCTCATTATGTTCCACTCTGGGTCTACTGTCGTTCCTTACTTATCGATTCATCTACTGGCAGCGGTACTACAAGAACTCGCTTGCGCAGAACCAATATGTCGTTCTCATTTACAATCTATTGCTGGTCGATCTACAACAGGCTATCGCTTTTACGATCAGTCTATATTGGGTGTCCCGGGGCAGTGTTCACCCTGGTGAAGTGGCCTGCTACTTGCAGGGCTGGTGGATTCAAACAGCAGATCCCGGTAGTGGTCTGTTTGTCTTGTCTATTGCTCTGCACACATGCTTTGTCGTCTTGCGTGGTCGGCAGCTGCCCTTCAATATCTTCGTATCCTGTGTGATTGGTTTGTGGATGTTCATTCTTCTTTTGGGATTCATTCCGGTCGGCCTCTATGGATCCAACGTCTTTGTCATTTCCGAAGCCAACTGGGTGTGTCTCCGTCTTGTGGATGATAGGGTGGTGATGATGAACTTGACTAATTTAATACTATAGTGCTGGTTGAGTCCTCAATACGAGGATGAGCGCCTCTGGGGCCACTATATCTGGATCTTCCTCTCCGAGTTTGGCACCATTGTTCTCTATACGATCATGTTCTTCTACCTCCGACGTCGAATGCAACAAGCGACCATGCTCCGCCGTGGCCAGCAGGACAGTCTGCGTCGATTGAACCGTGTCGTCATTTACATGGTTATCTATCCCGTTGTGTACGTGGTTCTGTCCTTGCCCCTCGCAGCGGGTCGTATGGCCACTGCGCGGGGCAACTCGCCCAGCAAGGCCTACTTCGGTGTCGCTGGTTGTCTGATGGCTTTTTCCGGTGCTATGGATGTGGTTGTCTACACTCTGACCCGTCGTCACCTGCTCCTCGATACCGAGCACAGCACCACTGACCATAGCTACGGCAACACCGACTCCCAATGGCAAACGAATATCACCACCAATGCTGGCTCCCGGTCTCGAAAGGCCTTCCGGATAGGATCTCGTCTGAACTCGAAAATGCGCCGCAGCGTGCCCGAGAAAGACCACACCAGTCCCTTCGAAGGCTCCACCGAGGACATCGTCGGGAAGAATGATATGGAGATGTCGAACCTCCACGGTGTGTACCAGGAGACCACGATTGAGATTTCTCATGAGCCGGTCTCTGTCATAGGGTCGGAGGAGAGGAGCGCGCGTCACAGCGGCTAAGACTTTTGGATATGCCGCATGGTTCTTGATCTACCTATGAGGCCTTATTCTGTATATGATACTCGCTGTTGTATTTACTTCACCCAGGCATCCCTTGCCACAGGATATCTTTCTCTCATTGTATGATATATGACCTCTAATGCTTCCCGGATCCAGCGGGAATTTGGATATCTAAGGCTAGGCTTTGTTATTTAATAATCTGCAACTATCCCGCTTCTGTAAGAACTATACGAGATGATACCATAGATCTGCAAACTCGTCTGGATTCCCTGATCGATCTTACGAATACCTCCATCAGGAGACCCGAAGACCGACACCAAAACTCCGCTAATTGCACAGAATTTTCCCGGCCCAGAGTTGTTCAACGCACTCAGATCCGAAAGAAGTATGTGGAGTAGCACAATTTACAGATTTTTGGGAGCCAAGAGCCAAGGCGTCTAGGGCCGGGCCCGCAAGGCTTTTTTTCTTTTAGCCGTTGCTTCTTTTCAAAGTTAAAAAATGATGAGTTGTATGAAAAGTTATAAATCTTTTCATTGTTCCCTTCAACCATCCAAATGGTAACTCACGTTATGTCTTAAATATGTGTAGGACTATCTATTATATCCCCTCCTTCGGCGGAAAAAGTGTCCTACCTCCCGGCGTGTTCGAAGTTTCGAATTATAACGGATACGGGCGAAAAATCTAGGCAACTATAAAATCAAAATAAACAAATTTATAGGGCATGGTTAGAGATTCCAATCATTTCCCTCATATGCGAATGCACTAGACTCAGATTGGAAGAACTCTTTTGAAGCGTACGATGGTAAAAGTTAGTTCTCCTCACGGCAGGTCCATCAGGATATTCAAGAGACTATGGGTCTCCGACTAATCATGTATCTCGGAGGTAGTCCCAAATGTGCTCGCTGCTTAGCCGAGCCGATGGAGGTCTTTCTGCCTCTAGAATTTGTCGGAAAAAGCCGTCCTTTCCTGGAAAAGGGATTTGAATTGTGTGTTCAGCCCAACTTGGTATGTTGTAGATCCTCATCTCCGCAGACGACTATTATCCACATTTCCGATTTGATCACTTATTTGAATTGCTCCGTAGAAGATGATAGGATAGAACTGAAGAGATTTACACTTTTCACTATTGCTAGGCAAAAAAAGAAAAGAACATAAAAAAGGAAAAGGAAAAGGAAAAGAAACAGAAAAAAGAAAGAAAAAAAACCACTCTGGACATTTCCCCAGTGGCCCCGTTGGATATACCAGAACCATAGCACCGGGATAACATCGGGACTCTAGACATGTGAAGGTGCAATAACTTACGAATCCCGTGGAGCTGCAAAACTTAAGACTCCAACATGGCTGGAGAATGCCCCAGTATTACGTGCATTAATGAACAAATAGAGTGGGGAATCCAATTGAACTATAACCGGCCGAATAACACGCTCGTAGCTAGACTAGTAAGACAAATAGACCCTAGATCTTTACCTAGGTATATATATATAACTTTCTAAGCATCTGGAGTGCTTGATTATAGCTCCCCATATCGTCATTACCGAAAGCTTGCGGCCATTGTTTTGACCGGACCGGGATTGGGACGTGGAAAAAGAGTACGGAACATCTTAATAACTTGACGCTGATTAGCCATCAAAACTACTTAGGTAGTTCACGAATGAATAGTATTGTTAGGCCAAGTGCTCAATAGATCTAACCAAACTCCGAGTAATGAGTGAGCAATCAGGGACCAATCACCGTGACTGACTCTGAGCGTTATAAAAGCGGCGGCAGAGGAAATCAAGTATGTATAGTGACCTAGGTACTCAATTCTCTATTCGCTAGCAGGGTAAGCCTTACGCCAATAATAATTCCAGAGTGTCTCTTGTATGCCTAAAGAAGGCTTGACCTTCCACCGCCCAAGAATCCCATGATAATCGTCAGAAGGGTCCATCGCTGCCATTACATGAGACCTGATGGTACTGATCGGAACGTCTTGATCAACATATTTCAGCAGCATCTTAACCGTTCCGATATCATTTTTCCCTGCAGCCACGGCCAAGGCAGACTCCCCACTTCCGTTGCAAAAGAGAGGATCGGCCCCTTTCTCTAATAGAAGCTTCGTTGCCAGTACACCGCGGTCGGTAGTTTCGAACAATTCTTCACGTACTATCTCACGCTGGACTTCGTCTGCCTCGGTCTTACGTATCTTCCCGATGAACCATTTAATATTCCAAACATAATTTCTAGCCACTCCCGAGACCGTGCAGAGCAAAGGAGTGTAATTGCGAGAGCTGCCTGGCTGGTTGAGCTGTGCCCCGCGTTCTAGCAAAAAATTAACCGCAGCTTGCGCGGCATCTCGATCTTTAGCCTGAGCTGCGAGAGCGAGGAGTGTACCACCTCTACTTCCATCGAGTGCGAATGATAATCCGAATTCGCCTTGCACATCCAGACTAAAACCCGCATCTAAGAACATCTTCAAGATAGGCACATTAGCTAGCACAGCAGCATATGCCAATGCGCGGGAATGCCCAACGCAATCCGGTTGTAGTCGTACTCCACGCTGGAGGAGTAATCTGAAGGCGGCTTCTCCTCCTAATACCGCGAGCTGGATTGATAGGCCGTCCTCTGAAAACGCAATATCTTCAATCGATGGGGCAGAAGTCTCAAAAAGCATTTGGAGGATTTCCACTTTGCCCAGATAGAGTGCTCTGTTGAAAAGGTCCTTCCCATGCTGTGACGCAAATACAACATCAAAGCCCTGGTTAATGATGTACTTTACGACATCATCATGGCCTCGGTCAAGCGCGAGAATCATCGAAGAGGGGCAATCATCGGGATCCCAGTTCCCATTTGTGTCTTTCTCAATAATGACTGCGGGATAAGTCACGGCGTCATAAAGAGATTCGCCATAATAGAGCAACAACTCTATCATTTTGATATTGCCAGATGCAACGGCCAGAGCCATGATATCTCTATGGCCACAGTTACAATTCCAGTTGCTAAGGACAGACGTCCTCGTTGATAATAGTCTCTCTAGCAAATCCTCGAAGCCGCCAGCTACAGCAACACACAGAAGCTTGGATCGTGCACCTGTACCAAAATTGATTGTGTGGTCCAAATCAATCTTCTTTAGGAGGAAAGACGCCAATCCCTTATGCTGTCCGGCTATCTTATCAACCATATCCAGAATAACTTCGGTATCAAAAACATAGTGTTGGAAGACGTAATCGACGAACGGCTCATTGCCGGTTTCCAAGGCAAGATCGAATGGCGATTGGACCCAACTGGCAGGTTCAGCCCCAGCATCGAGTAAAAGACGGACAATTTCCATAGTCGTGCTTGTAGCAGGAGCTGGAGCAACATAATGCAAAGGGACCTTGCCACCACACGTAATATTAGGATCACAACCTCCTGCAAGCAGAAGTTTGATGATAGGAATATGCCTCTGCATAACCGCCAAGCATAATGATAAGTCACACCACTCTCTTTTCTTCCGGGGTTCCATACAGCGCTTGATAAATCCACGCTCAATTAAGAGGCTGACAATTGAGGTATGACCTCCAGCACAGCGACGGACAATGGGTTTCCAAAAGCGACGAGGTCATCAAGATTAGAGGTGGGAAACCAACTGTGCGCTGGCTCATTGATCGCCGGAGTCGGGTCTCTTCCATGGTCGAGAAACATTCGGACAATATCAACATGACCATTCTTTGCAGCTATTGTCATAGGATCTTCCCTCTGTGTGGACCAGAAGCCCAAATCTTCAAACGATGCACCTGCGTCTAGCAGCTTGCGAACACATATTTCCTTCCCATTCGCTGCGGCCCACGCCAGAGGTTGGAGAGACTGCTCTGTCTTGAGTAATTCGTCGACTCTGTCTTTTAACAAACTAAACAGAAGAGGATGACATTGATAGAGAGAGCCGAGATCGGAAACAAATTCTAAATAAGAAGATACCTCTAGTAGCAGTTCAAAGGGGAGTTGAAGTAGCGACATGGCTTAACAGTCGACAACGACGATAACGGGAGATGAGGAATAACTTCTGTATTCCATGAGAGTAGTCATAGCAGGAAGCCTATAAAATGACTCATGTATAAGCTTCAAGGTTGTCATGATGAGGGCAACTTGTCGTTAGTCCGTGTCAAGAATAGGTCTAGTATACGAAGCTGTAACTGGGCATTCCGCTGCCAAGCAAATCTCCAGAAATCGCCCTTATCTTATCAGCAAAAATCTTTCCCCGACATCCGACATTCCCCTCTTTTGCCTTTGAACGTACTTGTTTAATTGCCACATTCAATATGGCAGCTCAGACTACAGAGAAGTTAGATCAGCTGGACCGTAAGATTCTCAGATTTTCGGATTGCCTCTCCCAGGTGTGACTGATCAGATACCAGTGAACGTCCAAGCCGCCCCCACGGCAGACCAAGTTCCCGCTGAAGCGGAGGAGGACTCGGACGACGCCCAAGACGAGGGTGCCGCAGAGGCTGGAGCTGCTGGAGGTAAGTTTTGTTGAGGCTTCTTTATCGTGACCGCGCCTCCAGAACCCCACCTCACCCCACAGAAATCGGCCGAATTGAACTAACAGCGGGGTCAACTCTAGCCGACAAAAAGAAGAAGAAGAAGAAGTCCAAGAAGAAGAGCAAGAAGAAGGGCGGTGCCAAGGTTCAGAGCGAGCCACCGCGCGTCCCCGTGTCTAACCTCTTCCCCAACGGCGAGTACCCCGAGGGCGAGATCGTCGAATACCTAAACGACAATGCCTACCGTACCACCAACGAAGAGAAACGATACCTCGACCGCATGAACAATGACTTCCTGCAGGAGTACCGCCAGGGTGCCGAGGTTCACCGTCAAGTCCGCCAGTATGCGCAGAAGAACATCAAGCCCGGCCAGACTTTGACTGAGATCGCGGAGGGTATCGAGGATTCAGTGCGCGCTCTGACAGGTCACTCGGGTCTGGAGGAAGGTGATAACATCAAGGGTGGCATGGGCTTCCCTTGCGGTTTGAGCATCAACCATTGCGCTGCACATTATACCCCGAACGCCGGCAACAAGATGGTCCTGAACGAGGGAGACGTGATGAAGGTCGACTTCGGTGCGCATCTTAACGGCCGCATTGTGGACAGTGCTTTCACCATGACCTTTGACCCAGTGTACGATCCTCTTCTCGCCGCCGTGAAGGACGCCACCAACACTGGTATCCGGGTAAGTTTGCTTTTAACTTTAGTTTCTCTCAAGCAGAACTGACGGGTTTCTAGGAAGCGGGAATTGACGTCCGTATGAGTGATATCGGTGCCGCCATTCAAGAAGCTATGGAGAGTTACGAAGTTGAGATCAATGGCACCATGCACCCCGTCAAGTGTATCCGCAACCTGAACGGTCACAACATTGACCAGCACGTCATCCACGGCGGCAAGAGTGTGCCTATCGTCAAGAGCACCGATCAGACGAAGATGGAAGAGGGTGAAGTTTTTGCTATTGAGACTTTCGGTAGTACTGGTAAAGGCTACGTGCGAGAGGAAGTAAGTTTATACTGTAGTTTACTGGGCTGGGAACAAAGCTAACATGCCCTAGATGGAAACCTCGCACTACGCTCTCGCCGCTGACGCTCCTAACGTTCCCCTGCGTCTTTCCTCCGCCAAGAACTTGTTGAATTTGATCAACAAGAACTTTGGCACCCTTCCCTTCTGTCGCCGGTATATTGACCGCCTCGGTCAGGACAAGTACCTTCTGGGCGTAAGTTAACGATGCAGTTCATATGTGAGACACTGAAGCTGACGAATGTAGTTGAACAACCTGGTTTCATCTGGAATTGTCCAGGATTACCCTCCCCTTTGCGATATCAAGGGCTCATACACTGCCCAATATGAACATGTATGTTTCTATTTTGGGGTTTTCTCCACTTGGACTGCTTACTGACTTGTGTTTCTAGACAATTGTGTTGCGCCCGAATGTGAAGGAGGTTATTAGTCGTGGCGACGACTACTGATTTATTTCATAGACCGTATATACTAAAAGCATCATTGAAAGATCCATCCCATTAGTAATGTCTTAAATAGATTGGAGAGTCGGAGTGAAGACCCTTGACATCAAAACGCCGATCCTGCCAAGCCATCAAGCCATCAAGGATGCCGTGTCGCCCCACGTGGAACAACCGTCTTCCGACTTTTTAAGGCCTCTCCTATCTCTCATGGCCTAAACTCCGACACATACCAAATTCGCATCATGTCTGCGGTCGTTGAAACAAGTTCACCGCACCTCCGGGTGTCGGCAGCCAAAACATCCGATAAGACGCAACCAGAGTCCACCAGAATCCAGGCACCGGATGCTTTGGTCGACGACCATTTCTTCTGGACATACACCGAAGAACCGCATCGCTCAAGACGACAGGCAATTATCAAGGCCCATCCGGAGGTACGTGACCCTGTTTTGCGGGCCCTCATGGTGGTACGGGGGTTCGACGAAGACTCCATGCGGAGCTTTTGCGGAGTTCCCGGATACATCTGGCCACTTTCCTGGGCGACGGACAGCCTCAACAAATGCAATTGCAACGCTGATTCATGATATTATGTGTCTATAGGTCACCAAGCTATGTGGCCCCGAGCCTCTTACCAAATGGGTCGTCCTCGGCGTCGTGTCCCTACAAATCACCTGTGCCTATCTCCTTCGCAACACCTCAATGCTCGATTGGCGGTTCCTGGCCACGGCATACGTGATTGGTGCGACTTGCAACCAGAATCTCTTCCTCGCTATTCATGAGATCTCACACAACCTGGCCTTCCGGTCCGCTTTCGCCAACCGATTGCTTGCCATCTTCGCAAACCTCCCTATCGGACTGCCCTACAGCGCAGCGTTCAGAGTATGTATACTCCCCAGAAGCCAGAAACTAGCAGAAACTCAGGAGAAGTCATGAATTGACAAACGACCAACAGCCCTACCACCTAACACACCACAAATCCCTCGGCGTAACAGGCCTCGACACCGACCTCCCTACCGCAGTGGAAGCCTTCTTCCTAAACTCCCTCCTGGGCAAGACATTCTTCTGCACCTTCCAAATCCTCTTCTACGCCGTGCGCCCAATGTTCATCTACAGCCCACCCTTCACCTACATCCACCTCCTGAACCTAGGCGTCCAAATAAGCTTCGACTACGCCCTTAGCCAACTATGCGGCACCATGCAACCAGTACTATACTTCCTGCTGAGCTCATTCCTCGCCGGATCCCTGCACCCCTGCGCAGGCCACTTCATCGCCGAGCACTACTTCTTCTCGAACGTGAAGAGCGGCGGCACAGAGTCCCTAGCGGAGCTGAAGAAGAACGAGAAGTCCAAGACCCCGCACCCGCTCGACTCCCTTCCTCCCCCGGAGACGTACTCGTACTACGGCCCGCTCAATATCCTCACTTACAATGTCGGCTTGCATAATGAGCACCATGATTTCCCTGCTATCCCGTGGACCAGATTGCATAAGCTGCACGAGATTGCGCGCGAGTTCTATGAGCCGCTGCCTTGTCACCGGAGCTGGGTTTGGGTTATTTACACTTTCATCTTGGATAAGGATGTTGGTCCTTGGTGTCGTGTGAAGCGTGAACAGGGTGGACGGATTGTTGGTGGTGGGTCGAAGCGCGGTGGTGATTCTGCTGCGTCTAAGCAATGGAATGGACGTGGTGGTGAGGGCATCTCGGCTGCGTCGGCGGGTCCGGCGGGCGAGGAGGGTGATGGGTGGAAGGAGAGTGAGATTCAATGTTAGATCTTGTTCTGCCTTTTGAGTATAACGTCTGGTATGGAATTTTCAGTTGTTTGATTACATACATTACTGGGTGGAGTACTGGTGCTTGTCAGATATATCTGTTTTCAATAAGAATAGGCATGTCATTTTGCGGTTTCTATGAGGCTTCAAACCTGTGCGCGTAGGGAGCACGAAGTATTGATCTCGGTAGAGTCGCGCTCAATTAAAATGCTGTCCGGTCCCTGTGTCTGCGAGAGGATCGAATGTCTGCGACTAACCAATCACCGAAGGAGGGAGACGTAGTCCCCAACTATGTACGACATGGACTTGGCTCTAGTAGCAATCACATGAATTATCCCGAGCTCGAGAATAGGTTTATGAAACAAAGAGAAATGAATCGAGAGGGCCGGGTCCGTTCATCATAAAATGATATTAGACAAGACAGGAAGGGTAAAGAAACAAAGGAAATCAACAACAAAGAGGATGAGACAGACAGATGTCTGGCCTCAATGGAAGTTCGGACATCCGAGAGACAACATGAAAAGAGTATTGATACTGGGGCGAAAAATTCAAAGCAAACGCAGAAAAAAGGCTGATGCTAGAACAGATAGAAAACGGCATGCTCTTCAAGAGACAAAACTAGATGGGAAATTGGGAGAGGCGTCAGCGACGTTAGACCAGAGGCATTGAGCACACGTATAGTACGCGCAATGAAGCTAGATAGACCGTGAGAAAGCGACAAACAGAAGACCAGCTTAGAAGAAGAAGTACGCGATCAAGAAACTGAGCAGGCAGAGGCATGCTACACCCTGGATCGAAACTCCGCCGGCCGTTGGCGCATGTGACTGCTGCATAGTGGCAGGCACAGCCTTGCTGGTAGCCTCTCCGCCGGTCTTCCGCTGCCGCAGTCCCTGGTCTGCGAGTCGGTCCTTCAGGCGCTGGATCTGTGCGTTGGCTTCAGACAGCTGAGACTTGAGTTCGTCGGTTGAGGGAAGAGAATTGGCGACTGCGGACTTGGCATTTGAAATGGCAGATGCCGGTTCGCGCTGAGGAGACTGGGACTTTTTCTCAGAGAAATCGGGAGCAGGGATTGGGGACGGTTCATCGGAGTCGACTTTCTTGGGGGCCGGGGTCTGGAAGTTTGCGCCGCCAGGAGAAGTGTACGCTGGAGGTTCCTCATCATGCGCCTGGTGGAAGTTAGATGATGTGTATGGAGAAATGATTGCTGAGTAGCACACCGAGTCGTTGGCTGGAGCGGCATCACTTGCTAGGTAGACAACTCGGATCTTGCGCTCAACCACATCGGCCTTGGCGGTTTGGTCGAACTGAATATAGATATTAGTGATTGGTCTTGTTGTTCGCGATCCCGCAGTCTGGACATACGATCTGGCTAACGCTGGCATCCTCCAAGCCACGGGCGACCGGGACGGCCTGGACCAGGAACTTATCCTTGCACTTGGCATCCGGAGCAGGGTCCTCCTTCATAGCCTGAAGCAACACTATCGAGAAAATTAGCCCGCCGTAATTCAAGCGTACTCGCTTATAAACTAACCTTGGACTTCGACAGTCTTGCCTGGCTCGATGTGGCCGGAGTTAGGTCGCACACAGTAACTGGAATATGGTCAGATAACAAATCTCGAGTATAGGCATTGCGCATAGGATCGTCGGGGCATACTGCTTAGGAGCGGTGGTTTTGACCTAGCGCGCCGAGGACATATGTTAGTACTGCTTGTCCCGCGACAAAGACCGAGGGATGTCACACATACCTTGAAGACCACAGAGTCCTCATTCGGGTTGGTCAGGCGGAGAACCTGGCATACTTCATGATTGAAGGGACCTATCATTAAGAGATGAGCTGCTGATCTAGGCAGGTCTGAGACAGGTTCGGGATCTGGCACTCACGCTTGAAGCCCAACTCGGAGGGCTCGATTTGGATAGTCATGGTGCACGTGGTCAGAGTGAAAGAGGCGGGAGAAGGGAACAAAGATGACGAGAGCACAGATGACTGTACGCGATTAGGTTTCGATTGGGAAATAAAGGTGTGGGAGGGATATCAGGTCTAGGCCGATGCCTCAGGAGTTTGGTTATTGTCCACCTGGGCACTTTCGGGGAAATTGGATGAGTCAGCAAACAGTCAGGTGATGTCACTATTGACAAGCTATACATCGTAAACTGGAAGATTTGCCTTCTTCATTTTTGTTTATTCTATTGGGGACCTTGGCTATGGGACTGGATATCTTGGTTGCATGCCTCATTACTCTTCCCCGGCATTCGCATCCTCGGATAAACATCTTCCTCCACCTGCATGTGATCTCCGCGGTGGGGTCAATCATCCCACTTGGTTTAAATTGTATACAATATATGTATTGCATGTTATATCGTTGCTCGTACAGCGGTTTCTTGGCAATTTATGCTGAGAATAAGCCAGTATATGCTTCATTTCCACGGTGAATTGCATTTAGCTGTGGCATTGAGGTATGTGGCCATATCCCTCGGCCACATTCAAGTTATGCTGGTTTCAATGTTGAATGTAAATGGACGTCATCCAACTTGCTATCATATATAGTAGATTGAGGCTTAAATGTAGTAAAACTTGGGATACCTACAATGCAGGTACGTACCACATAGCACACGTGTTTAGCAGAGATGTCTTGTAGAGGACTATACAATTCTAGTCCTTCCGCAAATGCAACATAGAGATTTACAATTGACATTACCAGGCTTTTAATGGCCTTCAGATATTGAAATATCCCTCAGATGTGCCATCGAGAAGGACTTGATGCCATAGAAAGCCGGGGAAGGCTAAGTGGGCCTTTATCGCTCGCCGCCTTTCTGATACGTCACCCACTCTGCTCGCGAGCTAACTCACTTCTGAACCACCACCCATTTGATTCAATCTTGACAAATTACGCTAATTTTCTGAGTGTTTCCTACGCTTATATTTCTTTCACGTCCCAACAGTCATCATGGCATCGGACCTGGACCAGCTCATTGAAATGGGCTTTGACAAAGAGCGCGCCCAGCTCGCAGTGACGAAGACTGGTGGCTGTAAGTTCCTGCCCTTTCCTCTGATATACACTGTGAGCTATTCTCTGACTGGCTGGATAGTGCAAGGTGCACTGCAGTGGCTCGAGGACAACCAGGACAAGTCATTGGAGGACATAAAGGCACAAGCCCAAGAGGCACAAGGCGAAGAGGGCCCCGCACTCCAACCAGGCGAACAACCACGCAGCTTAGTATGCAACGAGTGTGGCAAGAAGTTCCGAGGCCAGTCGCAGGCCGAGTTCCATGCATCTAAGTCCGGACATGTTGATTTCGCTGAATCTACCGAGGAAATTGCTCCGTTGACCGAGGAGCAGAAAAAGCAGAGACTGGCGGAGCTGCGGGAGAAGCTTGCGGAGAAGCGTGCAGGGCTCTCAGAACAGGACAAGATTGACAAGAAGAGGAATGAGGTGTGTATCTCGGGCCTTGGCCCGGAGAATGACTGACTAGGGGTATTTTGCTGACTTTTATTATCAGGAAATCCGAAGGAAGAGCACTAAGGAAACCCAAGATGCCAAGGAGGAGCTCGAGCGGAAGCAACAGATGAAGGAGGCGGCCAAGAAGAAGAAGGAGAAGCAGGATGAAATCGAAGCCAAGAAGCGCATCAAGGCAAAGATCGAGGCCGACAAGGAGGAGCGTCGATTGAAGGCAGAGAAGCAGCGAGCCGAGCGTGCGGGTGTAGCTCCTCCCCAGCCCGCCGCCGTCCCGGCACCCACCTCCTCCGGCCCCTCTACATCTAAGCCTGCCTCCGCCTATACGGAAACTCGGTTGCGATTCCAGTCATCCAAGGGTAACATCATGAAGACACTGCCCGTTGACACCACGTTGTTTGAGGTTGCTGCCGCATTGAAGGAACAGGATGGGATCGAAGTCCAAAGCTTCGTGCAGAACTTCCCCAAGAAGGTGTTTGATCATGAGTTCTTCGGGGAGTCTTTGAAGGAACTAGGACTTGTGCCTAGTGCCAGTCTCCTTATCCAATGATTGATGCCATACCCTTCTTCGTCCCAAAGGATAGATAGCTTTTACAATGAATGAGAAATGAGACGACACTCCAAAAAATAGCTTCCATATATGAATCACATCCCTATCAATCTCCAACTATCCTTAAATAGTAATGTGTTTTGTTTACTTGAATTTGACTTAATCTATGAAGCCCTATCTTTATCTTATCGCGTTATCGTCATGTGATGTCGCGATGAGCCGCGTCTCGGTGCCTGAAGACAACGCGCCCGACACGCCGTCATTACATCTCTAATATTGAACTCGACACTCATTCACAACAGAACATGCCAGCGTGAGACCCAATACCCAGGACCTGGAAATTGCATCCCATGGAGCCGAGCACTGATAGTGATAATCCCAGCGTTGGTGACCAACATCGCGGTGGTGCGGGATCTATAAGGATGCCGAACGATACAGGAGCCGCCACGGCAAACCCATTCGAGGAACCCCAACGCCGCATCAGCGAATACACCGCACAGGAAATTGCAACACTACAAGCCCGTCTTGATAAGAAGTTGGGGCCCGAATACATTTCTGCGCGACCTGGTGCTGCGGGGCAGAAAGTGCACTATCTCTCCGCGGACAAATGCATCAATCTTGCGAATGAGGTGTTTGGATTCAATGGCTGGTCCAGTTCGATTCAGACGATTCAGATTGATTTTGTGCGTTAATATTACATCAACCGACTACGCCGGGGTTGGCTAACGCTTATCAGGTTGAGGAAAATCAAAACACGGGCAAGATCAGCCTGGGACTTTCAGTTATTATGAGAGTCACCCTGAGGGATGGAACCTTTCATGAGGTAAAGGGATATCTTCGATGTGTGGAATTTTGCTGGGTTGCTGTATTAACTCCAGCCCTCTTCTAGGATATTGGCTACGGGCATATCGAGAACTGCAAGGGCAAGGCCGCAGCATTTGAGAAGGCCAAGAAAGAAGGCACAACAGATGCTTTGAAACGCGCATTGAGGAACTTTGGCAACGTCCTAGGTAACTGTATCTATGACAAGGATTATGTGGCCAAGGTGACCAAAGTCAAAGCAGCGCCTGTAATGTCCCCGACGTCCTCCAATCTGCCACATGCCATACTGACTATTAGAATAGGGAAGATGGGACGTTGAAGATCTTCACCGTCACCCTGACTTCGCGCCCCCTCCTAAGAAACAGCCGCCTCCACCTAAGCGTGAACCGGAGGAGGATGATCTACCCCTTCCTCGTCCTGTACATCAAGCAAGAGGCAATAATCCTGGGAATAATGCTTCTTTCGAGGGTGACGGAGAGTTTGGCAGTATGTGTTAGAAAACACAACATTGAACGTTGGCTAATGGTCTCTAGGTGACCTCTTTGATGAGGCCGATTTTGCGGTAGCTGAGACCGATATAGGCAATCCTGATGAGATCGTAATAGACACAGAGATCCACCGAGAACAGCAGCGCCCTGCGCCAACAAACGGTCCAGCGCCTCAACGAGGACCGCCCGCTCGACCAGGATTTAACGCCGCTGTTGTAACACCATCAAAACCAGAGCGATGGAACGGCTCGGGCCAAGCGGGACGACCTAATCCCATAAATGCGCGACAGAACCCATCCGGTATCCCGTCCCCGCGTTACAAGGTCGACAAATGGCCGGCCAGGGTCCTGCGCAGAATCTTGCGAACCCCAGACCATCAGCAGCACAGCAAACAGTTGGTCAGAATGCTGCACAAAACAACATCGCCCAGGCTCCGGTCAAAAAGGAAACCGGCCCCGGGGGCTTTCAAGGGAACCAGGACATGAATCCACCGCAAGGCACACCGTCAACAGGCTTCTACTCCGCCAGAGCAGTGGACCTCCTTCGTGAAAATCCAAACTCCGTCCCTTCAGGCGCACCTCAATTCGATCCACACGCGGAGAGTCCCTCCATCCGCAAGACGGCTGGTGTAGATCATAGCAAAAGCATTCCTATTGCTAGGCCGATGCTGTCGAGCGCATCTCCGGCACCACCTAACAATAATACACGGGACTTTGTCAATCCTGCAACGGATATGCAGCGCAGAGTCGGTGCTCCTGGCGGTGGAATCAGCAGTCCGGTCAGCAGGGGCCCTTCTGTCTCATCATATCGACCATTGACCCGGCCCAATATTGACCAAAGGAACGTTTCCAACCCAGGCATGGCCAACCGAGGCGCTGTGCCGCCCCAGCAGAATCTCAACGGAAAGCGGCCTCCATTGCTGGACGTCACCAATGCTGATGCCACACCCGGCGCAGGGGCCCCGGCACCCGGTCCAAACGATCCAAAACGGCCCCGAGTCTCAGATGCAGACTCTGGACCTTCTTCTGGGCCTCGTCCACCAACCCAGTAATGAACATGACCTGATTTGTGTTTTGCGCCCTCGGGGAGGGTGCATTACCGCGCAATTTCCAACTACAAGTGTTCTTATCTCACCGAATTTTTTTATTTTTTATCTTCACCTCTTGCCCATGGCATCATGGTACGGTTATCACGGCAGGGAAGTATGGCAGGCGTCCCGGAGTCCTCAAAGCAAATGGATCAATAGGATACCAGCGGGGGAAACACATGATATTGGTACATTCTTTCACATTGGCATATTTTATTTTGTTTCCTAAAACGGAACCTGGAGCATGCTGGACTTCAGGAACACAATGGCAAGATTAGACCCCGGGCTTATGTTGCAGAAACATCAATCATATCAGAAATGAAGTATATGAATCACCCACCTAGCCCCCGGCAGCAAAAATTGATATCATGTTCGATACAAAAGTACGAACAAAAGTACGAGCAGAAGTATGAACACGGATTGGGATAGTCGATCCTCCCAGACCCGATGCCACGACACCGGTACAACAAAAGCAAGCACAACGTCTACCGGGACTTTCTGTCCACTCTGTCCCTTCGGCCCCTTCTTCCACCGTGCTCCCAGTGCTAGCGTGAAAGTCTAAGATGAACCCAGGACCAATCAAAAAATACAGCGAATATGCAGACCCAAGCATCAAAGTCACGAATCCACACAAAAACACCCGGGTGTTCCCCTATGCATGGCAATCCCACGGCACCGGGTAACAATCTCCACCGTCCGCGTTGTCGGTACACTGGAATTAACGGATTGGTGCATTAGCCCAAGGGAAAAAAAAGTTCTAAGCCTAGTGAATAGCCCTCAATTCACCTAGAATTGGTGAATTGGTGCCTAGTTCTGTGTCTGCAGGACGGTCAGAGAAAAAGAAAAGAGCACGGAATCCCGCGAAATCCCGCGGAATACATCAAGGATGCGACGCAATTTGGTGTTTTTGCTTTTTTTGCTTTTTAATTGTTCTTTTTAATATCGCTTTCTTCTCTCCTGGCTTGCATTATGCACCCTTGTCACCGAGTGCTGGTCAAGCCCAGAGGCCACGAGTTGACTGATCGGCGTCTATTCTCCGGTTTCCTGCTTTGCCAGTGCTTGAAGGATATTGTGGCTCTGCATTGTCCGACATGAGTAGTGGACAAGGGTCTTTGATGCTTGGGCGAAGGTGAATGCCACATATCATGTTATGAATTGGTCATATTTAAAGAAGAATGGATATCCCCGTTCATCGAGACATAAGATTGCTTTTCATTGCCAAATTTCACTGCCCATAGACTTTATTAGTGACAAAATGTCTTCGATTGGACTTTGCTTAAGCTGTACACCAGCAGCAAATACAGTTATTGTTGTCGGCCTTGGTCTCGTCCTCTTTGGTCCGGTCTTGGTTGTCCTATACTGGAGAGCCCGTCGGGGACGCAGGCATACAGTAGACTTGACGGTTCCACAAGTGAGGAGTTCCAGTATACTTTGGCGGTATTTTCTAACCTCTCTAGGGAAACATGGTCAACATCCCTACTTGGAAAAGATCCTATGGCCTGGATGTACCGCAGCCCTATAGGCGTCGACCGTATGGGTTCGAAGGTGAGTAAGCTTAATTCCAACCTATTGGGTCTATATCTGACCGAATTCAATTGGAATTAGATGTGTAGATGGAAAGGATTCAACGCAAGATACACAGACATGATCCAGGATAGTGGCATTGATGACATGTAAAACGAGGGGTGACAGCGTGACAGGGTATAACTAGGATTTTCATAGAAAACCATCTATATTCCATGCATGATTCATGACTTAAAGCAGCGTAGTCTAGTCAAAGTAACCAAAGTAACAACCCGGGAATCATGATATATCTCGTACTAGACCCCCTATCACAGTACAATTTCAACATATCACAAAGAGAAAAGGCCAGCAAAGTTCCTACTTCTGTAGCCACTGTGCACATCACACTCGTGAAGTGTATACATGTAATTGATATAGACCGCTACGTACTTTGGCCAGACCGTTCTGTACTTTCCACCGGATGTATCTTCATCATCCCCGGTCGAACTCCCGGGCTCCAACGTGCCGAAAACAGTTCCTGACCGCTGTAGCCGCAGCCGGGGGCAGTGATCCGGACAAGAAAATAACGCGAAGAAATGAAAGTACTATGACAGGTCTATTCGGGTGCGAAAGTCCCAGAACGGCCGGAACGGGGGTCATGTTCCCCGTCAAATCATGCAGGTTGGATATGCGATATTCTCGATTTCTTGAGAACTTCATGTGCATCATCCCGGAAGCAGGTTTTATTTGTTCCGAGTTGGGCTTGATTGTCTACTCCGTAGGCATATGCATAACCTGAAACATATTTGCTTTTTCTTATAGTTTGGTAGATTTGCGCTGTGCAGTGATTGGAGTGTGATAGATCATGTTTACATCCCTTTTAGTTGTTTTTTGCCATCCAAAAAAAAAGGAAAGGAACTTGTTTTTTCTATTCATTATTATCACAAAGAATAGGATCATATTCGTGACTAGATTGGGGATCAAGCCTTTTCCCCTGCATAGATCGCTTGAAAAGACCAATGCGCTTCTGCAACGTCTCCAGGCTACGTATGGCCTCTCAAAAGACGGCCGTGAGGATAATATCTATATCAAGGCAGTCTATAATGGCCCTTATTACTTATTCCCCTTTAGGTGGTATATAGCCTTCTTACAGAGTCTCAAGATTCTCGCTTCGTCCTCTTGTAAACTCCAACAAGTCCCATCTGCCCTCATGTCTGACTCCAGAGCATGTGTTTTCCTTTGCTCTGTGGAATGAATTGCCTACGTTTACATTGGAGTGAAAGGAAAAATATTAACATTTCGTTGATTAAAGGTTAAAGTATTGGGTATTAATCATAAGGGTATTAATCATAACAAAGCCCGCTAAACGATCATTGACCTTTCACTTTTGAACATTTCAACAACTGAAATAGGAACACCATTCAGCTAGGAAAAGCAAAGGATCTCAAAGCTCAATCAGGCCATAGAAGAGATGGAAATAACATCAAAGTAGAGACCATAGATGATAGAGCTGGCTGAGACCAGTAGAAGAAGTGATCCACTGAAACCCAGACTCTTGGATTTGGATGCGTTAACTAGCGACGAGATCGGTTGGGAGGGAAAGAGCTAGGACCCTTCGCTTTGGGGGGGATCGTCGCAGGGTCAGGCATGGAGAACACTGGATTCGGAGTTTGCTGAGAATCTGGGCCATATGATCCACCCATGGAACTCGGAACGCGGCTTGCAACGTTCAATGAGGGCCAATTCTCAGTATTGAAATGCTGGGCAGAAACGGTACGGACGTGGGCTGTTGACACATCGCGCAACGTGGTTGGCTCATAGGCAGAAGGCGCCGGACCAATAACGCGGGGTTTGTATGGCGCAGGGCCGATTGTACGAGCGCCGATTGATTGAACATCCTGTTGCTTGGGAATGTTCGAATGGCTTGCGCTCAGCCCCCGAGTCGTGGTCTGGGATCGCACCACATTAGGTTCGATAACGTTAGTATTGGAGGTGACAGGGCCTACAGGTCCTGCGAAAATCGAATCGTTGAGAGTCTGTGGCTTTTTCGTTGCCTCCTTTGCTCGAGCAGGCTGAATGGACGCATCAGATGTAGTGGCCCTCTTTGGGACATCAAGTAGACGAGGAACTGGAACTGGGGCTACGCGCTGTGGTTGAAGGGGTGCGGCTAGTTTGTCCGAAACCTGAAGAGTTTCGAACTGGGAGATTATGTCGGAACTCTCACTCTTGGTTGGCGAGAGCCCGGGCACACATACCTTGTGCGTACGTTTATCCGCAGATGGGGGTGAGTTGGAACTCGAGGACGGTGGAGGCGGCGATCGGTGCCCCTCAAAGGGGGTAAGGTCACGCCGGGCAGCCGAAGAAGCTTCAACAGCGTTAGTTCCTTGCTGAGATGTTGAAAGATATTCCACAAGTGCAACCAGATTACCCAATCGACTTTCTATCTCCGAGGATGCAGGTGCTGCAGACGCAGGTGGTGCATATGCTGCAGGGACCAACTGGAGCAATTTAGATTCCAGTATGCGTTCAATATCACGGGTAGTAGCCAAGTCTTGAGGTGTACGAATGTGTCTGCGGAGTTCGCGGAGTTCTTGAACAATCTGCGGACCATAGATACCGAAGCCGTCAAGTGCTTGACTCTGGTCATTGCGGCGAGACTGGGCTTCTGGGATCTTAGTGCTCGTTGTCTTGGGGGCAATAACTTCGTCAATACTCTTAACGGGCACCGACTCCCCGGGTCTCTCCGCAAACTTGAGACCTGCCAATTCTGCAGTACCTGGACTCTGGATGGCCACTGTCTTCAAATGGTGAGGGACTGTCGTTGGTGTATTAACCGGAGAGTCGTCCCCGCTGAGAAGATCTTGAGACTGAGCTTTCTGCTTGGTTTCCTCCTTCTGGGTACCAGGAGAAACATTCTGCTTGTTGTCTTTAGCTTGAGCGACCTTCGGGACTGTCGTCTTCTTAGCCTCGGGGAGTGGCAGGGGCTTTTCGGATGGAGCAGTGCCCTTCTTTCGTGGCTGTTCGCCTGCCGGAACCTTCCACTGAATTTCATCCGCAGCGATTGCGACAACTGCTGGATAAGAAGCCTGCAAACCAGCCGCCACGTCTTCCACCTTTTTGGACTTGGCGCTTTGTTGGACAGGAACAGAGCGAGACGGTGGTGGGCTGGGTGCTTCCACTGGAGTGGCTTTATCATGTGGCCGAGACACTTTGGGTGTACCAGGCTGGGCCTTGCGGCTTTTGGAAGATGCTGCTTTATCGAGGGGAACAACACGAGGTGACGGCGAGGGCGTTTCCACTAGGTATGGCCCAATATGTGGCTGAGAAACCTTGGCTGCAGTAGCCTGAGCTTTGGAGGAATGGAATGACGCAGTCTTCTCAATAGGAACAACACGAGATGGCGTCGTCGATGTTGCCACTGGCGAGGATGCAGGCTTCGAAGGTGGAGGAATGCCCGCCGTCTTCTTCTTGGGTGTACCCCCCAGAAGCGCCTTGGCCTTTTGCTCGTTAGGCGGAATGGCTTCCTGTGCAGACGCAGTCTTCTGCATTGGAGCAGAGGGGATTGTATCAACAGGGTTCTTGTACGTTTCGGTTGCTCGGCGAGACTGAAATGAGGACATGAAGTCCCCAGGCTCAGAGATTCTAGTGGCGAAGTTGATGCTTGTCAAGAAGTTAGCATAGAAATTTCATCAACAGAACTCTGATTACTTACGATGGCGGTGGGCGCTGGGGTCTGCTAGGGGCAGGCGGGACTAAGAACATTGTCAGCTGTATTCTTTTTCTGTGTCCGTCATCAAAACGTACTGCGAACATGCTCTTGGGCGCGACCCTTGCCCTTTCCTTTGCCTCGTCCACGTCCCCTTCCTCGATCACGAGCATCGCTGTCATCGTTGTTGCAGTTTAGCGCAGGGTCCAAATGAATACTGGCCGACATTGTAGTCGAGCGAGCGCGCGGTCCTGGGCGTCCTGAGCGAGTAAAGTTTGCATGAAGGGAGCCTCTGTGATTTCTCTTCCGTTAATTGGCATGTCTTAAATGTCGGAGCAAATCAAATTATTACCTTGTAGGAGCAGGAGGAAGATTAGCAGGTCCACTGGGAGGAGGGGAACAAAACCACCCCGTCCTCTCTTCCCATGACACCACCACCGCGACCTGTAGATGGAGCTGGGTAAGGGTGATTGGCGTAGGCTCGCGGCTGACTTCCATTGGGGTGCAACATGGCGTGCAAATTAGCTCGGTGGGACTGGCCGGAATTTATGTCATCGAGTTCTTCCATTCCATGAGTATCTCCAATTTTAGCATGCAAATCTGAGACGGAGATTAGCACAAAGTCAGAGGGGCCCAGGAGCGTTTATCCTTTAGTACTTACTTGCCCATTCACTCAATTGAGCTTTATCTCTCTGATCGACAAGCCGCTTGGATTCGATGTCGGCAAGATGCGCGCGAGCCTGAGTAGTGGAATCGGCGGTGGAAATCTTTTCACGCCGAGCGGTTCCTAGGTCCGCCTGTTGGTGCCGTTGGTTAGAAAGGTCAGAAGAGAAGTGAGAGACTAGATATTACCAGTTGAAGGATTTGCATCCTGCGGAGCTTCTCCGCTGACAGCTCCGATGATTCACTCATCTTGCTGGTACCAATAACGGTAAGCAGAGGGTATTAGACGCTGTTACGTGACACGTCGTTGTCGATGTGCCCACCGGGTGTGACTGTGCTTTGGTTGGTCCAAGCACAAAGAGTGAGCGATGAGTGAATTGTAATGGAGATTAGAGCGTGGGAGATGGTGTCTCCCAAAAGAGTGAGGGCCGCTTGACCCCTTGAAGGAAGGATAAAGACGAAACGAGGCTTAGAAAAGCCCAAGCAGGGTCCCTAAGTGACAGACGACAAGTAGGTGTACTCTGAGGGCTTGACTGTAAAGCGAAAAGAGACGGACAACAAGCAGAGTTGTGCGAAGCACCCGAAACAAGAATTGTGAGAACCGCTGATGGGTTCCAAACGAGAGGATAAGAAGCGAACAAAACAGGGAAAAGAGTGGTTGTAGAAGGAAGAAAAGTGAGAAGATGGGAAGAGGGTAAATAAAGGAACAATCAGCTGGGACCAAAGACGCGACGTGTTTGTGAATGTGCAAACAATGGGTACCTCTGCTTTGGGTAGGAGACTCCCATAGTTTCCAAGGCGACTTGTCCGTCGCACCTTCCGTCGAGGAGTTTTGCCCTTGGGGACTGGCATGTCCACGTGGTAATAAAGCCCTATAGATATACGTTGGAGAGCCATTGTTAATAATCTTGGAGTTTTGGGATGTAGAAAGTGAGCGGAGTTATAGAAGATGAGAAACGAGGCCGACGGGTTGCGATGCCGGAATCGCAAAGCGCACGTGCCCACATGCAGTCGCTGTCCGAGGAGGATGTATTTCACCGTACTCGGTCTAACTTCAGAGTATATCTATATATACATGCATAGGCACACGGTATCTACCAAAGTACCTGATACCTAGCTTGGGACAGTGCAATCCACCCCTATATGAACAACGGCATATAGCGATTTTTGAATGAGAATGCTGTAGCATATGACACATAACAGCTATATGTTCAAAGTGAATACATATGTACACGGCACATGGCACCAATAGACTTCTCGGGCACACTGAGAGTTACTCATAAACCACCGCTATATTGCTTGAAAAGTCCCTCTTAAGGTGCACTGCAACTATGAGCCTCGCCATCATCTGTAAAGGCAAAATTCAACGTTAGTATCCGTGATGAGTGCAGGGTCAAATGGCCATTCAATTTGGTCCAATTGCAACCGTTTCGAGGGACAGACTTACTTCGAATGATCTTGATGACCGCCTGCACTACGCTGACACCCATGACAAGCACCCCAAAGCAAATGCACAGATACGCCGGGATCTTCTCTCGCCGCGTAGCACTGCTTAGTTTGATGTAACAGAGAGGAGGGAATATATAGGCTAGAGCAGCAGCACTGGTCGCGCCAATGAGCTCAAACACACTTCCCAGATCACAGGTTATCAAGGACAACACCATTGAAGTCACCACCAGCGCCGTTGTGAAGATAACATGCCGAACAGTGTTGTGCGGTTCGTCGGGGAAGTAGTAGGTTGTCATGACGGAACGGCAGACGAACGCCTCAAGCGGCAGTGTGGTCAGCATGTTCAGGCCGAAGCAACTAGTCAAAGTCAGTCAAGAAACTCTATATCAAGGTCAATGGGGATATTGTACAATCGTGCGATGTTGACGACGATATTGTCTGATGGAAAGTTGTTTAAAACGTTGCCCTGGGTTTTAGAACCAAATGATAGAAACCCTGCGATGCCCATTGCTAGGCACATCACCAGAGAGATTCCTGTCGAGTAATGTGTGACCCGGGTGAAGCGGTCGAGTGTCGGCTTTTTCAATGAGCCGTAGATCAGAAGACTGTTGTGGTCTGTGGAAATTAGCGATTGTGATATCAGTAGGATTTAAAGGAACATACGACAAACAAAAGCTGGAAATCATTAGCGGGTTTTCTAATTATTGCCAGGGACAGCTAAAACTTACCAAAAGAAATGACCCCGACAGCCTGGAAAAAGCCAGCATTGAATATAAGGTGGCTTTTGATCTCTCCACGCGATTCAGGTGGGACCCGAAATCCCTGGGTGATGACCGTGACAACAATGACTATCATGCTGACCAATGCCAAGGCGGATGCTTTCGCCAGCTACCTGACTGTTAGCCCCTGATAAGTAGTAAGGAAAGAAAGAGCTGACCTTAGCGATGTCTCTATACAAAGACAATGGGTATGAAACAACTAAAACAAAGATAACGATAACGGCCCGGCGGTCTGTGAGGAGCCACAGAAAGGACATATCCCTAAGAGACGGAAACAAAGCGCCTAGAACGTGTGGGATGCTATCGCCAACAATAATACAGAATGCGACCATGCCTCCGAATGCAAATGCCCACTGGGCAACTGAGATCGCAATGAGACCACTTTTCCCGAAGCAATGCTGCATTGTCGCCTGGAACGAATCCGCCCCACTCAATTTGGAGTTGATCACAATCAATCGAATGGTCCAATCCACGGTGACGGTCAAGGCAGTCAACAGCAGAATTCCAGTTGCCATGCCTGCCTGACGAAGCGCGTAAGGTTGCCCAATGATCCCAGCCCCGATAATACTGTTGGCCATGTTCATGAACGCCATTTTCATCCCACTCCGCGGCCGCGCATCCTCGAGATGCTCTTCGGGGAAGAAATCGTCCGATGTTGCGAGTGTCACACTAGGCGCTTCGATGTTTGTAAGAAGAGGAATTGATTGTCCACTGTGGTGCGTTCTTGGGCCCTGGTTTCCATGTTCATAGTCCTCATCCTCCAGCCATAGTGTGTCGTCTGGGCTGAGAGCACGCTCAATGGAATTGCGATTGGGGCTTTCCGGCTCTTCCTCCAGGTCAAATCGAACTCGGTTCATGGTACGGGGTGTACGGCGCTTTCCATCGGCCGCAGGCTGAGAGATTGAGGAGTGGCGTTCGCCATTTGTCGCGTTACGTGAGGGGATCGGCGACGGAAGACGTTCCGGGTGGAAAGCTAAATCATGCTCCTCACTTGAAGCAGGCAGAAGTGATTGAGCTTCATGTTCATCCTGGCCATTCTGGGCATACAGGTGATCCTCTGACAACTCATCCCCTGGCATCGCTGACCGTGAATAGTTGGAAGTGTAACGGTTACTTTCAGGCCACCTGGGATGGGGCCCGGGGGCCACACGTGATAGGTTATCGATAAGGATGTCTTTGATCCGATAAGAGATAACAACGCTTTGCCATGTGCACGTCACGGGTACTCCACTACGCGGATGTCTACTTACTACTTCTGAATAGATAATGACTTAGCGACGAATGATCAGGGACAAATATAAATGAATAAATGGCCATTCTTAAAAATAAAAAGCACAGTGCATGGCACAAAGAACCTAGAGAACGTGGACAGTATCATGAAAGGTAACCACAGTATACACAGACTAACAAAGGTTATCAACCAGGTCGTGCCTCACTTCTTTTGACATCTTTCACGAGTCACTTCAGGCAAAATGTGTAAATTACTTTACTGTACTTTCCAAACCTGCTATTTTGGTGGGAATGGGTTGGGATGAGATCAAAGCAAAGGGCCCCAGGGTATATAGACCATGCTTATATATCTTCAAGGAAATCGACCAAGGTTCTGACAAATCGAAAAAAGTAATCATTAGCTATAGGTTGAAAAGTCATCTGTACTGTTTACACTTCTTTTTCGCCTTTCTTGTGTTCGTGCCATAAAACTGAGAAGGGAAAAAAGATGAGAAGATATCTAAAACAGGTCTGGAAAGACATGACAAGGCCGCGCAAGAGCCGACTACTCCTGTCTGATTTATTTAAATAATGTAACACAACGACAATGCTGTAAACAAAAGTTATCGACCCCAATGATTATTCAATCGGAATACAGTCCTTTCGATGAGAGCATACGGTCTTTACCATCCTGATCGGCGATGCTGGATATTTTGGATAGCGAAGAGAAGAAGAACGGTGCAATGTAATAGGTATGTTGAATGCTGCGGTACGGCACCACAAGAGAAGATGGAAGCCAATAGATCACATATGCCAGTCTGAGATGTGTTGCTGTTAAGTCGTGAGTAGAGCTCAGCAACAATCTCCATTCCGACCAAGTTCTATAACAAGAATCAGCTTTTCAGCTGAGATTATGCTGCAAATCTAGAGCCCCAAGAAATATCAACAGTGAAAGTAAACCGACCTTTAAGGATTGGTTGAACGCATTCTTAGGTCAAGAGTCTAGGAACATTGAAGTCATGTGCCCTGTCCATGGCTGCAAGGTCATAGCCACCTGGGCAGACCCAGTTCAGCGATTCCTTTCCCGCTTCAATACCCCACCAATTCCCCAATTGCTCATTCAAATGCCTGCCTTGCGTCCCAAAAAGAATAGTAAAATTGGCGATGAGTTTCCTCCACAATGGCACAAAAGCTCGACTTGGGTCGATCTACTCTGCGAATCCGAGATTCAAAGTTGCAGCTTCGCCTGGCCGCATCGGCTAATTTCACCCAGCCACTAAGCCATGCAGCCCCTCAAATACCAATTGACCTCTCACACTTTCCAAATGTTGAAAGCGTATGGATAACAGAGGCACCAGAGCTGGAGTTGCGCTTCTTCATTGGGGGAAACTGGGGTCGAAATGAAGCACTGGCATTCATCTCAAAATTGAGAGGCAAACTCTGTGGCATGGAGGTGTGTGAGAGAGAATATTCCCCAAACTGGAAACTGACGCTTCCTTCCTCCAGATCTGGTCAGACCTGGGATTCTCAGTTGAGATCAAGACGGGTGCACACGAATATTGCATTGACACTTCTGGTACCCACTGCCTCGAACTTGGTCTGCGCAGAGGATGGCCAATACAGAATCACACAACGGGTCGGACTTTACCTAGTATGATGACCAATCCCCCAGACGCGTGTCCTCCTTCCGGTGTACCAGTAGCTACATTGGCTTCAATTGATGTTCGGCTGGAGTATCGCTTTCAAGGCAAGGATATACCGCAATCCCAGGATCCTTTCGAGTTGGAGGTTGGTCTTGGACAAGGATCATCGGTTTTCCCCGGCCCTCAACGGCTAGACACAATGACAGAAGTCGCGATCCTACAGGCAGTGCACGACGAGGATTTCCATGAAGCTATTGGATCTCAGTTTTCTTGCATATCTGGAGATGGATCAGACCCATCACTCGAGGAACTCCTCCGACTGTTCGATCTTGGAATCAAAAGACTGGTCATTTCCAACTCAATTAAAGATCCCACGATTAGTGTCTCACAGCAGGCCACGCTCAAGAGCCTCGCAGATATCTCGCCCGTGGTGTTCGACCCTGGATATCGGGACGTGAGTTTTCCATCTCAGTGATGAAAATCAGGCACTAATTTCGCCCAGGCGATGAACCAGCGAGGAGTAACAATTCCAATAATCACCAAAGCCGTATCATCTATGCTGGCAGGAAACAAAGATCCATCCACCCAAGCTAAACTAGCAGATTTGTTAGAGCTCGCTTGCTCCCACCACACCCACCCCCACACGGGTGAGTTGATGATACAGCCTCAATTTCCAAGTTGGGGGACTGCAGTCCTCTCGTCACTTTGGCGTGTCGCCCAGAAAAATGTGCCCAAGACAAAACCCATGAAAAGACGAGCTTCGATGCTCTCTGCAGAGTGTCTATCAACTGGATTGACTGGATCAAACGAAACCGTCAGTCGCATGCCCACGGATCAGCAACAATCCGACAGCGGAAATCCCGGACTGGGTCGTTCTTCCCAAACACAATATCACGACGAGAATGAAGAAAGTGACGTATGTCTGTTGAATAGCGAATCTGAGGACCAGCTTTTGGACAATTTAAGCGAAACAAGCTTCACAGACATTGGGGATTCGACTCAAACATCCCTTGACACGTTACTCTCAACAACTGGGTCTTCTCAGACTTCATACGGTGATCATGACGCCATGCTTCTCTCGGATCATGGCGAATTGGCGGATTGTCCGGGAAACTATATGACGGATAATGATCCCCGAGAGGATATGGAGGCATACGACACGGACATTATAATGGCTGACTACCTTTAGATTTTTCATATGATACCTTCACTGTGATATATGATAACGCCTGTTTAATGATTACGATATTTCGATGATATTGAGCATTGAGAAATAATGTCCGTTTGGGCAATTTGACGATGCCGACATCTGAAGGTATTGGTGTAAACGAAAGGCCAAAAACAAAATCTCCACTATATACATGGATGAAGGGACATCCAAGTCTACTACGTATGTAGCTTCAATCTGTAATTCAAAACCTCAGCATTCATCTATGTGTGTATTGCAAAATGTTCCAAAATTCTCTCCATGTCTAAATTACAATGGACAAGCACGGGATGGTTTGCCACGTCGATAATTTTTGCCATGATGGCATTGATATCCTCATTGTTTGGCCCTTGTTGGGCTTCAGGGCGAACGTGGCCACATTGATGAGATTATCCAAGTGGAGATGCTCACATCATATCGCCAGGCCGGTAGAATCGAGAAGTTCTGCAATTGCTGCACCGATATCTGTATTTGAAGAGCTAACTTCACGGCATTTGTTGGCCTTTTGTGACGGATATGTACAGGAAAGCTTGGTTAACAGAACTCCTCGGCTTTACTATATGGGGTCTCCACCAATTTCCTGCATTGCAATGTTAGCTGAAGAGAGTATGTAGGATGAGAGAACGGGGAATGTTACAGGATGATATTGACTCCTTCCACTTTGGAGATCGAAAAGGAAGATAGAACAAAAGTTATGGAATTTCTGACCCGGAAATTGTAGCCTTCCTTGAGGTTACATGACGCTCAGTGGCCATGGGCTCAATTCAAACGGTCCAATATAGATGTCTGTATGATGTCAGCAGATATAGTGGAAGATTTGGAGTCAAGTATGGTGCCGATATTGGATCCTAACTCGCGGTGTCCTATACCTGTAGTACTGTAGTAGGACGCTTCGGCAGTATCATGGGCCATAGAACGGTTGGAAGCTATAGGGTAGTCATCTAGCAACAACGACGAAGGGTAAACCGTGCGCCCTGGCCAGCGGTGGGGGTCCTGTGGCGTGCGTGTCGCGCGGATGAGGCCATTCCCGCCGAAGTCAAGGGGGAATCTCTCTTTCAGTTGAGTGTTGGACAGGTCCTATACGTGATATACCCGAGTGATAGTTAGTAGTCTTTACTAGTAATAGATACTAACTAGTAATAGGACGTTATCTCACTCTTTCCTGTCTTCGTACATGTGACATAGTAGAAGCCACGTGGGAGTTGAGAGTTAATATCTTAAACGTCAGCACAGAAGCAAAGCCGATGCTAACGGTGCAGTAGAAAGATGAGTAGATGCGGGCGAAGAAAGGTGGTCATAGCCCAAACCAACGCCAAGTTGATGTATGAGGTTACCAGCCCTCAATCAGGTTGTCGTCCTTCGGACGACTCGGTATAATATATAATTTCACTTTCTTGCTATGATTATAGGTAGTATTGAGCTATTGAGTGTAGTAGATTTACGGGAAGAGTGACGGGAGAGAAGAACGATTCTGATTCTCTGAGAAACTGAGGCTGCTAATATAGCTATGTTCAACCTGAAAGACAAGGCATCAAGACAAACAACGTCAGGGCTGTCTGGGGAAGGACCTGCATAAAGCAGTCATATCAGGAAATGTCCTGAATACCCATGTGAATGTAAATCCAGAGGTTGCCTTATGACCAGCTGATTCATCGGCACCTGACTCCAGTGCTAAGGAGCGCCATGTGGTAATTGGCGTTATGCCCGACTGGAATTGTGAACGACGAGTTGTTAAACCCGTAGTGGTTTCAGAAGACTCGGAGTTCGATCTCCAGGCCAGAGGCCTGGAACTTCAACAGTGTCGATTGTAGGCTTCATCCGTGCTGTTTCTTGGAGAAATTTTTCTACATGGTGATGTTTGCGTAGGTTAATTCACTGGGAATAAATATTTATCCTGAAGGAAAGGACCTCGACCTCGTGAGATGAGATGAGCGAGGTGGCTCACCTCCACCGGTTGCCCACAGGTAAACAGTTTGAGCAGAGCGGAGTAGTAGGTTTGTTGATGACATTGTCAAACAAAGTCTAGGATCACTTCTGGTCTCATCATCATGTGAGTAATCCTTGATGGATGTCGATTCGCCTCGTCAGCTTAGGTCTCAAGAGACATAGTGCCAGAAGATGTGGAAGACCACTCTAGTGGCCATGGCACATCCGACAAAGATGGGCAACCCTTGGAAGGAAGACTGTACCTGGAGAAGATGAGGCTACAGCGGGAAGGCACGACAGAGTAATATGAGGGATGAAGAAAGAATGGGTCACGAGATCAAAGTGAGGAAAGAGCTAACGACAGCGAGGAATGAAATATGAAACAGATTATAGAAGTTATGTTCCAGTTACATATTCAATGCTTATACCTCTACAGCAACCAATATGGCTGATATTGAAAGACGTATATGAGCTACCTATGCTGTGATGGTATGACACAGCATTCATGCATTTTTCTTATCATCGACCTGCGGCGATAGCAAAAGTCAAGGCGACTCTTCACCCAACCCAAACATTCTGATAGAATTGTTCCACGCTCTGGAGAGAAAAAGGAGTTAGCATGGGGCCGAGTATCAGGAGTCAACATCTTACGCTTCGCAAACTTCCTCCACAGTGATACCCTTGACACTAGCAATAACATGAGCAACACGAGCGATGGCGACAGGCTCATTCCGACCCTTCACCATACACCCCTTCTGCCATTTCTCCTTCTTCACGGCCTTGGGCAGATCCGGTGCACCGTTTAGGTGCTTTGCAGATGCATGAGAAGGGCGAATTTCACACTAGGAAAAGGTTAGTCACGACTGATCCGTCCAAAGCTCAGAGCAAAGCACATACCCATGGCCCATCAGTTTCGATTTGGAGCCGATCGAGTGGAATAGCTTTGACAACCTCCAGGTTCTCCTCGGTCTTCATACTACACCCGTTGACACCGACGTCAAGACCAAGCGCAATCATCCGGTTCATTTCATCCATTGTCCCCGTGAAGCTGTGCACAAGTCCCCGCTTGGGAAGCTTGGCAAGCCTTGGGGCAAGGAGTCTCTCAAAGTCCTCGCTTGCAGCTCTGGAGTGGAGGAATAAAGGGAGCTGAATCTCAACAGCCAGGTCTAATTGGGCCTCGAAATACTTGAGCTGCGGCTCCTTGGGGCTCAGGAACAGTCGGTCATAATCAAGGCCGATTTCGCCGAATGCGACGGCGTGGCCGGATTGTGTGGATTCAACTGCCAAAGCGCGGAGTTCCTCCAGCATTTTTGAGGGACCGCCTGGGTATTCGTCGAAGAGCTTTGCTTGGCATGGATGCACACCAACGGTGGCATAACAAAAGCCCGCTGCAGAATCCAGCTGTTAGTAAACAATGGGGAATTCCTGGCACATTCGAAACTTACGGTATTTGCTGGCGATATGGACAGCGTGCTTCGATTCTACAAGATCTGAGCCGGTCACCATAAACTTTGAGCAGCCTACATCGCGAGCACGCTGGACAACGTCATCGAGGTCGTCTTCGTGGGCCTGCTTTCCATGATATTCACCGCGGAAAACGGGATCACTCAAGTTGATACCAATCTATGATTTCGCAGTTAGCCACGAGTTGCACAGCCTTTCGATGATGAGGCTGTTAAGAAAAGGCGACACACATCAACATATCGGAGAGGCTTAGGTTCGGCCATATTTGATGTGGTCTGTTGTCTTCCAGTTGTGGAGACTGTCTTGGGACTTCCAGCAGATATGGAATTTACAGGGGAGAGACCAGCCGAGCTGTAACTTTTTTGAAAACCTACGAAATGAGTCAGCTTAAGCTTTTCAAAGACCACCCAGCCTTTGCGTGACTGGACTAGTGGATAAGTCTATATCTGGACACGGAACCGACCTAACGAGACAGGTCTATCTATGCCTGTCGACCGCACACTTGAAGTGATATTGCGGCGGAAAAGTCTCAAAGCACAACCGACGGCAGAGTTTATTCGCATCAGATGGTCAGACCAGAGATCCTTGTTATTGTGTCGTTGAAATGCCCCAGTTCCTCTGTCGAGACAAATGTGTGTTGACTCACGGTCGGAAAATGTTCAGCCACACTAGGGCTGAGGCTTTCACTGTGGCTGGTGGTAATTGGTGCCTGAAAGTCCAGGCGGTTATATTCAGGGACCAGGGACCCACTCGGAGCGAAATCCGTGGTCCCCTCGGTGCTTCGCCGATTTGTGACACTTGGGAATTTGGATGTCTTCTAATTGGAGTCATTCGGAGCTCAGAATGAAATCCAGACTTTTGTGCTGCTTATGAAATTCCATTGGTCTTTGACCTCTTTGTACAACAAATGTGTGTGGGGCTAAGCGGGACTACATGGTAAACAGTTTGACTGGCAATCTAGAAGGCTGGGTAATCCTGAAGACAAGCAAGACCAAGAGTTCACAAAATAGAAGCTTTAATACAATACACAGCACTCCGTACAGCTGGATGCTTGAACAAGAAGCTCGGGGGACTTTAGTCCGTGCAATCCGGGGTAAGTCCGGGGGCATTGCCGAGCGCCATCCCCGCCCCGAACCCTTGCTGAGTATTTAGCTCACTGTGGCTGGCTGTTTCAATTTTACCTCCACCTCATTAAGCCTCCTTCACAATTCCACATACAGGACCCGCGTGATTAAGTATCGGCCTCGGTTTCTTCCTGGTTAATCCAAGAACCCGCACGCTTATACCGCCTGACAGCAATGGCAGACCACAGACTTCTGTCTGTCCGACAGATCTCAGAGCATAAAACACCCGACGATTGCTGGGTTGTGGTCGACAAGCAGGTGTGGGATGTGACCGACTTTTTGGAAGAGCATCCTGGAGGATCCGCAAGTACGTCCACGGATCCGACAAATTATCATCTCAGGGCGATATCTAATGTACCTCGCGAACAGTTATCCTGAAGCACGCAGGAAGAGATGCAACAAAAGCCTATTCAGAAGTCCACGCACCTAGCGTAATGAAGAACAATCTCCAACCGGAGAAGTTCAAGGGCGTCCTCGACGAGTCTACAATTGACGCCGAATGGGCCAAACCACCACCGGGACAGAGTCCCAAGGTGATACTGGAAAACGAGAAGCCACCGTTGGATACACTGATAAACTCGCACGACTTCGAGGTCGTGGCTTCGAAAACCGCCACCAAGAAGACCTGGGCCTTCTACTCCAGCGCAGCTACAGATCTAATCACACGAAACGCCAATAAATCATGCTTTGACCGAATATGGTTCCGCCCACGAGTCCTAAGAAACGTCCGTTCAGTAGATGCCGGGACGAATATTCTCGGCGGGAGTTACAAGCTCCCGCTGTTCGTGAGCCCGGCAGCAATGGCAAAGCTGATCCACCCGGATGGAGAGTGCGCCATTGCTAGAGCCTGCGCAAACAAAGGAATCATGCAAGGAGTGAGCTTATATGGTGTGTTTCCATTGCCAGTCACTATGCTTACGATCTGGATAGATTTCGAACAACTCATCATACACCATGGAGGAGCTACGTACGTCAGCACCCTCAGCCGACTTCTTCTTCCAATTGTATGTCAACCGGGACCGAGCGAAGTCCGCCGCTCTGCTGCGCCAGTGTTCAGCGAATCCGAGCATCAAAGCTATTTTTGTTACTGTGGACGCCGCGTGGCCCGGCAAGCGCGAAGCCGATGAGCGCGTCAAGGCAGACGAGAGCTTATCGGTGCCCATGGCGCCGTCAAAGGCGCAGAACGACAAGAAAGGCGGCGGTCTCGGTCGCGTGATGGCTGGGTTCATCGATCCTGGGCTGACATGGGAGGATTTGAAATGGGTGAAACAGCACACGCACAAACCGGTGTGTTTGAAAGGCGTGATGTCAGCGGACGATGCGCTACTAGCCATGAAAGCGGGACTTGATGGTATATTGCTCAGCAATCACGGCGGTCGCAACCTAGATACCAGTCCGCCGTCGATTATCACGCTGCTGGAGATTCACAGACGCTGTCCGGAGGTCTTCGATCATATGGAGGTCTATGTGGACAGCGGCATTCGGCGTGGGACAGACATCCTCAAGGCGGTTTGTCTCAGGCGCAACGGCCGTGGGAATGGGTCGCAGCATGCTTTTTGCTACCAATTATGGCCAGGAGGGAGTAGAACATTTGATTGACAGTAAGTGATGGCTCGATATCCTGCTTTTATAGTTTGCTGATTCATGTTTTCTCGCAGTCATGCAAGATGAGCTGGAAACAGCTATGCGGAACATTGGCATCACATCCCTGGCGGAGGCGTCCCCTGATCTCGTGCACACTGGGGATGTCGACCACCTAGTTCCAGCGTCCCGCTCGCATCCGTACGCTCGGGCCATAGCTAAAGGACGGCGACTGGAGTCATCGAAACTTTGAATTAAAAAAAGTTGGGTATGAGATATGTACATTTGTACTGGGATTGCTATGTCGGTTGAGCAATCCCATAGCGTGAGGATGCGAGCCATCTAGGGCCATACAGTATGCTAGACCAGTTGCCTCGACATAGTAGTAATTAGCGACCAATATACGGAGTACTTACCTGCCTACCTACCAAGTCTAGAAATCAACAAAAAGCAGTACTCCCGACCCTCTAATCTAGGGGTTAAAGGGGAATTATTCAACCAATTCCCGCCAAGATTTATGCCACTTCCCCAGGGCGGGCCCTTACAGCTATCGAATACTCCCGAGCCCCTGGTCACCAAAACAATAAGCATAGCCACTTATAACCTTCCAAGGAAGGTCTGCTGACCTACTCCGTAGACACGATTTCGATCCGGACCTTCCGGGTTTAATAAGCAATTGCGGGGTGAGAAAAGCATAAATCTGAATTTGAATTTGAAAACAGACACGTAGCACCATACGTAGTATTTTGTAGATGATCATGGACATCTACATATAATGATTTATACCGTGTAGCACGGAGAATAGGTAAAATGTGTACGTACTTTGTAGATCATTCGGAAGGCGGACCTAACTCCGGATCTCACCGCTCCACTTATTAAAGGACTAAGTGTGACACTAACTTGCTGAGGTCTTGGATATTATTCCTAAAATTAATTCGAGGTCCATCAGGTCATGGGATTCCTCAGCAATTGAGGATCGGCGATCAAGCCCCATAGTCCCCAAAATTGGAATTCCATATGTTTCGTGGCTTACGTGCCGTCAGGCTGTGGTGCAGACCGACTCGCCTGTAGAGAGAGGAGGGCGTAAGAGCGAATTGTGAGAGCCACTCACGATCAGGGGATTAGAGGGCGATATGCATAACGGAACCATTTGTGCATGTATCTTCGAATCGGATAACTCTCCCCGTTTTTTTCACTTTCCCTAGGAGAATTCAATGAGGGGGGCCTACGTTGTCCAGAGCATGGGCAGGTTATAATTAAGTACTCCGTACTCCATACGATTCGACAGATTACCTACCCCATTCTGCAGGAAAACACCCAATAATGGCCGATGTCTATAATGCTGGTGGTTATTTCATTGGATGATCATCCAAAAAAAGACGTAATGATCACCAGTTTCAGGAGAGTCGGGAGAAGAGGGGGTGAGATGGAATATTCAGAAGTACAAGTCGAGAATACATCATTTTCGGGGGGTAAGTGATGTACCGGGTACATCTTGTCACTCCGTGTTCTGGTGGGTACGGGGTAGCCCACAGTCCCGATGGCTGGGTACCTGGTACTTACGCCGTAGATCTGTGTCTGGGAGAATTGTTGAACTCAGCACATAGCACATGGGTAGTAGAAATGTATATATAGAGATCCTTGTTTCCCCTCTTGCCAGCTCGTCCTCTGAAAGATTCTAGAGTTCTGTTTTAGCTTTCAAATCCGTGAATCAAATCACCCACTGCTACCCTCTCAGTGTTGACGTGCTCTACTTTTTTGGCTCGACACTATCGATAACGGTCCAGACCGCCAAGACCTCGACTCATAGCTCTCCCCAACCATTCCCAGCTCTATAAAGCTGCCTGTGCTCCTATATTTGCATACTCCCTCATTTCTCACTTTCTCTTTTTCCTTATACTTGGAGACCTCCACCCCTTAGCCTCGCAACATAGCCCCATCTCAAAAAAGCTATAGACCTATACACTTCACAATCACAATGACTGCTCCCCGTTCATCATCTCTCCGCGCTCTCCGTGCTCTCTCTCAACAGCCTGTGGCACCCTCTTCTCGCCGCTGCCTTCACATCACCGGAGTTCAGTCCGCTCAACCCGCCAACAACGGCGAGAAGACCCTCTCCAACCATGATGTCCTCCAATCCCGCGCCTTCAGCATCGCCATGCGCAGAATCAATGGCAGTGCATTCCCAGAGTATGTCCCACATTCCATTCAATACATCTACCCATGTCTCATTCCAAACCCTAAAAAAAAGTACCCCCAAAAACTAACACACTCCAGTTCCTCTTCCTCCCGCCAATTCAACACATCCCGCGCCACAAAAGCCCTAAATGACACCTCAACCGTCGACTTCGTCTACATGCCCAACATGGCAGACCTCGACGCCGCCCCTCTGCAACGCGGCATCCAAGTCCCGGTCCTTCCCGAACTCCCCTCCATCCCAGGCCGCCAAACACCCACCGCCCCACCCATGAAGCCCCAGATCTACACCGTGTCCGGCACCGGCGCTGATGTCCCTGCCAGCGCCATGAGCGAGGTCGTCGATAACCACGCCATCGACCTGGACCCGTTCTCGCTTACCGAGGCCGTCGGCCGCTCACGTGTCGGCGAGGAGATCCAGCGCAGGTCAAATGGTTCTTCTGAGCCTGGTGTCATACGTGAGCTTTGGGCTGGCTTCCTTGATGATGTTATGGGTCCCAAGGAGAGTGTGCAGAGGAAGTAGAGTCTTTTGATTCCTGTCTCTTTGGTCCATTGTTACTTTCAGTCCCGTTGACGGGTCTGTGATGAAACGAATCCTCTTGTTGCTTGATACATTGTTCAGGCTTTATCTTGTCTTTTTCTTGTTTGGTCGTCGGACTGTTTTGAGATACTAGCGTTTTGATGTAATATCTTTCCCATGGAGTGGATGTCTTCCTCCAGTTTCAGCCAGCCGATCGTTGGTTTCTTCCTTTTCTATCTTATTCCACTACAGCTCTGTCGAGTTGTGTCAATCAATTGAACATTACTATCCATATCTTTAACAGAATCCTTGGCCTCTTCCATTGACGTCTCTTAGAAAGATCGCTCTGTTTGCGGTTCAATTCCGTCTGAGACTAATGGGATACAGTAAGTACCTGACGAAAAAACAATGGAAAACGCAGTGAATCTTTTCATACATTCAATCTACCAAATTACTACCAGTCTATTGTCACAGATGACTCAACACCCTCTCTGAAACAAACCCGAAAAATCCCATTTTTCGTTGTGCCGAGGCAGTCGATCGATACCCACCATGATCTACAAAAGTAGATCCAGACTCCCGGGAACTCCTCCGTTAATCAAAGTGCACCGTTGACCCGAGGTCACCAGTCTACCTACAGCTCAAGACGAATGAGTCATTCTGTTATTCCCAAGATACTCGCCGACAATTGCATCACGGTCACCGAACGCATGTGCGCGCCATACCGAGATGTGTCCGAATAACCCTAAAAGCGATATTCTAAAATTAACGTTCGCTGTATGCTCCCGACAGCGCTTGTCTTGTCCACCTCGGAACAATGACGTCGAGATACTCATTTAAGAAGAACCGACGCTAGTGTACGGAATCCAGCACGAGAAACGAATCAGCCCACTTTCTTTTCTTCCGTGTCTCCAGCGGCGCTGCAGTAATATCTTTGCGGTTCCGAGGTTTGTTTTTCGTTCCTTGCAATCTGCAGTTGCCGGTTAAATTGATGGAACGGATGGGGCTCGGGTGTCGTGGGGAAGGTCGGAGTCCCGCTCGGGCTATTTCGGGGAGAGCTGGGGTGATTATCTGATTGATTTATCAATCGCTTTTTGGGGAGTCTGGAGTGTGTCATTTGATGATTTTTCTCCTTTGACAATGGCTATTGTTTGTCTTTTAGTGTTGGGGCTATATGTGGCTGGTGCTTTGCTGTTGCCCAGGTGTTTCGGGCGTAAGGGGTTTGTGGCTCTATGGCTTGATTTAAATCGTAATCTACTGCCCAGATAGTTCTGTACCTTTGTTGGCATAGATTTATCTACATAGAGCCCTCGAGATCCCTAGGCGAAGAGTTTGCTTCCTTAGGTTGTCATCTGTTAGGGTAGCTATGTACTATTCACTATATGCCCAGTCGCGAACAGTTCCCTTCCTCAATAGGCCCATTTGGTCGAACTAGATTTATACAACTATTCTCTCACCCCAGCATGTTAATTGCGATGGAGTAATAGTAATATCATGACTTCAATCAAATTAAGGTATCGTCATGTCCAAAAGTAGATGTGGATATACCGAGGTGCTAATATCTGTTGCATAGTGTGGGACTATTGTACTCCCGTGGCAGATTTTGCGTTAAGTAGTATACGTTCAATGCGGTGGCTGTGATGAGACAGGTGCAAGACATTGTCAGACTTGCAGGGTTTGTATGCCATGTGCACTCGACTGAGTAATGCAGTACGTACGGAGTAGTACGGAGTACATGGAGGATTACTTCCTGGTAACTGGCTTGGTTCATAAGAGAGGCCGGGACTGTCCAGCTTCTAAATGATAGAGCCAATACTCGCCCCATGCAATATCCACGCAGGTTGTGATGCAGCAATGGAAACTCCTGGATATGTTCAGTTTTAGAGTCAGTCTCCACAGTTAGCTCATGATCTACATGATATATCCGTTTTAGGTCTCCCACTTTATACTTTCCAATTAATTGGATCAGGTCAAACTGCGTAAAGTGTGTACTCTAGTCATTCAAGTTTGAATCAATCCAAATTGTTTATGGAATGACTTGCAGTAAGTAGACACAGGTATCTGCAGAGAAAAAGTGGTCCCTGTCAAGGCTGTCAGGATCAGACGGTCTCGACCCAAGTGGAGGCGGAAATCCGAGTCTAGACCTCATGTATACACCTAAATGGCGTCTGTACAAAGTACGGTTACATTCTACAGCATATGTATGGGCTGGAATTCTATTTATTTCCCTCTTTCGTGTTCTGTTTTCGTCTTCGGGTGTTCCTATGAAAAACTTTGACGTTAAGCTGTTTAGCGGTTGAACTACCTAGGTACATCCATGGATGTACTTCATTTCTAATGTTACTATAGACTGTGGATATGTTCGCACCCTGGATTTTCCAAAGCAACCACAGTCAATAGTATTAAAATAGAATATCAATATTGTATGATATTCCAAGTTCCTTGATATACAACAATTTGGCTCCACTAGCTTCATTTAAGGCCGATCGATACCCGAAATGGTGTTAGACAAGTGGAGGAAGGTGGAAGCTAATCCTATTCTGGCTTAGAGCCAACTGGTGTTCTTGCCAACTTCTTGTTCAGGGGGGTTTTCAACGGTGGAGACCCTGTCCCCCCTCACATCTTTCATGGCACATTTCGAGTCTCTCCAACCTCCTGGCCTTTTGTTCATTACTTAATATCCTGTCTTTTCTTTTTTTTCTTTAATTTCAGTCTCTGTCACTTAATTCAACTCTTCAACTTTTCGAGTCCCCCAATTCCTCGGCTCCATACAGCGAACAGCGGTTATATTGAATAGAGAGACATACAATTGAATCCAGCTTCAATTCGTCAAATGCAGGCTTTTACGTTTTCTATCTAAGCTCCCCCAGGGATCATGCATCTGTCATCATGTCTGGTCTTCATTGCCGGCATCTCAGGCGTTCACGCCTTCTATCCATGGGAATTGCGGATGAAACTCTCCACAGAAACTACAGTTGAACGTCGCTTCGTCCCGTGGACCTTAATTGGAGCCAAATCCGACGACAGCACGGATAGCACCGACCCATCAAACGCAGCCGACAGAAAACCTTTGACCCTTGACCTAAAAAAAGTGCCCGTTCGGCGCGACCATGGCTATAAGATCGTCGAGTCCCACAAACCGTCATTGGCAGACAGTGCACCGTTACACCAGGACGGGACGGATTATTCCTACTTCTTCTCCGGTCTATGTAGGTTCCGAAAAACAAGAAATGTGGATGGCAATCGATACTGGAGCACCCAATACCTGGGTCTTCGACTCGAAATGCACTGAGCCTGTCTGCATACATCATCACACTTTCGACCGGTCTGCATCAACCAGCTTTACCACCGACAATTTGGCTTTCAGCCTCTTTTACGGGAGCGGCAAGGTCGACGGCAAGATGGGGAAAGACACCCTCTCAATTGCAGGGCTCGAAGTCTTGCAAACTTTTGGTCTAGCCAACAATGCCTCGGAAACCTTTGAGAGTTACCCATTTGACGGGATTCTTGGCCTGGGTCGGTCGCATACATCAGGGTGGAATCTGCCATCCTTCATGGATCTCGTTGCGGAGAAAAAGCTTATCAAATCAAACTTGGTTGGGTTCAGTCTCTCTCGCTCAGAAGACAATCACAAGGATGGGGAAATCAACTTTGGTGATGTCGATACAACTAAATTTGATGGCACCATATCCTACACTGCTACCAATGACAAAATCTGGAACATCCCCTTGGATGATGCTTATGTGAATGGCCAAAGTTGCAACTTTACTGGAAAATCCGCTACCATCGACACCGGCACTACCTATCTCCTGATCCCTCCCGCGGATGCCAAAGCCCTCTTTTCTCTCGTCCCTGACTCCTCTCAACAGCCCTCCAACCCGAACAACTATTTGATCCCATGTAACTCGACTGCCACCATAGAGTTCGAGTTCTCTGGTGTCAAGTACAACGTCTCCCCTAAGGATTATGTCGGAAATCCGGAGCCGGACGGCTCGGACTACTGCATTTCGACCATTGTCGGCTACGCATCAAATGGTGCAGACTGGCTCGTTGGCGATGTCTTTTTGAAAAATGTCTACACCGTGTTCGATTTCGACAATGGCCAGATCGGTTTCGGCGCGCTCGCCTCGGCCTCGGCCTCAGCCTTGAAGTCGAACTTAGACCCATCTTCAACCTCATCCTCTTCATCCTCGTCCCCGCCCCAAGGCAATGGGACATTCACTGCACCGCCAGTCACTGGAACTGCTGCGTCTACTGCTGACGCCACGTCATCATCATCACCGACCTCCTCTGCAATGGCCACAGTATCGGGCAGCTCCGCATCCCACCTCGTCCACAGCATTAGCTGGTCTATGCTCACAGTCATGATTGGCGCATTCGCTGTTTGAACTGCATTTCAGCCCATCTTTCACTTCTTGCATCTTTTTTTGACTTGGCGGCAGTTATATTTTGCCCTTTGTCTTAATGTACACTCACTTATCACCCATTTCTTTCCCGTGCATATCGTCGATTATTCTACACGCATATCACTTCACTTCTGTTAATACCTTCGTTAATACACCCAGGTCCACATACGACCACCCACCCATTCTACCATGCATTGGCGGCACTGTGTCTATTCGGCCTTTTTTCAGCTGCATATATCCCTCGTTTCTGTTCAATATCCAACGTGTGCCCTTCATTTGAACTGGACATGACTTGTTATTAGTTCCCTAGATAGACAAAAGTCTACAATATCATTGGCAAGATGCTACAATCTCATAATAAACAGTTTCCAATTTGTAGACGTGTTTGATCAATGCCACTTTTACAAGGCTTCTATATGAACTTCCTATATGGATTGGGCAAGTGACGTGGGGCATTGAGAGGGAAGGTGCAAGTCAGCTGCCAACTTGAGGAAGGTACGTGTTGTTGGGGATATAAAAGGGCTCCTCTCGCCTTTCTTCCTCTTCTCTTCTTCCTCTCCCCAGCCCTCTCGTCCCCGATCTCACCGTAGCCCCCGTGAGATCGCGTAGGCGAGGCAAAGGGCCGTGCATCACCTATACATAAAGACGTCAACATTACCAAGGTTGTTGAGGTCCATATAGGTCTACACCAAAAACAAACCGGTCTTTCTCGTGGAAGTTCTTTGACAAAGTCGTGGCTCCATAGCCATTTGACGGGTCCCACGGAATACATGGGGGGGGGGTGTTAATCACATCCTCTTCATTATACAGCTACGTAGTCACCTAGGTAGTCACTGAATAAATTTACAGCTGAAGACGTGTAGAGTAACCAAGCAGTCCCTGTTTACAAGCTAGGCAATGCTGTAGTTGAAATCAAAAGCAGCACCCCGAAATGTCTTCCATTCACAGATTCTTCTGTGGCATGAGCGTATAATTCTTCGGATCCGACTCTGTATCTCAACATCAGCATCTATCCTCACATCACACACAGCAGACAAGACTGACCAAGAATATCCCGATTGAAATCTTCAACCCCATTGAACCCAGCAACACCCATCAAAATATCCAAATCCGCCAGCAACGACTTCATAACATGCCTAACCCCATCCTCACCCTGGATACTCAACCCCCAAATCCAAAGCCGTCCAATAAACACAAACCGCGCCCCAAGCGCCAACGCCTTCACAACATCACTAGCCCCCCAAACCCCCGAATCAAACATAACATAAATCCTCTCCCCGACCGCCTCAACAATCCTCTCCAGCGCATCAAGACTAGCAACAGCCCCATCAACCTGCCTCCCAGCATGGTTACTCACAACAATCCCCTCAACCCCAAGCTCAACACACCTCCTCGCATCACCGACAGACTGAATCCCCTTAATAACAAACGGCCGTCCCCCACTAATCTCCCTCCAAGTCTCCATCAACCAAGGAATCTTCTCCCACGACCAAGCCCGCCCATGCCAAACAGAATCAATCCACTTCGTCGACGCCGCAACAACATCAACATCAGGATCGATACCATCCGCAACACATCTCCTCCGAAAAACAGGATCCAAAAGCCCCACATCCGCCCCGAATCCGCGGTAGAATGCATAGTTCGACGACGCAACGTCGTCATGTCGCCATCCGAGCTGCCACGTATCCGTCGTGAGAATCAGTGCGTCGAAGCCGTTTTCCCACGCCCGGGTTAGGAGTGATACTGTTAGCTCGTCGTCGTGTGGCATGTACAGTTGGAAGAATCTTGTGCCTGTTCCGTTTGCCGAGGCGACTTTTTCGATTGACGTGCTGCCGGCTGTTGAGAGGCAGTAGGGGAGATTCAGCTCGCTGGCAACTTTTGAGACCGCGGCTTCGCCGGCTGGGTTGTAGATTTTGTTTATTCCGATTGGGGCGAAGCCGATTGGGGCGGATACTGAGTGGTTGAAGATTGTTGTTTTTGTAGAGCGGTTGTTTGTGTCGATTAGTTGGTTGGGGATTAGTCGGTGGCGGTAGAAGGCTTGTCGGTTTGCGAGGTGTGTGTTTGACATTCCTGCGTTCGAGGAGGCGTAGTACCTGTTAGGGGTTTTGAGTTAGTTTATGTGTCTTGGGATATCTGGACTCCTATGATGGGGAGGTAGTATGTACCAGCCGCCCTCGCTCAGCTTCTCTTTGGCTCTTTCTTCCAGTTTTTCGGGGGTCTATAGAAGTTAGGATTTCTGTAGGTTCGGGAACCATAGTGAAGTCTTTCCTGTATTGAATAGTGGTGTCGTTCCTTCATTCTGTTTCCAGAAGTTCTCTCGCTGGTACAGAGCCCACTGGGGTGTGGTGCGCTCTTTGATATGTGGGTTTGTTGGGTCGCTCATGTTGTAAATATATGAATCTTTCTTGATCCCAGGTTCTTCACTTCGAATAGAAACAAAAGTAGAGAGCTAGTTGCGTTCAATGTTTGAAGTGAGGGTTATAGATCGATATCTTATCGATGACTTCATTTTGACGTTGGGCCATCAGACCTGGGAGTTGGTTAAAAGCTTAAATCAATTTCAAGATATAAACCATGGGTTACCAAGTTCCTCCACGTTTAACTAGCTCCTTGCAGTTGAACGTATTCGATTCCAACCTTGGAACACCTTATCTGATATGACCAGTAAGGACGATTCCTCATATCCTTACAGATATATATATATATATCAAAATCGGGCGTTAGCATTAGCCAGCTCGATAGAACTACCCGGTTTTAATTCTTCTGTATAGGGCCTTCATACGCTTACACTTTGCTTTAGAGGCCACCTTCAGCTACAAACCGCATCTACAGAACAAATCAAACCTTCGCTCGGGAGCGATGACATTGCTTTTCGTATCCGGGCCGAGAATCGCCGGGGGCTAACCGGACCGGGTACGGATACGGCAAGCAGCAGTGACCATGAGAGACTTAACCTATAGATTCGTGAGTTCTCACTCCAACCCAGAAGAATATGTAGGTTTTGGTGTGTTTTAGCTAGGCCAATTGTCTTCAAAGCCAGCTGCCATTTGAGTGAACTAATTAAATAGAGTAAACCACCAGTTACCAGGGCGGTCACTTTCTGCCCAGCCACCGGGTAATTAAATCTCTTTTGGTCACTAGTGCGCGCTGTATACATCGGATCCTCGGCATCGTCATTTGTTGAGCAGGGGTAAAGTCTACTACATTTCTATCTCATCTTGGTTTCCTTTCCTTTGACAACACAATGTTCGGCCTCAGTAGAAGATCAGCGCTTGCTCGCTCAAAATCTCTGGCTGCACTGCCTGCGCGAGCGGCAGTCGCACCTCAGCCATCCTGTATCAACACCCAGGACTTCCACTCCACGCCATCTCAGGCAGCTTCCCGGCCGACGTGGATGCCCATGCGTGTCAAGACACCATGGATTGATGCATTGACTCAAATTCGCGAGGCTCAGAAGGCTGGGCCACAGGAGAATGCTGCGCAGAGCGTTAAGCGTGATCTCTCGCCAAAGAAGATGTCGGATAGCTATTACAGTGCTGTACGTATAATCTTCTTTATTTGGTGTTAAATCAGTATGTTGATATTGACTGATTGGTAGATTTTGCCTTTGGCCCAAGACAAATGGCTTCTGGATTCTTATCTCAACGCCTCCGGGCATATCAGGTACGTTTTTGATAGCCTACTGATCAAATGAGCATTTGACTGATCATTTCTAGATTGGGCTCTCTTCTGATGGACCTCGATGCCCTAGCTGGCATTGTTGCCTACCGCCACACAGGTGACGGTGTATCAACTGTCACCGCGGCGTGTGACCGAATCACCATTGAGAACCCCCTGATGGAAATCTGCGACCTTGAGCTCAGCGGCCAATGTACCTACGCGACAGGTCGATCAAGTATGGAAATCTCTCTTCAGGTCACCAAGGCCCGTCCGGAGGGACAGGAGGCAAAGCCTGAAGATGTCCTGATCACTTGTGCTTTCACAATGGTCTCCCCTAGACCCGGCGACCAAGGCGTATGTTCCTCCATTATCAAGTGATACACACAAACTAACATCAAAAAGACCCGTCCCAGTGGCTCCTCTTATCGTCGAAACCGAGGAGGAAAAGCGCCTCTTCCAAAAAGGCGAAGCGAATTACCAAGCCAAGAAGGCCCTCCGCACACGCAGTCTCCTACAGAAATCACCAGACGACGAAGAGAGCAACCTAATCCACTCAATGTGGACAAAGGAGATGTCCTACCTGAGTAAGCGCCAGCCCTTTTACTGAAATCGCCCAATTACAAGAATTCTAACCTTCCCAGACCCTCAAAACCCAGCAACCCGCCCCGCAAACCAGGTCTTCATGAGCGACACAGTCCTCAAATCCGCCATGATCATGCAACCGCAAGACCGCAACCGCCACAATTTCATGATCTTCGGTGGCTTCCTACTAAAACAGACCTTCGAGCTAGCCTTCTGCTGCGCCGCGTCCTTCGCACACGCACGACCAAACTTCGTCGCTCTCGATCCAAGCACCTTCGAGAACCCAGTCCCCGTAGGCAGCGTGCTGTACCTGCGCGCGACGGTTTCGTACACGGAGCCCGAGGAGCGAGAGGGCGATAGCACTAAGTACACTAAGGTGCAGGTGCGTGTTGACTCCAAGGTGCGGGATGTTGAGCACGGCACCAAGAAGTCCACTGGTATGTTTAACTATACTTTCCTTGTTGAGAAGGATGTGCAGGTTATGCCGAAGGGGTATGGGGAATTTATGCTTTGGGCTGATGCCCGTCGTCGGGCGCAGAATGCTGCTGCTATTGATCCCGCGCATAAGATGAGTGCGTTGCGGGGTATTAAGGATAGTGTTACTGAGTAGATGGGATTGGGTGGTTTCTTTTGTTTTCTGGGTTTGGCCAGATATTTTCCCATTAGCCCTGGATTAGATCGGTTAGTGTTTCGTGTTTGAATATTTGTGCTTTCTATTGTCTTCCAATGGAGCATTAGTTACATACTCGTTGGATGTATCTGCATACCAAAATAGCATTCAATACAAAATCTACCAGCAGTTGGAAATATCAAAATGGCCAAAGGCATAAAGCCATACTTTGTGAAGGCTACCATGCAAAAAGGAAAAGAAATCTATGTACAACGCCCCTTCGCCCCACAGTTCCATCCAACAAAAGTATGTATAAAACGGGCGGGGAATATATATAAGAGCACAGAAGAACAAAAACCAGGGACACAAACCGAACGCAAATATTCCAGTATCCAGTATTCCAGCATTCCAGTATTCCAATCCACCTTGAAGAACCAATGAAACCGACTCCATGTAAAAATGAGATGAGAATGATATAAGGAATCCTCCCAGGCCATTGCAATGCAACCGGGGTAATACACAAAGGCTGATCAAACTGAAAAACATACCAGTCCAGACTATAACTCCCTTTGCCCCCTTCTCCTTCCGTGGAAAAGGAAAAATTTCAAAAATGTTCGTTTCAGATCGTGATTCCAGGCTTTTTTTGGGCCTTTGGTGGCTTTTTGTCAAGTGTCCTGTCTCACTTTGCCTTTTCTAGTATGAATGTAGTTTTTTTGTTTTGTTTTGTGATGAGAAAATGTTCCGGGTGTGATTGGGAGTGAGAATGTTGAGTGATGTCGAGTGAAGCTGCCTTGTTATAACAGGTATGTGGCGGAGATCCAAGTTTCGAAAATATTTGATACTCATCGGTAAATCCGAACGAGCTTAGAGTGTCAAATTTCCAAAGAAAAGACACGATTGTTACCACAAAGGTGAACCGTCATCCAACCCCGGAGTATGAACTAGCGAGGAATGCAATTAACAGCGCAGATCCGCTTGCCGGGAACCGTCTTGCAGCCGGATGCCACAAGGCAGAGCAGATCCCCGATCAAGGGAGACACAACCTGTTGATTGTCATTGCTCGCGAAGAACTTCCGAGACGGCGTTGGACGTCAACGGCCCTGCAGTCTGGGTGCCAGAAGCAGCTTTATCCTTAGGTCCCCGAGGCTCACGACGCTCCGGCGGCTGCTCTTCTTTCATGCAAGCGTTTTCCAAGATATTAGTCCACTTTCCACTGGTGCCAGCATGGCTATGCTTCAGATGCTGTCGGAAGTGGTCTGCGCGGAAGAATTTCTTGGCGTTGTTGCACTCGCCGAATTTGTGCACGGTGGTCAAGTGCTCGAATCGTCGATCCCAGTCGGCTTGAGGGAAATTGGGAAATTCCTCCCCGCAGTACCCGCACGTGTCGTGGGTAGCTCCGGCGTTTGTTTGGCAGGACTGTGCGCCTGAGGGGTGGAATGCTGCTTGGAAACTCACGAGTGCGGCGCATGACCATGAATGGCGTCGGAGGTGGAGGGAGTTTTGATGGCGTTCGGCTTCGTTTTTGTTCTTGAAGCGGTGGTTGCAGTAGGCGCATGCGTACTGTTTCTCCATCTCGTGTGCTCTGTTCTAAGTTAGTACGGCTCTGACAATCAAGACATCGCGGCGTCAACTTACCGCAGGCCATCTGGGTTGTCGAATTTCTTGGGTTTCTTTGGACAACAATCGCAGATGAAAAGCCCGCCGATCTTCGGCGCCGCGGGCTTGGGTACGTTCATAATGGTCGTCGGTACAGGCACCTTTCCAGTGGCGTCTGTCGCAGGCGGTTCTAAAGACGCGGGTCCTGGGAGTCTTGAAAGAGTAGGCTGAGATTGCGCTGCAGGAGGGCTGGGGTTGAGGATTGACTTTTCATGGAACGTATCGAGATCGGAGCTCGGCGAAAAGCCACCTGGTGATGGCCGGTCGTACGGAGAAAGGCTGGTCATACTGCTACCTCCAATAGACAGCGTAGACGAATACGAACCCGAGGTCCGGATGCTCAAGGATGAGGCGGCTGAGAGGGTGCGTTGATTCGTGGGGTAGTGGTAGTTGGGGTTGACGGATAGTGTGTTAGTAAACGGATGACCGCTGAGTCTTCGCTGAGACAAGTCTCCGTTACTCGTAGTGACGTGCAATGTATGTCTCTCGTCGCTTATCGGCTCACGCGGAGGTGAGGATGCCCGTCGTTTCATGCCCTGCCTAGAATCCGGATACGGCGGAGTGGGCTCTCGAAGAATGAATTGCCGCGGGGGTGCCAGCTCGTCAGTCGAAAACTCCCCCTCGATATCTGAAAACACGCCCTGGTCATAGCTTCCACGGTTCGATCGGCTCGGTAAACTGATGCTATCTTCTCGCTGTGGCGTTGTTCCACGATAGCGGCGTCGGTTCACATCCCGTAAAGATCCTTGATCGTAGTCCAGTGCTGATGCTGGTGCATTGCTCTCCACGCTTGGGCTCCGGCCTTCAACGTACTCTTTCCAGTTGACCTTGGTCCTGGGAGAAACACCCCCAGACTGAGGGCTGTTGTGCCATTTCACATCCAGTGTTGACCCCTCGGAAGGCCCTGGGGATGGTAGATTGCTTGGGCTTCGTGAGGGAACGGTGAGCGCCGAGAGCGAACTTCGGCTGTCGGTTCCGAGACTGATAGATCCCCCTGGGGATGGTGGTTTTGCCATTTGAGGCTTTCCAATTTTGGATAATAGATGTTGGTCGTAGGCATTTGATGAGTCTTTCACACTGCGCAGTGAAAATTCGCGCTCACCACTCAAGCTGTCAATGTGTTAGCAAGAATCAACCAGATATAGAAAAGCGCGGTACTGCGAAACCGAGAGTTTTTTGCAGTCCTCGCGCATCAAGTGCGCTTACATTGGGCCCGTCGGATTGGGCATAACCGACATGGCATTCGGAAATCCGTCTGTAGCTGATAGAGGTGGCTGAATCTGGATCTGAGTTTCGGGGCTTCGCGAGACAGGAGCTCCCTGCCTCCCCTCTAAACCGTCTATCTGCATCGGATCGCCCTGTGAGGCAGTTACCGGCCGTCGATGGCCTCCAAACAAGCTTGAGCTCGGGTTGATAGGTGGAAGAGAAGTCGGAGTTTGTGAGTTTGCGTATTGCCAGCCGGCGTCATGGCCCATCTCCAAATCGGGAATTATGGGTGGCGGTGGAAGTGGTGGAGGGGCAGTGTCCATAGTAGTCCTAGTTCGTGAAGCTATAGGTAACGGGCCGTGAGATGAGAATGCCAGCTCGGGCATAGCGGATTGGCGTCTGTCGGAAGAACGGTGCCTGTGTTCTCTGAAATCATGGAAGCTCGACTGAGAAAACCGAAGGTCCATTCTAGAACCAGAACATAGAGCCAGAATCGAAATCACGGACAGGTGCACATCCACATGAACTTCAAGCTGAGATCAGGCAGATACCAAGTAAAGCGGAAGAAAAGGTTGAGCTTGATATAAATCGGAACAAGCAGGTCGAATCAAGATCTCAATATCCCAGCAATAACCCAATCCAGTTGAATGCAAACGTCGGTCGTGAAACCAGCTCCGATTGTTAAGCGGACTGCTATCCAGCCTCACGATGAAGAGTCAGAAGGTCCAGCTTCTGTTTGAAGAGAGAATAGTTTAATAGAGTGACCTTATGCAGTGGTAAAGTCTGAGTCTAACTTTGAGAGTCAGAATCATTTGAAAGTGGACTTGAGATAAATAAAGGACCCGGGTAAGGAGAAATAGGGCTGAAGACGACCTACCTCGGGACCCTTGTTTGGCGATTCGCCTCATAAGATGAAACGTTTTCCCGTAAGTGACACACGGAGAGCCGGGTCTGTGTCCCATAGAAATTGGCCACTGCAATTCAAGGAGATGCACACATGCTGAAAATAATATAGAAAAAAACAAAAACAAAAGAATATAACTAGTAATGTTAGAAAGTGTGCAATTAAGCCCAGAGATTTGAGTATAAAAGGAATACACACACTCTCTCTCTCTATGCAATGGGGGTACCCCACTAGCTGAAGCCTGGTTAAAAAAAAAAAAAGGGTGTTAAAAGGCAAAGAAAGAAGGCTGAAGGCTGAACTGGAAAGCTGGAGAGCTGAAGATCAAATAAAAGAAGAAAGTTGAAATGCGCCCAGATCGTATCGGGTAGGAATTCGGGCGGTGCAAATTGGATCCAATTCAGGCAAAGAGAGGCAATTTAGGTGATCTCATCCTCGAAGGGAGGAAAGTGAAAGTTCAACTAATCAGAGACAAAGAGGCAAAAAGAAAAAGGAAATTGAAACATACCAGACTTAAAGCCTTTTGGCTGACGTGGAAGCCCGTATATGTATGTATCGTCGGTATATGGGTCATGTCTGTTACATACCAATTACAGCGCAAACCTCTTTTTTTTTTCACTTTTCACTTTTTCTTTTTTTTTTCTTTTTAAAATATAATTTCATATTCTCTAATTAACATTAAATATCCCATAATTTAAATTTAAAAAAAAATTGATTGTATTTTCCAGATCTCCGCGTGGAAAAGCCACGTTTGAATGACAACAGGTTCCTTTTAGGGCACAAGGCTTAGCGCTAAAAAAGACTCGGTAATTTTGTCTCCAGATATATTGGTTCGATGCACTACTCCGTATTGTATTAGACATCTGGGTCCCAAGTACCTTACGCTATAGCTTCAAGCGAAGACATCTGGGTCTACTCCATAGAACGGGGAAATGAATGGGCTGGCCCAGAGTTCAAGTTCCAGAGTTACTGCTGATCTATGTGACGCGCCCTACCCCATATGGAGTCTTCATATTATTTGAAGGGATCATGAAAGCCAACCATAGCATTGCAGAATGGCCGTGCGGCCAACCCTCACAGGTGGGGGTCTCTCGTATATTGGACGCCTCGCAAATGCGACCCAGATGATGGGGTTGTCCACATATTGTTAGTACGCTCTGTTCAATCTTCTCTTGGCTATCTTTAGTTACTCCGTACTCCGTACACTCATTCAAGAAGCGAGTCGCATGCGAAAAAAGGGAAAAAAAAGGAAAATACGAATTTTAGTGACTGCGGAGTACTTACATACAATATACTCCAAATTAAAAAAGAAAAAGCTATCTACCATCTTCGGTGAGACAAAAACGGCTTTAACATGCCCAGGAAGAAACATGTTCGAGGAACCATGGTTTATGGTCTTCTAGAACTGGAACTTGTTGAGAAAGGGCTAGAGAGGGGTACACCCTCCTCCCGACTCATTGGGAGAATGAAGTATAGATTGGCATTGGTCTTGTGTGGTCTTGTACAGTTTCGCAACCAGTGATAATACACACGGGGGGCTTGGAACTCTTGGCATTTAGGCTTAATATCTCCTGGGCAAGGGGCAGCGACAACACTCCTGTTGATGGTTTTTTTCTTCTTTGAATCCTGAACAGTGGGCAGATATAAGTACTCCGCACAATGTACAACATATGTGCAATCCCATGGTACAATAAACATAAATCTTGTGCTGCGTTTCGGAGGATTCGGCCCTACATTCATGAGAGAACATTCTTTTGCCTCCACAAAAAAAGCGGACAATGCTGAGTCGTTGGACATTGGCCCCACTGATTTGCTAGTGCGCTCCACTTAGCGCCTAGCAGTGCATGCACTGCCACACTGTCGGTCCGCCTGTCATTTGAGCGCAGGGGTGTGGATTTTGAATGTGGTGTGATCAAACATAGAGTAAGATGTGTTGAGCTGGATTTTTGAAAAAAAATTCACAGAAAATGACCTGGTCTTTGGAGATGAACGTGAAGAAGAGAAAAGAGAACGTTGGAACAAACCCTCCAGGGCTGCAGGGAACAGGGCTGAGTAATCGGGTGAATGCTCCAGAGCTCCACATCAGCTTCGAGAATGAAAAATCTCAATTTTTCTTTTTCTTTTTGATTTCCTTTTTAGGAAATATCGCTAAATTAGGTATTTTATCCGCAAACACATTCGACTACTAGTGTGTTACTGTTGTACGGACTACGGAGTACAGAGCACTTACCCAGTAGTCTACGTTAGTACAATATATGTATGTAATATTATGGGGTTTCATCCCAAGGAGATGGTCGAACTCTACGTTAGATGTATACCCCTGGAGCCCTATCACACGTATGACGATCAGATCTTCTGATCAGAGCGTCTTAGTCTACATAGAGTAATGATTATCTGCTCTAAAGGGAGGGTTGCTCTATGAGTACGGAGTACGTTGCTCAACCGTCAGGATTTTGTAATTGCAGAGTGGCAGTGTCTTTCTTGGCAGGGGGTATTGCCTCTATACATTGATTCATCCTCTGTCTACTCCGTACGCGGAGTACAGAGCGGGCACCAAGATCACATGTATATTGTAGTCTAATAAAGTTTTCCCCGGGCCCATTATGTATGTATTTCTCATCGATCGTCGCCGTCAAGCCAGTTGGTGTTCCAGGAAGCGCCCTTGACTTATTTAGGAAATAATTAGATTGCGCTGGGTGATGGCTGACTACATTGGTAAGTTGTGTTGTACACAACTCCATTGAGGCGTCTGTTTCCGTATTTTGCTTCGGGTAATGATTACCAGACCCGACAGGCAGCAAAGACACTGCTCCTTCAACAAGAGGCGTCAGCAGAGAGGGGTTAGCGGATTTTGTACGGAGTGGTTCGGCTGGCTTCGGCTGGCAAAACCCAGTCTTTGCCCTGAAACTGTACCTCCTGAGGCGCAGCCAGCCTTAAGCCTTAGTGGGCTGCAGCCTAGAAGCGCGTGCTACGGCTCTAGTCATGTAACGCGGACAGGCTAACCAACTTTATACTACGTATCCATACTGCATAGTGAGGCCGTATGTGGTATATTGCCTCCGGTCCCGTTCATTGCTCCATTCCTGGTCAGCCTAGATCCAAGTTCCCCGCGGTAAGCCTAACTAAGCCTAAATCTAGCTTCCTTTTTTTTGTTGCCCCGTGAGTACCCCCTTGCAGGTCGCATAGCAAATCAGATCAACCCTATTATAGATTGGCTGTTTGACCTTTGTTGGATGTAAATCGCGCTCCATGTGGTGAGAAACCCTCGGCGAGACTTGTGATTTACAAGTCCAGTATATCGACTCCGTATGCACTGTGTTAAGACTACAATATAGACATTCTAAAATTCTGTACGATTGTAACTGCTCATTACGTCTACAACTACATGTATATTGTATGTAAAACATGAAGGGCACGTGGTCGGCAAAATGACCTTGATGCTTGGTTGTGAATTCCGTGTCTCACTTTTGGGAAGGGCTAGTTAAATTCCTCCTTAGAAATGTGTGCACTTAATCTAATAAAGTCTTTGGAAAGAAAATGATAATACTACTCATGACATATGCATGTACAACATAATTCGATACAACATAGGAGGCACCAACCCGGAGTGGGGAGATCCTCATACAATGGCCAACGTCTCACGCTATTATGCAAAACTCTACACTCTCTTACAGCTCTAATGATTTACCTGTGAATATTTAAGTTAATAAATGGAGTTCAGGTCAAGAGACAATTACACAACAGTATTTTCCTTGACACAAATAAACCCAGGTCTGAGATATAAAAATAAATATGGCCTGAGGCACTCCAAGTCACCTGCTTTGTCATACCCTTGCCCTATCAGACTTTTTGAGTTTGGCCGAGGCTCAACCTCCGCCTTTGCGATCTAAGAGAAGAAAAGAGTCGAGTTATCAAACTGGCACTGGAGCTGAGCTTCTGAATTCTGTATTTCCTGTCGCCATCAACGAAAAATCTTACTGTTGTCGGGTCGCATCCACCATATCTCAAAATGGCCATGAATCAAATAAAAGGCCACAATATCTATGTCGGAGGGTTGGTCTCACTCTACTAACAAACAATCCTTGCCCGGGTGTCGCTAAAATGGAGCTGAGACTCGAGATTGGCTAGCAGTTCCTGATTTAGCGGTTTCCATTCATTGCTAACGCGCCAGTTGTAGCATAATAGGCGCCAAAAACAAAGCAGCATTGGCACGTGCAGATATCACGCATGTTCTCTCAGTGCTGCGTCTTAATCTCAACCTAGCCGAGGAGCAAGAGACTTTCAAGCCTTACCATCATCTTTCCATAGGAGTTGACGATGTCGACGATGAAAATTTATTGGAACATTTCCCTGCCGCTATCAAGTTTATCCAGTCCGGCCTAAACGGTGGTGGAGGTGTACTGGTGCACTGGTAAGTCAGAATACATATTTTCCAGTCTCACTTGTGGAAAGTTTTCCCGGATTCTCAAGATACGTTTCCTCTTGTGGAATGCAGATTCTCGAGTGGCTTCGTGCCTCCTACGTCATTGCGTATCCATCAAGTGCGATCTACACGTGGCTTGAGAATTCTGCACATCCTTATACACGTTGGGCCCTTTGCCTGGAAATCCAACAAGCCGTGCCTGGCCTTGCCCATCATGGAAAGATGTACAGTGGCTAATTTGATGACCCAGTGCGATGGGGAAGTCCCGCTCCGCGGCCATTTGCATCGCCTACCTGCTCCACCGGCAGCCGGGGGCACTCACACCGCAATCTGCCCTTGCGCTGCTTCGGCAAAGCAGGCCCCTGTGTGAGCCAAACGATGGCTTCATGGAACAGCTGAATTTGTACCATGAGATGGGCTGTCCAGATGATGTCACTGACCACCCCGTGTACAAGCGCTGGCTTTATCGCCGCGATGTCGAAGGCAGTGTGGCGTGCGGCCGTGCCCCAGAGCTGAAGTCGGTGCGGTTTGAAGATGAACAACCCGTTCAGTCCCAAGACGCCACCGGTCGAACAGTCGAAATTAAATGTCGGAAATGCAGGTTAGTCCCACAATTAAGGGTCCAGACCCAAACTCCTGAGAGTCAAATAAAAAAGAAACTTCCAGATTTACTAAACCCATCACAGAACCAAATTGGCGACGACTCCATTCATCATCCCGCATGAGGAAGAAAAGCAAAACACCGCCAAGTCCTCAGTAACCGCCGATTGCGGTCATGTTTTCCTCCACCCCCTGACCTGGATGCGCCCAAGTCTCTTCCCATCTGAGGGAGCTGAGGCTAGTGCGGATACAACATATGGTGCGCACCCGGACGATGCCCTCTCTCTGGGCGCCTCACTTGCCCCAATCCTATCTGCGGGTCCAACGTCGGCAAATTTGCGTGGCAAGGACTTCGATGCAGCTGCGGTGGTTGGGTCGTGCCAGCCATCGGTCTTACGAAAGCCCGTGTCGATATCGCAAACCAGCTCAACATGGCTCAGGGGCCAAGAGTTAACCCTGCCATCCGTCTTCCCCGGGAATGCGGGCCCTCGCAGCTAATGACTCTGGGCGTGGCAATCTTTGAGATGAGAAGTGATGATCAACATACATGCATACATAGTTTTACGAGTTATGAAAGCTTAAAGCTCCTACATTTGTTTATCATGTTTTTGGTTGTTTTTGTTCGGTTCTAGATGATCGTGTGTCAACCAAGGGGGCTCAATGGGCTTGTCCTAATTGACATGTGGTACACCTAAGCTTGGACCTGGGAGCCACTCCACACTCCGTGCACAGCTGGGTCTTCATTATTGACTACCCACTCTTTGGGGATGACCACGTGCTGCACGCGGAGAGCGAAGATTGTCGCTGGCCTTGAGAACATGACTGCCTTGCGTCTCGTTTCATTCTACATACTCCGTACAGGCAGCGACAATGGCAAGGAGAGGCTCAAGAACGCCGCCTCCGACCTTTCCAGACAAGCCACTTAGGCTGACAGGAGATTCTCCCATGCTCCATCCCATGATTTACAAAAACAAGACACACATTAGGCAGCACGCCATGTCCTTGCTGATCCGTACAGCCACTGATATCAATCCACCTCAAAACGCACAAGCCATTAGTCCTCCCGAAAGCTACCTATCCACCTATCTTGTGATTCGTATCCAACGCCCCCGTTCAACAAGGATGCCATGTCCCACCAAAACATCTTGCGCAAACTCAAAAATAGAGTAATACAGCATCGGCGATATGAGACAGAGCCAAAGCCCCATTTCGAACCGTACATAGTAATTAAACTCCGGACGGGCTTACCTCTCCCTAGGGCTGCACCGCATACCAAACGTGCATCAGTCGACTCGTGGCCTTTGCCTTAGCCCTTGTTTTTTGGGTTTATTTTCCCAGGGTCTGATCCTCGAGCCATATGCAGCTAACATACTCCGCAACAGGCACAACCTTGGAAAGCAATAGTTAATCGCTCGCCAAGGACCTGAGTTTCTCTAGCCAAAAGAGTGCCTAGGTAGATCCCAAATAAGTGGACTAAGTGGACTAAGTGGACTCCATTCTTCTTTTTCCCAGAGAAGTGGCCCCGCTCACCGAAGCGCTGTCAGTTCGAGTTGGATGTTTCAAAGATCAGCGTAACGCCAATGACAGGATTGACCCAAATTTCCCCCTTCTGCCGACTTCCAAGGTTTGGAAGCAGAAGGAGGCTGTGCAAAGCGGGTCTGTTTCCTGGCTTTCCCGATTGGTGGGTAGCTGTATTGGTATTACCAGTATCTGTTTGGTATGTGTTTGTTTACTGGGGTATCTGGTATTTTTCCATAATTCGGCCCTTATATCGTGTTCTAATTGGAGGTTTCTGTACTATACAGTGGACGTTTCTTGATGATAATATATGTGGCTCTTACTAGTTGTAGATCTAATTAGTGTACAAACCTTCATTGGTTCCGTTGTTTCGCAAGCTTGATACTTTATGAATGTCACTTTCATATTTTGATTGGCAGCCCTTTCCTTGTGGGGGTGGGCAGTGCACTTTGCCTTGCAGGGGGAGCTCCCGGTGGAGTTCCCATCTGGTCTGGCTTGGTGACTTAATGTACGGAGTACACATCCTTTCCACAACCATCTTTACATACAACATAGTTTATCAATGCGGTCGTGATCGCCTTGCGTCGATCGCTGGCATTTTTAACTTTGTTTCAGGTTTGTCTGGGATTAGGGCTTGGTCTCTTGGTATGGATGAGATATTGTATACCGGACAGTTGCTTATGATCAGTCTAATTAGGAGAGTCCTAAATACAATCGTTTATGCCTGGGATAACCCCGTAATCGTATGTTCCAAGGATTTTGCCATTAAAATAGTACGGCTAGTCTCACTTCGTTCACTGTATAGTATCTGTGCATCTGTCGACTATATATGTATTCTGCGTTGAACAAGTCTTATGTCTCATGGCGACATTGTTGTCAACTAGCGAGCTACGAAATAGGCTGCTAAATACTTTTAGCTAAATAAAGATAGCACTGTGTGAGTTACACTGCCTTCAAAGTTTGAGCAGCATGTGCATATCTTGTACTATGCTCACATGAGGACAACATACATATATGTACGCTGTATCTGTCAATATACTACAGAGTATCCCGGTATAATCATGTCTACCTACGATTATCATTTTAGCTTAGCACTATATATAGCCTTTCCCGAACGCATCCATTGTGCTAGTTTAGTAGGCCGCGTGCTCTCTACCATCCAAACCTGCCAGGCAGACTTCAATCGATAAACTTGACTTGAGTAGTTCGAGAAAGGCATCTATGATTCTCTAACAATTATAGATCGTGTCACTTCCAGGCAGCTGCGTTGGTAATTGGAGTTAAATCTTCACGTGTCTGTCTCGGTCTTGAAAGCGAAGTGGGCATGTAGTTGTCTATATTGTGGGCTATATATAGCGACTTGCATTGAAATAGCCCCGGACACGGGATGAGAGTACAAAAATCGGTATATGCACCACGGTAGTCTTCGTACCAACGGGAGTTCGTTCAAGCATCACATGCCTCGAAGTTCCTACGGCCACAGCAAATACGCCGTACACGAGTAGATGTTTCACCGAAGCCCGGTAGGGCACAGAAACCGAGTAAGCCGCCCACTAGGGCTGAGGCAGTTTTTGTGATGGGCTCGTGGACCGCTCTAGTTAATTAGTGCTTATTATACCCCACCTAACATCACGAAGTCACGCAATATGTGAAGAGTGTCGTGGCACTGAGGTGTAACAAACAAAGAGCTAGCAATTTCCGGTCTGGAGATATATAGTTGCCCGGGCGAGAGTGGCCGAGGATTCATTTGAAAGGCGCAATCTCGTTGGCCGCCTCGTTAGACAAAGTCTACTAAGAACAACCAGGTTACATGGAAGTCACCGGCTTGTAGATTTTGCTACTGCAGTCGAATCCTGCAGGATCAGAAATTCGCTTATTCGACAGGTAAATAGAGTCCACGATATATATAGGTCCTAGGAACGAATATGCCCGAGCCAGAAGCGCCCCGTACCGGGCGCTCCTGCCACGTCAATGGCTTAAACCTTTTTTGCCGGCTTGAGACTGTATGACTCGGTGATGATTGGGCGGGAAGTCCGCTAAGAAAGGGAAGACATATGTGGGGATATGAAGCTTGCGTGACCCAATCTTGCGTCCGGTGTTCTCCGTAAACCTCCAATCGGGTCAAAACACAGGGTAAAATGGATGATTCGATAATTAGCGATTATCGGAGCATCAGATATGCCGTGCGAAGTGACGGACATCAGTTGTGGAACATGCCTTCGCTGGTTTGCATCGCCTTCTCCTCGCCCGGAGCTTCAGCAGGCAGATTGGCAGATGACGCAGGCCGAACCAACATGGCGTTCCTATCTCGAATTACCTATACTGATGCCCAAAGTATACAATCGAGGAAAAGTTTAAGGATTTCCCGACGGCACAGAGGGGAACAGTGAAGGCTGCCTTAATCTTTCCTGATTGCGTTTCGCCATTTCAATGTTGCGCAGCCGGTCGATGCGCATCTGATAGAAATTCCTGTTGCGCCGTTAGGAGTCACTATCATGAAAATGATGCTTATCACATACTTGTGCAAAGAGAAAATTCGAGGCGAATCATCCGACTTTGTCTCTTTCCCGGAACCTTTCTGGATAGAAGCGATCTGGCAGGGAATCAGTCAACACGTTCATACAAAGGATTTTGCTTATTGACCTTCGCTGTGGAAAGTCACGAACCTTATCATCTCTGTCTTTTTCGTCATTGGCATTTGACTCGGATGCATCTTTATTTTTGTCTTTGGGCTCATCTTTGCCCTTGTCTTTTTCGTCTTTGTTCTTGCTAGACGCCTTCTCGCGTTCTTTCTTCCGTCGTTGTTTTTCTTCGTATTCCTTTTTTACCTTTTCGATCTCCTTGGCCATTTCCTCTTCTTTGAGACGTTTTGCCTGGCCCTCCGTGTCGATGATCGGAGAGCAGAAATGCTTGTCTTGCAAATGTGCGGGGCACACGTAGAAGAAGTCCTGAGGAGTGAATTAGCCACTCCATATACATAAAAATAGGAAATCAAGCAAAGAAACAATCTTCTATACTATACTCTAGATCTCAGATCAGATTGCATACCTTGTTATCCGGTGTGATCATCACACTGGTTGATGGTTTGTAACAAATCAAACATGCTTTTGCAGAGGTATCGGCCACCCGACGCACAAGGTAGACGTTTGTCAATGACATAATTTCAAATCAAAATGCCGTAAGCTACGAGGAGTGCTTCAGAGCTTCTGTTGCTGTTTGGAGGCCGTGTTGAACAAGTGTAGATGGACTTGATGAGGTTGGTGTTGATTGAGAAAGCGCCGTCATGTGACCCATACTTACAAGAGCAAGTTGGATCTATTGAAGTCTTTACAAGATAATTGGAACCCAAGATGCCGCGCTGATGGAAATAAGGCATTGATTCAATAGTGCTGATATTGTATTTCAGCCAACACCACCACGCCCATCTTAAGAGAACGCCGGACCATGCATTTGTCCACTGATACCAACCCGGTAGGACTAAAGAACAGGACGAGAGATAGCAATACACGAAGTTTTATGAAGAGAAATCATGAGAGATAGTGAGCATTAAAAGAATCGCGGCAAAAAAAAGAGACATAGATCATAACACCTCCTCCCCGTCAATGCCAGCTGCCTCCTTTGCTAGCCTCAAATCCTTGCCTGCGATACCGATATCGCGCAAGTAAGGCCTGAAGGCTGTCAGTAGATCCTTAAGACCACCACGGAGTGCAGCAAGCACAATTTCAACATCTGGAACCAGGCGGGCGACTGCTTGCGCCTGGGGATCGGTTGATGGAGGGAAGTTGATATCGGTCCAGTGGGCGTCCAACCCACCCTGGTGGGCAAATGCATTCAGAGCGAGGGTGGTTTGGGTCAGAAGTCGCACGGCTGAGGGCACATCGGCCTGAACTTTGCCATACGGATCTTCGGCCAAGCTAGCAATGAGGAGTCGAGTCAGCGACTCCACAGCATCCACGATCAAGGACAGAGAGGACTCCGGTGTGCCAAGAACAATAGCAGAGAGACGTTGAGCGTATGTTTGACGGAAAGGTTGGCCGATAGGCGAACGAAGAATCTGCGCCAGAACTGGGTTCATGTCCTCGGGTTTATGAGTTGTGGAGGGACTGCCGGTAAGTAGTTTGAACTTCTGGGGAGAGCCGAGATATTTCTGTTTCTGCTCGGGGCTAAGCACTGCTGATGACGCCCGGTCGAAAACATCACGGACCCGGGCCCGCGCAGTAGGAGTCCAGTCTTCTGATTGACCGAAGGATTTAGCCGCCGAGCTAAACGCATCGCCAAATTTGTCCTGGCGCGAAGTACCCTTCGGGGCAGTGGTAAAGATATTGCCGTCTTTGATTGGTTCTGAGAGTCGTGGGAGAGTCTGAAGAACAGGCTCGGATTTCTCGGCCTGCGGCAAAGGCTTGGTAACAGGCACGGGATTCTTGCTTTCCTCGATGCGAGTGTTAATGGCCTTGATTACATCGGTAGTGCAAGCAAGAACCTGGGACCAAGCCGAACCACCTTCGCGATCAATTTCATTGAAAATTGCCTTCCGGCGGTCGGGAACGCGCTGGCTTATGAGACTCAGTTCCCAGAGCGCAAAAGTCTTCACAATTTCCTTCTTCGCCTTGAGGCCACTAAGAAGACTGCCATTGGGATCCTTGGCTTCTGTTGTGAGTGGCTGGCCCCGCTTCAAAGGTTCCTTGCCGATGAACACAGAATAGAAGAGATTGGCAGTTTGCCAAGAGAGCACAAGCATCACTCCGGGAGCCAAGGTTTTGAAGAAGAAGTAGGGGAAAATCGAGGGAACGAAGCTTTGAGGTTCGGCTGCAGATCTCGGGAAGCTGGAAAAGAGCTTGGCGACGTACAAAGACCAGCTCCACGCAAAGCCTCTGAAAAATATGGGGTATATCACGAGTGACGCTGCAGCAACAGTGACGCTTCTGAGAGCCCCGGCCACTAATTCCGGCAGCAGAACACCCTGTAGATACTTGGAGGTTGGCGGTACGGGGTGGATACGCTCGTCATTTGTTTTGGAGCTTCGCTCCGCGATTGGCACTGCAATGCGGTCGTAGTCGTAGTAAAGGTGAAACACTGCTTGCACGCATGCTAGTAACGCATGGAAGGAATGAAGGTAAATCGGCCTCTCGTTCAGAGTCGGTCGCTCGTGTAGCCTGTATCCCATTAGTCCGAATCGGAGTCATTTGAAGCATACTCGACGCACCTGCCCCGTTTCACAAGCTCGAGGTTTGAATCACTCGAAGATGACCATACATAAATTACAGTGAACCACCATGCCGAGAAGATGTACCAGCCAAAGGTTTGCGCGATTTGTAACGGAGTGAAGGATTTCAAGGTGCCGAACGAGGAGCTAGCTGTTCTCGAGCCAATGTGCATTTGACTGACCCGAAGGACAAAAATGGTGAGCGAGGATATGAACAGCAGCGCGGTCCGGACACCGCAACTACCAAAGGGAAACCATAACCAGAAAACTGCATAGAATATTTTTATCAGTTCTTTGTACTTTCAGGACTTGAAACTGAGCCTTCGAGGCTCCACCCGATAAGGTTGCGATGTACTCACAAGACGATTTCTCCCCGATCGCAATTGCGATAATGTAAGAGACCAGCAGTGAAAGTGCAGACGCATGAACAAATCTTCGGTGCAATGCCGAAGTTAAGATTCGCCTATAGGGCCGAGTTTGTACAGTGGCCATGATGTAAGCTTGAGTGGGATGCGCTCGTGGAAGAGAATGAAATAGTTGAAGATTAGAGCATGATCAGAATGACAGTGATATGGAGAGCTCCGGGAGCTGGAGAACAGAATTGGCGGACCAGGGACGGTGTCGACGAATGGTCACGGCTGACAGCTGGTTGTGTTGAGCTGGTCGGATAGAATCAATCAACGGCGAGGTCCGCCCAGGAATATTTTGAGGCATCATAACACGCCAGCCACATATAGTCATGTGATATGTGGCTCAAGTGTACATTGTGCCACAGGGGCTAGTCCATATCGGGACTAGTGGATGCATAGTACGTCATGTGAGGGCGGTCTGCACCCGTGGACACCAACGCAGCTTATCGAAGGCAGCAGGGACCTGCAGATAACTCTCATTTGGTCTCCAGTCTTCTTCTGCCTTCACTTTAAGCACTCATTTATTGCTTTCTGATTACACATAGAATGTCTTTTGATAGGCTAAACTCGTTGGAGGCTCAGCCTACCACTATGCGCCGGGATGAAGACCCGCAGTACCGTGACGATCCGGACTTCGACCATCTGGCCGAGCAGCTCTCAGATCAGTTATTTACATTGACATCAAACATTTCTCGCCTATCGAATCAAATTGCCCTTCTCGGGACCAAGCGTGATACAGAGCGTGTGCGCGAACGAGTTCATAATCTGCTTGAAGAGACCCGTACGGGGTTTAGGGATGTAGGAGAAGGGATTAAGCGGATCCAGACATGGGAGGACGTCAATGTATGATCCATCTGATTCCATTTACTGCTGGTTGATTTTTATTAACGTCTCAACTTATAGCCCTCCCAGAAATGGACACAGCAGAAGCTATCATCCGAATTCAAGGCCACCTTGGATGAATTCCAAACTATTCAGCGTCGTGCACTCGAGAAACAGCGCGCTTCTGCAGTTGCTGCACGTACAGCATTCGAAGAAGGCGAGCAACCGTCCGCTGAGAACGATGTCCAATTACAAGAGCAGTTATTGGAGGAGCAACATCGCATGGCCAACCAAGGCGAGGTAGACTTCCAAGAGTCTTTGATCATCGAGCGTGAGGCAGAGATACGGAACATTGAACAAAGCGTGGGAGAGCTCAACGAGCTCTTCCGGGATGTTGCGCACATCGTTACGGAACAAGGAGGGCAGTTGGATATCATCAGCGAGAATGTCCAAAATGTCACCCAGGACACACGAGGCGCCCATGTCGAGTTGCGCAGTGCCAGCAGATATCAAAAGAATGCGCGCAACAGAGCCTGCTGTCTCTTTGTAATTCTTGCTGTTATCCTTGCTATTATTGTGCTTGCAATTGTCCTCGGATAGATATTTCTCTTCTTTTTCTGGTTTTTGTTACTGGCTACCATCACGGTCTTCGTCTTTAATGTTGTCATGTATGCGCGCGATATCCCTCTTGCATGATTGCACTTCCCTTAGTCAAGCATATCCCCTTTTTGCTTCTTTTCATTCTCTTACTTCGGACTTACGCATTCCTGACCAACCTCCGGTGTATGTGGAATGAAGAACATTAATTCATCGCTGTCTCTCAATCCTGTAGCCTGATATTGTACAGAAATATATGTGTTGTACATGCAAAATACACCCAATCGGGTCCCAAATCCTGCCCGTGCTCCGTTGTCGCCTTGGTATGTGCAGTGCGAAAGCGTATTCCGCCAGAAGACGATCATCAATGATGCCTTCATAGACCGGTGAAGCGGTTAAACCTCAGCCTCCAGCCTTCATAAGTGTTCAGTTTGGGCCGAACGTCGAGGAAGAAACTGAGCTTTCCCGGGTTGGCATTGGCATTGGCAGCCAGGCCTGATGGTGTTCCATTGCCTCCTGACGGCTTGCCCTGGTAGAAATCGATAACGTATTCAATTCTTTCACCGCCACAACGCTCAACAACCCAGTCATGCCGATCAAACGGATGCTGGTAACCAAGCCATCCATTGATTCGCGCACGCGGACTCAGGTATTTTGGATCGACTCCAAGTCCCCGGAAAGAATATAATTTTGGTCCTCCACATTTCTTGCTCCGGGGTCAGATGAGGGGCCATTTCTCTCCCATTCGAGGATTTGATCCCATGCACGTTCATTGACAGCATTGTGAATGGGGATAATGGAGGCTACGGAAGTCGCAAGCTCTGAAGCCGAGGCAGTCGATCCAGGAGTGTTACCCTTGCGCATCAAGGCTTCGAAAAACTGTTTCTCCGACGGATAGATCCAATTTCCAGTGGTTTCATCACGGCCAGTCTCGGATTCGGCATTGGATGGGCTACCATGCGACACAGCGTATGGGGATGAAGAACCTTTGTTGGCCTCAGGGCAAGCACTTGCTGAGCTGAAATCACCAGCTCGAGGGATAGTGCTCACTTCCCGGTCTGTTGATAGGGGTCGTTGTGATTTAGGACGATGTTGTCCCTGTTCGGCAGGGACATCGGAGGTAGGATGAGGTGAGTTGCTATTTTGTTGCAACCAGATCTCACGGGTTTTATGATCCACGGGACAAGTTGCTGGTGCCTCCGCGGCGGGGGCAGAGGGCGTACTTGCTGCAGCTCCCATTGTTGAATAATTGGAGGTCAATGACTGGAGGAGCTCGGCGCATCGACACGGAACTAGAACTACGCCGTAGAAATTATTTTGCCCCCTCACCGCCCCGATAAATCAACAATCCCCCTAAGTAGTAAATCTCCCCTCGAGTCTCTTATAGTTCTTTAGATATTTATTGAGGTTCTTTCTTCTATCCATCTGAAGCAAAAATGGCGTCTACATCGAACCAGTCTGTTTATCGGGCCACCACCACCGCTCCGGTGAACATTGCTGTCATCAAGTATGTCGCTCTTGGATTACCCCTCATCCCCTTCATACCAGATAGTTTTGTTCTAACAGAAGTGCTCTAGATACTGGGGCAAGCGTGATACTACTCTCAACCTTCCGACAAACTCCTCCCTCTCAGTCACACTCTCTCAGCGCTCTCTCCGTACCTTGACCACTGCCTCCTGTTCTGCTGCATACCCACATGCGGACACCCTGAACCTGAACGGCAGCCCGCAAGACATCCAGTCCTCCAAGCGGACAATCGCATGTATCTCCAACCTTCGTGCCCTCCGCAAGGCCCTTGAGGATGCGGACTCCTCGCTCCCCAAGCTCTCCGCCCACCCTCTCCGGATCGTCTCCGAGAACAACTTCCCCACTGCTGCCGGTCTGGCCAGCTCTGCGGCTGGCTTCGCAGCGTTGGTCCGCGCCGTCGCTGACCTTTACGAACTGCCCCAGTCCCCTAAAGAGCTGAGTCGCATTGCGCGCCAAGGCTCCGGATCTGCCTGCCGCTCCCTGATGGGCGGATACGTCGCATGGCGCACAGGCGAGCTCGCTGATGGAAGCGACAGCCTGGCTGAGGAAGTTGCTCCTGCATCCCACTGGCCTGAAATGCGTGCTCTTGTTCTAGTCGTCAGTGCCGAGAAGAAGGACGTGCCTAGCACCGAGGGAATGCAGACCACTGTAGCCACCTCAGCCCTCTTCGCTGAGCGTGCCCAGAACGTTGTTCCTGAGCGTATGGCCGCCATTGAGACCGCCATTAAAAACCGCAACTTCCACGACTTCGCGGAGATTACCATGCGGGACTCGAACACTTTCCACGCTACTTGCCTCGACTCCTGGCCCCCTATCTTTTACATGAACGACGTCTCCCGTGCTGCTGTCCGCCTTGTGCACGATATCAACCGTGTCGTTGGCCGAACGGTTTGTGCTTACACTTTTGATGCTGGCCCAAATGCTGTCATCTACTATGAAGATAAGGACTCTGAGATTGTGGCTGGCACCGTCAAGGCTATTCTGGGCCCCAACACTGAGGGTTGGGACGGCGTATTCTACGAGAGATTGGCCAATGTCACCGCTGGTGTTTCCTTGGATCAGGTTGACTCTCGCGCCGTCGAAGTTCTGAAAGATGGTGTGAGCCGTGTCATCTTGACTGGTGTCGGAGAGGGCCCCGTCAAGGTTGAGGAGCACCTTGTTAGCGAGACTGGTGAGATCCTCAGCACTCTTTAGGAAGTTTGAGTAAGCTATACCGGACAATCGGTATTCCCATTTTGGCCGACCTTGGAAGGTCTGACAGCCTGAAAGATACCCCACCGTTCTTGTGCGGACAATTCCACTTGGCCATGCAAGCTTGATGCATATTCCTTTCACTGTATCTTCTTTTCTCCTTCATAATCTAGAACATAATCATACCATGGCAGCGGGGTCTCGGTTTACACAGCATATCTGCTTCCATTCCTCATAATAATATATCTTGGACATGACGCAATACGACACAACACTTGCATGCAAATTAATGGAATGTTCGCTTCCCACTTTAAAACTCCAATACCTGTCTTAGTATACTCCCATCCGACGAATATCTCCTGCATCCTCTCAACAAGAGCGACAATCATCACAGCGCCTGAAGCCAAATCCGAGCGTCCTACAATTCTCAATGAAAGCAAGTTGTTCATTGTTGGCATAAACACAGCAACCAGCAAACCCACAGCCGGTACCATTGAAGCTTCCACCAGTCTGGACACAGGCAGACTGAGAGTTCTCAGCGATATCCTCGCAAGCGCATTTGATAGACCTGGTTGGCACTTGAGCTGTCGCTAGCATTCCCAAGCCCAAGAGGGAAGTGAGATATGTTGAGACAGAGAGGTGCATGGTCTGAATCAAGACATTAATGAACTAACCCCAGCTAATAGATAACCTGACAGGTTCACTTACGGTTCTTGAAAAGGAATGGCCTTGCTTAGGGCTTTTCTTGGTATCCTTTCTTGGCTGCAGTCATGATATTCAGAGGTGGGATATGGTCTTTTTTATATCTCCATCCTGGATACTTTGTACACAACGTTTCAATCGACTCGACAACTAGCCATTCAGGGGAGCACAACATATATGTGTAATTTCTGCGTCATCTAGTGGGAAAACTGTGTCTGTTGTACTACTTTATCTTGACAGATGTAGTCCATAGTATCTGACTTGATTGCCCCAGGCCTGGGATATTCCCCGCAATTTAGAGTCACGTCACTAACACTTCTCTGTATATGAATGACGATAGTTCACTTGTGCAACATAGATTTGCAGTTAACTCTTTGAGGGTTTGTGTTGTGGACCTGTATACATGTATAGCTTCGATGGCCGGAATCGAACCTTAGTACAAAGAGATATATTCCACGTACTGATATCTTAAGTGTACAGACTAAGCACTTATTTTATTTCTAACTACCCCAATACAAAAGCAAATGCAACGTTAGAAGAATGAGCATATGGCCCCCAATGGTACCATATTTCAGTCCGTTGCGAAAGGATGTCCACTGTGAAAAGGCAACGTTTGGGCCCAGCCTTTGTCAAGAATAGCCTGTTGCGGAGGGTATTATATTTCAGTTATGCAGGTCACGTATGACTCGCAGAACACAGGACAGGGACCCTTGAGTTATCTCGTAGAAAGCTACTAGAAAGTCATACAAGTGTAACCCGTGGATCGAAGTAGATACTCTTCATAAGAATAAGAACTCTGTAGCGTCGATGATCCGTACCAAAAGCTGAATATCCCATTTTATGTTCAGGTCATAAGAGAGTCTGGAGAGGCCTCGTACCGTTTGGAATACATATTGAGATAGACGTTGAATATATCCTAGGTCGATTTCTTAAGCTACGTACTTTTAGGTGGAATAAGAATATTTAGAACAGAAGCAACTTTTCTTTTTCATTCATGATCTAGATGCTAATTGGCACGTGCAGTATATTCATCGACTGCTTCACGCCGCCAGCAAAGAAGACTTTTTCATTTCCTTGACGGTAGGGATCTCCTTAACGCGAGCGGCACCACCACCCTCAACAATGGCTATACTTTCTTTCAAGACGCCAGCACCTCTGCCTCCGTACGTAGGAGGGATGGTAGGCTCGACATCATTTTCTTCATCTTCCTGGTCCTCGTTCTCTGCAGTGGGGGAGGAACTTCAAATACCTCGTCCCGGCAATCTGCGCACATAGTCAGGACTTCCTGCAATGCCTTCTCAATAGCAGCTGCACGCTCGCGCATGCCACGACGCAGCAGAGCATCGACAAGGGTCTCAGTTTCCGCCACGCTCGAGTTAACCCGTTCAATGAGTCGTCGGATACTGTTGACGAGATATTCTTCTTCGTAAACGGTGCCCTTCTTACCACGAGCACGCTTGCGTTCCTCGCGTCTGCGAGTCTTAGAAGTATGACGTGACATTCCAGTTTTGCCTGTTTTCCCGGTGTTACCCGTGTAACGGGTGAACATGGAGCGACCAGCAAGCGTAGATGCATCTGTCGGGGCCAGCGAGACGTTGTCCGGGATATCAACGCCCGCGTCTCCGCCAGTGGGATCACCACCAAAGAAAGCAAGCGGGTCGGCAGCGCGAAGTTGACGGAGTTCGCTGAGTCGTGGGACCTGGGCATTGAGCTGAGATCTACAGTCGGCAAGCAGGTCCGTCATGTTGCCCATTGCTTCAGCAAGGCCAGAGTCAACGATTTCGGCAACCTGGCTCTGTTTGCCGTGGAGCGTAAGGAGACGCGCTGCGTCGGCGAACTTTGATCCTCGGCAGAGAAGTCGTGCGGCTGTGACGACGTCATGTAAATGATCGGCATAGATTGTTGCTGCCGAGATGTAGTCTTTGTGTTCGTCAACCAGAGTTGTGATCAGGGCGTCGATGTGGGCAGCCAGATCTTCCTCGGATATAGATGCCATCATGGCACAGTACAAGGACTCGCGCCATTTGTGTGCCAGGTTAAAGCACTTGTAAGCACTCTCATAAAGCTCAAGAGACTCGTACGCTGAAATTGAAAAGTTAGCTTGCTGTCCATTTTGTCTTGCTTTGTTACAACCAAATCACTTACCAATTGCTGCATCTTTGTATTGCGATTGATCCTGTAGGTAGTCGGCATATAGCTTGGTGATCTCCCGTTGGTGCTCTGTTTGGTACTTGTAGAGCTCAAGGGCTTCCTTGTACAAGACGTGCTTGGCAACATATGCACTAATCTCATCGTGAGCATTCAGAGCATACAAGTGCCCCAGAGCCTTTTCGAAGCGAGAAAGGTGATTGTCGATCTCAAATTGACGCCGAGTCTCTGGGAGCTGTTGTAGCTTCCGAAGGAATGGTAGGTACTCGCGAGGGTCCTGAAAATTCGTTAGTGGTGAGTGATAACACAGGCAAAGCATCCCAAAGCCTTACCATCTGAGCTTGTTGAGCAACCAACAACGTAAGCTCGAGGTCATATACACCCAACGCGTGAGAGTAAAGCCTCTGAGCATCGGTCAAGAAACACATGTGCGCAATAGCATCTTCAGCCTGCTCTGGTTGTTGTTCTATAATACGGTTAGTCCTTACCCAATTATTTAAAAGGACAAAAAGAGCCAAGTACTTACTTCTCAGTCCTGCAGCAAGTCCCAGTCCTGCCTCCATATCAGGCGGTGACTTGCAAACATGCGCCGTGATCAGATTCTGCAAGTTGGTATCGACACGGTTCTGGAGAGCCACCAGGAATGCATCGCAGATCTTGTTGATTTTGCTCTCCTTTTTTCCAACTTTGGGGGCCGAGGGAACGGTTGCACCGTCCGGCTGGGCGACAGCTGCCGATACATTCTTGGATATTTTCAGCGTGTCTTTATACAGTGTCTGTGACACATCGTCCTCCCTGTATGAGTGTTAGTAAAACGTTATTTTATCAGACTTGATATTGACGTACGACAAGCGCGACAGGAAATCATCAATGTAATCAATCTTCTTGACTTGATCGACAAACAAAGTGATGTTTTCCATGAACTGTTCTGGGGCATAATCATGGAGAATGTTGAGATCCACCATCTGACTGCGACATGCAAGGAATGCAGACCGATATTTCTTCTGGTCGATGAATGTACGGATTCCAGCCAATACTAGAGCACGAGGGAAGATTGTCTCAATATTTCCTCGAGGAGCTTGGAGTACGACCGCGAAGATCGACGGTATCACCGAAACCAACCGAGAGCCACGTTCAATACTTCTGCACCGTTCATCAGTTTCTGGTGTATCCTCGGGAACCTCCATTTCTGCAATCCAATGTTAGCGTAAGTAGACATAGACGCCCAAGAAACAATCTTACCATCCACATGGTTCAGATGAACAAACTTCAGAAGATGCGCCGATGTGGTGAACAAAAGATGAGATGGGGTCACGAGGAAAGATGTGCAGTTCCTCGCAAGGACTCGCTTGTTAGCATACAAGGTGCCAGTTCTCGTCATTGCAACCAAAATGCGCTACCGGAGTTAGCAACAAGATCCAAACACTTGGCGAATATAATCTTACCTCATGATCAGAGATAGAGACAACACGAGCCCAATGGCTGTCAACATTAGGGCTCTCGCCCCATGGAGCGATATCTAGAGTTCCAGATGACGACTCTTCAATGCTCGAGTAGCTGACAGGACGAGCTGGTTGCCGGGCATGTGAGAACCACAGAGCTTGGTGTCCAATACCGGCGAAGATCGATGACAGTTGCTCGGAGTCCGCAGCCTGATATACAGATTCTGTGGTGCGAGTGTCCAGGACCGCCCTCTCAATATGGCTCGAGTTTGGTCCGTTGTCCTTAAGCACATATACCTCGTTCTCATTCAAGAACGCAATCTGCCGGGGCCGACTAGCCGGGGCATCTGATAACGGATAGCTTGACTCGAGGATGGGAACAGGAACAGGTCGGCTCTTCAGAGACCAGAGATAAACGGAGAACGCGTTGCTCGTCAGCACAGCAATGCGGTTTCCGGATTTGCTGAATGCAACATCAATGGCGCTGGACTCCAAAGCCAGCTCGTTGTGTGCCATGGGAGGCGGTACCCCAGCCATTCGCAGGGGAGTCAATTTGAGAGTTTCTAATATTTGATCAGTACTGTTCCTAATTAGGTTCAATTATGATACTTACTCCCATCGATTACTGCAACAGCGCCAACATCATCCGGAATAGAGGTAGACCCATGGTTGATATCAAATACATAGTCCGCATCCAAGATCGAACCTGTTTAAATCAGCGTCTGTTTTTACCTTGCTCTTCGTGCAAGGATATCATACCGTTGGAGCCAGCAACAAATCGCAATGTCTTCTCTTGGTGCCATTCGAAAGAGTATGGAAGCGAAGAATTTGTATCAGCCATGATAGGAATCTCTTGTTTCAAATACCAATGGTAGTTGCCTGTTGTCCAGAACTGTACACGGTCCTGAAACTTGACAGCAAGCACGGTAGAATCAACGTTCCAGGCAAGATGAATGCGAGAAGCCCATGATTTCATTTCTTCCTCAGACAGACGAAGAGAGAACTCGCCGTGGCGCAGTCCGTTTCTTTCGAAGAACACCACATCGATCCGATCGTCGCGTCGTTGAATTCCAGCAATCAAGCTGCCAGACGGCCGCCAGCTCAAAGCGCCTTCCAACCCGTCAACGGGTTCGCTTACACTGTCCAAAGTGCCCTCTCTCGAGTACACTCTGATCACACGGCGGCTACCCGCTTCAAGGCTGTTCACAGCAACGTAAGCCCCATCTCCTCGCCAGCTGATCGTAGTGCTGCTATCGTCGCGGCTGCTCAAGACTCCTTGGTCGATCTTTTCCGGTACCGTCGGGTCTCGCAAAGCCTTGGCTCTCTTTCCTTGGAACTGCGTTTCTTTCTTACCCCATCCGACTGAAACATGCTGTGATGATTGCAGATCACTGTGAGCGAAAGTTATATCGGCCACATTCTCAAAGTCTCTGGTCATGTACAAAAACGTCTGCGCTCTGGTGGTGAGAGCCAGCAATTCCTCATCTGGTGACCATACTGCAGCTGTGATTCCGACATCGACTGAACCGACAATTTCGATCTTGTCTTCGCCGGCAAGGGGCTCTTCACGAACAACGACTATATCACCTCCTTCTAGCACCAGACAAGTTGTCAGGTTGTCCGCAAAGTAATGCAGGGAGAGCACACGGTCACATGCCAGGCCTGGCAGAGGGCACGGAGCATCCCAGGAAGCAATACATTCAAATGCTTCGGGAGACAGAGGATCTGTCGAAGTGATCTCGGGACGTTTCCGTCTAACTTCAATGATTGCATTGTTCTCGGCCGGACCAAAGGTGCAGACCACCGAGTCTGAAGCAGTATCCCATGCTGTGGCAGTGAGAGGCAGTTCGCTCTCGATTTGCGTCTCAGCGAGACGGACGTTTCTTAAATTGCGCATCTTCCAGGAACGGGTAACTTTTTTTTATGCTTCTTGTTTTACCCCGCCATGCAGTGATCAAGGGAGTAAATGTATGGATTTTAAACGATACCGAGGGAAATTAAATTCCGGAGACCAGCCTTCTTCCCTGCTGACAGGAACTGTCTCGTTGCTTGGGAGTGGTTGTGTTCGTGGGGATTGATATATGAGTCGCGCCGACCCAGAGATTTTTTTGGTTTTCCACAGCGGCTCAGCCAATGACTTCATCCATATTTCAACGTCCTTTTTGAGCTACGCATTTCAACATCTACACAGGTACAATGGGGTCGGTAACACGCGGAACCAATTTTCGATAATAATCTCTAGCTTTATACATGATATCCGCCTCTGCTTCAACCCTGATCCAAGTTTTCGACCACCTAGTCGCCCAGACTGTTATCGCAAGAAAAATACAGCGTGAAGGGCAATTTATTTGGTCTTGTAGGTTTGCCAGACTAGTAGGGGGAGATATTAGAGTATGTTTAAGGCGTAGAATCGTGGAGAGGGGGTATAACTCACCAGCAATGGCGAAGGGAGTACCGAATCCGGTAACTAGATGATACCCGAGTTAGTCATGGATAGCGCATATCTCCATTGGGACACTAACTCATGAAAGCCCAGTAGCGCCAGAAGAAGTGCTTGGTGAGAGGGTTGAAGGGGATGTTGGTGCGAGGACCCTCGGCGTAGTGGTAGGGGCTGCCGAGCTGGGTGCGAGTGGTGGAGAAGCCACGACGGGCAGCGAAAGAGGTGGCCATTCTGGCCCGGATAGCAGAGGAGTACATCTGAGATAAAGAAGTCAGTGAGATCAATTGTTTTATTTCAGGTTAGAGGTACTAACCTTGAGTGACAGAGAGGAGAGAGTGGACGATCGGAAAGGGACGGACGAAGCCGAAGTGAACATCGCGAGGTGCGGAATGGGATGATCTTGAATCACGTGACTGGGATTGCTCTAAAATCGGGTTTAGCGTCTTTGTTCGGGCTCTCCCCCACCGCTTGCCCCATATGGTAGAACTTTTAAATTTCTCAACCAAAAAAAAGTCCAGACCGGTTACCTACGCCGCTCATTCTCCTCCTGTGGTTGATTCACCGATCACAACCGCTGGAGATGGATGAGCTCTTTGACGTCTTTGAGGACCAGCCTCAGGCGGTGAAACCGTCTGAGGGTCCTTCAAGCGCTTGAAGAAGGATAAGAACAAAAAACGACAGGTGAATGGAGCCGTGAAGAAAACTGCAGATACCCAGCCTGAAGAGAAGGAGGATGTTGCGATGAGCGATGCACCCGCCGCAGAAGTCGACTCAGCAGATGCCGAAGCCCCCGCGACTCCGTCCGAGCCAGAGCAACCCGATACGAAGCGACCTCGATTGGATCAGGAACCCGAGCCAGTCGTCGCCGATTCTTTTGAAACCGAGCAAGAGCGTGAGATTGCAGCTGGAGGACTTGCTACAGACACTTCTGCAGTTGTGGTGTCTCATCAAGTGCGCCACCAGGTCGCAATCCCACCAAACTACCCTTATGTGCCTATCTCCCAGCACAAGCCTCCGGCGAACCCAGCAAAGACATGGCCCTTCACACTTGATCCTTTCCAGCAGGTCGCAGTTTCTTCAATCCAGCGTGAGGAGAGTGTGCTGGTGTCAGCTCACACTAGTGCCGGAAAGACCGTGGTGGCAGAATACGCCATTGCGCAAAGTTTGAAGCAAAACCAGCGAGTGATCTACACCAGTCCGATTAAGGCGCTCAGTAACCAGAAGTACCGTGAATTTGCTGCCGAGTTTGGCGATGTCGGCCTAATGACTGGTGATGTGACCATCAATCCCACTGCTACATGTCTTGTTATGACCACAGAGATTCTTCGTTCCATGTTGTACCGTGGCTCTGAGATTATGCGTGAAGTTCAGTGGGTGGTCTTCGATGAAATTCACTACATGCGAGATGTGAATCGTGGTGTCGTTTGGGAAGAGACTATCATTCTGTTGCCCGATAAGGTCCGCTATGTTTTCCTGTCCGCCACTATTCCGAACGCCATGCAATTCGCCGAATGGATCGTGAAGATGCACGACCAACCCTGTCACGTTGTCTACACCAACTATCGTCCGACCCCCCTCCAGAATTACTTCTTCCCCGCTGGTGGAGAGGGTATCCATCTCGTGGTGGATGAAAAGGGAGTCTTCCGCGAAGAGAACTTCCAGAAGGCAATGAGCGCAATCGCTGACAAGAAAGGCGATGACCCGGCTGATGCTTTAGCCAAACGCAAGGGCAAGGGCAAGGATAAGCAAATCAATAAGGGTGGAAACAAGGGCCCATCGGATATCTACAAGATCGTCAGAATGATCATGCTTAAGAACTACAACCCCGTCATTGTCTTCAGTTTCAGCAAGCGAGAGTGTGAAGCAGGTGCTTTGCAGATGAGCAAACTGACTTTCAACGATGATTCTGAGAAGAATATGGTGTCCAAGGTTTTCGAAAGTGCTATCGAGATGTTGTCTCCAGAGGATCGCCAATTGCCACAGATCCAAAACATCCTTCCGCTTTTGCAACAAGGTATCGGTGTCCATCACTCAGGATTGCTGCCAATTCTTAAGGAAACCATTGAGATTCTTTTCCAGGAGGGTCTCATCAAGGTTCTGTTTGCAACTGAGACTTTCTCCATTGGTCTCAACATGCCTGCCAAGACTGTAGTTTTTACCAGTGTCCGCAAATTTGATGGAACTAGCCAGCGTTGGGTTACCCCGTCTGAATTCATCCAGATGTCTGGACGTGCTGGTCGTCGAGGTCTCGATGACCGAGGTATTGTGATCATGATGGTCGGAGAGGAGATGGATCCAGCAGTCGCGAAGGAGATTGTGCGCGGTGAACAGGACCGACTCAATTCCGCATTCCACCTAGGCTACAACATGATTCTCAACCTGATGCGTGTGGAGGGTATCTCACCCGAATACATGCTCGAACGATGCTTCAAGCAGTTCCAGAACACTGGAAGCGTTTCAGGCCTGGAGAAGGAGCTCGAAGGTCTTGAAGAGAAGCGCGCCAACATGATTATCTCTGACGAGGGGACCATCCGCGAATACTACGACCTACGGAAACAACTGGACGCATTTGCGGACGATGTTCAGCATGTTATTACCCACCCAAATTACTCTTTGACTTACATCCACCCTGGACGATTGATCCATGTTAAGTACAAGGATGCCGATTTCGGTTGGGGCGTGGTGATCAACCAGAAGAAGCGCAAGCAAGCGAACAATGACACCGAGAAATTTAGTCCTCACCAATCTCATATTGTTGATGTCCTGATGAGGATGTCGGGAGGCTCGTCCATTGGCACCAAGTCTTTCCAAGATCTTCCGCCAGGTGTTCACCCCGCAAAGGAAGGGGAACCGACTCGCAGTGAGGTTGTGCCCATTGTGCTGAGCTGCATCACGGAGATCTCTCACATTCGCATCATGCTCCCGAAGGACATCACGTCGCCTGGCTCTCGGAATGATGTTATGAAGTCGGTTGACGAAGTTAAGAGGCGCTTCCCAGACGGTGTTCCGCTGCTTGATCCGATTGAGAACATGCAGATCAAGGATGAAAGCTTCAAGAAGCTGCTACGGGTAAGAAGAGATTCTTTTGCTCTCAGACATGATTCACGCTGCTAACCATGTGATAGAAAATCGAGGTTCTTGAGTCTCGCCTCCTGAGTAACCCTTTGCACAATTCACCCCGGTTGACTGAATTGTACGAGCAATACGCCGAGAAGGTGGACCTGACTGCAAAGATCAAGGCGATAAAGAAGCAGATTACAGAAGCTATGTCGATCTTGCAGCTTGATGAGCTGAAGTGCCGCAAGCGCGTACTCCGTCGTTTCGGATTTATTAACGAAGCCGAAGTTGTGCAGTTGAAGGCTCGTGTTGCTTGTGAGATTAGCACAGGCGATGAACTGATGCTGAGCGAGTTGCTGTTTAATGGTTTCTTCAACAACCTGACTCCTGAGCAAGTCGCTTCCGTAATGAGTTGCTTCGTGTTTGAAGAAAAGGTCAAGGAAGCCCCTACCTTGACCAAGATGAGTTGGCAAAGCCATTGAAGGAGATCCAATCACAGGCCCGCATCATCGCCAAGGTGTCGCAAGAGTCTAAGATGGCCGTGAATGAAGACGAGTACGTTCAAAGCTTCCACTGGGAGCTGATGGAGGTGATCTACGAGTGGAGTCAAGGCAAGTCTTTTGCAGATATCTGGTAAGCATTCTCCCCTCAACAATATTTTAACAGTATACTAACTATCCTAGCAAAATGACCGATGTCTATGAGGGTAGTTTGATCCGTGTCTTCCGCCGGCTGGAAGAGTGTTTGCGGCAGATGGCGCAAGCTGCCAAGGTGATGGGCAGCGAAGACCTGGAGAGCAAGTTCGAGGAGGCCTTGGGCAAGGTCCGCCGCGATATTGTTGCTGCCCAGTCCCTGTACTTGTAGATACGATATCCCATTTTATGAACGCTGGAGTCCAAAGAATATGATTACCCACAATTTTTCATTTCCTTCCCCTCTATTACGTAGAATGTAGAATGTAGATGATGCGGGTATTCGTATAGCCTTGCCCGGAAGCAGTGGAGTATACTTTAATCTGTCACGTTCGATGAAACCAAAAGAAACCTTGGAAGACATAAGACTATTTGATTTTTTTTTTCTGCTATATGAATATATGAACTATTATAAAAAAAAGACTAGAAAAGACCTTTCTAATGGCCAAAATCTCTTTTAAGGGCACAGATCTCCAAAAAGCTGCGTAAAGGGAGTGCGTTGCCACCTGCAACGCCTACTTTTTCTCCACCGCTACCTTTCTCTACCCTTCTCTCCCCACCTCAAAACCCTTTTTATCCTCTTCTTCAAGCTTGCTTTTCATTGCTGTTTCTTTTTCACTCTTTTGGATATCCGAGTCCTTTGGACCATCACATTTATTCTTTGCCATCCGGCTGTCATCATGAACAGCTTGGTGGCCACACCTCCTGTTCCGCCTCACTTCTACCAGAACTCCCGATTCTCTCCCTCCCGTATGAGTAAGATATCCCTTTCCCCTTGGAATAATTTGTTCTCTCTGTCCTGTTTTAAGGTGGTCGTCTTTGATGCATTCGGATACTGACCAAACCATCAGTGTCTACACCCTCGTCGTCGTATTCCAGCCGTAAACGGAAAGCCGACGACGACAACGACCATGATGGACGCATGTCTGCTTCGCCCACAAACTCTCCCGCCTTTACTCCTCGACAACTCCCTCACAGCTACCGCAACATCAAACGTTCCCGACCGAACGTTTCAGGCCGACCTCTATCTCTCCCCCGTTTGCTAGAGACCCTCGATACAGATGCCTTGCGGACGGTTGTACGGACCATGTGCGAGCGTCACCCTCAACTCGCTGACGAGGTTGTGCACACATCCCCACGCCCCAATGTATCCTCAACTCTTCAAGTCCTTCGAAACTATCAGGCCGCCCTCCAGTCCTCATTCCCGTTGGGTGGCAATACCGAATCTGACTATGCCTACAACCGAGTCCGACAGCCGCTCACCAACCTTCTTGACGCCTTGAGTGACTTCACCCCCAACTTTCTTCCTCCGAACGAATCCCAAGCATCCACATCCTTGAGCTACCTAGACGGGGCAACCGACATCATCCATGCCTTGCCTCGCTGGAGCACGCCACAGAACAACATCGAACGAGATTCAGCTTACGATGAGATGTGCAAGGCATGGATTTTGGTCATCCGGGAAGCGGCAAAAAGAGGTGGCGGCATCCAGTTGCAGTACGGAGGTTGGGATCAAAAGCTGGCCAAGCACAACCAGACCTCTGGAGGAAAGCTACAGGGGGCTGTCAACGAACTCGGCTTCAGCCTGGGATGGATGAGTGGACCCGAAACACCATCCCACGGAGCCAACAGCGAGATGGGCTCTATACGGGATCAGCTCTTCTCCGGAACTTACGGGCTGGGAACACCAGTCAAGGTCGGACCTTGGTGATGAATCACACCACTCCGATTCCCTTACGAAAGACTACCACTACATTTACACCGCTCTTGCGTGTCGGCCTCACGTCCCCCCATCCATGCCGGCCCTCATTTGAGCTTGACCGACGGTCCATACCCCCTTTGACCGTGCAATTTTCGACGTATGTCACGATCACGATACCTGCTGCATGACCCTAGACTCAACATGGTCAGATGGCGTTATAGTACTCAAGGCGGATAACTACAGCTTTTTTTCTTTGTCTTCTTTTTCGGCTGGAACTCTGGAAGATGAATGCTGTTATAGCTTTGTTTTCAAATCTTTCAATGAACTCAGACTCAGTACCTTCTTCTTTCTTCCTTACTTTGCTCATTTATCGTATTCCGATTTATGCGCATGACCCTTCCTTTCCTCTTTCCTTTCTTGTCAGAATCTCGAATCTTTCATCTGTGTATTTCATTCCAACTCTGGTTCTCTCTTTCTATATCTACTGGCGCCCTGGTGTCGCATACATTTCCCTCTTTCATTCCATTCATGTCTCATTGTCTTTGCCTGTTTCACTTTTGGGACTTGGACTCGATCTCTCAATTGCCTGTGCCATCCAAACCCTCCCATATTCCAATGATGCGTGTCAAAGCGACAACGTCTGTCTCCGGCCATCAAACCCAATCCTTGTGCTTTCCAGCTTTGGAGAATTCGGAGGGTTGAACCTATTCTATACGTTAGAAGAGGACCACGCGCCATCCAACTTGGTCTACAACATACGTTTTGATCTTGTCATATCGCGCAACATATTTTTGATACGTTGTTAGATGATAGGGCCCTTTATTCACGCTAGTTTTATCATTGGAATCCTGCCAATTTTATTAGAGCTTTTGGTCATTGGGTAAAAAAAATTGCAACAACGGGACATATTCCCCTATTCTCTTAGGGCCTTTGCTCGGCCATGTATAGCCAGCTTCATAGATATTTGAATAAAACTGATAAATAGTTACCGAGAGCAGATCAAAACAGAACATTATTTACAGACAACCCATCCCAATCAAGAACATCGCTCAATGCAGTTCATAATTCATACCAACGCCCGCTTCATTAAACGAAACAACCACCCAGCATCTTCCCACCCACCCTGCATCCCAGGTTTCTCAATAGAAGCAGCAGTACCAGTAGAACTCTCACCATCAGACAGATCCGCATCCCCAACCGACCCAAGCGAGACCGTATCATCAGGCCCCCGATCCACCAAAACAGGTTCCTCAAATGTAACAGTAGTACTAGTATCCGCCGTACCAATCCGCGAAGCAGGCACAGCAGCCGGAACAGCCGCAGGCCACTCATCAACCCCGAAAAGAGTCCATTCGACCAGCCGATCAATCCAAGACCCAAGCCCGAACCCACGCTCACGCGTCAACTGCTGCAGATCCGCTTCATCGAAATCATCCGGCATCTCGTCAGAGCCACCCGAGTACACAGACCAACTCTCATCTTCATCCGAGCCACCCCCATCCCAGTACATAGAGTCTTCATCCGAGAATCCTCGCTCGCGATGCTGCAGCGACGCCATCTCTGCACGGATGCGCGCATCCACGAAGTCAGGCACTAGTGGACTACGGCCGCGCGCTTCAGGGCTCGCAGTGCGTGTCACTGTGCCTGTATCCGCTCCCGAGCTAATAGATACCTCGTTCTCTGCTGATACCGGCACCGCCGGGAGGGCGGTCATGGTTAGATGGACTCTACTGCTGCCGGGTCTGCTGCCGGCGCGGGAGCGGGAGCTGCGTCGGGAGAGGACACCTGCTCCGCCTGGTGTTGAGGTGCCGGACCGGGAAATGCGTGACGAGGCGCCTGATCTGGTGCGGTGGTGGTGGCGGTTAGTGGGTGTTTCGTCGAAGGACGTGTCTGGGACGAGAGTTGTTGAGGTCTCGCGCTTGGAGAGCCAGCTTTGGCCTTTCTCCTCGCGGGTTGAGGAGGCTAGGGCTATTCCTGCGCGGAGCATCCATTCTGCATCGGATTTGGATTTCGGCGTGTTGTCTGGGAGGGGGCGTCGTCCTTGTGAATGGGAGATGCTGGGATGTTTCTTGGTGTTCGGGATGTGGTGGAGCGCTTGGCCCAGTTCTCGGTTGTGTAGGTTTGTGTCGCTTAAGGCTCCTGCCCCTGTAGAGCTTTTGCTGCGCTTGTGGCGGCTTCGCGAGTTGCTACGTGAGTGCGAGAGGATCGGTGGCGTGCTTGGGACTGAGACGCTGGATAGGTAGGATGATGCTGGAGGCGTGCGGGTACCGCTAGCTGGAGCTACATGGTCGCGGTGGTTGAAGTAATCTGTTATATCTGTGTCGTCATCAATGGGAAATCGGGGGGTTAAGGGTGCGAGAGAGATGTGGCGGAGGGACGGGTATGAGCGACGGGACTGGAAGCCTCCCGAGGTGGTGTTGAACTATATATTCCACGTCAGATCTTCAGTTCATTATTTTATCCGGGTCAAAATCTAGTACTTACCTCCATCATGAGTTTCCAGGTGAAACCTCAAGCAGAATGAAAGAGGACGAGGTCCAGACGGTGGAAAATGCGGAGTTGCTGCACGTGCGGTTGGCATGTGAAAGATGCCGGCACCGGCACTTATGCTGAGGTTATTATGCCCGAGGATAGAAATACACTCAATAGATAGAGATATATTGCAATGAGTGGTGTTGAATGTAAATAAGCAGAGATAGAATGAGTGATAGATGACCGATATATGGATATTACGACAAAGCACAGTTGTACAGTCAAATCATACGACTATACATTGTGACATGATGAATGCGCATTTGGTGCAACCGAACTGAATGTATGAAAAACTAGAACTGTTCATTTCTTTCTACAAATAACCATCAAAATATCTACAGTATACCAACATATATCGGAACCGCTTATAGGCGCGAATCTTGCGAATTCAACAATCCCTGGCCCTTGATCTTCAAGTCTTCTAGAACGTTGTACTCCATAATCCACTTCATCCGCTCCATCAGCGCATCCGGGTTGAAGTTGTTAGACATCTGGTCAGGAGATTCTGAGCTAGCGAGCTTGCCAGCTTCGTAACTGGTCTTTGTGACCAGGTCTGTCCGGGGCTTGCGCAGGTCCTGGTAGAACTTGAATGCAGCCTCTAGGTCATCTGTCTTCCAATATCTGAGGATTGTCGCAAGGGCAATGCCAGATTCAATTGCCATGCATGTTCCTTGGCCTATAGTATGCAATTAATATACGACCCGCAATAGGACTAGACACAGATACAATGCAACAATGCAACGTACCTTGATGAGGAAGAGTCGAGTGCGCCGAGTCACCAAGCAGAATAATACCAGAATCCTTCTGCCCACTCTTCATTTCATACCACTTATCGATCGGATCACGCACGTACAGCGCTTGTTTGAGCATCTTGCCATCCTGGGAGCTCTTGCGCAGACCGGCAATGATATGCTGCACCTCCGGGCACCAGTCGCGGACGTGCTCCTGCAGGCTATCAATATCCGAGCGGGACATCCAGCTCTCCGAGTCCCAAGCCTCAAGTGGCTCAGACATAAAACCGATCACGGCAGCACGGTCGGTCCCCGTCTCCTGGTTACCGATAGGCAAGATCAGGACATGGCGTTTGGGCCCACGGAAGTTAACAGTCTTGCGCAGCAGCTGTTCCGTCTCAGCGGGTAGGTCCCTGTAGTCGACGAATCCGCGATATACAACCTGGCCAGAGTAGATAGGGTCGTCTCCCAGGCCCATATCCCGGCGCACATTAGACTTGATACCATCACAGCCGACCACAATATCTGCCTCGGCGGTGCTGCCATCCTGGAAATGAAGTGTGTACGGTGCAGCACCGGCCGCGTTGCGGTCGACGGATACCAGATGCTTGCCCAAGTTCAGGCTTGACTCGGGTACGCGCTCCTTGAGAGAGTCTAGTAGGTGGGCGCGGTGCAGCAGGCGGGCGTGCGGCTGCGAGAACTCGCCAATGTGACCTACGTAGTCGCCGGTCTTGTAGTTGTGGTACTCCATATAGCTGGGCAGCTTGCGTGAGGACTTGCGCATCATGCTCTCTTGCAAACCGAAGGCGTCCAAGACGCGGTTTGCGTTTGAGGTGATGTTTACACCGGCACCGACCTCACCGAACTGAGCTGCTTGCTCGTATAATTGCACTTTCTTCAGGCCGGTGTGCAGTGCAGCATTGAGGAAGGACATGCCTCCTAGGCCGCCGCCAATGATTGCGACTCGTTTGTCTTCGAAGCCCATGATAGTGAAATATAGAGGAATTCGGAGAAACTAAAACCAGAGATATTATTGAAGGAATGATGATCGATACTCCAGGTTCCCGAGTAAGCTTTATGTATATTCGCTCGGTCTGCCCCGTGAAGCATTACCCGATCAACCGTCTTGGAGGTGCTCTTCGGAGCGTGGAGTAAATGTGGGGTGAGCAATGATTCCGAGATTCTACTTCGGATTTCCCGAGTTCCAGAAGACGTTCATGTGGAATACACACTACATACGTATGTGTATTTTCCAAATTTCGAGATTCGACTTGGGGTTATGCATTTGACAGGAATATGCTTTCAATGGTTGATTTTATAGTTGCATACTCTGTTTTATACTATTTGCAGTTCGGATTCGGTAATGCGAAGCAACTCCCGAGGAAGAACGCAGGTATTGTACCTACTAGTGTATGTCTTGGGATAGCCGTAGAAATTTCAGACAACTACTCCGTAGCCAGGTAGCAAATAGTATATTATATTGTATAGTCCGAATGATCTGCAGAACAGAATAAAGTCGTAGATGTCTCAGAATCGGAAGTCCCCGCTATTGTGGAGGAGCCACATCCGAAAGCCTCAAGCCATCGGATCATCTTTTGATTGGCTCACCAGCAACGGACGACTCTCGGAGACCCTCGGACTCTCGGTATTGGTGACTCCGCTATATCAAATCATCATCACTGTCATTGGCCGGGTAAAGCGACTCGGCGTATCTCTATAGACTCCATATGTATTTAACCGGCTTTTTTACTCCACAATTTTTCCCTTGTTCACGACGAAGCCCTCCAATGCGGCAATAGCGGCCCACAACCGATTTTCGGCTTCAGGGAAGACAAGCGAGCGAGGGCTGTAGAAGACCTCGTCATCCACTTCCTCGGGGTGGCGGGGCAGGCAGTGCATAAACTTCCAGCCCTCCTTAGCGCCACCGCGCTTAGCCAAATCAGCAGTGATCTGGAAGCCCTCAAAGGCCTTCATGCGCTTCTTAGACTCCTCCTCCTGGCCCATGGAGACCCAGGTATCCGTGACCAGGATGTCGGCGTTCTTGACAGCTTCCTCGGGAACGTTGGTCTGAGTGAGCTTGCCAGCCTTGGAGACACCCTCACCGGCGCGCTGGATGATGTCGATCATATGCGCAGGGATTTCGTAGCCCTTAGGAGTAGCAACGGCCATGTCCACACCCATCTTAGTAGCACCAATGGCGAGATCGAACAGAACGTTGTTCGCATCACCAATCCAAGCGATCTTTAGACCCTCCAGACCCAGGCTGGAGAGCTTGTGCGCCTGCGACGGGAAAGACTCGTAGATAGTCAAAAAGTCGGCGATGATCTGGAGCGGGTGGAAGGAGTCGCACAGCGCATTGATCACAGGAACGGTGGAGTGCTGTGCCAGACCCGCGACGTCCTCGTGCTTAGCGACACGCGCGACAACGCAAGAGACCATGGATGAAATCACAACGGAGGTATCGTATAGGGACTCGTTGACACCGAGCTGGATGTCATCTTTTCCGAGGAACATGGGGTGGCCGCCCATCTGGACGGCGGCGGCTTCGGTGGATACACGGGTGCGAGTACTGCGCTTGTTGAACATCATGGCCACGGTCTTGCCAGAGGGGATCCCAATAGGCTCTCCGGGACAGCGCCGGACTTGATGGCACGCTTGTGCGACGCTGCATTGCGGACTAGGGTAGCGAATTCCGTATGGGTCAGGTCTGCAATGGAGAGAAGGTGACGAGGGGCGAAAGGGGAGGTGGGAGGTAAAGTCGGTGTCTGGTGGGCAAATCGTCGGATTCCATTAGCCTGGAGTGTTCGACGCAAAGATGAGGTAGAGCCGGCCAATTGGTTTACACTTTGGGCACCGTAGCGGGCGGCAGCTGTGAGACCACTAGCCATGATGAGCTGGGGGGAATTCTTGGTGAGGAATTGGAGTGTTGTGGGAAAGAGTAAAGGAAAGAAGGGAAAGGGGAGCCCTAAAAGTAAAGAACCTTGGAAGAGTGACTCAATAAATTAAGGTGGATGCCCCGGGTGTGCGAGGGTATTGATGCCTTGTCGCCTAATATTCCAGGTGCCAAGGTGTGTTCTCCACAGTTCCAAGGTTCCGTTATCAGGCTTATCGTCATCGAGGGTCCAGCCAGCCTCTTCCAAGGTTAGGTACGTCTCGCCTCTGTCCGTCTTTCTCTCTGTTACGTGCGCTGCTTCCATCCCTTTTCATCTAACTGGTATATCAGCTCCAGATACCACAACCCATTGTGATTCATCTACACGTTTGGGGCCACGATGGTTGACGAGGCAAACCGGCCTCTGCTAGCTGGGCAGTCGGGCTCCGAGAGTGTATCCGACGACCAGCCCAGGCCATCGTATCAATTATCCACAGAGTTATCGAATGTTTTATACCACTCTGAAAATAGTTCGACGGTCCATACAACCGAGCAACGAATATCACAGTCTCATTCAGGCGGGGCTACGACGGGGGATGCAGCGAACCGGCCTCTGTTGGACGGGCAGTCCAGCCCTATTGAACGGTCCCCGGAGAGAACATCCGCCGACCAGCCTAGGCCATCATATGAATTATCGTCAGAATCAACACCTCTCTTACATCGCCGTGATGATGAATTGGCCTACGGGACTGAGCAAGGATTGTTGCGATCCCCCTCAGTCGCATCACAGAATCCGCCCGAGGACGGCGCCATCGACAAGCGGAGCCGTGTACCATGGCCGACGGTCATTTCTCTCTCTATTTTAACTCTCGGTGTTTTGACGATACTGGTACTTGCCTTTGCTGCTCCGGCGGCAGTCAAAGAATATGCGCAGCACGCCGCTGTCTTCAAACCGACGGCAATATCAATCGATTCTACCACAGCCGATGGCGTTCGAGGCCGGATTCAGGGCGACTTCGTGATGGACTCTGGTCGTGTTAAGAATAAGTCTGTTCGAGGCATTGGTCGATTGGCGACATGGATTGCCAGGGAAGTTGAGACAGGCCCATCAAAAGTTGAAGTTTATCTCCCAGAATATGGGAACGTAGTCGTTGGAAACGCAGCATTGCCTTCCATCAAAGTGAACATTCGTAACGGCCATCATACCAATGTCGACTTCCTCGCTGATCTAGAGGCTGGTGACATTAGAGGGATCCACGCGGTAGCTATTGATTGGATTGAGGGAAGATTGGGCCGTCTTAATGTCAAGGGCAAGACGACCTTGAATCTCAAGTCAGGCTTGTTTGCTTTAGGAACTCAAGTTCTGACAGACAACATCATCATTGAAGGTATAGTGTATTTGGTCGTTTTGGTACTGGAACATATAAGCTAATCTCTTTTCAGAACATGATTTCCCTGCTCTACCAATGATCAATATCCTCAAGCTGAATATGCACGATGCGAACAGTGGTGGCATGGCAGTGGATGTCTTACTGTCGTCTTTGATTGATTCTCCCGTCGCTCTCACTGTTCCTGCCCTCGGGTTTGACGTTCTGGTGCCCAACTGCTCCCCTGGAGATCCTTATATTCTGGTCGCCGATGCAAAGACAAGCGCGATAGACGTTCACCCTGGCCAGGAAACTGCGGTGGGTGTTGAGGGTCTCATCCAACAGCTACCTGATGAATTGGTCTCTACCTGCCCAGGACAAGAGGGTTCTCCTCTGGATCTTTTGGTTTCGAGCTATATGCAAGGTCTTGAAACGACTATATACGTCCGTGGGTCTGATGCACCATCACTCAATACCCCAGCATGGATCGTCGATCTACTGCGCAGCGTGACTGTGCCTCTTCCATTTACGGGGCATGCGTTGGACAACCTCGTGAAGAACTTCACGATGTCGGATACACATTTTTCCCTTCCTAACCCTTTCGCGGAGCCAGATTCTCCAGACTCCCGACCCACGGTGTCTGCTCTTGTAAAGGTTCTTATTGCTCTACCGGAGGAGATGAATTTCCAAGTAGAAGTTCCGCAAGTTCGTGCCCTTGCGGATGTCTACTACAAGGAAGAGAAGTTTGGTGTGTTAAACATCAGCCGCTGGCAAGACGCCAACTCCACATTGGTGGATGATCAAGATGGCTCCTCTGCACTCCTTGTGGAGTTCGCAATCAAGGATGCGCCGTTAGAAGTCACAGATGATGGGCTTTTGACAGAGGTCATCCAAGCAATGCTTTTTCGGTAGCGAAACAGTCATACTGCGGGTTGCTGCCACCGTAGACACAAAGGTCTCAACTGGGTTGGGCCGTTTCGCCTTGCGAGGGATTCCTGCAGAAGGGAATGTGCCTGTGAAGAGTATGTTTTCATGAATTAGAAGATCTTAGTACAAATCAAGAATATTTCGGGCATTGACCATGTCATAGCTTCCATCGGCAACTCGCTTGACCAAGTCAATCCGCGCGTCGTCTCACTACGACTAGGAAACACGACTGAATCTTCGATGTTGGTGTCCACGCTGGCGAACTTTACTAATCCAACGAATTACTCGGTTACAGTTCCCTTCGTTGACCTTCTCATACTCTACAATGACACTGCTGTGGCCCACATCACTGCTCAGAATATCTCTGTTGGGTCCGGCAACAACAGTTACGTGCCCATCGACTTCTTCTGGTGCCCGTTGGACGCAGCTGGAGTAGATGGCGTTGAGGCAGGACGGGCGTTGCTTTCATCTTACGTATCAGGTCAGTTCCTTCTGGATGACATTGCGCCCACCTGGTAGGTTGTGCTGAAGCTTTTACTCAGGTTTTAATACAACAATCACCATCAAAAGCCATCGGAACACGATTCCATCTCTACCAGACCTGGGCGAAGCATTATCAGTTCTCAACATTACTGTTCCTGTCCCTCGCATATCTGTTCCGGGCAGCGATGACAAGGACACAAAGCCCCATTTTATTCAAGGTGCAACGGTACATGTCCCTTTCACTCACACCGCATCTCCACAGAGAGAGAAGGGAAAGCTTTCTACTAACACTAACTCACAAATCTAGTTCTACCTCTGGACCTCCACAGCAGAATTCACCCTCTCTTCACCCCTAACAGAAAACAATATCCTAATCACTTCAATTGACGCAACGGCTTTCTATGAGGAAAAGGAGCCAATCGGCCGAATCGATAACCATGAACCCTTTGAAGTGCCGCCTGGTATATCCAAGAGCCCACGCTTGCCAGTCAATCTTGACATGGGCGGGGTTGGGTACGATGCTCTGCGCAAGGCACTCGGCCAGTCATTGGAGATGGATGCTGTCGCTAAGGTTGGAGTGATGATTGGGAACTACATGGATATCATTCTCTACCATGGGAAGGGCATTGCGGCTAAAGTGAGGATTTAGAGTGTAGTTGCCACGGCCTGTATAATGGAGGTCGATGTCTTGCTTGGTCTTGGTGTTCTCATTGCTGCTGGATCGGCAATGCTTAGGTGCCCATGATATATGGGTGACTGGTAGTATTAGGAATTTGCAAGGTTGAATCAATCCCCGCTATCAAAATATATACTCTCGGTTTACATCCAAAGATGAAACAAGAAGAAAATCAGATCGAAGTACGAGTAAGAGTAAAGATAGATGTATATATATGACCAGGATGGACTTGTATGGTTCCGGAAGTAATGGACCAATGCCTACTTTCTAGTCCTTCTGTCCAGGTAAGGCTCGTGTCATACCTCACAGGTCCGATCTGGGTAGCAAAAAACACAAAAAAAAAAAAAAACAACATCAGAAATCTGAAAACCCCAAATCTGGCTGGGCACAGTCATGCTCTACCTATCTGAGCTTGCGCCCTCGTTCCAGCGCCGTGTCATCCTTCTTGCTCTAGGGCCGAGTCTTTCAAATGTTGATCCCAAGCCGTTCCCTTACTTCTCATCGGAGGGCCATCCTCCCTCTCACTCTTCTTCTTTTTTCCTTTCTCTTTAAGTATATAATGGCATGCTGGAAATGTTGCTTTTGTCAATGGTTAATACCTGAGAGGCTATTCCAAGGTCGGGACTAGGTAAATGGTGGAGTATGTACAATCTCCGACCTAGGAAACGCCACAGCAGACGCGGCATATCTGAATAACCGTACACCGCCACTTTGTATCATTACTGAATAATACAGGAAGGTGTATGGGACAGCAAGGAATTGTATGTAGAAGTGACGGAAACAATATTTGTGTCATTTTACATACAATGGCTAAGCCATTTATTTAGAAATTAGGTCAACTCCACGGGAAAGCCAGAAGATACACAAAGCCAAGAGACCAAACCAATCCTATTCGGGTATGTAAGTTTTGAATTGGAAATTCGGATATAGCTTAGCCAGGGGGGCAGAGTGCTGGCATCGACAACGTCGGCAGCATCCTTCTCGATCTCCTCGTTGGGCTCACTCAAAGGAGAGCGGGGAAGGGCCATCAGACCGGTCCGGGTGGACTCGAGGATACCGAAGGGACCGATCAGCTTGAGGAAAGAGTCGATACGGGAAGGCTTGGCAGAGCTGTAGGAGGTCAAATGAGTCAATTGTGATCAAAAAGAATGAACCAGGACAGAGAAAAGACTTACACCTCGACAATGCAGTTGTTAGTGCTGATATCCAGGATCTTACCACCGAACTGGTGAGTCAGGCGGGTAATGGCATCCAAGTGCTCGTGCTTGTGACGCAGCGCCTGACTCTGGGGAAGGTGACGGGGGTGGTATTGCTGGGCGGTGTGGTCGAGGCTGTGGTGCTTGTGGTCCAGGGAGTCTGGCGAGGTGGTGATCTCGCGGTGGTGCTGGAGAAGCTCCTCGAAGAACTCGGGACCAAGGATAGAGACCTTAGCCAGGAGAAGCTCACGCTGCACAAGAGCGGAGTCGGTGTAGTCCAGCACAGCCCAGACAGGGACAAGGTCGTCAAGCTGGCGGCGAGCCTGCTCGACAACGCCATCCTGGCCCTGCAACACGATGGTCATGCGAGAGAGATCCTCAACCTCGGTGTTGCACACCACCAGACTGTCGATGTTGAAACCACGGGCGGCCAAGATACCTGACACACGGGACAGAACACCGGGCTCGTTCTGCACGAGGCAGTTCAGGATGTGCCGCTTGGGTGGGTTGGAGGGGACAACGGGAGTCTCATAGAGAATGGAGGAGACAGCTGTCGGAGCATCCCATTGAGGAGAAGCATCGGAGACCGGCAGGGGCAGAGGGGATCGACGGTGCAACGCCTTGTAGGCAAGAGCTGAAGTTGAGCTCGACGATGCACGAATAGAGGTGAATCGAGGAATGGCAGCAGCGCGAGACCGGGCAGTAGCTGTAGCAGATGACAGCAGCGACGCTGACCCCAGGGACAGCGTCAATGGGCGCCGGAAAGCCATGAGGAGTTCAAGAAGTGTGAATGGGTTGTGCGATGATTCACTCCAGATTCGCCCCGGGTATATTCTTTTTAATCGGCCGACCTCGGCGACCGCTCGCTGACTCATAGGAAGCTAGATCCAAAGCGGTGTAGTGCATCCGCCAGTGATAAGATCACGTGGTAGGTGCCACGTGATCTTCAATATTCAACATGGCCAAAGGGATTGCCAGAAAACCCGACCAGCTCTTGGAAATGAGAAATATATAATATTTCTAGGTCTTATCATCAATTTAAGCTCCTTAATCTACTTAAAATCCTCTCAGTTTTATCTTTTGTGGCTTTGCTTGTTGCTTGCTTGGTTTCCGCCTCTAAAACTCCTTCCCGCAATCGATCTGGACCTTTTTGAGCTTCTTTTCCCCGACCTTTCCTCTCTCCCTTTTCACTCTACCCCAACTTTCACCATGGCGGACGATGAACACCGAGTTAAGCGGTCTCGCTTTGACCAAACTGAGCCTGAGCCCCGGCGATCCCGTTTTGACCGACGCTCTCGATCTCCGTCCAACAGACAGTCGGAGTCGGCCCGCACTCGTAGTCCGCTGAGTCGCCCGCTGAGTCGCAGCCCTGGCGCAGATACTCCAGCAAAGCCATCGGCAGTGGATCCGGCCGCAGCCGCAGGTGCGTTGTACTTGGGTTTACACTGTCATGAATCAGATTATATAGCTAACCATTGTGGTCTCTATAGCGGCAGCAGCAGCCAAGATTAATGCGCAGCTTCAGGCGAAGAAGGGCATTCAACATGTTGATGTCCCTCCAATTCGTTCTGTGAATATGCACCCACTTCGATTGGTTCTACCCAACTTCTAACATCGTCCGGACAGGCCGACAACGCGACAGAGAATTCCAAGTCGCCCTCCGCCGAGGGCGCAGCGAAGTTGAATGCCGAAATCTACGTCGCGGATGGGGACTACATTAAGGACATTGAGATCAATGATCTGCGCAATCGCTACACCCTGACAAAGGGATCTACCCAGAAGATGGTAAATAACTCCTTTGTCACTTGCTGATACTCCAGCCATGTTCCTCAGAAGATTGGGGTACCCTGAATCTTGATTTCTCACCGTTCTGCTCTTTTTCTTTTGGACTGGATGAAGCTTACCCTTCATAGCATCCAATTCACCCTCTGTTGCATCTGCTGACCTCCGCTGCGTGACTTATAGATTCAAGATGAAACCGGCGCCGGTACGACTTCCTTTTATATTTTCAACTTTAGGCAAAGAAGGTCCCACTCACTTATTTCTCTCTCAAGATGTGACGACCCGAGGCAATTATTACCCCGACAAGAACATGGCGACCGCCGCAGTAAGGAATGCCCTCAAAGATTGGCATCATCAATTGCTGACTATTCTAATTCAGAGCCCTCCCCTTTACCTACATGTGACCAGCACCAATAAGGATGGTCTAGAGAAAGCAGTCGCTATGATTAATGATCTGATGCAAAAAGAACTTCCGAACTTGGTTGACGAGCGACGATTCCGTCGCCGGGAACCCGAGCAACAGGTTGAGAGGGATGAGTATGGCCGTGTATGAGACTGCTCCTTTGCTCCTTATTAATATAATAATTTGGCTAATTTCATACAGCGCAAATGGCCGGATGAGCGCATCCCCATCGATCTTGAGCCAATTCCCGGTTTCAACTTGCGAGCCCAGGTCGTCGGACAGGGTGGTGCTTATGTGAAGCACATCCAGCAGGCCACTCGTTGCCGTGTTCAGATCAAGGGCCGTGGATCTGGCTTTATCGAATCGAGCACTGGCCGTGAAAGTGACGAAGCGATGTTCCTCCATGTGGCGTGAGTGATCAACTATTTTCTTACTGACTTTGTTTCCCACTTGCTTTTTTGCCTCGCCCATTTCTACTATGAGCTTTTACTAACAGCCTTCCAAGTGGTCCTGACGCCAACGATGTCCAGCAAGCAAAGGTACTTTGCGAGGACCTTCTAACCAATGTCAAGGAACAATATCAGCGTTTCAAGGAGAACCCACCCCAGCACAACTACGGTGGATACCGCGGCGGTGATCGTGGTGATCGCGGTGATCGCTACCAAGGTGGAGGTGGCGGCGGTGGATATGGCGGTGGCTACAACAATCGTCAGCAGCACAATACTTCCTCTGCTAGCCCTGCAGGCCAGGCTGCTGCTGTTTTCCTCCCCAAGCGCTTCTGCCACCCCCACTGCCGCCGACTACAGTGCCCAGTACGCCCAGTACTATGGCACTACCGACCCCATATGCTGCCTACGGTGGATACCAGAACTACGTCGCATACTACCAGTACTATCAGCAAATGGCCGCCGCTCAGCAGCAGCAGCAGGCAGATGGCACTGCTCCCTCTCCTGCTCCGGCCAGCGAGGCCCCTCCTCCACCCCCTAGCTCGGGATCCCCGCCACCTCCGCCTCCTGGTGCGGGTGGCAGCTACAGCGCGGTACGTTGTTCACGTGTCATGGCTAGTTTCGATTACTGATCAATTGCAGGTCCCTCCACCCCCTGGTCTTTAAGCCAGAACCTGTTTTGGTGGGTTAATGTTGTGCCTTCCACTGTCCGGTCGCAGTCCATTTGATTTATACGGCGAACAAAAGCATGTCCTGGTCGTTTGCAAAAACGAGGGTGATACAGCGATTTCGTTGATCTCTTTCAGATCTTTTTGTGCTAAAGAAAGTCTAGCAGTTTGCCTTGTGTCTAACCCTTTGATCTACCTATTTCCATACTCGGTAAACTTGATAATGTGTTCATAATAAAAGGCTTGCTTATTGACAGTGAAACTCTTGCCGTGACTAAATTGTTTAGGCAAGCACTGGTTGCTAAGCGGCTCGGATGCTGGATTCCATCTGTTTCTGTGGTATATGTGAAGCACAAAAAAAGCCCCCCTCCTGCGCCATTCATGCTGTTGGCGCCTCGGAAACGCAAGCAGGACAGTCGACAGAAGTAACAAGATGACAAGAAAAGCAAAGAAAACACTAAATCATGCAGCATATCCAATAGATGACAATATCGCTCAATCGAAATCCGCGTATAGGAGAGCCATCTGAGTCTCAGATGCCATTTTCTCCCGGCGCTTTGCCAACCCGGCACGACCCTCTTTGCAAAAGTCGCAGGCAAAGTCGCAAGGGGATGAGCTCGTAACAGATACGCCCTCCCTGGCCGGCAGTTGTGACCCCATTTCTTCCAGCTCGAAATCACCAAAGAACTCTTTGATCAGTTCATGTCTACACCTCCTGATACTCTCACAGTATCGAATGACCTTGCCGAAGCTTTCAAGCTTGGCCTCTCGATTTTCGGGGCCATTCGCACGGTGAGACTCTGTATCCCGGTAGATCATGGTCTCTATGAAGTTCCTCTCTTGAATCCCGTAGTAGACAAGTGAGGCAGCGGCGCGGCCGTCTCGACCTGCACGCCCGGACTCTTGAACAAAGCTTTCGAAACTTCGCGGTGGCGTCCAATGCACGACAAAGCGAACGTCGGGGTTATCAATTCCCATCCCGAAGGCATTGGTTGCCACAATAATGGAGAAAACGGGTGTCTTTTCCCCACCAGCTGGCTGGAACGGCCGCGATGACTTCCATGTTGATTGGATGTGCGCACGCTTGGTGGCTTCCACGCCGGCGTGGTATGCCACTGCCGTGACCATTTCGTCCGAGGATAGCCGGCTGGCAAGATGCTCAGCCATAGCCCGGGTCCCTACATAGACGATTCCTGACATTGGAGGGAGCAGTGTCACTCTGCTGCCAAGTCGGGCCTCTCGTCGGGTTTGGATGCCCTTAAGCCATCTGAGCAGGTTTTGTAGTTGGCTGTCTTCTGCACTGTCGTTGTCGCCAGCGAAATCTGCGAGATATCGTACCTCGTAGTGAATATTTGGACGATCGGATGGAGTGTTGAACAGGCGCAGATTCTCAAGATCCAGCCCCAAGATGTTGATCATGTCTGAGCGAACTCGGGGGGTCGCAGTCGCCGTCAAAGCAGTGATTGGAACCGTCGGACTGACAAGATTCCTCCTGAACCAGCCCAGCTCTTTGTAAGCTGGCCGGAAGTCATGACCCCATTCGCTTATGCAGTGTGCCTCGTCAATGGCAATGCGGATGAGCTGACCTTGCTTGTGAACAATGAGCAGGCGCCGGCGGAAGTTGTCCGTTTGGCACAACTCCGGCGTGACATAAAGCAGGCGTGTGCTCGGGTGGCCACAAAGCATGTCCTCGAAAACGCGCTGTCTCTCGTCATGGGTAGTATTGGAGTTGATCGTAGCGACTGCTACACCAAGAGCTTTTAATGTATTTACTTGGTCAGTCTGTCAGGGATTAGCTATTTGATTGCAAACGTCCTGGAACCACTCTCACCATCAATGAGAGAAGTGGACAGACGACGACAGTCACTGGGGATATTGAAGTCAGACTAATCTGTCAGAAAATACGAGATGCTGAAAACTCACAGCCCCAATCTTTGAGTACCGCGGGCAGCTGGTAACACAAGCTTTTTCCGAACGAAGTGCATGCTTGGAGAAAAACATCATGTCCTTCAATAACGGATGAAATCACTTCCCGTTGAAGTGGACTATATGGTGGAGTAAGTAAATTGATCCTCTTCTGTAGTTCGTCAACTCACCGGAAATCATTCTTTTTGAAGGTGTGTTTCAAGACCCACCGCATATTGGCTGTTTGGCGCGTCACCGCCGGGTTACGATCCATTGTGCCTCATGGCAGAGAAGATGATTTGAAAGTGGTAGGTGAAAGTGTAGTCGAAGAAGAAGATTGTGTCTTCAATCGCGGCCCAGAACGCGCTGTCACGTGGTGACCACTTACTTCCTTTTCGGGATTGATTGGACTTCACTTTGATTCACTTTTGAAAGACTTGATGACAATATAAAGAACTACCTACCTAGGTAGGTAGTCTACAAACTGGACCTGGTATTCACGTAAAAATAATACATTTGCGCAAAGACACGCTAGAAATCGAGGCGGTATATGGCAGATCTATATAGAAAATAATGTACAAGTGCTGAATCCAAATTTCAGCTGCTCCTCTTTCTTGTTCAGCGGTTCCGATGCGGATCCCTGGACATCTGTCTATCAAGCTCTTCCTTGACGGCAAAAACATCAACCGCTTTGCGCTGCTGTGGATGCCAAAGCCGCTCAAGTTGCAACCAAACCTCGAGGACCTCTTTGGGACCACAACATGTTCCAAATGCTTGCAGGATAATGGTGATCATCCGACGTCCAACAAAAAGACCATTCTCGAGACGCTGATCAGGATCCCAGTTTTCTTCTTGCTCTGCTTCGCTGGGAACCTGCAAACGAGGGTTGAAGATCTCATCTACGTCAAGTTCCTCTATTTCTGTGGATTCATCTTCATTTCCGTCCAGCTCAGGCTTTGCGTCTTGTTCGGTGTCTTGGGAATCATCTATGGCGGAACCCTCGGCAGTTTCCTCGGATCCCTGTGGGTTCCCAGCTGTATCTGCTGTCGGCAAAGCCATGTACAACCCGTTGGGAGCATCGGTCACTGGTAGCTCCTCGACCTCGATTGCCACGCTCTTAGCCAGGGGGTTCTCCCACGTCATCTTTCGGTTGTTCAAATTTAGTCCACGGAGTCTCGCGTTAGAGTCGCGCAGAGCCCGGATGTATGCATGCCATGTCAGCCGAAGGTTTTCCGCACTCCACTGCTTTTTCCTCCGACCATGCAGAGCGAACCCTTCAAAGAGGAACAGATAGATTATAGAACGTGGTGGGACGGCAAAAGTCTTCTCCATGTCACGCATAACAGCCATGAAGCTGTCGAGCTGGCCAGTGTTGTAGGCGTAGTGTCGTAGGAAGATATAAAATGTCCGCGTGTCGGGTGCAATGGAGAGGGAATCCTGGAGAGCACGGTGGTATGCCGGAAACTTCTCCTTGAGTGCTGACGACTTCTTCAATACACGGCCCAGCTTTCGGGATCTTTCCCGGTATTGGGGCATGTCATAGCTCAGATTTGACCCGCCAATGTGAAAGTGGGACCCATCGTCCGAATGCGAGATGCGTTTGTTGTTGCTTGATTGTTTCTCCAGCATGCGCGCATACAGCTGCTCCGCAGTTTGAGTGTCGCCTGCCCGAAGGAAAGAGGCAATGAGGCAGTTCATGACAACTGTGTCGACGATTTCGCCCGATTTCACAAAGTCGTCAAAAGTCTCTCGAATACCTTCAACATCCCGTATCATCCCAAAATAGTAGATTTTGGATGTCTTTCCGCACCGTGAAAAGCTCAGACCGCGCTTCGTCATTTCCTCCTCCAGGCGATCAGCGACTTTGAATGCACCGGCTTTGATTGCGATGTCGAACAGGATGTTGAAAACCACTTCGTCAGCCTTCACTCCAGCGATGTGTTCCATCTTCTGCCACATGCCCACGGCTCGGATAAGATCTCGTTTTAAAACTCTGCCGTTGGCTCGGCCAGAAAGATGTATCGCGGAAGACCAGAGTGAGCGGGATAGAGGAAGTCGAGCAGTTACCATGTCATCCACCAATGCCAAGTAGCGACGAGCATCTACCCACCGCCGATCCCGCGGATGCGCGAACAAACGCAACAGAGCACCTCGGGTGCGTTGCGAAGCAAAGCTACCCCGGGGGCAGGAAGATCTCTGTATAATCGGAACAGGTATTGAGTGGATGGATTTGGCTCTTCCCACAACGTTCTGACAAGCTTCTCAACCGAGTGGATTTCCATTTGATCGTGCGACTGATCTTTGTACGTCTTTTTGTAACGCGAATATGGCGCCACTGCATTCACTGCTTCCTCCCAGTCATAATCTGCCAAGGACCTTTCGTACAGCTTCGAGATAGAGAGATGTTTCTCCTTCTCTGGATGCATCCATGACGGGAAGGATTGGCGGGGGTATTTGTCCGGCAATTTGGGGTCGATGTCGGTTTTGGTGTATTCTGTTATCTCTATTCTGCGGTCGAAATCGTATGTAAAATCAAATCTTTCACAACGGGTTTGCGATTCCGCGTCCGCATTCTTTGCCGGCCACAATGGTATATAGTCGTTGTCTGTCTCCGTCTCCTCCCGCGACTCGGTCTCAATATTATACTCCTCTGTATTATCGTCATTCGTACGTGCCAATCCGTTGCTGATCAATCTTTTTGGTTGCGACAGATGAAACCTTGAGTTTGAATACTCTGGCTGTCGTCGGGGTGGTGGCTGTCTGCGACCATTGGCGCCTTTGCTTTGGAATTTTTGTAAATTATGATCTGAGGCACCCCAGGCTACTGTCGACAACCCCCGACGATTCGGCGAGTGTTCGTGGCAGAAGCTTGCCAGAACCAGCGAGCCGACAAAAATATCTGCTATTGACGCGACGGACGGGCGAGGACGACGGGTACAGAGTCTTCGGACAGAGGAGGTGTGAGAAGGGAGTTTCGAGGGAGGCATTGAGGTCTGTCGAAAGAGAGGAAGCTCATCCAAGGCCTGCTTGGGGTGAATTCGCAGGCTTGGCGAGCTGGGGGGACCTATTTGAATGAGGCATGAGATGACAGACATCGTGGCATTAGGTAGACCGCATTCAAGATAAAGCCCTTTGCAACTCGCACAGGAGGGAGCCGTCTACTTTCCGGGCGTAAAAAGCAGACAAAAGGGGAGAGGGTCAAGATTCGGAAGACGTAGGTGTGTTTTTCTGAAGATGAACGGCCTGCACTTTCTGGGCGGAGTCCCTCCCTCGACCAATCGGAGCCGCGCTTTGCCAATCCCATCTTTTTCGCTCCCGCATCAACCACCTCGTCCCCTGCCAGCGCATATCTTGTCTTTTTGATCTGCTGTCTCCAGTCGCGTCTCAATTCTTCTTTCGTTTCAACTTCGTCCAGCTACTGGCTGTGTCCGACTATCATGGGCAAAATAAACCTCACAGCTCTCCGGGTGCGACAGACAGCACTCAACCAATTCGCCAGTGGAAAGACCAGCAAACTGCCACAATGGGTCGGTGTGGTCGGCGAGATCCCTCCTGCTGAAACCCTCATTCGCACCCGCCCTCCTCAGCATGAGCTTGTCCAGCAGCGGTTGAAGACCGTTCCTGGGTCATCGAAGCCGCAAGTCGTCTTCCAAGTCCAAGAGAAGCGCAGAAAGCCCAAGAAGCCTAGTCGACTTTTCCAGCCTGTCGAGCTCAAATATGAAGAAGATCAATTGCGAACCCAATTCTTCCGCGACCACCCATGGGAACTTGCCCGGCCCCGTGTGCTTCTTGAGAGTACTGGCAAGGACTTTGAACACTACGATTGGAGCCGCATCCAACAGCCAGGGAAGCGGTTAGATGGTGAAAGGTGTGTTCCCAATGTTTCCTGTTCTAATGCTTTTATTTTATTTCATTTGATTTTTCACGTGAACACCCGATGCTAATGTGTTACTTTCTGGTACTAGTGTTGTCCAGCGGCAGCTGTGGCTTTTGAATAACGTCCCGGATATGACCAAGAGCGCCGCTTACGATATTGCTCGTCGAGAATTCTACAGACTTCGGTTGCAGGAGGACATTCAACGTCGGGTGGCTGCGGAAGAAGCCACGGCATATGGCGCAGAGTTTGGACCATCATACTTGGACATTGGTATGAAGATGGAGAACGAGCAGTACGACAAATGGGTTGCCTGGGCCCGGGAAACATCTCTGGTCCAGGACCAGCGGAAATCAGCTCTTAGCGGTGCACCAGATCTGGGAGACACTACTGAGTCAAGTGGGATCGAGGCCGAAGAAGGAGAGGCAGTCACTCTGTAAGAGTCTGAAATCTTGGAGTGGGCTCGAATGCCATTATGCCATGCTTCCTTTTCCAGAAGCTTGGACGACCCCTGAGACTTTCCTATTGATGGCGTATGTATATTATTTGATCTGTTCTGCTGGATGTTGTACTTCCCTAGCTCTATTTACGCGATAGCACATGCATTCTTGGTCAATTCATTTATCATTCTAGTTTATGCATCGTAGATCCTAAGCTATCACTAAATATGATTGATATTTCAATTTCAATATAGTGACGCAGGCGGAGTCGGGACGCAGAGTTGCGGAGATCCGGTGTTTGGGCGTGTTTCGCCCAATCAGAAGATTTCCAGCCTCGCCAACTTGAATGTCCCCAATTCCCTTCATTCCAGGACCAGGACTTGATTTCTTTTTGGTTACTCGCGTCAGCCTTAAGACGCTTGTTGATTCGATAACATTCTTCGGCCTGCCAGATCTCCATCGTGGCCAATCTCTTTATCGCGCCCGCGATTGTCAACATCCGTGCGAGCTTCATTGCACTATTTCCCCCGGTGTTAAACAAATCTGCTCTGAACTCGACCATCTGATACCCGACTGCTTCGTCACTTGGCGATTCCGATTCCCCTTCCTCCACTCCGACTCCACGGCCGCCTCGAGCTCCGTTCCCTGTCAAACGTCCAGATAGCCCGCCTCTCCGACTTGATCACAACCAACGATGCTTTGCGCAGGTGCCTGAAGTGTGCTTATATGGTACTGGTCGCTGAACCTGTACTTTCTTTTGGTTTTTAACAATATCAATTCATCAACGAAAGTGCTGCATTGGGGTGTCTGATCGACAACATTCGGGCTTTTATCCGCCATGACATCCGCCATGACTCGTTCCGAGGACACAATACGTGGACCGTGCTTGCACCGCGGCGAGGTAGATGAAGATGAAATGGACAATGGAACACCGGAGCCGAGTAGCTTCCTGGCGTCACAAAACGATGACTCTCCGTACCCCGATGAGGAAAGTCGGCCAAGCACTGCTTTAGGAGATGCGCCAGAGAGTACTAGCAAGCAACCAACTGGGCCGAAAACGCTTAGCCCTGAGGAAACCATTGAGCTAGCGCGACATGCCGTTGAAAGTGGTATTCAAGATACCAAGCGTTCCCTAGCAGGCAGCGAGGCCGTTACAGATGTGGTCAAGCCTAAGCTGACCATTGACCTTGGCCATTCACACATTGCCAGGATCCCTGAACCAGTCGTTGACTTGATCAAGGATGAGGTTGAACGGTACGTCGGAGCCTTGGATTGAACTGTTATAGTCAAATCTTGCGTTGCCGGTTCCTGGGCTATGGCATCATTGCTCTGGACTATACTGATTACTATAAAGGCTGTCTCTGTCGAACAACCAGCTTTTCCATATCCCTTATCGATTTGCAGAGTGTTCGCATCTACGCTATCTCAACATCAGAGCAAACAACTTCCGTGAATTCCCAAAAGGAGTACGTACAATGATAAAGTTGCTTTGTGCTTGTTGCGCTAATCCTGCTTGCTAGGTTTACAAACTACCATTACTCGAAATTCTTGATTTGAGCCGAAATAAGATCAAGGAGTTACCAAATGAGATCAGTAAATTGAAATCATTGCGAGTTCTGTCAGTGATGCAAAATCGACTCGTCGACCTCCCAGCTGGCCTGTCCGAGATGCATAAGCTTCAGATCTTCAAGTGTGTTGGGAATCCTCTACGGAAGCCACTGCGTGACATTCTGGAGGAAACCGAGAACGAGACGACACCATCTGGGATGACCGACAACGAGAAAGAAGTTGCAGCGACGACTAAACTCAAAAGATTTCTTATGAAAACGCGACCACAGACCAGTACACCTGAGCCAGAAATAATTACTGATTCAAGGTTTGTCTGCCTCATTGTCTTGAGGTGGATATAAGCTAACAGCCGGTGTCCACACAGCGATGGTACTTTCGAGGTTAAACCGGTACCAACACCGATACCTACACCGATACCTTCAAAGCGGAATTTGAGTGGTCGATTTCCAGTAATTCCCAGCACTGGCGATAGCTCAGCAGCCTCATCTCGGTCTCCGTCGATATCACGGGCACCGCCAATCCCATTAAAATCCCATTATCGCATGGCCTCTGGACAGCAAGGCGCTACTTACCACATGCCAGGTCTCCAAAGACCAGGCTTAGCGCCTCATTCTGTGAACGAGCGCAACCGAAGCAATAGCGAGGGCATAATTCAAGGATCATCTGTTGCTCGTAGCAAAAGGATGGGACTAATCACTCGCAAAAATACCGATTTGGGTACATTGGATGAAACGCGCCCATATCGAAACAGCCATCTACGGGGCCTCAGCCATGGATCTGTGCTTCGAGCGCGTCAGCCTGCAGCGCCAATAGCTCCGAATGACAGTACTACCCCAAGTCCCACCAGCCCAAGAGAGCGTCGGCGTCCGCGAGACGGTTGGGTTAATCGGATGTCTAGTCTGCCCGAACACAAGGGCGAGCGTGGATCTGATGAACCGATAATCAAGAGTGCAAAAGGTATTCTGTTTGCCCTCGCACAAGTCCATTCCCATATCGATACGTTGATCAACGTTATCAAGCATGATGACACCAGGCGCCGCAGCCTCGAGCTTGTCTTTTCCAATGCTTCCCCATACGTTGACCGGCTTAACGGTGCTCTTGAGAAAGCATCAAATACTTTGTCCAACGACCCAGAGTCAATCGCGTCAGTCACCGAAACTGTCAAACGTGAATGCGAGACGTGCATCGCCTCCTACATTCACGTCGGCACGCAGCTACGCAACAACGTTGCTAAGATTGTTTCCAACGGCGATCCGCGCTATGTACGGTCGCTGATGCTGACGATCTTCGGCAGCCTGGTAGAGCTACGGAATGCTTGCGCCATTCTCGAAGTTCCGCTCCAGACTACCAACAAAGGTAGCTCTGCTACAAAGCCCTTGGTTGGCCCGAGTAACCAACTTCCCTCGGTCCCAGACCGATCTCAACTCTCGCTGGTCACTCCGACAAGGGACCAGGCGCCGCCCACACGACGATTGCGAAGCGACACAACAATTCGGCACCCTCAATACCCTATGACGATGACTTCCAATCAGGCTAGCATTAGCTCTCCAGGTTTCTCCACGTACGCACGCAGTCGCTCGAGTAGCAGATCAAACATGATGAACGCATCTATGCCACACTCGTTGGCAACCCCTCGCTCAGGCGAAACCTTCCCTCCTATGCCTACTCCTGGGGCTCCCCGGGTCAACACACTGACTGGACTGGACGAAAACGAAGAGGAGCGAATATTCGAAAAGATCTTCCATCAGCTGACTGCTACATACCATGCCGCATACGGGGCACTTCCATTGGCCCGTCGGCAATTCATAAGGTGTCTAGAAGCTGCACAAAAGTCACGCGATTCAGAGGGAATCCAAATCCTTTGGAACAACCTCATTCGTCGATGTCAGTTTTGCCTGGAAGTTTCAGATGCCCTGGGACAGCGTCTCTCGACCATGAAAATTAAAGAACCAGGCGGCGGACTCCGCAACCAACGCGAGTTCTGGCAACTATGCAAATCATTCATGCAGTCGTTCGTCGACCTAGTGAACGAGATGCGCGAGTTGAGAAGTATGCAGCTTCTACCTGCCGACGTCATCATCCTCCTTCGCCCAGTCCAAAAGGCAAGCCGCGAAGCAGGCCGTTTGATCGAGGTATCTCCTTGGGCCTACCTTGCAGACCCGGACCGCCATCCTCCGCCTGGTGGCTTGTACGGCCCTCCACTACAGACCTCGCACCTGCAACACCATCAAACATCCGTTTCAACGTCCGCCCTTGCCAACAACCCCTCTTTCCAACTCAATATGATGTCGCCCCCGCAATCGGTCACCGTCCCTACCACTCCGTTGAGTGCGGCGCTCGGACCTGCTGCGCAGGCCACTGTCCCGTCCACACCGGCCAGTGCATACAGTGACAAATTCTTCGAGGGCGATGTCTTCCAGCGTGCCGACTCGCTTCTCTCGTCGAACCAGGCGCCATTCTTCCGTCGCTAAGCGACTATGAAATATTTTTACGCTCTGTCTCAGAGAATTTTGTTTTTTCTCTATGCGTCATGATTACCCCATGCTCATCTTTATCTGCATCTTATGATTATGACTATGAGCATATATCGTGCATGCCAGAAGTGTTACCTCGGTGATTCCTTGTAACACCATCTCTGCTTTGGCAACCTGGTCCTCAATCTGTATTCTGTTTTATCCATGATTTAGCGGGTTGGTCTCTTTTGAAAGAACTGGAATGCGAGCCATCTATCGTGCATGTCATTGACTCCAGAGTCCTTTTTGACCATCGAACACACATGCATATAATGAGTGCGCTTTTTGCTTCTTTTTCCATGCATTAGCGGGTTAGTATCCTGGGGGAGAGCCGGGCCACATAGGTCTCAAATGAAATGACATTGATCCCTGTTTATATAGAGAAGCCCTCTGTACAGCCTTCGTATACACCTAAAGCGAACATCCAAAAGCACGTCGGTAAGTTCTATCATTCTATCATGATAAACTCGAGCTTTCGACTCTTTGGAAGGTATTCATATATCTACTACGTGTGGTAGAGCTAAACAATGGAAATATGTAAGAATATTATGAACGAAATAAGGTGTCTAGAACAGTATGGCCAGATCACCCATGATCTGTGAATTGCGCTTCACACAGCGATTTCCGGATTTAAAAAGGATGTTGAAGATTGAGGGCCCTCTAGAGAGCCTTGAACTTCCCCAGGACTAAGTAAAAAACAAAAAGGTCAGCCCCGAGTACTACCATTGTAGCCATAGAGCCAATTGTTCACAGGCACAGAGTATACATACTTGCAGCATAAGCCAGGTCCGCCCGGGAATGTGCCAGAACATGGAGACTGATATCCTGGAGCTCGTAGAAGAGATGATCCTTGTTCGACGTGTAGTAAGATTTGTCATGAATGCTTGCACCCTCGGGTACCCTACACGCAATCCCAACAGTAAGTACCATGTTACTCTCCATGAATCGCGAGATCACCTCCCAGGAGAGAGGGAAAGTGATAGGAGGTGTTTGTACATACCACGTGATAAAGACTAGCTTGCTCCGCTGGCCATCGCCGGCGGGAGAGTCGTAGGTGAAGTCTACGACAGCGTATCGGGCAGTGTCATCCTTGAAATTGGAGAGGAAGTCGGGGTAGTCCTTGTATTTGCCGGACTCGGCGACAGTGATCTTCTTGTCGTGTGCGGAGGCTTCGTAGATGACGTAGTTAAGGTTGTCGGTGCCTTTGACCTGGTCGAAGACCTCCTCGCATTCGGGGGCGATGGTTGCGAATTTTGTCATGGTGGTAGATGTGTGGGAAATGCTAAGAGGAAGAGGGGGAAGTAGCAAAGAGAAAAGGAGAGAACAAGTCAGGGATGTCCAGGTGGGCTGATACTTTGTCATACAAACTTGGAAGAGGTCAGGTGGTTTACCCCATATTATGCGGGGAAGTAGATCATGACGTACCAAAACAATTCATATACACCTACCTACCTAGGTAGGTACACATACTAGTACGTACCTGAATGTCTGTTAAAGCTTTAGAGATTGAGTTCTGAGTTCCTTTGATATAATGGTACTTCTACATATCTGGTCAACGCCGGGACTACGATGCAACTTCACCGTCGCGGTGCTCTCAGGGTCAAGGAAGTCAGCCATGGAGGTTTACGAGAGTATAAATATTCGTGGACGTTAAATGAACTGGGTCCTTCCCAAGAACTTTGCCCAAGGTGCGCATATATATCGAACAATGCTAACGATGAGGTTCAATCATTTCCCTCGTGCTCGAGTTCCCCACTAGCGCATCTTCAACATATCAAGTACCTCATCTCCAGGCACAAAACGTATTTTGCACGATATCCTCTCAGCACTCCAAAGCCAGCGTGACCGGTGCATACGGGATAAATAGACTACGATCAGCGCCGGGGGGAAGGAGCTTATTATCCGCGGAGTATGCGCCAAGATTGCTGCGTATGTCAAAAATTTCACCGAGGTAGTTGGTATTGCGGTCCAGTTTGATCCTGTGCATGCTGCGTTGCCTCAGAGAGCGAGAGGAGCGAGCTCCTAATGTGGCATTTCCTGCTTTTGAAGCATCAATACCACCAAGATCCCCACTTTTCCGAGTAATCCTCGAAGCCATGTTCGCCAAGTGACTTCTGAACTTCCCGTCGCCACCAATGCTGTTCTTTCATCGGATTTGGAATATCCAATCCACTACATATCCGAAACTTTGTTCGGATCCATCCCCTAGGATAATAACCAGCAATCTCCCAGTCGATAATACCAACAGACCCAACCCTTGGGACATCTTCCACGATGATGTTACCAGGGCCTAGGTCGGGATGGCAAAAAACAAATTCGGAGCAGTCCATGCCTATCGATTCGCATGTCTGTCGAAGGCTCTCAGGGTGAAAATTATGTTCACCCCCGTTCTTGATAAGATACTGTTCAGGGATATGGTTCCCGTCCACGCCCCCTAGCATATTGCCCTTCCATCCCTCAAGGGTTTGGCAGATTTTCACCACAGCATCGACATAGTGAAATTTCCATTTCTCCTCTAAAGTAGGCCAAGCCTCCGCAAGGGTTCGACCTGGTACTCTACCCATGAAAAGGTATGATCGACCGTCAGATTCCGCTTGGTGGAGGATAGTAGGGGTCTCGAAGCCTGGCTGTTTTTTCCGGATGAAATCCAATGTCGTAGCTTCTCGTGTTGTACCACTAACTCGCAGTTTGACTTTGCAGAAGGCACTATTGCCTATAGACCATACGTCTGAGCAGTCCCCAGCGTCGTACACTAGTACAATGTTAGGATGACCCCGAGGCAACGGCACGAATGTGGGTGCAGGGTTAGGTGCATCGGTGAGGGTGTAGCTTAGGTCGTCATCCCGATCGTACCAAGTTGCAGTATCAGAATATCCGCTTGAACGATGGAGGAGGATGAAGGCACCATTGAGCCATGTATTTTCATCAACCTGCTTGATTGACTCCCTGACAGGGACTTCCATTGTTTGAAGTTGCTTTCAATAAACAGATGAGGGTTTCTCGTGCAATGTGTGGCTTGGCAATTTTTGTTTCAAGATGTAAAGAAAGTCGATGTGGGAACGGGGATGCGAGGAGCTGCTGGAATTCACAGCTAGATATGTGTTCGGGCTGGGTGCAGAGCAACCAAACTTCTGGGCGCTAAGCCGCACTTACACCTACATCATTAGACATTCTTGTCTCGTATCCCTTCTAAGGTTGGATGTGCTTGCGGTCCTGCAGGCTGCATCACACAGCCCACGGGTGGAAAGACAGGGGTTCTTGCTTGGTTCAATGACTCACTTTCAAGCCAACGGCATTATTTGGATCAAATGGAGGCGTGCACTTGGATGTCATTCCGTTAGTTTTAATGTCGGTGATACGTGTGAAATGAGTATCAAACTCGGACAGCACATGAACAATCATCAAGTTGCTCGTCGTGGACATCAGTTGCTAGGCTCATTCTCTTTTCCCCCCTTTATCTTGCGGGCCATGGCACTGAGTATCATCTCCAGCAAAGCGAATCAGATGACATCCGCGTTAGTACTTACATGGGTAGGTAGGACGCCATGATGGAAATCATGAAAGAGCGGTAACCATATCCACACAGCTCCTGGCACTCCGCTCAATTTGTGCTTAAAAAGACAGAAAATATGGGAAGGAAAATACATACAATATCTACGACTAATATATAAAAGATAATAGGAGCTTCCAAGCCATCTGATCCTCTTCCTTTTCTTAGAGAGCAGCAGATCTGATCCCTTGAGAAAATTAGATCACCGCAGATACAACGTACTTGATGATGCCGCATTCTATTTAGATACCTTACTCGCAGCCTTAGCCGTCGGTGATACAAAAAAGATCGGTTATACGGGCACGAAGCGTGTTTCTAGAACTAGGAATACCGATGCTACCGTCCTAGCTGCAATAAAACGTTAAAGGGCTCGAATAGATCGGATATCGACCATTAAGGCACTCCAAGATAAAATACCGCCCTTTTTTAAGTATATTATGATAGCGAGCCGTTAACAATTGCGTCTAAGAATAACTATCCCGAGATCGTTACTATCCTACTCTGCACACTATAGCAGATATGTCGTCAGAACAGCCCCAAAAGAAGCCATATATAGTGATAACGTTGCCTACGTACGTCTTATTTATAAATGATAGAGCGGTGAATCTACTAAATGCCTTGAACTTTATGGCTCGCTTTATTCCGAGAGTGTATGGGCATATCTAGTAACCAGACGCAGACCAACCCACGGACTTCTTTCCTACGTTGTATAACGTAACAAACTAAAATTGAACGCTAGCTAGAGTGAGGGGCGGGTGATGTAAATCGAAACACTGATACATCGCTGGGTATGCAGATGTGTATGCGTAAGCACAAGAATAACATATCGGGTGAATACATAGGCACAATACATGTAACAACAAAATAAACATCACATAGGAAATAACAGATAGTGTAAGATAGGTAGTCTCATAATCCCAAGTATCCTGCCTTGCTATCAGCATCAGCTTGCAAGCTGATTGCCAGAAGAATCGGCCACGGATGTGTGATGCCTTTAGTGTATCCCAAGGACCAAACTGGTGCATGATTAGAAAGCCCTGGTCATCTTTACCAATTGAAGCGTCTGTGTTGTTGAGGTACTTGAGATATTTCTCATCATATTCGGCGACTGTTATGAATACCTGATGCCTGTTAAGGCTGAGATACGTGAAGACGCCTAGTGTTAAGTCAGCTCTACCTATAACAAAATGGAGGAAATATGACTTACCTCTTGTGACGACTTTTGGCTTTTTCATCATCAGATTTGATCCAAGCGACCATTTGGGCACTCTCCTGCATTTGGCGCGTCGCTCGGCAACCCAACTCTCATCCACCTATCCACCCGTGGACACTCGCCATATTGTCATCATTTCTTTGAATCACATACTCCGTATTCACTTGGCTATTGATAAAAGTCCTCGGGATTTACTCCTTCCAACTCCCTCTCACTCCCTCTCACTCTTTTCATCCACTTCATCCATCCCACCTCGCCTTGCTCACTTTCGAAACATATCAAAACAACATGTCTCCTGAATCACCCGACATTACAAGAATCTTAGATTCTTGTTAAAGATGGAGCTTGCTATTGACGAGCTTGAAGAGAAAAATGAGCACAAAATTGACGTGGCACAACTCAAGCAGTATGGTATTGTCCACCAGCGCATGACTCTTGATAGAGGAGATACAGCCCGCAAGCCTTTCTTCTTCGCGCCACACCCCAGCATTCTGGAACCCAGTGAGGAGACCGATGATGAACTCCGCTCGACTTTGGCGTTTGAGGACACCTGTTTCAATGAGCCTGTCGACCGGTCCCGTCAAGTTGCAGGCCCTTGGTCGTATTATATTCCCCACGACCGGGATGATCCGTGGACCAGGGGAGAGCGAGATTACCACTATCCCGAGTTTTCTCGCTCTGATAACTGATATCGTGGTATAGTGTTTACGATTACAGACCTTACAAAGACTTGTATAAGCATGATGACCCTGAATTTGGGGCTTTCGGGATGACAGATATTCTGGGGAAAGACTTCCCTCACACCAAGACCACCATGTACAACGGCCTGGACGCGACAGACGAGATAATCCTTCGTGGGGAGCTCTTGACTATTCTCCGCGTGATGCTGGGCCAGCTAAGGAAAGTACGCCTCCATCATAAGAAAGCACCGGTAAGAAAGCACCTCTAGACCTCTAATTTTCAGTTTTCTATTTCCCCTTTCCGTTGTAGTCGCTTACGGGGTACTCTATAGGTCTTTCTGGTCTCATTTGCGGGTAAACGTGCCCGCGCTTTTGAGGCCTACTCCAACGGTGAGACCCTCTTCCTACGTACTACTAAGCTCTACAATTTTCCCGAGGAAACCTCGGTCGCATACAAAGACCTTGCAGAGTGGATTGCCAGCTCGCCGACAGGGGATACCTCCTAGGTCGGGATTTCGTTCTTTCTTTGTGTTGTTTTTCGAGTAACGAAGGCGTTTGGTTATTTGTAGGCATACCAAATTGGCCTTTGACTTTATTCTTTTGGCGCTATGGCTTCGTTACATCTGTATTTTGTCATCTTGTCTACGCATACCTATCCTAACCTCATCCCCGGGGCCGTGGGCCCGTGGACTACGTGCTGTGTCACATAACGGAGAAATTGTGGTTAAGCTGAATGCATGTACGGTGTTATACCTGGTATACAAGAATAGCATGCGGCCTTGTCCAGCCGTTTTGGTGGTCTCCTTATATGTCCTTGCTATAGATATTTTCTCCCCTTCTCAGTTTCATAGGTAGACGGTAGGAAATGGCGGGTAACAGTGTAAACAATACAGACGACTCTTCTATGCATAATCAGGGAATAGTTATGGTTTTTGATAGGAACATTTGAATAGCATGGGTATAAACACAGTAGCATTACCATTGAAACACTTCGATGAACCGGGATTCCGAATACAATACCATTTTGAACAAAAGGGGCCAGTCCTTATAGGGCTAGATACATTATTTCGGGGACTATCAATTCCAGAATGTCCAGGAACTAAATGACCAAATTAATATAGAATGTCTTGGCACGAAACTACTGACGTGATGGACTGAGACAGCACGTGAATATCTCTAAACCTTGCAAAAGCCAATCTCCCCGCACTCGATAACTTTCCATTTAACATCAATGTCAATATGGTACCTCGGCCGGACCTCAGAGCATCGGACCAGGTCGTCCTCAGAGCACCCAGGGATCGAACCCTTCGATTTAGACAAGATGGGACATTTCACATTACAGTCTTTGAGGATCTGCATTTCGCCGAGGGTATGTCTCGATAACCCCTAGGAGGCTCTTGCTAAGCCCTTGCAGACGATGAAAAAGACAGGAAGTCCAAAGAAGTGATGTCATACATCCTCTCGGAGGAGGACATCGACTTCGTAGTCATAAACGGCGACCTAGTCTCCGGCGAAAGAACCCAAAAGGCCGATTCAAGCAAATATATCGACTCGGTTGTTTCACCGCTCGTCGACCGTGGGTACAGCTGGGCATCGACCTACGGCAATCATGACAGCGAGGTTAATCTCAACCCGAAAGATGACATGTTCGAGGCCGAGCGCAAGTATCCCAACAGCTTGACGCAGAGTAGAGTCTCCGGCGACAAGGCCGGAATAACGAACTACTACCTGCCGGTGTTTTCGCACGGACAGGCGGATACTAGCACGCCGGTGCTGCTACTGTGGTTCTTTGATTCGAAGGGTGGACATTACTATAAAAAGCAAGGAGAGGGCGGCCCTGCTGTTAAGAGACCTAGTTGGATTGATGAATCAGTAGGAAACCCCCTGGTCATGCCACATTTTGGAAGAAATCACTAACTGGCTACAAGGTCGTTGACTGGTTCACAAAAACCAACTCCAAACTGAAAGAGGAGTATGGAAAAGTCATCCCCTCGCTAGCATTCTACCACATCCCCGCTCACGCAATGCTTGAACACCAACAAAGAAGGGGCGTAAATCCGCACCTAACGCCCGGAGTGAATCGCGAGCGCGTGAACCCGCAAGGAACCGGCGACTGGAGCTACGATGGCCAGGATGTCAAGTTCATGGACGCGCTCCTTCACACCGAAGGCCTAATCGCAGGGTTCAGCGGCCACGATCACCAGAATGATTGGTATGCACGTCTAGGCAATAATCATCACTTAAATGACTGGAAACGCTAATCAAACATCGCAGGTGCTTTAAATGGGATGGCTCTCTTGTTGATCATGATCTGACCGGGAATGGTATCAATATGTGCTACGGTCGACATACGGGGTATGGCGGCTATGGCGATCTGCTCCGCGGTGGACGGCAGATTTTGCTCCACGAGGGCAATCTCGGAGATGACACAGAGACGTGGATTCGATTGGAAGATGGATCCGCCCAAGCTCGTGTCACATTAAACACAACTTATGGCCAGGATCCTTACCTTGCTGTTGCGAATGGTGCTGGGACGCCCGATTCCTCGACGCAGGGCTCTTTCCTTCCTTTGTCATGGTTGTGGGTTCCGATTATGATGCTCTCGCGGTGGAGGATGTAGTGATCTCTTTTGGTTATAGATCTCGGAGTGCTATATTATTCTTGACTAGGCCGAACTATGGTCAGATAGAGATATTCTGCGTGAGGATAAATATTCAAAGTTACTTTAAGACTTTATTCTCGAGGTCTATGAGGTCTAAATCATGGATTATATACAATTCTATGCTGTGAATACTGATATGACTCCTGCCACTCCGTCCTTTCTTGGCAACTTCCAACCGTCCAATCTATATCCGGGACGTAGGTATCGACAGCCAATAACTTACCATCACAGTTTACAGGTAGATGTAGCAGAAAGGACCAGAGATGGTACTCATGAGATCCCGCATAGCAACAGTCTCGCCACCGGCATAACCAATATCAACAAGCGTGTCAAGAGTAGTGTTAGGCGAAGGAGGGCCGTTCAAGAAAGTACCAGTGCCCGAAATAGCATTCAGACGCTTTCTGGGGTCCAGGTTCTGCCAAATCCACCAAGTACGATCAATCATACCGTGGTGGAGCCAGAAAGCAGGGTCACCAGGGCTAACGAACACATCACGAGAAGGATCACCGCCCATGGAGTAGTGACCACCACCGTGGACGCCGATGTTGCCGCTCCCAGGAACACCCTGCATGTTCATCTGGAAGTCGTAGATGTTGTCGTGGCGCAGGATCAGGTCCACGATCGCGGTGAAGTTAGCGTAGTCCTGGACAATCTTGGAGCTTAGATCGCGCTTCAGGCAGCGGGGGTTGTATGCAAGCGGGTTGGCTGTGCTTTCCGTTTCACCTCCTGGCAGCATCAGCGCGACCGGGCCCAAGTTGACAGAGTAGTCTTTGAACGGGCCGCTGGTGACGCAGCCGCCTCCTGTGCCGGTGGGCAGGTGGATGACCGGGTAGGTACCCAGGCTTAGCTGGATGTCGCCGGTGGATTCGGTGTAGGCACCGTTGCCGGACATAGAGGTGTCGCTGCCGTCGAAGACTTGGGATTTTTCCAGGTTGGCGGCGTCAGCGCCCCAGTTCCAGTAACTGTTGTTATGTTAGAGGTTAGGGATTTTGTTATGCGGAGGATCGTCAGACTTACGGGAAGTCGCCAGTGTAGCCACACTCGTTGCGCATGGCTTCTTCGAAGTTCCAGATGTAGTACCGGTGCCATGCCAGGAAGGTTCCGGTGTAGTGGATACCCGTGGTCTGGTTGATGTGAGTAGCGACGAAATCGTCGTAACGGGACCGCGCACCAGGGGCCTTGTCGGAGGGAGTGAGCGAAGGCAACTCCTGGAGGCAGAGGATGGACTTAATGTAGGACTTCTTCTGCTTGGTAGAGAAAGCCCTCCAATCGCGACGAATGCGCAGGTTGCTCAATGAACAACCACCGCGCTTCTCAATGTCCGAGTCGCTCGAGACACTATTCATGCTGCTGTTGTATGCCAGCCCAGCCAGGTCGTCAAGCTGGGACTCAGCGACCGGCAGGGAAGTGGACGCAGCGGTGGGAGTCGCAGCGCTCGCAACGGCACTCTCCGTGGCAGTGGGCATAGCCCACGCCTGTGCGAACAAAGCTCCCAGAGTGAGAATGGAAACGGCAACCATGGTGAGTTGAATATTTGAACCTCTGAAAGACCAGTAAGTTCCACACCAAGAGTTTTAGGAGAGATGTTGATCAAGAAGGAATCCGGACATGATTGTCGATTTAAGCTAAATGCATTTGCCAATCACCCCTATCTCGGACTTTTGACTCGAACTAAAAGATAGTCGTGCCACTATCCATTTTTTTTCTTGCATAAAAGTCTCCATAATCGCGAGATCCCCTTGTGTTGGGACCATTTAGGGCACCGGGCCAGGTTCCGCTTTCTCCACCGCCGGGACAGACGGGCAAATTACGAGACCACACCGGACATTTCCCAGACGATCACTTCCATCTTCTCTTCGGGCCACTCACGGACCGACCCTTTATAATCCGGAGATCACCAAGATACACGCAGATATAGAAGAAACCAAATGGTACTAATCAACCTGAAGCAACGATACCACCAAAGACAGCAACCTCGTGGCCCCCTTGTTCCTCCCGAGGTCAGCGGCTTGGCAAATTCAGCTAAGCGACAGACCCAATCACATCAAGATCCCAAATCGAATTCAGTCAAAAGCCAATCTCGGAAGAGACACCCCGGTGCCCTAGCTGGGTAGACTCCGATAAACTGTAATCCACCAATGCAACCTTCCTCTATACCCGAGGCTCTCATCTCCTTTCAGGCGCTTTTCTTACCGAAGTACCAAGTCTGCTCATTGGCCAAGTTTCGTATGACCAACTACTATCCCAGTTCTCGGGTCTGAGGCGTATTCTAGAACATATTCTATTGGGTTAAAAGCATTCTTCCGAACCTAGCGTTGGACCAAGCTTGAACGCCGAGAATGGCTTTGTGTCTTATTCCATGTGCACCATCGCTTATGAACAGCCGAAATGGGAGTGTCGACCCGAACGTGAAAGAGATGATAGAAACAGGCAATTGGTCTACGGTCTTGAGTATAATAGATGAATGCCCCATACGAGACTCAACCCACTGTCTTCCTTGGCTTAGGAAGCCACAACTGTTGTAGGTCGAGCTGAATGTAATCTTAAAATTATGACCCGATGCACTATGGATTAAATCTGCTAATACTTTTGATGGCCCCGCCCGATTTGCCCTCCCTTGTATAATCCCTGTCCAATTCTTCCTTTCAATGTCGAGCCCTCCATAACTTTTACGACAGTCATGTCGGACAGTGCTCATAGCGGAGCTGTTAGCCTCCCAGATGTTAACCAAGGACCTAGAATTATCATAGCCACTGCTATCACCACTGTCGCCGCGTTAATCACCGTCTTGGCTAGGTTCTACGTGCGCGTATTCCTCATTCGCAATGTCGGATGGGATGATTATACAATGGCCTTAACGATGTTGCTGTCTGTCTGTGGCTTCGCCATTATCGTCCCCGAGGTGAAATATGGTGCCGGTAGACATATGGTCTACGTCCAAGACACGGCCGTAACGGCAATGCATTTGAACTACGCTACCCAGGGTATTTACATGTGGGCTATTGGCCTGGTGAAGATATCAATTGGCTTATTTTTGCTTCGTTTCGCACCCCGGAAAGGATATAAGGTCTTCATCTGGGTGGTCATTGGTGAGTAAAGGCTTTTATCTCTTTTCTCTGATCCACTACTGACGAACCCGATTTATGGCAGTCCTCATGACACTTTACACTGCAATCTGCTTCTTGGCGCGTAACTTATACCCACATTCGATCGCGGGCAGCAGTTAACAGCTTCATTCATTATAGACTCTTATCTTTCAGTGTCAAGACATCCGATCAAATTGGGATAGCTCGGTGAGGTCGAAGTGCTTTACTCCCACACAACTTCTGACTCTGAGCTATACAAACACTGGTGAGATTGATACGTATGGGTATACTTAAGCATATCCTAACTCGAATAGCACTGAATATTCTCACCGATCTGATCTTCGCAGTTCTACCGGTCTTCATGCTACGGTATACTTCATGGACATCGCCTTTTCAGATAAGAGACTAATACAATAATCGACAGTCATCTTCAAGTCAATCGCCGAGTGAAAGCCTCTCTAATCTGCATCTTGGGCCTGGGAATATTGTGAGTGACTTCCCATCCAATCCTATTACAACCCATACTAATAATCCTACTTCCTTCACAGTGCCTGCGCAGCCGCCTTCGTCAAGCTCTCAATCCTCCCCAACTACGGCCGAACCGGCGACTTCCTCTGGGATTATACGAACCTCACAATCTGGGTCGTGTAAGTTATCCATACTACAAGCATCCGAAGACCATCTTGCAAACACCATACTAACCAACAACAGCACGGAATGCAACACAGGTATCATGGCCGGCACCCTCCCAACCCTCAAACCACTCTTCAAGAGATTCCTCGGCACATACGGCTCGCAATCAAAAACGAGCCGCGAGTACCCTGGCAGCAAAAAATATAAAATGCACTCGATGTCTCGATCGAGGGGCGCACCGCTACAATCCCGACATAAAAGCGGTAATCTCAGTATCGCCGAGTACGACGCTGAGCCGAACATTCAGCGCTCTCAGATGGCTTCTACGACGGGCTCGGCGACGTATGCTGGAAGTCGAGGAAGCAATTCTAGTGAGGAGCGGATATTGCCTATTCAGGGTGATGGCATCGTTCGTACGACTGAGGTCATCGTTTCGCGTGAGCAGAATCCCCCAGAGCTGCCGCCCAGTCCTCCCGCTGTTTCGAAGTTGAGTAGGATGGGATCGCTGAGTGGGTTGCGTGTCAATGCGGAGGATAGGGTTTAATTTTGTATTTGGGAGTTATACCTTGGCAAATTTATGTATATTGATACCCAAAAGAGTACGTATATAGCCACACAGGCTGTGTATGGGCGGCAAATGAAAGGGTCTGTTTCCCATTTGTTACACATCCTACTAGTAAAAGATAGCTGATATCTCATTTTCGTACTGGGATAGGGCTCGCAAACGCGCTACATTCCCGCTCACGATCCGAAGAAAGGGCTTCTCTTTTGTCTCAGACATGATTTCCGAGTGATTCAAGTTCGGTCACATAGAAAAATAGTTCGTATTTGGATATCAAAGCCAGAAGCCAGTCACTAAAAAGATAGAAATAAAGAAAAAACGAAAAAAGCCATCAGGAGGAGCTACCTCAATTTCACATCCACGCACAGCCAGGGACAACAGCCCCCCCTGCCAGCGACAGCCTTCTCCCCAAACTTCTCAACATACCACTTCCGTCCCCAGCGCGCATGGGGCAACATATTCGTGACCGCATTGACAACAAACACCACAGCAGGCAAATGCAGCGGCACAGCGAGCTTACCAGCCGCCCACGCAGCAGGCACCAACCAAGGCGCAAGACGCAGCGGGGGAGTGATCCCCACAGAAGATGTCGACGCAGAGGCGGGGAGGGCGGAGAATGGGGCAACCGCCGTACCAGCGAGAGCAAAGCCAATCCACTCGAGCCATTCAAAGACGTAGTGCGGATACAAGATGTATCTAAAGACACCACGGGAAGGCGGGATGACGTAGACCTTGTGGAACTTGTTTCGGCTTCCTTGTGCTTCGGCTCGCGCCGGAGGTCCATCATCTGCCTTTTTGGCAGCGCGTCTTTCAGCTTCTTCGCGGCGAAGTCGGAACAATGCTGTCTCTGAGTAGATGTTGCCGGCCATTCCGATGGCAAACAAGATTACGCCCACGGTTGGGAGGAGATCGACAACCGCAGAGCGAGGAGATGGACTTTCGCTGCTGGCTGTGTGGAAGTTTGGGATAGTTGGGACTGTATATCCACGCAACCATCCGGCCAGACAGGCCGAATTGAACCAATTGAAGACCATGGCGAAGGACATGATGGCGGCGTGGATTGGGGACATGCTGGGGGCGGAGAAGAAAGGGGAGATGATAGCTCGGTTGAAATAGTGGATGCAGTACAGAGCTACAATGAGGATGTTGGACTTGGGGAGATCAGTGAATGAGGGTGCATATGGCGATGAAGTGACCATGCTATATATCAAGTTGATAGGGCCGACAATCTCCATGGCAGACCAGGCGATACGACCTGGGATGTTGAAGATGGACTGCGAGGAGGTTTTGCCTGCTGGATGCCAGGACAAAATCCATTGAATTACTGTCATCTAAATGCACCGAGTTAGTGTTTGTAGCATATTCTAGGGCTTCAGGGTCCTGACCAGGGGGAAGTATTGGAAACAGCATAAAACTGATGTGTAGACAGTCGGACTTGGGGGGAAGAGCTCTGCAGTGGAGGGCAGAGCTCCCCAACAAGTGGAAATAGTCGCACCCATATTGATAGTTGAAGAGAAGAAGAAGATCGCGGAGGATAAACAAGAAGCTTAAAAGCTTGTGATGCGGAAGGCGGTGGGTCCCGGATAAGGAGCTACACAGGATTCAACTTCACCTGTTTCTTTTTGCTCTTCCTCTTTTACTTATTTTTCCTTCTATATCTTTTTTTTTTTTCAAAAAGCAAATAGTTCTAGGAATACCGATCAAGAGGACAGCTTTTGGCGAGACAATGTGTGAATTGTCAACTTTAAGGAGTGTACTACTTCGAATCACAGTCGTGCAAACGAAATCCCTCCTATAACTACAAAGGGTATGACAGCAGGCAAATTGCACAGAGTGAGCGAATTAGCGACAGGACTGGGTTCGTTTGATTTCTACTCGACAAAAAGTCACACATGTAAATAACCCAGGGGCATAATTCCACATAAACGGAGTGTAGTATTCTGTCCCGTGAACGCTAATGGAAATGCCCCTAAACAAGCAAGCTTGCGAATTAAATCATAAAAACCCTCCTTAAGTCGATGTGTCCATCCGATCGTGTACCATTTCCCTCCGTTTGCCAGCTAATTTCTCTGTTTTGAACGCCTCGATCTTGGCCTTAAGGTCGGTGTCTAAGAAAGGTGGTTAGTAGCGGATCAACACCTGGAAAAAAGGAAAATTGCTTACCAGCCACCACATCTTCGATCTTCAATGGGACACGGTTGAACGGATCGTGGGGATCACTGAGGAGATGCGAGCGAATTGTGGCGCGGTCGATGGAGATCCGCGAGCTGGGAAGGATGACTGGGTCATCCATGAGTGAATACATAAGAGGATCTAGAATATTAGTAGCTGTCGAAAAACAGTGTCCAGATAAAGGGGACATACCGAGGAATTCTTCAGGGATCTCGCCCATATCTTCCTCCGCTTGCTCATCGGCCTTCTTGGCAGCCTGGACCTTCTTCTGCAGCTGACTCCAGCGACGGAGCTGCTCGGGGGATTTCAGTGACCACTTTCGGATGATATCGGCCGCCTTTTCGAAATTGGCTGGCTTGTATGATCGACCATCACGGGCAACTGCCAAGATGAAGTTTTCCTTGTTGATCAAGTTAAGATAGACATCCACAATCTCACTCAGAAGAGCGCGGGGGTTAAAGCCATATTCCTGCAGGTTATCCACTCGGAGGTTCGAGCTCTTGGGTCCCACCATTGCGTCAAGGTTGTAGTCCAGCATATCTGCCAGTCGCTGCACAATTTCAGGCATTGTGAACGAGTCAGCAAGCGCATCGGTGAATAGCTTGAGCATTGATACGGTTTGGTTAGTCAGTTGCATGTAGCTTTTCGCGCTGCGCTGCGCTGATGACAGATGCTCTTCCCGTTGCTGGCGGGTTGCGTCATCCATTGAGTTGCCCTGTGTATTCAACTCTGTCTGAGTGTTGTGGATAGTCTTGAAAGCACCGAAGGATTCGTCGAGTACATAAGTCACATCGTTCAGTAGGAGGTTGACGAATTGGACGAAGAAATCCAGGTTCCGATTGGCTTGAATGGACAACTTCTCCCGGTACAGTGTGTTGGGCCAGATGCACTTGATGATCTCGAAGATCTCGTAACGGATGTTAAACTTGTCGTAGAACTGCGAATGCGTTCCCGTGAACTCTGCCTCAATGTAGAATTTCATGACCGCATGGAGGAGATGCTCGTTGGCAAATGGCATTGAGTTGAGCAGGTCGACCAAAACACCGCTGGCGCCACCAGGGCGTTTCCAGGTGCCTCGGAACAGAATGGAGATCAGTCCCGCTTTCAGGTAGGGATTTTTAATATAGGCGGAGCTCTCCAGGAATGTGATGCAGAGCATTACTAACTCATCTCCCTGGGTGGCAGTAATGATCTGTGGCATGCACCACATGATAAACTTGAAGTTGCTGACAACGTCCTCCAAGAAGTACTCTGGTAGACATTTGAAGACTTCAGGCTGCTGCTCTGGAAGAGGAAGGGTAACCTGTTCCTTGGGGAAGTTCTTTCCCGAGACAAGTCTCAGAAGCCACACGGTAACATATCGCATGAATAGCATGGAACGAGCCTGCCAGTGCTCGTCAAACAACACACCCTGGAGACTGTACTTGAGAGCAATACCAAGGTCGAGCTTGTCTTTGTACTTCTTCAGGGCCGTATCGAAGGTGCGCAATTGCTGCGGATTGTTAAGCCAGCGAACTCGCTCGAGTTCGAATTTAGTGATTGTACTCTCCATATGTCGCACATCTTCTCGAGTTGCTCCATCTTTGACGTCAATGATTCACTGCCGTAGTGATGAGCTGCGACAGTCAGGAAAAATATTTCAGTGATAAAGTTTGAGGTTCCTTCAACCTTCTTGGAGTAGAAAGCGTCGGAAGCATGCTGATCGGCATTAATTTTGGTCTCATCCCGCATGTCAACACGAGAATCGCGGTGGAGATAATCTGCATCAACTCTGTCGATCTTGGTGAATGCTGCATCCATGAATGGCTCACAGAGCTGATCGAGGCAAGTTGTTAGATTAAACATGAAGCCGTCAGACGATACTTGCTCAGGGTCGACCTGCATCGCCCGTCGTTTGTGGTTGATGTTCATAGCAGTAGCAAACCAATCCAAAACACGGTCCCGAGCCTCTTTGGAGGCCCGAATGAGATGGTTGATAACGTCAAGAAGATCAGAGCTAAGCATCTGCTGTGTCATTCGAAGCGATCGCTGGGCATTGGAAATGTAAGCCTGGTCCCGGGTTTTGGGACTAGAGAAATAAGACATGGTGACGTTAGCTTGGAGAGGTGAGAGGCGGAACCATGGACCCAAAAGAGTGGTTTTCTCGAATTGAGCAGGGTCCTTCGTGTTGTTAAAAATGGACGATTCCGTGATTGCAGCAGCGATAGAACCGTGGCGAACAAGATTTCGAAGAGCCTGAACAAACTGGTCAGACGTGTTCCAAAGAAATTGCGACGTTTGACTTACAATAGCGTACGATTTGTAGTCATCGTTAACATTCATAGAAGAAAGCTGCGCGCTCAACTGCTCGACGGCAGATATGAAAGCAGGCTTGACAGAGTCATCTTCGTCAAATCTTCTGACAGCCTCGTTGATAAATTCGAAATCGATTCCTCTGTCATCCTCAGGGTCGATGAGAAGGTACGAGGCCAACGATGATTGCGGGGACCATTCGCTCCTATAGCCCTGACAGTCAGTATCCAGTGCCAGTGCAGTGGCATTCCAGAAAAACGAACCCAAACATCTCCGGCATCGTAATCGCAAAGATACAGTAGCTCATGCACAGGCGCCGCGCCTCGCAGAGAACCTGATACTTTGGGTCCTCATCTCCCGTCCGCCTCAATCCCTTGTACAGCTTTGTGATGCGCTTCCAGCATGGCAGCAGATAGTCAAGGGGACGCTGCTCTCTCGGCCTTTGATGCGGCCTCTAGGAGGGCTTGATCTAGAACCGCGACCTGAATGCGCAGATCCTGGCCCTCATCCTGCAGTTCAGTCCGAAGTCCGGGCAAGTATGTGCGGTTGCCATGAATATCACGCTGCCCTTCTTCCTTGAGGGTCACTCTGAACACGGCGCTTAGTGTCCGGTCTTCGAAAGCCTCGATGCTTTCAATTTTCTGAGGTGGAGGAGTGCTCGGGGCTGAGGGAGCGGCGGATCGTGGTCGCTCTGGTGTAGCCGCGGCCGGTGTGATCTTGATCCGCTTCCCTTCTGACTGCTGCGGGGTTGGTGGCGCGTTGAAAAGACGGCTCGGTGGCTGAGTGGACAGTGGTGAATGTGACGGAGATGTGTTAGCTGAGCTCTGTGCCGATTCAGAGTTGCCGTCTCCGGAGGGCTGGACCGGGTTTGAGAGCTTCGCAAGTCGCTTGTTGCGAATCTTTTTTTTTATCGAAAAGAGATGTCAGTCTTCGTGTCACTGCGGGGGCGGGGTGGGTTCATAATTTGAGCACAACAAGTAACTGACCTTGTCTGCATCAGAAAGTGTGTCCGACATATTGACTGCAAGTCAGACGATAAGCCGCTTTTGAAAGTTTGGCAAGACCGCTAATCTGGTGGATCGGGTCGGCAGAATCTCAATATTGTCGTGATCGTGTGGGAATCATAAGGAGGCGTGAAAGCGGAATAAGGCTGCTCCTAAGCCTCCAAAAGTGGGGGAAAGTATAGAATCTGGAGAAGGTGAACGAGATGTTTGTGATTCCGTGATGATCGCCGAGATTCGTTTCTGTTCTGATTCGAGATTCAGCGCCCCGGGGCCGTGATCAAATTTGACTAAGCAAATCTCATTGTCCATGGTTGGGTGAGATACAGGACAGGTACTTCTGATTTCAAGGTTTTCCCACATAAAGCTATGTACCTCCAAAGTCACTCTCTGTACGTATGTGCATGGTACACTCATCTTATAGTCCTTTCTATGAATGTATTCTTTCATATGTTGAACTATCAGATTATTTGATATCAATACGTCAAGCCATAACAGATTTATGGCTACAACCTCAACAAACATTACTGTGATGCGATATATCTCCATGCATCTCAACCGGAACCTGACATCAGAGATGAAACCAAATATCGCAGTTTAACCAAACCTCAGGAGAAAGAAGACAAAGTCAGTGATATCTTAGATGCATTCGAAACTCTAGGAAAAATAAAATATACAGTTAATGGAAACTCCCATAGATGCCACCTTTGTGGATGGGCTAATGATATTAGAGCACGTTCTTTTGCAAAAGAGCCCAACAAAAAAACAAGATGCCATGAAAAGATGCGGCGTAAGCCTCCAAAGCCCGCAGTTCATTTAGTATCTCCCCTTCATCTTCAGTTGATCCAAACGTCGACAGCTCGGCATCTCCATTGCACGAGCCTTCTTCATCTTCTCCACATCAGGGAAAAGCCACCCTTGCGCTTCTTGCAGCCTTCTTTCCCGCTCATGGGCTTCGGCGTCACATTCATTCCGCAGTGTCCTGACATATTCCACCTCCACGCGCGTGTCTAGCTCTCGGAAGTTTCGGGCACTAAAGTTATCCACATCGAGGGGGTTCACAAAGTAATTGAGATTAAGTTTCGGAGTCGAGCGGCCGAGTGTATGCGGGGAGACGGGGTATCAAAGCGATAGGAGGGTCCGGATGAGGTCGAGGGGCCAGAGAAGAGAGAGGAGAGGAGCGGCAGGATAAATAGAATGATAAGCGGCAATAGTTGGCGAAGGAAACTGCGGGCATCGAGTTGAGCTTCCTGCTCGGTGGCTGCTGGGCGAGGTCTGCGGCGGGGTGCCTGGCCTCCAAACTGATGCACTCGGAAACCCGGGCCGCCTCCCATGTTGAAGACGAATTGCGGACCACCTATAGTAGAACACGATTAGTTTAGGTCAAGCGAATACCAGAGGGATGCGTAGTAGTACCGAATCCACCACCGCCCATTCCGCCAAATCCACCGTTGAAGAACCGGTTGAACATCTCCTCGGCTGAGACCTCCTCGTCGAATCTCGCACCACCACGGGGGAAACCACCACCGCCGAACCCACTGAAGGGGGATGCGCCGCTCGAAGCACTCGGTCCGGGCTGGAACCTGCTATCAGGATCGCCGCCGAATTTGTCGTACTTGGACTTCTTCTCCTCATCGGAGAGGATCTGGAAAGCCCGTGAGACCACTGCCATTGCGGGTAAGAATCAATATGTCAAGAGCTACGCCAGGGTTGGTCATTGCTCACTCTTAAACGCCTCATCTGCGCCTTCATACCCGTTCTTATCGGGATGCGTCAACAAACTCTGTTTCCGGTACGCCTTCTTAATCTCGTTGTCCGTTGCAGAGCGCTCGACTAGTAGAATTTCGTAGAATGCTGTAGGCTGGCATTTTCGGATCCGAAGCACAGCGGCTTTCTGGTCATCCGTGTACTTGCGATCCTGGTTGCCCTGCTGATGGTCGCGCGACGTCGCACCCCCGCGTTTGGCGTCAGAGCCAGATGCCGAAGCCGAGGGCATAGCAATCGTAGTTTATAGGGAAATACGATAAATCCTAAATGCCACTTATTTGCTGGTGTAGGAGGGAAGAGGGGGGGTTCGAGAGAATCTGGAGGGCGTATGTTGTAGGGTGGCGTGGGACCGCGGATAAAGGAGAAACAATCCCGCACGAGATATGGTTGGGCTTGCGGATTAATCAAACGTGCGATGAGATGGCCAGAGTAAAATATCGGCCTGATCAAGATGCAGCGAAAGCAGAGTGACAAGGTGTGGCTGATTCGGCGGGCATAAATTGGGGAAAAAGCGTGGTCTTAGGTGTCTTTGCCAAGCGCCGGAACTTCTGGACATTTGCGATAACATCGCTTGCCGAACTGATAAACCTGCCAACCTTTCCAAGGCGGTGATATTCAATTGTGAGTGCTGTTCAGACCCATTCGGTTCAATTAAAACACACCGGTCTCATTGATATACCTGCAGCAAACTCAATTCTTGGCTGTCAAAGCTCCAAACGGTCTTCCGGATTCATCAAATAAGTCCAGCTTCGAAGCTCAATACCTCAACATGGCGGACGATTCGACTGTCGAGAAGACCAAGCAGACGGTAATCCAGCGCTTCCGGGCCTGGGGTGGTAAGTGGCCTATGAATAGCCTGACCCAATCGTCAAGGCAAGCAATGTCGCAAGCGATCACTCACTAATGTCGTTTCTCAACCTAGAAAACTCATTCCCACCCACGTTGCTCGCCTCGATGATCACAGCCCAGCACATGCGCCCCTTCCAGTTCTTCCCGATGCTCTTCCCACCCGTGCTGATCTTCTCCAGCTATGCCAACCTGCAGGGCTTCAAGACGGACACTGCCGGCATCAGCGCAGCTTTCTCCGGGCTGTATCTGCTTCTCGCAGCCCGCCGTCGACAGCCATTCATGAAGAAGTTCGGTGTTCGGGGCGTTGTGCGCGGTGCGACTATGGGTTTGGCTTTGGTCAACATGGTCGGTGGTGGATTGGCGTACACTCTAGGTAAGAGGGAGGAGGAAGAGGATGCGTCATGATCAAGACGGCTCATAACTAAAGATCGCATTTGCTTATTGGTGTTGTGATCTGTCGTGTACAATATGTGTATCAAAAGTGGTTTAGTTGTGCGTTTTGGGACATGGGTGACCTCAGGTCTCGGTGTCAGTGAATATGGGTTAATGAATCATTCATGCATTATCATTATACAAGTTGGAAATAGACTGTAGGAGTCTCCCGGTAGCTAACCCGTCTATCTACACTTTGGAATTTCCGGAATACGGGTGTTCAGATAGCACGAACCGCCGCACCTGTTCAGGAACCAACCAGTCCAGGTCCTGGGGAGCCGATTGCAGCGCCTCGCGGGCTCTAGTTGAACTCACGGGCTTATCAGTAGGGAGACGACCCTCAACAAGCTGAATCCTCTCGGCCCATTCCCTACGTGCACCCTCGTCATCTCGGTCCCCTCTAGCAAGGGCCGCCACATACCCCAGCTGCTCCTCTCTCCCGCCCCACTCATCGCTCGGCCGCATAGTCACACGCAGCCTGTGCTTTGACAAGAGAGGTCCCAGAGGCTCCAAGGTATGTTCCGGGGGATAATACTTGGAATTGAAGATCCGGATCAAAGTATCGTAACCCGTAAGATGGACCTGCTCCAGAGGCACAGGGTAAGAATCCGATGTCTCTATGGCAGCAGCTTTATCGATAAAATAGGGCTTTTTTGTGACTCCTATATCAATCAACGGGAGAGTTTCGACAGCATGTGTGAATCCCGAGGCGGCGAAGGCCGGTGCCGATGCGAGGTGGGCACGGAGATCCCGAGCTAACAGCTCCATCATCACGAGCCGGTCCTCGAAGGAAGCTGGCTTGGATGGCTTGTCCGCATTCTGGGTGGCGAGAAGGAGGAGAACGCGAGGGCGGGGCTGGGGATTTTCTAGAAGTGCCGTGGTGACAATGCGGAGGTGGGCGCGGGTGGGGGGATTGAAGGACGAATCTAAGACATAGAGTGTTTCTGATTCTGCGGAGTGATCGGGCGGTATGGTTGTTAGGACCTCGAAGTCTTTGGTCGAGGTTAGAAACCGCTTCAGCAGTGAGGCATACTGGGATCGGAGAGCTTGAAAGGACATGTCAATTGTTTAACTCCACGTCATAGGTGATCTATAAGGTTCCAAGGTTGTGATGCGGGATTGCATCTGGGCAGGTGTCACGATAAGACGTCACCGCCTTCGATATCGAGATCGACATCCTAAGACTTAGATATTGCCAGAAGATGGCTCCAGCATGCGCCATGGTTCGCAGAATTGAGATCTCCTCAATTATGAGAATTTCCTAGCAATTACTAACTGTCCCTAGCAATTTGCGGAGTTGAGGAGGGGTTGTAGAGACAGGGCGAAATTTCAAGCAGGATGTTTCATCTTGGAAAGCTTCTCCGTGTCGACATCTCAATTCTGTGCATGACAGGGATGATCCCTCTCCACAAACAAGGCTTTCTGAATTCTCGCTTCAGTGCAACGGGAAATGAAACACTTTACAAACGAAAGACCCAACCTTGGAAGTACAAGGGCCGTGCTGGTAGCCCAGCCTAGACCTCTTTGATCAATTTCATCCGATACACCCGTGGACGGCAGATTTGATCAATGTGCCCCACCAACTCCAGTCCAGACGGCATTTAGAGTGACTTGTGTACATCTTCATCTTTATCAGTATGGAAATTAGTAGATAGACTGCCCCGTGGAGTCCAGAATGCCATCTTTATTTCTAAGACCAATTTATATCCCGAAAATTGGCGGAAAGCGGGGGACCCTGGGACACGGGAGCCTGATTTATGTGAAACCGACGGCCATTCCAAGGTTGTATTGTGTATCCCGTATTATTACAGCCGAGTAGAGTCGGGGCTGAACATTAGAACTTCCAATTCCTTTTCCCGAAAGTCCCGGAGACCTAGCCGTATTTTTCTCTACAATGATCGTCTGGATTCTCGGGCTGTGTTTCCCCATTGGCATCTACATTGTAGACGGGCCTATAGATGTGGCCCCGGATATTGTCAGACATTTCTGATATATGCACGTGCTGGTATGTCCGTGCCCTAAAAAGCCGTTCGGGGACATGCTCTCCGGAGTACAAAAGCTTTTGGTACACAACATACAACGCAAGTTCAATGACCCCCTATTAAGCACTCTATCGAAAATGATATGTAGATAGCCGGTGACGCCACCAACGCCACCTCACCTTAATAGGTCGCTTAAGAGGCTCATAGGCAACAATATCATATGAGATTTTTTACATGAGATTAAAGGTCACAGCCCAGGTGCCCACGGGCTCGGGATAAATGCAAATGGTCCAATGAGATTTCCGTTCCTGAGACAGTGGAGATGCATATACCGTACTCCGTAGATCCACCGGTATTACCGACATTTAATGGAACATTGAATTGATTTTAAGATACTCCGTACTACTACGGAGGATTTCTTACTATAATACTATAATAAATTAAAATTTGATATGTATAATTTAATTTAAATTTAAGGAAATTAAGGAAAATGAGTTAATTACGTGGGCTCTATCTCTTTTCTTCTCTCTTCTTTACTTCTTCAAGCTTGTTATCTCTTGCTCTTGACTTCTTTTCCTTCTCTGTGAGAAGCCATACGTTCCTTCCCTGCGAATTGATTTCGCACTTTGCTCTGTCGCTCTTTCCTCAACACACTCACTTAAACACTCGCTAAATTCCAAGGTTGCTCGCGCACTCTTGCTCTTGACATCTCTCTCATCCTACCTTGACTTTTTCTTGGTATCCACCGTCGTTACCAATATCTTCATCATGGTTATCTTGAACAAGTTCTCCGTTGCCGTTGTGGCCGCTCTGGCTGCTGTAGGCCAGGCCACTCACGAGGGTCTGCATGCTCGTCGCGTCCTGGCTCGCTCCGTCACCCCTGGTGCCGAAGCTTCGACCTCGACCGTCCTCGTTGTGCCCACTGCTGCCGAGCCAGCTCCTACGGCTTCTTCTTCTGCCGTGTCTGCTCCTGAGGAATCTTCCACCGTGCAGTCTTCTTCTGCTCCCTCGGTGGCCTCCAGCTCCATTCCTTCCGTTGCTCCTTCCGTCGTTCCTTCCTCTTCGGTTGCTTCGACCCCTGCTGTGAGCTCCTCTGTGCCTGCTGGCTCTTTTTCGCCTGTCGCTTCTAGCAGCAAGCCTGTGGTCACCCGCACTCCCATCAGCTCTCGCCCTACTGGTATTCCCACCAAGTCCTCTTCCGGTGTGTCCGCTGGCACTGACGTCCCTGGCGATGGCTCCATTACTGTGACCTACACTGTGACCTCTGGAACCTCCACTAGCGTCATTACCACCACCATCTCCAAGACCGCCACCCAGGAACACACCGTCACTGCCGTATGTGCTCTTCTGATATCTTATGCTTTGTAACTTTGAACTAACTTTGAGATCCAGTCTGGCTCTGGAGCCTCGACCACCGAGTCCGCTGGGGACATCACCCGCACTCGCACTTCTACTATCAACAGCACCAAGACCGAGACCGTCACTATCGTTGAGGTTCCCACTCCCTCCGGTGAGGCCGGCAATGGTTCTGGTTCTGGTTCCGGTTCTGGCTCTGGTTCTTGCGGCGCTGTTACCGTTACTGCTACCGTCACTGAGACTGTGACTGCTGTACGTGCTGCCGATTCCCCTAGCTGGAACAAAAATTAACATTCTTTTTTTCTAGGGTGCTACCGAGACCCAGACCCCCGGCAATGGCAATGGCAACGGGAACGGCAACGGTGAGGGCAACGGTGAGACCGCCTCAGAGTCCACTACCCGCCCATACACCAGCTCCACCCGCATTCCCATCACCCGCACTCCTACTCCTTCTTCCAGCGGTTTCGCTACCCGGACTCCTTCCGCTAGCGCCAGCATTAAGCCTATCCCCTCCTCCAGCGGCCAGCCCTCGCCCACCAGCACCCCCACTGGCAAGCCTTTCTTGGCCAACTGGCGCCGCCACTTCATCTAAACAACACACTGCTAATGTGAGGGGAGGCTCCACCTCCACATGGCAGCGAGTTGCGAGCCTGTTGATGATCTGAGAGAAAGTTCCGATTTCCTTCTACTCGCGCAGAGGCGTGCTGGTACTGTACCTATTTTTGACAAGTTTCGGTACATACGGTTTCGATTTCACTTCTTATTTACGCTCCATTTTTTGCCATGTTCCTTCTTTTCGACTTCTTCTATTCTTGCAATGGTCTTGTCATGCCGGGTTGTGCTTTGGGCCCGAGCTTTCCCTGCCTGCTTGTTTACGTTTTGCAGGCGAACTTCAATTCTAGCCGCGGTGCTCAATCGTCAATGCTCCTGGCGTGGCATTTCCTTGCGTTACATTTTTACTCTCCAATGTGAAATTGAGCCATTCATAATTGGACTCGGGACATTTTCTTACGTATCGTTTTGACGGGTGGTGACACGTCTGCTATGAGGACTGGATCTTGCCCCTTTTCTCTTGTGTTTGAAGGAAAAAAACCATCTTCCTTGATCTTTACAGATCTTCATTTTGCGAATGATCTTTGCGTTTTTTTTTTCGTCTTCGTGTTTTTCTTTCCGTGTCGAAGGCCGATGGTGTGAGCAATATCGGTATCCAAGGTTAGAAACCCCGAATTGACTTGAGGCATTTGCCTGTTTACAAAAATGTCTCCACCTCCTTTGTAAGACATGTAAAAATGCAGTAAATGAGGCTCTCTATCCTGGAGAGTTATAGTAAGGCTTGGCCCGTGACGGACCTGTCGATCAGTGTCGATCTTGGGCTGTGTTCGGAACAACACATAGGGACGTGGATATATAGTATAGTAGAGCTTTGAGTTGATGTATCGGGTGATTTGTACATTCCAGAATATCAATGTACATCAGGATAATATACAAAATTCGAATATCCAGCTTCATCCCTGCTCACGGTATCCATCTTCCCATCATCATCCCGCCTGCTCCACTCAGAATGAATGTTGATATCTTTATGGTATCGAATCCAACGCTTCAACCCCTTCTCTCGCAATCCGATCCCGCATAATTTGCCATTCAACCCATGTCACACCCTGCAACAAACAATCTGCCAGATCATCGAGTTTCCCCGGATCAACAGCGGCCACCTCGTCCACCATATCAGACTGAGGGGATACAGGCAATGGAGAAAGGGATCCACTCTTCAAAGCATGAGACCCTTTCCCTTTTCCCTTCTTCGACGTCTGCGTCTGGCCCTGCCATTTCCGCATATACGCACCCGCAACACCATGCAGAGCAGGACACTCAGATTTATCCGCAAGCACTATCTTATCGTCGGCAGCAATACCCAGATCGAGCTTCTTAATACCCCCGCCCGTCTCCAGACAAGAATTGGTACCCTGCATCGCAGCAGAAAGCCACCGTCCAACAAGATCGATCTTAGCCTTCTTCACTTCTCGAGCGTTGAGTCTCTTCTCCTTCACCTTTTCCCCGACTTCGGATTTTTCCACATCTCCTTTCCCTGAATCTGATATCCCAGAACGGTCCTCAAGCCAATACCTGACTACCCGTCTCGGCTCAACACCCCAAATAACCAAATCCGCAACTTCCCCGCCCCTCTCCTGTCGGAGCGTATGCAGAACAGCGTACAGCATGCCCTCCAACAAGCCAACGCGCAGCGTCCATTCAAGAACGGCACTGCTCCCGCCTGAGCGGAAGCGCTGACGCTCTATGAGCACATGCGTGGGGCGGTATGCAGCTATAAGTGATGAGATTAGGGTGTAGGCATTTGCAGCATAGAGGTCAGGCGAGAAGGAGTCTTTTTCTTTTGAGGATTTGGGGGTCTTGACTGGCAGGTCCTTTTCCATTTCTATTGGGAGAATGGCTTGGGATGATTCTGTGGCATCACAAGATCCTGATATTGATTTGGGTTTGGTTATACTGGTATTATCCCCGGGTATTAGGTTCAAACTTGATATATCCGAAACAGCGAGTCGGTGCCAGGCCGTTAACTCTGGCAGTTGAGGGTTCGCCGCATCTATCCCGACACCTGGGATCCCAGAGCGGGGCACTCGCAGATGCGCGAATGCGAGGTTCTGAACCCCCCATATCGATACTGAGAATGCTCCATGGTTGCGCTGGATTTGATTTCGACAAGCCTGTCGACTCGGTCCCGATCTTGGGTTTTGTTTTGGTTGACCGAGTTTTTGTCGACACCAGCCGCAGATCGACCCGTCGATCTTGGCTTAGGCTGGTGGTGGCACTAGCACTAGTACTGGGGTTGGCATTGGGACTACTAGTGATACCCTCTGCAACACCATCCGCGGCAGCCGACAACTGCAACTGCAACTGCGCCTGTGACCGTGAATGCAACGTCAACTCCGCTGCAATGCGCTCAATGAGAACACCCTTCGTACCAGACGATTGGATGCCCGTTGCGCGCGCGAGGCGCTGCAATTGTGCTGATTTCAAACATGCAAGCCAAGGGTGGGTTGGGGAGTACAGTGCTGCAGTGAGACGCATTGGGGTGTTTGTTTGTACTTGCTTGCCAAGGGTGGCATTGGGTGCGGGGTCTGGACTTCCCGGTACAAGCACAATCACGAGCACGGTAAATACCGGATTTCCGTGTCTGGCTGTGCGGAAGACCTGTAACGGCAATTTTAGGCTGGATGCATGGGCTTTGGAAGGGGGATCTCGGAATTCTTCAGGGTGGATTGCTGATCGGTGCACGGGCCATTGACGTTCGCGGCACTGGGTCGGATTGAGTTCGTTATTTTTGGTATTTCCAGGGTTCTGTTGGACTTAGTATGGATATAGTAGACTGTCATTTCTTAGGGCCTCTACTAATAGTTGATATAGCAAATAAATATTATATGCGCCTTCTATTTCCCAGTCAAAATATAACACCGAGAGCCCCTCGTGTCGGTAAAACGGTGTGAATAATAAAACTCCCCCCAATAAGCAGTAAATGCAAGGCGCTGAAAAGCAAGTCAATCGAAACATTCGAGAACAGCAAGTAAAAAAATAACCAACACCGAAAATCCAAAGAGCAAAAGAGCAAAAGTAAAGACCAAAACAGAGCAGATTATACCAATGCTGGCTGCCCAAGCTCCACCATTGCAATCTCATCCCGGAGGTACAACAACGGAGCCCAAACACGCCAATGCAGCACACCTATATGAGCAAGACGCATCCCGATACGCTCGATATCCGACTGTTGCGGTGTCAGCACCAGCGAGGAAGTGCTCACTGATCCAGACGCACCTGCAGTCCCAGTCTGTGGCGTGGTAGGACCCAAAGCAGCAGACAGAGGAGCCCGCTGAGACTCACAGATCGCCAACGGTGACAGCGGCAAGAATCTGCGGGCCGCCGCCAGGGTGGTAGCAAGGATCTTGCTACGCATGCTATTTTGGAAGAAGACGAAGAGGTCGGACTCATTCGAGAGATGCCACTCAAGTGCTTCCTCGATGGGAACAATGACCTCGTCCGCGACGACAGGGTCGAGCTGCAGCGCGGCACAGGCAAAGCGGGCAATCTCCAGTGCAATACAGCGCATATTTTGCGTCCAGCGCTTTCCGCCGCGGTGGTCGGGATCTTCGTCGTTGTTTTCTGGGTTCCCCGCGACGCGGTTCTCCAGGTCCATGCCGTCTTCCATTAGGGACCATACGCGTGACCGGAAGGTGGAGTAGGTTTCTTCTGGCGTGGAGAGATACCGCTTGTGCTTGTTGACGTAGGACTCGAAGATGTACCAGGCGATGTCGAGGTTGATTAGGTTTTGGACTGTTGAGCGGAGTTGCCAGAGGCGCTCGGAGTCAAAGAGGAAGGTTTCGGGGAAGTCGGCGGGCGGACTGAATTGGAGGAGTTGGGCGGAGATGCCGCGGAACAGGGCTTCGAGGGGTTTAAGAGTGTCTTCTGTTTCTGGCATTGGGGTTGTTTTTTGGGCTTCTGCATTTGCATCGTCTCGACGGGCTTGCTCGCGCACAGATAGGTACCAGTGGCGGGCGGTTTCAACCTGGAAGCCGCCGCGGTTCATCTTGCCTTGGAAGTATTCTTGGAGGAAGGGGACTGTGTCTTCGATGAGGAGAACGCGGAATGCTCGGATCTGATGGTTGGCGACGTCCTATCAAGCCACGAATTAGTTCGGAACGTTGCAAGAACAGAAGGGATGTAGATGTGACATACCAACTTCATCGCCTCTAGGATCGAAAATAATGTTCGCAGGCCGTTGACAATCTCCCGGGGGTCCTGGGAGTGTGAACCCTTTTCGATTTGCTCGACCATAGAATCTGCCCACTCATCTCGCATCGGAGCGCAATGTGTTTTCAGAAGTTTCGCCAGCCATTTGGCCAGCGTGAGCATGTCGAGAACGCCTTTGCGTATTTGCTGCATCAGTAATGGGACTTCCAGGTTCTGCATTATAGTTGGATGATCCCGTTCCGGAACAAGGGTCTTGATGACGTCCTGCAATGTCTCGAACAGGGCGGGCAAACGGGGATCGAAAGTGCGTCGAGTACCATCACTCGACTCGACTTCCTCGGTGGTGGCATCGGCAGTCGCAGCATGGTAAGAGTAGATACTGATCTCCGCAGCCAAAGAGTCCCAATAATCGGCAGCTTCTTTCCGCTTGCGTTGGCCCTTCTCTCCGTCTAGGTCAGGCTTGAAGTGCAGGTCGCGGTCGAAGTTGGCGTCCATACGGAGGTTGATGTTGCTCATGATACAGGGCAGATCAAGCTCGCTGAGTGTCTTCTTTGTAACCGGTGGAGATCGCCGAGCCTTGCGTAATAGGCGCAGATCGCGGGATCCTAGTCCCAACTCTTGGGGTATACTGATAGCCTCCGGGGACGGTGAGGGCTCCCGAAGCCGAGTGACAGCAGCTGGTACCGGCGGTGCAGATTGTCGAGCTCCATGGGGATAGGCGAAGGGCTGTCGGCGACGACGAAGAGGATGAATAGAAGATCGGTCATCATGATTGTGAGAATCTCGCCCCTCGTTCTTGTGATACTCTTTGGAACGACCACCTCCAGCACCATATGCCTCTAGAGGACCTTCAGCGCCCTCCTCCTGGGCTCGGGCTTCTTTTGTGCCTTGTAGATCCATCGCTAATCACGATATATCTGAACCTCCCCTGCTCAGACAGTCAGATAAAAGGAAGATTTTGGGGGTGGCAATGGCGACACCACGCCATGCACCTAAGCACAGAACAAGGCGAATACGCCCCTATGCAACTCCCACTCACAAATTTAATAACCCCCTGTTTGCCTCAGGCAGGCAGCCAATCCGCAGTCACCGAAAAGTGATGCAAGTGAGCTGTCAATTCCTGTGGAGCCGAGGATTGCTTGGATCTGCGTCGATCGCCTCGTGGTTTCCGATCAGGGGTGCAAGGCAGGAACTTTGGAAGGTAAGAGGATAGGGGGTGGAAATTAGAATATTGAAACAAAAAAAGAAGTGTATAAGAGTATGATTAAAAAGAGAATATAAATTCAGAACAAAGAGTATATATGAAATCCCAAAGCAGAAAAGGGCATATACTCTTAAGAGAGCAAACAAGACCAAATCCTCGAGAGCAGAAGACGCAATGGACAAATCAAAGAACGGAAAAAAAGAAAAGAAAGAAAAGGAGTTGGCAAAGCGACCGGGATGAACTGATATAGTGAGTGTTGTATCCCATCTACACCGGATTCGGGTGGACGCAACCAGACATTCCTATGCTGCTACCCGCGAGCAGCCCCCCTCGACTGGGTATATCTCGACATGGTCACATCTTTCCATTTCCGATTGAATCTTGTATCTGAATTTGATGTCCTGGAAAAAAAGGGGGATTAGTCGCCTCACTTTGAACCTTGAAACCAGCACTGGCCACGTGAGACTCTCCTTTTCTCGGGGAACCACTGGATGCAGTCGAGTTGCGCATTACCAGCTACTCTGTACTCCGTACATAGTTCCAGCTTGGCAGAGAAGAGTGCAGAGAGTATGGAGTAAGTACGAAGTATCGAGGAGAGATGAAGCAGGGCCCCTCTCGTCGGGATCGGAATGTTTTTGGGTTCATGCCTTGGCGCCTTGGTGCCTTATATCTGAGTGCCTGATAAACAAGGCCACAATACTCCTTGGCAACCCTATACTTACCACTTCACCACTTAACTCCTACCAATTGATATTCATTTTCAGCTCGGATCTGAATAAAATTACCGTGATTCAGGAGGCATCCACTGCTTATAGATGGATATGAGCTCCGTGGATCTCCCAAATTCACTGGCCATGTCTTTGGCCACAATAACCCCACCGGCCTTATTGACACCCAAATCTGGCTCAACAACTGCCCGCTCAATAGCTCAATAACGCCACCATGTCTAAAAAGGAAGAGATAAAAAGGAAACATAATTTCCACGTGGAATCTTATCTGCATGATCATCCTACATCTTTACTACGCAATATCATCTCGATTACTTGCCGAAAGGAGAGAATTATCATAGCTGGACAAAGCGCGAGTTCCAATCATGAATATCTCCGCACTGCTATACTTCTTTAATGTCCTATGGGCAGCCCCTGGCTTTGTTTTCTCACGAGCAATTGCTTCATACAATACTGCACGGTTCGAAGTACATTCCTTGCCGGGCGTTTCGGACCTTCCACCCAGCTGGGCTGGTCGCCTTCCGGTTCCGGGGACAGAAGATGGAAATGAGATATTCTTTTGGCTATTCCAGTCAGAGCAACCGGCATATGATGGCAATTTGATCAGTAAGTCTGAATGGGACGGGACATGCAAAGGTGGTTGCTAACAGAGTTGTATAGTATGGTTCAATGGCGGCCCTGGTTGCTCATCCTTGATAGGTCTAACGACCGGCAACGGGCCCATTACGTTCGATGGCAATTCAACTCAATTCATTCGCAATCCACACTCGTGGACAAAGCTGGGCAATGTCCTTTACGTTGATCAGCCCGTGGGCACTGGCTACTCCACAGCCAGCTTCCCTTACCCAGTTAAGAACAATGACCGGGTAACGACGGACTTTACACAGTGGTTGCGTGGCTTCTTCGAATACTTCCCGCACCTCCAGAAAAAGCAGATCCACTTAATGGGGGAGTCATATGCAGGCATCTTCATACCCTATTTTGCATCAGAGCTTCTCGAGGGCAAAGATTCCCTGCCTCTCAATGTGCGTTCGATGTCCCTCGGTGACGGATCTTGGGGAAATGGAGCAGCCATGGCGGCTGTTGCAATGGGCAAATATCTCAGGTCACAGTTGGGCCTCCTTCAAATTCCCGAAGACGTTCTATCTGTCTTCGACGAGGCAGATGAAACCTGCGGCTTCAACGACGTGCTAGCAGAATCCTCCATATACCCTCCCGAGGCTAGGATTCATATCCCCGGAAACCCAGAGTACTTCAACCTCCGACGTCGAGACCTAACAAGTGCCGTCAACGCGGCATGCGATATCTCACCCACAACCCCGGAAGAAGTCCGCACTTCAATATTCAACTCAACCTGCTACGGCCCCTGCGCCGTCTTCTCAACAGCAAGTGACTACCTAACAGCCGTCTCCGCCAACCGCACAACCCGCGGCTGCTTCGACATCTACGACATTTCCCACGACTGCAGCACCGTTTCAGAGCTCCCACTGATGGCAGAGTACTTCGGCCGCGCAGATGTCCAGACCGCCCTGCATGTCGATAACAGCGGACTGTACAGCGCCTGCAACTCCACAATTCTAAATACGCTCCTTTCAGCGCCCTCCCCCGTGCCACCGGAGTACTTCGTCCTCCCGTCTCTGGTCACCAACCACAACATCTCCCTCCATATCTACTCAGGCGAGTGGGATATGTTGATCAACCACTTTGGCGCGGAACTCTCGCTGCAGAATATGACGTGGCGTGGTGCGCAGGGCTTCGCGCAGAAGCCGAGTAAGCCGTTCTTTGCTGATAATGCTGCGCCATCTGCGACCAAGCAGCTCCTGCTCGAGCACACGCCCCGGCTACTACGCTCTCGACTGCCACTCCCACTGCTGCTGCTGCGGGTACGTGGACTGAGGAGCGTGGAGTGTCGTATCATCTATTCCGTGAGGCTGGTCACAGTGTCTTTGTGAACAAACCACGCGAGATGTTTTCATATGTGAGGGATGTGGTTGTTGCTCCGCGGGCTGGTTGATTAGGGAGGCTTTGGGCGTTGGGGAAGGCGAATATTGGGTGTTGGTTATCGATATCGGTTTAGAACATGTATTCTCTTTAGAATTTATTCCTATTTTTCGACATTCAGGGTCAAGTTAGTATTTGATTAGATGGGTCATGCCGGGCTCGTAACAATTAACAGTAATGGAAGGCTTTCGGACGATGTCGACAAAAATAATTGCATCATATGAGAAAATCACCAAAAGCAACGTGATCTTTGGGTTCAAACAGGTTTTTTTTTCGTCATGCCTTTTGTCTTTTCGAATAAGATAGAAATATTAAACCAATCACTTACTGCAGTATCACACTCTCTTCCAAGAAATATATATCCGTATTTGGTTTGTTATACCAACCATTTTGAGTGTTTCGGGCGAATTATTTGATTTTACACGTTATCTAGGAGAAATATTGATCGTATTTATACTCAGTTCAGTAAACAGCAACGATATTATTATATTCAATATTCAAATCGGGTTGTCCTCATAGTATGCCGTCTCCCGTCTAGAACGACCACAATTACTAGACCTCCATTGTAGTGCGACAAGCACATGAATATCTTCCGATGATAGAACGTGTACGTCTAAAGAGCAATGTTTAGTCAAACTTACATCGGACTGGTCAATAGGTATTGATCGGCGGTCATCATGAACCAGCATGAGTCATGATGTATCACGATGACCTTGGGAGGGCCCACAACTAGTATATACTTAATTTAATATGTCAATACCCCATCGAGAGGATGGTGAAAAGAGCCTGATGATTCTACTTGATTACTTCATGCAATAATTGAAAGCATTAAAAGGTGCAGTTACCTGCTATGCGACAAGCATTAGGGCTTTTAGAGTACTGGCTAAAAAAGAAAACAAAGAACAAAATCTTGTCCTAGGACGTATCCACTGTCGGCGAACCGAGGTACCCCCTCTACAAGATTATCGAACGCGACCGAGGTGGCGAGGAAATTATAGAGCTTAGTAGTACGTAGGACCAGGGCTTTACCTTTAGAATATGCCTCAGAGTGCGAGCGCGTTTACCCATAAATGATACCAGAAAGACCTATTACCCGGTAAGCGAGTATAGGTGGAAATGAAAAATAGAGAATTACCGGTGCTTTCATATGCTGAAGAAACCGTGCCTTCTTTAGCTGGCCTAGCATGATACGGAGGATAGTTAGGAGCTCCCCACGAAGTATTACCTCGTCAGTTGCGTCCAGTTTATTATACATATATGCCTTAGTATGTGGAAACCCTTTCTAGGCATGTCTATCATCCTAGAAGTTTCAAATTCAGGCTGCTCATGTTGACACAAATCCTTATAAGAGTGTATTCGCCAACACTATCTTATGTTGTTAGCGGTCATATATATCAGAATAGCTAGAAAGCTTAGGTAGTGATAATCTCACTGTTCCCCTAGGTGGGGAGGAAGAGGGTTGTGGACGTTTTTGTTGTCCCTTTTCTTTTCTTTCTTCTCTTCTCTTCTCTCTTCTCCTCTCCTTATCCTCCCACCCCAAACTATTTCTTCCTTTTAACCCTCGTACCTTTCCTTTCATCTATCGTTACTTCAACTCTTTGTTGTTTCTTCTTATCTTACATACTTAGGTTTGCATTGACTTCAGAATTGACTTACACTCGGGGCCTCGACATGGTAAGTCATATGTCCATCTCGATTGGCACAACTTCACGGTGAAGAAGCGCAAGGATGCCGTCCATTTGGCAGTATACGGGACTCCACGCAGGCAGGAACGCCCAGCGACTCAGCTAGTCCTTGCCGAGAGAGCGAGGGAGGAAAAGAAGCGCAAGGCGGACCCTCATTGCATTGATTGTCCGTATTAGCCATGCTTCTAAGGTCTCCAAAGCGCAACATAAGCTGGATAAACGTCGTACTGCCACATACAGACACACAAGGGCAGAGATTGAGGAGGCCTGGCTGGGCCTATGGGAGCGTCAGATAGGAAGATTTGATTGGCAAGTCTCGATCAAGCAGACAAAAATCATGCATATCCCCACGGCAGAGCAGAGGAAAGCCGTGGGTGCGTGGGTTGCGAATGGGCGCCGAGAGACCCCGACTGTGGACGTTCCCGGCTGGGACGAGTTGTGTCGCCCAATTGGCTCAGAGGCCGTGACCCCCGCCACCTAGTTCGAGATCCTTCAGATAGTGGACGCTTACATTGATGCAATTGAACCATTTTCCAGGCCCCTCTGTTGATTATAGTAATTCTAAGTCTAAGTACATTTGATACAAAGGATATATGTGCGAGTTTCAACCAGAGCGGGCGTTGAAGCTAATGTGAGAAGTCAAAAGAGTAGTCAGCCTATTCAGTATGTGAAAACTGCATGTAAAAAAGCACTATACCTGATCCTTGTAGTGACCCTCGGAGGGGTCCCAAAACATCCCTGTCGCGCTAATATGTGAGTCATTCTTGTGCCACTTTCGTGTTATTAAAAACAATGCCCCCAAGCGTTGAGTCTCCACCCGTTCAGTCGTTGACAACTCGAAATTAAACATGGCTGATCCACTGACCGGATATACCCACTCAGCAGCCTTTGATATAGGGAAATTGCCCGTGAGCGATATCCATACTCTGCATTATGAGCAGTACGGCAAACAAGATGGGAAGCCAGGTAAGATACCTTTGTTAAAATAGACGCTTCCCCCGCTTCCGAGTACTCGATTATCACTGACTACACCTTACAAACTTTTGAAAAGCTTGAATGGCAAATATACTAACGTTACTATATAGTCCTCTACCTCAATGGCGGACCCGGCGGGCATACCTCATATGGCAACACGAAGTACTTCAACCCAGCCATCTACCGCGTGGTACTGTTCGACCAACGTGGTGCCGGGAAATCAACACCCGCAGCCGAACTACGCGAGAATACAAGTCAACACCTGGTTTCAGATGTTGAACTGCTACGCAAGCACCTCCAAATCACGAAATGGCATCTCGACTTCGGTGGTTCGTGGGGTTCAGCCCTGTCTTTGCTTTATGCACAAGCGTACCCGGAGATGGTTGGCTCCCTGATACTACGGGGAATATTCACTGTCAGGAAATCTGAACTCGAGTTCTCGCGTGGATCCATTGGCGCAGCGAGTACCTTTCCTGAACCATACGAAGCCTTGTCAATTATCTCCCTGAAAAGGATCGGGACAGACCGAATGAAGCGTACTATGATCTCCTTGTTTCGGAAGATTACGAGACAAGAGTTGCTGTAGCGAGGGAATGGAATAGATGGGATTTAAGTATTGGGACTTTGAGACCGGAGCCTGAGGATTTTGCTCAACTGGAAGATGATGCGTGGGTGCTTGCTCATGCGAGGCTCGAGGCGCATTACTTTATGAACGGGGGTTTCCTGGAAGAAGGTCAGATTCTCAAGGAGGAGAACTTGAGGAAAATTAGCCATATTCCGGGTACGTTGCTTTTGCCCCTGGTCGAAACATACTGTGCTTTGCATGCAGCTAACTCGTTTTGTCATAGCCACTATTATCCAGGGTCGCTATGATATCGTCTGCCCACCGCAGACAGCCTGGGGTTTGCACAAGGGTTTGCCGGACTCGCGGTTGTTTTGGACTCCTGATGCCGGTCATAGTCCTAGTGTGAGTACACCATCTGCCTTCGTGTGACCTGGTTTCTGGGACATAGCTATGCTAACGTTGTTATAGGAACCTGGAACGCGGGCCAAACTGTTCGAGGTCTGTGACGAGTACGCCGAGCTTGACTTGACTCACTGACAGTGATTGGATAATTGATTACATCCCCTGTTTCTGTCCATATGATCATTCTCATCGCAGTTCTACAATCTAAGAACTAACATGCCACTCGTACACTAGAAGAGCAGGCATTCTCTCTCCAAATCACAGCAAAGCTACAAGAAACACACAATATTGTAAATTGTAATATTGACAACTGATTCTACACGATGATAGAGACAGTAGGTCAAATTCGACAATGCAAATTTGACCAAGCAAGGTTGTAGAGCTTGCTGTGTGTGGAAAACCACACAATGTTGAAATGGTAAAGCCAGCACTAACCGAACATCACAACGGAAGTAGGTCATGATGTCGGCCAGCGTCAGTAATAAATCGTCAGTCATGTTGAAACTCCAGGCCCGCTTTTGGTATCCTCTAGAAAACCCGTTGAAACCCATATGTTGAACTTTTGGTATCATCGTCGTAACTCATCAATAAAGAAAACTCCTACCGAGGCGACAGGTTGATTGTCGCCTCCTCATTAAATTAATGGTGAATTGAAAGAATTTACTGCGCGTACTTCTGGCGGAAGTACTTGGCAGCGTTGACCATCTGTTGGTGTTTGATCAGCATTTTGAACGTCATTTTCAAGGAAATTGCCACTTCTTACCGCGGTGAGAGCCGCCTTGGTCTCGGGCCAGCCACGAGTCTTGAGGCCACTGTAAAAATAAGCATATTAGCACCAACAACCAAAAAAATTAGATTTCGAGTCAGGATCACAAACCAGTCGGGGTTACACCATAATTGCTGGGGAGTCAAGTATGCCAGCATCTCCTCGATGCGGTCCTTGATCTCCTGCTCGGTGGGGACACGAGGGGAGTGAATATCATAAACGCCGGGGCCAATGTGGCGGGGGTAGGCCTCGTCGATGAAGACCTTGAGGAGCTTAGCATCGGACTTGCTGTTCTCAATGGACAGAACATCGGCATCGAGAGCGGCAATGGCGTGGAAGAAGTCCTGGAACTCAGAGTAGCAGAAGTGGGAGTGGATCTGAGTGCCATCCGTGACACCAGCGGTGGAGAGCTTGAAGGAGTCAACAGCCCACTTGAGGTAGGCGACGCGAGCGTCACCAGCGCGGAGGGGCAGACCTTCACGGAGAGCGGGCTCGTCGACCTGGATCACGGCGATGCCAGCGGCCTCGAGGTCAACAACCTCGTCGCGGAGGGCGAGAGCAAGCTGCTGAGCCTGTACAGACTGGTGGACATCGTCACGGGGGAAAGACCACCGCAGGCAAGTGATAGGACCAGTGAGCATGCCCTTCATGGGCTTGGGGAGATGGAAGCAGCGAACTTCGACTCCTTGACGGTCATAGGGGCGGGACGAGAGATGTCACCGACAATGATAGGGGGGCGCACGCAGCGGGAGCCGTAGGACTGAACCCAGGCGTGGGTGGTGAAAACGTAACCAGTGAGGCGCTCACCGAAGTACTGCACCATGTCGTTACGCTCGGGCTCACCGTGGACGAAGACATCGAGATCAAGCTCCTCCTGGATCTTGACAACGTCCTGGATCTCCTTCTCGATGAACTTCTCGTACTCTTCAGGAGTGATCTCACCCTTGGTGAACTTGTTACGCTGGATGCGGATCTCCTTGGTCTGGGGGAAGGAACCAATGGTGGTGGTGGGGAAGAGAGGGAGCTTGAGGGTCTTGGTCTGCTCAGCGTAACGCTCAGGGAAGGCGGACTTGCGGTTGTGCATCTCAGGGGTGACAGAGGCCTGGCGGGCCTTGACAGCGGGGTCGTTGGTGCGGGCGGAGGAGGCACGGGCCTGAACAGACTTGGCGTTGGCCTCGAGCTGCTCACGGACAGCGGCGGGGCCCTCGGTGACAGCCTTGGCGATCACGACAACCTCGGCGGCCTTCTCCACAGCGAAGGAGAACCAGTCACGGACCTCAGCATCAAGGGTCTTCTCGCTGGCGAGAGTGTGGGGGACGTGAAGGAGGGAGCTGGAGGTGGCAACAATGACACGGTCCTTGCCGAGCTTCTGAATAGCGTTCTCGACCTTCTCAATAGCGGCCTTGAAGTTGGTCTTCCAGATGTTACGGCCGTCGACAACACCGGCGGAGAGGACCTGCTTAGGGCCAAGGCGGCGACCACGGTGTCGAGCTGTTCGGGGTTGCGGACCAGGTCGATGTGAATAGAGTGGAGGCTCTGCAGGTCGGCGAGGACATTGATGTTGTGGACGATGTCACCGAAGTAGGTGGCGAGAGTGATGCGGGGACCCTGGGCACCGAGGGCACCAATCTTCTCGTAGGCAGGCTTGAAGGCGGCCTTGGACTTCTCAGCAAGGTCGAAGACGAGGACGGGCTCGTCAATCTGGACATCCTCGGCGCCAGCGGCCTTGAGCTTGGACAGGAGCTCAACGTAGAGAGGAACGAGCTTGTCAAGCAGAGAGATGGGGTCAACGGTCTGGTCACGGTCGGCCTTACCGAGAGTCAAGAAGGAGACGGGACCAAGGATGACGGGGCGGGTGGTGATGCCAGCGGCCTTGGCCTCAAGGAACTCAACAACGGGCTTGGGCTCGGCAGCGAGCTTGAACTCCTGGTTGTCCTGGAGAGTGGGCTTCACGTAGTGGTAGTTAGAGTCGAACCACTTGACCATTTCCTGTTGATGGAGTCAGCATACTGGATTCGGACACATATATTGTAATCATTTGCACATACCAGACTGGGAACATCAATGCCCTCCTTCTGGAGACCACGGCCCATGGCGAAGTACTCATCGAGAGGGTTGAGGTTGTACTTGGAGTAACGCTCGGGGATGGTTCCGAAAAGCTGGTGGTGGTCGAGGACCTGATCGTAGAAGGCGAAGTCGTTGCTGGGAATAACATCGACACCGGCATCCTTCTGGATCTGCCAGTGCTCCAGACGAAGACGCTTACCCTCAGCGAGGAGCTCATCGCGGGAGATCTTGTCAGCCCAGTAAGCCTCGGTGGCCTTCTTGAGGTCACGGAGTCTTCCCATGCGGGGGAAACCCAGAATAGATCTATCCACATAGTCAGCAACTGTACCAGCAACTGTTCATAAGAGAATCGAAAAAACATACGATTGAACCATTCTGATGGATGTGTGTGAAAAGGGAGAAAGAAGAAAGGGGTCTCAAGGATAGAATTTTCACAAATCCGATTCCTTTGAGAGAGAGAGTGAAGGGAAGGGAAGGGAAAAGGTCTGGGAAATGTCGAAAGAAATATGGAGGGGAGGAATACACACTAATCCTAATGGGGGATTGATCCACATTCAAGTTGGAGGGGCATCAATACGGTTTAATACATGGTCTAGTACATCCGCGTACCTCTCTTGTCCCTGGAATCCACAGATTTTGGGCGGAACATGTGGAATGCTGTGTAACTTACTGTTATTTTCAGTCCTCACCCAGTATCAATACCCCATGATCTCCGTGATCGGTCCCCTCATGGATGATCACGCCATTGAGACACCGATAAGACCTCTGCAAACTTGTTTACGACTATTGCCAATTAGTATATTCTTTCCTTCCTTTTTTTCAGCAAGGGCCTTATGTATTGTATCTTGTACACACAACTCTATATTTTCTCGATTAATGAGCGGTCAAGACCCCTAGAAGTATATCAAAACGCGGAACTCCAGGGAGTACGGGGCAACCGCTGTGTGACACGCTGTCAATTGACCCCGCCACTTCACCTGCAGGACAAGCTGACAGTAATTGATACTACATATGTACCTAGCTAGCAATGGGTTGACAGCTTCATTCCTTCCGCACGGAGTAATTTTCTAGTCAATTCTTCATGATTCCCTCTATTTTCCTTCTAGGAAAAATAATAATGACTCAGAACATCCCCTAACAAACCCCGGTGTCGGGGTCCATTCAAGCAATTGATCAGCCCACGTGATATCCTGATAGGAAAAAAATTAGTTGAGCATCCATGGATAGCTTTTTTTCCGTAAAGGGAAAAACAGAAAGCCATTGTCAAGTGCCAAGCCTCTCAACAGACAGAGGAAAAAGACCATTATGACCTTTCCTTGATGTTGTTGCCCTTGATGCATTGAACTCCCCGCAAAATGTTCGGAACAGCGAACATCAGGCCCAGAACTCCGATGGAGTTTCCATGACTAATGAAGATGATTGTGACCTCCGAAAGCTTGGCTATCGCTCTGTCTTCGTGCGAGGCTAGGGCTCATTCAACAATTTGGCCTGCTCTTTCTCGGCCTTGAATTGCGTTGGGGGAACCCTTGTGCTTTTCTATATCGCCCTGGAGGCCGCCTGCCTGCTATGCATCTTCTCCGTTTCCCGCCGCAGGGTCAGCTTACTACTAAGCTTTCCGATCCATCGGAGACGGTAAAGTCGGCGGGTTCATCTCGTTCCTCGTTCCCGCATGGCCATTGGTTGCATGAACCGCCTTCCTCACAAGTGATTCGTTCGGTGTCACCAACTACCTGATTTCGACACCGTGTTCAACTCAAAGACGAGCTTCCTATATGAAACTGCCTACGTCCGAGGCTGCGCTATGGCATGCGTTATCTAGCCTCTTTTCCTGGCCATCCCTACCGCTAAATACCATGCCCCCGCGCATGTATTCCCTTATGTGTGACTGTCATTATCATCGATATGCTGCTCAACTTCTTTTGGGTTCCCGTCGTCGTCTCTAAGACCTGCGGCTTCCCGTCAGCCGAATACTCGTTCACGCCTACACATGTGCATACAATGGTGGGGAAACTCAGTGTGATTCGGAAAAGATCGCCTAGTTTTTATTGAGTTGGGGTAGCCAACGGCTAAGTACTATGGAATACGGGAACTATATCTACTTATATGCAGAAACGGTCCCGGGTGGGATCGTCTGATAGCTTATAAGAAATGCTTATATAAGGAAAGGGACTTCTAGGATTATATCCTCCCCTACTAAATAGGAACCGGTCCGCTGTTTCCAAAATCCTAACCTGAGTAGACTTGCGAATCCTAGGAGCAAGGTCAACGAGTGTTTGTACGATTAGATCCGTCTAAAAGGGCACGGGCGTATAAGCGTAGAATAAAGAGATTTGTCCTCCCGACTAGGTATAAGACTCCGGTATCTAGCGGATCCTTACGAAATATAAGGGCCTAGTCCGTTAATCTGGCAGCATATAGGGCTTCCCTATAGTGTTCGCCCCGGGGAAACTGTATAAGAAGTGGACGCTATATATCGACTATTGAGCCTTGAATAATAAATCGAGAAAATTAGGTATCCGCTCGTGTAAATTCAAGAACTTCTAGATATCGCTAGGGACGCGCGGGTTTCTTGAAGATCGATCTAATATCCGGATATTAGTAGATCTATATAGAGGAGGGCTCGATCGAAAAGACTGCGCTCAATGCTGTGCTACGCACTGCCAACTGGTCACAGTTAAGTTAGAAGGATTCTGGGTATACTTGCCTTATACTCCTCAGGTATCCAACGTCAACGACCTGTGCTCTCAACCGCACTGTTGCCTAACAGGCCTTACTGTAGACTGGGACGTTTCGAGTTATCGAGGAACGGTGCCAGTTAGAGCGCCGAATGAGACCTATACCGGAGTATCGGTCTATTCGTGAGTGTTGTCAAGTTATAATCAAGTAGACGAGTCACCAGTAATCCAAAAGGTAAACCCAAGTAACAATGTATGATTGAAGACGAAGAAGTAAACTAAGCACATGAGGGGATGTCTTTGTATATCGTTCGTTCCCTACTCCTTAACTTACCCCCTGGGGGTAGCTGCTGGAGTCGCCGTATACTCCCAGATCTACTCCCAAGGAGTAGATCACCTGGGCACCTGACCGGGATGGAGTCACGCTTAGTTAAGCGTATCCTGCGATCAGCTTTTTCCTGTAGGAATTAGACTTCCACAGAACCCAGTTTTCGACCCATTTCTTGGCATTTCCAAGAACCCAGTAGCAATCCAGTTCGACCCAGTTTTATGCATCCATGGATGAATATGTATAAATAGTACTAATTAGAGGTCTTGCAGTTCCGTGTATTTTTGTGCAAAAAACTGCGTTATATCTTGAGATGGACTAGGGTCCTGGGTCGGAGTTTTCGACCCAAATTGGGTTTTACGGAAGCCTAACAGGGATCATGCTTAGTTAGGCATATCCTACCTAGGATGGTCCTTATCCCACGAAATGTCGGGTCACGTGTTCATCCTCGTTGGATCCTGAGACCGCAGTGATCTTAGGATGATTCTGGTCGTGCTGAAACCTATGTCATGGTGCCTGTGGGACCTGGCATAGTATGTTCTGGGTTCATTTGCACCGTGGTTGTTCTATATCGTGAGAGTACAACAGAAGTACCACGGTTTTCTAATGTGACATCACGTGATCTGACTGACTATTGGTTGGCTCTCGGGAGCCCATCTGTGTACCCGGGCGGGGCACCATCGATTGCGGACGGGTAGTTCCGTAACAGCAAATAACCCGGAAACCTTCTAACCTAACCGTGACTAGTTGGTCGTGCGTAACAAAGATATACTATAATAGTATAGACCGATTGTTAGAACCTTATGTTGTTTATAATAGCCAAAGTCCTTATACGGTAAGTAATAAGCAAGATAGGCCAAGACCCTTACAGATATAATTTTAAAAACGAATATTATAAAGGGTCTGTGCGAGGAGCTTTGACTCACTTTGGAATATATCCGGCCTCCCTCGGCGGCTAGCCAGACACAGCTGGCGGCTAGCCAAACATGGCTAAGAAACCAAAATAGGGGTTAAATGTCATCCTTTTTCTCCACCTACGGGCACAAACATCATCATTGTCAATACCCCCTCTGAAGAGGCACAGTCATCTTCGCGATAGTCGCGATGGCCTCCTCCGTCAGCCCTAATATAACAAGCTACTTCAACCGGGGACCGCTGACAACCACCTTCACCCCGCCGACAACATGCCTCCAGACCTTGTCCGTGGTTTCATTTTATGTGGAGGACACGCCTAAGACCGCCACATTCTACGGGCACTGGTTTGGGTTTGACGACGCGGGTTACTCATGCTTACCCACAGGCACCATGCCTGGCACTCTACTGGCTTCACCGACATACTGGGGTACATACTGGTGTAAGAAAATCATCTAAAAATTTGGGTATAAGTTTGCTTATATTATGCTTCGTAGACTCCCCAGGTCTTTACTGTCCGACTGGATGGACTACTGCAGGCGAATTGGGTCCATCATGGAATGGGTTACATGTTACCGGCAGCACAAGTGGTGCTATTTGCTGTCCGTCGTAGGTTTTTTCTTCTCTATGGGACCGAGCAATGCTGACCCTATGTAGGAGCATGAGCTTTTATGCGACGGACCATCAATGTAGGGAAGTCCTATCGGAAAAAGACACCATCACAATTGGGATGTCCGGTGTAGTGGTCACATCTACCCTGGCAACATCAATCACCATTTATGCGGACGGAATCCCACTCATCTGGGAGAAGTCCGATCTCCCCAAAACAACCAGCGCATCAACAACACCCTTGTCAACACAAACATCAACCGCAACCGGTGCGGCAGCATCAAACTCGCCTAACAATAATAGAAGTGGTGGCTTATCAGAAGGAGCCAAGATCGGCATTGGGATTGGGATCCCGATGGCGGCCATTGCGATAGGAGTAGCGACCTTTTTCTATTTCCTCAAACGACACAAAACGGCCAAAGAGGAACCTCATGCGGAGATATATGATTCTCCACGAGGTCGCGGAGCGCTCTCGGAGCTCGCGACTAAAGAGAATTCCGAACCATTTGAGCTTGCTAGTAGGGGAGATCGCTCGGAGCTTCCTTCGAACACTCCGACTCATGTGCATGAATTGGCATGAATTGTATACCGGTTTCGAGTTGTGTTTGCTTGGCACGTATTCAATAGGGTCTCCTATTATGGCTCCTACAATTCGCCCAGCCCCCCTGGAAATTTCGCGCACCCCTCTAAACCATTTTAGGCAATGTTAATATTGCTACCTGGTTTAACGAAAACCACACCATGCGGCCTATTAAGGGAACACGCGGTATCCGTAATTCCATACCTACCTTCTTCCATCAGAAAAGCCTGCTACTACTGGTTGCGCTGCCAGTCGCTGTGGCTGTGGATTATTCTCTAGTCACTATCTATGTTATTCCGGATTGACAATCTAGAGCGACACAGGAAAAGATTGGATACCCCTTCTTCCCCACAATAAACTAAAATTGAAGGCCTTTCGGGCCCAGCCACGTCTAGGCTCTGTCTTCTGTAGTAAGAGGGCACTCACCATATGGACTTTTGCTTCTTGTGGATCGCGGGTTAGCTTTCCGGCAGTGTAAAGTCTGCCTCTAGAATCATGAACCACCTCCCCGGGGAGCTATATTGCTCCTGGAACTCTAGGTGAAATCCCCCGGAGGCAGCCACAGGTCCTCCTGGAGCGAGTGGGGTGAGTGATTGATTGATTAATCAATCCATAGTCTATAGTTTGTCTTAGCCACCCTGCTATTGGCAGCTATGCAGCGTTCAACTTTAAATGCAGGCGCTCCCGTCCTTCGCCTTCAGAAATTTGATCCCTCCTTCTGCTCCAAACAGTTGCACCCAACTGATGGCTCTCCTCTTGACTTTCAATGCTAGAAATAAATAGCAGGTATTTCGACGGCATCCTGGTCATCCGAAAAGAAAAGGCCTTCACTCAAGCCCGCCTATCGAGCGGCTTTCCTCGAGCGTCGGAGGCTAACTTCAATCTCCGCGAACGAATTACGACCTTATGAACAAGCGAATATGGCTTTTCCTCTTTTGCTGGGCCTTCTTTACTATTGCCACATCGGGACTCACATTCTATCAACCAACCTTCAATTTCAATCTTAGATTTACGTGCGTCATTCCAGATTGAAAACAGTACATTTGCTAACAAAGGCAAAAGATCTATGGGTGAAACCCAGCTACTAAACATTCCATCGGCGGTCGTCGCATTCGGCATCTTAGCAGATACCGGCCGTATTCAACCAGCCATCCCACTTGGATTCATGATTGTGATTCTGACATGTTACAGCGTGGTGTATGCCTTCCCAAACAATAGTGGTCCGTATGCCGCGACGATTATCGCCGGAGGTTTCTCGACTGCGTTGTAAGTGTGACCCAGATAGAACATTTCATATTACGTCAATAACCCACGCTAAGACAACCCAGGTATACTATGATGTGGCCCTGGCGAGTCCAGACCACCGAGGGTGCAACGAGATCTGCCTTTGCAATCGCATTTGCGAATAGTTATGGCCCGTTTGGAGGGGATGTGGGGTCTCAACTATTTTATTTTTGTTCGCACCCACAATATATGACTTCCTTTGGCATTGCGATGGGGTTTGTTGGTATGGCTATAATTATGAACCTTCTTGGGATTTTACTTAGCGGGTGGTTGTTGATACGAGAAAGCTGAAGAGAATTCGACTTGGGGAAGCCAAGGAGAACCAGGCTGTGTTGGATGATCTTGATATACATACAGGGAGAAGAAATAGAGGTAAACATATAGGATTTAGTGTAGTAGAGGCTGACGGAAAGGGCGATAATGATTCTCTTTTCATACATATGTTGTACAGAATGAACCTGATTGGGTAGAGGGGACGAATTGAGTTTGCTAGTCCAGAAATATTAAGCTTGTATTCGAACCTTGGAATGGCATCCACGGACCCCTAGTTGATTTACTACCTACATAAATTTCAACATGAGAGCAAGCAAATGGTCTTCCTTGAGGCCTTCACTGCCAAGTGACATCAAGTGTGGGGGTGGATACTGATGATCATTTCCGAAAGCGTTCAACTTCCCCTCAGCGGAGAACAGCTTGAAGTTCATTTCCGCTGGACACTTCCCACGTTGACACTCTGCCACTATTGAAGCAAAGTCTACGCACAATGGCATTTGCACGCAGATTAGCGATTATGCCTGGCGGCCTGGGTAGGAACACGAGCCACAAAGCCAGACACAACGAGACCTAACTTCATCCACAGGCGGCCTTGGATCAAGCATTGGCAAAAGGCTGAGACAACAAGGCGCCCGTCTCGCCATCCTCTACGCACCTTTCGAAGCTGCACGCCGCGATGAGCTTCTCGAGTCCGGATACGGCGCGAGCGGCAACCTGAGACGACATCCACACCTATGAATGCGACATCACCTCACCAGACTCCGTGCAGGCAGCTTTTAATTCTCTAGAGAAACATATAATCGACCCAACCTCGTCCTCTCCATCTGACAGAGCCTTCCCAAGTATCCTGATCAACACAGCTGGATACGTATCTCTCAGCGACATGGAGATAACACCTCCCGAAGAAACACTAAGACACCTGACTGTTAACCTCTACGGCCCGATGCTCTGCTCTCAGGCATTTGCTCGACTCTATTTCGCTGCCTCCAAGGCCGCCAAATCATCGCCGAGTCCCCCACCACCAGGAAGAATCGTCAGCATTTCATCTCAGGCGGCACATGCCGCGCTGCATCGGCATGGCGCGTATTGTGCTTCGAAGGCTGGGCTGTTGGGTCTGACACGCAGTATGGCGTCTGAGTGGGGTGGTCGGGTATCACGGCTAATACTGTGTCTCCGACTGTGGCGTGGACGGATCTTGGCAGGAAGGCTTGGGGGCAGGCGAGTGTCCGCGATGCCTTCTTGGCGAATATACCGACCGGCAAGTTTGCGCTTCCGGAGGAGGTTGCTGATTCTGTGCTGTTTCTTTGTCAGGTATGTTTCCTCCGCTTTGTGGGCTATGTCTCTTATTCTGACTTTTGCAACAGGATTCCAGCGGCATGATCAATGGTGCGGATATTAGAGTTGATGGTGGTTTTACCGTTAGATAACTTCGTCTATAGTTGGATATCTCCTTCATGTCGATATCCAAATCTATATGCCCTGAACAGTTGCGGCAAGAAACGCTTCTTCATTAGTAGATATCGAAATTTCGTTGTTTATTGTACATTAACAACCATGCACCCGACGTAGCCTTTCCTCTGCTCCTTGGGAAGCACCCTGCTCTAGACTTAGAATAAAACCTTCCTAGCAGCATTGATTCCTCCAAGGTCCCACCTCTGCGGCGCCGTCTTGTCCATCCAAACCGACCAGTCCCCCCAAAAGGCCGGGCGCATAATCTGCGCATACTCCCAGTATTCAGGATACCATCCCGCATATTCCCAGTCGATAACACCAGTGACATTGTTCTCCTCGTCTACGAGGATATTGCGCGGCGCAATATCTGCATGCGTGAACACCGAGCGCTCCGAATGGGGTAGCATATCCAGTAGTCGATTTTCATACCGGCTCCCTCCGTGGTAGAGATACCGCTCGTAGATCCTTGCACGTAGATCTGAGTCACTCAAAATTGGTCGAGCGGGCTCTTGCAAATCTTCTAGCATCGGGTCCCGGGATAGAGAGCCATCTGCGGCACACTGGTAAGGTCCCTCGACTTCTTGTGAGCGAGGGATCGTTCGGATCTTTGTGATGAGGTCCCAGAGTTGAAGGCAACTTGACTCTTTAGCCTCGTCCTCTAGGCTATCCCATTTCTGCTCTAGTGTTATTCCGGAAATGATAGTCATCCCAATAACTCCTTCAGATGGACGATAATCAGGCTTAAAATACTCCTTTGGGTTTGTCTTCCCTTCATCGGGACTGAAATCGGTGAAAAGCACTTCGGGGGCCGGAACATCAGTCTGCCTAAAGACAAGGCTCATCGCTTCGGCTTCGGGAGGTCGCACTCCAGCCCCGGACTTGGTGATCCAGGAAGAGTCCCACTCAAGTACAAGTCTGCCCATTTGTTTATTGAGCACAGCAATCACCTCTTGGTTATCTTGGAGGTCGAGGTCGAGTGCATTCAGAGACCACGGACATGGTGCTATCATGTTGCCGTTCTTGATATATCGGTGCCCCTTATGAACATTCTGTCGTTCATAAGGGACCTCAGTTGAAGATTCCGCCATTTTGAAAGTATTTTCGCGTTCCAGAAGTCGCGTTCACTTAAATGGAAATGATGAGTGGTTGACATCCGAGAAACCCATCTTCCTGCGGTTGTCGTAAATCACCTGAGCATGTGTGTTTCGATGACACTCTGATTTTTGAGACGTAACTGAAAGTTGACCAATACATATCTACTACTAGTAGTGTTTTTCGGGTCCTCTTTAATATTACTCAGTTCCGACTAACTTGAAATTCAGATATTTGCCAATTTATTCTAGTAAGTTCTAGATTATCGGTATGATCCCTCGTAGTATTAATAAAGTGCAGTACGCCAAACTTGAAATTAGCCTAGTACATTTCTTTGCCTCGCAGATCTACAACCGTAGCCGATATCCAATATTCAAGACGTAGATATTGATTCGGAGGGGTTGTTGGTGTTGCAGGGCAGAATCAGTGGCAGAGGCAGTGGAGGGAGAGAAAGATCATATGTATGAGTCAACTACATCTATACATAGGTACATCTACTCATAAGGGATATCCACATCGCCACCACATGTACGCTCATGAAGATCCCCACCCCTACACCTACACCTACATAGTCTCCTACGTAAAGTGTCCACACTCCCAAATCCAGTTCCTAGATATTTTCGCTTCCCATCAAAACTCCTAAAGCCATGCTAACCCGTGATATCGTAAAGAAGATTGCTTTCGGTTCCGCCGGCATGATTGTCTATGCGCTGATACCGGGGAAACACTCGGGGAGACCCTTGTTGTGCTTATTGGAGGCGTGCTCGAGGAGACTATAGCCGCGGATATGTATGTTAGCAAGGAACTCGATATGCATATAGACCAACAGAACGAAAGAATGCGCAGGGGATAAGGATGTGGAATAACGTACGCAGGCGCCTTGGTGGTCTGGAGGAAAGTCTGTCTGCAGACCTGGCACTGGATGTTCATGGCCTTCTCGTTCTAGATAAGAATGTGGGTCAGTGACTGGGGAGAATATGAACGTTGGAGATGATGTCTACGTACGCTCTTGGTCTGCGATTTGGCGGTCTTGGTGTCCTTCGCGTTGCGCTCGCGCTTCATGTTTGCCTTGGCTCCCTATCGAGTATTGTTAGTTCACTGCGCGCTGATGGACCTAAACAAAAGAGCTCAGAATGGCCTGGTGTCATCTGTATGACTTGGGGATGCCTTCTTACGTTGCCCATGTTTGCGGTATTCGACTTGATGTCTGAAACGAGAGAAAGGGGTTCAAATAGGGGAATGCGATAGGATGTGGGTGTGAGGAAGATCTGTAATTTTTTGTAAAAAAAATTGTAAGCCCCGGTCTTTTAGGCCCCACGTGGGGAACAAATGCTTACCAAGCAGATCTATAGCCCGGACCGGGGATTCATCGTTAGCAGGTGAAGGAACCAATAGATTTCAAACTTCATAGTAAAACAGATGGGTGTCATGACTGTTGGACATCGTGGCAATGCCTATGACCATTCTCTATGCTCAGCGATTTGGTACTACAATACTTATGTGCCTAGTTATTTGGAATGTTTAAAATATCGATGTCCTTCCATTTGTTCGAGTCGCAAACAGCTTGGATTCTTGGTACTATCCGCTAATAATACCTACATATGTAGGTAGAGAACCTGATCCTGACGGCGATCATTAGAAACGAAAAGGCGGTATGCGGCAAACAATCATGGTGGTAACGACCCAGGCGAATCCAATCCGTACATAGAAGATTGTGTCGGCATGGTCCGTCAGACTAGAAGCTGCCCCTTTGGATGGGGACGATTTTCCATCTGTGGTCTGTCCCGGTCCAGCTGTGCCATCCTGGCTGAGAAGTGTCTTGCAACTTCCGGAAGGATCCTTGGCAGACTGAACTGATGCTGCCCCCTTGAAATCGCACGCGGACTGAGCCTTCTTCTGACCTTCGTAGTAGCGGTCAAAGACGTATGAGAGTTGATCCTTGCTAGCACAGATGCTGTACGCCCCGTACTTTCCCGTGGTTGCGTTCTTGGAAATTCCATCGCAGGCGGTCTTGTCGCTTCCGCACACTGTACCAAACAACTCGCCGTACTGATCTTCCTTCACAGACTGACTGACCACACACGAGAAGACTGTCCACCATGCATGAACACAGGTCTTTGTTCGGCGAAGGTGGTAGGGGACTGGCCTTTGCCAACCACATGTCATTGACGGTGGGACAGGCGTGTGGGGAGTTGGTGGGGGTGTAACTACCGCTGTTGACACCGCTGGGGGTTGCAGTCTGAATTGCCTTCAAGTAATAGCTGAAGTCTGGTTGAGTGCTGACAGATTTTCCGTCAACAGAGACGAGCCCGTAGTTGTTGGTACTTTCAAAGTACATGTAAACGATGCCACCACTCCAGACATTTGCCATATCGGGACCGAAGATTGCAGAGATGTCGCCAAACTTGCGAGGCCTGATAGTATTGCATCCATACTCGGAGAAGAATATTGGGACGGGGTAATCCTTGTACTGCTCTGTGAGGTTTTTGTAACCGGAGCCCTGGAACGTGTTGTCTCCACACCATTCGTACATGTTGTATCCGAAGAAGTCGATTGAGGTAGACTGGTCTCCACAGTTGAGATAGTTTGACAGCGCATTGCGGAAATCCGGTTGGTCGGTAGTTGCATAGCCAAAGCTCAAGGACTTTCTGTATCCCTTCTGTTTGACGTAGGCTTTCATGTCGCGAACTGCAGCTTTGACAAATGCTGAACCAATAGTCTCGTTGACTTTGTTCACAACCTCATTCCCAGCAAAGAAACCAATAATATTGTCATATTGATGCATTGCATCAACCACAGCAACATATCGATCGTACTGTTCAACGGTCCAAGTGGGCGAGTTGGAGACAATCGACAGCTGAGGAGACGAAAGATCGGCGATAACATAAATTCCTGCATCGGCTAATTTCTGCATACAATCATCGTGGTTCTTGGTCGGGTCGACAGCGTAGACGCGGATGACGTTGGTCCGCAACTGCTGGAGGTACGGGATATCACGTTCGCAATGAGAAACATCCGCCAGGGGATCAGTGTAGTGAGTGTTGTTAGATTGACCGGTACCTCCGGCTCCTCCAGCATTGTAGTCCTCTGGATGATAGTCAGTATCAAGTCATGGAAGAGTTGGAAGAGTTTCATTGTCCAGTATCCATACCCTGGTAGGCAATGCCACTGATGTAACTAGTCGAGAAATTAGCAACTGAAGCAGTTTCAAACAGTTTATTAACTCACAATTGAGTGCCATTGTTGGCATAGAAGAACTTGGATCCCTATGGAGTGACCTTGTTAGTTGCTTGAATGCCCCGAACAGTGAAGAAATACTTGCTTTGATCTCAATTTGTGGGACACTGGCGATGGCAACAGCCAACAGCAGGAAGAGTCCCGCAAGAACAGAATGAATTCGCATCTTAGCTGTATTCAAGTCAGTCTTGATGATTGCTAGGATAGATATGAGATGAATACCAAGCTGTTGAGATGAAAACTGGGGGATTTCTGTGTAACAGCTGGACGCGTTGTTTATGGAAGAAGGAAAAGGAAAGTGTAAAGAGAGAGAAACAAATATCCATGGGTACCACGTGCCACCTGGTCAGGTCCGACTGCCTACAATAACCTTGGAATATACAAAAGTGCTCAAGTGGGAAGCGACGAGGCGGTATCTGACCGCCTCATATTCTGCTTATTTTCCAGTAGTTTGGAGAGATATCGGTTAGTAATTTGAATGGCAGGGAGCATATATGCATGTATTAGATTGATTTCAATTATGAATCACAGCATCGAAACGCAAATCAACAGAGAAATATTATACGTCCTACCCCGAGCTTACTTCTCCTCGGTATATTCCCATCGTCTGTACTAGAATCGTGTACTGACAAGTCCCCAAACCCTCGCCTACAACAACAGAATAAGGCTCGCATCTGCTGGTTCTAGTAGCGCCCGGAGTGTGTCTTCTTCGGGTACTTGCAGTGGAGGATTTCAAAGTTGGTCTGCTTTATACCTAGGTACATGCCTTGCGTTTGTATCGATGTCTTCCTCTTGGCAGAGTCAAGCTTTTTGAATGTCCAGTGGAGTATGTATGTTGTACGTACATACATCCAGCTCCACCGGTCTGTAAAGCGATCTGCACCCGAGGTCGGCAAGATCCGACTTAGTCGATGACCCACACAGCTATTTTTATCGATTCATCTAGGGTAGAGCTTTGTCACGTGTACCATCCTCGGGCGGTCATCAAAGGCAAAATCCGACAAAATCCGAACTACTGCTGAGCAAACTTGCCTCCATTTTACATCTAATTTATCACTGAATTAAACTCATGTATCGATTGTTATAATCGTCAACAAGTCCTCTCTATAATTGGTAGTCCATTTGTACCTGTTATTCTCGCTCTTGTGGTCGGGCAGCGTGCTGAGCATCCGCTGTCTCCTAAGGTCGCGATGTACTTAATTCGAACGCCAGAGGTGCTTCCATTCCTTTTTGCCTTGGCTACGCCTTGACCGCAGGGTTTGAGCTGTCGTGCAGTGGGAGGCTAAAAATCCGAAGCTTGGCAATACAAGGCTGCCAATACCTATAGTAGTATGGTCGGTCTTGTCCATTACACGGTATACGGGCGGGAGCCTCAATGTGGTCTCGAGGGACATTCTGTTGATGGTGAATTGAAAATGATAAACGGGAAAATGCAAGACTTAATTGACATGCTATGCTAAACAACATAAACCGAAAAATAACAAAACTTCTGATGGTAGTTACACAGTATGTTCCTTGATCTTCGATCATATCGCTTTAGAATTCTAGCGAAATATGACATCCCACCAGGGGAAGTGAAAAAAAAAAAGGAAACAAGACAAGCAAGGAAACCCGTCGCCCTTCGCTCATTATCGTATTTCCAATTAGGCCGCAGCAGGTGGTGGTGTTGATGATCCTTGTTGCTGCTCCTGCTCTCGTTGCTGTCGCTCTTGTTCTTCCTTATCCTTTTTCCGCTCCTTTGCCTCCGTTTCCTCCTTTTTCCACGAGCCCTCATAGTGATGCGTCACAAGAGGATCTCCTTGATCCGTCGGGTTTCCGTTTTGAAGAGCGGCGAAAGAGACTCCGGGCATGACCAAAACATCACCAACCAGCTTGGGTCGTTTGGTGTGTGCATAATCGCGATCATCGACGGTCCTACCGAGCAATTGCTCGAGACTCTGCATGATCGCGATTGTCATAATCTTGGGTCCCGTCACGTTGACCACGTCCGAAAGCATTTCCCAGGTGATCCCTTCGATGCCCACGGCATTCGCTTGAGCAATGCCTTTCAATTTATTGATGACAGTGTCAACGATAACTCTCAGATTGCGCGAATCCTTCCGTCCGACAAATACCCAGTTGCAGAACTGGGAAGCAACTTCCGTACCCGGTCCTCGCCATTCGAAGTCGAATTCCAATCCGACAATCATGTCGATGTTCTCATTTCGGTATTCCAGGGGTACCCACTCAGAGACTTCTTTCTCGCACGTGGTGTCTAAATCTCCCCAAATTCCACCTTCGGCGAGAACAACCAAGTAACGGAAGAGATCTGCACGTAGGATCGCGATTGGAAGGGCTTCATAGACTTCGACGATATCCGGGCGGGTCTTAAAATAATGAGCGCGAACAAATGCTTCAGCCGACCGATCGGTCAACAGTTCTTGGCGCAAGGAAGGATTCTTGTTCGTCCAGCTGCCGGTCCATTCACGTTGATTTTCTGATAAATTATCAGACTTATGCCAGACCTTGTCTGGAAGCGTATAAGTGGGTGCAGCGGAAGGAGTAGAATGACTGTCGCTAGTTGAAGGTTCCTCTGGAGGTACTGATATTGATACCGAGGCCCCCGTGCCGGTTGTCCCAACCTCTGGAGACTGTATGGGACCAGAGACAGGGGTGGGTGTTTGTCTCCACGAGTAAAGATAACAAATGAGGGCAAATGGAATTATAAGGGCGACGGTTAAGCGCAAGGAGCGCGAGTTCTTTAAGTTGGTTAACATTGAAACGATGAAGAGCCTCAAAGGTGACACGAGGGGAGAACGTGTGGGTATATGGGAACATTTGAACTCGAACAAGAACATTTGAAATCAGCAAAACCCTACTCCAGGGCTCCGTAGTCAGCTAAATTTACATTAGCGTACGGCTGAGCCCCCACAGGATTTTCCGTAATTTCCGTCGCCCCACTAGGTGATCGGAGTGGCGTGGAGATGGATACATAATTATGAAGATTTGGAGGTTTGTGCCCTTATTAACCCATTGCCAAGGCGATCTTAAATAGGAGTCGAGAGTATCACGTCGGCTAACAGGATACATTAATTGGGCCAGCCATCCGACCAAATTAGATTGCTTAGACGCTCCTTATTGGTCCAGACCAAATTTAGCCAAATTGAGTGCACATGTGGAGATATAAACGGTGAAATTTCATACTGATACCGATACCTACTCTGTACGGAGCACTAACTACATAGTAGCCTCGTTCGTGTCAACTTAGTGGGGAAACAACCTAACTACTAGTCTATCTTGTATACTGATGCATATTATTCCAGTCAACCCCCTTTTTCCCCGGATTGGAATTCGACTTCGAATGGCGGGAATTAGATGTTCCTCACTCCGAAATGATTTTCGCTTCATCGTCGCGTTTTTGGTCATGTCTTACGCTTATCTTTCACAACGGAGATCTTTGGCCCTATGGAGTTCATGGCAGAACCACCGAGTTCAACAGCTCGGTGCAAAGTGAAGCAGGTTGTATGGGATGGTATTTGGGCCCGTCAACCATATTCAAGGACCGAGAGTTGAAGCTAATACCACGGCATCTTTATTGGGTGCATAATTATTTTTACATATTTGGTTCACTTCCTGCCCGCAAATACATTTTCTTCGTTTTCTGTTCCATGTCGTAAAAGACTTAGAAACATCACTATACATAATGCACCACAAGTATCAAGTCTGCTCGCATGTATTCTCCGCGTCAACATCCACACAGTGCGCAGCAAACTTACTCGACTTCCTCAGACGTTCCCCGTATATCCTCAGTACAGGCGACAGGAAGCAAAATCCAGTAGCCAGACTAGCCAGAACACACATGGCTTTATTCGGCCCCAGCCCACTAAACATCCGCCCAGAAAACAACGGAAATGAAGCCGCCAACATACAGCGCACAAGTCCCAGCGCCGCAAATCCACTAGCCGAGTACGACCGATAGCTGTCCGACATATATCCGACCAGCACGATGCCGAACTCGTTGATCGCGAACCCGGTCAGGAACAGCGGCACCACAGACGCAGAATAATGCACATGCACGGCGGGCGGGATCGTCCATGCAAACCACCACAGTGCAATCATTAGCACCGGTGCAGCAATGATGTACCCGGTTAGTTTGTGCTCGGGAATAACGCGTTCGCCACGCTGGCGCCGGCGTGCTGTTTTGCGGTACTCCAGGAAGCGGGTACCGAAGTTTGGAAGGAACCCGAAGCCGAGGGCTAGGAAGGGGAGACTAGCTTGAGTGGTTGTGAGGCCGAATGATTCATAAACCCCGGGCAGGATGTCTGTGAACAGGTAGATGAGTCCAGTGGAGATGCCGCAAACGATTGAGACTGCTGCGACGATGGGCTCTGTGAAGAGGAGCTGGACTGGTCGGAAGGCGAATTGGCGCGCGAACGACCGGAGGTCTAGAACCTTGTCTGGGTTCAATGCTTGGAGAGAATGGTCGCCAGTAATGCGCCGCAGGTGTCGAACCTCCTGTGTCAGGAGGACAGTTGGGCGGGATTCACGAATCGCGAGTAGCAGTATGGTTAGGATTCCGGTGACTACGGCGGCCACATAGAAAACCCATTTCCTATAACGATCTGTTAGTCTTTTGGTCTCGATCAGTGTACAGACTGTCTTCGGGTTGGGACTGTACTTACCACCCCCAAACAGCAGTGATATATGCACTCATCACCGGCCCCACTGCAATGCCCAAATTCGCCATGGCCATATACGGCAGCGTAAGCCATATCATCTCCTTAGTGTCAAACATATCTTGCATACTGCCATTTATGACAGCGCTCGGGACCGCGGACAAAAAGCCTGTGATGAGGCGCCCTATGGCGCCTGCAGCAGGTAACTCCGCTGCCGAAATCAACACGCAGAATATACTGTACAATGCAGTGCTGCCCACATACAGCTTTTTTCGACCGTAGCATTCCGAGTAAGGAGGTAATACTATGCTGCCAATGCCTTGAGCGAGAAGATATCTTTTTGTCCCATCTGGTAAGCATTTCCCGTACCATATTCATACCGACAGAGAAGTACACTCACGTCGAGATGTATATAAACACAGACAGGGTCTCGCCAATTCCAAAGTGGTGCTGTGCATTTCTGGCAGCTGTGGCCTGCTTATAAGTTAGCATTTAAGATAAATGCAATGTAGATGCGATAGCCTATACCCCTGACGTGCTCACTGCAGTCCTAATTCGCAAGAATGGTTAGACTCATCGACTATCAATACCTGAACGGGAAACCCACGTATAAAATTCCAAGAAGATGATAATACTAGCATCATACGCCTTCCTCGAACTGCTCCAATTCCGTGGATGACGCGGGTTCATGGCATCCCAACCGACGAGATTCTTCTCATCTCCAGTGCGCTTCAAACCTTGGATTTTGAGGGCTTGGTTTACCTCTAGTCGTGTTTGAGGAGTTGGGATGATCATGATGGTTACTGAGCCAAGGATTGAGGTTAAGCTTAAATGGACCCGGGCAGGAAAGGAAATTTATAGGATTGAGTCCGGGCATTCTTTAATTGAGTTTCTCTATGAGCACATAGGTTTCGGAAGTCCTAGAAACATTAGCTGAACAGCAGGAAAAACTTGGATGACTCTGGTAGATCTTATAGATACATGCAAGGGATGATAATAAGAATAAGGGTGCTGAAGTCTTTGACCCACCGCGAGGACGTAAGCTCATAACCCGCATAAGAGTAATAGCTATGTTGATCTTACCATCATCATATAATCTCCCTTGTTGATCATATACATTCTCAACGCTTAAGAATGCGAATTAGCAACCGGGGTTTGACTGGTTCTTTGCCGTTAATCCACATGCGATCGGAACATTTGCAGAGGGGCATATTAGTTATGCAATTGAAGGATCTGCTTATGACCATGGCTAAGCTTTGTATGCAGGATCATTAAGACCGCGGGTGGCTGTATACTTATGGCGATCCATATTTATTGTTTCAAGTATACATATGCCTGGATACTTTCACTTATACCATTGTCATGCAAAGTCTAATAGAAACAGTGTCATATCATGGTCTACGATGCATATCCTAAATATATCGTTGTTGACTTCTCTAGCCTTGCACAATCGCGACATTTTTATTGGGCTTAAGCAGCAAGGCCTTGAAATAATAAATCAAATACCCCATCGAACGGTGTTTTCTTTCCCCTTTTATTTATTTATTTTTCTTTCCTATCCCAGTTTCCATTAGATTCATCATTAGATAATGGTGGACCTAGGAAACACTAGGGATTGTACTGTCTCAGAAGAGGTCAATCATCAACACGCTCTTTTCAAGCCACAAGTATACCACTCTATAGTATCACAACAAGTGGGATAAAGTCCAAATCTCGGCCTCTTGCTTCAAGGACCTAACAGCCGCTTATTACTTGCTGTATTAAGTATATTCAAGATTCTATCTTGGAGCCTATTGTCCGGTTAAAATCAACGGCTAAATCAACGATGTTGGCATGGTAGTATATAATCCCAGAGTACCAAGCCCTTCCAATCTATGCTTTCACACTTAACCTGCTCTACCATACATTCATTGACAGAAAAGAAATACTAACACAAAATATTAGAAGAGAAAACGCTTTAGGCACCCTGGGCACAAATTCTATAGAACTTCCTCGACATATTCTTACTGTAGATTCCGATAAATATTCGCACACATGGAGATAGGGCGATATCTACGGGCGACGGAGTATGCCACGCAGGACTTTGGTCATATTGATCAATATTGTTACCGTTTTCCCTCCTTTCTTTAGATTAATCAAATATGCTATACTAGATAAAAGGCTGATAATCCGGTTCGATCTATAAGTATTAGGACTTAACTTAGGCGGTGGTATCCCCGGACCCGGGGGCTCACTGGGGTAGCCCAGGAGATTTCACCTCCGGGGCTCTGGCGCCCCGGCACTCCAGTCCTCAACAATGGAATGGGTTGAATAATACCTAGTCAATCATTGTCAGCTACTAGCCAATAGGACAAATTCTTCGTGACACACCTCAGCGCCCGTTGGGATCTATGACTGGGACCACCAGATACAAGCTGCAGGTCAATTCGACCTTGGTCACTGGTGAAACAAAGAGCCTGGTGGCATTAATTGGTTTTTCCCCTGGTATTTAAGTATGGGGTCGCATCGTCAAGTCGGCTTTGAATCGATTCGACTCGATCGTATGCAAAATCTGTTCCCAGATCACTGACAGTTTTGTTACATGTAACAAGCAAGTTTGCTACACTTACCGCTCAATACGACTAGCAATATGCCGACTGTAAACTTGCTGGAATACCTTAACTCGCGAACCCAGGTGGATATTGACACATACAGTGCTGAAGGTTGAGGATCCTTTGACGTGTGTTAGACAGAAGACTAATGAAGGTTTAATGTCAGCTTCCAAAGAAATTGGACACTTCCAAGATGCAACGGGAAATCAAGTATGAGAACATATTCAAATGTACTGTTGGTTGTGCTAATTAGACAACAGCTTGAGATGCAAGCGGAGATTGTCAAGCCCAGCAGAAGCGCCGTGCTGAAAAGATCACTAGCGTTGGCAACCACGATCCATCCACAATTTGCCAATCTCAGCTTCGAGGAGCTTGCTGTTGAGGTGGTGGTAAGTGTTCGGAAAATGGAGTGATGCGGATATCGGAATTTGACCTGTCTAGGGAATTGGACTAGCCCTCGAAGTGATCCAAAATGTTTATGGGAATGTCCATGTTATGATCAATCCAAGCTATGCCTACAATACTGAGGCAATAGTTGAAAATGCCCAACGTAAAAGGTACCCCTCAAGACCTACACCAAGAAGAGATGTTAATTTACGTACCCCAGGATTGCATCTTATCTGCCAAATCGTTGACCCCGACTTTGACACATCTCGCCTGGTCACCAAGATACCAACGACATGGGAGGGAATGCAAGCTGCACGCCAGCTCAAACAAAGCGGAATAAAGACTTTGGCCACGACTCTCTTCTCAATGGAACAGGCGATCCTTGCGGGCGAAGCCGGCTGTATATCGATTTCACCGTTTGTACATGAGCTCAAAACCGAGACTTACAAGGGGTGAGTGAGAGGTATCGGCGAGTATTGGGTGTATCTCTAATTCTTTGGCAGATACAAGGACAGCAACCCAATACTTGGTGTCTGTGTGCAAGCACAACAGTTCTATCGTCAGAACTCTATGCCCACACGTGTAAAAGCCTGTGTGACACTAAGCATCGATGAGCTGATTATGCTCGCCGGGGTCGACGCACTGACTATAGCACCAGCGATTCTGAAAGAACTCGCAGCTATAGAGAGACCGCAAGAGGAGTTGGAGAGTATGTCCTTGTTTGCGAAAACCGCCAAAGCCACCGAGCCTGCCAGCTACCCCTCGTATATCGATTCCGAGAGTCAATACCGGGTTCAGTTCGCTGCAAGTGAGGGTGGAAAGGCGCAGTTTAAGACAGCACAGGTAAGAATAATTTTTCAGCTTGTATCTTTTGCCCAATAAAGACTGACTAATCTCTAATGCAGGCAATTGCTCTGTTTTGTGATGCTCAAACCGCGGTGGAGTTGTACGTCAAGTCTCAATTGGAGGTCTCTTCTTACACTCCGATCACTTTATAAAGTAACATTCGCGAGGTACTGAGAGTATGATGTCAAATTATAGAGACTCGGTCTGTCAGTCTTGAGTTGTTGCTTGTTCGCTACTATTTTGCTTCTTTTGCTTCACTGCGGCATATGCCGTCGTGTGAAACCTCAGGGCACCTAGCCAACAACTCGAGCTTGGCGGATTGGCCTTACTGTAACTATAACTCAGTAATTGGGCATGCTCAGAACAAGATCTAGGAATTATACTATATTGTCTAGGACTGATCATGACTCTAGGGCATAAATAGACACACAAACTATCATCTCCGCCCGCTTCTTGAGATTCCTTAAATATGCTCCCATCTTCCATAACCAGGATTATTGAATGACTAGCGATCTATAGCAATGAACCTGTTGAGGGCCTTTTTATAGTTGTAACAGCAGCCTATAACACAAGGCTTGTGTTGAAGCGGGTTCATAGATGCGGCCCGCGCCTGGCCCACTTCGGACACTAGTATGTATTGGGTAATGATATCCACTACCTAAGTTAAGGTGGGTGCATGTATACTGGGTGAAGAAAACACTATGAAAATTCTAGATATGTAATGTCTCATTCTAATCAATGCTCCGGGTACCGGCGTTTGCTATTATAATCCAAGTCGTCCATCTGGATGGTATCTTTCTGTATGAATATTTTCAAAGTTCAATGTTTGTACCAAAACCACCAGGATCCAAATGTCAATAAACAGCAAGAGCGACCTCGGGATGTTCCGAAACGGAAGGTGCATTCCCCAAAATGCCTACAAGGAGAGATTTACGAGCACGTAGAAGTTCATCTTGTAAACATCCCATGTCCAAATGTTCTTATTTGCATGTCCGCGTCTCCGAAGGGGACATCGAGCTGGATCTCCAGGTGGTTTCGCACAACCATATCAACATGGTCAAATGCAGAATGTGGATGGTGCCAGGGAGCAAGCCCAAGGCAAGGCTCAACCCAATATTTGATGTCAAGGTCGCCCCTGGCTAACTTGAGGTACCGCAGGCCCTTCACCAGGACCAACTACAACTCCTGTTCGAGATCTGAGACGGAGATCTACAAGTATTTCGCGTCGGCTCCGGCATCGGTTCTCAAGAGAATCTAGGCAGTCCGGCGAACACCGCCCCATTTTTCCCTTCTCGCTCAAGCCAAAGCCAAATACTCCTAAAGGAACTGAGGAGCTCTCAATGGTTGGGGACATGGGAAGCAGTCTAATGAACGAACGAGGCTACGACAGTGATGCCCAGTGCATTGGGAGTCCTCAGCATTCCGATCATATGAAAGCGTCACCCAGAAGCCCGGCGGTTCGCAGAATGGGGTTACGTGATCTAATAGAGCACAGTCGTGAGCGAAACGACTTGGAGATGTGGGCGGGTTCCGCAAGCTATGATCAACCCGACTCCCCGGGAACTCCCTTTGGGATGCATTATATACCCACGCCAACAGGAAGTTTGAGGGGGCACTCAGCCCATCCTAACTCTGCAACCGAAGGCACAGGTAGCCAGTCCGTGCCTTCATTCAACAATGGGCGGTCGGGCGATCAAGACACGTTCACGAAAGCTCTCCCAAGTCTCCCTGCCAGTCAAGAAGAATCAGCTCCAGCAAGCCAAGATTGTCTCCGATCTCGAGAAGGCTTCATAGGCAGCAGCCGTGAGAATCTTCAAAATCTTGTGCCTAACTGGACTCAGTACGTGGGATCAAATCCCAACGATCGTCGCGCAGCATCTTCAGCGTCGCTAGCCAGGGAAGATCGGGGCATTATGGTTTCGAAAACACGACAACAAACAAGCTCTCCCAGGACACACTCTGAGACCCGAGTACCGCATCTTGGTGATCTAGACCTTTCGCACAGACTCGCAGGGACAAGCATGGGGTCCGGGCCGCCATCAACTAACCCATCCATGTTGGAACTGCCACGTGCGAATAGGTATGGGCCACAAATGGCATCACAAGAGAACTTTCAATCTCATGAGAAATCTGGAACATCGGAAAATGTGGGATCGGAGTCCCAGAAGCAAGCTACGTCTCATCAACGAGACGCGTCCTCTTTCTATTCGCATCAAAGCAGTAACCCTTCACATGGGGCATCTGCCGTTCAATCCCTGAAAATCCACGCTGCAAATGCAATGGATAGTTTACCCAATATCCATGCACAAATGGCAGTTGAGACTGGTTCCGTCCATAATGAACGGGAACCAGGTGGCGAGGTTGTGAAAAGCGAGTTTGTTGAGCAACTTGATGCGGCAAATTGGGGAACACCCCAGGTTCAAGGCACTTCCAATGGCGCCAGCGGTGCGGGTCCACATCGCAGAGTCAGTCCTGGCTGGATGACCGGGGGCCGACGAATGGGCTACGGGTATAGCTTGGTGGATAATGCTGACGATCTCCCACCAACAACTGGAGGGAACAGCAGTCCATTCCCAAACGGGGAGTGGCACAGGGACACTTCGGGACCCAGGTCTGACAGCCGATGGTCTCCTATGAACACGAGTCCTACAAATACCAAAGGGGAACCCATTTTGACACCAACGATGTGGGCCAAAATGAAGAGCCAATCAGTTCGAGGTAATCGTCACGCACCGCTGGCGGTGGATTTGGCTGGTGAAGGAATGGCTGCAGAGGAAGCCCGCCATGGAAGTTCAATTCGCCCGCAGCACATTGAGTCGCCAACTTCTGCAAAGACGCCTACTTCTGCAGCCAGCTTCTATATCGAAGACGTGGATGAGACGTTCTTAAGTCGATGGGCGAAGGCCAGCCGTTCCACACGTAAACAACCACAAGCAAACAAGTACCACGATTCAGCCCATGGGCGCACTGTCTCTTCTCCGGATGCTTCACCACTTGGTGAACGCCGCTCCTCGGTGGATCAGACTGACTACCGACCCTCCGTGTACTTCGATCCGTCGAATGACAGGAGTGCAGACAGATTGAATAGAGTACCTTCCCGCTCACGTAGTGGACGTTGGTTATTAAAGTTCTCCAGAAACAGGGAAAGCAAGAAACGCTCGAACCTCCCTGCAAAAGCAGCATCTCAGGAAGAACCATCTCAAGAGTCGCCAGTACAGTACGAAGAGCGTCCGTCGAGTGATCTAGGACGAGCAGATTCTACCAGAAGCGATGCAGCAGAAGAGCTCGCGAGTGCGTATCAGGAGTGCATTGGGATGCCTGGGGCGTTTTATGGAAGCCGGTGGGCGAGCCGAACAAGTCTGGTGGTGGAAGCGGAGTGACGAAGATGCACAGCAACAATCATCGCATTAGTAACGAGGGTATATTGGTTGAACAAGCACACGAATACTGTTATCGAGGCTTCCGGGGCCAATCATTTTGTTATTATTACCCGCGGGGATGGAGTTGGTTTAATTATGAGTATCCATGGATGCTTCTCAATCAGGTGTCATTAATCGTACAGAAATATGGGTAATTGATCCCTAATACATCTTACACTTCTCAGTGCAGTTCATTACCAGTAAAGAAGCAAATCACCTATCTCCTCTGCCGCTTGTTGCTCTTGTCGCTTGCGCCACTGAGCACACTAGCAGACCGCTTGTGATTACCATCCCTTGTTGAGCACCAGTCCCCTGTGTGTTCTGTGGGGCAGTAGAATGACCCAAAACGCCAGCATCGCCGTCTTCAGTCTCTTTCTTCACATGGGGATGTCCGGGGTCAGCACTTGGCCCCGTGATACCAGCAGCTTCTCGTAGTTTGCGCTCGCGCTCCATTTTCGCGGCTTCAAGTACACGGATCTCACTTTCAACTTTTTCGGACACCTTGCGCGCGTCGAGAAGCATGTTGACAGACTGAATGAGTTTCTCGAAATCCTTGCATACACGCTCAGTAGGCATGAACAGGCGCACAGGGATCTCAAGCTCGGATAGAGCATTGGCCAGTTTCTGCGTTTGCACGTTGGACTTGGCCTGCGTGAGTCGCTGCGCACGGTCGCTGCGGAATTGCACGCCTGCGGAGACACGCTCGTGATGCTGGACGCCGTACTTTGCTTCCTCCGCTGGGGTGAGCGTGCGTACCATTTGATTGATCTCCTTTGATGCAATAGCTCCCTTCTTGCTTGCGGCCTGTGACACGGGGGTCTCGGCTCGGCCTAGGCCACCTGCGGTAGTTGGAGTCTGACCGGCAGGACTTGGGATGGCACCATCGCCGAGGATGGAGCGGCGTTTCTTGCTCTTATCGGCTTGCAGTAGAGTCTGCAAGAGCTGGGAAAGACCCGCGCTGGACTGATACATTGTGGTGTTGCCGACGCTGATGGGAACCTCGAGGCGAGAGTAGAGTTCTCGGCGTTCGGTGATGAAGTTCTGCTCGTTGCTTGTGATGCGCTTCAATTCTTCGAGTAGCATTGCCTCCTCGCGGACCTCGTCGGCTGTGCGGTTGAGCTGAAGGGCGGCTAGTTCTTTACGGTCGCGCTCTCGGTCGGGGTCGAACTTGAGCATCTTTTCGTGTAGATCGAACTCGGCCTCAGACATCTCTGAGGGTGGGTGTTCTAGTGAGAGCATTGTTGCAGCAATGTAATAGTATCGCGCTTTCATCTGCTCCATTGTCCGATGGTGTTTCGCAGGAACAAGGGCATTCGCATCCGGCTGTGTGTCCATTCGTGGTTGGTAGTCATAACGATCTGCGATCAGCACCCAGCGAATGTCGTATTCCGTGACGAGATCCACCAAATAATCTGTTTCCTCGCGCGACCAGTCATCACTTTGAAGATGTCGATTGTACTCGTCGTCTGTGTACCGACGGGGCAAGCGCGGTTTGACGTTGTACTTGGCGAAGGCATATTCCTGCTCTGGCAGTTTCGGTACGTCCTCTTTCTCTTCTTGCTTGGGCTGATCCACTTCCATCTGGGATTCTGAGGGTGCGGGTGCAGGTGCGGGAACAGGTGGTCGCGCCGACTCGTGTTTTCTCTGCCAGTGGTTCAAAACCAGGCCGTCCGAACGGGCATTGTTCGTGAACGGTGTCATGCTCCTATATAGGATCCAATATCAGTATGCATTCGGGATCTCCAGATAGCCGCGTCTTCAACATACCATGGTCGAACGCGCAGCTTGTTCATCCATTTTGGACGGCCCTTGTACTTGTTCTCATTAATGGCGATTGGTGGCGCCCTTTCGCCCAGTAGCGCGTACAATTCACGGGTAATGCCCTCTGCAACGGGAAACTGTCAGTAATCTATGCCATTCATAATAGAGCGCATTACACCTACCTGGTCGCTTTTCGACCACCTTCTGCTTCTTGTGTGGTCTGGGTTGCCCTTCTGCGGGCAAATCCAGCATGTCGCGAACATCGGCCGCGGCCATATTGACGGTTCGATCGGAGTGATCTGCCTAGACACGGCACGAAGGGGGATTTCTTCGGTCTTCGACGATTAAAGATTTATTAAACGGCCACAGAGAGATAAAAGCAGAATTTGTTTGATGAAATAAAGACTAGTGAATGTCGAAATTGAAGATCACATCGACAGAGGCTTCCCGGTGGAAAGGGAGGCATTCCAGAGATGGTAGGCGGTGAGGTGCCACGGTCCCTGATGTTGACACCTTCACGGAGAGTAGAACTTGGCCGTGCGACTATCCAATTGCCCATTTCCTCATCATGGCTTTCACCGGGACATCCTCGTCATGGCTGGCGTCAGCATTGACTCTCCTCTCCTTCTTTTCTCTCCTCCTCCCAACGAATGCCCTGTACTTCTACATGGAGGGCCGGCAAACAAAGTGCTTCTTCGAGGACCTACCTAAGGATACTCTAGTGGCCGGTATGCGCCAATCTCCAGAGCCTTCGCGATGGACTTTTAAACTAATATATTGTTAAACCATAAATAGGCCGTTTCGAGACGGAAGTCATCAACCCCCAGAGCGGCAACTACGTGATCGACCATAACTTGAAGATGCTCATCACCGTCGACGAGACCTTTGACAATGACCACCGCGTCGTGTCCAAGCGGAACAGCCACTCTGGTCGATTCCACTTCTCTGCCGCGGATGCTGGCCAGCACAAAATCTGCTTCACACCTGAGACGGATGCCTCGTCGGGCTGGTTGTCCAACTCCCCAGGCGCCGTCAAGGTCACCGTCGACCTTGCCATTGGTGAGACCAGCAAGATCGAGACTGAGGACAAGGACAAGATCAAGGATATCGTGCAGCGGGTCAAGGATCTGAACAGCCGGTTGCAGGATATTCGTCGTGAGCAGGTGTACCAGCGGGTAAGGATTACCCAATATCCAATCTATAGCTAATGTCTCTGTGGATGGTTGAAGCGGACATACTAACGTTTTGCTTTTTTCAGGAACGTGAGTCTGAGTTCCGTGACCAGTCTGAGACCACCAACTCGCGTGTCGTGCGCTGGACTCTGATCCAGCTCGCCGTTTTGTCCGCCGCATGCGCCTGGCAGCTCTCCCACCTGCGGTCATTCTTCATCAAGCAGAAGTTGACTTAGATGCCGCGTTGTCTTATTCCCTACAGCATATCTTGTTTCTTATGCCTTGCATCTTCCTTCCACTGCTGTGGTCACGCACGCCGGTTTACGTGAATATTGATGATTGGTGCTTACGTGCGTTGTTACGCTGTTTCTCTGGCGAACAGTGGATCTTTAAATTCTGGTCGGAGGCATTTCGACTTCTGGAGGTCCCTTTGTGAACTCGTTCGGCCACACGGCCAGTGTTTCGACAAAAAAGGGTGCGGAGTGCTTGGAGCATGGTCAGATGTCGATCTTGATAATGGATGTAATGATATCTTTTCTTCTATTCCCTTGTGCCTCGTAGACCATTAAAAACGAAATTTGCCCACGCCAACTACAGTCACTGGGGTCAACATCGCATATGGCCTACCTAACCCAGAGGGGATACCCTGAAACGCTGGAGAGCCATGTGGGATATATTTACATGGCTGATCTCGAGATTGAGGAACTCAGTTAATCGTTGCACTAAATATACGGATGATACAGCTGGGAATACGAGTACCCTCATGTCGAAGGCTGCAGTCGAGTCATTCCGCACTCGGTTTCAGTAAGCGCTCGCGATACCGATGAGCCTCAAAGATCGACATCGAGCATCTTGGCAAGGTGACAATAGAATTTGCCAGCGGCTATGATGATTTTTTGATTGGCAGTAGCGGTGCCTCAAGTAAGTCCTTTAATTGTTGTTCGTCCCACATTAAGCTTGGAAATATGGCCTTTTCTTAGACTGGCTTAATTGATTGGCCGTGAGATGAGTTCAGGTGCATGCGATGTGACGGGCAGGCCATTTGATCTTCGCTCGCCAATGTGATGATTCCATTGTGCATTAACAAGATTCTGCCATCGAGGTATAAAGGTTCGTCATTTCTCAATCTCGGAATCCTCTCAAAACAGATTGTCAATTTCGAACCCGATCCCTTAAGTGAACTACCCTATTGGGAGACTTCTATATACCGTCCTTCTTGGCCAGCACTTCAACCGGGAGCAGAGGCAGTCCCACCTAGTCGACTTGTGACCAAGTACACACTCTGCTGCACGAAATAGAATCCTGACTCTGGTACGTAATGATGGTGAAGACAGCATTTGTGTCATAGCTAAAAGTTACAAGAGAATTTCACTTATCACCGATGTTACCCTCATGGGACTCTGGGAGAAGGCCCAGGTACAATCTTCCAGCGAACGGGTATCGGTGAGGCTCTGGTTCCAGTTGTGGAACAAGCACCTCTTCTCGGCGAAGGACTGGGTTGTGTCCCAAGAGAGACCTCCTGAGGGCAGTGGCCGTCAGCTCGGGGATATTATCATCGAATATCTGGGTGAAGACAAAGGCCTTACGGTGCTTGCTTTCCATAAAGTAGAGCCACCGAATGCGGGGCCTCAAGATGTTGAAGAGGCCGAGGGACAGGCATTTGATGCTTGTATGAGGTATCTTGGAGAGCACCCCGCCTTGCAATATGTTTACACCTTTATATCATTCGGAACGAAGGTTAGAGGATGGCGATGTGCTCGAGATGACCATCACCTATTCCCTCTATTCGGCTTCAAGGCGTTGGCTGAACGTACTCAGTACGTCGAGGTACACTTCTCAGAGGCTCAGCTGATCAAACAAGCTGTCCAAATGATGAGAGCTTTGCCGTCAACTCTCTGAATAGAGCATTGGAAGTATACTATGTTGTTTGTTCCAGGTGGTATGATTGAATCAATTGAATATTATTTTCAGCCTGACATTACTCGTTGTGACAGTAAATCAATCACATCATTTATCACGTATGGTTATCACGTCACCAACATCACGAAACCACCATACGATACTGCCAGCTCTTGGCAGTCTTTGCCATTGCCCTGTCATTAAATCAATCCCAGAGTCATCTGTGCCACCGCGGATGTCCTTGATGTAATCCCTTCTACCAACGGTAGCTTTTTCAACGTACGTAGGTTGGAGGATCTCCTGGCTTGTATCGCACTCCCACCGAAACTGTCCGAGAGATTCAACATGCTCATCACTGAAAAATAGAAGAAGACCCAATATCGGATGGTGTGGTTTGTGCTGGTCCCTGTAGATTTGGATTCTGATGAGGCCATTGAGTGAAGCTTTTGTCATATACCAGGTGTTTGCTACCCCTCGGCCCGGAGGAACTGCTGCGGCTCAAGACGGGTGTCCATGCGTAGCAGATCTAAGGCTCCACCCTGGCTTGAGTCATTGCAGGTAACTCCAAAGTCAGTAACATGATCGTACTCTGGGTCAAGTGTGTCATGGAAGACACCCGAGACAGGGCCATCGCCATTCTTGATCAGGGGAAGCCATTCATATAGGTGATATATCCATTGATGATATGAATTGGACATTGAGGCCCAAATGTTATGTTTCTTCCGAAGGATGTTTGCAGCTTTTTCCGGTCATTCATTGAAGCAAAACAAGATAGGCGGGACTTACAACTAATACTGGATTTAAAGCCGGCCCACGACAGGCTTTGTACTTCCGAACCCAAGCTGCTGTAATGGACTCTTGTAGATTTAACGGAAAGTAGATCCACTGCTTAGGGCTCATAGTCACGCGTTGAGCCATCAGACTGACAAACTGCTTGAATTCTGTCGATATTCCCGAAAACCCGTGGATACCGATCATCGCGGAATTGGCGCAACAGACAAGAAGACCTTTAATATGGACATCGAGTGACAAATGGTCTAACCGAGGCTTGCTGCGGGCGTTATAAACGTTCCATGGGTGGAATTTTGGCGGGAATGGAGAGCTCCAAAAGCAATTGGGTGGAGAGTCCAAAGACAAATCATTTGGAATAAGCTGAATACTTCGAGCGAAAAGACCCTGACCATGTTAGCAATTATTCAATCATTGAATATCCGTTATTCATGCACCAGAGCGCACTTGGATCTCTTTAGCAGGTCCCTTCAGGTCGAAAATCTCGTACCATGGCGAGCCGTCAGGTTTGGGGTTTGAGTTATTATCCAGCAATTGTATTCCACGTAATCCAATAGAGTCAAGCGACACAACAATTTGACAATCGTATCAGGAACGTTCATACGGTATACACTTGTAGTAGCTGTCGGTATCAGTGGTGTGTCGCTCAGCCGTGACACATAATGGATACCTCGGTAAATCGTTTTCAGTATCCAGATACTTTGCGTAAGCTTGAGCTGAATATACCAGGGTTCGTGATGACTCCTGGATTGTTCAAGCAGACGACGACTTTCGCTAAGCACGTTCAAATACCAACATGGGGTAATGAGGTCAGCGATCATTAATCCTATCTCCACTGGTAACCGCACAAATAAATCCGGTCTGAAAACAGGTTGAGTGATTCTTCTCGTGTGTTCACTAACCAACCCTTCCAGGGTAGTCGCGATTTCTCCACGCTTTTCATTTGGGCATTCATAAGAAGGCCTGATGGCATCAGCAAACCTCCCTAAATTCGAAGGAAGGTTTTTCTGCTGGCTCATAACTGCTCACTAGAAGACCATAGCACAGTGCATGAAACCAAACACGTGGATATGGCCTGCTATGGCAGAGAAAGCATTCAGATATGCACTCTGGAACTAAAAGCTTGTTTTGACTCAAGTCTATGAACTGAATTAGACGAGCAAAAGTAGGGAAGGGAAATGACCTACCAAGGATTTCCGTTCCAGGAATTGGAGCTTGTCGACACAGCTAGCATGAAGACCTAGAGACATGGATACCTTGTACATGGGCCATTGCTGGATAGTAGGAAATCGTCAGTCACAAACGAAGGAAACAGAAACGAAACGCTGTGCAAGGTAAAATGGAGAAAGACTGTGATTCATTCCGAGCAAAGCCCTCACGGAGAGAGAGAAGAAGAGACAAAGGAAGAGAGAGAGCTAGCTGACTATCTAGTGAGATGCTTCCAAGGTTGTCCATTGTGGCCTCAGGCATCCAACAAACAGCGATATACTGCCTACTCTGACCGCCAGCTAAATTCAGTTGCCACAACAACGGGCCCACAGGGTAATCGTTGTTCCGAAGTATATTAGAATTAAGTCAGTTCCACGGGACTTGAAATGTGTTGCTCTCAAAATATAAATATGTAAGTATGGGCTAATCAATGACTTAGCAGTGTGTGCGTTGGTGCTTTATAAATCAGAGAGAAATGAGTGTCAGATACAGCAAATGACGCTAGTAGGTCAGATTCTTGGAATTACATACTACCAGGGAGATGATGGAGGAAAGAAACTCCTTTAATTTGTAAACTATTCTATATATAACATTTAATGATCAAAGCTACTGGATTGAATTGCTGGTGTAGGTTCAGTTATAGGCTGCCCAGAGCGGAAAGATTACAGCTAGGAGTCAAGTCTCAGAATGTAACATGCTCATTAAATGACTATATGTGCAGCGATCGCTAGTGATGTATCATCAATCATTGTGTCCAAAATGGGAATAATAGACATAAAGGGTGGTAACAAAACGATGATGGTATATGGCAGTTGAAAATGAAGGCCGCTGACTCAATGCATGCCCTAAATAGGCCCCTGGGCCAAAGAAAAAAAAAGCAACTGGGGGAATTGTACATGGAGAAAAGATCCACATCCAGTGGGTATATAGTGGTCTGGACATGGAAATCAAAGAAGAAAGCAACATCAGGTTCAGACGATGGGTCTAGTAGTTATACTAGAATTTAGACGATGGGGTTGGGATTACCACCGCAGAATTCGAGAATCAACCGTTCGAGGTCAGAGAGTTTGTATGGCTTCGTCATATAGCCTTTGATTCCCACTCTGGAGGCGCGATTCAATGCCTCGTCACTAACATCGGCACTCACAGCAAGAACTGTGGGAGGTGGCGGCGTACAAAAAGAGTTCGGAATTGGATCCATTTCCATGGAGTCAGGGCTGTTGGGGTTCGGTCGCTCAAAGGCAATATTTTGGTTCCGATGGTTGTCAACCATCTGGAGGATTCGTGAAGTGGCTTCATATCCGTCCATTTCAGGCATCCAGAGGTCCATCAAGACGACATCAATCGGTTTCATTCTTGCAGCCAGAGGTGGCTGGTTGATGACACCTTGCATCGCATGTTCTGGATCGAGACCAATGTCAAGGACAGTGGAAGGCTTTGACGCAGAGAGAATGCCTTCAACGATCTGGACGGCTTCTCTGCCATCGGCCGCTTCAAGTACGTCGCGGTAGCCAAGTTTGCGTAGCATGTTCACCAATACGCGCCGGTTGATTCGATTGTCTTCGGCAACGAGAAAGCGCAGTGGATATTTCTCTCCAAGCTTCTTGTCATATGCATCGCCGGAGATACGCGTTCGATGGAAACGGGTTTGTGAGGAGGGTCGCAAAGGTGTTGGGCTTTGAGACATGTTTTCGTCGGTGGTACACGGTGTCGGCTGTTGCAGCTGACAGTTTTGGGGAAGGATAAATGGGGAATTAGAGGAAGAGGGATCAGACAGAAGGCTGCTGACACTGCCCTGTCGTGTTTGGTCGGTGGTACAGGTAGATGGCGTCGAAACACTCTCACTGGGAGTGGCAGGGCGGAGTTCAGTTTCACGTTGGTTTACTGGGACTCGAATTCGAAACTCTGTACCACGCGTAGGACCGGAAGTCGACGAACGCACACATGTCAAGTCACCGCCCATTTTGCGAGAAAGGCCCTTGGCCACGAGGAGACCGAGACCCAGGCCATCTTTACTTCTTGTGGTCGATGCATCCTCACGAGCAAATGGCTTGAAAAGGTTGGGTAGGAATGCAGCGGGGATACCCGGGCCGGTATCGCGGACAAGAATAAGGACATCATTCCTCTTGGGGTCAATAGTTGCGCAAACAGTGATGGTGCCGTTGTTGGTAAATTTAATTGCATTTAGGAAGACGCACGAGATTAGTTTGGCCAGATCACGGTCATCGGCAAGAAGGGTCTCGGGTAATGAAGGGTCTACAGACCAGTCCACAACCTGGGTGAACAATTCCCCATTCGAGGACCGCGACCGAATCTCAATCCTTTCACCAAACTCGGTGGCATTGCTAACAGCAGAATCCGGTCGGCCACCAACGTGAAGAGACTCGTTGATTACCAAGCGCAGAAGATCTCGCAATTTGGTAAAACGCAAAGCAGAACCCCTCAGGTTCACATTGATGCCCTCGAGGAGTAAGTGAGGTGCGGATCGTCGAGCTGCGAGAGACGGGCGTGGATCAACCATGTTAGCCATCACAGCCTCAAACTGGCGAACTGGGATAGCATGTACGATCTGGTCGCTTTCGTGGACAGCATTCTTGACTTCTTCGCTGCGGGGCGAAAGCTCTTGCCGCGACGAAGCCGCACGGAGTCTTTGCTTGCGTACTGGTCGGGTATTCATGTCTGGTGGTAGGCTCCGCCGCCGTTTGTACGGATTCACAGCGATATTCTTTCCTTCAAAAAAGATGCTCGGGCGGGTTTCGGGTATAGTAGTTGGGACTGCGAGACCACCCAGTATATCGGGCTCCTCCCGGAGTGGTGTTTTGGGGACTTGCATGTTGAGCTCGTATGCATGAACGACATTGTCGGCGGCTTCAACAGCACGTCTCGCGCTATCTTGAACCATCTCAATCCCCTCCTTGAGAGATTGAAAAATCCCTCCCGATTTGACAGGGGCTTTACTCTCCATCGCCTCGCGCACTGTAGCGTGCATGACATCAAGCATTCCCACCACACCCTGCATTGGGGTCCTCAGCTCATGGGACAAGCTTCGGGCGTAGGGTTTGAGGGGGTGGGAGTTGAAATCAGCGGCTTCATGGAAGGCGGCAGTCTGGGGATTGTGGAAGTCGGACGTATTTGTCGTTGGGGAATCTAACACTGCATCTAGGATTTGTTCCCCTGGGACTAGTCGTTGTACAATCAGGTCTTCGAGCGAGTGGAGAATCATTTCCAGGAAGGACCAGGACAGGTTTCTATGCCGAAGACCATCTTTGGACCACATCAACCCGAGATGCGCCAGGCACTTTCCAGCCGAAAAGAGGGGAATCGCCAAATAACCATCAGCGGCGAATGGTAAATTATCATCGCCGAACGATACAAGTGAGCTGAGATTCTCGGGGATCAAACAAGGCCGCTCGTGGTCCATATGCAGTAAGGGGTTCCCGCCCGCGAAATACCTGTTTCGCTGCAAACCAACGGTCTGATAACCATCGTTGTAGTAGAAAGCCGCACCAAAAAGCGACGGGCGCCGCCCGCCTAGTTCTGGCATCGGCTCACTCCCGTGCACCCTCCGAGCAACAAACCCATACTGGGCTTTGGTTATAGATGTCATGTCCTCCATAAGCCGTTTCCAGAACAGCTCGGTGTGGGACGCCCGCAAACCCTGTTTGAGTGTGACCAAATGTTCAATGGCAGTGGTCTGAGCACCATCATTCCATGTCCCCAAGTCGCGTTGCACATCTCCATCGTCATGAACGGCGTTTATTGCGTCCCCGGTGATGCACTCCGACTTACAAGAGGGAAATGGCATGGTGGGACAAGGTTGGACAGCATGAGAGACATCCGGCTCGGGCGTGTCGGGCATAGTCCATGTGGCAAGTGAAGGTGAGGTCGGTTCGAGAATTCGGTTTTTGGGGCTCGTAGTTGTCCGAGGGTAACGACCGTAGCATTCAATTGTATAAATATTAGGTACGGTGGATGGATCGAGATGAGTTCGACGTACATCCACCAGTATATGAAATAATGAAGAGAAAAGGCCCAGAAGGATTCCTAGAAGGAGGGGAGAGGGGATTTTCCGTTCGGGGGGCCGGGCGGTCTAGACACGGCCTGAAACGAGAGTTGTCAAGAGCTCATAGACTCTGTAGCTAATAATATTTCTAACAGAAGATGTTTCAGGCTTCTCTGGGATCCTCTAGTTTCCTTTTGATGGTTCTCCTCTTTGTGTGTTGTGGTTTTTCTCGAATCCTGCGAAGGCGCACGGAGGCTGCGCTGCGGGATCTGCGGGATCTAGACCAGAAGAGGGCCATCAGGTACTGGGTACCTTGCTTACCCAAATATTATTTATGTGGATACAGGTACCAGGTACTTCCACAATCATTTATAGAACAGATCTACTCCCATGTATACTCAAAAACATTGTACAACATATACTACGGAGTACTAGTAGTATACATCGTAGGTACTCTCTATGCTTTCTCTCTTGTTTTTTTTTTAATATCTGAATGATTAACATTATCCTATATACACATATCCACGTTGACTCCTTAAACCCAATATATCAAGCAAAGCAACACACCGAATCCTTAGTGTCTACCTAGGTACTTCCAAAAATCTCACGAGCATCGAGTGTTCGTGTTATCTCAACTTGAAACACGTTTTCAACAACTTGATTCCAGTGGGTCTTTATAGAGAGGTTGCACTCATAACATTCTTTCAATCGGCCATTCTTCGAACGAGATGTTGGGAATGTTGGGAGCATACACACATGCGGGCAGCCAAAAAAGCGCTCAATCCTTGGGCAATCGTTTGTTTCCTCATTGTAAGTAATTTGCCATTGGCTCCGGACTCGCAAATATGCCTGCTCATCTTGTGAGATGTAGATCTTCTGGTCGGCAACCACTTCGGGCTGTATTGTGACTGAGCAATGGTGCCATTCGAGCCATTCATGTTCACATCCTTCCAGCATTCGAGCCATTGCTCTGATATCCAGCGGACTGCAAGGACAGACGTTCACAAATCCGGGGTACTTGCAACGATGATCTATCCCGGTACTATACTCCCCAGCAGGACCAAACTCGTGAGTCAGATGTAACTTGCTGCATGAGGAACAGTAGAGTCTTCTGGGTCCTTGAAGCCGACAAAGAAGTTGACGGCGTAAATTTTGTTCCCGTTCCCGATCGGAACTTTTAGCTAGGACCCCAAATGGAAGCCAACCTATGCCGGATTGATAACTTGGGAAGGCAAATTCATCATGTGCCAAAACGTGTTGATAGTGTCTGTATAAAGACCTGCAGCTGAGCGCAAGGTAAACCTGAGACTGTATATCGAGCAGGTTAATTATCTGGTCCATTAGTTCCAGAGGCAGGTCCGATATAGAAGCCTTTGGCTCTGTTTTCGGAGGCAGGTCCGGCATAGAAGGCTCTGAGTGTTCTGTTTCTGAAGGCATGTTGGTATAAAAAGGCTCGAAGTAGACTCCGAGAATATAATTGAGGACCCTAGTCATATCGAGGTTCAGCATGGCCAACACTTCTTGGCAAAACAAGAAGCACCGCACCTTCCCTTTTAAAGGAATCATGGCCGGTTCCTATTTAGGCAATATCATGTCGTCAGACACTCGGCTCCATGGATGTACCTAGGTAGTGAACGCTAAAATTGACTGTCTAGTTAGCCTGCTCTGGGGAATACGTATAGTAATACTAAACGTACGGAATCACGATATGTTGAAACTCCCAGTTAGTTCCCATTAATTTGGGGGTTTACAATGCAGATCTCAAGCATGTAGGATCTGCACTTAGGCTCCCATTAAAAGAAGCCTAGATTCCTTGGCTTTATGCGGTGTGATCATACTAATGCTGTCCTTAGTACTCCGTATATGTCTTGTGAAATAAGCCATGCATTATTTTAGTGCTTCTCTTTCCTTATTGTTTTGTTCCTTATCCGCCAATCTACTCTGCAGTTCTTGATATGACCCGAGGCAGAATGGGCAATTCAGATCGCAGTCGCGAAGGGTTACTTAGGCCTCCTTTAAGTACTTCTTGAGCGGGACTTCCCATATGTGTCAGAGCACGAGCTGATCTTGCTGGCTGCTAGAACTGTGCAGTATAGTTCAGCCCTGGGCCAAATTATTGACTTCCTGTTGCGGAGAAACCAACAGGTACTATACAATTTGAACTTTGAAGGAGAAAGTGTCCTCTTTTTGATATCCTCTGACAACAAACTTGTTTATGTAAGGAAGTCGGGGGGCGGAACAACGGAGACTTTTGACCAGGTAGGTATACTTCCCAGGTGGTGTTATTCCTCCGAAAATGGATTCTGACAAATCGACATCAGGACAGCATCAAAAAAAGACAAAAGAGACCGATTGCGCTTTGAGACAGGTGGACTTCCCTCTCTTCATACATATGTATCTTCATCTTTCCATAGATTTAATTTAATTCTCTTTCTTTTCTCCGCAAACCTCTTCGCCCATCACTACAGTCAATTCATAATGATCACCTCATCTCTAGAAGGGCAGGAAACTGCATCGTATCATGCCAAAATTCCACCATCGAGGCAGGGTGATGGTAAGTAGCTCTCAAAGATATCCTGCAAAAGCTGGAGGTCTTTTAAACACGTTGACTAACTTATACAGATTTAGGTCTAGGTTCTGCACAGGTTGCGAACGATGAATATGTCTACATTGCCGATGGCTACTTAATGATTCGGCGGATCATCTTTATCATGACGGTGTGTTCATCTATGTTCACCAATCAGTTGGGCCTATGTAACAGCCTCACGACGCTCGAAATAGTCGGAGAGTCCTTTAGTGTCACCGACCCTGGTAAACTCTCATGGATAATCTCTGGCTACGGCTTGACTCTAGGCACATTCATCTTGATCGGAGGACGTTTGGGTGACGAGTTTGGCAACAAGGCAATCTTCATCATCGGTATGGGCTGGCTTGCTTTGACCAGCATGATGGCAGGACTCTCTGTCTACTCCAGCTACTCCGTCTACGTCCTTGCTCGTGTCCTGCAGGGCCTTGGTCCCGCCTTAACTGTGCCTAATGCACTCGCCATCATGGGTAAATGCTTCTCCCAGGGCCCTCGAAACATGGGGTTCGCATGGTTTGCTGCATCAGCCCCAGTCGGTGCGATGGCTGGTCTCCTCTTTGGGCCCCTCTTCGCCATGGCTTGGTGGCCATGGATCTACTGGAGTCAGGCTTTGGGGGTTGCCTTCCTCTTTGTTCTCTCTACCGTTGCAATCCCAAACATGCCTGTCGAGGGTGACCAAAACCAGCGACGAACGATACGCGAAATTTTGGACCGAGTAGATCTCCTCGGAAGTGCAAGCGGTGTGACAGCTCTGGTTCTGTTCAACTTCGCCTGGAATCAGAGCCTGGTCACTACGTGGGACGAACCTTACGTCTACGTATGCCTGATCCTCAGTTTCTTGTTCCTGGCGGCGTTCCTTTACATCGAACTTCGCCTAGCTCGCTATCCAATCCTACCTGTCGTCGTCCTCACTTCCGACATTGCCTTCGTCTTTGGTTGTACAGCAGCAGGCTGGTCCACATTTGGCATCTGGGTAAGTACTGATCTCTTTTCCCCGAAATTAAGTCAAACTAACGATATATCTAGCTTTTCTACGTCGTCCGAATATGCCTTGATATTGGTGGCCAAACTCCCATTCAACTGGCTGCATGGCTTTCTCCTATCCTCGTCACCGGTATAGCAACGGCATTGGTCGTTGGCAAAATAATCAACAAGGTTCCAGCCTCGTCCATCATGTTGTTTGCAATGTTTTGCTACTTTCTCACTTCCCTTCTCATGGCCTTGCGACCTGTACACTCGACGTACTGGACCTACTTCTTTTTCGCCACCATCATCGCCACCTTTGCAATGGATTCATCGTTGCCTGCTGCCACGATTATCTTCGCAGACGCAGTGCCTCGACAGTACCAGGGCATGGGATCTAGTGTGATCATGACGATTGTTGTCTACAGTATATCGCTCGGTCTCGGTTTCGCTGGTACCATTGAACTTCAGATCAACAATGGCGGACACACCGAGGCAGACTTGCTTCATGGTTACCAGGGTACTCTCTGGTTTTCTGTCGGGTTGACAGCATTAGGCACTGCTCTCGCCCTTATATTTCTACTCAAAGATCATCGAAGACGAAAGTTGGCCAAGAATCAAGAGGAAGAGGAAAAGGCTGATTCAACTGAGGCTTGAATGGTTGATGGATTGTTCACTAATCGACCATTCCTTGAAGCTAGATTAAAACTAGATCATATAAAGCTAGATTTATTAACCCATTCTACTAACTAGTATATAGGCCATTATCACCGTGCATCAGAGATTTGATGGTCCAATTGTGCCTGCTTTCAGTTAGCTTTACTTTTTTTTATTAGTGGTTCTCGCCAAGTCCTATTTATCCTCACTGGGTAAGTCTTTCTGATCTGTCATCATAGGGGTATACGAAAAAGAAGCATAAAATTAGGGCTTCTTTCCATGTATGAAGAAGATAGACGAATCAATTTATTACTTTTCACAGTGTATTAGAATTTTCATATTCATAGTATTCTTTCATGAAACTATTTTTGTCTCACTACGTACATGCTGTATAGAACGCTGTTTCTATAATCAACACGATATACGATGGTGTGCCAACCTAGGAAGGTCATCTTTTTGTTGGTGCATCTGTCTTTGGTTAATACACGCATCGGTTCAAATTAACTATATAACCTCAAGACGACCTCTATCCTTCATTGTACAATGTCAGTACATACACACTGTGAAACCGAGGTAGTATCCGCATCGCAGGCCCGAGCGCTACTAAGACCATAACTGGGACCAACTATCCTGCATGTGCATAAGCACGTATGACTACGACGACGCTACTGTAGGAAAATGCATCATATATGGCAACCAACTTTGCCTTTCCAATCATTCTCATCAACGTCCGATCTTGACATAATCCACAGCGATGGCCTCAGTCACCTCATACAGTATCGCCGTTTCGGACGAGAAACTCCAGCAGCTCCGCCACAAGCTGGAGTACACCACCTTCCCTGACGAGCTCGAGGCTTCGGGGTGGGATATGGGCGTTCCTCTCCTTGAGATCAAGAGACTTATCGCTGTGTGGCGCGAGCAGTTTGACTGGCGTGCGCAAGAGCAGAAGTTGAATGAGCAACTCCCGCAAGTCAATGTTCGAGTAGGAGTGAAAGGCTTCGGAGAATTTAATATACATGCCGTGCATCATCGGAGCAGAAATTCAAAGGCAATTCCATTACTTTTTATTCACGGGTGTATCTAGCCCTTGAAACTTCATCGGTGTCTTCATCGCGCTTGCTAATTTATTGTTCTCATACCAGGGCCCGGCAGCTTCCTCGAAGCCACCAAGATTATCCCGCTACTCACTAAGAACAATGGGGATGGCCCAGTATTCGATGTTGTCGCGCCTTCATTGCCCGATTTTGGATTCTCGGAGGGCGTCAAGAAGGCATGTTGAATACTATGTATCATCACTGATCAAATGCATCCTAACGACCAAAAAAGAGAGGATTCGGGCTGGCACAGTACGCCGAAGCTCTACACAAAGTGATGATCGCACTAGGCTACGAGGAATACGGCAAGCACTATCTGTGCCCACCAAAAAGAGACCAACTGACTCTAGAGCAGTGCTTCAAGGAGGCGATTGGGGAAGCATGATCGCCCGTACTATGTCTCAGTATTACCCCCAAAGCACCCAAGCCATCCATCTGAACTTCACGCCCGTCATACCGCCCTACCCATGGCGAAGTCCCTACCAATTCCTCAAATCGCTGCTATCCATCCCATTCTCAGCGAAAGACCGTGGCTACATCGCCCGCACAGTGGGATATATCACCCGCGGAAACGGATACTTAAGACAGCAAGAAACCCGACCACAGACGCTAGGCTACGGGCTTCACGATAGTCCCGTCGGATTACTAGCTTGGATCTATGACAAAATGCACACGTGGTCCGACAAGTACCCCTGGACGGATGAGGAGATCTTGACTTGGGTGAGTGTATACTACTTCTCCACGGCTGGGCCAATGGCGTCAACGAGGATCTACTACGAGGCCTCGGCGCCGAAGAGTAGTGGAAATGCGGCTTTGTCGGAGGATGGAGCTCAGGAGGATCTGCTGGAAAGAACGGACCTGAATTATATGTCGATGGAACAAGTTCTCGGGGCTCGGGCGCCGCAGAATGTCCGCTTTGCAGTGGCGCAGTTCCGAGAGGAGATTGTTATGTGGCCTATGGCGTGGTATCGGTCCATTGGGAATGTTGTACAGGAAACGGAGTATGACCATGGTGGCCATTTTGCGGCCTGGGAAGTGCCTGAATTGCTGGCATCTGATATCAGGAGGTTCCTAGGCAATAATGGACCAGCCTACGGGGCGGTAGCCGACAGAGATGGTTATTGAAGGTCTCGTTGGATTGCCGCTTGATCGAGGCATTTGGGGGATAACCTGCCCAGGTGGCGTGTGGCCTGTATAGCAACATGTTCTTATTTCCTGATTTTATATTCAATATTGTCCCTTGCCCATATGTTTGTTTGTCTCTTTAGTCCGACCTACTTGTCCTCTTTTCGGTGGATTGTGTTTATTTTGGCATCCGAGCAACCTCACGGAAAAACGAAGCAGACTTGCGTCGGGTTAAAGGCCTCTTGAGAAGTTGGACTCCTGGTAGGAAAACACCGTATAAGAGCACTATTCTTGGACAGACTAACCCAAGGGATGGGAGACAGACATCTAGTCCTCCCTAAAGGCCTTCTGGACACAGGCAACTAGCAAGTTACGAGGCCTGAACAAAGATAAAGGTCAGCCAAAGCTGCTCAACAGAATGGGATGGTTACTGATTCTCGGAAACTGGACTTCATCCGTTTCACTGGTTAATGCGTTGGATTGATAATGCAAATTGGAACACTGCCGTGACGTGACAACGGGGCCTTTTATTATCGTGATAGAAGTAAGAGAAACATGGAGTCAAAGGACAAATTGCCCTTCGGCTCAGGTATCAACCGCTCTCACGTTGCTCTTGTGCTATCCCGTCATTGATTGACCGTACACGGCATATATCATCCAGTGAAGACCGTAGACGCCGGGATTTGCCCTCAAACCAACGGAAAGCCCAAAACAACCACTTCCCCAAATCTAATCCTGTCGTCCCTTCAATAACCGCTGGGTAACCTTGTCCTTCTCTATAATGTAAACCTGGGCACCCCAACCGGAAAGAGCATCTCGGTCCACGGCGCTAAGCAGTGCTTGTGAGATTGTCTCGAAGAGGTCCTGGGGGCCTGTAACGACAAGATGTGTTAGACAACTATCCAGTAGAAGACATGATAGCACCAGTAATACATACCAGGTCAGGCTCCCACAGACCCTCGCAAGTACCGAAGAGCTGGTCGCTTGCTGTTCCGCTGACAATGAAGTCCTTGGCAAAATCGATACAGCCAATGCTGTCAAAGCCGCAGATGAACGGCTTCCCCGTTGTTGGGTTGATACCAGCCAGCACAGGGCTGACAAAGTAAGGACCGAAGCGCTTCTCATACAGCGATGAGCTCACTAGGTTGGCGAGGGTCTGCGGTGCGATATCGCGCTCCTCGCGCAGCCGGTACATGTTGACCTTGTAACGGAAGAGATCGGAGACAGTGTTGACATCGGTAGCGAGGCCAGTCAGGCCGAGATAGGTGGATGGAGCGTAGTTGAAGATCTTGGGGAAGTTGTTGGAGATGGTCAGGGACTGCATGCCCAGGCGAAGGTCACAGGCGATGGCGACGCAGTCCTTGCCCACCATGGCGACACATGCACCGCCATCTGCAGAACGATTAGCATTTCGGTTGGTTATTCATGAGGGACAAAGTTCCGGCATACTGATGTCGAAGGGGTTGGACTGTGATGGGAGAAGTCGGTCAGCTTTGAGGTCCAGATATTCGTGGACGGTAGGGACAAGGGCGCATTTTTCTTACCATTATTGCAGTGATTCAATACAATTCAATATAACGAAGAGATTCCAGAGCTAAAGCACAAGGAAAAAAGAAGAGAAAATGTGGTTGAGAAGGGGTCGGGTTGGGGGGGAGGTGATGGAGGTGACTTGATGACGGGGAAGCTCTGAGGTACGCGAGAGCTCAGATGACGCCCGCACCGCTGCCTGTTTCGTATGCGACCTTCGACTACTTTCTGCGCCTCTTTCTCCCCGCAGTCGAGTTTCACACTTCTTTACTTCGATTTGTGCATTTCAAATCTCTTTATTGAGATACTGAACTTTCTCTATTTATTGTTAGAGCTACTGTTCTCCATACACAATGAGTGCCCACGTTGTGGTGATCGACGCGACAGCCAGGCGGGCAACAATCAAGACTACGCCCGCCAAACACTTGACCGATATCCTACAGGAAGCATGTTCTAAACTTGGATATAATGCTAGCCAGTACTCATTAAAGTAAGTTAGTCTTCTTTATTCTCCGATGACAACACTGACCCGGTCTATTCTATGCAACAGACACAATCGCAAGCAGTTAGATCTTTCTCTTTCCTATCGTCTGTCTGGTCTCAGCTCTGGCGCAAAGCTTGAACTTGTTCAAATATCTCGCTCTCCGTCAGTCGTAACCGTTGGCCTGCAACTGCCCGAATCTGAGGCTCGTGGTACCCCGAATGGCCGCATACTTGATAAGTTCCCTAGTACAACTACACTCTGGATGGTACTACGGAAGTTTGAAGCGGGAGTCGCAGGAACTGGCCCGGCACGGAATCTTACTTCACGGGCAGTGCCCTCTGCCGATGGTGGAGATGTGGCCGGACGACTGTACTATGAGATCCCCGTCCTTCAGATTTTGGAACGTGAAGTATCAAGTTTCACAGATCTACAAAAAACTTTAGCCCAGCTAGGTTTCAACAGTGGCAATGTTCTTATTCGACTCAGTTTCCGACGGACCGAGGAGCCTATCGAAGAAGCCATGGTCAAGATTGGCGAGTTCTTCAAGTCCTCGGAGGATGAGGTTCCTTCAGTGCACGATAAGAACACAGCGCCCTCCGCAGCGCCAGCAGCAGCTCCCATTGACGGCACAAGCAAGGAGCCTGTTCAAGAGCCCTCCGGCTCATTGCAGCCTCAGCCCTCCAGCGTCACCGCCGCATCTGATGTTACCCCTCCTCCACCCATCTCCGAACCGGCTACTTCCACAGTCGACTCTGGTCGAACGGTTACTGTCTTTTCCCCTCCCTCAGAAGACACTCCTTCGTCGGCAAAATTAGACTACAATGAGAGTGATTACATACCCACTATCGAGCACGCAAAACTGCACCAGCGGTTACTCAACGAGTCCTCTCGCCCAAAGCGCCTGCCAACGGACGCCGAGATCGCCGCCAAGGAAGAGGCAGAAGCGGCAAGGCGAGCAGCAATTCGCGAAGTCAATGTGAAGGTCCGCTTCCCAGATCAGAGTCAAGTCGTCGCCAAGTTTGGGGCGTCGGACACAGGACTGTCGTTGTATGAATTCGCACGAGGGTGTCTTGCGCCACCGTTCGCCAGCGAGAACTTCATTCTCACTGTCCACGGTGTATCCCGATCCAAACATACGAACGCCATACCTCCATCAGACAAAAAGCATCTGATTAAAGATCTAGGGCTGGCTGGCCGTGTGCTCGTCAACTTCTCTTGGGCTGACAACGCTGCCTCATTTGTTCATGGACGCCAAGCGGAGATCCTACGCCCCGAGCTTCGGAGCCAGGCTCAACAGCTCAAGGTGGAGCAACCGCCGGAGCTCAAGGAAGAAGATGTACCTGTTCCCTCTCAGCCTGGTCCAAGTAGCGCTCAGGGCGGTGATAAGCCCAGCGGGGCACGGAAGAGTGGCGGTATGCCTAAGTGGCTGAAGCTACCGGGTAAGAAATGAAATCGAGATAATGGAATGTATTTGGTTCAGGTGAGCGACATGTGCTGCTCTTGATGATCATGAATTGACTATGTGACGTATCTTGGAGACGCATCAAAATCTTATGTGCAGATAGACTTGAATCACATGCCCTTCGAATATCATTTGCATGGATAGCCTCAATGACAATGTAACAATCTAGACTAGACACCAAATGCATGGTGTATATGCAATGCCATTGGGACATTGTCGACTCTGCACACATATACATGAAGTCAAACCTCACTCAGCTATACTTGGGCAATCATACGCTTTTCTATCTACTTTGTAAACCTGCATTTAGAAAGTGGCTCAATTGCAAATATCACACGTGAAATGGTTGAATAATTGTTTTCATTATGGTTTCACTCCATACGATAGAGAAGGAATCCCATATTTGCCTTCCCCTCCATGCACGCCCAATGGCCACGAAACCCCCTTTCCGATCCGAGAATCACGCTTTTTTTGCGTCGAGTCGTTAAAACGAAAGAAAAACAGGAACGGGTCGGAAAATTTAGTGAGTAGCACCGGTGCGGCGAGACTCAGCAATAACCTTCTGCATGGACTCAACCTTGGCCTTGCCGCGGCCGAAAGTACCGAGCTGGATATGAAGTTAGTAAAAGCCACAAACTCAATGGACCGACTGGGCGGGCTCTGATCCTTGTGGAAATCGTTTGGTTTTGGTCATAGATCTCGGTCGCTGGTGTACAGAACAGTAATTGCACGGACTTGTCAACGCAGAGATTGAAATGAATCTTCCTCTGCAGGATTGACGTGCAGGGCCCATACAGTACGAATCTGGTAAACCAAGACCTCCACCAAACCGACCCAAATCCAATGCAATCCATGCAACAGAGCCAACCAGACGAAAGCGGGAAAAGGTTTGAGAGTAGACGTACGCGCTTCTTAGCAAGCTTACGGGCACGCTTGTCCTGGGCGTTGCGCAGCAACTCAATGATGCGGCGCTCGTAGGGAGCGAGACCAACGACCTCCTGGGCGATTTCGCGGACGAAAGCGGTGCGGCGGGAAGACTTGCCCTTGGTGCGGGAGATGCGGGTCTTGGGGGTGTTGAGGGCGGTGGTTTTCTATATCAGAAAACAGTCAGTATGTCTGTTTCGCTAAGTCTCATGTAGCGGCCGCAGGTCCCAGTCCTCTTGAATTCGCGTTTCGTGTCTGTTGTCGGGATAGTTCATGGCGTTGTTCGATCATGGGAGTATGCAGGGCGAGTACTGGCTTCCGTGCCAAAGTTGAATCCAAAAAGTGTTCCCGTGACATCGAAATCTTTTCCAGCGAGTCTGATATTTTTCCAATGGGCGATTCGATCCCAATCCTCCTTGCCGTGATAATTCCCAGTGTTTCCGCGATAGCCCGTGACTCGACTGGTCTTGAGTGGACCAACAGACCGAACGAAAAGAAGAGACATTGGGAGACCTTCAAACGACCGAAAAACATGGTGCAAGGAGACAGTAAGAACGTACCCGGCCCGCGTTGAGTCCGACCACAATTCCGGAGCGTTCGGCCATCTCGACGGTTGTTGACTGAAGGGGTTGGCGGAGGTTGTCGAAGAGGAGGTGAGGGAGCCGTGTGAAAATCGCCTGGTCTTTTGCCTGGAACCGCAAAATGGAGCCTTGGCGTTGGTGCGGTAGGCGAGTGACTAGGGCTAGGGCTGGATTAATCGGGACTAGTGTATTTTCCTAACACCTCAGGCATGTAACTCAATATATCTTGGCATAAACACGTGATAGAGGCTTGCCCTCTTTTTATAGATCTACCTCTTACTACCTGAACTGCATCTCACTAGTTAACAGCAACTCTGTGATGGATTTGGTTTACATGTACTTTAACTATGTATTTTCATGGACACATGATTCATTCCTTGTATTTCCCGACACTCAGCAATTAAAGCCTGGCAGCCAGTACTCCATCAAGTGCCTCCTCCCAGCTCTCCCTCAGCTCTCCGCAGAACAATTCAAGCGCAGATTCGTCCATCACCTTTTCTAACACTTCTTGGAGCGGTTTCTCGTATTCATCGGTTGCATTGCCACACTTGACCATGTCGATGAGTGTACTGAGAGTCGCTGATTCGACAAGGCTCTGTTTCAAACTTCGCGTGTTCGAACGGACATCCTCGAAAACCTCACGGACAAGAGTATTCAGTCGCTTAATTTGCTCGGCAGGGAGTTTGGCAGTTTTCAATGCCTTTCGAGAATCCAGGTCGAAAATATTCCATAGAGCCTTGAGGGTCTCCACCAGGGTCCAGATGGCATGGAAATAATCCCATGTCGGCGCACCCGGTGTACCTGGCGTGAACTCGATGGTCGTTCTCATGATAAGAGAAGACTTCTTGGTGTCTTCTAGGGCTAGGTCCTCTCTCTTAGCCTTCAACCAATCCTCTACTTCACCAAGAGCAATCTCAATTTCGGCGGAAGTACGGGCCTTGGATCCAGCCATAAACATAGCCACTTTCAGCAATTCGACGTGGACCTTGGTCGCGTCCCTCTCGGCGTCAGTATGATCATCTCCAGTCTGGGAGAGCGATAATTTGTCGATTTGGGGCAGCTCTAGCTTCAAAACGACTGGCTTCTGACTGCCGATGCTCTCAAGAACACTGAAAAGTCGATCAGTGAGCCGGGCGGATGCCAGCCAGTTTTCCTATATTGATATTAGTCGGTGCGGTGGTGTCATTCAACCAAAACAAACTTACCCCAGGAATTGGGCCTGCGCGCAATCGGTGCTCAAATGGAGATTGATCACAACGTTCCAGGTTCATGAAACCATCATACTTCCGGTGGTCTTGAGCCGGTGATGTATCCTGGGCTATATGATAGTTAGTATTCAAGTATGTCAGGGGTACATGAGAGACTGAGAATTGCTGACCGATGTCTTCGTGGAGGACCAAGTGGTTTCCTTTGCGAATTCTTTGCATCCGCCGTAAATCCAGGGCCCACATTCTCCGGCAGATACTGTCCCTGATACGTCTGTGAAGCTCGATCGTGTCGTCTAGACCGACATAATTTCCATCATCGAGTCCTTTTATCAACGAGTTTTTGATAGTGACGTTTGCATTACGATAAAAGTCGAGAGCGGCGATAAATGCGACTTGAGCGTCAAAGTCCTTGTATTCTGCACCCTCAATAGGAGGCGCGGGGTGAGGGTGGATGGTGGCAAAGCGGGTGAAGAGGTTATGAGCAACACTCTCATACTGCATTTGCTTGACAGACAGCTTGCCAAACCACCTCAAAGCAATGGAACCAGCACCGAGAAGAAGGTAGATGCGAATCAACATAAGGATTGCCTCATAGTTATGGGGTGAATCGATCAGAAGACGTTCCAGAATACCGGCGGCGCGAATCAGGGCAGTGTTGTCGACTTTCTCGGATGTCTGGCCAGCTGGGATGGGCTGAAGAAGGGCCATTGCGGCAACGATGCAGAAGTCATCTGTGGGCCGACTTTCCATCGTGGAAGCAGTATCTGGTTGGTTTTCTTTCTTTGGGTCCTGGGTCTTTGCTAAAAGTGTGAATGCATCGTAAAAGTAGAGGCAATTGCGCACAAGAGTCTCGATGCTGGATTTCGATGCGTTCTTGTTGCCTGAAATTCGGTCGCAGTAATGCAACTTGTACGCGTTGATCAATGGAATGGCATCGTCCTGGGAAGTGGATTAGCTCGCATTGACTGAGTTTAGCAGAATTTGCACTTACGGGTTTCCCCTCGACACTGTCCATGCAATGTTGAGCTACTCTGTGAATCAAAGTATCGTCACGGGTCTCCAAGACCCCTCGCAAGTCTTTAAAAGCATAGAGTTTGTGCTTGTGTTGGTCGAAGTATCTTTGGCACACAACAAACAGATCATCCTCTGTCAGCTCGCCCCGTTTAAACCCGGTTAGGACTATGTCCAGGAGAGCGATGTGCGCATTGCGGGACTTCGGGATAAATTCGATGAACTTCTCGATATGCTGCTGTGTGTCGGAAAGCAGCCTACCAAGCAAGCAATCATTTGTTAGCTGAGATTTAATGCTGTAGAGGTAGAATATTGGAATACATACCCCGGAATCTTGTCAAGATGACGCACAGCTACGATGAGCAAATTCCAGTATTTCCAATCATCGCGCTCATGCAGAGTGCTGCGCTCTGCTTCGTTTTCAGATACGGCAAGCAGGCTTTTGGCGTATGAGTGCCCTTCTTCCCAGAGTCCGGCAAGCCCCAAGGCAGTGACTTTAATTAACATGAAGCTCCTGTCATTATTAACAATCCGAGAGCTGAGACCAACATTCTCGCTATTAAGAAGCTGCACAATCTCTGCATAATGACCCTGCGTTTCGAGAATTCGAATAACCAAGAGAAGTTCCCCGGCGGTTTGTATGGCTCTCGGAGGGCTTAACAATTCGGTCTGTAGTAAGCCATTTGAATAATGCCCAGTCAGTCATTTATGTCCAAATCGTATATCCAGTGAGCATGTAGTAAGTAATCACGTACCGGGTTAGAGGGGACCTCGGATACTGCCTTCTGAGCAAAGCGATAGGCAAGTGTCCCAAATAACTTGCGGTCCACGTCCGAACTAGCCGCGTCATCTGAAACGAGATAACAAAGGAAAATGGCCCAGAAGTAGTACTTTCGCTCCCTAGGAAAGTTCTTTTGAAGACTCATGGCAGCCTTTGGTAAGAATAAAGGCACTTGTTAGCAATTTAGGCCTTGATACGATGCCGGCGTAGCATCGGCTTCTTCCCAACTCACCTTCTGAGCTGACTTCCAGTCACCAGCGTCATATCCAAACTTGAACCATCTCATCTGAAGAGCATGATCTTGTGGCTTTGCCTTAGCTGCCCTTTCCCATATGGCGCTCCGAAGCTCGGTATGGCCATCCATATTCCGCAGCGTACGGTGAAGTATGTCGAGAGAGTCCAAGTCCGAGATTGGTGGATCGACATTGCACAGCTCGAGGGTCTCCGCAATACCCTTCTTTTTATGGGCTTCATCCGCATGGTTGAAGAGGACATTCGCTTTCCAGGCCTGTTTGCTTGCGACCTCACGCGTTAGTTGGTCTCTTACAGGGGACAGCGTCGCAGGGGTGTTAGGTTCGGAATAAACAATTATGGGGATCACTCGCCTTCAAAAACTGAGTATTCTCGCCCTTCTTCATGCGCTTCTCAATCAGCTGCAAGGCCTGCTTCATGTTCTGGGAGTCAATGGCATCTTGGATTTGGTTGTTGCGACGCAGAAACACCGCGTCATTGCTGGAGCTCATGGTGGAGGTGCTGTCCAATTTGTGGGAAAACTCTTCCCAATGGCCGTCTTTTGTAGAATGGTCCGATCACTGTGCTGAGCACAGCATGGGCTAAAAAGAGTCAATGATCTGAGTTGGAGTCGAGTGATCGACTCTGGTCACTTTTTTATTTGGCGGGGAATGAGACACAAACGGTAGGCGGTCAGTTGGTCCCCGCACCATACTGCCGAAGCATGAGTTTGGGCTTTCATAGTTCAAACTCTCTTGTTTAGTTAGTATAGACTACACATATGTATGAATTAAGATAAGAAGTCACACTCCAGACCCATGGATAATCCATCTCGAGATCTTGAGACATGGTTCCCCAAGGTTGTGAGGAGGTTTCAGAGGCTACCTACTTCCGTCCTTGAAGAGGGCTTAACATACACGTAGTTACATGTAGTTTTAGCTTTGGTCTGGTTATCTCTCGTATGTGCACGAGGATTGTATTCGAGTTAACTTGGAGGTCCGCCTGGACAAGATAGTCAAGACCAAGGCCACGAGAATTTTAATATACCCTTAAAATGATTCAAAATAAAATCCCATGTAAACAAAAAATTTGCTTATCTCGCTGCTCAGCAGCGGACCGTGAAACTGTTCGACTCGCCAAAAATGGAATATTTCTACCAGCATAGCAAGATCACAACCCCGACAGCAGTTCGGATGTCTACCGTGTAGCGGTTCACATGAAAAACGCCGGCAGCTTGACTTTGGAAGACTTCTAATTATTAGGTTGGTAGAAAAGCACATCGTACATATTGTGATGCAACAACTGCTTTGGGAATGTCAGGGATCTTGCCGGCCAGTAAAGTTGTCTATCTTTATGGTCCGAGATGATAGGAATGTCTCATTTGGGCTGAGGCGTCAAAGAAACTTTCTTCTGAGTGAGCTGTGCCTTGTTAGTGACCGAATATACTCCAACGTGTCCGAATCAAAGTCGAGGGAATGGATCTCGTGGATGGGTTACCAAACATGCACGAGACATGACCTTGATACGGAGCTCTGTATTCAACTTACCCAGTTCTTTTTGCAATCGCGATAGGCTCTAGAAAGTAATCAGTCAGTAAGAAAGCTCAGACATATGATAATCATGGTAATATAGTACAAGCTAGCCAGAAGTGGATAGAAAGCCAGGTACGCCAAATGGAGGGCAAGCCAATGTATTAATCATATCATATAAGGATTTTCAACGTACTGGAAATAATCATGGCACATTTCGCGGTCAAAGGCATTTCGTTTCATACACTTGAGACTCCGATCTGCGAAGTCTTGACATGGGTCGTAATACTCGCTAGCATGTTTACTAAAATCGTAAGTTAGCTACCAGTATGGATAAAGGCCACACGTATTCAGCCAGTGAATATGCAACCGTCGGGCTAGCCCGTGTGGCTCTCAAGACCCCATAGTCCATGTAAAGATGATCCCGTGATCACGGATGACTTCAGAGACATCATATCATGATTCGGGGATTGTCACACACAGAAAAGAGGTGGAGGGAGGAAGCTTGGAACATACTGTGTGAACTTCTTCTCCGCTTTCTCCCACGCTTTGTCGTGAGTGTCTCCTTGGGTCGACTCCGCTGTCATGGTGCAGTGAGGTGGTATGTCTCCCGTGTTCGCAGTGGATAATTGAGGCAAGCGATCTAATCAAATAAAATAGAACGCCAAACCGTCGCTCGAAAATCAGATTGGAGGTGGAGGTTGATTGGAGCAGAAGTTAGCGTTGGATGCAGGAAGAATTGGGGATCCGCGGTCTTGGCGCGGAGATCTGCCAATGTACCCCAACTGGCATCCCGAGGTCCGCATACCACCTTGTTTTTGTGTATAATATTGTACTGCTTTGGACTTCATATAATTCTAAAAGAGTGTTCTACATGAGTATAGCTTTGAATTATGAGTGTGTCTAGCTTGTGCGCTCATTGAAATAGCTGGGCGTGCTATTTTAGAGTGTAGCATTCCGGTCTATCTATATATATCCATTTATATGCTCCGTACAATTATGAGGATGCATATAAATGGCAATCTGAAAGTAAAAATAAGTACATGGATTCTCTCAAACCAGCAAAAAAGCTTTATTATGACTAAATAGTACCACTTGGCTTGGGCTTAGAAGATCAGAAAGATGCTGACTGCTGCGATGTTTTGCTATTCTCTGACTGCTTTCACTGCTATGTACTATCTTTGCTCCGATACAATGCTAAGAGATACGAGACTACTCCACAAGGCCAGAGCTGAGTCACAGGAAGATAAAACTTCTACCGTAGACTAGCATTGATAGTTATCATTTCGTTTCCGTGGCTATGTTGTCCAATTGTAATGACATAATCGGTGGTCAGATTGCCCTCAGAAATAAAAATGGCGAGGTGATGAAAGTTCAAGGGCCACAAATAGTACGCATTCTAACCTTCATATTACCAGTTCTCCAAACTCGCAAAGGTGCGTATAGGGTTCGGCCGTGGTTTACAAGGTATATCGAGCATAAAGCGCTTCGGGCACTGGGTATAACAGAGCAGATCGCAATAGTGACATATTTCTGTCAGTTATCATCCTTGATGGATGACAATCTTCTCACAACGTACAGTCGCGATAGTTGGTGACTTGTGTCATCAACTTGGCGGAGTATCGCTCTGAGATACTTCGGGGTCGGTTCCGTAACGCTAATTGGTTCATATGGAATTAGAAAAGAGTAGGGTATATATTTCATACGGCCAGTCTCAAGGTGTCTTCCACAAGCGGGTAGATTTTCCGGAGCATATGGAAAGAAGATTGTTGAAGATGACGAGGTCCAGAAGGGCGTGTTCGATGACAGCCAGCTTCGCTCGGAGGAACTGAATTAGCAACGACACAAGAAATAGCAAAGCCTTAAAAAGCTCATCTATTGTGCTGTATAGGACCTTTGCGAATGCGTAAGAGACTGTTGAGGGATGTATGATCTGTAAGTGAACCGGTGGATGCAAGATCAAGATGTATAAGTGAGGTCAAATATGCCTTGATCGGCTATATTATCAAACAGAATTTGACTCATCTGGTCTCAATTAGGAATCAAAGAAAAGGCGAAGTCAAAGACAGGGCAGCGTCTTCGTGTTTAAGATCTCTACAGGCTTTGTTCATATGCGAAGGTCGCTCACCTATAAGAGATGTCTACAGTTGCACTTGTTACGCAGATTGATCTCATCAAAATAGGCGCGAGAAATCCAAAATGAGTGTCATATGAAGACCATAAAAGAAAAGTGACGAGTCACGTCCAAAGTTGCTAGTTCAAAGCTCCCTTGCCCAGGTGTTGGGCCTTCCTCATGATTATGTTATTGATTGCCTGAGGCCGCCAAAACATCTGCCCTCTCACTTAAAGAATCTGGATCATATTATTGCTCTTCCTTGTGCCCTTCTTTCAATCTCAGACCGTCACATTATTGTCGCAGCGTTCTTCGACTTCTCTGTGTTCGTCCCTGCGAAAAGCTGTTGATCACACCTTGCCGCTTTGCGAAAGTTTTACTTTCCGGGACGCCCCCACCGCATCCTGTCGACACTCGCGCTCGCCCCGAAACGCCTCAAACGCACTCCGGTCGAGTGGGCCACGCTCCTAGTGTGGAAGAAAGAGCTTTTGACGAGCCGCAGAAGGTCGAAATGGCAACTAGAAATGGTTCTGGGGCCGAGGCATCGGGAGTAAGTCCTTTCCCGCATCTGATTGAAGTGATCGAGAGCTACAGACTGACGCGCACTTTACAGCTCGTGAATACACTCCAAGGCCATGTAGATGATATTCGCACTCTGATACAGTGTGGTATATGCATCCGTCCCCTTTACGAACCGTTTACCATCGCCTGCGGGCACACTTTCTGCTACTCAGTGAGTCCCTTCTATTTTACTAGCTCGTTAATTCCATTACCTGACCAGAATTCTTCACATAGTGTCTATCATCATGGTTTGCCGGTGGAAGATCAAAACGAACGTGTCCGGATTGCCGAGCACCCGTCAAAACTCAACCAGCACCAGCTTATTTGGTGAGTTTTAACAATCTTCAATTCGTTTCATTATATCTAACACGTCTCTCGTGTTACAGGTTCGGGCCGTTGTGCAGATGTTCACAGGTCGAGCTGAGCTTTTAGATAAAGGGGAAACAACCACAGAGCATACGAAGAACCAAAGGGAAGAAGCAGAAAAACTGGATCAGGACAAGGCCAATAATCATCCAACTGAGGGAGGTCTGTTCGGAGGTCTTTTCAAGCCCAAAGCTCCCCCACTTAAACCTGTCATTGACATTGATGACGGCGTGGTTCGGTGTCCGGTCTGCTCGTGGGAGCTTGAAGGAGACAATTGCGCAGGATGCGGATATCGATACCGACCGGGGTCTGAGGAGACAGATGACAGTGAATCAGCTGACTATAGCGAGACCGACCTAGACTCGCTGGATGATGGTATGGATGAGGAAGAGGGTGAGAACGAGGGCGAGGGCGAGCTAGGGGAATCTGACCACTTCGACGACATCGAAGACCGTGATGGCGTTTGGGGCAACTTCGCGCTTCAGTATTATGGGCCTACTTTCAATGGACGCCCTAACTGGCCCCCAAGTCGTGACCGGCAGGCTTTCGACCGGTTCGAAAACTTGATACGTGGACCTCCCATGATCCCACTGGGGGCTGCGCCCCCAATGGATCATGGCAATTATCTCGCTTCAGGTAACACCAATGGAAGTGAATACGACGAAGAGGAAGAGGAAGAAGAGGAAGAGAATGAGTATGACGAGTCAGACTCGTTCATCGATGCTGAAAACGACCACCCGCCCACGAGTTCGTTCATTGAAACTCAAGCCGATCGTCTCGGGAGTGGCGACATGTATGAATCGGAATCAGACCGTTCCACTGGCACCGTTGTGGATTATGTTGCGCATGACCGCCTTGCCAACACGCATGGGCTCCATTACAGAAACACTACACCTTACTTTGACGATGAGGCTTCTGATGAAGATAACGAAGTGGAAGAGGAGGAAGAGGAAGTTTCAGAGGCATCGGACGATAGAGGTATGGCCAATGAAGACTCAGAAGAATCCGACGAAGACGCAATCCAGACTGCGCCGCCTCGTCAAGCCAATCCACAATATCCATACCGATCCCCCTGGTTCCAAGCCCCCAGCGCTGCTCCATGGCTTGCGGCCAGGCCTCCACCTGAACCAATTCCTGACTCATCCGAGGAAGAGGAATCTTCGCCGCCTATTAGGCCCGCTAGATCCAGTGCGCGTCGTCACGTCAATCACGGGACCACGGCTCTGAATGCGATTCCCCTCGATGATTCCGACGACGATCAGCCTGTCGGCCCAGTGAGAAGAACCACACAGAGGCGACGTGCCAGATTCTCTCCATATTAAGATCATCTTCCAACCGCAAACGCGGTATTTGCTTTCGCATTTTATGGCCTCCTTCTTTCCTTTTCTATTTCCTTTTTTTTTTGGCTTCAGCGCGGCGCCTGGGTAATGCTAAGAGGACTGTGGACATGGTTGGCGTTTTGTCTTTATTTTGATATCACAAGGACGACCTTTTTCTCTTTTCCTCCTCTTTTTCTGCTGCCTTCAACGGCTGGATCCTATCTGCATGTTTAGTTTTTTTACCGGCTCAGCCGTACTCTACGAATACCCCTACTTACATATCCTTCTTCGGTTCGATCTTGGTCTTTTGCCGCCCTTTGCTAGTGAAGCCGAAGAACCTAGTCTCTTGGCACTCAATAAAGCGTGGCCACAAAATCCGTCATCAAATCCATGAAATGGCCTCCGGGCTCTACCGTATTGAGTTCTTGTTTCTCATATTTTGTTCTCTCACCAAACTAGTAGAGAGCACTGGCTTGCTTCGTAGTGTAATTGCTAAGATTGCTTGCATATCTGAATGATAACTCCATGCCTGCAACAGTTAACGAACCTTGGAATGTATCTGCTACTGACTCACCTGAGCATCCTATTCACAAGCAAATTAAACCGATGAGAACAGCCAGGCAATATGCCCACATGACTCAGACCCGGAATCGTACATAGGAATCTTTGGCTATTGGTAACAATGTTGTTTTACGAGATTGGAGGGGATTTTCTGATCGTTTGCCCTAATCGTGAAGTTCTACTGTTCAGGCACAATGCTGCTTGAAAGAGGGATATGATTGAATATTTCAATGCACCGAAGAAATCCAGTACATATGCAAAAATGGTAAAATACACAGATGTGACTCCAAATACACCTGACCCCGAGCAACGCTCCCCATTTTACTCGGCCGATGACCAAGATCGAGACAGAAGATTATGAACAAAATTTATACATCAGCCTTCACGGTGTCATTAGTAGCAAATGGAACTTCGAAGACAACAGCACAATTGCGGCCTCCCGAAGTGGGGCCTTCATGGAAATTGTTGGTGAAGCACTTCCAGCGAGCCAATCGGTGCTCCTTGCCGACAGCAGCGACGATGGACAAACCACGAGGTTCGTGCTCGGTCTCGGACTTCTTGGATTCAGCACCAGGCATATCAGATTCAGGGCGTCGTTCGAACACCGCGATGTCGTTGATGACACCCTTAATCAAAGGCTCTGGCTCTTTTTCATCAGCTGCAGGGGTGGCATCAAGAGCAAGAGTCTGTTTGAGTTGCTGCGAAGGTGTGTCTGGTGGTGTGACGGCACCAGGTAAGCCTGCACCAATGGGACCCAGAGCGATAAGTGTCTTTTTATCTTCTGAGACGCGCCATGCGCGGATGAAACCGTCCCAACTGCCACTAAGGACAACATCGGTACCGGGCAGAGTGGCGAGTGCAGTGATCCAGCGAGGCATGGGGCGCATGTGGCGCGCGTTGTGGGCGGCAGTCGCCTCGTCTACCTCGGGTGATAACACATCCAGAGGGGGGATGGGGTCCAAGCCGTGAGCAAGACGGACGGTGTAGAGTGGCTTCTTTTTGTGAACGGACCAAAGGCAGAGGGAGCCGGAGTCTGAGCCAGTGACAAAGTGCGTGGGTGGAAGGGGGGCAATGCAGTCGATGTTGTTTTCGTGGTAAGGGGCATTTCTTGAGGCGCCGCCACGGAACACGAGCTGTGTTTCGTCGACGACCTTCCACAAGCGCGCGGTGCGATCCCGAGCACCAACACTGACACATTCGTCAATGGTCATGGCAGCAACTCCGGTGACGTGATCCTGGTGGCCGAAGAGTGTTTCGACATAGGCGTGGCCCGCTCCGCTGATGGACCATGTCTTAATTGTGCGGTCGTATGATCCGGAGAACAGCTGCTCTCCGGAACTCATCGCTGAGATATGGCGTGCAAAAGACAAGCTGCAAACAGTGTCTCTGTGCTGCAAGAAGGTCTTGCTTGGCGTCAAAGTCTCTGCGTCCCAGATGATAAGCTTATTGTCCGTTCCACCGGTGGCCACGAATTTTCCAGAAGGCGAGACAGCAACAGATATGATGCTTCCTGTATGCCCTTGATCCTCGTCTGATTCGCCAACTTTGCGCATACCACGAGCGTACTTCACACGCTTAGGCTTCTTGCGCTGGGGACGCGGAGGCCGCTTGGAAGTATCATTATCGCCGTTCGATTCTGTAGAGCCTGGTACACTGGGTGTAGCCAATTCCCACTTGGTCAAAGTTTTATCCTTGGAAACAATGTAGACGAATGGCGGGTGGACTGCAATGGCAGTGTTCGACTGGGTATCTGAGCGGAAAAAAGAATGGGGCGCCGTGGGAATGGATAGTTTCGCAGCGATTTGACGGAACGTCCGTCCTTTAAACTCATCGACGTCTTTCTTCAATCGTTCCGCAATCAAGTCTCGGTCGATATCTGCGGCATCGAATCCAGCTTCGTCGACTTCTTCTTGAATGTTACCCAAGTAGCGTTCAGCGAGTTTCAATCTCCGATCCGCTGCGGTTTCGCCATCTTCGGAGTCCGATCCACTTTCGTCGCCTGACTCTGCCGTGTCGATTGCGGCATCTTCATCCAAGTCACTGCCTGAGATCGATTCTTCTCTATCCTTGGTCCGTCGACCACCGTCGGTTTTGGCATCTACGCCTCGCTTTTTTGATCCTGGGGCGGCGGCGCGGTCGTCTCTCTTCCTCTTGCGCTGGGAATTGGGTACAGTGAAAAAGGACGACATGGCGACGTTTTGTCAAGCCTGTCAGTTCTCGATCTCTGTATAAAGAAATCGAATGTCTGACGTTCTCGAAAGACTCGGACTGCGGAGATCAAAACTTCAACTTTTTTTTGGCAGAAAAAAAAGCGCTAAGCGGCGGCTGACTCAGCAGGTAGCTGACCTCACGGGAGCTCCAGGCGTCAAGCTCACCGCGCGGCCGTCCTCACTTAACCACTACTCCCATTCGTCTTCTCTGATCATCTACTTACTTGTTTTTTTATTTTCTATCTCTCATACCGCAAACATGTAGGTCTATGATAACCTTGTCTCCATGAATGGTTACTAATAGTTTGCTAGGGAGGTTCTTTTGGGTATCGCCGGCAAGGACTTCGTCATTCTTGCTGCATCCAAGGCCGCAATGAGAGGCCCGACAGTTCTCAAGGCTGAAGATGATAAGACACGACAGTTGAACAAGCATACAGTGATGGCCTTCTCCGGCGAGTCTGGAGATACCGGTATGTAGCTTCCTCGATGAGACAAACACAGCGCTAATGAGATACCTATGCTAGTCCAATTTGCCGAATACATCCAAGCCAATGCCGCACTCTACAGCATGCGCAACGATACCGAGCTCAGTCCCTCTGCCGTTGCCAATTTCGTCCGGGGAGAATTGGCGCGCAGCTTGCGGTCACGGAGTCCCTACACAGTAAACCTGCTGCTAGGTGGTATAGATCCGGTCACTGAGAAGCCTCATCTGTATTGGGTTGATTATCTAGCGTCCCTGGCGCCCCTACCATATGCTGCTCATGGCTATGCCCAGTATGTTTCATGGCCCGTGACGATGGACGATACAGCAGTCCAGGCGAGAGAGAGCTGATGCTGACTCTGCTAGATACTACTGCCTATCAATTCTTGACAAACACCATCATCCCGACTGCTCCCTCGAGGAGGGCCTTGCCCTTCTCACCCTGTGCACAGACGAGCTGAAGCGCAGACTACCCATTGACTACAAAGGGGTAAGTTCCTTAGGATGCCATCCTCGAATGCCATTATTCTGACACAATTATCCATAGATGCTGGTGAAGGTCGTCACAAAGGACGGCGTGCGAGAAATCCCCGTGGATAACGATAAGGTGGTCCGGAGTGCTTGAAAGGTCGACATACCACGGCGTTTGTTGTATCACATCTTATGACGTTTTTCTTTGATTCCGAGATAGTCCAACGGTCGGCATGATTTAGGCTGTAGCAAGCTTGGAAATCAAGTAACGAGTAGACCCCTAGATGGTCTTCGATAAACAATAGGCAAATACAACCCTATAAGCTCACCGCTCGAAATGAACAGCATTTTGTATAGAACATACACCGCTTGGCATTGGCCTGATGGGCGTTTGACTTGTTTGCATCTTTGAGTCGCATCCCGAGCTCTCGGAAAGTCAAGAACTCCGGGACCACCAACTTTTCGATCCAAACCATCTCACAATGTCAAAAAGACAGGCAGAGCTCCCCTTGGAGCAAGACTCTTCTGGCTCACCCGCATCGAAAAAGGCGCGCGTCGAGGACGACAATGATACCGATTCTATCAACGGCGCAGTGCCCGCATCCCAAAAGAGCGGCGATGAGATTAGACAAGATGATCGCAATGGTGTGGATATCCTAGGAGCAGCTGAAATAGAAGGAGAGGAGCTCGAGGAGGGTGAGAAAGATCCCTCCGGACTCTCGGATATTGACGAAGATGCACCTGCACTCAGCGCTCCGAAGCGGCAAAGCGCTCCCATGGAAGGCTACGGCGACCTGTACCTCGACACGATCAACCGTGAAATTCTGGATTTCGATTTCGAGAAACTGTGCTCAGTCAGTCTGTCAAACATCAATGTGTACGCATGTCTTGTCTGCGGTAAATACTTCCAGGGTCGCGGTCCGAAATCGCATGCATATTTTCACGCCCTTGAAGTTGGACATCACGTCTTCATCAACATTGGCACGAAGAAGGTATATGTTTTGCCTGAAGGATATGAAGTCAATAACAAGAGTTTGGAGGACATCAAGTATGTCGTTGATCCACACTATACAAAAACCCAAGTGGTCAAGCTCGATAAGGAAGTCCATGATGCCTGGGACCTTTCTGGGTCGAGGTACCGACCAGGTAAGAGCCTATACCATGATAGGATCAAATGTTCTTTTTTTCGCTAATAGTTTTCCGTTCCAGGGTTCGTCGGCATGAACAACATCAAAGCCAACGACTATGTCAATGTAGTAGCTCAACTGCTCGCACATGTTTTGCCTATTCGCAATTTCTTCCTACTCCACGAATTCCCTACTCCCGGCACACCAGAGATAATTCTTCGTTTCAGCACGCTGGTGCGCAAGCTATGGAACCCCAAGGCGTTCCGGTCACATGTGTCTCCGCACGAGTTACTACAGGAGGTTGCTGTACGATCCTCGAAACGGTTCACTCTCACGAACCAGGCAGATCCCGTGGACTTCCTGTCTTGGTTCCTAAACTCTCTGCATCTCGCCTTAGGAGGATCCAAGAAGCCCTCGCCAACACCCACGAGTGTTGTTCACGCAGCGTTTCAGGGCCGTGTACGGATCGAGAGTCAAGCTATCACGGCTCACTCCGACACCCAAAATGCCCGTTTGGTATTCACTGAATCTGGCACAATCAATAGCCAGGTTACTCCTTTCCTCATCCTCACACTAGATCTACCCCCCCACACCCCTCTTCCAATCTGCCAATCGGGAGTCGAGTATCCCACAGGTCCCCTTGACTACCCTCTTGAACAAATATAACGGCTACACGGCGTCAGAGAAACTGGCCCACCGTGTCCGACACCGTCTCCTCCACCCTCTTCCTCCCTACCTTTTCTTCCATATCAAGCGCTTCAGCAAGAACCGCTTTGTCTCTGAGCGAAACCCAACTATCGTCACCTTTCCCTCTCCGCACGGTTTGGATATGTCCCCCTATGTCGAGCCAAATCCCAATATTTGCTCACCCAGCGAGCCAATCCTCTACGATCTTGTGGCAAACATCATCCTCGACCCCGCCATCGCTGCACCCGGTGCAATGGATGACGCTGTGGATAAGGGCGTCAACGCTGCGTCAGGAGCCGGCGGTTCCTCCAGCGGAGCAGGTGGCGGCAGCGAGAAGGTGTCATGGCTTGTCCAACTTCATGATAAAGCTATGGAGGCTGAGAACACTCGCGCCAAAAATGGCGGTTCCACGGAGAAGCAGCAGCGGGGCCCGGAGTGGCTTGAGATTCAGGATTTGTTCGTCAAGCGCGCGGAAAGCGAGACGTTGTTCACTCGTGAGGGATATCTTATGGTATGGGAGCGGCGCAAAGTGCCAGGGAACAAAGGAAAGGGACGTGCATGATCTGAGATAGTTAAATCTGAGTTGACTGGGGCTTCGAACTTGCTATTGTCTTCCACGTTTTTGTCTTTGAGAGCAAATCCAATGTACCATCAGTTAATGAAAATGTGTAAATGCAAATCTCATCAAGATAGCAATCTGTGCTCCAAAAAGATTATATTGTACAAAGTACCTCGTAGTTGTAGTGGGGAGCACTCACGGTCTGAAATTTTACTTGGTGAACCTAGGTCTTGAGGCCCCCCATGAATGAAAATGGCGGATGTAAGAAGGGGAAATCCACCCTACCAGAGGAGATAGAGGAAATAGAGCAAGTACGGTAGAGTGACCTAGGTATTAAAACGACTAAAAGAAACAAGTATTCATCACAAGGTTCCCCAGCCGCAGAAGTTCCTCCCTATCCTCATCGTCGAGCCTACCAGGAACCCCCAAATCCCCGCTCTCATCGCAACTTGCATTCCTCTCATGAGCACAAGTCGGTAGGAATAGGCACATATGTCTGGCCAGGTTCTCCCGCCAAACCAAAGACCCAACGGGTGGACATCTGAGAGACGGGTAACGGAGGAAGGATGTGAGATAATCCAGGATCGGGTCAAGGAGCGAAGGTAGAGTGCTTCGAGTGGCGCGAGTATTATGCCGCTGATTACAGCAGCGAGATGAGACGCAAGAGAGTCCACTGGGTATGCCGAAAGAAGGGTGACGCGGTGGACTTGCGACAATGTGTTTGTCAGTTGTCCAGGAATCAGAGAAGAGGGTAGAATTGGCTGGACGAGGGTGTCGGATTGGGTGTCTTCATTATGGTCTGTGTCTGCGACAGGGTTCGATTCATTGGGTGGCTCTTCCTCATTTGGTTCTTCCACGCCATCTGGGAGAAAGTTTGGTACGATGGACCCTAGAGTTTCCTCGATTGACTCTAAAGTTGGAGCGTCGGTGGCTTGGGTTTCTGGGGCCGGAATTTGAGGGTCTAATTCAGGGGCACCCAAGTCTTGGGGGGTTGTGCTTGATGGTCCAGCAGTGATACTTGAGAGGCCATCCGTATCTACTGCCGCTAGGGGCTGCTGGGCCTGGCGCTGGGCCTGACTTATGATCAGAGCCTCGAGGAACTCGGCTATGGATCGTCTGTCCATGGCGTCTGGGTTTGTATTTGAACCTGGCACACCATTTCCCGCTAGCGCATTTAACTGGGCAGGATTTGGAGTTTGGACCTGCGGGTGACGGTTCCGATTGCCCATCAACTCAAGCTGCATTGTGATAACGTCGGGGCTCTGGTGAATCAAGGATGCTCTTACGCGAGGCGACGTAGGGGGTGATGTTTCTGGTGATGACGGGCGAGAAAAGAGAGTATTAGATCGCGAACTCTGTCGGTCCACAGCAAGATCCTCACCATTTTGCAAAGGGGCTGATTGGTCCTGCTGTGTTGAACTGGCGGAGAGACGACTCGTCCGACCAGCAGTAGCTATCTCGGAGAAATAGTCATTGCTCATTTCCCCGGGCGATTGAGACATACGATTTTCGTTTGTAAGCACCTGATTCAACCCAATAACAGATTCTGCCTGGGTCAACCGCATGGGTGGAGTTGTATCGTGTGGTCGTGCTCGCGATGCAAGAGCGGCAACCTGGGCATCGGGAGTAACCCCTGGCGGTCTAGGCACGGGTTCATTTGGGCCTTCTCCAGCACCAAGGTTGACTTGGACCCCGTTAAGTTCATTTTGCAATAACTCAATTGAATGGCGTAGATTTTCTATCCTCTCGTCTCTGAAGGACCGAAGAACTTGCTGTTCTGACAATTGGTTCGACCTCAGTCCAAAAAGCGATGATACCCATCTTCGAAAAATGGCCAGTTCGAACTTGATGTCTTCGAATAGCGTGAGCTTGCCGCGGTGTAATTCTTCGTCCGATCTGCGGCCCAGGGTGGGCACTACCCACTCTATCAGGTTTTCTTCAAAGGCAACGCGGACTGAGAGTTCATCAGGAAGAGCTGGTTTAGGAAGGTGCCGTCTGATCAACCGATAGATACGCTCTTCAAGCTCTGGTCGCAGGTAGTAGCCATAGAGGAACACTAAAGCACCAGGGGAGATCAACAATTCCACGAGTGACATCCCCAGTGAGCGAGGGGAGAAATCTGTGGGCCAAGATGGCAGCTGTAGCAAAGATTCTCTGCTGAAAGGAAGCAAAAATTGCACGCCAGGGATTCCATATGGAGACACAAGGGAAAGGGATTGGAGTGTAGAGTACATGTAGAACTCCATAGACAACATGAGCACAGAATTTCTCGCTCTTTATTCATAGTTAGCTGTCTTCCAAGGTTGTCTATGTGAATGGAGGAAGAATATACTCACGCTGTATATAGAAGCCCGAAAAGGGAACGAACACCGAGTGAGTCGCCCGTCAAAGTCTGAACATAGTCCCGCAAAGAGACAAACACCCGTTTCAGCGGGGTTTCACGAGCTATAGCCAAGGCGCTGGACATTGCCCAGGCAGGAATTCCCAAAAAATAGAAGCTAAAAATCCCTGTGGTGTCTCTCTCAGATTTCATGGCACTGAGTAATGCAGAGTGGGCATAATGCCGGTAAGTCTGAACATCAAGTCTCGAATGTCAGCCCAATCAAAGTAGTATCGGCAGTGCATTTACCTGTACTCGACCGGTGACTGAAGAGGTCCACCAGGTACCGAAAAAGATGAACAGTTGATCGAGGGTTGTTATGACCAGTCCGAAGTCATTTTCGCTCGCAATCTGGTTGATCTTTTGCTGTTCATTGGGCATACTAGAATTTCGGTCTTCTCCACTGACGACAATCCCCATTGTTGAAAGGATGTCATTCTTTGCTCTCCGGAGTTCTTTCCCAAGGCTTCTGGACTCGGGATTAACAGGGTGCCCTCGAGTATCATATTGCTGCATATAATTGTCTGCATGGACGTTGGATATCCGTCGGACTGGAGTGGAGGGGTCAACCGCCGCATTGTCAGGAGCTTCGTATGGGGACCGGCCCTTGAGATCAGTCAATATAATATACTATGCAATTTATAACTACGTTCAATCAGACATGTATGGGTAGAGGCGTCTGGGGTGGGGCTTGTATATCAGGATGGAAACAATCAGACAGGGTCCGGTGGTGACTGGTTCGGTTTCAGAAGACTTTAGCCTTCTCGAAATAAAGCATGAACCATTGTCACATCCCGTAGACCCAAGATTTCTCAGCTGCGAATATAGGGGAAGTTCGCGAGTAGAAAGGTGAAGCTTACCAAAGCGAGCCGGTTCAAATAAGCCTGTCGACCCATAGCGCGCGTGATCACCGGGCTAGTAGTGTAGCCACATTGGCTTTTAGAACACCATTAGTACAAGGGCTTTCAGAGCCTGTGAATTCAAAGTAACAAGCGATAAGCGATATGAAACACGATCAGATGAAAGCCCAGCGGTTGAAGGTGAACATGTGGTTATGCGGCTACAGTTGGCCTGAGGCACGAGCCATATCTTATCACCGAACAAACAGTACAAACACCCCAAAAAAAGTTGCCCGCTCGAGCTGCCATTTTTCGCGATCGTTCAATCTCTACGGCTCTTCGACTGGCCAATGGCGTGCTAAATTCTACATTTTTACGCCGAGATATTATAGAGTCATGTCGAAAGCTATTGTCAAAACCACTTTCGAGGCGTCCCGTACGCTCCGCCCCATTTACACTGGTGGTAGCACGGCGCTGGATGCCAGTGGGCGCATCTTGCTGAGCTGTGTGGGTGAAGATGCCTTGATCGTTGATTTGGAGACTGGTAACCAGCTTACTAGCTTGGAGGGGGTACGTTTGTCGCCTTGCGAATATTCGTCAATTGCAAAGCGCTAACCACATAAACCCTGCAGGATGGAGAAATTGTCACAGGTTTGGCCAGTAAGTATTGTATGTCCTGGGAATGAGAATAAAACACTAACTATTGCCTAGTCACGCCTTCCGCCTCACACGCTATTGTCTGCTCCCGCTCGATGTCCATGCGAATCTACGGCCTCTCAACTTTCGACGAGACTTCTCAGACCATTGAAGCAAAACTTCTCCGAACCCTCAAGCCTCACACAGCTCCCGTTGTGACCATTGCCGTTGACCCTACTGGTACACTACTTGCCACTGGTGGTGCTGATGGCTCAATCAAGGTCTGGGACATCAGAGGTGGCTTTGTTACTCACACTTTCCATGGTCATGGTGGTGTCATTTCTGCGCTTTGCTTTTTCGAGGTTCCTACTGCCGACAGCGATGCCAAGTTATCCAAAAAGAACAAGTCTAAGCAACTGGCTACGGAGGATGACGATGAAGATATGGAGAGCTCTGCCCGTACGGGTTCTACCGCAGGATTCCGCCTAGCATCTGGCAGTGAAGATGGCAAAATGCGTGTATGGGATCTGCACAAGAGAAAGTCCATTGCGTCGCTTGAGTCACATGTTTCACTTGTCCGGAGTTTGTCCTTCTCTCCATCAGAGAACGCATTGATCTCGGCCAGCCGAGACAAGACTGTCATCGTCTGGGATGCGCGTACTTGGAAGACTCGCAGAATCATTCCTGTTTTGGAGAGCGTGGAAGCAGCGGCTTTCATTGCGGATAGCGGACTGTGCGTTATCGGTGGAGAGAATGGCAAACTGCGAGTTTGGGACTGCAATCGTGGAAGCGAGGTCACAGAGGAACAAGAGGCCGGAGAGGAGTTCGAAAGCGTCGTCGCTATCCAGTATTCGCCTGGTTTGCCTTTTGTCCTCACAGTCCATGCGGATCAGACTCTCCGCCTCCACTCGCTCGAGTCGCTGTCTGATTATAAGCCAGGGTCAACCTTGGAGCCTTTGGCGATTATCCGCCGCATTTCCGGCAATGACGACGAGATCATTGACCTGGCTTACATTGGGCCTGATCGATCGATGCTTGCTTTGGCCACTAACACCGAGAGTATTCGTGTAGTTTCGGTTGCTCCCTCAGAAGATCGACCCTCAAATCCGGGAGAGGAGTACTTTGGTGCTGATGTCACACACCTGGAAGGCCACGACGATATTATCATTTGCATTGATGCGGATTGGTCAGGACACTGGCTAGCAACAGGCGCTAAAGACAACACAGCCCGTCTTTGGCGTATTGACCCGAAGACATCGTCTTATGCTTGCTTTGCTATTTTCACTGGCCACGCCGAATCGTTGGGCGCAATCGCCCTTCCCCGTGTGCCACCCCCTGTTGGCAGTGCTGCATATAACGACCCCTTGAACCACCCGCCAGCATTTTTAATTACTGGCTCGCAAGATCGCACAATCAAGCGGTGGGATACAAGCAAGCTAGCCCCCCCTGACGGGAGAAAAGCCTCACTATCCTAAGGCAATCTATACTCGCAAGGCTCACGAAAAAGATATTAATGCCATTGATATCGATTCTACATCTGAACTGTTTGCCTCAGCATCACAAGATCGCACCGTGAAGATCTGGGCCGCCGACGAAGGCTCGACGGTAGGTGTCCTCCGTGGCCACAAGCGAGGAGTTTGGTCGGTGCGATTCGCGCCGCAAGGCACACCGATTATCAACTCAGATTCACGTACCAGCACGAGCCGTGGCCTAGCCGTCACAGGCTCGGGTGACAAGACCGTCAAACTGTGGAGTCTGTCTGACTACAGCTGTCTCTTGACTTTCGAGGGCCATACCAACAGTGTTCTCAAAGTCCTCTGGCTCCCACCTCCCCAAGTCTCGAACAACCAAACGGATGAGGACGAGGATGACGAAGAGGCTGCAACAGCACGCAAAAACGCCATCCAGGACCGTCCCCTTATCGCGTCCGCCGCGGCAGACGGTCTGGTCAAGATCTGGTCTCCCTACACAGGCGAGCTCGAAACCACTCTGGACAACCACATCGACCGAGTCTGGGCGCTTGCCAGCCCAACCCCATCCGGCTCACGCGCAGACGTGAAGCCAACCTCCTCCAAGCTCAACACCACCCCGTACGCCATTGCCTCCGGTTCCGCCGACGCAACAGTGACCTTCTGGACTGATACCACGTCAGCCACCTACACAGCCGCTGTCAACGCCAGCTCCGCTCGCGTCGAACAGGACCAAGAGTTGCAGAACTACATCCGCGCCGGTGCCTACCGCGAAGCCATCACTCTGGCCCTGCAACTCAACCACCCGGGTAGACTGCTCTCGCTCTTCACCTCCGCCATCGACGCCGCAGATGACCCAACACTCCCTGCCGAGGACCGCGAGCGTGCTGCAGCCAGTCTGTCCGGTAACCCGTCCATCGACGAAGTCCTGCAGAACTTGGACCCCGCTAATCTGCGCACCCTCCTGCTCCGTCTCCGGGACTGGAACACCAATGCGCGCACCTCGCGCGTGTCACAGCGCATCCTGTATGCTCTGTTCCGCTCTTACCCTGCGTCCACTTTCGTGGAGCTTGCGACCCAGTCCGTCCGCGGAAAGGAGGGTCGTGCCGCGGCTGGTATGAAGGATATTCTGCAGGCGCTGGCTGCATACACTGAGAGGCACTACCGGCGAGTTGAGGAGCTGGTTGATGACAGCTACCTGGTGGAGTGGGTTCTCGGTGAGATGGATGGTGGCGTTGGTCTTGGTGGACTGCGTGATTTGATTGTGGGTGATGCCAGTGACGAGGAAGAGCATGAGAAGGACGTTATTATGTTAGAAGCATAGTTTGGCTTTAGTCTTTTGCCCTGTTTGTACATTGAATTTGGGGCTTTCGTTCTTGGAGTACCATGGGTGGGAAGGATAAAAGCCATCTCTTTATAGAATTGAATAGTGTATCATGGAAAGTATCCTTTGGCCAAAGCCATCTACATGTATTTTGATTGTTCAGGGTATCACTTTTTTTGATTGAGTCTCATGGTAAAATAACGAGAGGGAATATGTAGCTCCAAAGAAGCAGCAATCTGTCGTGTACAAAGGCCTCAATACTCTTCAACCCTCCTCGCCAAAACATCTGGCCTCTAATCATCACGACGACTCCGACGAGAGTCGCGATCACGATCACGGTCTCGGTCATTCCGAGACGAGTGCCGTGAGCTGCTGTATCTCTCATCTCGAGATCGATGGCTGCGGTCTCTGTCCCGCTCTCGATCTCCATCTCTCCTTCGATCGTCTCTATCATCGTCACGGTCGCGGCGACGATCCCGGTCATAGTCACGATCCCGATAGGACCGGTCGTCCCGTCTGCTTCTATCGTCATCATCGTATCTAGAGGAACGACTAGAAGAATGGCGACCACCCGACCGACTCCGGTCACGTCGCGAGGACCCGGTCTTCCGGCGAGACCGATCCTCCTCGTCGTCGTAGTCGCGTTTGCGGTACTCCCGATCTCGATCCTTGTCCCGGCCGCTCTTCTCAAGGTTGCGATCCCGTCGCTCGCGCCAGTCGTCTTCCTTGGGAGGTTTGGACTTGGCCTCCTTCTGTAAAGCAGCGAGTTCCTCTTCGGTAAGACGCTCGCCAGTTTTCTTATTCCGCATCGTGATAGGCATGTACACGCCCTCAGCCTTATCGTTTTCCTCCCCCTGTTTCCTCGATGCCTTGCGCATAGCCGATTTTCCCCAAGCTCCAAGTTCGGCTTCGGCTCCCTTGCCGCCGGACGAATCCTTTGCGCCAATTCCAAGGAAGCCAGGTCGTCGTTCTGGGACACGAGGGTTTTTCGCCCTCTCTGCAGCTGTGGCACTGCTGTAGTTGCCTCGTCCGATAGATTGACCATCCTTCCAACCCATTCCTCGTAGAAGCGCGGCGCCGAATTCCTCAACCGGAATGGCATTGTAGGCGTCCAAATTAGCAGGCTCGGGTCGGGATGCCACATCTGTTCGGAAAGACCCTAACTCGCTGTAGTGGACTGGTTCTTCCTCCTTTGTGGCGGACTCGATAACAAGGTCTGACCTCCGTTCCACGTCTCCCTTGGTTTCGCGAATCAGCGCTTGCATGGCAATCTGATCGTCAGTGAGCGGCTTGGTCTCGACAGGTTTCGCATCAGGCATGGCCTGATCTTGGACCACTGCTGCGCCGCTATCGCCCTTCTCTGCAGACTGCTGCGCAAAGCTCAACCCGTACGCCATGCTGGGCGTATCTGTCTCTACCGTAGGCTCTCCGGGATGTGCTTGTCCGTTCTTTTGCGCTTCCTGCATCGCCTGCACTTCGGCGGGTAGCAGATTCTTCTTGCTTTTCTTCACATTGACGCCCGCCCGGTCGCGCCAGTTGTTCTTGCTCGTTACGGGGATGATCAGTGGCTTATTTGCGTCCTCCACTGCCTGTCCATCCGCAGCAATGGCGGCACCTGTGTGGGTGTCGAACCCAGAGATTTCCTCGTGGACCGGAGGGGCCTCATCTTCGTCGGAGTCATCGGCATAACCGAGCTGGTGAGGCCGCCGAGGCAGTGACCGGCCGTTTGCTGGGAAATTTGTGGAACGGCCGCGGTTTGAGGATTGGAGGTTGAACCCAGCCTTTTTCGGAGGACCATTTGAACTGGATAAAGATAGAGAGATCGGTTTGGACGGCGGTTGTCCACCCTCATTATGATCGCGCGAAGACATCGCGATGTTATCTTGGTTTGAAACAAACGGAGTACTTAGTAGGGAAGAGAGAGCTTGAGGAGCAATTGATACTCGAGAGCTCGTGGGCGGTGGCAAAATTGAAGCGCGCGGCTAAACCGGCAGATTTTGTATGGCGGTAATTCAACCTCCTTTGTAGGGCTGCAAGTCTACATACGTACATCTCATGGATATTTATTGTGTGGTTCTTCAACTGAAGTTGAGTTCCTAAGGAAGACTATAACTAAACATGAAGTATATGCGTACAGCCGGGCTCAGTATGATATGTGCCACGCAGACCACCCTTCATGGCTCAACAGACAAACACCAACACAAGGCCGTTGGATACCTCTCATCTGAAGTAACCAAAGACAATAGGCTACACTTCTAGGCAGCCAGATAATCCAGGCAGTGCAGATCATAAAGATGATCTGGGCCTAATCGGGATTTTGACAGTACTCGTAATTGGATTTCCCTTTTCATCGTTAACGTCGTTTCTCGGGGATTCAAATATAGTAGTGAACTACGTGCGAGCCAGCAAAGTGGCCAAGAGACAAGTTTAATGCTACTAGACTGCTCCACCGTCCGGTTACGTAGTCCGGTCTTGTATAGTCCATCTGTTCAGGGACTGTTTTCAGATTTGTTTCTAGATATCCCATGGATATGTTAGGTAGAGTAGAGTCATAAATTCTAGCTTTTTTCATCTCTATCCACTATTAGATGGTAGTATTTCTAAAAATATGCCGACCAGACAAGCATAATAGGACGAAAAGAAGCATAATCCAAGTGGACCCCGATGCCCCACGGGGCGTATTCGTTCAGAAATTACCCGATTAGGAATCTAGAAATAGCCCTAGAGAACTGCATCAGATGTTTATAAGTACCTATAAATCCCACCTCTTCCTCAGGAAGAAAAGACTACACTCTTGTTGCCATCAATAATATGGATATTGTTTTTCACCCCGGCAAAAACGGGACTGATCCCTGGGTAGAGTTCTACCCCTACACACCATCTGCCACGGCTGGGTATGCCTTTATGGGAATCTTTGGGGTTTCAACCCTTGTCCATATCGCGTTGATGTTCCCCTTCCGTGCTGCCTACTTCATTCCACTGGTACTAGGAGGAATTTGTATGATGATACTAGTCCCCATCCACAGAAGATGAAATATCAACGCTAACGATGAACGAAACCAGGCGAGACATTCGGCTATTACGGCCGAGCATGGTCACACCAATCTCGGTTTGATATCAAATCATGGTCCTTGCAAGAGATGCTCATTCTATGTGCACCACCACTTGTGGCAGCTACCGTCTACATGGTCCTCGGCCGCATTATCCGCTCCTTCGGCGCTGAGCATCTTTCAAGCATGCGCCCCAAATGGCTCACCTTTGTCTTCGTTATGAACGATGTCCTCTGCTTCTGTACACAATTGGGAGGTGCAGGTGTCCAAGTTACCGGGGACGAGAAGGTGATGAAAATTGGCAAGAAGGTCGTTTTGGCTGGCTTGATCTTCTCCTTGGTTGTCTTTGCCTGGTTTATTCTGATTGCGGCCAAATTTCATCGACGACTGCAGCAAAATCCCACACCTCTTCTCAATCAGAATTCCGATCTACCTTGGCAGCGATACATGTGGGCAATCTACATTTCTTGCTTGGCTTTGATGGTCCGCAATCTGGTGCGGACTATTCAGTTTGGAGCCGGTCAGAAAACCGATGTCAACACCAAGGAGGTCTATATCTATGTTTTTGACGCCTTCTTAATGTTCTTTACGTTGTTGGTATTGACCATTTATCATCCGGGTCGGCTTATTAAAAATGCTCGTCGCTTGACCAAGGCTGATTTTACGGGAGAACGAAATTCTGCGCATGGGCTGTTGAGTCAATGTGAGATGGGCGAGCGCATGCCGAACAAGTGATTACTGAGGGTTGAACAAGTGGTTGGGGTCTTTTCGTTCCTCTCAATGTATATAGCCAGAATAGAACATTTGAAATCAATAAGTGTTTGCTAGACTAATGTAAGAATAACGATCCATGACCTGAAGGATTGAAGGATGCTCTGAGGTTCAAGTGCATGTCCATGGTACCTTCCTCTTGTACTAAGCCGTTTAGGGAAACCTTCTTCTTCTACTTCTTCTCCTGTCATCTCTACCCTCTTCTTCTCTTCACAACACTCTTCACTAATCTATCTTTCTCGAACTTCTACTTTTTTACTTTCCAGTTTATAATCCCTACTACTCGAAATTCTCTCTACTCGAATACACACACCCGTACTCGCTCACTCCATCGCTTTCAACACTATTCATCCTCCCCCCAAACATGCCTGTCACTCTCACCACGGCCAAACATCCACCGCGTGGATGGGGACTCTGAAGGGTAGCCGACATCGAAGACCTCTTCAAACAATCCTGTCCAAAAGGGCATCGTGATAGTAAAAGGTTGATTGGGAATTCATTCGCTAAAGACTTCTTCGACACATTACACGTCTCCGCATCCGAAAATGGCTTTGTCTGGGCCGTGTTCCACGCCTATAGCCATCACCACAACCTTGTGCTGCGGCCCGAAGATGTGTGGTTCACCATTCTATCACAGCTCAGTTTCTTCGTCATAGCACATTCCGAGGAACTGCGACATCTATTCGTCTCGCATAAAGATAGGAAACACCTAGAGATTATCTCAAATGAGACCATGGACACTGTGGACTTTGGTGAACTGGCATTGGAAATGACCAAGCTTATGGAAGAGCATGTGATGGATCCGGACCTGCGGAGCTGGATCATGCCGGCTTTCAGCACCACGACTGCATCCGATGAAGCGGTAGCAGCTATCGTGATGATGGGCTCTATGCAGAAGTACTTCAAATACCAATTCACTTTACGGTGTGGGATTCCGTCTGTCACTTTGCTCGGCGAACGAGAGTACTGGGCACTTATGGTAACGAAGCTTGCTCGGCTAGCTCAGCTAGGGGATGAGCCTGCTCGATTTGCTCAACTTCTTCGGCCGGTGCTTAATAACTTTGTTGCTTCCTTCGACAACCCCGGAGCATCGGATGTGCTAAGTTTCTGGAGCAAATGTGCAGACAGAAGAGGTGGCGGAAGCGGACCAACTTATCTGACTGGCTGGATATCGGTTTTCTGTTTCTGGGGAGAGGATGGGAAGTTGCTATACCCAGAACAGATACTTCCAATATGCTCGCAAGGCTTTCAGGAACGGGAGACGGAGTTCGGCCTTGATCAGGCCTTGTTACGCTGCATAGACACAGAGAAAGTCCCTCTAGGCTACGTCTCCGTGCCGGTTATAGTTGATAATCTTGGGCACGTATTCGACGCTGTGATGGTGGCTGGCATGATCGGCATACAGGCCATTCCCACCGGGGAGGCCAGACTTGATTCGATTCAGCCAGTGTCCGGGGAAAGAAGAAACAAGAATGTGCCAAAAGGCACAGACCAGTTCACAAATCAGTTTACAAACCACCTAGGGTATTGGATTGGTCGTTGGTCAGACAAGGCAAGTGAAGCAATTGGGTCATTCGGTTACTTTCGTTTCAATTTCGCTTTCGTTTTGAAGATTGGCATTGCAATGCTCAGGAATTCCCTTGGTAGCTAATCAGCAGGGTTATCTCAACCCTCAATTTTGGGAGTCGCTAGAAGAGACAGGTACAATCAACCTTTGTTTTATGTCTATTATCGCTTGAATAGAAGATAATTAAACAGAAAGGCCGGGGAACTACCAAAGAGGGACATTATAGAGCTGATGCTATGTGTATCATTTCATGGGGCTAATGGTAAACTACTGAAGAACAGTTGGCCTGGTGACTATCTAACATGCGTGCGCATGGCGTAGCTTGTTTGAATTTGGTCCTTGGTGTTGCCGCTTTTCCTCTGAACTGGCATTCGTAGGACAAACTGAACAAGTGCTCGCCGGAAGACGGATGTGTTGTTCTTTCATATATCGAAAACATAGCTGTTATCCATACCAGCGACGCAGTTGATACATCTTCGAAAGGCTACACAAAAATCCCATGAAAAACAAACTTCAAACTAATCATACAATTCATATCAATTCCTAGAGTAATCCGTCCGCCCCAGTTTCGCCTATTCCCAATGATACAAGCCCAAACCCAGAATTCAGAGCAGCACTGGTGTAAAAAGAGCCAGTGCACATCAAGTTCAAATAAATGATGAACATCTTTTCAACAAGCCAAAAAAGATAAAAAAACACGCATGCGGTAGAGGTCAACAAATAGGGGTAGGTGTAGGTGACGGTGTCGGTGTCGATGTAGCGCGAGAATCCGAATCAACGGTGAAGGACAAAGTGTAGAAAAAATAAATCAGCGTAAGGGTTGGTGTAAGTATTTACAGACGAAGGTAAAGTGCGGAGAGAAAATAGATCCGCAAAGGTATTGTAGGGGAGGAGAGGAACAAGTTGAGCAAGCTCCTAGCTGGTCGCGGTCTGGGCTGCCGGAGCGTGCGGGCTCTTGCTGGAACCTTGGACGGCGCCAGCTTGGGCACTGCCACTGCGCTGGTTTTGAGGAGTGGCGCTGCGACTGGGCAGAGGTGCAGCACCGTTCATGGCGGGTGAGCTAGTCGGGCCAACGCGGTTTTGTTGACCGGGCTGGGGAACCCGCATCATTGGGGAGAACCCTTGGTTTTGAGGCACCTGCATTCCAGAACCACCGTTCGGAGCCTGGAAGTTAGCCTCATGGGGGGACTTGATAGTTGGCCTGGACAGCATTGGCATTGATGCTACCAGCAGCGGCATTCATCGCTGCTTGTTGGGACAAGCGCTGCTGTTGCTGCTGCTGATACTGGTTGAGTCGATCCGTGGCCAGCTTGGTCACTTGCTCAGGGGGCATATTCGGGTTCGTACGTTGAATCTGGCTTTGGAGAGTGCTGATTTGGGGCACAACGCCGCTCGAAAGAGGGTTGGGCTGACCCATACGAGGCGATGGGGTTGAGACGCCTTGTGGTGTACCACCGTGGAACGATGGACTCTGCATTCCCCCTTGGTTCTGGAGGGCAGCCATCATAGCAGGGTTATTAGGTGTACCATTAACATTTGACATGTTCATGTTCGGCGATCCCTGAGACCCAAATTGCGGGTTGTGGAATTGCTGGCCCTGCTGAGGGTGCTGCTGCTGTTGCCGAGACTGGAGAAGACGCTGCTGCTCTTGCAATCGATTGGCTTCTCGGATCACGCGCGTGTTATCAGGAGAGGCTTGCATTGGCAGGCCTGGTCGTGCCCCTGGCGTTTGCTGCAGTTGAGCTTGCGGCATCATCTTCATGGCCATTCCATTAGGCATCTGACCATTGGGCTGTGCACCATTAGGCATGTTCTGCATTGGGATAGGGCGGGCTTGATTGACACCAGCACTAGGAGGAATGCCGTTCGTCATTCCGTTCGGAGTTCCACCTGGTAGACTAGGATTGGAAGTGGGGGGGCATGGTGTTGTTACGCCCCGGCGCATTCATCATTTGCTGCTGGTTAGGTACTTGGCCGGAACGCTGCGCTGCGAGACTAGCCTATATGGGGGGTAAGCCACAGTGCTTTCAGGTAGGAACGTTAACAACCACTCACTCTTTGCTGCGCAATCATTTGCTGGCGGTACTGTTCCTGCCTTTCCTGCAGCTTCATTTCTCTGTCGTACTTCAGCCGGCTGAACTCAGCCGGTGATGAGATCGGAGGCTTGGGCTGGTTAGCCTCATTGGCTTTGCGCAATGAAGCAAGGTGGGAAGCTAAGAGAGGAAATGTCAGTAGTGTTCTTGCCATGATGTTACGTGTTTCTATTCCAAACATACCATGCTGCTGTTTCTGAAGCATAGTTTCCCGCTTCTTGGCCAGCTTTCGCATGGCATCAAGCAAAGCAAGATGCTTCGAAGATCGTCTCCGGTCAACCCGAAGAGGCTGTGTAGTCCTCCGGCGGACGGGCGGCTGAGGCTGAGCGTTGGCGCCTTGCTGCTGCTGCTGTTGTTGCTGCTGTTGCTGGGCAGCCTGCTGCTGCGCCAAAACAGTGCGCTGGGCAGTCTCAAGCCTCTGGTGGTAAGCTCGGAAGTATTGGGTTTTGGACATATCTGCAGGAAGACCTTCAAGTCCTACCCATCGCTCGAAACATTCCCACGGAGTGCGTCTCTCAGCGCCAGAGGTGAAGAGTGATGGTGGGGTAAGACAGCTGGAAATTAGAGACCAGTTGTAGGAGTACTCCTTGACCAAGCGTCGGAGTTCATCATCCTCAGCGAAAGTCCATTGCGAGGACGAACGTGATTCAAAGAAACCAACAGATGGCATGGGGTGTTCAGTCGGAGGCCGGAATTGATGACCAGGGTGAATCCGATCCCGGATGGGCTTGTTCTCTGGTCGGAACAGCGCAACGTTTGTCTGCTCGGGTGCCAACTCGGTGATCCGATTATCCGAATCATTGCCGTACTGGGAGTAGTCATATCGGCTCCGCTTACGAGGCTGATCGTCATCGTGGAAGGTAATCTTCGCCGATGCAAATTTGGACACTGGTAGTAGTTCCGTCTTCCAAACTGTGTCAGGGGAGACTTTGAATGCCGGTGCGTTCGCGCCAGGGGCGATCTGGAGTGGTCCGTATATCGGCAATTCGTCTAACAGCTTTTCCGCGGCAGGGGTCATGTCAATCGAGAAGTTGAACTCATCCGAGCCCAAGGAGAAAATAGCAGCGGGGGCAACTGCATCATGAATGTCGTGTCGAGGCTCATCATTGAACCCATCACTGACTGATTCTTCCTCGGCGGATGGCATGAGATCTGGAGTGGGATGACAAACACCAAACGCTTCATCACCAACGTCGTCGGAGGGTGGGCTGAGAACCGCCTTAGAGGAGTCCTTTTCTGGCAAGGTTGCCGTTGGAATCTTTGCTTGGACACGAAGTAAGGTCCGATGTTCCACGTCGCTGTTGACATATTCTGCGCACCAATCGGCGCAACTCTTTGCAGCAGCGATCTTCCACTTTCTCTCCTCCCGGAAGTCAGTTCGCATCCACTTCATGTGATCTAAAACAACGTCCCAATGTGCGCCCTGGCGGGGAGGTTCAACAGAGCGTTTTAATTGTCGCAGTGGCCATCGGTTTGCATTTTGAAGAGCATAGATTCGCCGGAGGGTACGGCAATCCATCTGTTCTTGATATTCAAGCAGATGATTACTAGTACTCAAGGTCTTATGCGCGGACGCCAGCAGAGTATTGAGGTTTGTTCCCCGGGGAGGAGCGTACGCTCTGTTCAAGAATAATGTGAAAAGATAGTCTTGCTCCTCATTCAGCTTGGCAACTGCATCCATGTCTCGATGCGTCAGGTCCGTAGAGTCGGCCTTCTCCTGCTGAGCTGGCTGCTTGGGAAACACGACAGTCGAGAGTCGGCTTCTCTCCTTCTCCCGCTCCTTGCGGTCCTTGAAGCGCATCCTCGCGACAGAATCCGGAGAGCCTTGATCAGATGGAGTAACTGGGTGGCTTCTCTCATGAGTGACACTCTTAGGGGTTTCCCCAAGGATCTCGGAAACAGATTTGTGTCGGATGGCTCCTGATGATACTCGAGTAGTCATGCGCTCTGGTTGCGCTGAGCCAGGTTGAGTAGGGGGGATAGAAAGCTTTTTGGCCGTGGGAGTCTCGAGAGTTGAATCTACAGCGACTTCGGCTTGTGCGGTTGGTGACAACGAGTCTTGCACAGTCGTGTGTGGTTCTTGTGGTGCTTTCGCTTCAGAAGGGACGGGCACTGGTTCCTGGTCGACGTCCATGCGATCTGTATCGACCCCGGTGTCCACGCTCTCCACAATCACCTCTTTCGACGAAGGTATGTCGGCGATCACATCATTGACAGGTTTATCCGGTTTCGACTGAGCTTCTTCGAGACGCAATTGCTCGTCTGGGGTTAAGGGAACCAAGCTCGGGCGAGCATGGGCAGATCGGTCATGCTTATGTTTTGGGCGATTAATTGTCCCAACCTCCTCAGTCACTTCTTCTGCGGGGCTTGTGTCGGGTGATGCGGCAACTGGGACGGGTGTATTATTATTGTAAGGGTCAATGGAGGAGGCAGGTGATGGTGGTTGTTCGTGTTGAGATGGTCCCAAGGTAACAGACGGTCGTGCTTCGTGTTTCTTTCGAAGAGTGTCAGAGGGAATCTCCAGTGATGGAACACCAGTCGCAGCTGGCTTCGACACGCGGGGAGAGATCGTTGTGTCATTGTCGTGGGCACTGAGCGACGTTTCTGCTACCGGTACACTAGCTTTCTGTTCGGCGCGCGATGAGTCGAGTGACTGCACAGCGATCGGTGGCACGTCGAGATCCGTTGGCAGCTTAGGGCTGATGGCTGGCACTGATGGCCGACGTGTTCCGGTTGTATCCACGGGGGTAGGTGGGAGATGAGGTGTCGCGGTCTGAGGTTGGCTCAGAACGGGCGTTCCGCGCTGTTGAGGCTCGGTCGCATGCGGAGCTCCGCCATCAACGGTTGAGGGTGGAGTGATCCCAGCGACAGGTTTGGCACTGGTGGTGGGAGCGGTTGTCGGGGGGATCGCATTTCGACTTGGTGAGCGCGCGCGCGCATGGGTTGGCGGTGGAAGAGTAGCTTCATTAAAGTAACGACCTCTAGATAGGGAATCAGCATTGTGAAATTATATACAAAAATAAATAGATGCAAAATAGATTCCACTGGTAGAGAAACAAGGCGATTGGACTTACTTGGAGAGATCATTGGCGTCGAGGAAGGCCTGTTCTTTCTGATGGTAATGAGCGTCCTCGGTCGCGCCAAACCCGACCGTGGCTAGATACAATGCGCTGAGCTTGCGCTTTCTGCGCGACAAACAGTTTCTAACCACCAAATTAGCGACAAATTCATCATTTCTAGGCTTCCCAATCGAATTCCCGCCGTCGAAAAAAATTAATACTTACGCGATCTCATCGTTTTTAGATCGTAGGAGCTCGTCACGGAGCATGGAGTCTAGCTTCGGAACGCAGCATCCGATTAACGCGGGAACAAGGGGAACTAATCGAGCGAGGTCATCCAGATGGAAAAAATCGCTCGAAAAAGATGAAAAAGATGGGTGGAGGGTAGGAGGCGATGAAAAGCACCTGGAGCAGGATCTTTTCGAAGGGGGTGAAAATGAGGTTACAGGGCGGTATGAAAAATGTGGAAGAACGGGAAAGATGTTGGTTTAGGTACAACCAGTTACTCGCTCCCTCTATAAAAAATACACGGCTTGGCCAGGTACCTGGTACTTCTGAAAAATTCCCTTTGATGATGGAGGAAAAATGGAATGTGATATTAACATGGGGATACAAGAATGATATCTACTTTAATGAGCTATAATATGGTTGTCAAAGGCTTATGTATTTTGAAAAGGCTGCTCTCATCAACTGGTAACGCACTGTATTATTGTTCTGACATTCAATTCTCCGCTTGCGTATGTGAGGCCTCAGGCATAATATATTAGACACCTCATATATATGGCAATAAGGCATTTATCACAAGGCACCTATTTCCTATCAAGGCGGCCGATAAACCGCCGGCAGAAAATCAAGAAAAAAAGGTGTCCGCCCTCCAGATCAAGCTTTCACATCTACAATATAACAAAACCACAATCATTATTTGAGCAACATCATGGTGAAACGCAAGAGAACCGATGCCCCCCAAGGAGGACAAGACGGTTGCTACCCCTCCTAAGGCTACCAAATCCGCCCCTACTCCCTCAGAGACTCCCGATGCAGCTTTCACTATCCAAGTTGTTACAGGCTCTTATGAGCGGGTTCTCCATGGCTTCACCGTTGGTATCCCAGCCTCCAGCCTGAAAACAAAGGCTGAGGGTGATTCTCCGGCCATCCAATGCATGGATACTTTCCTATTCGAAGCCCATGGATCTGCAATTCGTTGTCTAGCCTTGTCACCACTACCTAAACCCACCGATCCTGTCGATGCCCAAAAGGTGATGCTGGCCAGTGGTAGTACAGATGAGCGCATCAACTTGTATTCGATCTCCGCCGCACCCCCTGCCGTGAATGAAGAATATCCGTCCGTCCCGACCTTCGCCGGAAACAAGATCCTCGAAAACCCCAGGAATCGTGAGCTAGGATCATTGTTGCACCACACTGCCAGTATTACCTCGTTGAGTTTCCCTTCGCGAACAAAGTTACTCGCAGCCGGAGAGGACAACACAATCTCGGTTTCCAAGACCCGCGACTGGACCGTCGTATCCACTATCAAAGCACCAAACCCAAAAATTCAAGGACGGCCAAGCGGTGATACGGCGCCTCCCGGAGCTGCTCCATCTGGAGTGAACCACTTTGCAGTGCACCCTAGTATGAAGCTGATGCTGAGTATTGGACGAGGAGAGAGATGCATGAGATTGTGGAATCTCGTGACCGGCAGAAAGGCTGGTGTGTTGAACTTCACCAGGGAAGTCCTACAAGGTGTCAAGGAGTCGAGATGGAGCACAGGAGAAGGTCGGCGCATTGTATGGGACTCTGAGGGAGAGGAATTCGCTGTTGCTTTCGAATGGGGTGCAGTCGTGTTCGGAATCGTAAGTTATCTGGATGGTATACCATTGATCAAATTTCTGACTATTAGCACAGGACTCGATTCCCAGGTGCAGACTTATCCCTAGCCCACGGAGCAAACTTCACCAGATGAAGTATGTTTCTTTGCCTTTGAAGGGTGGTGAAAAGGAAGATTTCTTGGCTGTCTCTACGGAGGATGGCCGAGTGATCTTTTATTCGACCAAAGAACTGAAAAACGCGGAGGATGATACCGAATGCTCAATTCCTCATGCTACGTCTGTTGCCCAGGTTGGTGGAAAGCAAGCTGGGTTCCCTGGCCGCATCAAGGATTTCGAAATCCTCACTCTTGAGGGTCAAGCAAAGGAATTCCGCAACGACTTCTTGGTCGTCACCGCCAACAGTGACGGAGTTGTCCGTGTTTGGAAGGTTGGTGGAAAAGAAGTTTCCGCAGCAAAGCAAGAAAAGAAGGATACGACTCAGATTGGGAAGCTCTTGACGACAAATGAAACTGGTAACCGCATCACATGCATGGCTGCCTTCGTCATGTTGCCTGCGGAGGACCCGTCTACACTGATAGACTCCGAAGACGACTCTGAAGATGAAGTGGAGTCATCGAGTGATAGTGACGATGAGTAACCTCATTGTTCTCAACTGTTATACCCTTTATACCGTCAAATAGATCCCCAGTGGCAAACAATGTATCATGAATATGAAAAGAACTTGAGATTATTGCCCTAGAAAATAATTATGATTATGTTTTCAAACATTTTTTCTTTTCAATATGAGTATTCAACTCACCTAAGAATCATTTAACGTACAACATATGGTACTCCTGTCACTGCTCTATAAACCTGGTGTGGCGCACTTGATGGTGTAGTTGTCAAGGATTTTCTTAGACAAAGAGGAATGAGTCACCCACAATAAACCAAGAGACATAATGCCTGAAACAAACGCCTAATTGAATTATATTATCTAGTCTACTTACTAAAAGTGTTATAACGTAGGAAACGTAGAGTTGCCATCCAGACACCGCCCGGCTCTCCACTACACACAATCCCCCACCTACATTCTTTCATTATCATATCGCGGGAAGCAATTTTCACCCGACCTTCCACCATCCCACAAGCTTCGTCTAACCACTTGCGTTTTCATTCAACGCTGCTGTTAATCGCGAGTTGATTTTCTACTCTATTTCGCAATTATGGCATCAAACGGCGACTTCTCTGACGAGGGATCCCAGCCCGGCTCACCTTTACTCGATGCCCACAATGCCCGCGGAGAGGTCGAGGACCAGGAGCCCCTTGAGCAGGAAGAGAAACCTCTCAAGTCTGCCATGAAGAAGTCTGAGCCTGCTCCTCAACCGAAGCGTCCAGAACTCCCCGAGCAGCCCAACCCGGAAACGCTCGATCTCTCAAAATTGACGCCTCTTTCGCCTGAGATTATTGCCCGGCAAGCTACTCAGAACATCGGTATGTGACCGTTAGATTTTGAAAGCTTCTGCGTTCAGAAACACCCTCCATTCATTGGATTCAATTTTGCTATATAACAAATTTACTGACGTGATTATCAGGCACGATCGGACATGTCGCTCAGTTAGACACCTTCCCTCGCCTTTTTCTTCCTACATGCATACTAATACAATCTTAGCGGCAAATCCACCGTTGTCAAGGCCATCTCGGAGGTTCAAACCGTCCGCTTCAAGAATGAGCTTGAGCGCAACATTACCATTAAGCTTGGTTACGCCAATGCGAAAAATCTACAAGTGTGACAGCCCCGAATGCCCTCGGCCCACATGTTACAAGAGTTTCAAGAGTGAGAAGGAGATCGATCCGCCATGTGAGCGTGAAGGATGTACAGGCCGTTACCGGTTGCTGGTAAGTACACCTGCTCCTTCCCCTCTGAAGTCCAACTCAGAGCCTTTCCTCAAGTGGACCTAATCTAACCTCTGATACAGCGCCACCTCAGGTACCACCAATCCCCAATCTACCTCCAACCTGGAGTTCCATCCTTTATTTATTGGGTATAAGCTAACCTTTAATCTAAAAACAAAAAGTTTCGTTGACTGCCCTGGTATGTTTGCTAGATCCTCTCTGTCCAAGGTTGGAACACTGCTAATCTTCAATCATAGGTCACGATATTCTGGTTAGTACTTATCCTCTTGCGTATCTTGGGAGACTCAGCTTTCTCTTTGGGTTCGATGCTAATCAGCTTTGCACAGATGAGCACCATGCTTTCAGGAGCCGCGGTCATGGTAGGTTTCATTCTCCACCACTGCAGCAATTAGGATTTCAAGGGATTGATGATAAGCTAACATCATTTTTCTAGGATGCCGCTCTCCTCTTGATTGCCGGAAACGAAACCTGCCCCCAACCCCAGACCTCGGAGCACTTGGCCGCCATTGAAATTATGAAACTCAACCACATCGTCATTCTCCAAAATAAGGGTAAAACCATAGTTCTTGCCAAACTGTCGATGGAACGAAGCGCTGACGTTTGGAAATAAAACAGTTGACCTCATGCGAAGCGATAATGCCCTCGAGCATTACCAGTCTATCCTCAAGTTCATCCGTGGTACCGTTGCCGATGGATCGCCGGTCATCCCTATTTCCGCACAGCTGAAGTACAACATTGACGCTGTCAATGAGGCCCTTGTCCAGACCATCCCTATTCCCCTTCGCAACTTCGAGGCTACGCCTCACATGATGATCATTCGTTCCTTCGATGTCAACAAGCCCGGTGCCGAGATCGATGAGCTCAAGGGTGGTGTTGCCGGTGGTTCCATCCTTACCGGTGTTGTAAAGCTGAACGATGAGATCGAGATCCGCCCCGGTCTCGTCACCAAGGATGAGCAGGGCAAGATCCAGTGCCGTCCCATTTTCTCTCGCATTGTGTCTCTCTTCGCTGAGCACAATGACCTCAAGTTTGCCGTTCCCGGTGGTTTGATCGGTGTCGGTACCCGCGTCGACCCCACGCTTTGCCGTGCCGATCGTCTTGTCGGTTTCGTTCTCGGTCACCGTGGCCGTCTTCCCGCGATCTACACTGAGATTGAGGTCAACTACTTCCTGCTCCGCCGTCTTCTGGGTGTCAAGACCGCCGATGGCAAGCAAGCCAAGGTTGCCAAGCTTGCTAAGAACGAAGTCCTGATGGTTAACATCGGTTCCACCGCTACTGGTGCCAAGGTCCTCGGTGTCAAGGCCGATGCCGCTAAGCTCAGCTTGACCAGCCCCGCCTGTACGGAAGTTGGCGAGAAGATTGCCATCAGTCGCCGAATCGAGAAGCACTGGCGTCTGATTGGATGGGCCAACATTGTTGCGTAAGTCTACGGGTTTGGTATTACTTCTAATGACAAATGCTGACTGTTTCGATTCTCAGTGGTAACACCCTCGAGCCCGTGCAGCAGTAAAGCAATCCTTTCAACGATTTCCCAGTTCGAAATGGGGAGCTTGGGGAATGAGGTCTGTCATGTCGGGGAATTTGATTTGCACATAACACTTGCTACCTATATCCCCGGACAACGACCTCACCCCGACCCTCGGACACGAGTCTTGCGATCTATGATTGCAAAAAAGTTTTATGGTCATAACGAATCAGAGAATTAAAGACGTGATTTAACTGATTCACCGGCTGAATAGAGAAGATGGAGGAGGCATGCAACGCTGTATTGTCGCCACCTTGATCGGTTTACCTGCTTCATGCATGTCAGCGACCACTTTATCTGGTCTGCGACTGCGTGCTACGGTTTGATCTGAGGGACGGACGACGAACGAGGTGCAGGTGAAGTCGGCGAATAAGATATGTGCTTTTTATTTCCATCGTACGAGGGAGTTGTTTTCAAGAGGTTTCCTGTTCATTGCTCGGTTTTTTGTCTGCATCATCGGATCTTATGTAGATAGGCCTATAGGTACAGGTCTGGGGTTTAAAATGCAGGGAAGTTAGGACCTGCACAGTTTTAAGAGCTTCTGCATGTTTAGTCTATTTACAGATGGGCTTTTCGTCTGATGAGAATACAAAAACATTTGCAAATGAGGTCGATGCTCCCACTAGATCGTCCGCATGTCGGATGTATATATTCCGCGACTATGACTACCACCACTTGATATTTCCTCACAACATGATGACCATGCACGCTAAGCCACCAGGTATTGTAACATACAGGGAAACTCAGGCTATACTAACATTCAAATATAGATGACAATCTACAATATTCGACTATTGTACTGATCGACCGTTGTAGCAGCCCTGCCCAGGTGCATCAGCACAAGTTATTTATTTTTAATGTTGGCAGACTAGAATTTAATTAACTCATATTAATCCCTTCATCTCGCACCTCAGATATTCGGTTTAAAATGAACAAGACCCTAGTCAATATAGGCCCAATTCCTGAGATGAACGTTGCGTTAGGCCCCCCGGGGCCACATGCAGGAGATCTGACTAAGGCGGCCGATAATAACAAAGTAGCATCTTCTGCCTTGAACAACGCCCTCTTTCTTCGCCTAGTTGCGCGTTTTCAATCATGTATATCCTCGAGGTAAGTTGTTTTGATTGAGATATCATCATGTTTCCAAGGTGAATGTGCTTTCTATCGTGGACATGTCGCTAATGACTGTCTTCCTGCAGCAATTGGCGCGCTTGCTCGATCGCCCGTTCTTCCCATGGAAGAACGTGCTTGTGGGCTTTTCACTGGGCCAGTTCGTCCTTGAAGGTTTCCTCTCACTTCGGCAGTACAAGTTTTTGCAACGGACGAAGCCTCCCAAGGTTCTCGAAGGGGAGGTTACCCAGAAGGTCTTTGACCAGAGTCAGGTATGAACCCGATCACAGAGCATTATGCCGTATACAGAGGCTCATTGGAATATCATCACAGGCATACGGTCGCGCAAAGGCCAAGTTCAGTTTCGTTTCCGGTCTTTACGGTCAAATTCAAAACCTTGCATTCATTTACGGCGATGTTCTCCCTAAGCTCTGGGGCCTCAGCGGTCTGCTGCTGGCTCGGTACCTTCCTGGTCGGTTCCAAGGCGAAATATGTCAAACATTGGTATTCTTCTTCGGTTTCAACATTTTAAGCACTATCCTCTCGCTGCCCGTCTCCTATTACAACACGTTTGTGCTCGAGGAGAAGTTCGGTTTCAACAAGCAGACGGTTAAGCTCTGGATTACGGATATGCTCAAGGGTCAGATGCTTGGAATTGTTCTGGGAACTCCCATTATCAGTGCCATTCTCAAAATCGTCCAGAAGTTCGACAGCTCTTTCTACTACTACCTCTGGCTCTTCGGTGTCTTCCTCCAGGTCTTCGCCATTACTATCTACCCTATTGCCATTCTACCTCTGTTCAACAAGCTCTCGCCTCTTCAGCCCGGTGAACTCAAGACCGGCGTCGAGAACCTGGCCAAGAGACTCAACTTCCCTCTCTCCGAGCTGCACGTTATTGACGGCAGCAAGCGCAGTGCCCACAGCAATGCCTACTTCTACGGCCTGCCATGGAAGAAGCACATTGTCATCTACGATACTCTGATTGAGAAGACCGAGCCTGAGGAGGTTGTTGCTGTGCTGGGCCATGAGCTTGGCCACTGGAGCCTCAGCCACACCACCAAGCTGTTCGGCATTGCCCAGGTACGAATTTGCTCAGTTGCTCTTTTGGCGAATTGTCACTAACTATGCAATCCAGGCCCACATGTTCTACATCTTCGCTCTCTTCTCCGTCTTTGTCAACAACAAGTCACTGTACCAGTCCTTCGGATTCATCAACGAACAGCCTATCATGATTGGTTTCTTGCTCTTCTCCGATGCCCTGGCTCCCATGGATGCTGTCGTGAAGCTTCTCATGAACATCCTCAGCCGGAAGTTCGAATTTGAGGCCGGTATGTTCCGTTTAACCTGTCACATATATCCTCGGTTTTACTAACAATACTCCCCAGATGCATTTGCCCAGAACCTTGGTTACTCCGACAAGCTTGCGTCCTCCCTCCTGAAGCTCCAGATCCAGAACCTGAGCACTATGGACGCCGATCCGATTTATGCTAGCTACCACTACTCCCACCCCATCCTCACCGAGCGTCTTGCCGCGCTTGGCTGGAAGGGTGGCAAGGTCACCAGCAGCAAGGAGGAAGACAGTGAGAAGCCTGTCAAGGCCGCGGACCGCGAGCTATAAACGGGGTGCGTGTTATTGGTGACTTTAATATGATATGGACGTGATTTTTTTTTGTGCCAGTGATATCTTGGAATATCAATCTCGAGAAGCAAAAACGAGGCTTGGAAATGTTCCATTATGTATTGATTGGATTGTAGCAATCCGTCTAAACTCTAAATAACAAATTTTGTCCAGACATGAAATGCGAGTACTTTTTTGTACGTCCAGAACCTAACCCAGCCCAGAGGAATAGAGCAATAGAACGAATGAAAGACAAGAGACTCCGACCCAATGCAGCAACGCCCACAACCAAATATATACCCACATACTCAATCGGATTCCTCAGCTTTCGCCTGGGCCTTACTCTTCTTCTCCGCCAACCGTCTCTCCTTCTTCTTCCGCTTGCGCTCCTCCTTATCAATACCAGCCTCCTGATCCGCGAAAGCCTCAGCCTCAGCGCCAAACTCAGCGTCATTCATGACAAGATCATTGCTATCGTCCAGCTGGTCCTGGTTGTTGGTTTGCGGAATACCCGCAGCAACATCCAAATACTCTTCTCCGGGGTTCTGCTTCGCGACAGTCAGATCGCGACCGAGGAGTTCGCCGGCTAGACCCGCTTGCACGCGCTTCAGGTTGTGGAGGATCAAATTCGGCGCTGCGGCGGTCGTCCGTGAGACGGGGCCATGCTCGCTGATGCTGGCGTTGGGTTGCAAGGATGGGTCTGTCGCGGCGCGGTCCAGGTAGGCAGCGAGAAATTCTTGCGCGGCGGACTGGCTGATGGTCTGTGTGCTTTGCACTGTGACTGGGGGGGAGGGCCTGGGGACCTTGGGTTGCCATTTTGGTGGAATTGGTATTCTTCGCCGGGTTTGGTGGGCGGTTTTTGAGGTTGAAGGGCGGTGGTGGTGCCGATTATGGAGTGGTTTGGCCCGGTGGTGGGATTGATAGGGCCGGGAGTAGAGATTCTCTCGAGTTCAGGGTCACTTTGCGAGCAGGATGGAGAGTTGCACGGGCGACGTTGGACATTTCGCATCTCGAGATCAAAAAAGTTCGGTGACGCTAGTCCCGATCGGGTAGGTCTTCTTAACGGGATGCGCTGCAAGTATAGTTTGATATTTATTGACAGATAAACGAACGTAGTTATATAGTAGTTATAGAATTATAAGTAGATCGTACACCAAACATCGACCAATTGCATATTCTATATATATCCTAAGTAATTAACTGTACATCCTTGTAGACATACACCTCTAGGCGGGTCCGTGCCAGCGGCTCCGCGCTTAATTTTCTGTCCTCCGACGCCGCGTCTTGTCCACCAGGCCTGACTCGATCTCCAACTCCGAAAGCTCCCACCCCACCCTCAATCGCCCTCGAACAAAGCCAGGGTCCTGAAAATGTTTTGCCTCCGCGCCAGGGTCGTGCCCTCAGCCTTCCGGGCCACCACATCGGCAATGCGAACCCCGATGAACAGGTACGCAAAGCAGCCAATCTTTCCAACCTCTATACCAGACAGCTAACACTTCTACTCCACCTTGCAACAGATTCGCCCAAATCCCGCAACAACCAAGCACACCCTCTACGATGCTCTCATCCCGATCCTTCTCCTCCCTCCTCTCCACGCCAACCCGCTTCCAGCCCTCGCGAACACTCGGCAGCCACCTCTCCTCGCCAACCACAACCGCAACCGCAACCGCAACCGCCTTCTCACCCTTGTCATCACTCCTCTCCCAGAAGGCACCCTCGCAGACCCGCTCATTCTCCGCAAGTTCCTCCCTAGGCGTGCGCCGTGTGACGTTCCGTCCGTCACGACGGGTCCAAAAGCGCCGCCATGGATACCTGGCGCGCAAGAAGGACAGAAATGGACGTAAGACTCTTATCCGGAGGACTCTTAAGGGCCGGAAGGAGTTGAGTTGGTGATTTATTCGCTTGTGTGTCTGACCTTTCAATCGTTTCGGGGTTGTTGTGGAAGAGGACGGGATTTATACCACAGAGGACTAGAGCGTCCTGGATTGTTTGGAATCTATAACGGCTCACGGCGATGGCCGGAAGGCAGTAGAGGGCCAATTACCGATACATCCATTCTTGGAACTATTGAAGTCTTCAAGATTGGGTCCGGGTTCAGGCAGGACAGTTGCTGGCGGGTCTTGTCTGGCGTGTACCATATTTACCTCTCCCGAGGATGTGTGTGACTACATTTCATATAGTGCGAACTTTCAGATTTCTTTGTTTCAGTCGAGATCCCGGCGTTTACTGGGTTGCAGCTTGTTTGCAGCAAGTAAAAAGAGTAGATTCATCACTGTCTACGTTGCGTAGAGTCTCTTGACACCACAATTCCGTCTATGTGATCTACCTAGCTACCCGTGTATAGATCGTTCATCAAACATATCACTCGCGTTCGTCTTCGCTACCCTCCGATCCAGTCTCGGAGTCCTCGTCATCATCGTCATCGTCCTCATCTTCTTCCTCGTCGCCAACCTTCAGGCCATAGTCGTCCTCGAATTCCTTAAGAGGCTGAACTGTGGGAGTGAAGCCGGAAGTTTCGAAGCCCTGCTTGATGGTCTGTTCGCAATAAAAGTTAGCAATCCATACATATATCTGTCAATTGAATACCGGGGAACAACTCACCTCTTCCAACACAGTCGCGCAGGTGACAACCAGGTTTGCAGTCTTCGGATCAAACAACGGCAAGATAATCTCACGCAGAGCACCCTTGATTTGATCGGTGGTGATGGCGCGCACATGCTTGAGCATCTTCTCCTTATAATCGCTGGGCAAGTTGCGCACGACCTGGCGGATGAAACTGCCCTGGGCAGCATTGGCGGCTGTCATCTGCTCATTGGCGTAGTTGACCACGATGCTGCTGATAGCACCCTCTAACATCAAAGGATCGAAAGGCGTAGCACCGGACAGATAGTTCTCAACAATCTGCTTGCTAGACTCGAACGCCTTGTGGGCGTTCGGAGACCGGTACACGTCGAAGTTGACGAAGCCAGTGTCGATGTTGTAACTGAAATTGGTGCCGTATGCCAGACCAGTGCCGCGGACAGCAACCCAGAGGGGACCCTCGACGGCGTTCATGTACGAAATCGCGACCAGCAGGGCGGGCAGGTCCGGGGAATCGTACGAGTCCAGACCACGGGCGGTAGCGTAGGCGAAAGACGAGTCGACAGTCGGCATGGGGACAATGTAAGACTTGCCGCCAATGTTCTTGCCGGCCTCGCTCAGCCGGGACCGCCGGTCAGTGATAGGAAGCAACTCAGTGCTGGTGCCGAGGGTCTCAGCGAAGGGTTTCCAGGCAGAGACTGGGTTCTGGAGTTTCTCGAGATCGGCAATGACAATGACGCGCACGTTGTCGGGCCGGAAGAGCGAGCTGCGGATCTCCTCCATGCGGCTTACGATTTCCTCGGGCTTCTCGGCGAGCAGACGCTTGACGCGCTTGAGGTAGCGAGCCTTCACCAAAGTAGAACGAGCACGGGTGATCGACTCCTCCGCGTAGTGAACCATCACATGTGCAGCAGCAAGCATGTCGTCACCACTGCGCTTGGAGTCGGGCACGTCGGCCAAGAGACGGGAGTTGATAGCCCGGAGTCTCTCCACGTCGAAGACGGACTTCCAGCATAGCTCCTGCAGCCAGGCGACGGCGTTCGCATACTTCTCCAGCTCGACCTGGAAGGAGATACGGAGCATCTCTGAGTTTCCAAGACCGCGAGCGGTCTCCATCGAGTATCCGACGGTGTCTCTCTCTAATTCCACCACGACCTGCTCAAAGTCAATTACCTTGCCATCACGCTGCACCGGAATGTTGAAAAACGCCTCGGTATAGATGGACAGCAATGGACGCAACTGAACGGGCACAGCATCAGCTGAGATGAGAACTGAAAGCTGGACAAAGCTACTAGGGATGTGCTCGAAGTGGATGAAAAGGGACTGGTCAGACTTGTCGGCATCAACAATGGGTTGGATCTTGTTGTTGGGGCGTCCAGCCTTCAGGGCAGCACCCGAACGAGCCGTAGTGGTCTCCATGAAGTGGATTGACTCGGTTCCGGGGATAGTGAACTCTTCCAGCAATTCCTGTGGAATTTCCTTGTCGTTCTCTGCCATGGCTTTTTCGAGTTTGTCGGCAAGCTCCTTCAGGCCCTTCTCGCCGAGGCGCTCCTTCTGCGCAGCGGCCCGGTCCTCCTCGTCCTTTTTCAGTGTGGCAGACATCTTCTGGGATGGGATACCCAAGATAGTGACATGGGCCGCATCCGAGATCCATTTCTTGATGAAAGAGCGCCACTGGTCCTCGGACCAGGTCTCAAGGACATCATATTCCCTCAGAGTTGCAACATCCATCAAAGTCGAGCCATCACGCTTTCCGAACAGGAAGTCAGAGATAACGTACTCTGCGAATGAAGAGGCAGAAGACTCAGTCGAGAACTTCCAGGTTCGGCGCTGCCGGGCGATGCACTCTTTCAAGTATTTCAGATCTAATTCCTTGGCCATCGCATCTTGGAGGATCTCAAAGAATCTCTTCTCAACGCTCTCCAGCTTCTCTGTTTCCACGCTGGTCAATGTGAAACGAACCTCCATGCTAGGGTGATCCTCAGTTGCGTAGTAAACGGCACTGGCGAGCTGTTCTTTCTCAACAATGATGTTCTCTAGCAGGGCTGCAGATGAACCGGCCAGGTACAGAAGGGACACATTAAGAGCCCCGGCTATAATACTGTCAGTATCTTATTTCAAACTTTCACGCTTGGGATCTTACATAGGACGGGGTCAGTGCAGTCAGGTCCCATGAATCGAATTTCAATTTCACCAAATGATTCATCCTCTTTGGGGAACTCAACCTTCTGAATAACGGACTTCTCCAAGTAGGGAGCCTGCTTGGAATCCACCCAAGGTCTCTTGAATGGTGCATCCGGGCTAGGGATGACATCCAAGATAGTGTCTTCGAACTTATCCAAGATCTCCAGCATGTTGTCCTGGTCGACTTCTCCAGTGAGGATCAGGCACAGGTTCTTGGGCTGATACATCTCACGGTGGAACTCGCGAATTCGTTCCGCAGGTAGGACACGAAGCTGTTCCATCATACCTCCTGTCTCATAACGGAAGCCCACGCCAGGCGGGTAGGTCAACCGCCGGGCTGCCAGGTCGATCAGCTCAGCGGCATTGTTCTGCACACCCTGCATCTCGGAGTACACGACACCGGCATCATTTCCAGAGCCATCGACGTGGTGAACTTCAGTGTAGCAGCCTTCGTCAGTGAGAGTAGGAGCAATCACATGCTCCAGGTAGACTGGCAGGATACGAGCGAAGCCTTCCCAGCCCGCGGTATCCAGCGTGTAGGCAGTGTGATCAGTTGCCGTCCAGGCATTGGTGCTGGAGTACACACGGGTAGCCAGCTTATCCAGGAAGCCCTTGTAGCGGTAATTGCGGGAACCCATGAAGCACAAGTGCTCCAGAGTATGAGGAGCACCTGAATCATCGTGGATCTCGGTGGCAAGCACAAAGTAACCGTTCACTTTGGGACCCGGCTGGTCGATGACGACCACTCTCATGCCGGTGCGCTGTGATTCATACTGAGTGAACTCGCTCGGCGAGTAATCAGGCTTGAACTGCTGGAGCAGTTTGAAGTGACTCTTCTGCACCGAGGGGGACATATTGATCAATGGGACAGACCCAGTGAAGATATTTCGCCGTAGGTTTGACAGCCTGGTGGTATTCGTTAGCAATTTGTGTCCACTAATTGAGAATTTGATACAGTCTTGAGCACATAAACACATTCACAATCAGGAATAGTCTGATAACAAGTACAACAATCACAACTCGGACAAGAGAAGAATATTTACTCCGAGCTTAGGTCAAATAGAATGCGAACAAAGGCCACAACAAGCAAATCCTTTCCAATCATGCCCTGAAAGGACATATCCAGCAGACCTGCGACATATCGCCAAGGATAAGTGGCATAGGTGGGGTGGCGAGCAGAAATTTGGGGGTAGAAGGTTGATACACTTAATACACCCCTAGGCAATAAGACCTAAGAACGCGATTCATATAGACTTACCGAAAACACGTACTTCGACTCAGGGGGATTATCCGAGACACGGTGAGTCTGAAATGTCTAATGTCTTCAAAAGTGTGTTGGTCCCGGAGTTTTCCAAGTTTGGGGGAGACCTCTCCGGTTTTTCCTTACAAAGCGGGCAATTGAAAGGATCTATAGAACAAAGAAAGAAATATTAGGTCTCAAATTATTTGCAACCAGTCACATTCAAAGAATATATATATATAGTCTCATTAAAATTCTAGTAAAACTTAAGAGCTCGAGAGCTCAAGCGTACAGCACATACACCACGTGGGGGGGGCGGTGACGCCCAAACCTTACGAGTCACGGGTTGTTGACAGCTCAACTCTCCTTTACGTGTCTATCTCCGAAGGTCCGAAGCTCTTGTTCCCTGTTAGACAATCCATTCCGGGAAAAAGTTGAGGATGACAGGAAATTCCGAGGAGTTGTGCCAGGCGGTGCTAGGCTTCGTCACCGAGGGCACGTATCCCGAGGAGAGTGTAGTTGCTGGTAAGTTCCCGGCAGCTGCTCTCGCCAGGGAACTTGAGCTTATATCGAAGGCACGTGAGCAGGTAGAGGTACGGAATCTCCAATGTCCATCTACACACGTCGGTGATTACTGACTAGCTCTGCTTTACTTGATTAGAATGAGATTAGCTCCTTGAGTCGCGAGAACACCTTCGATGCCGACGACTGGATTATCCAAGCGAAACAACTCCACGCCGACATAGAACGCTCAAGGTTGACTGCGCGAGAAATAGTCGCGCAGCATGAGCATACCGAACCCCTACAGGCGAAGGTTGAAGATGCGAGGGCAAAAGTCGCCTTGGTTGAGACGGAGATTGCCTTCAATCAGGCCGTAGCGGGTACCCTAGAGGAGGTGCACCGTTTGTGCCAGCAGCTTGAAACAGGGCGAGCTGCACTCAGAAGTGGCCAGATCACCACTGCCATTGAGCAATTGGAGTCTGCCGACGCAGCTGTTGGAAAGGATGCCTTCTTTACCAATACGAACGTGATGGGTATACTCTCTGACGAGGTGTCATTGCTGCGATCTGAGATTGTTGAGGCTCTTCGTTCACGCTGGGCGGATCAATTGAAAGTTGACCGAAAACAAGGCGAATTCCATGTCTCCAGCGCAGACGCAGACGCAGATTCTCTTCAGAGCACTATTACGTCGCTGTCCCGACTGGATATACTCACATCTGCCATTGAGAAACTACAAAAGGATCTCTTGTCTGCGATCGTAAATCCGATCTTGCTGCCTCGCCCCGATGGAACCAGCCATGGTGTGGTGGTGACGGAGACCAGCATCCGCATTGCGCCCGAGGCCTCAAAGACAACCGCATTAGAGACCTTGGATCGCCTTTCCAGCGTTTTGGGTTACTTGCGACAAAATTTACCGTTAGTGGTGTCCGCAACCTTCTCCGAATCGTTCATTGTGACTATTTCCTCGAAGGCGGTCTCCGAGTGGCTATCCTCTGCTATTCCTACCGATCTAGGTGGCCTCGCCGAGTTTGAGAACATCCTGAACCATGTTTCACATTTTGCCAAGCGGATAGAGTCTTGGGGTTGGACTGGCCAAGAAGAACTCGTCTCATGGGTCAACCAAGCTCCACGCCTGTGGTTGACTCGGCGTAGGGTCGACTCGCTCGATAGCGTTCGCAAAGTCCTCGCTGCCAGCCAGGGAACAACGAAGCGCGTCGAACGAATTGAAAAGGAAAAGGTTTCTCAGGCTGAGGGTGCTCTACTGGAGAACGCCGGCAATGAGGACTGGGACGCGGACTGGGACGACGATAATGAAGATGAGCCCAAGAAAGAAGAAGAAGCAACAAAGCCCGATGGAGAAGAGGAAGACGTAAGTGCGTGGGGCCTAGATGACGAGGACATCGAGGAGACTCCCGATCAGGCCAAGCCAGAGGCAGTTGCTTCTACGGAAGAGGATGACGCTGATGATGCCTGGGGCTGGGGGGATGAGGATGAAGATGACCATAAAGTCGATGATGAGCCTTCGCAGCCCCAGAACACAGCAGCGGTAAACCTAACCGACAAGAAGAATACGGCTGGATTTGTATCACCGAAAGAGGTCACTCTGAAGGAAGTCTTCACAATCACAGATATCCCCGAGTCTGTCCTTGCGGTCGTTCAGCAGCAAATCTCCGATTCAAAGGATATTTTGCAGCCTGCGTAAGTCATGTCTTTTTTCAACCTGAAAGTCTTTTCTTGCCATCAAACTAACCAGAGCTCAGCCATGCCCGTTCCCGCGTCGCTTCTTCTGGCGCTGGTCTCCTTGCACTGCCGACGCTGATCTTGGCCATGTTCAAAGCTACATCATCCACATTCTACTCGCTGAAGCTTACTTCAGGGCAGATGTACCTTTATAATGATAGTCTGTACCTTGCTGATGAAATCAGAAAACTGGTCGAGGAACATCAACTCTCCAGACTTCAGCCCGATGTTGAAGCGTTGGAGAAATTTGGCAAACTTGCGTATAGCAAAGAGATGCAGACGCAGCGCACTATCGTCACAGATCTGCTTGACGGAGCCCAGGGATTTGGACAATGCTCAGAGCAGCCATTCCAAGCAGACTGCGAGAATTCTGTTAGCGCGACTGTCGACCGAATTCGCGATGTTTACAAGGAATGGCAACCCATACTGTCTCATTCCGCGCTGCTTCAATCAGTCGGATCTCTCTTGTCTACTGTGATCAACAAGGTGGTCATCGACATCGAAGATCTAGGTGATATTTCGGAGGATCAGTCACGGCAACTAGTCTCCTTCTGTAACCAAATCTCAAAATTGGAGGACCTCTTCATGCCTGAGACAGGGGGTGACGCCGAGGCATTGCCAGTCACAGCCATCTACGTTCCGAGCTGGCTCCGTTTCCAATATATGATCAATATTCTGGAGAGCTCCCTCGCCGATATCAAATACCTTTGGATCGAAGGAGAGTTGGGCTTGGAGTTCTCTGCTGAGGAAGTGATTGACCTGATCGAAGCCTTGTTTGCAGAGTCTGATTACCGGCGACGTGCTATTTCGGAGATCCGAAGGGCGCCCAGAGGATAAAACCCATTCACACAATAGAAATACAGTTTATTCACCACGTATAACTTAAAGCTGCAGGTATATTGCAATCAATTATGTAGACCAAGTGGAGACACCTCCGCGCTCTGCGCAGGTGTGCCGCACGGGTCACCGTATTTTTTTCCTCACCCGCCGAAAATGCGACAGCCACTAGAAAAGATTCCATCTACAACAACGGCAGCAATTTGAAGTATTTCACAATGAGTGAAGATTTGGTTACTGCTGGTGCAGCAGAGGCTGCACAGAGACAAGTCCGAGTGCAGCTCATCAGCCAGGAGGAGGATATTGCTCTGCCTGAAAGCACCGGCCCAATTCTTGTTCCTACTGGTGAGACTCATTGTCGATCAAAAATCATAAATGATGATATCAAGTACTGACTTTTCCTTCGAAAAGGACTTCGAAGATATGCGCTATCGACATTGGTGAACAACCTTCTCTCAAGCGAAAAGCCCATTCCATTTGAGTTTTTGATCAATGGAACTTTTTTGCGGACCTCGATTGATGAATATTTGGTCGACAATGGTATCTCCTCTGAGACCACACTCGAGATTGAATATGTTCGAGCTTTGATCCCGCCCCTGCATATCGCCTCATTCCAGCACGATGACTGGGTTAGCGCGACAGACGTCCTTTCCACAACTTCACCTGCTGCATCCTGGGCCTCAGGTGCCACCTTCACCAAGGGCCAGGAAAGAATCCTATCAGGAAGTTATGATGGTCTTCTTCGCATCTGGAATATGTCGTCTGAGACTATTGCGACCTCTCCTGCCGCCGCAGATGGTGGCCACACCGCCTCTATCAGAGCCGCTAAGTTCGTTTCCCCGAACCAGATCGCATCGGCAGGTCTCGATCGCACGGTCCGATTGTGGAAGTATACCGAGGACGAAGGTGGTTTCACTGGAAAAATTTCTCCTCAGCTAGAGCTGTATGGTCACAAGGCTGGAATTGAGTCACTAGCGGTTCATGCCAAGTCCAACCGTCTGTTGACTGGTTCTGCAGACAACAACGTTGGATTCTGGTCAACCAAGAAGGCTGATGCCCCAGCAGCACCTGAGAACTTGCTTCCTTCCAGCAATGCTCGGAACACAAAGCGCCGCAAGCTGAACACTTCCGTCAGCACACCTCAGCGTGGTCCTCTGGCTCTTCTGTCAGCTCACACGGCGCCTGTCTCTGCTGCTATCTTCGACGCGAAAGATGCTACTGTCGGTTACTCGGCTTCATGGGATCACTCTCTGCGGACCTGGGATTTGGTCACTGGTTCTCTGGTTGATACTCGCACCACATCACACTCACTGCTCTCGCTCGAGCACCTCCCAGAACTCAGCCTCTTGGCTGCCGGTACTGCCGCCCGTCATATCACTCTGATTGATCCCCGTGCATCTGCCACGACGGTGGCTGCTATGACTCTCCGAGGCCACACCAACGCTGTTGTGAGCTTGGCCCGTGACCCCCACAGCACATATGGTCTCATCAGCGGTAGTCACGACGGCACGTGCAGAATTTGGGACATCCGGTCCACCAAGACCGACAAGGAAGGTGTTGTTGGTGAGAGCGTTTACTCGATTACCCGGAAGAGCCTCGAGGAGGAGGGTAAGTCGGATAGCAAGCGGGTTGGCGGTGAAGGTGTCAAGGTGTTCAGCGTGTGCTGGGACAAGACGGTGGGCATTGTCAGCGCGGGTGAGGATAAGCGGATCCAAATCAACCGCGGCGAAGGCGTGCTGTCTTCGAAAGCATGAGTGCACATATGGGCCTGGCGTTTAACACTTGGTTGAGGGCAAAAGTTTAGACTTACACATATTTTTTTTCTCCTTACTTTCCGTCTTCGCGTATATCTTTAGCTCGGAATTGGATATATACCAAACTGCAAACTAATAGTCACTTCAACTTTGCCGTAGATATATTTGGTTTTGAAGCTTCCATTCAACCCAGGTTTATGTCTAGCCTATAATACATCCACAGAGGGGTTCCATTCACATACAAACTGGCAAAGACCGAGTGCCAGGAATCAATACAACGCCAAATCCATGCCTCTCACGCAAAATAGTGAGACAATCCCATAAAAGTAACAATCGGACACGAAACCACTAGGTTTATAGTCTCCGCTCCATGCGGTTCAACTTGACAGGAGTTTTGATCTATTCAGATTTCGTTAGCCACAAATTCGCTTAATGTCTCTGAGATACAGCGCAAGCTGAGATATCGCAAATGGGGAAAGGGAAACCCACTTGAGTGCGTGTCCGCTGTCCCCTCACAGGCAAGCCCAGCGCATGACGTCGGCCGCGGTAAGTTCCGGTCTCTTTCATGCGCTTGATATCGTTCAGAACTTCTCTGCGCAGATCGTTCTCGATTTTCATCTCAGACAGCACAGCTGTAAGGTCGAGAACCTGCTTGTTGGCCAGCTCGCCGACGCGGCAGGTCGGGTGGATGTTGAAGCGGGACATGAGGCGAGCGGAGCTGTTGTTGCCAATTCCGAAGAAGGTCTGGAGGGACTTCTGTGTACTCAATGCATGTTAGTTGGGATATCGAGGTTGCGGGCGCAATCGTGAGGGTCGGCTTGCCTTGAGCAGGTTCCGCTCGGGGAAGTTGACACCAAGGATGAAAACCTAAGAGTTATTAGCGGAATTCCTTGGGACAATATATTCCATCTCGGCAGTGGCTGTCATACCATCTTGAACTGTGTTGGCTGGCTGGTGTCCTGACAATTGTATGGGCCGTCACTTGTTCCTCTCGCTGAACCCCGGGAGAAATCCTCCGTCAACGTTAACGTTTTTCCGTATTTTGATGCCTGAACTTTCCGGCAGCAACACATCTGTTCTCCGCACGCCATTGCAAGCTGGCCTTCTCCCCCCCCCCTCAATTGCTTCATATTCCCCTTTCACTGTATCCTACTAGAGCAGTGGCAATTAGCAAACATGTATTTCAAGAATCTATTCTTGTCCCTTTTCTTGGTCTTCGCCGTCGGCTTTGCGCTGGTTCAGGCCGAAGAGTCCAAGGGACCTCGCGGCCCTAAGATTACCTCCAAGGTGATTGACATTGATGTTCTGGCCTAGTTTATATGCAAGCAGTTCTGATTTTTGGTGACAGGTCTACTTCGATATTCAACATGGAGATGAGTCCCTTGGTCGCATTGTGATGGGCTTGTACGGCAAGACCGTCCCTGAGGTTCGTAGAACTATATCCATTTGGAATTAGCAATTGAGACTCATTGCTGACATTGTTACTTTGGATAGACCGCTGAGAACTTCCGGTATGATGAACTTGCTATGTCAAGGCCTCGAATGTCTATCCTGCATATGCTAACCCACTTCTAGCGCTCTGGCTACTGGCGAGAAGGGCTTTGGTTACCAGGACTCTACCTTCCACCGTGTTATCAAGGATTTCATGATTCAGGGTGGTGACTTCACCAAGGGCGATGGTTTGTGAGCTTCCGAGCAGGTTAGATTGCATGATACTAAGTATGTATAGGCACCGGCGGAAAGTCGATCTACGGCAACAAGTTCAAGGATGAGAACTTCAAGCTGCGTCACACCAAGAAGGGCCTGCTGAGTAGGCATCTCCACTCCTTTGATTCAATCTCACAGGGATCTGACGATTCTTAGGCATGGCCAACGCTGGCAAGGATACCAACGGCTCTCAGTTCTTCATCACCACCGCTATCACCTCGTTCGTATCCCCTGCAATGATTTCGTTGGTACGATAACTGACTTGAACCACACAGTTGGCTTGATGGCCGCCACGTCGTCTTCGGAGAGGTGCTCGAGGGCTACGAGGTTGTCGACAAGATCCAGAACGTTCCCAAGGGACCCGGCGACAAGCCCAAGCTGGCGGTTAAGATAGTGAAGAGCGGTGAGCTCGAGCTTGAGCCCGAGACCGAGACCGAGGACAAAGGTAGCAGCGATGAGCTCTAGACAGGTGACTGTCTGCGCGATGTTTCCTCTGCTACTGGTCGGAAGTGGCTGATGATGTTGGATATCTTAAGAACTCAACCAAGAGCCGGGTGTCACCGACAATGCTCCCGATGCCCCCGAGGCCGCCGTGCCATCTTACTCCCTGCAGCCGGCCATGATTTTCTTCGTTCTGGTCGCCGTTGTGGGTATCTGGATTGCCCGTCGGCGAGGCCAGCAGCAACAGCAACAGCAAGAGAAAGAACAATATGTTGCATAAGAGAGGATGTTAGATCAATTATACGTTACTTTGGCCTCGGCCCACCCCTAAACCCTGGATTTCAATGCCCGGTGACTCTCATCATCATAAATTGATAGATCATCTATGGATGTTTCCTTGTGGTCACGTAGGTGGTGATATACTTCCAAGGTTTGGTCCAGTCAAATCACTCGACTCCTGTCTTAGTCAGACATGGATCTCCAGACCGCCCGCGAGCAGCAACTGAAATTTCTTCAGTGGCGGTAAGTACCTGGTTGGTACTTCTGGTAAGCAGACACTCACACTATAAAAGTAGGTTCCCTTAATGTACCTCCAATAGCCACACAGCGCCCCAACTCTCCAACTTTTGTTGCCTCCTTCCCACAGACTTCATCCGCCCCGTTCTCTTTCTCTTGATTCAACCCCCCTCCATCATCCCTTTTTCTCACTACTCACTCTCACTCTCTCTTCTCTCTAGAGTTCTTAGATTCGGGAGATTTGCATTTTCCATCTACTCTGTGGTTTTCCTGAGCTTTCTTGTTTGCCACTCGATCTTTTTTTTTTTTCTTATCGAGTTGAAACAGAAAAGCGATTTGATCTTTTCACCGTCTCTCTCTTTCTCTCTCTCTTCTCTTAAAGGTACACTTTACGTGGATTTCTTATTCTTTGCAAGTATCTTTTGCAGATCACTTGTGCTTTATCTACCAACGAATCTTTCCCGGTGAAGCAGAAAAAAACTGTACGCAGTATCCTTCACCTGCTTTTCATCAACGCGGGACACCTTTTAACTCTTGCGCTGCAACAGACATTTCCACCGCAAAAATGGCCGACGGTTTGCAAATGGGAAACCTTTCCCTCAACGAGTCCCAGCACGCCCCCCAGGGTAACGCCCCTGTTGGCCGTGCCGCCTACATTCCTCCCCACCTTCGTCAGCGTGGTCCCGGCCCTGCCCCCAGTGCTAACGCTGGTGCTCCTTCTGGCTTCGGTGGTCCTCGGTACAGTACACGAAATACTGAACATCGTGAAGCGGCGACTGATTTTGTGTCTTCTAGTGACGGTGGCAACTGGGCCAACGCTAACGCTCCCAACTTCAGCCCCCGTGGCCCCGCGAACGGTATGACCAGCTGGACTCCCGATGGAAAACTCCGACCCTTCAATCCCAATGCTTACGGAAACCCAGGCTCTTATGGTGGTGGTGGTAGCAGCGGCGGCTACAGCGGTGGTGGTCAGCAAGCCCGTGGATCAGGCGATGGCCAGTGGCGCGACGGCAAGCACGTTCCCGGTCCCGCCAATGCTCGCTTGGAGCGCGAACTGTTCGGAGTGCCCAACGACCCCTCTAAGCAGCAGACTGGAATCAACTTCTCCAACTACGATGATATTCCCGTTGAGGCCTCCGGAAATGATGTCCCGGAGCCTGTCACCCAGTTCACCAACCCTCCTCTGGACGACCACTTGATTGCCAACATCAAGCTTGCCAGCTATGTCATTCCTACTCCCGTCCAGAAGTACTCGGTCCCCATCGTTATGAACGGCCGTGATCTTATGGCTTGTGCCCAGACCGGTTCCGGAAAAACTGGTGGTTTCCTTTTCCCTATCCTCTCTCAGGCTTTCCAGAACGGTCCCTCTGCCGCCCCTGTCCAGGGCGGCGGTGGTCAGTTCAGCTACGGCCGCCAGCGCAAGGCTTACCCTACCTCCCTCATTCTTGCTCCCACTCGTGAGCTGGTCTCTCAGATCTTCGAGGAGGCCCGCAAATTCGCTTACCGCTCGTGGGTTCGCCCCTGCGTCGTGTACGGTGGTGCAGACATCGGCTCCCAGCTTCGTCAGATCGAGCGTGGTTGCGACCTCCTCGTTGCCACCCCCGGTCGACTGGTTGATCTGATTGAGCGTGGCCGTATCTCCCTGGCTAACATCAAGTACCTCGTTCTTGACGAGGCTGATCGCATGCTGGACATGGGTTTCGAGCCCCAGATTCGCCGCATTGTCGAGGGTGAGGACATGCCCGTTGTTGACAATCGCCAAACACTCATGTTCTCGGCCACCTTCCCCCGCGATATCCAAATGCTTGCTCGTGATTTCCTCAAAGACTACATCTTCTTGTCCGTTGGTCGCGTCGGAAGTACTTCGGAGAACATCACCCAAAAGGTTGAGTATGTCGAGGATGCCGACAAGCGCTCCGTTCTGCTGGATATTCTCCACACCCACGGCAGCACTGGTCTGACGCTCATTTTCGTTGAGACCAAGCGCATGGCCGACTCGCTCTCCGACTTCCTCATTAACCAGCGTTTCCCTGCGACCGCCATTCACGGTGACCGTACCCAGCGCGAGCGTGAGCGTGCTCTCGAGCTCTTCCGTAATGGTCGCTGCCCTATTCTGGTTGCTACTGCCGTTGCTGCCCGTGGTCTCGATATCCCTAACGTGACCCACGTTATCAACTACGATCTCCCCACTGACATTGACGACTACGTTCACCGCATTGGTCGTACTGGTCGTGCCGGTAACACTGGTATCGCCACTGCTTTCTTCAACCGTGGCAACCGTGGTGTTGTTCGTGACTTGCTCGAGCTTCTGAAGGAAGCCCACCAGGAGGTTCCCGCTTTCCTGGAGAGCATTGCCCGTGAAGGTAGCGGATTCAGCGGTCGTGGCCGTGGTGGTGGTGGCCGTGGCCGTGGTGCTGCGGCTACTCGTGACGTGCGTCGTATCCCCGGCGGCATGGGCGGTGGCTTTGGCGGTCCCGGCGGCTACGCTGGCTCTGGAGGTGCTGCCCCCTCTTATGGTGGCGGCTATGGTGCTCCTGCTCCCTCCTACGGTGGTGGTTACGGCGGCGGTGGCTACGGTAACCCCTCCGGCTCCTCCGGCCCATCTTCCTGGTGGTAAATCAGTCGTGGTCTTTTGACGATGCCCTCGGGTCTGATTGGCTCCCTTGCTTTATTTTCTTTTGTCTCTCATTGACGGATACGATCAGATTGAGTCCCTGAGTTCTTTTCTACCTGTGCTATCTCTCAGGGACGGCTTTGTCATGACTGCACGACTTTCCTATGCTTGTTTTTAGATTCATACTTTCCCCGTTTGCGTATGCTTTAATCTGGTTTTTCCTTTGTTGTTCGTCTCATGTCTCTCTTCGCTGATTCTATCCATGGCCTTTAATATTGCCTTGTATAGATACGAGGCATTCGCGCAGTCCGATCTCCTTCTCTTGCTCCTGGGAGACGCCACTATCTCCGGGCAACCCGTGATCGACACTGCATGAACATCATAGAATGCGTTGTCTTTTCTTTTCTTTGTTTTTTTCCTGTGTCCGCTCTCGTCAGATACCCCTTATGTTCGAGCATCCTCATTGGGGATACGTTCGAGTGACGCGCGTGCGCCGAGCGGAGATTGATGACTTTTCATCATCTCGAAAAGTTCTCTTTTTCTCTTCGCATTGATCTTCTCGGTGTTGTTATGGCTGCATTCATCATGTGCAGCATAGACTTTTTACAGCGTCGGTATCTCATGGCGGACATTTGTTTCTGTTGCTGCCCTCGTGCGTTCTGCAGTCGATTTCGATTTTCGAAAACAATAACGTGCGCTTTCTTTCTCCGGGCTTTTTTTTTTCGGATACTGGTTATCTCGCCGCTGCATCACGCGGCGCGGCTGGTGTGTTTCGAAACCAAAAATGGGTATTCTTTGCATTCTGTATGGCGTTGGCTTGACCTGCAACTGCATGTCTTCTGCTTTCGGGTCCGTGGAGGCTGATTGTCTCCGAATAGGAGCATCTCGCTTCATTTCCTTATCTGTTCTGGTCATTTTTCTCGGACCTCGGGGGATAGGACGCTGTCGCCGCCGGAAGAATGGATATACTTATGAATTCTCGGGTTCGGATTGGGAGGGACAAAGCGAACCAACGGCCCTAGGATGGCCACGAGAAGGAAAGTTCTCTTATCCAATGCAATTTCGAAAAAGTGTTTCCAATTATTATGGTCTAGGTGAAGTAGGTCCTTGTAGGATGTAGATGTAAGATATAGGATTAATACGTACATATGTACCTAGGTAGATGTAAAATGTACAAACACCATACAACATAGATAGTAAACTAAATGAGGTTCCTAACTACTTATTAGATGAATGTCTTATAAAATATATTAATCCAAGTCAAAAGTACCAAAGTACTTGTTATTCCTTTGCTCTATAAATAATCCAAAATGCGTGGCAATAGTCGCATATTAAACGCGTGAGGTCTCTGATACGGGTAGATATCACACCAGCTATACCTTCATGGGCCACTCGGCTCTGCTTTCTTCCTCTTTTTCCGGCTTTTGAACTTCATTTTTCCCTTTTCCCTTTTTGCGCTTGGCACTCCTTTTCACTTTTATCCTTTCTATTTTCGTTTCTTTTCTCTTATACTATTTCTGCCTCTTTTATCGGCTCCTAGGGGGGCACTCCACATTATAACCTGCGATTCTCCTAGAATCTGATCGCGAACCTATCGGTTTCAATAACCCCCAACATGGCCGATTTCGAAAACAGCATGATGGACGAGTCCTTCGCGGCGTCCGAAGCTGCGGACGATCAGTCTCACGGCATGACCGCTAGCGCGACGGTCGGTACAAGACGGCAAGCGAACGGCACAATTGGCTCTGTGTACTCCGGCAACAAGATTCGGCACCTGAAGAAAGATGATGGCATACCCCTATGGCGCAAAGATATCCAGTACCAATTCCTGAAGCTGGTCTTTGAGGACAAAACGCCCGTTTTTACGCGGTATCCCGACGGACAGAAGGGATTGGACTTCGCCGATGTCTACATCAATGCAATGGCCCGGAGCAGCAAGACCAGCAAGATTCTGAAGGATAAGTTACAGAACGACAAACCTGCGGCTATCAATATGGCTATGGTCTGTCTGCTGGTCAATTTCGGTCGCATGAACACTACCTTAAACTGTACGCTTGCAGCTATGCCAACCATAATTTACCCTCTCCGTGCTAATTGCTATTGTCTTGTTTTCTCTAGTCTTCCCCGAAATGCGTGCTCAACTCCGAACCTACCACTCGATTCCCTCACTACAAGCGCATCAGGACTCCAACGCCTACAAGCAGCTGCAGGATGCTCCTCGTCTCAAGTCCATCCTCAAGGGCGCCTCGGAGGATGTAGACCAACCGAATACTTTGGAGAAGATTAAGCGACAAAATATACCTCGAACCAACCCAGTGAACTTGATATTTGTCCTGGCGCAGTATGCCCCCAAAGTGTCAGAAACACATTTCTTTCCTCCGCGAGACTTCTTCGACCTGGTCATGAGATCTACACTTAGCAGCCAAAGTCGCGCTAGGGCGTTCCTTTGGCTGATGTGGTGGTACCTAGAAAGCGATTTCAGTCGTGAGGCTGCTCTGAACAATCCATTTGGTCCGGGTGTGGAAGGCGAGGGGTCCGAGGGTCTTCCTCTGAAAGTACCTCCCTTTGACATCCTGACAGAGGAACAAGCCAGTGAGGAGAATTTAGATACACCTGAGGAACAGGAGTACGGGGAGTCTAAAAGACTAGAGCGCAAGCGTATGTGTTTAGTTCTGACTGCTGTTGAAAATGGGACTTGACTGACATTTGGCGCAGGCATCCTGGAAGAAGAGGAACCACTACCGCGCATTCCCAAGCGCCCCAAAAAAGGTGAGCTCGACATTTTGAACAGTTGTCATTATACGTTTTCAGAACGCTAACATTCCCCGCAGAATACGGCTTTGACGAAGAATCATTCGCAGGAGATTACTCTGGTATGGGAGGTCGTGGCTCTGCTATGTCCACCCCTCTCCATCCTTCTGCTAAACGCAGCTTGGATGACGAGGACGATGATATGACCCCTGGCCACTCTCGTCCGCGCCCTAAACAGGCCAAGCGGGAGTCATCACTTAATCGAGCTGCGGGCCAACAGCGACTCATCTTGAAAACGAGGATGGAACATACACCTGATGCTTCCCCCGCTCCTCCGGGTCCCAATCATCCAGTCCTTAATCGCTTTATTACAGAGCCCTCGCTTTCTTCAGCACCTACTATGCGTCGGATGCGGCCACTTACACAGCACCAGATAGCCGTGGAGCAAAATCGTCGGCAGAGGATTGACTATCTGCTGGCCAAACGTAAATCAAACGCATACCGCGTTCTCCGTGCTAAACGGGAGAGTGAGATTCCTTTCGCGCGCTACGGTCGCTTGCTTCAGGGCCTGCCCGAGGGCTACGATACAGATGACGAAGAAACATCATGGGGCAAGGGTGGCCTCTTCCCAAACCCGGAAGAAGAGGATGACTTTGGAGAATGTGCAAGCGTCTTTCTCTCTGTAGTGCGAAAGGCTGCCCGCCGGCTCGACCGCTGGGATTATACAGAAGCCAATGGCCCCAAGAAGGATCGCAAGAGGGAGCGCGAGGAGCGATACCAGGCCAAAGCAGCCCTGGAAGCTGATGTACGGAACTCCAACAACCGATCTCGTCCACGTCCTCGCCCTAGTGCTGCTGCCAAGCGCAAGTCTACGGGTGTTACAGGCACCCCTGGCACTACCAAGAAAGCCGCGGCGTCACAGGCTAAGGGCACACACGCCCATCCTGATGGGTTGGGAGCTGGGCCATCAGCTGTGGGTACCCCAAGCTGGGACCCGGAGCACGGACCCGAGGACTACATAGAGGGGGAGCTGGACGATCTTGACCGCGAACTCCTTGGCGAGGTTTCTGGTGAAGAAGATGATGGACGTGCCCCCCCGAGCCGATGAGGAAGGGGACTTCTCTGACGATCAGGACGACGAAGAAGATGTGGACGGTGATGAAAATTCCTCAGCCTATGAAGGCGCCAATGGTTACGCACGACATGAAGCCTCGTCCCCTGCCCCGAGGGGTCCAGCTGGCCCACGCGGGGAAGGTTATGGAGACGACGCGATGGAAGACTAATAGGGTTGGCGTTTTTTTTGCTTCGAAATCTTGTGTATCACGATCTACTGTTTCGTTTGTCTTTTTTTTTCCCCCTCCTGTTCTCTAGGCGTATTATTCCCTTCTGTAATGGTTGTGTTTCAAGTCAAATTCCACCCAAGGCCTTGATATAAGTGGCCAGTACTACCTTGACCTCCGATGAGCACTGCATGTGATAAACCCCCCCCTCTTTCTCCTCTCTTCATCTGCCCACTTCCATAGCTGCAAATTGTTTCTTCACACAGACAATCTCAAATATCGCATACCCGTTCAACCACACAAGCTCGATCATACGAGTTACGGGAAGTCCGGTGTCAGTGGATACAGATGCTGTAGAGTTCGGTGTAGCCAACAGTACGAAGCGGATTCCTAAGACAAATTTGTTGAGACAATCTGTACTTTTCCCTCTTTTCCCCAACCCGAATTAACTTGGTTTTGACCTGAGACAGATAGACAGATACCAGGATAGGCCTTGTTGCCCAATTGCTCCGAGGAAGTTTATATTTCCGGTAAGCGTCATATCCCGCTAAGCTGCCCCATTCTCCATTCTTGATTTCTCTCCTTTCCCCATATTTGCACATTTCACCTGACACATTCTCAGACGCGCACAAAGCATCCTGTACAATATATTACAGCTCTACCTACAGAATTGAAGTCACCCAAATCGTGTTGGGCAAACAAAATACACAGTTTGTCTTTCGTCGCAAAGACTCTCTGTCCCCTCCCAGAGCACCCAACAGAAACGAGGAGCCTTGAAATAAACACACGAGACAAACCAGAACCCGTTTACCCATCATGACCGAACAGCCTCGCATCCTGCGTCCGCGTCCGAGACGACCATTCGATCTGACGCCTGCTTCCACGGAGTCATCCGGACCTCCGACGCCGGCAGAGTCAACAGGCACTGAGTACCTGAACCCGAATGCAGACGCCGCGAACTCAGCGAATGTGAGCCGCACGGGATCAGTGATGAACCTGACCTCCTCGACACTGTACGGGATCTACTCGCCGACGGCATTTGACGGGTTCCGTGACGAATCCAGTCCCTGGGGTACGGAAGCCAACAGTCCGGCGGCAGAGTTCCCGCCCGAACCATTACAGCGCGCAGCAGAGAAATCGGCCATCGAGCCGCGGCGGATGGCGCTGCGGAGGACCCGATCGCGCTTGAGCCATGGACTGTTCCGGGGCGTGATCTTGCCGCAGGCATTGAGCAGCGTGCTGCTCTTTGGCTTTGGTCTTGCTTACGGTGTGATTACGGTTCATCTTCATGATAACCATTGGATTACACCCGTCAAGCTGGAGAATATTCATTACTACGATTCATGGCAGTACCTGGGCTTCTGGGGGTTGGCTGGTATTGCTCTGGGTAATCTGCTTCCTTGGCTGGATAGCTGCCGTGAGGGCGACTCTGATTCGAAGCTTGCGGGTACCAATGAGGAGGACAGTGAGGACCGCACCCCGTCTTGGGTTACTGTTGCGCGCAGTGTTGGAGCGTTTGTCGGAATTGCATTTGCTATGGTAAGTGGACAGCTGTTGTTTTCTACGCTTCCCGTTCTTCTCTATCTCTATGGACAATGCTGACATCTCGATTCTTCGTCCAGCGGAGACTCCCTTGGGAATCTACCACGCAAGCATCGTTGACCCTCGCGCTCGCGAACCCCGTTCTCTGGTACCTGATTGACCGCACCACAACTGGCTTCGTCCTCTCGACCACCGTTGGATTGGCCGGCATGGGAGTGGTTCTTGGCCTCAAGCCAGAGCTTGTGCCCATATCGACTGGCCCGTCAGTCGGCACCACTCTTCTGAATGGAACAGGACTGGAGAATGTGCTGGGTGCAGGTATCACCCAGGAGAGCATTGCGGTCGGCACTTGGATTGCGAGTGTCATTTTCTGCGCGTGCGTGTGCTTTGGAAATGTTGGCCGTCAGCTTGCCATCGGAGCTGGCGTCAGAGATGTCATGAAGCCATGAGGGTCGAAAAGCGCCTGAGTTTTCCTGGTTCAGGATGAAGGACTCGAGTTTCGCTGGGGAGCGGCCTTATATCAGGGCAGGGAACGTTTAATGTACATCTGAAATAATTTATGGCTCTGATAAAGAATCGTAATAGAAATCGGCTCCGCTGACTTCCCACTACGCCAGAAACTGTACTCTGTAGGAGATTAAAGAACCCACAGGCCTACAATATTTACGAAAGGCGAAGTTTTCAAGAAAAAGTTGAATGATATTCATTACTAAATTGATCGGTATGTAGAATCAATCATTGCAATCCCTACTACATGACCAGAGGTCAGCAGGCACTGCACCCAAGATCGACACCTTTGCCAGTTGGCACTTGGTCTCCATTCTCTATACGATTTCCGTACTTCATCAGACAAGTCTTCGTAGGAACGCTTTTTGAGTAGAATGTGAGTTTTGCGTTGTTCATGAAGAAAAAAAAAAGGAGAAATGACGCCTCTGAGAAATCTCTTATGTATCCCAAGATCACGTGCCACGCTAAGACCTCCTTCATAAATCTGGCTTTCTATTGGCTGGCGCCACAGTGGGCTGAGGTCGATCACGTAATATAGCTTTTGCTATCGAAGCCCCGCCGCCGCAATCGGTCCGACCCCGCGGAGTCATATTTTCTTCTTTTTCTTCAGTTCGTCATTTGCTATACCCTCTTCGCTTGGTTTTAGGTATGTCATTTTGATCCATTATTTCAATTGCCGGTTGAATTATTTTGGGGATTCTTTCTCTAACAGATCTAGTGTCGACCGTCGGATCCATCATGTCTCAAAAGTCCGGTATGTCGCTCTTGGACTTCATAGTTCCCCGGACTATGATATTATTTGTCACAGTTCAAGGTCAATTCTAATATCCTTATTTTGGAATTGAATAGCTATCATCTCCGTCTATGACAAGACTGGTCTGCTTGACCTGGCCAAGGGTCTGGTCAAGCAGGAAGTCCGTCTTCTCGCGTCTGGCGGTACCGCTAAGATGATCCGTGAGGCTGGATTCCCTGTCGAGTGAGTTACCTCTATCATCAATGGCACAATTAAGAAAGTGTCAAGATCAATACAAAGTCCAGGCACTGACAATTAATCCCAGGGATGTCTCTGCCATCACCAACGCCCCCGAGATGCTCGGTGGCCGTGTCAAGACCCTCCACCCTGCCGTGCACGGTGGTATCCTTGCCCGTGATATCGAGTCCGACGAGAATGACCTCGCCGAGCAGAAGATCGCCAAGGTTGACTACGTCGTTTGCAACCTGTACCCCTTCAAGGAGACCGTCGCCAAGGTCAACGTCACCATCGATGAGGCCGTGGAGGAGATCGATATTGGTGGTGTGACTCTGCTCCGTGCTGCGGCCAAGAACCACAAACGTGTGACCATCCTGTCAGACCCCCGCGATTACTCCGATTTCCTCAAGGAGCTCGAGGCCGGCGCGATCACCGATGCCAGCCGCAAGCAGTACGCCCTCAAGGCTTTCGAGCAGACTGCCGACTACGACTCCGCTATCTCAGGCTTTTTCCGCAAGGAGTATGCTGGCAACGGTCAGCAGCAGCTCTCGCTGCGCTACGGTACCAACCCCCACCAGAAGCCCGCCTCTGCCTACATGGTTCAGGGCCAGCTGCCTTTCAAGGTCCTCAATGGATCTCCTGGCTACGTTAACCTGCTCGATGCCCTGAACGCCTGGCCCCTGGTTAAGGAGCTCAAGCAGGCTCTTGGCTTCCCCGCCGCTGCCAGCTTCAAGCACGTTTCCCCCGCTGGTGCCGCTATCGGCGTGCCCCTGAACGAGAAGGAGCGCAAGGTGTACATGGTGGACGATATCAAGGGCATCGAGACCTCCGGTCTGGCTCAGGCTTACGCTCGTGCCCGTGGTGCCGACCGCATGTCCAGCTTCGGTGACATTCTGGCCCTCAGTGACATCGTCGATGTCCCCACCGCCAAGATCATCTCGCGTGAGGTGTCCGACGGTGTCATCGCCGCTGGCTACGAGCCCGAGGCTCTGGACATCCTCTCCAAGAAGAAGGGCGGCAAGTACCTTGTCCTCCAGATGGACGAGGACTACACCCCGGCCCCCGAGGAGACCCGCACTCTGTACGGTGTCCAGCTGACCCAGCACCGCAACGACATCGTCATCTCCCCCAGCAAGACCTTCAACACCGTCATCACCCCCAAGAACACTACTTCCCTTCCCGAGGCTGCTCTCCGTGACTTGACCGTCGCCACCATTGCCCTCAAGTACACCCAGTCCAACTCCGTCTGCTACGCCCTGAATGGCCAAATCATCGGCCTGGGCGCCGGCCAGCAGAGCCGTATCCACTGCACCCGTCTGGCCGGTGACAAGGCCGACAACTGGTGGATGCGCTTCCACGAGCGCGTCATCGGCATCAAGTGGAAGCAGGGCACCAAGCGTGCTGACAAGTCCAACGCCATCGACCTGCTCTGCTCAGGCCAGACTCCCCGCACCGACGCCGAGACCGCCGAGTACGAGCGTGTCTTCGAGGAGGTCCCTGCTCCCTTCACCCAGGAGGAGCGTGAGGCTTGGCTCGAGAAGCTTGGCGAGGTCGCTGTCTCGTCCGATGCCTTCGTAAGTAATCCCCTTTCATATCCGCCCACATTCACTCTTCTGTGGCAAATGCTAATTGTCTCCACTAGTTCCCCTTCATCGACAACGTCTTCCGTGCCGCCCGCTCAGGTGTCAAGTACATCGCCGCCCCTACTGGCAGCCAGAACGACACCCCCGTCTTCGAGACTGCCGAGAAGCTGGGCATCACCTTTGTCGAGCAGGGCATCCGTCTCTTCCACCACTAGATTGTTCTACTGGTTGTCGTCTTTCGGTGTCTCTTTCCTCTCTATTCCCCTTTCCCTTTTCTCTCGTAAAAAACAGGTGCCATCTGTGGTTTCCACCGTGATGGATATTCAATATGATGATGATGTCAGGTTTTCTTTTTGATTTAGATAAATTTATACATATATTTTGAGTACACGTGCGACATAGTAGTTCACCCCCTTGATAACTCAATAAAGAGAAAGCAAATAAAGTAGAAAATGTCCCTTTTGTTTCCCCTCCAGGTCTTTAAGGTGTGATGCCTACCTGGGCAGAACCGTTGCTTGTTTTCTTTTTTCGCAAGGACTTAAAAGTCTGAACGACTTCAACATGTTCTCTTCTCAATTGAATTCCCTAGTTTCCCTGAAATGAACTGTTGTCACATGGATTTCCCCGTCGGAGCTCCGCTGCAGGGGTACTCACCAGGCACCCGTCTCCTGAGATAAGACTGAAACACCAAGCATAACCAAGCAATAACCAAGCAATGACACAAAACATTGGCAGAACAAGCCCCATAGATTGCAATTATCGTCTTCATATCTACCAGACCTTGTCAACTGTGCCTTTGGAAGCCAAACGTCCCGGCTAAAGATGTTGATCTCTTGTGTCGGACGTCGAATCCCGAATTGGTGTCTCAAACATCATGCAGATACCACGGAATATATCCAATCAGACCTGCCAAACACAATTGGCGCCTTTTTCAACATTGCAGGCGCGGGAAATTATGGTTGCAATCATACCATTGTGATTAGCTGTCCCCGCGTGTACTATGGAGTATATAGCAGGAGGGAAATTCCCCTGTCCCAGCAGAATGGCCGGGTATCAGTACAGCTCTATTGTTTCTTGAGATGCTGGTACGTCAGGTTTGTGTCGCTCTGGCTATTGTCGCTCTTTCTGGAGCTGTCCCAGCACCGGTGAAGCATGTCTTGCATGAAAAGCGAAGCGAGCATGTGGATTGGGTGAAAGGCGAGCGCATTAAGCGTGATTCCGTGCTGCCTGTGCGTATTGGTCTTACTCAGAATAATTTGGAGAAGGGTGATGAGTATCTCATGGCTGTGTAAGTTGATTTTGTGTGTGGGTGGTTCATGGTATGCGTCCGATCACTGATACTTGCGTAGTTCCGACCCGAACTCTGCCAAATATGGACAGTACTGGTCTGCGGAGGAAGTCCATGAACTTTTCGCTCCTTCAAAAGATTCCGTTGACTCTGTTCGTCGGTGGCTTCAGTCCTCTGGGATCCATGAGTCCCGGATTGTACACTCCGATAACAAGGGCTGGTTGGCTTTTGATGCCTATGCGCATGAGGTGGAGGACTTGTTCAAGGCTGAGTTCTATGAACATGAGCATGCCAGCACTTCTAGCATGAAGATTGGCTGCGGGGAGTGAGTCTTGTTGCTTTCTAAACTCTGGAGTCTTTGATTAACAGTTTAGGTATCACGTCCCCGAGCATATCCAACCGCACATTGACTATATTACTCCTGGAGTCAAGCTCAGCCCCATCGTCAAGAAGAACACCAAGGCAAAGCGGATGTCGCACTTGGCTCATTCCAAGGGCACAGTGGAAGCCTATAACTCTGTCAAACCCGCCGTTATTCCTGAAAAGGCGAAGTCACTTCCTGCGGATCTCCAGAGGTGCGGAACTGACATGACTCCGGCCTGCATCAAGGCCTTGTACGATATCCCAGACGCCACCAAGGCAGCAAAGGGCAACTCGCTTGGTCTCTACGAGCAGGGTGACTACTTTGCCAAGTCAGATCTTGATCTCTACTACAAACACTTTGCTCCTTGGATTCCTCAGGGCACTTATCCCATTCCTGCCTTGATCGATGGAGCGAACTTTTCGGTGCCTGATTATAGCCCGCTGAATGCTGGTGAAGCGGATATTGACATTGACATGGCGTAAGTACAATTCCCTTTTTCTCTAGTGGAATCTCTGCTCTTTGCTAATGATGTCAGTTATTCGCTTATCTACCCCCAGTCTATAACTCTTTACCAGGTTGATGACCAAACTTATGAACCGGAAGAGGAAAAGACCACCAATCTGTTCAACACTTTCCTTGACGCTCTCGATGGTGTATGTTATATTCTTCCGAAAACCAAACGCATCTTGCTAATTATCCCAGTCTTACTGCACATACAGTGCGTTCGGTGAAACGGGCAACAACCCAGATATCGATCCAGTCTATCCCAACCCGCGTCCTGGTGGCTATAAAGGTAACATACCATTACCATCAACCAGACTAATTTGATTACTTACACAAAACAGGCGAGCTTCAATGCGGTGTATACAAGCCCACCACCGTCATCAGTGCCTCCTACGGACAAGCCGAAGCCGATCTTCCAATCGCCTACACCAAGCGCCAATGCAATGAATTCATGAAACTCGGCCTGCAGGGCCATTCCATCCTGTTCTCCTCTGGCGACTACGGCGTCGCCTCCTTACACAATGATGGAGCCGCCAACGGATGTCTGGGACCCGAGGCAAAGATCTTCAACCCCCAATACCCCTCGAACTGCCCCTACGTGACCTCCGTCGGAGGCACCATGCTCTACGCCGACCAAACAGTCAAGGATGCGGAGAGCGTAATGTCCGCTAACTTGGGTGGTGATTCCGCAAACTTCACCAGCTCCGGCGGTTTCTCCAACTACTTCCCGCAGCCTTCGTACCAGAAGAAAGCCGTGGAGAAGTACTTCCAGAAGGCTAAGCTGACTTACCCGTACTACTCTGAGATGGAAGTCAATCTTAACAAGACAAAGGGTCTCTACAACCGTATTGGTCGTGGATACCCTGACGTATCAGCTAATGGCGCCGTGTTCCCTGCTTACAATGGCGGAAAGATTACGCACTACTATGGGGCTAGCCTGGCGTCACCGTTGTTCGCTTCGGTCCTTAATTTGGTAAGTTGAGGCAAAACTTTGAATTGGTTTGTTTATTGTGCTAATGGCTCTCTTTGCAGATCAATGAGGAACGTCTTGACCAGGGCAAGGGACCTGTTGGTTTCGTGAATCCCGTACTTTACGCTCACCCGGAGGCTCTTAATGATATCACCAATGGAACCAATCTCGGATGTGGCTCAGACGGCTTTAGTGCTATTCCAGGGTGAGTACAATCTTCTACATGGCTGTGGGCTTACTGTTAACATACCATGTAGATGGGATCCGGCTACCGGATTGGGAACACCTAACTATCCTAAGTTGAAGGAGCTGTTCTTGTCTCTGCCTTGATATGAATAAGGGAGAGTTTGTGCAACATATTTGCATACGAGTGTTGATCACCTTGCTAGATACCAAGTATCAAATTACTCTGGGAAGCCGTTATACTGGGAATTCTTCATTATTGTCATGTCCAGACTGCCCTTCTTGTTGTTATTTTTGATATTTATGTCAATATTTATGTCTATAAACGTGAGATGGTTTTCTGGCCCTTCAACGGAAGAAACACCCGTGGACGTCACTGCCTTCAGCTCGCCGCTGACATCGGCAACACCCCTGGCGCTTTCCAACGCTTCTTGCACTCTTACCTCTAGATTGCGGCCGGCGAACAACTGGCTCCCACCCTCGCCGAGGAAGGACAGTCGCCCGGGTCATCAGAATTATTGTCTCATTTTTAGGACAAAGAGAGCAAACAAAATATCTTTCATCTTAACTAGCCAGGGGCTCTTTTATGTCTATCTGGCCTCAGGGGTAAGAAAGCCTCCAAATCCTGTCGGCTTTCGGTCGACTGGATTGTGTCGCACTTGTTCACCAAACACAGACATGTCACCATATGCATGATTCCAGAACACTAGAAAGAGTACAAGTTATTTATCGTCTTCCTAATAACAAAGTCAGTCAGAAGACATACAGTCTCTAAGAGTTATTATGTGTTTGCGCCAAAGTGCCCCAAGTATCAGCTATCATCTTAGTCCACCAGGTAGGTAGCTAGACCCATCGCCATTTTTGATTGATACAATCCCTCTCAGTTGTCTCTCATTTTACTATTATCTATTAATCTGATCTAATTTTCTATTAGTTATGCTTAGCTTCGATCCTTTATGGTTGAAAGTCGAGGGGAAGGGTGGCCGCCTTCGAACTCAACGCCAGGATGGTCCGTGCGCGGGGATCTGTATAGCTTCAAATATCTATGAATTAGAGATATAAACTTGCGAATAGCCCCGTTCCTCGTCGCCTTAGTTATCAATAGGCTGTTAGTATCATGTAACCATCTTCGGCAGGCACCAACGACTGAATTGCCTCGAAAATTACATTCAGGCGGTAGCGTAGAAGAGGCAATAAAAGCTGCTGAGGGCTCCCGCTCAGGAGCTCGACCGGAGAAAAGCATGTAAACAAAACCTCGACCCATCTCAACCACACACATCCATGCAAATCCTGAAGCACCATGGCCATGTATCCAATTGCCCTTCCTGTGAGTCTGATCCTTAGAAATTGAAGCTCAGAAGAGTGATTAACAAGAGTATACATATATAGATCAGCGATGCTCCCCTCGATCGCGAGATCAGCCCATACTCCCCACCCACCGATAGCTACCAACTGTTCCTGGCACTCTACCACCGCGGCGAGCTTTCTCTCGGCGACTACCGAAGACGCCTCGGCTTCTCCGCATACCACTGGGCCATCCTCGTCTGGGATCTCAAGAACGACCGCTGGTACGCCTACGACGTGACTGACGGATCCTCTCCAGACCCGGTTCTTCGGCGCGACCTCAACCCTGACTTCCAATGGACCTACCGCGTCAAGACCAACATCCATCCGGACTCGTGTGACTCCCTCCTCATCAGAATGGCAATTGGCGAAGTCCACGATGGAATCGGTCCCGAGACTATCAAGATCCTTCTTCAGTCTGTTCAGTTGCCGATTAAGGGTGCTTGCCCGCCGCAGAACTGCGTCAACTGGATCAGGGCTGTTCTTCATAAGCTTCGCTTCCATGGCTATGCCCCTGACCTGCATGATATTGAGATGACTATTGATCGTGCGCTGGCTTATGCTGATCTTCGTATGGCTGACCCTGACAATTCGGCCTATCTTGTCGACTACCTTGGCAATGAAATGTTCTTCCGTATGAACTTGAGATGTCTTGAGATGACCTGATGACTTGATGGGATATGTCTTGCTGCTTGATCTTGAAGGGATGTGTTTTGCTGGAGTCTGGTGCCAAGGCGTCATTTGACTATGAACTGTTTGTTAACATGAATGCGATTAATGAAGCATGAATTAATTATCTTTCTTGAAGCCATAGGGTGGTCTGTACATGTTTTGTGTTGTTGACGGTGCCAGACGATGTGACATGCTGTGACATGGCTATAGATCGACGATATCACGTGGATTTTCTATTATATGTCATTGGATAAGCAAGTCTTCGCGGGACAAAGAGGCCAGAGATTGATCAAAGCGCCGATCTTGCCCTGGAATCCATCTCCCGGCTTTGGCTTGTATCCGACAGCCGCTTGCTTTTTCCATTCTGACGAACTACACGCAGTGCTCATTGCTTGCAGGCTGAGGATGATCAGAGCCACAATCTATAAATTATGTATTAGATAACTGGATAACTAGGAGGTACATGTTCGCAGCCAACTCATCCTGGATAGGTATTGAATCTCTGTGGGCGCAGCCAGGATCCGCGACTTACACAACACAGACTAGGGGAAAAGGCCTCAAACAGGATCATCATGAGTCACAAGCTATCACAAAAGTGTGATAGTGAATCAACACGGACGATTTCATCCGACCAGCCCCGTGGACATGTGCCGCATAGCCAGGAACCCGCAACTAACCTCGATCTACTCCGTACTCCGTAGTGGAGAATCAGTTACGAGAACCGGCAATGAAGTTCCGGGACCGAGTCACGTTCGTTTTTCTTGCACGTGTCGATCATCCGTGAGCGATAGCGATAAAACCATGCGAATAAAGCTAGAGCTCCAAGGCTAACGTGAATCGGCGTTAGTGATGCACATCATTGGCATAAAGTGTGCACAGTGCACGATCCACCCGGACACGGAACTCGGATACGGATTTTGACTGAATTTGCGGATGGATTTAACGCCGAGAGTCGGAGGAATAATGTAATGTCATCTTGCGAGGTACTTTACCTAAATAGGTATGAAGCATTCGAAGATGGTCAGGTGGGATGGTTTTATGATTATGCTGGTTATTAATGTGGAATGAATAGCATAAGCTATGCATGAACATTTATCAGCCTCAGATACACCACGCTGCCTATTTTGGATGAATTATGATTACCAAGTAATTGATTCTCATCTATGTATTCCACAATCTCAGTTCGTCATGCAATATGTGGTCATTCACATCATCTCAACCGGCTAGACAATTGGTAATCCATCTATAGAGGTATTTTCGTAATTCATTCTATTAGATATCAACCAGGTCTATCTCTCGGACAACGGTAACAGATAGAGAACGGCGAAGCCCAAGTCCTTGATGTCATACCTGTCAAGAACAGTGGATCTCGGAAAATTAGCAGCGAAAGGCCGAGGATCCAATGTCGGTTATTGGGCGTTTAATAAAGTGGTTGACAACCAGCCATGGCGCTGTTGGCCGATGATTATTGTATTATTATATCCGATCCCCACAGCATAGACCCTGAATTCAATTGTTCTGGACTGTGGCTGGATCTCAACCTGTTGACTCATAATTTCCTGATTGGGTAATCTTCGTATCGGGTTGGAATCGAAGGAAGATGGAAGAAATATTGAAGATTGTACGATAGAACATCTTCGAATGTGCGAGAAACTGAAAGATTAAAATATTCAGCAGAGATGAAAATTGAGACATTTCGTATTCGCATCCTCTGTAGGGCTACGAAGTGGAGACTCGGGTGTTTCGAAACGGCAAGCCATGCGAGCGAACCACCTGCCCAGCCCAGGTGGGCATTTTGACTGCTTAGCTCATCTCGGCGATATCCGCAGGGATCTTACCTAACACGCCAAGAAGCCCCAGGGATGACATCTGAAAAACAGGACCTCTTGGCTTGTAAAGACTGACGTACGCCAAACACGCTATCATGGTCAAGGTATGCAGTAAGGACTGTACATGGTACCTGTATCATGAAGCGAGAAACAACGAATCCCCCTCCTTGCAGGGCGCAGTGTCAGGCTGTCTCTCTCTGTTTTGAGCACATTTTCATGTGGGCACCAATGAGATCCGCCAATGGCCCAATGTGTGTCACCTGTGGAATGTACAGCGTACAACGTCAATTGTCCGTTGTAGGCAACGCTGTATAACTGCGCGATGAGCAAATCTTTAAGGGAGGAGTCTTATCTAGGGATATCGGAATTATGCTGCCTCATGGCCTCATGAGGATCTGCGCATGCTATTCGTTCCCCACAGCACTGCCTACTCATGCATGGATTCCTGGTCAATCTCTAATTTCTGGGGAATGCCGGTCAATCCTGCCAAGACTGGGCAGCTGTCGTACTCGTTCTAGGGAGAGTACAGGCGAGGGGTAGTGTTGCATAATACTGAATACGCATACGGAGGCTATGTGGCTTGGCTTCTCCAAGGTTCCAAGAGCCTCCATGCTGACAGGCCAACTCATTGGATGTTTAACTTGGATACCTAGATAGGATGCCGACACGTTGACATGTCAAAGCAATTGTAAGCTATCATAGATAACAATATTATAAAAGATGATGTGATTTGGCATGCGGTGATTGGAAATCGAAATGCTATGTAATCCAAACTTGAGTTCCAGGGTTCGATATTAGAACTTTAAGATTGTATCAGTAATCAGACTAACCGTTAAAGGAAATGGAATTAGGAATTAAGGAAATAAAAAAATAAAATAAAATAAAAAATCAACGGCAACAAGTGCGACCGATACTCCGATCGGTTTTTTATCCTCCGATGGATTACGGGACGGCGGATTGGTCATCCGAGTTTTCTAAGTGACTCACGTATCTTAATTGGATATTTTTGAATTGAATAGGAGAAATAGTAGAGTACAGAGTACATATGTACATATGTACTATTAATATTGTAGGCACCTATATAAGTACTTAGGTATGTATATTGTATGTAAAGCACAATGTGTAACGTAGCGGTGAAGATCTAGAAAGAAGGAACCTTGGAAGCGAACAGTGCATTATTCATAATTCGGACTCGGCGTATACCCTTTCTCCATTTATTTCCGGTGGATCTCTCATCATCCGTAAAGTCCGTTTCGGGTCGATCGGACTAAAAAAAAAAAGGAAAAAGGGAAAAAAAAGAAAAACGTTGCCTTGTCAGATTAGATATAAACCTCTGGTCCTGGAATTGTTATAACTCTACTTTCTAACTCGTTACACTATCGATCTTGTCCTCCTGGAAAAAAAAACTTGATCTATCTATACTTTCATACTTTTATGTATAACAAAGTTGATCTACTCCAAACTTCTTATCCCTTATATCACACCGCCCACGACGATCCACTGTGACTGGATGACGCCTAATTGAGTCACCACCAAAGAGTCATAATAATCCTTCAAAAGCTCTTCTGGCCCACCATGGACTCTTCTTCTATCACCTCTAATACCTCCCAAACCCTCCCCCTATTTCGATTCCCTCCTCCGTCGTCGCCAACAAAAGAAAATGAGCATCACTCAAACATACTATCTCGCCCACACTGCCCGGAAGAAGCTCACTCGTGAAGCTTCCCGGGCAGACCACGACCTACGCCTGCTCGTTGGCCACGCCAATCTCCTCGACTCGCTGATGTACGACCTCGCCGATGCCGAGCGTGAACAAGAACGCTGGTTCAACCAGACCGTCAGCGGAGCCACCAAGGCTTCTGCTTCTTCCTCTCGTCAACACATCCAATGGGCTTCGACTGTAGTCGAAGAGCCCGAGGAAGACTGGGATGCGGAGGATGCATCTGATCTGGACTCCGAACTCAGCGACAGCGACGACTCCGACTACGACGAGTCAGAATTCGTCATCAACACTCCTCCCCGTCGCCGCGCCCCATCACCCGTGGCTCCCTTGCAGGAGGACCTGCTAGAGGAGGAGGATGACGACGACACAGATTCAGACTTTGAGTACGACGATGCGGAGGATCTGGAGGAGCTGAGCTTGACTCGCTCACCATCACGACAGTCGCCGCCTGAGCTCCTTTCTGATTCAGATGGAGAGTCCGAGGACGAGGCGACGCCGCCCTCCCCGCCCCAGCCTACGCTGGAGGCATTCGATGAAAAGGAGCCTGCTACGACGGCTATTGCCTTGGCGGGCTCTGATCAACCCCATCTCTTTGAGCAAGGGTATTTTGGTGCACAAGAGCAGACACTCATCGAGGCTTATTGATTAAGCTCGATCCCTCACATCCACTTACGAACTATCTCCTACCTCTCTACCTCTCTACCTCTCTCTCTGCCTTGTGTACCATCATCCAGCGATATATACGTGATACCCTGATGCTTTTATGACGATATCTTTGGAGCGAGTTTATATTTACCCATCTCTCATCATCTATTTTCTGGCGTTTTTGGTTCGGTCGCATTTGGCGAATCTCCATTTTGGACATTCCATTATTTTGATGTCATATGGACATTTACTACATACCCCTCTCTTCTCTGGCTATCTGTGATAGCCCAATATTCAGCTCTCCCTACAAAGGTTGAGACTGCATTGGAGTGTTGAAACATAGGGGAAGACATTGTGCTCCCAATGTACTCCGTACATACACGAAACAAAAATATTCCACATAAAAACAATCCAATAAAAATTTCAAATCAAATCAATATTTCCCACTCCACTCCATAGTCCAGTAAATAGTTCCATTCAAACCGGCAGAATCGCGCATGTGACCCTGTAGATCCCCGAGCGCAGAATCCGTTCTCAGCCAAATGGAAGTGCAGCTCGCCAGCACGCGATAGTCTTCACCGCCGGATAAGATAGATAGATCAGAGAGATATGAGATCATCGCGGCTAAGTCGGCATAGGGCTAGTTAATAGTCAGCTGAAGGGGTTTACTAGTTTATTCTTTACTCCGTATGTGTTCGGACACTCCGCGGAGAGTGGGTTATGGAAGGGGGATTATTTTTTTCGCTTCTTTTTGCTTCCAATGGATGCCTTGGCTTTGTTCGATGTAAGGTAGGGCGGGATGCATATTGGGCTAGCGAAAATCCTGGGGGCTGAGGTGTTTGGGTATGCTTGATGTTGGGCGATCTTGACTTCGGTTATGTTATTGGTTCGGCGCTTTTGGTTTCTTGCAAGAGATCATCCCCTATCTGGCATTCATTTTCCGTCTGACAGTTTACTCCGTATCCGTGTCCGACGGAGTACTCAGCCTTGGACCTGAGATATGAAGTTGACTACGTGGGTCCTTCCAAGGTCTTATTGTGGCTTAGTACACGGTACATGTCGCGGTAGGGTGCGGAGTATAGTATGTACTATTACGGAGTACTATTACTATCCCTTCAAAAATTGATGCTAGAATATAACATATATTTGACTCGGCATTCCTAATATCCCATCAATAGTAGGTTGAGGTTCTTCCTCTTCTCAGACAACCTTTGTTTCTGCACAGCGAAAATTATATCAATGCCGCCGTAGTTCGAATCACTTAGACCATCGAAGCAGCTACATTGCTTAATTTCTGGTCTCGTGAACGGATCCATTCCTTGCTTCTTCATTAGACGTAAATACATACTTACTTACCCAAGTTGGAAGGTAGGATTCCTTCGGTTTTAACATTCCCATCTTAGTCCAGTAGACAAATTGAGACTAATGCATTCTAATAGCTTCTTCCTCATGTGGACTCAAACGCAAATGAAGCTTTCCATATAGGGTTGTGTCAAATCACCCCTGACATTACATAAGCATAGTTAAGCTCAGCCGCTATCGATAAGTGATCGCCCTGGACCATCCTGACCCCTCGCTGCATCCGTCCCTCTCCAGCTCGAGCAACATGCCTCGTGACCATCAACCTTCTTAGTTTCTATTGCAAAAACTCTCTCAAAACATGATACCAAATCCCCGCTTGGTCCTGTGGAACCCTCAACAACCCCGTGGCCGCTGATACGTACTACCTAGGTACCTCTCGTGCTTTACGTCAACACGGCCCACGAAAACCAACAGACCCATTACACCCTTGCTCATTTGCATCATCGAAGATCAACCTCTTAATGTCTGCACCGACTTCTCCAAGAGCCTCATCTGAGTCTGCAGAGCGACCCGAATTGAAAGATCATACGATCCCACCCGCGGGGTCCGGCCACACCCGCAGCCCTTCGGAGGCTAAGCCCAAAAGCAAACGGAGATCGATCCAATTTAGCGTCGGCGCCGCAGAGGCTCAGCTGCCCAGTCGCTCGTTGGGCTTCAAGGAAAAGCGGCTATCATATGGGGATACCCCGACGAGGGAATTATTGGAAGAAAAGGAACGGGAACACAAAGCTACCCTATTGAACCGAGGGCCGTCTCCACCACCACCGAAGTACGTTCTACTCGAAGATTGTGTGTGAAACGGCGTTTATTAATATATAATAGAACCTACGAGCGAGGTGTCTCTTTCGACACATTCGACAACTTCGATGCTACCGATTTCTCCCTCACATTGAACTACAAACACAAAGGCTATCAGAGCACACGTCGCAGCAGGACCTTTTTGTGCGGAACCGACCAGAACGACTACTCCGAGTTCGCCCTCGAATGGCTCATTGACGAGCTGGTGGATGACGGGGACGAGATCGTCTGTCTGCGAGCGGTGGAGAAGGACTCACGCATAGCCAGCGATGTCGGAATCGAAGAGCGAAAGTACCGCGAGGAAGCAGAAAAGCTATTTGAGCAGGTAATCCAGAAGAATACCCAGGATGAGAAGGCCATCAGCTTAGTTCTGGAACTTGCTGTGGGCAAGGTTGAGAGCATCATTCAACGCATGGTAACATTTCCAAGAATCTCATCACTACCTCCCACCAATCTAACATCCATTAGATCCGCATATACGAGCCTGCAATGCTTGTAGTCGGTACACGAGGACGCAACCTGAAAGGAGTGCACAGTCTGCTCCCAGGCTCCGTCTCTAAATACTGCCTCCAGCAGTCACCAATCCCAGTGATAGTCGTTCGACCCTCACCAAAGCGCGAAAAGAAGAAGAAAAAGCGCCGAGCAGACCCGACACGGCGTAGCTACAACCATATCCTGGAAATGAGCGAGCAGCGCGGTAGTCAGATATTCGGCGCCAGCGCCAGCAACGATAGCAGCTCTTCGAAGCTGCCAGACGAGGAGGCTGCAGTCGCAGAGGCACTCGGACTCCCCGCATCATACTCGAATGCGGCCTCGCGCAGTTCTCTGTCCGTCTCAGACCGTAGTAGCATTAGCCACGATGACTCCGACTCGGCTTACCCCATTCGGAACTCACTGGATGCAATTGTCATGGCGAGTCCGAGTCCAGCAGATAGCTCTCAGGAGAGCGTTGTTACTGGCGATGGTGCTCAGCCATCTCCTTCGCTGGACGGGACTGTCGTGTCGCCTTCTCCGTGTGACGAACCCGACTGCCCCGCGTCAGATTCCTCTACCGAAGTTGACAAGCCGGATAAGGCAAACGAACCTTCCGATTCAACCAAGCATCCCGTGTCTATCCCGATGATTGAAGTGTCAGATAACAATGATAAAAACGACAACACGAAGGGATCTGAATCCTGAAAGCATATGGCTTGTCTGGTCCGCAGCGGCGGTTTACCTCCATTTTTGCTTTGCTCGTGTTGCTCCACGCATACACCATTGCGCTTTCTAGCCTACTCACGATGCATACGAACGATCTGATTTCACACATGTTCTAGCCTCTTTCTATCAACCAGAATAAACGTCGGGAATCACGTCGGTCCGCCACGGGACTGATAGTTATACCCCAGCTCAATACCCTCACCACTTATTGTCCTCAGATATGTTCTGCCCTGGTTAAACATTGCACGTGTTTTGGCCATGTGTATCTCTCCCTCTTGTGCCCTACAGTGAGAACTCGCTGAATGAATGCATAGACATTAATTGCTTAGTCTCCTACAGATGTGCAGATTTCCTAACTTTTGTTTACTCGTAGCCATTATTCGCATTTAGTACATTGTGACTATACTAGAATCTTACTTGTCATAAAGATTAGAAGTAGCCAGAAGGCGAAGCATTCATTCAATCACGTTAAAGCTGAGTGGTGCTCCGGGTATTGAGAAAAGGACAAGAACAGAAAAGCAAAAAGCAAGAGAGAAAAAGAGAATATGCAAAGAACGAGAAGGGAGGAAGAGGAAAGAGCAAGATAGACATCAGCAACCCCTTCATCACCATCAATCTCTCCATGCCAGTGTCCACTCCCACAGTAAAACCCCCCTACTATAGATCCGCAACTGGGGAAATGGACGACAATATGAAATCAAAGTGATTCAGCAAGTCCAATTGCAAAGTCCTACTCTCAAACACGGCCCCACAGCCCATGTCTCGATTCAATGGGAAAAAGAAAAAGAAACAAGAATAAGAATTGAAAAAGATGTCAAGATTGTACACTATGAATCGGGTCTCTTCTTCGAAAAGAAAAAGTAGAACCAGCCGTGATAAAGTGAAAAAAAAGGAAGTCCTAGGGGATAACCGACCAGTCGGAAAATGCAAGAGGACTGTGACCGATTAAAAACAAAGGCGCGTGGGCTTTCCTCAAGGGAAAACATGGAAATGACGAAAATGAAGAAATCTTTTTGTGAACCAAGAAAATGGAAAACGTTGATCATTAACTCCTAAGGACTTTCTATGCTGGGGCTTCGCCGTCCTTGACAGACGGGGTTTTTGAGGGACGACGCTCCGCCGCTGCGGGCTGCGACTTGGTGAGCATCGGGGAAGTGGGGTTTGACGGCGGCGAGGTGGCCAAGTTATCCCGATCTTCAAGGGCAGCAAGCGCGCTGGGGAGGGTATTAGCATTGGGTGTTCCGTAGGAGGAAAGCGTTGGGGGTTGCGTACCTGAAAGCATTCATTGAAGAGTTGTCTTCCTTCTTGCTGCCGGTAGGAGTGCCGGTGCGGCTGCTGGAAGCGCTGTCATCACTACCACGGACTAGGCTACCGCCGGGACCGAGGTTCTTGCGGCCGCTGTTGGTGCGGGAGCCGAGAAGGCTAGACGGACCGAATGACATGGGCTGGTTGGTGTTGCGAGTCGCACGAAGACGGCGGAGATCATCACTGCCAACCTTGCTAGAGGCGTAATCGGGAGGAGGGGGCTGGTTTCCGTATCCGAAGCCGCGGGCGTCACCGCGACCCATGGGAATGCGGCCACCGCCTCCGCGGTTGCTGGATTGGCGCTGACGCTCAGCTTCAGCTGCTTGGGCAGCACGGGCAGCCTGTTTCGAGAGTTAGAGATGAGAAATAATGAATCACAGTGATCAAGGTTACTTACAGCCTCGCGAATCTCAACGATGGTTTGAGGACCCTTATCGGCATCCTTCGAGTTCCAGCGTGCGGCACGCAGATCAATAATATCCTAGAAGCCATGTTAGTTCTTTGTTCTCCCTTGACAAGACCAAGAGGTTAGAGAGAAACTTACTAGAAGCATGAAACGAAGACGACTGGGCAAGTTAGGTGTCTCCATCATCATGTGGATGCGAGCGAAGTAGGCGTCCATCATGGCAGGTCCCTTCTCAGAGGCATCGAGACTGGCACCGATGGTGCGCAGCAGACTGGTCAAACTCTCGACCTCGGCTTCATCGGGGACACCCTCGTAGTCGACAAGTTTCTTAACACACTCGTGCATGATACGCTCTGTAAGCATGCCAAGCTTGTACAGTTCACCAATGAACTTGACGAGACCAAGACCACGACGCTTAGCGGCGGCAGCGATGTAGTACTCGTCAGACATCATTGCAATCTGGGGTCGATTATTAGTACAGGAGGTAACATCAGGTTCATATGTAGATCGACATACCTCTTCAGTAGTGCCCTCGGGCTTAGCAGGCAGGTTAGTTTTCCAGCCACGCTCGAACTCTTCTTGGCAGCGGTTCAGCAGGTACTTGCGGAACAGACTGCCACCAGCAACAACGGTGCCATTTCTGTCACGAATGTTCTCATCCTTGATTTCTGGACTCATGCTCTCCAGCATGCTCTTACAGAACTTGGCGTACATAGGGGCCCAGTGAGCCTCATCAGTAGCCTTTTCGAATGTGAGTTGGATGACCTGGCGAAAGGGTACGACCGTCGGTCTCGTCCTTGGACTGGGAGACAATCGCGAGGATCTGACCAGAGATACGGTCGAAGTTCTCTGGGGTCATCTTGTTAAGAGCAGCCTTGACCTTGCGCTGCACGACATCCGGTGCCAAGTAGGCCTCACCACCAGGAGCGGGACCAGCACCAGCGGCCTGTCCAACACTGCGAGGTTTCCAGCCAGACGCGGAGGTTTGAATTGCCTTCAGCTCCATGCCAGCGGTAAGAGGCATCGACTTGTTTGCCGCCTCGTCCTGACGGCCACCGTGCTTCTTGGGTCGGCTGTCGGTACGGGGACCCTTGCTCGAGTTGCCACGAGGAGGAACACCGGCGGAGTTTTGGCGAATGTTTCCAATAGGACCCATGCCACCAGCGCCCCGTGGGAATCCGAAGGGGGCGGATGCATTGCGGCTGCCCATAGGTCCGCCGCCCATAGGGGGTAACTGACCAGGTCGGCCTGCGAAGTTGCCCATGGGGAAGGCAGTATTCATGGGGCCGCTGCGAGAGCCAGCACGGCTACCCATGCCGCTAGGAGTGCGGGCAGACTGGGGACGAGAAGTGTCAGTGGGATCACCAACGGTGTCCCGCAGACGGGCGTCCCAGTCCACGGAGATCTTATCTTTGAAGGCGGCCTGGAATTGCAGCAGGAAGTTCCGGTCGTAGTGGAACTTGCGGCCTTCGGGCGCAGCAGCGTTCATAGTGGCCTCGGGAGGGGTGATGGAGGCGGGGTAAGTGACCTTGGTGAGGTCTTCCAAGAACTTCGCATTCTGCAAAGACTTCATGCCTGCGGTGGCTTGCTGGGGCTCCGTGGGCTTGGGGGTATCAAGCTTGAGGCCAGCGGGCTTCTTGGGAATAGCACTGGCAGGCTTGGCTGGCGGGCCCATGTCAGACGAAACAGGAGTAGCGGCACCGCTGTCACCAGGAGTGGAAGACTCAGTGGCACCGTATCCACCCTTCTTGAGCGCGGCAAACGCGTCCTTGCTATCGTCCTGGACCGCTTCACCACCGGCACGAGCCTTCTCGCGGGCAATCTCGCGGGCCTCGGCCTCAGCCTCGGCCTTCTTCATGTTCGCCTCGTAGTTCTCCAGTTCCTCGCGCTCCTTGCGCTCAGCTTCTTCCTTCTTAGCCTGCTTTGCGCGGTTGTAGTCTTCCTCAGCGGCGCGCTCCTTGGCTTCAATCTCGGCCATTTCACGCTCGATGGCATCAAAGTCAATCTCATCGTCATCCACGGGGGCGGGAGCCGGAGCTGGAGCCTTCTTGGGCTCTTCAGCAGGGGTAGCAGCCTCCTTGGATTCTTCAGCAGCCTCCACCTTCTTGGGCTCCTCGGCAGGAGCGGCCTTATCCTTGATGCTGAGATCTTCAATTGCAGCCCGGGCAGCCTCAGTATCATCCTTCTTGGCATCGGTCGACGCGGCTTCAGTGGTCTTGCGGGAGGCCTCATCAGCCAGACGCTGCTTCTGAGCAGCCTCGTCCTGCTGGATCTTCAGGCGAACAGCGTCCTTCAATTCCTGCTTCTTCTCCTCGTCGGTCTTCGTGGCGTTCGCCTTGCTCTCGGTGCGAGTGTGCTCAGACGCGCTGGCAGTGCGAGGGGGAGGAGTGGATGTGGGAGGAGGAGTAAATTTCACAGGAGAAGGGGTGGCCCGAGCAGGGGACGCGGGGTTCTTTTCGAAGGTCTTGACTGAGCCGCTGTTAGGATCCTTGATGATAATCGGGCTCTTCTTGGCTGAAGGAATGATGAAGTGAGGCTTGGGAGCGGGGCTGTTGGATGCGCGGCTGCCAGTGTGGGTGTGGCTGGGGGCAGCAGGACCAGTGGGTGCCGGTCCGTGGCCGAGGCTCGAACCTGGACGATCAGTAGATACCTGAGAGGGGGTACGCGAGAGTGGGGTCGCCTGAGGCATGGGGTTGGGGAATTGCTGCCCCATGTACTGAGGGTTGTAGGGCATGCCAGCAGCACGCGGCTGGGGCGACGGTGGTCCCATGTAGTAACCACCATTCGGGTTGTAATAACCAGCGTAGTTGGGATCGTATGCGTTGGGGAATGACTGTTGAAATTTAACCATTGTTAGAATCTGTTCGAAATGGCCACTTTCTGGCGCAAGATCCACGGGGTACTCGGGTGAGCATGGAGGGTTGTCTTTGCGCCTCCAAGAGCTGCTAAGGTTCCTTTGGGGACGACGCCACGAATCCTGGGAAGAACGAGAAGGGGGGGATCTCACAGCTTGGGGGCCCATGTGTTGACCGTAACCGTAAGGTTGCTGAGGCATCTGGGGGTGTGCCATCGGAACTTGGTTCATCTGAGGGGTGGTAGGGTTCACGTTGGCCAGCGCAGGGCTGCGGTTGGCTTGGTGAGGCGAGTTCGGGTAGGGGGCCAAAGGACGGCCCTGATTCTGGAACTGGGGACCCATGTTAGGACCGCCTCGCGGCTGGTTGGGGGTCTGTCGGAAACCGGGGTTAGGAGAGTAGGGCATCTGCTGTCCCTGGTAGCCGGGCTGAGAGTATCCGCGACCGCGACCACCCTGGTAGCCTGAGCGTCCGGGGCCGTTGCCCATGTGGTTACTCATATCGCTGTGGGTGGATTGCGAGGACTCGCGACGCAAGTGCTGGGCACCGTGTGCAAGAGAAGCCTGAATCGAGCGCATCTATGTGAGCAAACAAGTTCAAAAATAATTGAGGACCTGGGAAAGTCGCGCACAGGGTGGTGCCACGCTCCATACGCATCTGCGCACCAAGATCACTCAAGAAGAGGAAGGATTCGAGACACTTACATTGGCATCAACGGATTCTCCAAAGCTACCGAAGTTCGGCACATTTCCCTGCGCCTGGTAAGTCGATGGAGGGGGACGGCCGCCGCTGGACGCGGGCTGGGGGATAGGCGAAGGAGAAGTCTGAGGAGACGTCACGCGGGGGTTGGTCGAAGGGGCACCAAGTCCAGCCTGGGCCTGGTTGGAGGCAGGCACAGCAGGAGCACCCATGTTGGGAGAACTCTGCTGGAATCCGAACTGAAGACTGTTGGGCCGACTGGCCGGGCCACCGCCGTTGGGCATGTAGCCGGAGGTACCGCTCGAGGTGATCGTCACAGATGGTTTGCGAGAGTGGTCGGAGGAAGCGGCCGAAGCAGAGGGAGCTCCATTGACAATAGTCACGCCAGAAGAGGCCGCCTGCTGAGATTGATTTTGCATGGGTTTGCCGTTCACAGATACGGAGCTCGACTGCCCATGTTGCGCTGAACCGCCCACGGTGACGGGTGCGGCGGTAGAGTCCGTCGCGGACTTCTTAGTTGCGTTGGCGTAAGATCTGGCTGGCGCCTGGGTGGCAGCCAGGGGGGTAGAGGATGCGGGCTGGGTCGAAGCGGCGGGAGTAGCGGTGCTTTGTCCTTGATTGCCCGACTGAGGAGGGTTCGAGCTCATTAGACAGGTTGTACGTCTAAACGCGCGAAGAGGGCGATGTGAAAGGTAAGGTTCGAGGGAAAAGACAAAGGTGATGTCAGTACGCGGAGGCGTGACAAGGCCACATCCAAACCTAACTGCGGCTTGTTAAAGGGATGAAACGTGATGGAAAAAAGGGAAAACTAATTTCCAAATACACAGAAGACCAGGTACGCAAGAACAGCGTTTTGGTCGACAGTGTTATGGTGTTTAAAAGGGTTGTCTCAAAGGGTAGAAGGTTGGGTGGGAGGGAAAAAATTCCAGGTGGAAAAAAAAATATTCGGGTTTGTGGAAAACGAAAGGGCAGAATAGAGAGTTGCGTCCCGGGCGACCAACGTACCTTTTGAATGTGTTTTATGGGATGAGAATCTCTTCAGACTCTCTAGAAATATGAGATGAATGAAAATTCAAAAAGAGAAGTGAGAGTAAAATAGTCAAAAAAGAGATTCGAGAGTTGACTATGTCTACAACGCCACCCACATGTTACAAAGAAAGCTACATCAGAAACGTAGTAGAGTGTCTATATAATTTGTCTATAAGACAGGCTAAATGTACATCAAATGGGTTCGAATATTAAATAATAGATATGACTCTACTTGTATATTATGACTTTGAGTATTCCTTTTATTCATCTGGAACCTGATAGACCCAAAATGTTCCCCCCAATGCCCCATTTTCCCCGTTTGCCACTATAGTGACCCCATACATCCAGATGTCTACCTCTATATACCTATGAGGTATACAAGGTCCACCATATGTCATACATAGGTAGCTACATAGGTATATCCTATTATATCTCATCTTCTAAATATACCCCCAACTCAATAATACTCAGCCAAGCACAGGGATATATCAGACTTCCCCATCTTCCGTCCTTGCAGTGCATCTGCGCGAACTCTTTTATGCAAGGCTATTCCTCCGACCGGAGGGATTCGGCTTGACATCCTCGGCTGTTTTCAGTATTTTGAACTAACATTCAATTCAACTTCGATTTAAACTGTTATTTAGCAAGGCCAGAAAAAAAAACCCCTCCCCTAGGAACATACCAGTCCTCCCATTCTCGATCTCTCTCACCCAGCAAGAGCAAAATGTTCAGGGTTCTATTTTGATTTTCTTGTTCTACTCTAAACCACCCCTGTTAAAAGCGGAACATCTCCGCGGGACTCAAGATCGGTCGTACCCGGTTGCGCGCGACCGGGCAATCTCATCGACAGCCCGCGCCGCGAAGTCAGTACCAGATGAACCCGAAGAATCTCGCTCGTTGCCGAACCAACCAGATGCCCATCCACCACTAGTCTTTCGTTCGGGGCGACGTCCTAGATCCTCATCATCAACAACCTCGAAGGAGTTCTCGCTGCGGTTCTTGCGTAACGGCACGCCGTAGGCAAGGTCATCAGCCTCGAGCCCACCCCGAGAGCTGCTCTGCTCCTCTTGTGTTAGGGTTGACCGGAGGTGGTCTAGCAGCTCTCGCTGCGAGGAAATAAAGTGAGCCTTCTCGGCTCCAGACATGGACTGCATCTGGCGCTGAAGAAGATTGCCACTGGCTGAAAGCTCCTGATCCCGCGCTTCCCGAGACTTTCCAGATGTGACCGAGCCCACAGCGGTACTCAGCACAGAATACCAATCATTTGCGTTGGCGGACGTCCCAGGTGCTCCGGCACTGGGGATGTTGAAACGCGATAGTAGCGACTGCGCGTAGGAAGCGGCACCTGGCTGAGGAGGTGTCGTGGGGCGTTGCGGGGGTAGACCCAAGACCTTTTGCCGGATTAAATCGATAGCTTGGTAGAAGTATTGAAGACCCAGTGCCTTGGCCCGCTCATGAGTGTTGCCGATCATGTCTTCGATCTCCCGCTCATGGTGTGTCAAGAACGGGTCCACATAGTCTTGGTACAGTGTGCGAGCCCCTTGCGTCTGGGGAGGACGAGATAAGCCATGAAACCGAGGCGGATCCAGCTGTAGAATGGGAACCTGGATAGTTATCGAGTCATGATTAGCTTGTGATCATGTCGAGCGGAGCAAGTTGAACTATACCATCCGATGATAAACACAGTCCAGGATTCAACCAGCAGAATGACTGAAAGCACCACCCAGTACATCAGCCATGGTGCGAGTTGTGAGGGGTCAGAGGAACGGAGAGCCTTGTAGGAAGCGAAAACGGGGAAGAGGATCGTGATGACCGAGCTATAGGATAGATCTGCGTTAGCTTGCGGGCCCATTCTGTCCGTATATGACTTGAACTTACGACATCAAGTCCGCGAAGATTCCAAACATGACGAAGCCTGGGTGAATTGGAGATGTGAGAAAAGAAAATCCCTGGAGATTTTTTAGTCTTCAGTCAGCCCCGCTGATCTGAGACGAACACCGAAGTTGGAACAAAAAAAGAGGAGAACAAGGCAACAAAGATAGTTCAGGGGTATATGACGACTGAAAGCAGAAATCAAATAATAGAAACAGTAGAAATAGTTCTCCTTATTCCTTACACATGAATCACACCACGATAACTCCCATATTAAGAGACGTGGCCGCTCGCATTTCCCCAAGAATCAACGGATGTGTGTTGACGTCACGCGAGACACTTTTTTGCTTCAGTGCATTGTTAATGATTCAGTCATTCATGGATTTAGGACATATACTATATATATCTTGGATATATGTCTTGATATCTGAGATCTTTGTTTTAAGAACTTATTTTCAAATGTTGTTATGTTCAATATGGTAGAGATACAAGCCCGACAAGGAACACTTCGCTAATGAGTGGCCCAATCACCCGAGATGCCTTAACTAGTTCCTCTCTACGTATTATGGCCCGTTCCTTTTTCTCTTCCCATATTTCCTTTTTCCTCTCTAGAACACTTGCTTCTACTCCATCCTATACATACCATCGTTAAATTCGTGAATCTTGGTTATTCCCCGCTCGTTCAACTCGGGGGACCTCGGAAACTCAAACCATGTGTATCGCATTGATCTCAACTGCCCACCCGGAATACTCGTTGATCATAATCAACAACAGAGATGTAGGTATTCCCACTCTGACCGATGGGATCCCAAGCTTAATATATCTAGGAATTCCTCCATCGTCCCACATCATCGCCAGACTGGTGGCCAGAGCCATCCTCATATGTCCTAGGCTCACGAGACCTAGCCCGATCTACACATGGCACTTGGATGGGGGTCACCAAGCATGGGAAGGTGGCAGTTCTTACCAACTACCGCGAGGACTCGACCAGCGCAGCCATCGGGGTCTACAGCCGGGGTGTCATCGTCAATAGCTGGTTGATCGGGTCCACCGACAAGCGAGAGGATACCAAGGAGTTCGTACAAGGCATCGTGGCCAGCCCAGAAGCAAAGCAGGTGGGGGGTTTCAGTCTGGTATGTGGACATATCAACGAGCCCTTGGCCATTGTCTCCAACCGTTCCACAGACATGGATCAGATCACTTGGGTGGCGACGGAGAAGAACCAGACGCGGGGGCTTAGCAATACAAGCTTTGATGACAGAACCTGGCCGAAAATTATGGATGGAGAGCAGTTGATGGAGGCTGCTATTGACGAGCATGTGCAAAAGGGAGATGGGGAAGACGAGGATGCATTGATTGATCGTCTGCTGCAGGTTCTCAGCACTGATAGTCTGCCACGACTGTCAGAAGAGAACGATACAATTGAGGAGTACATCCGTCATCTGCATAAGACCATCTTCGTCCCTCGCATCGGTACTCCAAATGATCGTGATCAAGCTGCAGAGAAAATCGCTGCAGCTCGGGTAGAGGATGAGGCCGACACACCAACGAACGGGCCCCCTGACCAGAGTTATACCTGTGGATCATATGGGACACAGAAACAAACCATTCTCTTGGCACGACCGGATGGACGGGTGCGATATTTTGAAAGAACGCTGTATGACAGTGATGCGAAGGCTGTTCCGATCGGGCAAGGCGATCATTCATTTGAATTCAACATCACAGAGTAGCTTCATATAAGCTTAGTGAATACGCTTAGACCTCATAACTGCTTAATATGCATACTGTTTCGAGAACTTCAGACCAAAACCTACCACTTCACGTGATAAGCAAGCCACCCATGATGCATCCAATCACAGCTCGAGAAAGCCATTGACGAAACCAGTAGGCGGTAGTTTTCTGCCATTTTTGGAGGTTATATTGAACTTTAAGGACCACCTTTCGCCCTTCGGGGCATATGGTCAAATGAAAATATACAGAGAAGATTAGCATGGCCCCTGCACTAAGGATGACACGCTCAATCAAAGAGAAGCTACCTATTTTTTTTTCTTTTACATACCCTTCATTAGAGTTATAGGGTGGGCTTCAAATGATGTTCCTACTGCTCTTTTTTTTTGATATTACGCTTTTGGGAAGTCACGTGAGCACCTGCCGGAGTTCGAATCCCGTGTGACGCGAACTTAATTTTTAAATCCCAAAACGGCGAGTGTTACTCTCAATAGCCTCATCTACACCTTCCTCGTTTTGCGAAAAAGGTGGTTAAATGAAGCATTAAGGATTACTATATTGTCCCTTGGGGACATGCCTAAATGAATGAGCTACGGTATGTACATTCCTAAACGTTGACCACTTTCAGAGATTACGGGCCTATGCTAACTTACTTTTTTTTCCCACCCTTCCCGGCCAGAATTGAGCGAGATACGGTGGCACGAGATTTGGTGGTACAATTCATTTCTATCTGGTATTAGATCGGAGTACGAAACACGTTGTCAACGAATCCATTTTATATATCTCAACATATGCACCTGGGCAAACATCCCACTGATTTTCGCTGGGTCAGACAACGCCCTTATTCTACCGGCACTGCTAGAACCGTGAACAAAATGTCTAGCTCGATAACAAGAATCTACAGCTCTGTTTGTGGTACCTACAATCCCTATAAGGACGCGCCGCGGTGTTCCCGTCTCTGCTCGATAGAAGTGATTTGCCGACGGTCTATCAGTTAGCCAATCATCAGTTGGCAAGGCCTTGAGGCCTACGACCACTGTGGAGGATTACTGTGATACTGTGACGAATTTATACCAAATACCTGCTGCTGGAGATGAACTAGGACTTAGCAACGAAGTCGGGTTCAACAATATACCAATTTCCTGAACACCAGCCAACTCATTGCAGCGGATAAACCAGCCATCGAGCATATAAGAAGTATTTTGATTTCTAGGTGGATACTGGTTACTATAGGGTCTTCAGCCGTAATCTTTCTGACCACATTTACCCATTCAACTCGAAATTCAACCAGTCGTCAATCGCACGACCAAAGTCGGTCGGTTGTAAAAAGAAGCCTTCTTGTTCGTTTAGCCCTGGAGCATCGACAGGGACCCCCATGTCGAAGTTGGAACTTATTCCAGGTATATTTCCAAACGATCCTTGGGTAGACGCACTGGCATCTCCATCGGGGGGAAACAGTGGTGTTTTCATTGGAATCGCTTTATGACCCGAGATCCCGATCGAACCAACCAAGTCAAATTCAGCCGCAGAGCCTAATTCATCTCCTTGACGCTCTGTGTTAGGCACAAATATCCCGCTAAACATCGACTCGTCAGCTTGCCCGTTAGGCAGTCCAGCTCTATCGTACGCTAACGTATCCCATAGCAACTGGCCGTTGATGGAGAACGACCGCATTTCTTGTGTAGCGTCCGGTGATTGAACGACATGAACGCTCTGTCGCAGCGTTTCCAGGTTTTGGCACTAGACTAAGGTCAGCGGAAAAGGGGTTCCATGCAGATATAATATACAAGACAGATGCGAACCATAGCTGAGACGTTGGGCCAGACAGACGCCATGCGGTAGAGAAAATCCAGACATCTTTTAAATCCCATTTCTGCTTTATTGCGAAGTGAAGGATCTTGGACGAAGCTGTGTTGCAGATGAATGGTAGCTATAATGACAACGCAATGCGCCAAAGCTGGATCCGACAGCTGAAACGACTTGCTTTCGAGCAAGTCGAGGTAATACATAATCCACCTTGAATTGCGAGAGATTGCTTCAAACGACTGCTGGATAAAGGCCTGCGGTATCGTGTACCGGAAATTCCGTAGCCTCATGGACAGGAGGAGTGGATGGTTCAGTAAACATGGAATGGCCGCGTAGATAAACTGAGTAAAAAGCCATGGGCCCCAGTAGTCCCGTCTCTGTTGGCAGGAAGCGGAGTCTTCATCTTCGAGCCTGTTGGCAGCGAATCTATACTTCAGCGGAACGCCGCAATCGATTTCTAGATGCCGCTGCATCACCCGGGAATAGTCAGACTGCGGGTCCCAAGGTGGTAGAACGTCGTGAGCCACACGAGAGGTTGCATATGTTCTCGCCATCTGCCAAGCTTGTGCTAGAGGTGTGGTGAATCTGAGAATACCTTTACTGAATTGGCCTACTGGACGACTGTCTCGCCATCTTATCGTTTCAGGACCACACAAGGAATTGATAGGATATTGTGGATAGATCGGATGGCCGATTGGCATTGCCGTTGAGGAGACAGACCCTTGTAGGTAACTGAGAATTGTAATACTTCCCATGCAATCGTTCCATTCCAGCGGGTCATCCAGCGCATTGCTCTGAGGAACGCTTTGTGCAAGGTGATTTGCTATATTCAAATTTAAGGCGGCCTGAATCGTTTTGCCATCTGGTCTTGTTGGTCAGCTCATGTGGTGGACAGAAGCTTTATCGCGGCAACGAACCTGCAAAATCAACGACGCTCAGAAGACACAATGTTTGCAAGGTTGGAAGATCCACTCGTCTATCCATTATTCGGTTCATAACAATCTGCCTGGCTGTTTCAGCCATTGAGCTGAGCTGTCCGTAGTATTGGGGGGTGATTGATCCTGGAGGGAATCGAAATGCCAGCGCTTGCAACACCAAGATCAGTTCCCGGTTTCGCTTCGGTAGCGACTGCACAAAGGTATCCTTGTCAAACAAAGCTAAAGGCTGATTATGACACCAAGTCAGGTAGAGGTGACCTAAATCCTCCAGATTTTGCCCATGCATCAGCGGTTCACTTCACTAGGTGTGAGAGGCTGTTATATTTGGATATTTTCGGAGTGAAATGGCACACCTCGGATTATCCTCTCTTCCCCCATTGGCATTGCCCATAGTCGAGTCATTTACGGAGATATGAGATTTTGGACTTGACGAAGGTCTCGACTGCGTAGTTGCGCGAGTGTCCATCAAGGGGCTACAGCGGTTAGCGGATCTGATATCTAAAGGATTGCAAGGCCCCCTGCACCTGGGCAGCACCCGATCAATTACCTTAGCCGGTGCCGTTGGAGTAGTTGGTCCAACTTCCCCTCCAGATTATCCAATCTAGATCTCTGCGCTAAGATTAGCTGATCCTTCTCATATTGGCAGCTTGAAGGGTCATTCCAACCATATCGCTATTATGCGAGAGGGCATCGACCGGTAACTTGTACACACACTGCTGACCTAGTCGAACGCAGTAGGCACATGCAGGTCTCTCCCCAGGGCATTTTGACTTCTTCCGGCTGCTCAAAAGTCTCAGCAGACTGGGGACGTTGCATGTTTGGGAAACTTACCGACACGGTTCACAAGCTTGGCGTGCCCGTTTTGGAGCTCGTCGTTCCATCTGGAGGTAAGAGACTTAGGATCTAATACCACTTCACCTTCCTGCTGGAAATTCTTGGGGAAGCCCTGGGTTTGTTATTTAAAGGCGGGGTAATTAGAGAGGTCGTAAAAGTCTATTGATAAGCAGTGGAAGTTGCCCAGGTGGGATACTTTCTATTTCAAATGTTCCTATAGACTAAGATAATTCAGAAACGAGTTATGCTACGGCCTATAGACGGGCCTGTTACCTCGTAGGAACAACATATGGTGACCTGCAAGGGCAAGATGCCAGGGTCTAGCGGAACCAACAGTACCACAACCACTGCGAAATTCGAATTGGCCGATCAAAGCACCAATGATATATGCTCATGAACAAGAGGCAAAAGCATCTGACAAGTCTGGAGTAAGTGACAACGTCTTCCCCAGTCAGCGGGTGTGAGGCGAAGTTAGGCCCATATAGTCAACTATCGATAACGATACCTTCCCCGTATGTCTGCATAGTGGGGACGGAATGATAGGAAAGAAGGTCCGTGGCCGCTCGTACCCCCGCAATGGCAGTCCTCCAGGGCTGTGTACGGAGTATATCGACATTCCGGGCCCCAGAAAAGAGCCCTGGGGTGTTCCGTTGGAGGAAATGGGCACGGGAGCGGCCCGGTCTCCGTATCAGCAGACCTTAAATATCACCCTCCAATGTCTTAGGTCATATATGAGAGCAGCACACTGAACGAACCTTATATTATTCTTGGGAAACAGAGAGAAATGGACCAATTCGATGTGGCTGTGGTTGGACTGGGAGTCCTTGGCAGCGCAGCTGCCTACTACGCCTCGCTAAAAGGCAAGAAAGTCATCGCGTTCGAGCAGTTCGAATTGGGGCACGTTCACGGGGCTTCGCACGATACATCGCGAATCGTGAGAACCACCAATTCCATTCCAGAGTATGTGAAACTCGCCAAATCTGCCTATAGGGACTGGGCAGAGTTGGAGCAGGCGGCCAGTCAAAGGTTGCTGACAATAACTGGTGGTGTGGTATTTCTCCCAAAGGACGGCGACAATCCTTTCGATAATTTAACGGAAACTCTGGATGCCGAAAATGTTCCTTACGAGCTCCTCAGCTCGGATGAAGCCAACCGACGATGGCCGCAGTTCAACGTCCCCGACAATGTGGATACGGTCTACACAGCCGATACTGGCATCGCCCACGCTGCGAAAACAGTTTCCTCGCTACAACACTTAGCACGTTTTCAGGGAACAGTCATCCATGAGAACACCCGAGTGAATCGCATTAATCCGGTTGCTTCCCACCAAGGAGTCACGATTGAGACCGAAAGTACTGGATTCGGCAGTGATTCATCCAAAAAAGTATTCCATGCTGCTAAAGTCATTCTCACGACTGATGCATGGACAAATAAACTGCTGGCACCACTTGGCACCCGCATCCCTCTCTCCGTGATGCAGGAGCAGGTGACCTACTTCAAGCCAACCGACAAGGAGGCATTCCAAGCCGATCGATTTCCTGTCTGGATATGGTCTGGGAACCCTGGTTTCTATGGATTCCCCTGTTTCGGCGAACCGACAATCAAGGCCGGCCGTGACACTTCTAACAACCTCATGTCACCTGAACAACGTACATACCTTCCATCTCCAAAGTTGCTCGAGCAACTTTCTTCTTTTATGGGAGGGATGTTTCCTGATAAAGGCCGGCAACAAGTTCGCACGGTTACTTGTCAGTACACTATTACGCCTGATCGACAGTTTATAATCAGTCCTTTACACGATCATCCCAACATCATTTTAGGCTTGGGAGCAGCTCACGCTTTTAAATTTGCACCCACATTTGGCCGAGTTCTGGCGGAGCTGGCGATAGATGGAAAGACTGAGGAGGACATTTCGTTGTTTGGAATCCCTAGAACTGTAACAGCAACAGGCAAATTGTGAACTATCCAGAGGTGTCGCTTTCCTTTTATGATCAAGCCAAAGAAGTCTGAGTAAAACGTTCTGATACGAGCTGCTTGTGATATGAATTATGTTTACAGTAGGATATTCTTTATTCAAATCACTTGATGGTATAGCAAACTTGCTATTTTGAAAGTGTCCCTTATATAGGATGTCCATCCTTGACACCAATGCGTAAGAACCCGTCAGGACTTTCGACGGCAGTGAAGCCATTGAGGTTCCCCATAAAAAAGAAGTTTATACTTCAATCCATGACCCACAAATAAACTCAATCTGTTCAGGGCCAGGGAGGTGTATGTACAGACTAGGCGAGATACCTCAGAAGACCCAAGCTAGGACCTAATGAATAGTGTGAGCCCATAAGATTGATGTTTGAATACTATATGCCTTAATGCAATTTCTAATTCAGGATTCATTACAGTAAACCCTTTTTCTCACATAGTTCCTTGCGTGTCTCTCAAGACTCTAAAATGATGAAGGTCACGGGCCTATAATTCGAACACACTTGAGAGGCACATGGATTGTGATTTCTAAGACAACGGATCTCTCATATTGGCCTTTCCAAGATACCAAACTCTAAGCCTTAGCAATCACCTAGTTGACTTAATATCGGTGGAAATCGCGGGAGGTGCGCGGCTCACATGTGGATTACATTACTTATCGCTAGTAGCGACGATAATAGAACGAGGAAACCGTTATAGTAGTGTGAAGTAATTGTTCTTAGGTCTTGTCTCGTTACGACATCTCACCACTCTAGATCTGGGTCTCCCGCACACTCCAGACTATTACAAAAGTCGATGTCTTCTTGCGTCTTATCACCAGTGACCTGCTTAGGTGTAGCTGGCCAGATCTCTGCGCCTAGCTCCTCTTCTCGCTCACGGTGGGATTTCACGGCATTCCGTGTTAGTTCTTGGAAAAATATTGGTCCCTGTTGATAACAAGTTTATGTTATTTTCAGTCCGTGCGACGTTCAATCACCATTGAAGCCTACCTTTTCGGCACGAGGATGGAGCTCCCCGTTGAGAAAGATCCCTCCATTCAGGTTCTTTTGCGCTCCAGTGCACAGATCCTTGTCCTCTTTCAAAATCTGTCTGAAGCAGGTGGTGATTTCTGTGAATTCCTCGTCCTTCGCTTCCTCGTGTCGATAGACTTCGTACTCCATCTTTGTTTGACTCGCTGAGATGGGGGTCACACGCATTATGTAGAAGAATATCGGCCTTTACCATGGTTATCATATCAGTCTGGTCGTTGACCCGTTAGAAGACTTACGAGATTGTTACAGACGCATTGGGGTAGAAGTAGGTGCTATAGATACCCATTCCTTCGTTGTCCGGTTTGTCGACGTTAAAGTGTTGGATATGAGCATCTGCAGTCTCGACCCAGTACTTGGAGAGATCAGTGAGGTTGTTGAGTGCCGGGTGGCCAGTTGGACAGTGGTAACACTCATTGTAGTTATCCGCCAGGGTTTTCCAGTTGTACTCGCCTACCATTTCCCATTGATGATCGAAGCGGTATTTGTTCATGTCGAAGTGCTGCAGTCGTGGTTGGAGATCGACGGACGCGAAATCCTGCAGCCACGGAACTGTCGGTGTGTCTTCGGAGTCAAGATTGACCCAGATGAAGCCCATGTGGTCAATATGAACGTGGATACGAAATAGCCCATTCTCGGATTTCTTGAACGTTTCCCCCTGATATTTTGGAGCTTTTGCAAGCCTTCCATCAAGACCATAGGACCATCCTGTGATATATCAGCAACCCACAACCGATGCGAATCGTGAGGAAGTGGAAGAGCGTGGAAAAGAGAGAAGGAATAATATACTTACCGTGGATCTTGCAAGCGATAATATTGATATGTCCCTCCTCATTTTCTATTAAGGGGTAGGCTCGATGCCTGCACACATTATGGTGCGCTCTAATCTGCCCCTGGCGGTCCTTTATAAGGAAGAATGTGAAGTTGGCCTCAGTGATTCGAATGTAATCGCCGGAATTCACAAGGCGAGCTTTGTGAGAGACGAGCAGCCACCTGCGAGAAAAAATGGCCCGTCTTTCAAGTTCGTACATGGCCGACGACCTGTACCAGGACGCCGGAAGAGCTTTGGCCGTTTGCGAGCCGTCATCTTGATGCGGCTTTGGAGTTACCTTCCTTCCGAACCAGCTGGTCATGGCGATTTTGTTTCTTTTGTACGGGTAAGTCGATCAGGAAATCCTATCTTATTCAGCTTGACTGTTTTGGGTACAGAAAATGTGTTGGCCTTCATAATCCCCAGTTCTTATCATAAGCGCTGACTCTTTTATAGACGTTGTCTGATTGTCTGAGAGAAATGTGAGATCTGACCCGGTAAGAGACCCGAACCCACATGATATCTGGGCCTGGGGGTAAACACTCCAGGGCTGCGCTCACTTCCTAATTAAGGGTGTGATCATCAACATGGACCCGGAATTGTCCCGGCTGGCATCATTCAGTGAGTGGACAGTGCGGGGGAACCGGTCCGTGTTGACAACTGACATCAACTTGTTCGACGATGTAGCACCCTGTCTTTTTTGAGAATTTCTGCATAAATCCACATTTTCGATCGTACGCAGACCAAGAATCAAATTTTAAAATGGTGAATCCGTCCACGTCGTCTCACACGCAGCCAATCCTCATCATAGGAGCGGGAGCTTTTGGGCTATCAACCGCCCTGGAGCTGTCCTCTCGAGGCTACACCAATGTCACTGTTCTTGATCGTTATCCACCGCCTGTTCCGGATGGCAGCAGTGTCGATATCTCCCGAATTATTCGAACCGAATACGCGGACCCTCTATATTCCCAGATGGCCCAGGAAGCTATGCAGGGCTGGAGAACACAGTTGAAGGACTACTACCATCACTCTGGCTTCGTCATGTTATCTGAAACGGCGCAGAACCCGTACATTAATAAGACGTTGGAAATCGCCCATGTCGAGGGCAAGTCTCTAGATGAGTTCGTTGATGGGAACGGTCTCAAGAAGATGTACCCGGACATCCGAGCCGACTACGCTCATCTTCGAGCGTATCACAATCCTGAAGGAGGTTGGGCCGATGCTGAAGGCAGTATACGGTATCTCAGTCACCAGTGCAGCCAGGCTGGGGTTTCTTTCATCACTGGGAAACTGGGAACAGTTAAATCGCTGCGCAGGGCCAGATCACATGTGGTTGGAGTGAACCTGCTGAATGGAGAGTTCCTACCCGCATCCCAGGTGATTCTCTGTACAGGTGCCTGGTCCAACCTGTTACTCAATCTCTCTCATGCTGCGTCTGCATCCGGCCAACCCGTCGGATTCATCCAATTGAGCCCCGACGAAGCCCTCAGGATCCAAAAAATCCCCGTCATGATAAACCTTAGCAGTGGCATCTTTCTCTTTCCACCGCAGCCAGGAACAAATATCCTAAAGATTGCCCGGCACAGCTACGGATTTGCAACTTCCATGCCAACCGATGAGGATGGCCGCACGGTATCCTCGCCTAAGCGTGATTCCAATAACGCTGATCGGTCCTTTCTGCCTGAGGAGGCAGACAAAGCCCTACGAGAAGGTCTTCGACAGCTTCTGCCTGAGTTTGCGGAGCATCCTTGGTTAAACCGTCGCTTGTGCTGGTATACAGACACCCCAGAAGGAGACTTTGTGATCGACTACCATCCAGAGTTGGAAGGGCTCTTCATTGCCACTGCTGGAGCTGGACAGTAAGTTAGTACCCTACTGGAGTAGGCTCTATTGCTGACATGGAAACAGCGCATTTAAATTTCTACCAATTCTGGGCCGGTACGTAGCCGACCGCTTTGAGAATCGTGTCTCCGATTCAATCAGACAGAAATGGAGACTTCGCTTAGCGGAAGGAGAGGGTAATCTCAAGGTAGGAGATGGAAGCCGTGCAGGGCCTGCCTTACGGACGTTGACTCCGGAAGAGCAAAGCAAGTTATAATCAATTTGTTCAAGGTTGTTACAATCTATCTTCAAATGTAGCTTCCAAGCGAACATGTGGATAAGTACCTAAGAAAGGCCGCTACGCTACAACAATGATCAGGGTTACTAAAGGGCAGTTATTTGTACCGCAAGTTTCAGGTACCCACGTAAGTCAACAGAACAAGCTAGTAGATAGGCCGTACTCTGTCGCTACACCTTCGTTCAGCCCTTGAACGAAAGTCGCTATGGCTATAATCCGAGTAGCCTGAGAAAGTATGACAATACGAATCATTAGCGTAGGTACTCTGTAAGGTCCTGATTCTATTATATGCCCAATGAACCCTCACCGGGCTATCTTGCGGGTTGATCTAGTGATTTCCGCATATTTTTCTCATTCGTAGGCCGTGGCTTGCGAGTCTCTTTCTCTAACAAAACAGCATCAAGCATTGCAAGCTGCCAACATTTAAGAATTGATATAGCCTATTCCCGTAATCAAGGTCTTCCCCGCTGTGGCATCCACGACTCTTCAGGGTGCCAAATGCTTATGCTTATGGACCATGTCCCCTGAAAGGGCGACTGTTTTGTTATACAAATTCAACCAACCCGCTAAAACCCACTCATGACTGTGATAAGCTTGAACATGTGCTCCTTTGCCCCAAAGACCCGTAGCGGATAATGGGCCGGGTAGCTGTTCATTAGAATTCAGGGAAGGCCATCTCCGATAGCCAAATGAGATAACCTTGGGACTTCCCCTCACGGAGGCGGCCCGTTTCCGTAAGATCCCTATCAAAGTGCTGGGAAGACGGGATTAGTCTGTAGAAATATTGTTTAGCAGCTGATTGGAGCAAATGACATTCTCTATTCTCTATTCTTATCCGATTTATTTATATACGAATCCTCCCTAACTACCTTATGGAAAATACCCTCCTCAAAAGTATGGATTCAGAGAAAAAAATACGAACTAGCTAATACTCCAAGTTGCTTGGAGGGAGAGATATGTGATCACACTCCGGCAAACTCACGGGGTTCCAATGAGGCCCTCATCCAAGATGCCATCGAGGCTATCGGCATGGGCCGCTACCAATGGAAGTTGATGGCTTCCTGTGGTTTTGGTTTCATTGCTGACCAGGTGAGTGCAAGTGGTATACTGACAGCTAGATATTCTAACAGATCGCCAGATGCTTCTAGCGTCTATAAGTCTTGTTATGCCACAAGCTAGCAAGGAGTTTTCACCGCAATATGCGACTCTACTATCTGCTGCCCAGTATGCAGGTCTGGCCGTCGGCGCTGTATTCTTCGGGTTCGTGTCGGATCTTATCGGCCGTCGTCTGACATGGCAAGTTTCGATTTTCGGCGTATCGATCTTCACGGCCGCTGGTGCTGGCTCATCCACCTGGGCTACTTTGAATGTGTTTATTGGTATAGCGGCTTTCTTTGGTGGAGGAAATTGTCAGCGCTTTTCCTTTCCTTTCCTGTCTTTTCACATCCTACCTAAGCTTTCGAGCAGCTTGCTGATGAAAATCTAGTGGCGATTGATTTGACGGTGTTTACTGAATGCTTACCTCGCAGGTGGGGATTTCTGCTGACTGGCCTTGTATGTCTATGGGGACTGGGAAGCGCAATCACCGGATTGATAGGTACTTCAACGATTTCATTCGTTCCATCATTTCCCACTGACTGTCGCAGCTTGGCCACTGGTCGTGAACTTCTGCTGCCCACAGAATGCCACCTCAGCCACATGCTCAAAAGCTGACAACATGGGATGGAGATATCTATACATCATTCTTGGGGTCTTCTGCCTGTTGATGTCAATTCTCCGCACGTTTGTTCTTGGAATGAGCGAGTCACCGAAATGGCTTGCCTCACAAGGAAATAGAGAGGAAGCAGTCGTTTCCATCAACACAATTAGTCGAGTCAACAAGTCATCATATACCATGTCGGTCGACCAACTCCATGAACACCCGACAGTATCCAACAACATCAAAAATGCTTCCAACATGATTATCAATCTCTTCCGTGGCAAACAACAAGTCCGCTCCATGATCTGTCTGATTTTCATCTGGCTACTCGTCGGCATCGCGTACTTATTTCCCTATTTGCATGTCTCCAAAGCGCAAGTCCTAACTGAATCCAGGTATCCTGTATATCAGGTCTTCCTAACGTATTATCTCGAAGCGAACGGCATCAAGCTTGGCGATGGTAGCGTTTACAAAACATATCGCGACTTTTGCATCTCTGCGGTGGTGAGCATCTTCGGCCCTATCCTCAGCTCTTATCTGGTTGAGATCCATTTCCTCGGCCGCCGCCGCTCAATTACTTTGATGGCCTGGGGGTGTTCCATTTGCGCGGGGTCCTTTACCGCTGTCAAAACTGAGGCCCAGAGCGTGGCCCTCTCATGTATGATCAACTTCTTCCTGAACGCCATGTACGCGGTTATCTATGGGTGAGTCACCATAACAACCAATTTTGTTTGTGAAATTGACTTTGTCCAGATATACCCCCGAAATCATGCCCGATAAGTATAGGGCTGTCGGGTGCGGCCTGCTGATGGCTTGTGGACGGGTTGGTTCGCTGACGGCCCCGTTTATAGCTACATGGGGCAATGTGTATTCTTCTGTGCCTATCTTTGTCTGCTGCGGGCTTTTTGTAGTTATTGGATTTGTGTCGCTGGCTTTGCCCTTTGAGCCTCGGGATGTTTCCACTAGTAGGTGAGATGGCAGCTGCTGGCTTAGTATTAATATCTGGGTTTGCGCATAGCGCATGTCGAATTAATTTCCGAGAACCAAGTTGTAAGAGTGTGAAGTTATAAATGGACCGGAAATCTTTTGTACACTCCCCGTCCACTCTCCGCTCATCTTTCCTCCCCATCACGCGCTTTGATCCTGCAGGATTCGCCTCTCCCTTAATTTTTGTTTGTTGACATGGTGGGGGGGTGGATCGTTCGCGATATGGCTAGTATGGATCGACGGTCCCAACTCGCGACCATGCCAGAGAGACCAGGCTGGCCACAGAATGGTATGCAAAGCCCTACTGTCAAAATATGGGTTCATCTTTCCTTTTCGAGGCTTCTATGGTAAGTTTCTGTGGGGAGGATGCGTTGATGCCTCAGGCGCAAACCCATCCGTAGACCGCTCACTCTCTCGTTTACAATACAACTCTCCAACCCGAGTGCAAGAAAATATATCCAGAAGCCCAACTGCTCTGGTTTCCAGCATGAACGCAAAGAGTCTTCATTGAAATCCTGATGCATTTGAGCATATTTGAGCACACCAGCTTTCAAGATCCCCATCAAACATCTCCACTCTCAGGTTATAAGTTATGGGACTAATCAGAAATGTGGATACTAGGTAATCCCTACCTTGATTTCGGTATTATTATATGAGCTTAGCTCCTCGGCTTTACAGGTTTGCAAAGGAGCTTCCGAGTTCATTTGGCGAATTTATCCGGAGGATCCAAGGGTGATCAAGCCTAAACGCCACATGGTGTTTCATCTTGAGCATTTCTCATTTCGGCCACTACACCCAAGACGGGTTAGCCATGTATCAGGACAATTTAATTTAAATTGCACCTTTCTTGACGGCGAGACTTGTCTACACTAGCAAAATGGAAACTGACCTGCCTTTTACGCCGTTTAGTAATCTCATCTCCACAGACATCAGGCCATGGAGCTAAGCGTTGCCAATCTCCGACAGATGGGGTCGACTATGGATAATATCGGTCCCTGCTCCGTACGGAGTATACAGTTCTGATCCGCTCGTGCTTGAATCAGTGGCTTTTCAGAATTTGACCGTTTGTCCGGATACTTCGGTGGGGAGATCCACCGTTTAGAAGAGACATCTCCTGCAGCCCTCAGGGTTAGCGTTTCCCGGTACTCCGTATCGCGGTCATAATTAAGCCGAATAATGTTCCGAGTGGCTCTATGAGAGATCACAAACGGTGAACCGAATCCACTCTGTTGACTCCGTACCCGTATACTAAGCGCTATTTGATGCCCCTCGGTGCAGGGATGGCTATATAATAGACGGCCTCCGCAGGTTTCACTCTTGCTTCGTGCAATACATTCATTCTCTTTCATTCAAACCTCAAGACTGGTCTCTTGATTTTCATTCCTTTTCTCCTATTCCGTCACATTCTTTATCGTCAAACTCGACACTCACTCTCTTTTACATTACGCAATGAAGTTCACAAACATTGTTCTGGCTGCCAGCGCCGCCACCGTGGCCTGCGCATACCCCCGAGGAAGGGACACTGTCCCTAACAAGCAGAGCGCTGATATTAAGAAGCGTGCAAATGGATTCACCTGGCTCGGTGTGAGCGAATCCGGTGCCGAATTCGGCGAGGGCAACATTCCCGGTACTCTGGAAAAAGACTACACCTGGCCCAAGACTTCCCAGATTCAGATCCTCAGGGATGCGGGCATGAACATCTTCCGTGTGCCCTTCTTGATGGAGCGCCTGGTGCCAACCACCATGACCGGCACCCCGGATGCCACTTACCTGGCCGCCCTTAAGTCTGTACGTGATATGTCTGCCGTTTGTTATTGATTTCCCCAGGGTCTAACAGTTCCATTCTATAGACTGTCAAGTTCATTACCGACAGCGGTGCCTATGCCGTCCTTGATCCCCACAACTACGGAAGATAGTAAGCGCACCAAAAATCACAACTACCCACCGTTATTGGTATGATGTATGATACTAACGCTCCATCTACAGTGCTGGCAACATCATCAGCTCGACCTCCGATTTCAAGGCCTTCTGGAAGACCGTTGCTACTGAGTTCGCCACCAACGAGAAGGTCATCTTCGACACCAGTATGCCAGCACCCATTGTCAAACTCACACGATCAAACTATCTACTAACACCTCCCTAGACAACGAGTACCACGGCCTCGACCAGACCCTCGTCTTGGACCTGAACCAGGCCGCCATTAACGCTATCCGTGCCGCTGGCGCCACCAGCCAGTACATCTTCGTCGAAGGCAACGCCTGGAGCGGTGCCTGGTCCTGGACCGACAACAACGACAACCTGAAGGCCCTTACCGACTCCGAGGACAAGATCGTCTACGAGATGCACCAGTACCTGGACGGCGACAGCTCCGGCACCTCTGAGACCTGCGTCAGCAGCACCATCGGCAAGGAGCGTCTCCAGTCCGCCACCGCCTGGTTGCAGGAAAACAACAAGAAGGGCTTCATCGGCGAGTTCGCAGGTGGCGTCAACAGCGACTGCCAGGCTGCCGTCGACGGCATGCTCTCCTACATGACCGAGAACAGCGACGTCTGGATGGGCGCCGAGTGGTGGTCCGCCGGTCCCTGGTGGGGATCTTACATGTACAGCTTGGAGCCAAGTGACGGCCCTGCTTACTCGACCTACCTTCCCATCCTCGAGAAATACTTCGTCGACGGCACTGCCTCGGCCCCGGCTTCATCTTCTTCCTCCGCCCCCACCTCTACCAAGTCTGCTGCCCAGACATCGACCACCACCGCTGCTATCGACGTCACCAGCACCCCCAGCAGCAACGTCCAGGCCCCTAGCTCCGTGGTTGAGCCGTCCAGCTCGGCCTCCGCTCCCGCCCAGACTTCCGCCCCTGTCGCTCCTGTTGTCCCTACTACCACCACTGTCACCCCTACTACCCTCGTCAGCGCCACCTCCACTTCCACTGCCAAGCCCAATGCTCAGGTACCTACCAACAGCCCCTCTACTGGAAATGTTGCTAAGCACTACTACCAGTGCGGTGGTATCAACTGGACTGGCCCCACTGTCTGTGAGACTGGCACCACCTGCGTCAAGCAGAACCCTTACTACTACCAGTGCGTTGCTTAAGGGATGATCTTGGATCAAGCCAAAGGGGGAGATTTTATTGACAGGGTGGCTTGGTGTCAGCGCTTTCTTTCTTGATCGACTGTTTTTTTACACCATTCTTATACATTACTTTCTTCTCGATTCACTTCGATTATATATATTCAATTACAATTTGCAAATACTGCATGCATGCATGCTGGGTGACGCTTCTTTCTATTCCTTGTGTAGTTATAGAGACGGTCTTCTGCTTTCTTCCTCCATAATCTTATTCTGAGCTGCCCAATAGGGATGTAGGACTAGGATCTGCGTGATCATGCGCGCTTTGTTCGTAGACTAGGACAGAAAGGAGAAATTTGACGTTCGTCTCCCTGTGGCCAGTGCTAGAAGACCAACATTGCCTCTAATTGATGAAACATCCGTAGATGCCAGTGCCTACTACATATTTTCTATGCTGTCTAACATCTCAAGTGTGGAACTTATTAAATTTCTCCCTAGCCAGAATAACTCAAGATCATAGAAGGTGTATTCAGAACTAAGTAGATATGTCATTCTCATCATCATTATAAGCATATACCCCTTAGGATAACAATGCCGCGAAAGAAACCGTCCTAGCCGGGAAACCCGAACCAGAACCCAAAGAACCGCGGAGAACACAACAATCTCAAGCATCCTCAGCCTGGTGCAAGCGCACAGTAACAAGATCACCAGGCGCACTAGTCAAAGTAAGACCATAACGAATCTTCTGATCAGGATAAACATTCTCAATCTGATCAAAGCGCTGCAAAAGCCTGACAATAACATATCCAGCCTCAGTAAGCGCAAACTGCTGTCCAATACAGATCCGCGGCCCACCATTGAACGGAATATACTCCCATCCAGCGCGACGACTCGTCCAGCGCTCAGGCTTGAACTCGTCAGCGTCAGGACCCCACAGGTCCTTACGGCGCTGCATAACATGCGTCGTGTAGATAACCGACTGGCCCTTGCGGATGTAGACGGGATCCTGGCCGTCTGGGCCGCCGCCGCGCGGGATGGTCGTGTCGCGGGTTGCGTTGCGGCGGTTGAAGGGGACGACGGGGTACAGACGGAGTACTTCGTTCATCACGTGCTGCAGGTACTGGCAGGATTTTAGGGTGGCGAAGGTGATGTTCTCGGGGTTGGAGTAGGTGCCGAAGTTGGAGAGGATTGTTTCGCGGAGTTTGGTGAAGACGTCTGGGTGCCGGGATAGCATGAGGGTTGTCCAGCTTAGGAGGGAGGCTGTTGTGTCGCGGCCGGCGAGGAGGATGTTGAGGAGTTGGGAGCGGAGCTCGATTGGGTCGCGGGTTACTTCGAGGAGGGCTTCGAGGAAGACGTAGGAGGATTTTTCGTTGGAGGGTTTCTTTTCGGATTGGGAGGCTGCAAGAGCGTTTGACACGACTTTGTCGACGAAGGAGTGGACTTGCTTGTCGGAGAACTTGGTTTCTTTGTTCTCGGCGAGGAAGGCGAGTTTCTCGAAGCGGCTTCGCTGCGCGCAGACCCATTGGGACTTGTCGAAGTAGGTGGCGAATGAGTCTTCGGATCTGTTCAGGCCGTTTAGGGCGCCCAGCTGGCTCTCGACGCTTTCGCCGAAGAGAAATTCTGTGGCGGAGTCGATGGTCAAGCGGAAGAAGATGGTTTGGATGTCGGTTGCGGCGGTCCATCCGTTGGCTGCGACGGGCAGAGCCTGCATGGCCTTTTGCACGTGCTCCTCTTCCAATTCCAATTGACTGATCTGCTCGCGGGTGAACTGAGGCCGAAGTAGGCCACGGGATCGGCTCCATTCCTCTCCATCGGCGGTGAACTATAAACAGTCAATACCTAGATTGGAGACAGGATCAATAAGGTATAGCATGTGACTCACAATACCAGTGCCTAGCAGCGGATGCATGCTGATTTGGCGGACAGAACCAAGTTCGAAGTCCTTGAACTGTGTAGCCAGGACAGCCTGGATGTTCTTGGGGTCGATAGTGAAGATGTGGGTGCGACCGAGGTTGCGGATAGAGAATGTAGTGACATAGCGGTTCTCCTGGTTACTGATAACCTTGACCCGCTCTCGGCCAACTCAGGTACCAGTTTGGCCTTGTCTGCCGCCAGAGATTGTTTCAAGTTGTCGATTCCAAAAGGATCCTTGCAAGGGTACATTGGCACGCTGCCACAGCCCAGCTTCTTAGCATTGCGCGAGTGTTGCCACGAGTTGAATACCATACGGATGACCTGCAGCACAACGGCTGCGGCCGCAAAGCCCAAGACGAATGACAGAGCCATGGTCCTGGTTAGATAGTTCGGATTTGGATTTCCAGAGTGCGGGCAGGAAAACAAGTGTTTTTATAAGGATGGAGCGACCTCGGCTGCAAGCATAAGTGGGGAAAACCTCCGTAGCATGGGAATGATCGTCACAAAGCTAAGGGTCAAGAGCCAATCGCGGACAAAGTGGATGTCAAATTCGATCGGCTGTTCGGATTTCACACTCGATGCAATTCCTGCACCGATCTGATCTCGGAGCAGTTACTTGGTGTGTGTTTAGACCCGAGTTCGCGTCGGAGTCACCGTGTTGGATTCTTTCACCGTCTTGTGGATGTTCCCCCTTTCTTAGAACTTTCAGTTCCTCCGAATGTATCACCCGACGTGCATCGTCAGAGGTCTGTGTCAGAATAAATCAACTGGTTGACATTAGAATGTGCACAAGGCTAATTTCATAATTTTCATAATTTCATAATGTCATGTGCATATGCAAATATCTGCAAGGCCAGTGGGGAATCCCTGTCTGCATTAGCGTTGGGCTTGGCCGAGGTTATGAAGATGAGTGATCAATTAATTCAATTAATTGTAATCAACGTCTCAACCTCAACCCCAACCTCAACTCTGTTCTCTATGATAATCTAAACTGGAATATTACCATTTCAGCTCAGACTGCAGACCCACGATGGACATGCTATCCTCGAGATCCTACCTGGAGCTGGCACAAGAAGCAGAAATATCAATAGGCACCTTGTCCAGAGAACTGACCCATCTAAGACCCCGAAGGGGAGCCCAAGCCGGAGATGCCCGATGAAGTGACCGACAAACAATCGGGCCCGGGTCGTCCCGTACGGAAAAGAGGCCGACCGAAATTAGAGGCTAAAGATGCCACTGCCATCGAGGTAGATCCCGATCGGCCCATAGAAATATGTTGTACATATTGACCAGCTCCACAGGAACGCCGTCTGCAGATCCGACGGGCACAACGCACCTACCGTCTTTAAAAGGAGAATACCATCCAGACCCTCAGATCTCGCGTCAATGTACTAGAGCAGACCCTAGAGAATGTATCAGATCTCCTCGGCGGAGCCCACCGCGACGCGATCAATCAGCTCAACGACGATCCAACTCTTCAGCCAAGCGTGGACTATCTCGCTCGCACACGAGAGCTCATCCTAGCAGAAATAAACAAGGCCAGATCGACCTCTGAGCACGACGATGATCTCCAACTCCAGAACAACAGTCCATCGACGGACAAGCCCACATTCGGCTACGAAGTGTCACACACCTATCCCCAGAAGCAGGATTCCAACAGCTCCTCTTCATACCCACAATACACCCGAGCCCGTTCCCCATCCCCACTAATAAACCGCATCCTCCCAACAACAACAATCTACACATACAGCCACCAAGAATCCAACCTAGCCCGCCGCCTGCACAGATTCAGCCTCGAGCACACCTACCGCTGGCTAACAGACCCGCGCACTGATCCAGCCCTGCTAAGCCGCGTCTTCGGACTAGTCCCCTGCATCCACGACATGGCAGGCATAAGACGTAATTTCCGGCGCACGCTGCAGTCCGAGATCGGGAGCGGGCTAGAATTCATCAAGATGCCTTTCTACACGCTCGGCGGTGCGGGGAAGCACTTCCCGTGCGTCGACAGCGACGGGAACCCCGTGTACCCGGAGAACAGTCGGAGACCGGGGAAGATCCTGCGGCGGATGGTGCGGATTTTGCAGCGGGGCGGGATCCAGGATTGGGATGAGGATTGGAGTGGGGATCGGGAGCCTGTTATGGAGGGAGGGGTGGATGGGCTGGCGCAGATGAGTGAGGAGGAGAGGATTCGGTCGCTGGATCTTGATGGCGAGTGGTTTGATTGTCGTGATGTCCAGGGGTATCTGGAGCATCGGGGTTTTGTGCTTGATGGGTCTGGGTTGAGGCTCGGTGTTCCGGAAAGCTTGGTTGGGGCTTTATATGGCTTTTCGCCGGATCGATCGACTGTTTCCAGTCTCTACGCTTCTCCTGATGGGACTCCTCCTGTTACTAAGATGGAGTCGGAATCCTCGGCCTCGTATACTTTGGATGTTGAGTGTTTCTTTGATCGTGAGTTGACCGTCGATGACGTTTGCGACTTGTGTTTTTATCAACATCACTGACATGAGCCTAGTACTCCTCGCAAACCTCAGAATCCTCGGCCGCGCGCCAGGCTTCCGACTATGGGATGTAGACGCCGCATTGCGATCAGCGATCTCCCGTCGTCCTTTTGGTTAGCCAAAACACAAAGTCTGACAGACCTGTCCTTCCATGGATATAATGACTACTTCATGAGCCACGACCAGAATGAACATCTACTTATATCAAAGCGAGTCAAAACACAAGAATCTGAAATTGAACTCCATTACTGGCATTGTTCTGGGGTATAGCGTAGAAAGATCCAGTATAGCAAAAAGAAAAGGAAGTCCATCAAGTCAAATCACATCAAATCGCATCACATGAAAGACCGCCAATGTCACGCGGTAGACGACGAGTCCCAAGGTCTTAAGAATTATCCCTAGCAAGTCCGCGTCCATCAACAGTGTCGCATCGGCAGCCACGGCCCGGTCTCTTCTGATCGTCTAGCAGCAAATCTCACAGCACTCGAAGCAGGCGATACCGGCGCAACTGGGGATGAGTTAGTCTTCTGGAATTTTATCGCGCGCATGACCGAATATGTTTTTTCGGGTTGGATTCAGAGGGGGATAGGGAACTTACACTCCGCAGCAGATACCACCGCCGCCACCACCGCGCAGCTGCATTTGTTCTTGGCTGGCCTGATATAGATGTTAATTTTTGTTCTGGAAATATGAGTTTTATTTATGGGTTATGGTGCACATACCGGCTGTTCAGTGACGACGTTCTGGTTGCTTGAGGGGGCAGCGGGGCTGGTGGGCTGCATGGTGACGGTGTTGGCGTTCCAGTTTTCAGTGGGCTCGTTGGCCGGGGTAGACTTGAAGAAGTTGAAGTTGAACATTGTGGTAGTAGTATGTGTATATGGTACAAGGTTGGAAATAGTGTTAAGGTGTAGGATAAGAGGTATAGAGAACAAAGAAAAGTGAAGAAAGATAAAACAGAAAGGAGAAAAGGACGCTATATGTAGTTTTTTCCAATAGTTTCGACGATCGGCTGAAAAATAAGTCCAAAGTCAAATGAAACAACTAGCGCCCGACAAAAGAGATTAAACGCTTACACATTCCAATACTCTATAGGGCTTATGCAAGTCAGATGGGGTACGAGTACGGAGTGTTGCTAAGTTTAGCTGGACAAATCAGAATGATGCTGCCTGGTACCAGGGACCACACTGAGGCTTCGCAGTATACCTACGTAGGGCTATATTCTCCAGTTCTCTATATTTACTTCTAGAACTGTGGCTATGTTCGGGTATTGTAGGCAGATAGAATATGGATTGCACAGCCTTTTATAGCTTGTTCTCTACCTAGGTATCGGAAAGCCACCGAAGTAGGAAAAAAGCAATCAGCCCTTCAGCCTTGTGGGCAGTTGCCAAGACCTGAAGGTCTTGGCAAACAGCTTATGTATTGCTTGTATTGGGGTAATGGTATTGTAACACTTTTTCAAGAACCTCATTTGCACTCTTGAAAGGTCGATGAACTGTATGATCTATATCATAGATATCTATGTACGTGTAGACGTGCGTTGAAGGAACTCGAAATAGTAAAATATCCCTCATAGCTTCGACAGAATTCCATCCGGCCGCAAAACAGAAAGGTAACAACTTTGAATTTCGCTGATCGTTCGGCACCTGCTTCCGATTAGCGTTCTTTTTCTTTTTTTCTTTTTTTTTTTTTTGCATTCCAGAACAACCTTGGAATGGAATTCACTTACCCAGCCAATGCCATGGTGATCCGCAGTTCTTGGCGGAGGATCTTAATCGCCAGTTCAACACCTTCTTGTCCGTTATACTGTATTTGGTCAGTAAACAGAATTACCAACAGAAGGAACCACATACAGCCAACCCCCAGAACGGGATCCTTCCGATAAAGCAAAAGCTAGCCCCCAACGCCAGAGCCTTGAAGATATCCGAGCCTCGTCGGATACCTCCATCCACCGCGATCGGGATCCGACCCTTGGCTACTGGGGCACAGACTCGCAGTGCATCCAATGTCGACGGCATGCCGTCCAGTTGCCGGCCTCCGTGGTTTGAAATGACGATGCCGTCGATGCCATATTTGATCGCCAGTTCTATATCTTCGGGGGTAGTTACTGTATCATCGATTGTTAGTCGAACTGTGACCTGCTTTACTCGGGTCACTCAACAACACAAACATACCACCCTTAAGCCAGATCTTCAGAGAGGTATGTTGTCTCAACCAAGGGATTGTTTCCTCCCAGTCCAAACTGGGGTCTATAAGACATCAGCATGTTCTCTATAACCTTACATCAACTTTAAATCAGCTCCACGGTACATACCGTAGTCGGTGCGGTCCGAGTGATCCGCCCCGTGACTGAGGATATTCGGCCACGACATATCATCCGGAATGGTATATTCATTCCGGTATTCGTTGATGCGCTTGCCTAGCACAGGTACATCAACAGATAGGAACAGCGCCTTGTACCCAGCCTCTGAAAAAGGATGTTAGCCCCGCCCAGCCAATGAAACCATACAAAAGAAGCATTCAGATACGACATACTCTCTGCTCGCTCTAACAACTGCAGCGTAATCGACCGATCCCGCAGTACACACATCTGCATGACATACGGATTCCCGGTCCCCTGTGCGGCAACTTCCTCGAGCGGATAATTCGAGTACGAGGACAGACCCATGGCAAGGCCGAATTTTGCAGCTGCACGCGAGGTCGCGAGCTCGCCGTCTGGGTGGGCGAGTTTCATTGATGCGGCGGGACTGAAGCCGAATGGGAGCGAGACCTGTGGTTTGAGTGTTAGAGTTCGCACTGCGTTCGTTTATGCGGCGAAAGCGGAACATCACATACCTTGCTTCCGAGGAATTCGGTGCTTGTGTCGATCTTGTCGACGTTGATTAAGACCCGAAGACGGATCTTGTAGCGGTCGTAGGCTGTTTCGTTCTCGTTGAGACTAGACAAATGTTAGGGAATTGGGGCAGTCGTTGCGGTTTGATATTTTGATATTCCATACGTGATTAGATCCATAGCTCCTCCATTGTAGTAGTCTATCGAGGTTAGCACTGACACAATAAATCGTTGCGGTAAACTGACGACACTCACCTCGGACCATCGGAGCCAGCCGACTACTCCCCATATTCTTCAAGTCAGCAATGCAGCATACATCTTTGTGAAGGGTCTCTCCGCGGTGAGCCATCGTGCCGTTTGCGTTGGGATGTGATTATAGAAATTGTATAAGAAAAATGGATAGAGCGAGGCGACGATGGCACAGTTCAAATAAGAAGGACTCCCGGCGACCTCTCCTCTCCCGAGATCATTTTCCATTGCCGGATTGAGTTGCGCACAAGTAGCTCCTCGCTGCTATAGATTGGTTTCTGGGGTTGGTTTCCGATTGTAGAAGACGATCATCGGAGTCGCTTGCCAGACTGAGATTCCGTCCACAGGTGGACGGTGTCACCCTACCAAACACTATTTACAACATATACAAATATAGTGCCAGCGCCGGTCATACAAGAGCGAGGATATTGTGCGTGGTCTAGTCAAACATGCTGGGTCCAAGCCTGCCAAGAAAAGGCTCCACGAAAAGAGAATCAGAGCTGTTCATGCGGCTCAAGATACTGTGTTCAAGATATCTGGAGCGAGCGCCGTGTCAGTATTGGTTACGGTCAACGGCCACTTCTGACAAGGTCGTCGTTCCCAATGGTGGCAATGAAGTGCACAACATTATCTACATTATTTACTGGGCCAAACGGGCTGTTGACGGCTTCGTTTCCAACCGGCCCAAATCTGCTTTCCTGTCCCACTTGTGATCTGGGGCAAACAGAGAGGCGATCTTAGTCGGTTTGGAATGAAATTGCTGTTAAAAGGACGAAGGAAAAGATATTGGAAGAGCAGGTGATTCCGAGGAGATAAGCTGATAAGGAATCCCATGTCCAAGATTAGAAGGCGGTTCCGATTGTGGCGGGGTTAGCTATGACTTCGACTTTCCCTTTCCAATATGGAAATGGAATCAGCAATAAGCTCCTTTTTAGATTGAATATATCAGACCATTAGAAATGGCGACATCTAAGCGATCAAGACCTCGCCGATCCCATGCGCTGGGAGGATGCAGCACCTGCAGACGCCGGCATGTGAAATGCGATCAGAAACGGCCCGTGTGTCGCACCTGTCGGGCCCTAGACGTGAAATGCGAGGGATATTCCGATCAGGTCTTGTGGATGCGTACTGATAACGGCGAGGAGACTGAGAGTGCTCGTGGGACTCGCCGGTATCTTTATTCGGGTACGTGGCCCTGACAGTATGAGACGAATTGGACTTGCTGGTATTAACCCGTGTGCTAGAGCAATCCAGACTTTCTATGAGCACTGCGCTTGGGTCTGATCTCGTATCCGGATCTATTGATGCATCACTGGCAGAGGTGGACTCGAGACTGCGAGACCCTGAACGTTCGCTCGACGGTGACATTGTCATTGGACCATTTGCGGTTCTCGATTTCTCTTCAGCGCCACGGAAGCTAGAGCAGGAATTGGTGCACGAACTTGAGCCTGTCGCGTTTGATATAAGTCCTGCAGTTGACCCGCCTGAGACTGTGGCTCCTGAGAATCTGCAAGAGTCTAATCCCTCTCCAATACTTGATTCACTGTCTCAGATCGATGACTTCCTCCATTGGTCTGATCTATTGAGCTTTGGTCTAGACCAGACGGAGATTACAACAAACGGCGCCTTGAGTATGCCGAATGATTTATCTTTCGATATGAGTCAAGAGATGGGGTTGCTACCTGTCGACTCAAATCACAACGATGATCTACTGCACACTTTCACAACACAACAGGCACCAGCAGAGCTTATTTCGGCTGATGTAGATGCATTGCAGGAGGCCCCGTCCCTGCTTAAGCATTTTCAGGATATTGTGATCCCACACATAATGGCCATTCCCTGTCGACAGAAATCGCCTTGGAAGATTTTGAACGTGCCGGCGGCGGTGGTAACATACAGTGATTCGACTTTTCTTGGGACAGAAAAGGTCAGTCAGGCCAAACTTGCAAATCTGTACGGCTTGCTCGCCTGCTCTGCTATTCATCTTGTTCTCAACCCTTCAACAATATCGACAAAGCCGCCTGAGTATTGGTGGAAGGTTGCCAACCAGGCATACCTGCAAGCTAAGGATCATATGCAGACGTCTTTGCAGTCAGAAACACAGGGTTTAAAGAAAGCAAAATATAAAGACCAGCTGATGGCTGCGTGCATTCTCATACAGTACACGGTGAGTTTCCTATTTGACATCAATTGAATGACTCTGACTCCCACAGATCATGTCCGGTCAACAACAACACGCCCGATGTTTTATGATTGATGCAGAGCGATTATTACGGCTTCGAGGTCTTTCAAAAACCCGAATATCGAAAAAGGCGCGACTTTTGCACCACGTCTACACCTGGCTAAGAATCGTCGGCGAGAGCACATTTGTTCTACATGACTACAACCTCTCTGCCTCCTCTCTTGAAGCACTCGGTTCTCGATTTCGATTACAACACACACCGAACTCAGAACAGATGGCGAACGCTGAGCCAAACCCTCGGCTGGATGATTTCCTCCGCCTCGAAACACAAAACTCGGATAGTGATCTCAATATCGATGAACCCAAGGACAAAACTTCAGGACTCCACGACATCCATCTTCAGGACTCGAGAAGTTATCCTGAAACATTATACAAGCAGATTTATGGCATCCCAGAAACCTGGCTTGGCCTTGTCTCGCAAACCACAAGACTAGCCAACGTTTTAGAGACATTCCGTATTGCCCGTGAGGCGGGTCAGACCATGGGCCTTGAAGCGTGGGAAACACTACAGCGACGTAGCACTCGCCTGGAAAATATGATCTGCTCTTTCAGCCTGGGTCGAACAAGAGCCGGAGTCCTGGAGCTCCATGCCGACTCAAAACCGCACGGTCATATGGTGGAGGCCTTGAATGCAGCTCTAGTAATTTTCTTTTACAGGCGAATCCGAAAGACCCACCCCGCCGCTCTGCAGGGTCATGTTGATAGTGTTATTGCAGCGCTTCAGGCATGCAGTGCAACACTGACCCAAGATGATCCCACCGGACCTGGAACAGCGTGGCCGTTGTTTATTGCAGGATGTGAGGCAATGTCAACCGCAAGACGAGAGGCTGTTATGAGCATGTTGGATAAGGCGAGCTCAATATGCGGGTTTGCTGCTTTTGGAACGGCCAGAAATATTATCACTGAAGTGTGGCGCAAGCAGGATGAGCATTTGACTGCGAACCGGGGTGAAGCGATGCCATCATGGGTTGACGTTGTGAAGCAAGGACAGATATGGCCCTTGTTTTGTTAACATAGCTGGTTATTCTTGTCTTGACTATATCGTACGATTTGTACTATGCACCTTTATGACGTGATGAATATGGTTCCAAGGTTGTATATTCTATAAACTATGTACATGGATAGTACGTGTCGCATTCTCATTCCGACATTCAAGCATTCCAAATCATCAAATGAACAAATGAACAAAAACCTAAACAGTCTTAACACCAGCATTCTGCAGCAATTGCTTAAGTTCCGCCGTCAACTCCGGGTTGAGAAGAGCGAAAGGCTTGCGCAAGCCACCAGTGGGCTGGCCAATCAACTCAACACCAGTTTTAACAGCAGCAGCGTAGTTATGCGACTCAAGGAACTTGCAAATGGGGAAAGCCTTAGCCCAAATCTCACGACCACGCTTCAAATCCCCCTTAACAGAAACAGCCTCATAAAGCTCAACGGCCAACTCAGGAATAATATTCGCTGCACCCCAGACACCACCGGGGGCGCCAGCAGCAAGACCATAGAAAGTCAAAGTATCCCATCCATTAAACGAGGTAATCTGATCCGACAGAGAAAAGATAAGCTCCGTCAGGGCCGGGGCATTACCAGAGGTATCCTTCAGATACTTGACGCCGACCTTAGACAGACCGGCGATCTCAGTGGGGGACAGGGTGATTCCCGACGCAGAAGGAATATTATAGAAGACAATGGGCAGACCGGAGGCCGTGTGGATCTCATTGAGAAGCTCGTGCAGCTGCTCCAGGATGACGGGGTCGTAGAAGGGGGGCACGACCATTGTGGCTGCGGCGCCGGCTTTGGCGGCGTGTACGGAGAGCTCGACGGCCTCGGCGGATGAGAGACTGCCTGTGCCAGCGACGACGGGGACGCGGCCAGCGGCAAACTTAACGCACAGCTCTGTTAGCTGCTTGCGCTCGGCGACGGTCATTGTGGTGAATTCGCCTGTGCTGCCGCCTGGAACGAGACCGTGCACGCCTGCTTTGATCAGGTGCTCGATGTGTGCTTGCAGACGGCCTTCGTCAATGGCGGTCTTGTCGTCTGTGAAGGGGGTGATCAGGGCCACCATGATTCCGTAGAGGGGGGTCCATTTTGGAGGTTGGAGGTAGGTATAGGAAGTGAGAGGAGAGATGTTTTGGTTTGTTTGGAAATATGGTGAGTATGGCGGGGTTGGAGGAAGTGGTGATCTAGATATAGTTGATCTGATTATGGAATCTCTTACCGTTTCTATATTTTCTAGATTCATGATTCTATATCTACTTCAGACTGTAGAGGAGTGACTTGCCGTATCGGGACAGGTTTCCTATTTAGGATGTATCCCCACCATCGGGGTGAGGCTTCTTTCTCTTTTGGGAGTTTTTTATTTCGAATTCTACGTTCTTTCGATTGGAATTCTGCTTCATGTAGATTAAAGCGATAAGATAGCAGTTCTTTAGGGGTTGGAAGACTTGATGGCATGACATGCAGATCGTGCTATGCAGGGATTCCGCAATGGCCACACAGTGGATCGGGATGTCACCAATGGCCTCGCATGTGGACTGTGCTTCCGACTAGCCAAGGATATACCCCGAAATGAACTACCTAGGTACCTGCGGGGTTTAAATAAGGCCGTTGAACGTCATTGTATATTGCATCTCTGACACCGGTGGTACCTTTACAGTCAATTGGCGTTGAGCTTCGAAACGAGTTAACTTTTTATCCTTCCAGTATATACTCGCATTTGTAACATATTCCACTATTGCAATAAACATGTTTAGCTAGAACTTGAGAGAAGCTTGAGAAATATACATCCGATGACATGTTAGGGCTGAGAACATGGCTGATCGAAAAAAGCAAGAATGCACCTTAATCCGACATAAGAGTCCGGCATATCTATTAATCGAATAATCAGAAATAAGCCGAGGGTATTAAGATCAGGATAAATTGAGAATAACCATTCTAATCTATTTTACCTATAATATCACTAACATCGCGGAGAGTATATCGGAAGGACTTGCCTGAAGGGGCTTAACCTCATTGGGAGAGATATCCTATATCATACCCCACGCGCCGTGAAGGAGCTGGAATTGTTCAAACTTCTATTATACCCAAGAACAAAATCAAAATGGACCTCTTCATTGATATCGTCACCCCCAATGGGCACAGCTACAAGCAGCCCACCGGCCTCTTCATCAACAACGAGATTGTACCCGCCACAGGAGGCCAGACCATCACATCTCTTGACCCCGCGTACGTCATTATCGGAAGTTCTCTGTACACCTCACTAACTATTGTCTAGTACTGACAAGCCCATTGCCACCGTCCAAGCAGCGAGCGCCGAAGATGTCGACCGCGCCGTGAAGGCTGCCAAAGCGGCCCTGGTCCACCCCTCATGGAAGTTGCTTCCCGCAACAGAGCGGGGCCAGTTGATGGCCCGACTCGCCGATCTCATGGAGGAGAACAGAGCGCTGTTTGCTTCTATTGAAGCTTGGGATAATGGTATGTATGGAAATCCCCCAAACTGGAGACAATCTGCTTATCGAACGCAGGAAAACCCTACCACGTCGCCCTTGACGAAGATCTCACCGAGGCAATCACAACAATTCGCTATTACAGTGGCTGGGCTGATAAAACCTTTGGCCAAACCATCAATACAACTCCCCAAAAGTTCGCCTATACAATCCGCCAGCCCATTGGCGTAGTTGGACAGATCATTCCATGGAACTACCCCCTTTCAATGGCCACCTGGAAGCTTGGCCCTGCACTAGCATGTGGAAACACAGTTGTTCTGAAGCCAGCCGAGCAGACCCCTCTCAGCGCTCTCATTCTCGGTACCTTGATCAAGAAGGCAGGATTCCCTCCAGGCGTGGTAAACATCGTCAATGGCTACGGGCGCGAGGCTGGCGCCACGCTCGCTTCGCACCCATTGATCGATAAGGTCGCATTCACAGGATCAACGGTGACTGCCCGGGAGATTATGAAGATGGCTGCCGGCACACTCAAGAATATCACTCTCGAAACAGGCGGCAAGTCCCCATTGCTGGTTTTCCCGGATGCGGATATGGACCAGGCTGTCAAGTGGTCGCATGGCGGTATTATGTCCAACAAAGGCGAGATCTGTACCGCCACCTCACGTATCTTCGTCCACCGCGATATCCTCGAATCATTCACTGCTAGCTACAAGGCTGCAGTGGAGGGTGTGAAGATCGGCGACCAGTGGGACGAGTCGGTCTTCCACGGCCCGCAGGTGACACGCGCGCAATACGACCGTATCCTCTCCTACTTTGAAATTGCCAAGAACGAAGGAGCTACTATTCTCACTGGTGGCGCTCCCTACACGCCGACTGACGAGAAGAATAAGGATGGGTACTTCATTCAACCAACCGTTATTGTCAATGCAACCGACTCTATGCGCATTGCCCGTGAAGAAGTGTTTGGCCCCGTCGTGGTGATTTTCCCCTTCGATGATGAGGAAGAAGCTATTCGTCGGGCCAATGATACCACTTACGGCCTGGGTGCGGCTGTCTTCACGCGTGATCTGGAGCGTGCTCACCGCGTGGCTGCTGAGATTGAGTCCGGTATGGTCTGGATTAACAGCAGCCAAGACTGTGACCCGCGTATTCCTTTTGGTGGTGTGAAGCAGAGTGGCATTGGACGCGAGTTGGGTGAGGCAGGTTTGGAAGCTTATAGCCAAATTAAGGCGGTTCATGTGAACATGGGTACCAGGCTGTAAATGGGCCTATGAAGTACATTGCACAATATAAACATAGATTCTGGCAAGCTAAGCATCTTATTTACTTCTTGTATATAGAAAGGCCATGTTTTAATGTTTCAGGTTAGCGTCTGATTTTTCAGCCTGCTGCTTACTTGTGGGGTGGAGGCTTCTCCTTCTTCCCTCTCTTTTTCTCCTCTCCTCCAGTTTCCTGTTAGCTTGCAATACTGGGTTACTGCGCTCCATGTTTCTCTGTTTCCTCTTTCCTGTTTCCTGTCAATGATTTACCAGTAAGCGCCCAGCACAAAGGAGGGGTAAGCCCTCTAGCCAAAGAAATAAATCATGGGTCTCAAGAGTCTTGTGTCAAGATTGAAACGCCGCACACCTGCAGAAGATCCTATCAGCCAGCCAGATCCAATATCCGAAAGCAATGGCAAAGCGATTCTCTCGTCTTCAGCCCCCAAAGACACAGAGATCAACCTTCCACCGCAGAAACCAGCAAGCGATGGGCGTGACTTGTGGCTTGAAGCCTTTGAGAAATTGCCTCGCAAATCGCAAGAAGAACTCGAAAGGCGAGGCATGAACCGACAAGGCTCTGAGAGTATGGTCGATCAGGTTAAGGAATTTGAAAAAGAGGCCGAAACACAGCGGGACAGAAGCTTGGCTAAAGATTGGAGGGTCCAAATAGGAGACCATGAGATCCCAGTGAGACAAACAACCCTCCAGATCGTTCACTGGGCCGAGAAAATTGGGGACGTGGCCATTCAATTTGCGCCGGCTCCTGGAGCTGGAGGCGTGTGGGCTGTGGCAAGATCAGTCCTCGAGGTCGGTTCTCTATATAGGAAGGTACAAGGCACTGCTTACACAGTGTGGAATCCAGGGAATCGATACTTTCGACAAAGAAAAGAGCGCCCTACTTTCTGTTGTTGACAAAGTGGCGGGTGCCATCTTCTGCGGTCAGGTCTACTACGAGATATACAACCCCGAGCGGACGGGGAGAAAGGATGTCGTGGATAAACTTCACGATGCAATCGTGGCATTGTATGGGTGTGTGTTGGAACTACTGGTCACGTCGTCAGATCTTTCGTCCAACACTGCCGTGCAATTTTGTCAGGCTATTTTTGACACTACGAGGTCGTGTGACATGTTGCTGGAATTGGAAAAATTGGAACAAGAGCTCGCAACAGCGGCTGGTAAGTGTGAAGACACGGCTCGCGCTCACCAAGAAGTTATTTTCAAGGATTATCTCCAAGAAGCTCAGAAGTCCCTCAACAGAATCACTCGGCATATGGAACATGTCTTCCAATGGGTGAATGACCAAGAACGGAGGGACCTTCTTGAATGGGTCTCGGATATCCAGTATGGCCGTCATCACGATGAGATCGAAGAAAGAAGGGAGCCTGGTACTGGTGATTGGCTTGTTCAAGATGGGAGATTCCGTGAGTGGATGGATTCACCTTTATCCAGTACCCTGTGGCTTCAAGGATCTCGTGAGTCTGCCCAATCCTCGAAATATATTACCTCCCTGACAAAAGCTAGCTGGCACGGGAAAATCATTTTTGACTTCAGCTGTGGTCAAGCATATCGAGGACATGAAGGGATCCCAAATGGAAGGATTTGGCTATTTCTTCTGCAACCAAGACGAGAAAAATCGGCGGGAAGCACTACCAGTGCTTCGAAGCTTAGTTCGTCAGTTTGCTGCCCCAAAAGGCAGCACCGAATCGGTGAGGAGAAGCCTTCAAGATGCACGGGAAAGAGCAACCAATAGAGCATCACAACTCAGCTCCTCAGAATGCTGTCGTCAGCTCGTGGAAGCATTCAATCTATATTCAACCAGTGTCATCATTCTTGATGCCTTGGATGAAGTTTTGGACGATGAACTTGATATTTTGGTCGAGGCTCTTGAGGATGCCATTGCTGAGACTAAAGACAGAGGCAGAGTCAAGCTCTTTGTTGCCAGCCGGCCTGAGAAAAACATTGGCGCAAAATATGGCTCAAGTTCAACGGTCATCATCCAGGCTCAGGACAACAAAAAGGACATTGAGAAATTCGTGACCAAGGAGATGGATAAATTTGAGAAGAAGCATCCCAACTCAGAACTTGCCGCTATGAAGGACACTGTTGTTCGAGTTATTCTCGAGAAATGCGACAACATGTAAGACCTCATGACTATAATGACCGAAAAAGCTCTACACTAACGAAACCAGGTTCCTCTGGGCCGCCCTCCAGGTAAAGCAAATTGTACAATGCGACACCGTTGAATCGATCGATTACGCACTGGAAACCCTCCCGAAGGGGCTGGACGGGATGTATGACCAAATATATCGGAAAATCCAAACCCGATTTCCGCCGGAACAAGCCATAGCAGAACGCACGTTCAAGTGGGTGCTGTGCTCTCCTTATCCGCTCACAAGTGAAGAACTCCTCTCCGCCGCTCGCATGGCCATTGAGAAAGACGACATAAAGTTGGCGAGTTGTGTGAAGCAAGAGACCTTGCTCTCAATTTGTGAGAACTTGCTCATAGTTGATACCGATGGTCGATGGAGATTTTTCCACCTTTCAGCGAGGGAGTACCTCGAGAAGGCCCTTGAGATGTATCAAAATGCACACTCTTACTGTGCCCAGGTGTGTCTTCTGTCTCTTATGCGAACATTTGGCCCAGAAACACTTCCTGGAAGCTCCCAGGATCCATTTGATGAAACACATCCTTTCTCTCACCACGCTCAGACCTGCTGGGCTTTCTACGCCCTTGCGCCGCAGCCTGAGGAAGATCAATCTGTCATTTTGCTAAAGAAATTCCTTGGTTCACCCAACAAAAGTAGCGCCTTTTACGTTCGATGGTTAGATCACATTAAAGAGCACAGTCTTTCAGTCCAATTGCCATTCCGGGCAGGGCCACTTTTGTCTCATGAAGACCTGGCACCCGCTACGACACCAATGTTTACTATAGCCCAGTTTTCATTGTATGAAAAGACTCTTCGCAAATGGTGCGACAGCAATGACTTTGACCCATTTCAACAAAATGACCGCGGAGAAGATTTGCTCACGATAGCTGCCATGACTAATTGCATACCTCTGTGCGCAACTCTTATTGCAAAAGGAGTTCCCGTCAATCAGTGCAATGCCAATGGCAGATATGGAAGCGCACTTGCAGCCGCAGCCAACTGGGGTAGACTGGACACGGTCAAATACCTTGTGCAGGAGGCAAACGCAGACGTGAATCTCCCACTCCAGAGTGGGGACTACGGCAGTGCACTATATGCCGCCGTAGGGAATGGAAGCTTGGTTATCGTGAGATATTTTGCAGAGGAGGTCCCGGATGTGAATCTTCTAGTTCATGTGAGAACCCACGGCAATGTGCTTGCCGCCGCTGCCTTCTCTGGTAAACTGGATATTGTGAGATACCTCGTGGAGGAAGCAAACATCGATGTGAATCTTCCGCTTGGCGAGGACACTTTTGTTACTGTGCTTGCTGCCGCCGCCTGGGGAACTCTTGACGTAGTGAAATATCTGGTGGAGGAGGCAAAAGCAGTTGTAAACGTACCGAATGCGGCCGGCAATGCACTTGTTGCCGCCGTCTTGAGTGGAAATCTTGAAATGGTGCGATACTTTGTGGAAGAGGCAAAAGCAGATGTAGATCTTCTGCGTGATGATGAGTTTCTTAGTATGGTACTTGAGGACTATAGGAAAGAGGATGCTGTTGCAGTCAGGCATATTCTGAAGTTACCCAGTGATCAAGGGACAGGAGACGAGCACTGAAGCACTGAAAATAGAAATTATATATCGACGGTAACTACAGGGTCTACACATGTACGTATGAATGTCGGGGGGACTCGTCTTATATTCGCACTTTATCAACTTTATCAAACACACCTACGCTTTACTTAAACTGCGTATCATGTATTTCTCTACGAAAGGCGCTCATATATATTATTAAAAATTCAAGGCAGATTATTAGCTATTTTGTCGCATTTAATATCTAGTTTGATATCCCTGCTCAGCATATATGGCTGGCGATGGACCACTATGTCAACTATATATTCACCTTATGGAGATGTCACCGTATCCAGAAATTGCTTTACCTGCGCAAGATCAGCCAGCAATGTCTGATGCATCTCGTATGCAGGCGATTGTCATCGAGCGGTGGATTCTACCGCACAATGCTTGCCGATGATAAATACTACTCTGAGACCACAGGCTCGAAGCTTTGTACGTATCGTACTCACATTATGTACATGAAGCTTTACAGCGCATCCATCTCCGCTTCAAGGCAATATCTGAGCGGGGTAAACCGAGACAAAGTCTTCAAATCCACTCGGCGGAGCTATAATCCCCCGGGATAGGTCCCCGGGGTTTACCTGCATATGTAGGTATCCTACCTAGAAAACACAGGGCTGGGTAGACAACAGGCTATTGGTCGCCGAGTCTGTTATAAATCAGGTTAAGCATGTAGAGTAATTCAAGAAAGGATAAAAGCCGGCTTTCTCCCTGAAGCGACTTCACCAAACTATCCGATCGAACGGGTTACCAAGTGTCTTTGATCTACACTATGACTGCCCCTGCCGAAAGAAGAGTTCGTGTCGCAGCGGTTCAGGCAGAGCCTGCCTGGAATGATCTGCAGGGTGGTGTCAACAAGGTAATTTCTCTCCTGGGTGACGCTGGCAAGGAAGGCGCCAATGTTGTTGGATTCCCCGAGGTTTTTATTCCCGGCTATCCGTGGTAAGCTCTTCATCTCCAATGACTGAAGATGGTCCCTAAGGTGGTGTTAGGAGTATCTTCACCGCAACTCCACTGGACAACGCCCCCTTTATGGAGGAGTACTTCCATAATTCGTTGGCTGTCGACTCGGACGAGATGCGCCGTATCCAGGCTGCGGTCAAAGAAAATGGGACATTTTGTGTTCTTAGATTCAGTGAACGTCACCAGGGCTCACTTTACATTTCCCAGGTCAGAGAGATCCCAGTCTATAGGTGTCTCGATTTGACCGAGCTGACTGGTTGGATTCAATAGGTCTTCATCAATACTGATGGCCAGATTGTCCATCACCGGCGTAAGACCAAGCCAACCCATGTGGAGAGAGCGTACTGGGGTACCGGCGAGGGCGACTCGTTGAAATGTGTCGTCGATTCGCCTTTCGGAAGAATTGGAGGACTCAATTGTTAGGAGCACACACAACCGCTCCTTAGATACTATAAGTATCAGCAGGATGTCGACATTCATGTTCCGTCGTGGCCAGTCCTCTCAGATAGGCCGGAATCTGTCGGCTCGCGGTGGCCCTATTTTATCACCGGTGATATGAGCTCCAGACTATCTCAGGTCATGGCATTCGAAGGTGCATGCTTTGTCCTTGTCTGCACCCAAGTACTGTCTGAGGAGAACTTCGACAAGAACAAGGTACGAGGTGTAGAACATATTCAGGGTACTGGCGGGGGTTTCTCGGCCATCTTCGGCCCAGGAGGAGAGCCTATTTCTACCATGCCATCCGATAAAGAAGGAATCCTGTACGCCAATGTCGATGTCAACGACAAACTTCGAGCTAAGCAATGGCTTGATGTTGTTGGACACTACTCCAGACCAGACATGTTGAGCTTGCGTGTCAACACTCACCCCTCCAAGCCAGTGTTCTTCGCAGAGGAGCCAGAGAAATAGATGGGGAGATGTATGGACTTTTTGTCTGTGCCAAGAGAGAAGAAGAATGGGAAGGCCAATACAACACTGAATCACTTGCCTAACACAATATGAACCAGACTTTTTGTCTTTTTCCTTTTATTGTTCTCTTGTAAATCGGCCCAAAAAGAATGGATTCGAAGATCGTTGTCGCTAGCATGAGTCATTATGAGTATCCGCAGACTAGCCTCAGTGATCCTCAAAGCCAATAATCATGAGTCATTATCACTCTTCAAATATCATTCATGATTCAAAGTTATTCTCCGGTAAGAGAGAATAGACACCCTTATCTATTCCTAGGCCACTATATTAAGAACGTAGTAGATAATTATGTCCTCTCTTCATCGAAAGACTAAGCAAATGGCCATTTCCAACATCCTACATATCCTTGCCAGTCGAATCAAAAAGAAACATGTCATCGATATATGCACCTGCGTGGGATGAGGTAAATCAAGTCCAACCACAGAATAATAACAAATGCTGACCTTAACAAGTTTGTCCAAGAAATTGGACCACTGCTCATGACAGGCTCCACGGTCGAGGACTTGTATAAAGATTCCGAGGTCAACATACAAAAGATCATATCTAAATACGAAATCCTGCCACCGGATGATTCTGTCAAAACCAAAGACATCAAACTTAAAAATGCCTGGGTCCGAGTCTTCACACCCCCATCATCAACGGGAAGCGAACTAGTCGGCCTGTTCATGCATGGCGGTGGATGGATTATGGGAAGCGTCGACCACGAAGATGCTGCATGCCGACATATCACCAAGAGCACCGGCATGAAAGTCGTCAGTATTGGATACAGACTCGCACCGAAATTCAAATTCCCCCACGGTCTCAACGACTGTGTCGAGGCAACCTTGTGGACACTCGAGCACTTTTCGCTTTCATCTGTTGTGCTCATGGGAGGCTCGGCAGGTGCCAACCTTGCTTTTGGTGTCGCATTGAGACTCGTCGATGCCGGGGTTGGAGATAAAGTCAGAGGTATCGTGGCTTTGGTTCCTTGTACTGTGCACCCGGATGCAGTACCGGAAGACAAGAAGGAGCACTTTACTGCTCACCAGGAAAACGCTTACCACACTGTTAACACATCGGCTGCGATGAAATGTTTCCTGGATTCCTATGCTCCGCCGCCTGCTGATAAATATTTCTCAGTTCTGCTGCACCCGCGCTTGAAGGATCTGAAGAAGGTGTATATTGTGGAATGTGGGACGGATACACTGAGGGATGATGCTCGACTGTTAAAAGGAGCCCTGGAGGAGGCTGGTGTACCCATTATGTACGATGATTATCCCGGGTATCCCCATTATTTCTGGTCATATCCATCTCCGGCTCTGGTGAAGGCTTCGGAGGAGTTTCACGCGAACATGTTCCGTGCGATCAAATGGATCAATATGGAGTGAAAGTACTGTGGATAGTAGGCATACTAGCCACATTACATGAGAGGAAGGAGCGGACCTCAGGCTGCAAGGCCAACACATGTCATTAGAAGCCACCGGTTACTTCGATAATATATATGTGCTACCTCCTCAAAATATTAAGCTGAGCATTCTTTACGAATAACTAGCCGAAGTCTAACTCTGTTCGGCCGAAGAACGCCCCCAGAAAGTAAGCGGCAACCCCCGGCATGTGAAAGTACTTAGCCTCTTGCACTTCACATCCTGCAATTACTAGCCCCCTGAACTGTTAGTTCACCATGTCGTGCCCGAATTGTTTCAGCGGTCATATCCACCAAGGCACTCCCCGTGGGGAAGTCACCTTCTCTCCATGGCCTACAGGCCTACGCGACCAAACCTCTCAACGATGTACCCCACCGGGGCATTATCATCATAGTGCCCGACGCCTTCGGCTGGGAGTTCGTGAACAATCGAATTCTGGCTGACAACTACGCCGAAAAGGGGAAGTACCTGGTTTATCTACCTGACTTCATGGACGGTATGTTCTAGTGTCCCTCAAGACCCCCAAGGATGACTCGCTAAGCGTAATATTAGGGCACGCGGCCCCAGTCAGTATGATGTCTGCGACAAAAGAGTTGTTGAAGACGACCGGACTAACCACCTGGCTTATGAAACCGTAAGTCGATAAAACAACAAACCGGGTCGCGCCTGTATAAAACGGCCACTAATTCAAGCTATAGATACCATCTGGCCTCAATGCTGACAAGAATGCTGCCCTTCATGTACTACAATACGTTCGGGGTATCATGGCCGATCGTCAGGGACTTTTTCAAGTCCGTGTGCGAGAACGAAGGTGCCGAGCTTCCTATCTACGGAGCTGGTTTCTGCTGGGGTGGAAAACATATCGTCAATCTAGCCGCCGGAGCGGACATGGCCTCCAATGGAAATCCGCTACTTAATGCTGGGTTTACGGGCCACCCGAGCCTTCTCGAGATTCCTAACGAGATCGAGAAAATCAAAATCCCTGTAAGCTTCGCGCTTGGGAATAAAGATATAGTTCTGAAAGCTCCACAGATTGAGCGGATCAAGCAAGTGTTCGCTGGCGAGTCCGGTGCTGGAAAAGGAGAAGTCGTGGTTTATGAGGGCGCCGGTCATGGCTTTTGTGTCCGGGCTGATTTTGTTCTGGAAGATGCGAGTAGACAGGCTGATGAAGCGGAGAACCAGGCACTGGCCTGGTTCAGAAAGTATTAGCAGAGACAAATTGAAGTTTTATATTTAGTTCGAATGAGACAAAGGATGAATCGAATACACGGCAAGTTTATAGCGGGCCAGAGCATTGACACAGCCACTTCAACACCGCCATACTGTGGCGGTGCGGATCACCTAAATTGCCAAAAACAACGAAAACAAAAATATCTCCCTTCAATCAGTGAACTGGTCCAAGTTCCAAGTGGAGAATATGTAGCACTCTAGGCTGCAGGAATCTCACCGCAGTCCATGCAGCCTAGTCTCTTTTTTTCTGCCGATAGTTTCTTAAGTTCCCCATCTATACTGTTCTTTTTGCTTGATCATTTGCATTTGCATTCATATATGCCTCATATTTCAAACACTCCAGAATCTTTGATTCCTCGCTCAGATTCTCGAAATCCAGCAACAACATGTAGAGGCATAACCGCACAAGGCCGGCCCTGCCGCCGCTCTTTGGCATCTCCAAATCCATCGCCTGCTTCTACCCCTAGAAAGAAGGATCCTCGCCAAGAAGCTATAGATGTGGCATCTTTGTACTGCTGGCAGCACAAAGATCAAGATCCTTCGGCCAATCCACATATGACTGTCATCACTCCGTCCAAGACGAGGACAAGTATCGATACATTAATGGATCGACTGGGTGTGCTCGACATAAACGATGATCCAGTCTCCCAAAAGCCAAAACCTCCCCGCAAACGGCGGACAAATCAAAGTAGGCCCAGTGAAAAGCGTCGGCCGAAGAAAAAGTCCATATTCTGCTGCTTCCAGATCATGGAAGACAGCGGCGAGGATGACAGGCCGGCCCCAGTTCAACGGCCTAAACCCCCTCGCCCTACACCTTCTCCAAATCCGAACCAAAAGATCAATCTGCCTTCTTCAGCCGGAAGACCACAGCATGCGCAAGTGCCGCACACTCCTCAAACATCCCGGCCAACTTTGTCAGGCACAGGGAAGCATTCTACCTCTCAAACACAGGCCTTATTGTCGTGGATTCCATCCACACTTTCCCCGCAGACAACATCCATCCTTATGACAGAACTGGCCAAACCAATCTCCAGCGCCGACGACGAAGGCTATATCTATATGTTCTGGGTGACGCCCCCAACAGCTACGACAAACCGGAGCGCCGAATCCGCAATACCTCGAGACATAGCATCTTCTCTACTACCCAACACCCAAAAAGTAGCAACAACCTCCGCCCACCCACCCAGCCACGCAGCGTCAGCGAAGCAATTCGCGCAGCACAAGATCTCAATGCGCTCACTTCCAACCCAACATCAACCAAACCCGGAACGCTCAGGCTGAAAATCGGACGCACGAGCAATGTGCACCGTCGCCTCGCTGAATGGAGTAAACAGTGCTCATACGACTTGACTTTGATCCGTTATTATCCTTATACACCATCGTCATCCGCGTCTTCCCCTGCTAGAGTACCACCATCCCACAACCGGAGTCGGGCCCCTTCTGCATCCTCAGTACCTGGAAGGAAAGTCCCGCATATGCATCGTGTTGAAAGGCTTATTCATCTTGAACTGGCGGCTCAGCGTGTGCAAGACCTAGGACAATGTCCTGAGTGTGGGAAGGAGCATCGGGAATGGTTTGAGGTTGAGGCGGAAAAGGAGTCGCTGAGAAGGGTGGATGAGTGTATTCGACGATGGGTCTCTTGGGCCGAGTCGATGCCTTGACACTGTAGCCTGTTTTTCACCTCGTACATTCTGTTTGGGTGCATATGTACCGGATAATGCCTGGCACATACTGTCGCCATTTGAAGCTTTTTAGGATACCTGAGAGCTACTTAATCTATTTAGTGCCCTGATTTTCTTCGGCCATTCCCAGTAGTGACGCTTTGAGGCATCTCTTAACATGGCTTCCGCATCTCCCACCCATCCCAATCGATCTGAATCTGTCGAAAAGTCCATGCGCCAAAAAACAAGGTCGTCGCAAATCAAGCCTAATGAAAAAAGCGTCTGAATACAGCAAGATGGTGCGACGCTGATGTCTGTGTGGGCATACACCTTCGGGAAACCGGCCAAGTATTTATCTTATAAGCGGATGCTTCGGGGCTTGCCCAGGACATCTCTAACCTGGGTGAAATAATTTTTGGCTGTAGACTTGGGGGGTGCCTGGATATTAGGAAAAAAATTAGGAAAAAATGCGCTGATTTGGAATGGAGACTATTGCCTACCCAATAATATTTCAATAAACCTACTTCTTCAAGTCATTTAAAAAGAAAATGAAGTATTCCAAATAACCGTTGGTTGCTTGTTATTGTTCATCAACACCATGTCTCTTCAACCGGTGTCTTTGCACTTAGCCCGCGTTTTAATTTGCATTCTAAATATTGATTACCCATACCAGACTTTGCATCAAGTATTGACTTGGTATATATGCTTTTCTAGAACTGGAAAAAAAAATAGGTGGGCAATACATGTAATTACTACTTTTGTCTTGTTTCATAGTCTAATGCCACCCAGGGGCCAGGGACAATGGGTTGTCAGCCGATCATTCCCCCGGCCCAGGTCCGTTATGGGGAAGCCGTTGACCGGGGTCAAATGTAACGCTTTCTAGGCTTCCATTTTCCGGGGCACCTGGCTAAATTTTGGACGCATCCAGGCTAAGAATCTGGCTGCTAGTCTACCCGATAGGGCTGTCTTGGAGTCAGGATCGGCGTATGAGCTTATACAATAGTACTGCTTTTGCCGATCAGCGTTTGTTTACTTTCAGTACTTATTTCAAAATGCTTCTGATGCATTTGTCGTAGCCCACTCGCACCATGGCCAACGGGGACGTCTTGCTTGTACGAGTAATTCGCTCGACGATACCCTGTTGGTCCCCTTTTCGTTGATCATATCCTTTGTTTCCTCTTTCCCTCTAGCCCGCATCCATCGTTCTAGATGCGACCAGTGTGGCCTTTTCTTGTCATTTGCGTCATTTCCCAACGGGGTTTGGCCCCAGCTACTCGAGAGGAGTTGCTGGACCCCGCTTTGGGGGCGCGGCGTAATGGGACTCGGGTAGCGGGCCGATCCATGCTATGGGGGCTGCTGCGCCCAATATGTGCATGTCTAGTCTCGGGGGGGGTAGCACCCGGGTTTCCGTATGCACTATGTAGTATGCTGAATTGGGCAGCGGGGGAGGCTGCTGCGAAGGCGTACCGATCCTCGGTGGAGGCATAATATTCGCCTGTAGGTCTACGGAAGCCACCGCCCTTATTGGTTCTTAGCTCGTGTAGTTTGCCTTACGGATCCTAATGTCAATTTCATGTTCACAGGCCGTAGACTCCTCGAGAACAGTCATCTTATCTGCTCCGTGACAAAAGCTGAACTCATATGTGACAACCCATCCCTTTATATTTTTTGGGCTTATATGAAAAATGGCTTGATATGGGAGACCGATATCAGTCGAAGCCTTAGCAAGCAGGGAGAACCTTGTATGCAATACCTTTTATCCAAAGAATTGAGATGTCATGGTAATGAGACGTCGCTACGCCGGGTGTACCCGTGAGCGTGTCGCTCCGTCTCTCCTTACATGCATTATGCACCCTACCTCACATGTAGGTATTCTCATACTCTCTGCTCTGCATAATGCACCCCACCTCACATGTAGCTATTCTCATACTCTCTGCCGTGGTGGCCGTGTTGTCCAAAAGTAGAAGAATGTCTCCGGCCATGTCTTTATATAAGTCGCGGAAGGACGCTCCCATGAACTTGGATATCGACAAAATCGTTTCCTCCAAACACCATCAAACTCCTTAACATGAAGACCACTCAGTTCGCAGTCCTCCTCACCGGTGTCCTTGCCACCGTTGCCATGGCCAACCCCGTTGCAGGCCCTGAGCCGAACCGGTTCGAGGTGGCTCCCCGCGCCAAGTACACCGTTAAGTGCGATGGGGGTTTGAGCCCCGACGCTCGTTGCACCAACGGGAAGAAGAAAGATGGCTGCCGATGTGACAGCAAGGGAACTTACCTTTGTGACCCTTCAAGTCTCTCGAAGTCTCTCGAAGAAGGGCGGCCAGTGTGCCAAGTGTGGCTGCCATGCGTCGTAGTGAGTATTGTTTCTGTGTTACCCAGTGCCTCGACGGCTTGAGATGAAACCCCCTAACATGGTCTCCTTAGAAAATGCGGCATCATGTAACTCTGCCACCGGATGGAAGTGAAATGGGGAACGGGTGTCTATCCTCGCAAGTGGAAATGGGGAATGGGGTGTCTATCCTTACTTGCAAGTGGCTACTAGTTCGACAAACACAATCAGACAGTCTTTACAATACACCAGATTGGCCATCGTAAAATAATACATCGAGTCCTACGTATAATTCAGAATGTGATCTTCGTAACATACGCCAACGGATGATACTCCTACATGTACCATTCATGGAATACAGATACAGTGTGAAATCAGTATGAGAAGCAATGTATGTATTCGGGTTCGGGAAGAGGAGAAAGAGAGAGAGAGAGAGAGAGAGAGAGAGAGAGAGAGAGAGAGTCTACTACTCGGTTTCTATCTACAGGTTATGCCTGGGCCATCCAACCATAGCGAACAAAGAGCCTCCACGTAGGAGCGATCACCTATGTCAAGGACGTGAGTGGCTATGAGTGACTATAATGCTGCCTACCAGCCGGCTTTTCCGCTACCCCTGTCCTAAAATGCTACCCCTTCCCGGCTTGGATGATGGCATAATCAGGGTTCCCCCCCTCTCGCATATAAAAGCATCCTTTGTCGCACATTTCACACTTTCCATCCACATCTCAGACTTTCCATCCACATCTTCACAACATACGACAAAACCCATCAAAAGAGTATACTATCATACTAAACCTACATTGAAACTCAATACTCAAAACATTTTATTCCAATTCTTCTCTATTATGTCGTCGACTCATCCCTTGGAGTTCCACGCCCCTGGGTGGCATGATGAGGAACGAACACCAGTTGTGGATGGCAAGTATTGCGATCGCGCTACCGGCGAGATCAGGCTTGCATCCGACGGCGATCATCAGGAGTATATGGGCCCACCCGCGGTCGATATTATCGTTCGGAGTCAGCATATTGACACCGCCAAGTGCATCTACCGTGCATCACGGTCATTTCCCATGGAGACTCTCCTGTGTCATATCATGAAGGTGGTTGGGGATAGAAAATTGGAGCTGGATTCAGTCATTGCGACAACATATGCGATTCGGGTCACCCTAGCACACGAACTGACGCCCGACCAGTTCAGTGAGATTGCACTCAATATGGCGAACGGGGTCTGGGACCAGATTGATTGAGGCATTGGTCCAGAAATACAATCCTGCTCTTGTATTGGGAACTTGCTGTTCCCGACCTAAATTCGAGATATCGGACTATGTATCTGAATTCAAGTCGCTTCCCTTTACGTATACAAACTGCATCCCTCAAGACCATACCTCCTTACCATGATCGCCCACCAAAGTCGTATAAGCTCACGTTGTATTTCAGGCTTTTATATATGCTGCTCTGGTTGTACCCGCTAGGAAAGGTCCGGTTAGGTGCATGTATAAACGTCTCTATACGCATTCTATATATCAGACCCGACTTGTGAGTTGTTTGGGAAAGGGGCCTATATTGGAAGTCACATATAATCATGAACAATTCAACCGATGAGCGGGCCATTTTCTTGACCCTAAATGGGGGATCGGAATCGGGTACTCTCAAAGAGGAGCAATTTGGACCGAAAACTGTCCGGGTGTGTCTTGCGGAGAGTTGTCCGTCCATGTGCTTATGCCCAAATGGCGCGTGTAGCGTATTTAGGTTGCGACCTTGATGACGACCTAACCATCTGTGACATTGATACTCTCATTCAAGAGCATTGGCAAAATTCATGATCCGCGACTACCCTTGACGAGGACGGTAATGCTGCCTGGTTAAGCCCTGTCAAATCCACCCCATCGCTCTGGGAGTGGTTTGCTCTCGCAAGCCAGCCATGAGGGCCGTTTGAGGGTCAGTGGGACGACAGACTCGGTTAGTTAACCTTGGGATGTCAATGGATGCTAGCTGCCGAAATACTCGATCTGGCTGAATGCACAGATGTTGATATCAGAACGAGAAGTAGAGTGTTTGCCAAATAAGTCCTCTATGTCGTCGTGCAAACACAGATAGACCGTAATTATAGACATGGGTATTTTGACCTATTTACCTATTTACCTATTTTGGTATGCTATACCTTCCGCTTTACCAGCCCACGGAAGAAGTCGAAGCTGTTACTATCACTCTGCAACTGCCACACACGTCCCGTCGGACGGTCATTCCACCCCAACTCCTCGGCCAGCAAAAGACCAAAATCACGGGTGATACCCTGAATGCGAGCGCGAGCACCGCCCTCCTCCTCCAGCGTGACAATCTGGTGCATGTGCAGCCAGTCTTCATAATACATCGCCTCGAAGCCACGATCAAAGCCTGCACGCAAGAAACGGGTATACAAGGCTTCAAAGGTAGTCAGAATGCGAGCCAGGAGCCTCTCGAGCGTGACGGGTGAAGCGGCAGCAGCGCCCGGGGATGCGTAGCGTTCGGCAAGAGTGGTCAACGCGGTTGTCGGAGAGGCGTTGGTGGCATTGACGCCGATGCCCACGACGGAGATGTACTCGTTTGACATGAAATGGGAGTTGATAAGAATGCCGCAGATCTTTGTGTACCGTTTTTGTTCGGGGTCATCCGGATCTAGTGCATCTGTAGACATTTGTCATTAGTAAACCATCGATAGTAATATAAGCAACTGGCACGTACAAATATCGTTCGGCCATTTTAGTTTGACGGGGATCTTCTCGTAGCCTTTGGCGTAGTTCTTGATTCCCCTGACTACCGCCATGGCTGATAGGTACTGAAGGAACACAACCGGTGCCGACTGAATCTTGTCCATTGGGTGTCGCACCACAGTTGAAAACATCAGAGAACCTGCTGGTGAGACCCAGACGTTGGATCCGCGCCCGCGTCCAGCAATCTGGGCTGTAGCGGTAGCAGTAAACCCTTGCGGCAACTGACGAAGCAGCTTCGTGTTCCTGCTGTTCGTTAGAGGTGACCAATCCCAGACTTATCGACCGAAATGCTTACTTTTCAAGGATTGTGTTCGTGCTAGTCACTACCTCTCCATATAAAAGATTGGAGCCAAATGTCGTGGCCTCTCCCTTGGACTCGGATTGGTATTGGCGGAGGTGGGAATAGAACGCATGGTGGTTGAAGTATGGAGTTAGTTTCGAAGATGGTATATCATCGTGGAACACAAGTCGCTTAACAATTGCCTGGTAATCAATTATACCTTCGCTAGACTCTGAGGATCCTGCCGGGAGTGATTCTTCCAGTTCGCCAAGATTCCATGTTCCAGGGCGTTCAATCCGGAACGTATCGTGGTCGTCCTTGAGAAACGCCGGTCTGACCCTCTTGGGTGAATGCAGCTCCAAGTCCCGACAGGATATCCATAGGACCATCAGCATCGATTCCAGACATGTGCAAGGACGACAATGAAGGCACTGTTGTCGTGTCCTGCGTGACCTCAAGTCCGAGTTTGGACAAACAAGCCTTCAAGAAGTCCGTCCGTTCCTTGTCATCGGCAGCGAGAGCCGCCACCATGTCCGCATATTCAGGCCCGCCCGCCTTCGGGTCCAGATTAACAGCCGCAAATCTAGTCCACAAGTCAGTGACCCAATCCTGTCAATTGAAATCCAAAACATACTCAGGATGAGGTCCGGTCAAGACTGCTGCTCCACTACCGACTTTGCAGTAGACGACAGCAGCCGAACCCTCCCCTCCGTCGACATTCAGCTTTTCAGTGTAGCTCGCAAGAACCTCCACGCCTTTATCTGCGAGCGACAGTGCATCAACGAAGACACCACCGCCATTGTAGTACGACCGGAAGTCGGCTGGCACGGCGTCAACGCCCAAAGCTTCCTTGGCCACTTCGAGTGCAGCAGCGCGTGCCCCTGCCTCGCTGTGGTAAACGAAACCCGGGAATGCCCCGCCCCGACAGATGCCCGGGTAGAACGCCAATTCGCGATCCCCCACTACCTCCATTGTCTTATCACCGACCTCGAATTCACACCTCTTGCATCCGTAGTAGCCACCAGCACATAGACCGAGGTACCGTCCGCCATTGCGGACAAACTGCGCGATGCGCCGGTTCCCCGCACCATTGAGTGTGCGGCAGTATCCCATATCCGCGCCGCCTGGCATGACCAGCATGGCACACGTGGTCATCCAAGGCTCTTTAAGGATCATGTCACTTGTCACAGGGATAACGGCATAGTGGTGGGCGAGCAGCCGGCGGAGGGTGTAGAGGCAGTGACGGACTGAGTCAACAGTGGTTCCATTTCCTATCGAGAAGTCGTCGGTCAGCAAACGGCTGAGCTGTCAGGCTGAATAGGATGAGCGAACCGGAGTAAACTAAGACATTGAGCCTTTTGCCACTGAAATTGGCGTTGTTGCCCGTTGGCGTTGCCATTGTTGTCTCGTTGCAAAGGGAAATCCGCGCGATAAGAGATAGTTCTCCATCTTCCGCCGAGGCCAACCGCCCTTCTCCAACTTCCTAGGTTTCCTTGTTACCCTACCTCAGCCATGTCGAACAACGTGGAGAAGACAACTGTTGTCCCGGATGATGATGAGCCGGATGATTGGTGAGGGCTTTTACGGTTTTCTGGTCTGCGTGGTGCTAACTATGACAGGGACAAGCGGATCTTCAGCACAGGCTGCCATAGTAAGTTATACTCAATTCGAGTCACAAAAGCCATACTAATACTGTATCAGCTGAGCAGGATAAGATGAATGACTGTTACTACGCAAAGAGGGACTGGCGCGAATGCAAGAAAGAGGTGAGCTATAATATTCACCAGTCTGAACCTATATCATCCCCTTTGAAGCCATTGGAGGGTCATTTCTACAATAATCATCATACCAGTTCTTCGAAGTCCGACGAATGGAAGAAATAGCACACAACTTCAATTATCCGGTTCATACTGACTCTGATCAACACAGATGGAAGCTTTCCGCGAGTGCTGGAAGCGCCAGGGCAACGACCAGCGAACACAGACCAAAGACGCATAATGTACTCTACTCATTTATAATACCATGTTAAAATAGTCTCTCCAATCAATCCCACTCAATATCTACCCGATTATTCCAATATCGACAGAACGAAGCTATCAAATCCATATCACGTGATCGTTCATATTCGCCTCGTTGCCAGACCTCCCTCCTCCTTCCATTATCAACACAAGCCACGATGTCTGCTCCTCTCCGTATCCGGTCCTTATGGACAATTGAGACCCTCCAAAATGCGACCCAGCTTTCGCGCTCCTCAAGAGCGCGCAATCTAACAGTCAGCAAGTTCTCCAGCCCCATGACCAGAAGAGCAATCAGCCACACCACCAAAAACCAGAACAATCAATCCGCAGTCAAGCCCACACCAGCAAGCTCCACCTCAAAGCCCTCCCCCCTCAGTCGCAACACCTATACCAACAGGCGTCCCCGCATCCCGCGTCCCGGGCCCAACCCCCAACCGCGCAACAACCGAAAACATCTCCAAAACAGGTCTATCAGACAAACCCCTCGAGCTCGAGAGCCCAGCCGAAGAGAGGATCGACTGGACGCGGTCCTTCCACGGCCTATCCGCTGAACCGTTCCCCAAAGAAGCAGCCGATATTCTCCTGGCGGAGACGGATCCAGACGAGGTCGAGATCAAGCCCGATGGCATCCTCTACCTACCGGAGATCAAATACCGAAGGATTCTCAACCGCGCGTTTGGTCCTGGTGGATGGGGTCTCGTGCCGCGGAGTGAGAGTATCGTTACGCCTAAGACGGTGACGAGGGAGTATGCTCTTGTTTGCAATGGACGGTAAGCCCATTTCCCCTATCTTTTTTTATGCAATTTTGTCTACCAGTCTTGAATCATATTTAGCCTATCGTGTATTGCGAAACTACAACAAGAACCCTGAGCTAACACTCTTCCCACTCCAGCCTCGTCTCCGTCGCCCGCGGCGAACAGGACTACTTCTCCCCGGACGGCATCCCCACCGCTACAGAAGGCTGTCGGTCGAACGCGCTCGTGCGCTGCTGCAAGGATCTAGGCATTGCGAGCGAGCTTTGGGACCCGCGCTGGATCCGAAAGTACAAGGCCAAGTACACGCGCGAGGTGTTTGTTGAGCATGTGGTTACTAAGAGGAAGACTAAGATCTGGACACGGAAGGATGACCCCGTTGGATATCCTTGGAAGGAGAGTGGAAGTAAATAGGGGTAGGAGGGTTAGATGGAGTTGCTAGCTGGGCTTTGGCTTTTACCTAGACTCAGTCAGACTTGTATTATATCAATTTGTATTGGATAGGTGTTAAATTTTGGGAATATTATCTGTTTCTCTGCTCGACATTTTCATTGGAGTGTTTCGAGGGTTTATGCTAAGCATACATCACCCATCAGATGGTCTCAAGGTTGTTGTCTAACACCATTCTTTTCTGTTCCCAAGGCACCATGTAGTCTATTGTCTCTGATGTTAGATCGAAAGGCATCATTAGATACCGTAGCATAGTCAGGTAGTACAAGCTGCAATAAAAGAGTCCTGTGAAGATAGAAAAAGAAGTAGATTTGATTTTATTACCCCAAATATCAGGAATAGCATAGCTTCATATCCGCACACCACAGAGGAAAATTTTTAAGACGGCTCAAAAACGCAGAGAACAGTATCTATCGACATATCACACATAATATGAACACCCCAAGGAAAAGGAAGAAAAGCAGGTAGCCAGGAATGGGTAATCAAGGAGGACCAGGGGTACAACAAAAAAAGAGAAAACGATCAAGCATCATGCTGCCCATAAGGAGACTTATCCTTCTTCCTGAGCGGAGCAGTGTTGTACGGCGCAGCCTGCTGTGGGGGCGTCGGCTGGGGCGGGGGGTACATAGTCGGCGGCGAGACGGGGTCATACCGGTCAGAGAGCTGGTAGTTGCTAGCCGCCGTCACGGCGGAGATGTTCGGGTTCGAAACCTGGCGTGAATCACGTCCCGGCGTGTTCTCAGCGCTGTGGCTGCCGACTGGGACCTGGCTGTACCCCGTTTCGTGGGAGTAGTAGCCATTGAAAGGGTTGGGGTCGGGGGGAGCCCACCATCTGGATGGTGCTCTGGTCTTGGTCATGGCTTGAGTGAGGACGGGGCTCGTAGCGGGCGCTGCCGCGGGAGCCTGGCTTGGGGGTCTCGAGGATTGGGACTTGGCTTGAGGATGGGGTCATGCCTGCGGGGACCGGGGAGAGAGGGGGGTTTCTGAGGGCGGGGTGCACATCCTGCTCGTGGTAGGAGACGCGATCACCGACCTTGCGGTGGCCGGTTGACAGGCCGCGCTTGATGCTTTCGTTTCCGTTATGCACGTTTAGCTGGTTGCCTTGGTTGGAGGCGTTGGTAGCAGTGCGGTGGAGGGCGTTCTCGTCCCTATCGTAGTCGTCGCGGCCGGTATCGACAGTTGGGGAGCGAGCGTTGAGCAATTCGACGATGGCCGCTTCGCGCTCAGCGTTGGTCTGGGTGGAGCCGCGGTGCGTGATTGTTCCTGAGCGACCCTGTTCGTATCCTGTCGACTGGGCTGTGTTCTCGTAGTTGAGGATACCTCCGGCAGCAGCGGCAACGCCTGGGTCGGGCTTGGAATCGGCCCCGCCGCCCTGAGTCGATTTGCGGCGACCTGCGCCTGCACCGGCACCCGCACCCGCATCATCACCCTTGTCATCGCCATCTGCGGCATCGGCACCCTCTTCCGCGGGAGGTTCAACACCTGGACCGCGGACCTGGATCTTGCGGACGGCTAGGACCAAAGCACACAGGAACTTGGATCGCCGGGCAGCGCGAATAGTCTCATTCGACCAGTTAGACTTGTGACGGATATCAACACGCAGCTGGAGCTTGTCCATATCACCAACACCGTCGAGCTCGATGTCAATATCCGGCTGGAAGTCACGGCAGTTATCCTTATCGCGAACGAAGTTCTCCATCTCTTCGCGCAGCAATTGAACCTCTGCGAAGCTAGTGTCAAAGGCTACGGGGATGACAAGCTGTTCATGCATAGCATTGGCGCGAGTGAAGTTGTCAACCCAGAGACTGTTCAGAATATTGTTAGGTATCTGCGTGATGCGGGAATCGGTAACACTGCGGAAGACAGTGAAAAGAAGCGAGATACGCTCAACGACGAAAGGCTTGTCGCTGACCTCGACACGGTCGCCAATATCGAAGGGATGCTTGACGAAGAGGAAAATGCAGGAACCGAGGACTTCTTGGGCGGTAACGGAGAAGACGAAACTGAGTGACAGCAGCGAGGTGGCACCAGCTGCAATGACGGTACCGAATCCACTGGTGACGAAAGAAATGAAGACAAGCACAGCAACCAGTGCAGCGACACACATGAGAAGATTGTCCAACACACGGATAGCCTGGTCGACATCGTGCATGCTGTGGTTCAGAGCCTTTCTCATGCGTCCAAACTCGGTGATGGTCAGGACCATCTCGTCCAGACTGATATCTCCGTTGCCATCCCTGTCAAGAGCCATGAAGCACTCCTCGGCCTCGGCCTCATGTTCAGCACCCAGGACCTCGACGATGTCATCCATGTACAGAGACTCACGGCCCTCAACCACAAACGACATCCAGATACGGCGGGCCAGCGCAGCCGCATGGCGCTTGCGCTCAAGGGCATCGATAACCATGGTGTGTGTTGCAGTCGGGTTAAATACTTGTTTACCAGTAAGCTCCGACGCCACATGCCCAAAAGCGGCAGTGACCTTGTCGCCAACACGGCCGACATTCTTGCCGACCTGACGGATCATGCGGAGGGGCATAGCGGATGACCGTTTGCCGCCACTGGTGCCGGCCTGAGCGAGGATGGAATCGAAAATGAGCGAGTCCTCCTCTTTGAATTCAGGGCAGTACACGGGGAACATATTGCGCGAAGCCTCGAAGAGGATGGTGACCAAGCGCACATTGCGCTTGGAGAGCTGGATCTTGGCATCGAACTGCTTGCGGTGGTAGCTGATGGAGATGAGCTGCACAAGAGCTTTCTCGACCAGATAAATGAGGCTGCAGATGAGCAGCGCAAACAAAATATTCTTAACACTCTTCTCCCACGCCTTGGGAGCCGTGTCGCCAGATCCCTTCTTACCAGGATTCAACGTCATAATCGGCAGGAAGGTCACAAGGGAGATAACAACCCAGATGACAAGCGCAATGGGGGTCTCGAGGGCGCGCAGAATAAGCGCATACTTGCGGGTACCGGAGCTGACGATGCCGCACAAGAACTGGAAGACATAAGGAATGTAACGGGCGAAGATCTTGGACGCCCACAGACTGACCCAGACGATCTCGATCCAAGTAAAGAACCAGTAAAGATGAACACCACCAATTTTGGCGTACCGTGCAACCGTAGCGCCCACAATGATGGGAATCGCGATCAAAATCGCAATGGGAATAACATAAATCAGGTAACGAGTGATGAGGGAGTAATTCAGGACAGCTTGGTAGACGCGGCCCATACGGTTGATAGTGCCATCCTCGGGCGACTCAGCAGGCTTTCCGGACAATTCATTAATATCGGTATCCGCGCGACGCCTGCCGCCAGGGCCACGACGATGGGGGCCAACGATAGGTTCTTTCTCCGTGGCCTCCTGGGGGCTGGTATTGGTGTTCCATTTACGGGCACCCGTTTGACCACGGGAAGTCGTCTCGGTCAGAGGGATATCAATGGTCACGTCGTTGGGATTCAACATCCCATTGCCATGGTCTGGCATGTCGTGCAGCTGCTCGAATCGATGAGCCGTCAGTCGTTTGGTGGAAAGACTCGAGCGTCCCATTGCAAGGAGCTCGAAGGGCAGACAGGGCCTTTATTGTGTCAATGCAGATCCGCCCCTAAACCAGTAGTTTCAATTGCGGAGGGCCTTCGTGTCTATTGTGGAGACGCGAAAAAAACAGTCCCGTTATAGCACACCAACGGTTGGTAGCTTGCCGTTTTTCGCCTCCCCTCGCCGGGTAAACCAGAAACTTCCGCGGCGAACTTTTTTTGCTTCGCGATCGCCGCCAGGCTATGGGTGGTTATGATTGCCAAACCAGTGTGCGTGGACTTTGGTAGTCGATCGTCCAATTGTCAATGGTCAAGCAGTAGGTGGAGATGTAGATCGGCGAATTGGGTGTGTTACTAGTGAGAGATCGACCCAAAGCCGTAAATGTACATATGTACAGCAAAAGAATGACTAAAATCAAGAGAGTGTCAATTGCAAGAGAGGTGGAAGAAAGAAAGGAAGCAAAATACTTGAAGAAAACGCGAGGCCATGGACACATCCAACGGGCATGCCGTGTTTCAGCAGGACCCGTTGGGGGGGGAACAAGGCAAAAATGTGAGACCGCCCTCTTCCCCCCTGTGGAATCCTTCCAACCTCATCATTCGCTGTTTATCTCTTAGTCTGTGCCTTTATATTACTGATCGACTCTAGATTGCTCCGTGCTGGAGACCCTCTCCTTCTCCGTTTCGCCTTACGCTCCATTTCATATATTAATCCACGTGATCCTCGAAAAGGATCGAGAACGCGAATTCCGACAAGCAGGTCCACTACCACCCCACATCTTGACATGTCTGATGGTCCAATGAGCAGCTCAAATCATCGGGTGGCTTGAGATCGAAAACAGTCTACAGAATATTCGGTTAGCCCGACGGGGAAGCAGAACAAATAGCTGGTTCTAGACGCATCAGACGCACGTAATAATATACAAAATATGTTGTATTTGATTTATACTGAAGCGCAGGGGGTGAAAACCTGCTTTACGCCCTCGAGTCAACATGCATCTTCTCCAGCGCAGCAACAACCTGCTTCCTATCCCAACCACCCTGCAACCCCCGCACAACAATATCCTGCTCACTCTCCGGCGCCATACCACCCACCCCCGGCGGCCTCCGATCCAAATTCGTAGGGAAAGGATAACCCTCCGCAACAGCCTGCACAAAAGCCCTAATCTCCCTCTGTTCCAACGAATGCGTCTCAGGATCAAGTTCCTGGCCAGCCAAAACACCCCCAGCAGCCCGGAACCGCTGAACCAGTAAATCCCAAGTCGCCTCAACAAGCGGCACAGAATCAACCGTCTCCATAGGCTTCCCAAAGGCACTACTAATCTGCAGCAAATTGGCAACACGTCTGAACCCCCCATCCTCAGGATCCATCAGATTTGCGCCGGCAGCATGGAAAAGCGCCGGATTAAAGAACAACCCATCCCCAAAATTCAACGGGAGCGCAACATATCTCTCCTGAAAGAAATCCCGGAACTCAGCCTTCCGCCACGCTAGATACCCTGGCTTGTAGGTCTGACTGAAAGGCAGGAACCGGGTTGGTCCGCTAACGACAGGCATATCGGTATGCGCGACGGCGCCCTGCAGCGTCAGGAACTGCGATGTCAGCTGCGTCGTTGCCGGATACCGCTTGCAGGCTACTTCTTCCTGGAAGCCGAGGTGGTAGTCGCGGTGGGCTTCTTGTGCGGCGCCGCCTGGGTGTACGGCGTTCACTTGGGCTGTCACGCGGTAGGCTGGGCCTAGCCAGGACTCGCAGACTGCTGCTAGCCATGGGTTTGAGTAGTAGTCGATGAAGGAGGATGGGTCTTGCAGGGCGTGTTTTGAGAAGGAGTTCCAGATGCGGTCGTTTGTGCCGCCTACGGCGAAATGGTCGCCTTTTTTGTTGTCTGATTGTGCGGCTTCGCGGGCGATGATCTCGTTGAAGGCGGTGTTGGTGGTGTTTAGGGTTGTTTCGAATTTTGCGGGGGCGTACATTGACCGTAGCACGTAGACGCCTGGGCCTGTGTGGAGGATGTGGTGCCATTCATCTTGGAGGCGGTTGATTAGATCTGATGTTAGGCCTGTGGATTCGAGAGCGGCGAGGTCATAGATGGGGATGTTGGAATTGACTTCGCTAGCTAAAGGATAGGTTGCTGGGTCTGTGGTTTGCGAACAGATGTCCTTGAACTCGGAGAGTTGGGGGGTGGAGGGGGAGTAGAGACGGGATGTAACTCGGTGACCGTTCATGATATATATCGTACTTCTGTATATGACATATGGAGAAAGTATGCGTATATCCTAATTGACCCATTCGGTGAACCGCTTAAATATTTTTTGGGCGGAAAACAATGTCCATCGGGTCCCCGCATTAAGGTCGGATATACGGAGAAGTGGACATCAAGTTGCGACTCGGGAAAGGGTTTCCGTTTTGAATAAATAAGGTCGAAAATAAGAATAGCAAAAGAGTTCTAGACCTAGAGGGGTATCACAGCTATCAAGCAGTACAGGACAGGTCTACCGCTACCACTGAAGCACAAAAAAGAAAAAGAAAAGAAGTCAAATAAACAATTCGGTGTCCTCCCCAAAAAGCAATAGGAGAACGCCGAGCGCAAGAGAGCCTTGCCTTGTAAAAGATAAAAGACAAAAGCCCATGCATAAAATAAGTGGCATCCGTGTTGTGCCTGTTTCATAAAGATCCAAATATTCCCAACCCACGCAAATCTATGCTTGAATTTCAAAAGCGTCTTTTTTAACCAAAAGCAGGAAGAAAAGAATTCGTAACGGTGCGTGACTGGGCACTGGGCACCCGTGGCAATTCATGCATTCATCATGACCGCTCCGAGGTCCGATGTCAGGACAGCTTCGGACGGCGTAGGTTGGTTGTTTTTGTTGGGTTCGCCGAGGATGAGTGTGTGTTCAGACATCGTCTCAATCAGGGCACTCGGTCTTCCGGTGACGGTGAAGAGGACCTTCAGGAGGAGAGTAGGGCCTTGCCCGTTGAGACCGCCTTGGGGTTGGCGCCGGGTGTGGGTGAGTAGCACGCGGACGAGTTCACGGATTGCTCCGTCAGTAGACGGATGGTGGATGGCGTCTAACCCATCGATTATAAAGACCAGTAGTGGTGGGGCGGATTGTAAGAGGGTGTCGACTAGCGATAGAGCGGCTTTCCAGCTGGTGAGAGTTCCGTCTAGTTGGCGAAACCGTTCCGCGCTGAGATCCAGAACAGCGTCACTGTCGACTACGGGAGGAAGCCAGTCGATTAATTGCCGAATTATACTGTAGGTGAGGGCAATTAAGCCTTGCTCGTGTAGGTTCAGCTCTTTGGCCTCCTGGCTAGGGAGGGCGCAGAAATGCGAGACGACGGGCAATCGAGCTTGACGTGCGAATGAGGCATAGCAGGCTGAAATTAGAGCCACCGGGTCGAGGGAAGCGGTAGGCTGTGTCCCGCCCACGGCTAGGGCCTGAGATCGCGAACTGGTGGCCCATTGCTGTAGAGATGCAACGATGTTACCCTCGGCGACGACCTTGACGTCGGGTTCGTAGTCGCAAATCTGATCGTCACTATCGAAGAAGTCCTGGAGGTGCTTGGATGAACTTTGAATCTCAAGTCGTGCGAGGCGGCGCTTGGATCCCCTCGACCATTCAAAAGAGGACGTGTCTATCAAATTGCGTCAGATGCTGAATCGAGCTGCAAGATGCGTATGACTTTTTACCTATATTTGGAGCTGGAGGCGTAGTTATGCAAACAATGCCACTGCTCTGTTCACTGACTGGCCGCAGTTGCTGGCGCACAGAACTCAATGTCTCTGCCAATAACCGATCCCGGCCCTCCCTATACCGGCTGCGCTCCTCTGCGTCTTGCTGAATCTCCCAAATCAGACGGCGGGTGATGGTGTTTTGCGCCGCTATCCGACGGTCCTTTCCCCGGCGTCCTACTTGGCTGAGTCGGGACTCCTCCCAAAGTGCCCGGGGGCTATACGGGTCCTCCTCCTTGTCGACATCCATCGCCGCATGTTGCCAAGGAAGATTCCGGGCTTGCAGTTGTATATAAAGGACCAGATGATGAAATTCGGAGTACACGTCCTGGCTGTGCATGTTCAACAACTGGCACGTGGACCTCCGAACATACCAATCCATGAATTCGGTCAAAAAGAAGAATATTAGAGCGTAGGTTTTCGTAATATGTGGAACGGCGTTTGCGATTAGCGTAGAATCACTGGGAAGGCCTAGAGCATCGTGAATATTTAGCAGGGCAGTAGCTAAGCCCTCCATTACCCGTGGGTAATGCGACGATGCCTGAGCTGTATGTTAGCGATGCGACGAGACCTGTGTATAGATCATCCACGCACCTTGATCACTGATTGGAGGACTCCATAGAATAAAGGAGTATAGGCCATATGGTCCGGGAGGGCGGAAAGGAGGGTCGCGTGTGTGTCTATAGTCGGAAGGAGTCGATCGCACAAGTCCATGGAATCGCTAAAGATCCGTTGTCGGGGGCGGGACATCCAGAATGTCTTGATATTGCCGAGCAAGGCCTGCACGTCGAGTACCGTCTGTGGCCGCTCCTCCCATTGGACCTGATCCTGGGGCAGGAGGAGGCTGATGAACCGTTTCCAGGTGTGGGCCAACTCATTGCGTTCGATATCGAGTTCGGCGATGGCGGGAGTCCTGGGAAGGATACGGGGTTAGAGGGAGACACTTGACAGGGTTCAGACTAGGCCATCATGATGGGTCGTCAGTTCCCGAGAGGTATATGGGGATGCTTACGACGAGATTGGCTTCCCGTCAAAGCGGTGTTGCCAGGCTCGGCTCGGGATGGTAGTCTCGGGCATGATCCGACAGAGGTGATAAAGACAAAGCAGTTGCAGTTTTCACGACATATCCCAAAAAGGAGATGTTGAGTCTAGGACAAAAGACGAAGCGAAGGATGGGGAAGGAAGAATTGGACTTTGTTGAAGGGTGGGTTTTGCCGCTCAGAGAGGGGGAAGGCTAAAAATGAGAGAAGGAAGAGACAGGCGTTTCTATTAATACCGTTTTTCCCCCTTCTATCTTTTCTGGTTTCAAGGTAATCTAGAGCTGTCTTATCTGGGTTTATTTCACTTTGTTTATTGTCTTTCCTTTGGCCCTTTTTTTTTTTTCCTTGTTTTTTTTTCTTTTCTTTTTTATCCACAGTGATAGTAAGAAATGCCCTCCGGGCCTGATGAGAGCCGAGGCCCTACTGTCTCGCCACAGGAGAATTGAACCTGATTTGAGTAGAATATGATAGGATTATCTTTGGAAGGTATAGGACATAGAATATAAGTATAACATATAAGCATATTATAGTTGATCGCATATCAGATCATACCAATAAAGCGGGGACTATACAACTATACTTAAAACATCTCCGGGTGTTCGCCTCTCCAGATTTCATTCTGGAGAGAACTTAATAACTTGTTAAGGTTCTGGTCCATTTCAAGAGCTCGACCCCTCTTTCTTTTTGGTTTTTTTTTTTTTTTTTTTTTTTTTCTCTCTCTCTCTTTCCCTTGGGTCAAATAATATGGGGTGCGTCGGTTTTAATAGGTATCTGCGGGGGAGCGCTGATCGTGGAACAATAATCCTGGAGCTGAAGAAGTCTATTGAGGTCAGGTCAGGTCAGATCATGTCCAGATCAGCATATCAGGACATGGGGATGATCGGGTTAAAATGTCTCAGGTCCGGGGGTTGGAGGCGCAGAGTGGAAAAAGAAAAAAGAGACCAAGACCCAAAACCAAGACCTAAGACATAAGACAGTGGACGGAAGTCCGAGATTTTAATAAGTGATCTAATAAGTTAAGGCAAGTCGGGCGAGTAGAACGAATACGAGACCGATGTGTGGTAGTCCATCAGAAGAAGATCGACCTTTGCCTACATACATAGGTAAGTCCAGCGATGACGTTGCCCTCATCGTACCTAAGGTTAATAAGTGTGGCCATTGACGATCACACTTTTCATCCGATGATATTATATTGTTAAAAGATCAAGACCAGAATATCAACATATACGTTAATATAATATACATGAATTAGAATAAAAAGAAAAAGAATAGGAATAGATAGTAATCATCCCAATTTATAATACAACATATAATAAAATAAAAAAATCGAAAATCCTCTAATCTCCCCCATCCGCTTTGATCCCCCAGCCCTGTTAGGGCCGATCCTCTCCCCTCATTTTCTTTCCCGGTTTCGCTCTTATTGACTAATGTGAGCCCCCCACATTATTCCTCTCCGCCGTCTCCCGCATAATGGGGTTTCTTTTCTTTCTCTTGTTCTTGTTCTTCTCAGTTCAAGCAAAGGTGGTGTCGCTACCATCAAATACTACTAGTCAATCCACTGGGTTTCGTATTGAGGGAAGCCCTCTGACTGGCCAGAAGCTTATCCCCTTAGCCGAGTCGTCCATTACCACTGCCCAACTCAAGGTGCTATATGCTCCCCATTGTTCATTGGGGCATTGCTGACATCTTCAGTCCTTTAATGTTTCTGGCACTGCCACTCAAGTCGTCCCAAGCAATTCTCTCGACTTAAAGGAATCTCAGATCGCTTGTATATCTTGCGACCAGGACGAGTATACCGGAAATATCCGAGTTGACGAGACAATTGAATACGTCACTTCTGCTCATTCCGCAGCAGCCATTCTGCTATATAGCAAAACAGCTATCGGCTGTAACTTCACTTCCGATGACCAGACCGCTGCACCGTCTCCCTATATCTTCACATTTACAAGCCAAGGCGGCTACTCTGCACTACTCCGTGCCTTCGATCAACCAACAACTATCAGCATCGTCTCAATGTCGTACCTCTCAGGCGTCCCAACGGACGGTGATACCGGTAGCGGTGGTGACAGTCCAAACACTGGTTCGTATCTCGACTCCTCTACCTTGGCCAGTCCGTTGACTTTCTCCAGCCATGATCATCCTGTACAGTATCACGGGTATCATCACCGCACTATTCCTGGGCATTATCATCACAGGTGCAGTCCGGGCTCATCGCCATCCGGAGCGATATGGCCCTCGCCGGATTGCCGGGCGAGTCCGGCAAAGCCGAGCCCGAGGTATAGCTCGAGCCATGTTAGATACTATACCGGTCGTCAAGTTTGACGACAAAAACGATGACGTGGAGGCCGCCAAAAGAGACGTGGAGATGACCATGAACCCTGAAGATCGCGAGCACTCCCATCCGGAGGATGGCCACACAACGGGGCTATCAACGCCCCGCGAATCCGAAATGCCAACCCCAGACGATAACGAGCGCCCCACACCCACAGCCTTCGGAGCCAAGCCTGAGATGCCCGACGCAGGTAACTTCTCGTGTCCGATTTGCACAGATGATTTCATCAAGGGCCAAGACCTACGTGTACTGCCCTGTAACCACCAATTCCACATGGAATGCATTGATCCATGGTTGATGAACGTGTCCGGCACCTGTCCCCTTTGGTATGTTTCTATTTATGTTGATATTGATACAAATATATCAACCCCCATGCATGAACCAAACTAATCATATCACAGCCGCATCGACCTCAATCCACCCCAAGCCGAAAACCCAGAGCAAACCGAAGAAAACACCGACCATCCCGACAATCCCGACCAACCATCTGCAGAAGGACAAGACCTAACAACGGAAGAAGCTCGTCAGCAAGCCCGTCAGCAAGCCCGCCATACGCATCGCCGTCTAACCAACTACCTCCACGGACCTCTCAATGCCCGACGAATGCGCGATGCCACCGTTGAGGAGCGACTCGCTGCACTCCGACGCGTTCGCGAAGCAAACCAAAGCGAGCCCGCGCCCGAAGGATCACACCGTGGCCTGACCACCCGACTACGCGATCGCTTCCGCATCCGAACGCGCGCCCACGGTGCCGAGGCTGAAACTTCTGCTGACGACAATGCTGCGCCTTCTCCGGCGGTTCCGGCGCCCGCCCATCTCACACCGTCTACTGCATGATGTGGGATCCGCTCTTTCACATAACACTCCTTTACATTTTGCATATATTTTCGATTTATGATTCATATGATCTCAGGTCCTCGGTAGGAGGCTATATGGCTATGTGGCGTTTTGCTCTATGGGATTTGGATTTCTTTTCTTTGTTTATTTGATGGATATTGAACGAGCATGGCGTTTTTTGAACGGGGCTTGGAGGAAAAGAGACTGGATTTCTCAGTGATTTACTTGTTTACTTGTATTTACTTACTTTCTCTGCATATACTTTTTTGTATATCATGGATTTAGGGTCACATACGTTTCAATTTACATATATTCAAATGTGTTATGCAATGCATATATTGTATTAGAGGTCTAGAGACAGAGAAATAATTTCCATCAGGACATTCTAGACTCAAATTGAGACTCGTCATCAATCCACCCTGTTCTGCAGCAGATATTAGGTAGTTGGGGCTGTGCCAGGTCAGCAGGGAGCAGTACCATGGGTGCTGCAGCTTTATCTCGATTATCTTGACCAATATCAAATATCTTTTCTTATTGTGTACATAAAATGTTCATATGTACAATCCCCAGGTATAAATATGTAGACATCCATATCCATAGATATATATGAGGCTTTATAAAACTCATATCGAAGCTTGGAGTATATTGTACTCCGTACCCATAATGTGTAAGATCGCCAGGCACAAGTCACCATCTGACCGATTGGCTGATCGCATGTGACACAAATCTGGTTTTACTTTGGAGTATCTGAGGGATATATTAGTACAACATACTCGTTGAATCTCTTGATCTTCATATTATTACGTTCACCCACTATATGTAGGTAATAATTAACATTCGACCCCGTCGGATCGGGATATTATCTTTCTGTGGGGAATCGGAGAAAGTCCCCCCAAGTTCTTTTCGATTTCTCCGGGATCCTCCTTTAGTCCCCTCACGGGTGTGGGGGAATGACATGGAGTTATGGAGTTCTGGAGTTCATATTCTAGAATTCAAGTATCTCTCAGTTATAGAAGTCAATTACCATTTTACCATTTTATAAACATATTATAGCGGAATTGAACAAATTGAGATTCCCCTGAGAGTGTTTAGGTAAACTTGTCATGCCATGACCTTCCAAAACGGTACCCACAGTGCGTCTTTTTCCGTTGTATGACACACTGATTCTCGGCGGGTGTAGCCTGTCGGAGAAGGGGAATATGTTGGAGATTCCGGTTTTATTTTGATTTTGTACTCTGTGGACTCTGGACTCTTTATACTCATTACTAGAACAATAACTACTCTGTAAATCTGTAAATACCGGCATGTGAACGGAGAACGATAAAAATACGGCAAGCTCTTCCCTCGGTATCTTGTGCGCCGAGGATATAGATACATAGATAGAGATAAATATAAGAGAGACAGAATACAAGTTTAGAATATCTTCCGATTACCAAAAAGAGTGCGCTGATTCCCCCAAAACAACCCCACCCCCTCACTCCATCCGGTGAACGCAAGCAGGAATATCCCGTTTCGGTGTCAGATTCCGGGGTGAACTTACGTTGGGTAACTTGCGGATTATATAATTTCACCATGACTTCCATTCAATCCGCCAGAGATCGTCTTTCTTCTCTATCATCACACATCATGGGTTCCTCCAGTCCTTCAGTGTTTACCGCGGCCACGGTGGCTGCCGCTCCCGAAGATCCTTTGTTTGGTCTTATGAAGGCCTATCGTGAGGACCCCTCCGATAAGAAGGTTGATTTGGGTATTGGCGCCTACCGCGACAACAACGCAAAGCCCTGGATTCTCCCTGTCGTCAAGAAGGTAATATCCATATTTCTTCTATCTTTACGCAGTTATCTAACATCTACATCTATAGGCCGATGACGCTATCCACAACGATCCCACCCTTAACCACGAATACCTCTCTATCGGTGGTCTCGCCGAGTTCACCTCCGCAGCTCAGAAACTGATCGTCGGCGCAGACAGCCCTGCAATTCGCGAAAAGCGAGTACGTACCTCTCTACCCCATACTCCCACATACCTTCCAACAACCCCACCCGGACCAACTAACCCTCCCACTAGATCTGCACCCTGCAAACCATCTCAGGCACCGGCGCCGTCCACCTAGGCGGCCTCTTCCTCTCGAAATTCCACCCCCAAAAGCCCGCCGTCTATCTCTCAAACCCAACATGGGCAAACCACAACCAAATCTTCACAAACGTCGGCCTAACCCTAGCAAAGTACCCCTACTTCTCCGCCAAAACCAAAGGCCTTGACTTCAACGGCATGATAGCCGCCCTCGAAGCCGCCCCCAAGGCTCCGTAATCCTCCTCCACGCCTGCGCGCACAACCCAACAGGTGTCGACCCCACCGAAGACCAATGGAAGCAAATCGCCGAGGTGATGCGCTCGCGCTCGCACTTCCCCTTCTTCGACACCGCCTACCAAGGCTTCGCATCGGGCGATCTCATCCGCGACTCCTGGGCGATCCGCTACTTCGTCGAGCAAGGCTTCGAGCTGTGCGTTGCGCAGTCTTTCGCCAAGAACTTCGGTCTCTACGGCGAGCGCACGGGCGCCTTCCACTTCGTCTCCGCTCCCGGTCCGGATGCCGCGGCTGCTTGCTCGCACATCGCGTCGCAGCTGGCTATCCTGCAGCGATCGGAGATCTCGAACCCGCCTGCTTACGGTGCGCGCATTGCTAGCCGTGTGCTGAATGATCCTGTTCTTTTCAAGGAGTGGGAGGCGGACTTGCGCACGATGAGCGGCCGGATTTTGGAGATGAGGCAGGGTCTCCGGGATCGTCTGGAGAAGCGCGGTACCCCTGGTTCCTGGGATCATATTACTTCCCAGATTGGCATGTTTAGTTTCACTGGTCTCTCTGAGGAGCAGGTTTTGACGCTGCGATCTAAGTGGCATGTCTACATGGTATGTTTTGACTTTCCCTTTTTTGGCTGGTGGAGTAGATATACGTTTGGAATTGCGGTTGCTAACTCTCTTTTCTTTCCTACTTGCAGACGAAGAACGGCCGCATCTCCATGGCCGGCTTGAACACGAATAACATTGATTACTTCGCCGAGGCGGTTGATAGTGTCGTTCGCGAGTCTGCTAAGTTGTGATACCTATCTGATACCCCGGTCTTGATATAGAGTGGAAACACTCGAAGAGACTTGGTTTGGCGTTCTATTTGCTTTTTGAATACAAGTTGTTCCATGGAAGTTTGGACTTTCTTATGCATCAAAATGACCCATACTCTAGTCTTGGTCTTAGTGGAATTTCGCATTGGAGGTTAGAATATCATTTCAATTGGCCATGCTGGACTGTCCTGTCTTGTCAACAGTAAGGTCCGAGGAAGTACACAATAACTACTGCCTAATTGAGCATAACACCGTGGGATAATATGCTACATTCCAATGAAATAGACATAATGGTATCTAGTGTCGTATAAAAGGCTTCCACGAAAGATTCCGAGTCAAAACACGTCTAGTAGTATCGGGACTAAAAGACCAAATCCCAGACCACAAGCCACGTACACAACCCGACAGTACCCCAGAAGACAGCCTGCGCCGTACTCCGTCGCTCAGTAGCACGCTTCAGCTCCCGATTTCCCTGCCCGACATTCGTCTGCGTCGTATCCACGTCCGAGACAAGCTGGGAAATATATTCCTCCTGCGTAGCCAGGTGGGAGACAAGCGTTTCCTGCAAAGAGGAGATCTCCAGGAGAGATTTCTCGGCGTTTCTAAGAGCATGTATTAGCACCATCCTCCAACAAACCAACCGGAAAACCCAGCAACGAAAAAAGAAGAAAAAACACACTGGACCTTCCCCAACGTATCCTCATAATGCCTAAGCATAGAATCATTCTCCTCAGCAAAAAGCTGCAACTGCTCCGGCGAAAGCTGCGCCTCAATCCGCGCCGTATCCGCCTCACTCAGAACCGCCGCCTCAGGCGCCTGGAAACCATCGAATCCGACCCCAGGTCCAACTCCACCCCTGTCCTCTCCGACACAGAAACAGACCCCTTCCGAGCCGCACCCCCAGCAGGCTTCCCCCGCTCCAACCTTATAAAGCACGCTCTTCTCCTTCTCCCGCACCCTCTCAATCCTCTTCTCGACCATCCGACGCTGCACGCTAACAGCGCACTCTAGCCCACGTCTCAGGAACCAAAGCACGCTCTCGCGGACCGTCGCTGTTGACCGCGCGCTCTCCTCTGCGTGCACCTGCTCTGCGGATTTGCCCTCGTCGGCGCTGGCATCTAGTGCGCCGCTTCCGCCGGCCCAGCGCCAGAGGAGGGCGCCGGCGGCGGAGTGGCCGTATTTCTTGTGGAGGAGGGTGGAGGAGGTTTCTTGGCGGAGGGATTCGGCGGAGGAGAGGTTTGCGATTGAGGTTGCTAGGTCGCGGAGGAGGAGGGCTGTTGAGGTGTCGACTTCGTCGCGTTCGGGGTCTGTGAGGTTTGTTTGTGGGGTTGCTGGGGTGGCATTTTTGGGGTTGGTGTTTGGGTTTGGGTTGCGGCGTTGGGGTTGTGTTGTTGAGAGGTAGGCGTGGCGGATTGATTGTAGGTATTGGAGGAGGGAGTTGATGTGTGAGTTCTGTTGGGGTTGTTAGGTTTTGTTTCTGCTTTGCTGGCGTTGGGGTTTGGGTATGGGTGTGAGTGCGGAGGACATGGCTTACGATTCGGTATGCCTCCTTTAAGAACTCATCGGCGGTTTCTGTGCAGGGTTTTCTCGTTTGGGGGATTGATGAGCCTTGCTTTGAAAGCAGATTGTTGAGGGTGGGTGTTAGGTCGGTCATTGTGGGAGTGGCATGGTCTGAAATGTGTAGTGTTGCTATCCAACTGTACACTTGTCGATCAACACTCAACGTCACTGCGTGAGTGGTTTATCCCGCGCCCCGTATTTGTTTGTGTCTGGGGTAAGGTGTACTTTGGGACAGAGATGGAATGAGAACTGCCACCAAGTATATTAAATTATCTCTATTTGCTTCTCTTGCTTTTCATTATGCAACTCATCACGTCTCAGGTGGTGTCCCATTTACATAGGATTAACCCAACCCATCTAACCATCATCATATCCATCTACAATGGAGGGAGCCCAAGTCCACCATTTACGAGTCGTTCCTGAAGGCCCAGATGGGTGACGATCTTCTTTCCATGCCAAATGCCAAGGACATGCCTGACGAAGAAATGCGAGGTCTTCCAAGGTTGCCTCAAGGCCATGGCCACATGACCAGGTTCGTCTTCCCCACACGGGCCGCAGACGGTTCTGGAAACCCATCCTATGAACTAGACAAGTGCGCCCATGCAATGATCGGAACCATGTGGCTGCTGTCAAAGCTAGGGATGGTACCGCGGCCAAACTCCACATCCTGACCAAGTCGGCCGTGTGAAAGCGAGGACCACGGAAATTACAGGCAATACGAACGCACAAATGAGGAGACCTGGTTGGAATTCGACAACCCGGGATGTGCGGTCATGAACAGTTTGAATATCAAATGCGTTAACACCATAATGCCTGGGTTGGATTTCGAGAGATGACATAGCACCTTAGCAATTCAGACTGCTGGCGCGAACAAAATGGTGAAGACACTGGTTCCGATCGAATTTGAAATTGAATGGTTTGAAGATATCATCGTATCGAGAAGCTTCTTGGCTAAATGGAAAGCAATGGTTTGTGCTATGTATGGCGTCATCAGTCATAAACTGCAGGAGTACGAATTGAGGCAGTTTCCTACACATGATAGATATCAGGAGGATACTATGGCTGTTTTAGCTTTTGGGATGCTGCAGAATGGATTAGCTCATGACAGTGTCCCCATCAGTCAAGATTAGGCAGCTTTGGGACAAGGACCGTCATTATGAGATTAACGTGTTTAGAATATGGGATTTGGGTGTTCTCTCGATGGCTGTTCCAAGGTTGGGTTGGAGGCACCAGAAGGCACTGGAAAAACAAAGACCAGAGTATCGATACGAGACTGGAGGTGGCGAGACACGTGGGGTGATTTGTTTTGGACGTCTAGCGGCTTATAACGCCTTAAAGAAATCTGAATTGAAACAATATCAACCTATTGCCTGATTAATTCTGGAGCTTTAAGGATATTGAAATATATTATAGAGGCTGAGCAGACTATAACTATAAAACTATATAGTTATATAGAGTCTGATATAGCTTATTCTGTAGTGCAAAAGTCCGAGTGGCGACAACCTACATATAGGGATAATATCATACATATTACTACTCTTGATAGGTCATAGATACGTTCCTTTGGCAGCCTTGGAATACTCTAGACAAAGGTTAATCAAGTATCAACTTACGATTGGCGGGAACTACTTGTCTTATACCTGTAACGCTAAATGTCTAGGAATCAGGTTTCAGATATGGGCCACACGTCACCTTAGTGACACAACTTCGTTTGCCTACATGTATATTGTATCAGATTTATTTATTTCTTTCTTAAAAGGACTTCACCCTCCCCTTTTAAGTTATCAAATTTAACAATTCCATATGCACATCCAAAATGGCCCGTCTACCTCAAAACATGCACCCAGCAGCATCATCTACTGAGCTGCCCACCCTACCCTCGACACCACCAATCACGCGGTCGATCACTTCATACTCCATGCCTTGCCGAAGTGACCCCTTATTGTCGAGCTTTGGAAATACCAATACCACCGATGTCGCAAATGACCAAATCCGCGACTACCACTACCAAGTCAAAGCGACTCTCACAAACATTCTCAACGACGACCGTGTGAAGCACAATCCCAGCGGAAGCCGTTGCCTGCAGAGGATATTGTTGGAAAACGAGCAAGACATGCGGAAACAACGAAGACATTCACTCGGCACATGTGCTGCTAAGCGACTATCTAAAATGTACTAGTAGTACAGGAATAAACGTCCATGCTTTTCCCCATTTTCACCAGGGTAAATGATCATCCATGGATTAGTAGATCGCTTAGTCCCGACGGACCTCTCACAATGTTCTCTGTTTAGACCCGGACCCGGATTGAAGAAGAATTATTAGTATTTCTCGTGCATTGATCATATTTTCATGCTAAATACGCAAAAGCAAGGGTATAAACAAAAATCATGCTAATATCAACAAAGAAACCCAATCATGCATCAAATCATCGAGCGCTCTTCCACCCATATCTAAAAACAACAGTCAGCAAGTGCAATTCTGAAAGGATAAAGAAAGGACAGATAAACTCACCTCGATCTTCCCCATCTCACTCCCTTCCCGTCGAGCAACCTCTTTCGCCGAACTAACCAGTAAATCCAGATCCTCCTGATCAACCATGGTAATCATATCCCCATCATCCTGCACCTTCATCTTCAAAGGACATTTGAAGCCGAACTTTTCCCGAATGCGATTCTCGAATTCCGCAAACTCAATCCTCGGCCCAATCATGATATACCTAGTATCATCAGGGGCATGTACTTTCGTCCTGAATTTCTGAATCTCAGGTCTCCGCGGATTCGCATGGCGGGAGTATCGCGTCGGAGAGCGAGTCCGGCGTTGTTGCGGTGACTGGCTCGGACCAGCGGGCGGCGCAGCAACGAGCTCGAAAGCGCCGCCGTGGAGTGTTGTTGCATCGCATGCATCGCTGCCATATTCTTCCTCTTCGTCGATGTATTGGGGTGGTTGGTGGCGGGATCCGCGGCCCCAGCCTGTGCTGGCTAGACTGCGCTGGCTTGAGTAGGGATCGTACGGGTCTGCGTGGCCATAGTCGGGTTCCGTTGGGTAGGTGGTTGGGTTTGTGTCGCTGAGGTTTCTGCGATGGCCGGTTTGCTCGCGCAGGCTGTTTCGGGTGCTTTCGGGTGTGTATCCCCGCATGTTATTTTGTCGTGATGGGCCGCGCGGCTCTGAGGCTGTGCGGGTTGTGCCTATCCGTGGTTTCTCGGTTGATGCTGGTTCTGGTGCATAGGGTCGCCGGTCTAGGCTGGCGCCTGCGCGGTCCAGGTCTGGACGTGGTGGACGGACAGTTCGGAGAGATGATGATCGGTGGTGTCCGGATGCTGATTGGCTTCCTGAGCCGGATGCTGTGCTGACGGAGCGGTCGTCTGGTGGTGGTGTTGGGGGGAATACGTTGCGGTTCATGGGTGGTTCGGATTGTTGGCGGGTGCGGCTGCTGAGGTTTTGGCGCACTAGGTTGGATGAGGCGAAGGAGACTCCTTCGCGGCCTTGGAGGGCTTCTTTGTCAATGGGCATTGGCCTCCATTGATGGTCTGATGATTGATTGCGGTCCGATGCGGCAACTAGTCGAGCCTTGCCTAGGTAGTCTTTTGTCTTGAGATTCTTGACTTTGGCTGCGTTGGGACGATAGAGGACTCCCACTGGAATCGAGAAGACAGTATAGCCCTGTATCTGGATTAGCTTGCATTCCAGCGGATTAGTAGAGTCCACATACATCGGCATTCTCGCGAATGGCATCGTCGATCACATCGTGGTCCGGGGTAACCTTTTCCTTGGCTGCATACTCAAGGTCCTGTATACCTGGGTTCATTTGCCGCAGGTAGATATAGCAGAGACCCCGGTTGAACAGGACTTCGCATGAAAAGAGGCGGAATAGCAGGCCTAACTGTTCATAGTCGATGGAAGTATTCCCTCGCAGATACAGCAAAGTGTCATTAAAGTTGGCCAACGCTTCTTCAAAGTCCCCAAGCAAGAAATTGGATACACCTTGCTGGAAGTAAGCGATTGCGAGATACCGGTCTAGGCCGACAGCACGTTGATAGCATTCTACCTGCATCAAAATCAATTAACTGTCCGGAAGAACATCTCATGAGTTCACTTACTGCTTTATGATGCTCGCCTAACGTTGCATATATCACTCCACAGTTGAACAAGATCTTCGATGTGTCGGCAATCTGATCGAAGCACCGTAGGGACTCCTCAAATTCTTGATTATCGTAGGCATCAAGGGCCTGCACCCATGTTTCGATTTCCTGTTGGACAATGTCAGCATGCTTAATGTTCCGAGATCACACCAGATATATTTACTTGTTTGAGCGACATTGTCTCGGAATTAACAACTTATTTGTCCGAGTCTCCTGTGCCTAGATTATATAGATTGGGGAAAGACTTCGAAAGTACTTTCCATCCAACTCTCTAGGGCACGATAGTATTTTTCGTAGATGTCCGCCAGCTTGTGGGGTCACTTTCCAGCGCAAAGCTGGGAAAGCTCAGATAATATAATCGCCAATCGCCAAGGACTCGGTGTGACGAAAAGACCTCTCGTAAAGGGGCCAAGAACCGATGGGGCGGAACGAGGGGAGACTTCAGAAAGTTGAAGTCGAGTAATCCCGTGTAATGTGATATCCCGAGATTGACGCGAAAAGGCTGGATACCAGTTGAAATGTATTTATAGAATATAATCCCCTCTGGAGCCGATTATATCAGATGCGATTGAGAAAGTAATTGGCTTAACGTCTTGACGGTTTGGAGAGTGGAGATGAGGGGCCCAGTAACTTGGACCCCAGAAGGATTGTATTAGCGGGATAAGGGGGGAAAAGAAGGGGAAAAAAAGAAAAGATGAATTGTAGAGAAAATAAAAAATAAAAATAAAAATAAAAAAGCAAAGAAAAGCCCAAATCTTAGAGAACCTGCAGAGGGGCTGCACGGAGGGGCAGGGGGGGGAAGAGGTACGGAGCACGGAGAGTACTGGAAAGGCTACTTCGACCGAAAAGGTGAGTGATGGGACAAAAATAACCCGCTTTGCTGCAGCAATTATGCACGTCTTGGTCAATAGGATCTCACAGAAGGGTTTTCCTTCTGCCGAGCCTGTGAGTGGGCAGATTTTGGGCAGGTTTTCATCGTATCGTGATCGGTGACACAACTTTACTCGGTCAATATTCCCATTTTGACTCCCTAACCTCTTTTTGACTTTCAACTCTATAATTGAAAGACCCATCACATAAGGCGTCTGGACAGTGCGGGGATTTCCAAGGTTTCTCTTGGAATTCGAATGCGGTCTATCGCGAGAATCCATTCATTGGTCCTCGGCCCCCCTGTCATCTCAATTCATTCCCCGCCACGGCGCTTGCAGTGCTTTATTTAGAGTTGAACAGGGCCCGAGTGTATGGATTTTCCAACATCTCGCTACGAGTTCATCAAAAGTAGATTGCTTTGAGATAGTAAGTTGCTCCGTACATACTTCTTGAGCCATGTTGACGTGCTAGGGCCGATGCTCGATCCACAGGACTATATATACACTTCACGACCTTTCCTTTTCCGTTTTAGTGCTCACCCGCGACATTCGAGTTCCATGGTTCAATTTGAGCTGTTACACACGCAAAATGACTCGTCTGCTGGATTGAAGTGGATGGCTTGGTATGGACTGATGCTGACGTCTGTTAGTCTTGTTATCTTCTCGCCAAGTCCTAGTGGTGGTTGTACACGGGTAAGAACGGTTGATGAACATATCACCGAGTCCACATCAACACTTCGACAGTAAGAAATTGTTCTAGATCAATTGATGTATAAATATCAATCCAAGTTAAACATCAATATAATTTACTTACAGTCATAGTCTATACAAGCTGGAGGCTGTCCAAGTGTTCACCTATGGTCCACTATGGAACCGGCCCGACCCGCTCACCAAACATATCAATGATGCAAACCGTTGACAGGAGACCATTGTTCAAGGGAAAAAATAGTGATATCGCATCGCAAGGGGGTTTTGGAGTCTATCCCGGAGACTAGCAAGCATCTTTTAATTTCGATAGCTCAATCCCATAGCCAAAAAGACTAGGGCACCCTAGACCTGGACATAGCGGTGAATCATAGGCTGGAATCTCTCCGTAGTCCGCCAACACCCGTGCGGGGCCTGCGAGGCGGCACATCTGCAATACGTACAGGAGACATCCCATCATGTGAGACCATAGAGCACTCGGTGAGTGTGAGTTCCCAGGCTCAATTCGGTCCTTAGTGGGACGTGGGCGACTTGCAGTGGGACTAATCTATAATTAGGTGGATGAGCAGCGCCAGAATATGCCACTGAGGCGGTTGACCTAGAATGCCGAGGACGTGGGAGTTCTTTTGCTCTCTTGGACTTCCTGTAAGTAAAATTGTGTAGGAGCCAATGTGCAATAGTCAGTTACAAGGCAAGACGCGAGTTGAAAAAGATAAGAGGGCTCAACATTGGAAGTCATGAATGGTCGTTCTGTGCTACGATCTAGCCATCAGCGGCGCCGTTTTGCTGAAAAATCTAGCACACTGTTGATTTTTACTTCATTTGAGGAGGGAAACGAGGAACTAAAAAAAAGAAGAAAAGTTGAACAAATCCAGCAGGGGAATGGCGAACATCAGCCTGCGACTTGCGGTCTGAGGATTCGAACCCGCGTAGGTGACCTAGACAGGTAGTCTGGAACAGATATGGTTCGTTGGCGATTTCCCAACTAGGCCACCTGGGTTTGCATTTACTACCACACTGGCTTTGATATATAGCCACTTCCCCACGCTCCTTCCCATTATGATTATCAGCCACTTCCGGAAGGAACGTCTCAACCACTCTGAATGAGCTCCGTGCTTCCCGAGCACCTCATGTGTGTCTCATGTAATTGCTAGATCCATGGATGGTCACTATGCTTAGATGAACTCTCGGCCGTTAGACCTTCGATCTTCAAACTACGATGCCATTGGCTTAATGCCACTAGCCATGGAGCCGACTTTTTGCTGATCAGTCAGATAATTGTGACACTGATGCGTACAGCAGATCCTTCCAAGAGTTACTTGACTCGGGAATTCCATGGTTGATCAAGCCTAATCTCTCGAGCTAAGCCTGATACTCCGTGTCAGACCCACCGAGGCCCACTTGAACGTTGAGGATTGAACCACTTGCATTACGTGTGTACCTTACCTAGGTACCTTGCAGGGCTATACGCGTGTTCTTGACTCCAACAGATTAAACCTACAGAGGTACGATAGTGGCCATCTAATAATAGTAAAGGTGGCGCGCAGCACCTTGGCTGTTTGTCCAATTTGGTACTGACGCCTCGGTTTCTAGGCACCTCGTCCGTCAGTGGACGACCCATCTATCGCGTACTATCATCCATCAGGTCCGCATATCCCGTCACAGTCCGTGCGAGAAAGAAGGAATCAGTTGCAGGCTCTCCTGCAGGGATATCACTCAAGATCTGCCCATAGATGTGTTTCATCCATTTCCAACGGCCTCCACGCATATCTCTTCCATAGTGATAGAATGCGCTAGGTCAATTTTGATAAAGATCCAAACCAGCACGAGCTATACTACCTAGCTTCTACAAGAGGAAATGGTTGCGTTCTGAACAAAGAAAGTGAGCGAAGCATCCATCTACAGTATAGACTTGGGGAGCGAAGTCGCTTGCATTAAAACAAGAATAGAGATCTATTTATATCAGGATTTAACAAGCTAATGCCGGTAACGAAATTACGGATGTGATCTCCACGTGGGATACGGAGTAGTGGTTGGTGATTGAGTACCCACCCCGGCGCTTAATAGCTTTTTTTGGATCAGCGAAAGTTTTCGGAAATAGCAGGGATAATCCTTTGGTCTTGAGAGGGGATTACATGGCGCTAACCACATTAGACATCGCGTAGAATCTAGGTGCATCGAGCATAATCCTGGTAGGTTCCAAAATTCGGCGGCGAATATTCCCGTCCGAGGTCAATTATTCAACGCTGAAGATGACTATAGAGACTGAGATATATAGAGAATACTTTATTTACAGCTTAGAAACCATCTTGTTGCCCTGCTTGAGGAGAACAGCGGCATCTCCGACGAGCTCATCGACGATAGCCTTGGCAGGCTTCTTCTCGTTGACAACGGCGGCAACCTTGCCCATCAGGAAGGGGCGGGCGTTGTCCAAAGTATCATCGTCGACGTCATCGGGCAAGTTCTCCATATCGTGCTCGACGGGGATGATGCCCTTAGAGGTGAGCTGCTTAATCTCCTCGTGACGGTTCTCCTCCCAGTTGACGATGTAAGGGTTCTTGCGAACACGGAGGGGACGACCCTATATCATTTGTTAGTAACAAGAACGGCTTGATACTGACACAGTCAGGGAATACGTACAGTGAAGATAATGGTACGGATGTTGTCCTCGAAGTTAGAAGTGCGGACAGCCTCCTGGTGAGCAGCGGGGGCACCGGCCTCATCAGACAGGATGAAACGGGTACCGATCCAGACAGCGGAGGCACCGAGCATCAGGGCAGCAGCAACCGAGTTGCCGTTGAAAAGACCACCAGCGGCGATGACTTGCACGGGCTGGCCGGTCAGAGGGCTCTTCTTGCCCTGGACCAGCTTGGCCACGGTGGGGATAAGGACGGTGGTGGGGACATCACCAGTGTGACCACCTCCCTCACCACCCTGGGCGCAGATGATATCAACGCCAACATCCAGGGCCTTCTGGACGTGCTTGGGGTGGCCGATCATGTTCATGCAGAGGATGCCGGCACCGTGGAGCTTTTCGACAACGGCCTTGGGGGGGAACACCGACGGCGGAGACGAAAAGGCTAGCCTTTTCCTGGATGATAATATCGACAAGCTCACCGAGCTTGCCCTTGGTGTAGTCGTAGCTATTTGCCGAAACAAAATGCGATTAGCACGTGTCAACAATGGAAAAAGTGCCGCAGCGATCGAGTGTTCTTACTTGGTCTTGCGGGCACTGCCGCCAACCTGGGGGAGGAGAAGGTCGACACCGAAGGGAGCGTTCTTGTCCTGCAGGTAGCTCTTGAGTTCGGCGATCTGTTCGCGGAGCATCTCGGGGGTGTAACCAACGCCACCGATCACACCCAGACCACCGGCGTTGGTGACAGCGGCGGCGAGCTTGGGACCCGCAGCCACGTTCATGCCTGCCAGCAGGATGGGGTGGTTGATCTTGAGCAGATCAGTGATCGGGGTGCGGATTTGCTCTGTACAGTGGTCATGGTTAACATCGGTCTTGAGGCCATGGGCCCATGTGGAGCCATCAGTTAAGTAGAAGGGAATCACATGAAAATAATGGGCAGGGTAAACATAGCGGATATAAGTCACTTACGAGATGAAGCCATTATGAATATATGTGGAGTGAAGGAGTGAAGGTGTAAAAAGAAAACCTGGGGAAGAGAAGGGATGGGGTGCAACCAACCTATAAAGCAAAGCAACCTCGGTGGTTCACAGACTTGCGATGAGCCTCGGTCCACACGATTTGACCGAGAGATTAGTCACGACGTTACCACCCCGGGGCCCGTGGAGGAAGTGCCGTAAGCGGGGTTGGAATTTGACACCTGAGGCAGACACCTCCACGTGTCTACCTAAGAGGACTCTCCTTCCAAGGTTCTACATACTGGAGGATATCATGTCATTCAAATTGGCCCTGGTCCCTGTCATACATATACTGTCACTCTACTTTATTGCCGCCATCTGTAGCCATATCACGTCGGCAACAAAGTCGTTAACTCGGATAAACTCGGATAAACGGTCAGTCCATGTGTAACCACGTGTAACACAAGGGATTTAGATCTTTCTAGGGTTTTATTATGGGGGGTGGATGGCCCTACACAATTTATCTTGTGGAAAGAAGAGGCCGGATTCACTGCTCCCGGGGATCAAATGGTCACTCTTGGCAGCCATATTTGACGCCGTTGAGTTTCAGCATCACAATATCTACAATAATATGTCATGAAGTGAGCAGGATGTATCTCCCAAGGGCACAATGGGACGTGACGTCTCCTTTCCAGAAATCCTCATATGTCCGGAGAGGATTGGAATATGGACAAATACTCATTCGAGTGGCAATCGAGTATGCCTCTTCTATGAACTGGCTGGGTTAAAAGGGGTAAAAGGCCCCTCTTGTGTAAGTGACGTGACCGTAGTAAGGTTATTTGACAGGAAGCAAAAGTCGAAAGTGGTTGTGTCCATCAACAACGATAGGCTATAGGGAGCGAAAGGTGAGAACAACCATGGCTGACCTATCTGCTATTGGGAAGGGTGAGAGAGAAGAAAGGAGGATAGTTCAGTTCTGGGGAGGGGAGAAGCAAGGCCTAGTATATGTTCAATTCAGAGCCTCAACAACAGCTTGCATTTGTATCTTACATATGTATCTTAAAACTTCGCAAGTCCCGTGAATGTTATTGAACCCAAATTCGCTGCCCGCGATTCATAGAAACGGCTACGAAGCCCCCGATAGGTTAATGACAATAGCAAGGAATTTTGTCGAGACGCTCAGGGCGAACAAGACGAACGTCAAGTCACACCTACACACCTACACCCAGAGAGCCGAGATATGTTTTCTTTTTTCAAACACATTCTTGTATTGTGCTAGTGATACTTGATAAGCTCACTGCTACATAGTAAATATTGACTTCTGCAGAAGTTTATGTACATATCCAAGAGTGTGTCAACAAACCCAAGGCAGTAATGTTCTGCAAATCATAAAGAAAAATCAAAAAATCAAAATTCCATCGGTCCTGCCGGTTTTAAGAAGGAAAGAAAAAGGATAACCTATCCCAGAGTAAGGGTGAAACCAGCGCTCAGAGCGCAAGAGTAGGTGTTCACGTCATCCGGGAGTTGGTAGGCATCCTTGCAGTTCGCATCTCCAGCGGCACAAGAAACCGACTTGCAGCTCGAGTCACTGGGCTGAACAGTGAAACCAGACTTGACAAAGTCGGAAGTCTCGTCGAGATCGATGGAGGACATGTCCCAGAACAGTTTCTCGCCATCCTGGGTGTATTCGAACTGAAGAACGCTATCCTGAGACTCGCTGGTCGAGATCTTGATGGAGATACCGCCACCGTTGGAGTTGGTGGTCCAGTCTTCGCTGTAGTCACCTCCAGTGCTGAGAGTCTTCATGCTGCCAGGGTCGGATGCGGTGGTCCACAGGTAGACGTCGGTACCCATGTTGTTGACGATCTGAAGACCGCCACTGCCAGAGTCGCGGGTCTCAACGGCGCCGGATTCTCCGGATCGAGCGGAGTGGGGGAGGGCAGCAGCGGTGGCAGCGAGAAGGCCGGTAAGGAAGACGTTGAAAGTCATGATGGAAGATTGTAAATTGAGGGAGTGAATGTGGTAAGACAAAGTAGTTCACTGGTTTACAGAGATACTAAAGTGACAGTAATTGAGGATCAACCTCGAATGAATGAATGACTTCAAGAAGAGAGTGACTTGAAGGATCAATGAATGTGTTTGAAGAAAGAAAGAAAAAGGAAGCCATATCTGCGGATGTCCATCTTTTTATTGCGCCTGGTGGAGTCGTCCGGATGAGGATGAAACTTTGTGAGAGGACCAAAAGGTGCCCAGTAGGGTGTGGATAAACTACAATTATAGATGCGGGTTCAGTCAATAAGGTTGGCTTCCGAGCGCAACCAGCCAATCAAACCATGCGGCTGAGGTTTCCACAAACGGTCTCGAACGCTTCGTCATCTTCCAAAGTTGAACACTTCGTCATCGTCTTGCGAGTGGACTTGGCGTTTTCTAGAATTTCGATTCTTGAACTTCAGATCAATCCAATCATTCAACGAGTTCGGTTCGCAAATAGAACACTTCGTTTCCAGTCCGAAACAAATCCGATAGGAAAAAAAATGGGTACCCTGACATCAGTTCTTCATGGCCCCCAGGATTATGTATCCATTCATCCGCAGCTGCCCGGCAATATAATAGAGACGCATTTTACGTCAGTTACCTGTGGCGATTTTTCACCTGGGCATTGTCCTTTTCGCCTAGAGAAATCTACAACCAAAGCAGCTGGTTATTAAAACGTTGATGATATGACTTCCGGATGTTAACTATCTACTACTGAAGAGCTCGAGTAACTTCTCCAAAAGATATGCTCTTTTATGTTCAACGCTCTGGTCTTTTGTCCAACATCGTATGTTCTATCCATTCAAGGGTCCAAATCGGTCCATATAATCCACCAACTCAGCCACCTTTGTTGCCACGATATTTTGTGGAGCTATCGTTTTGACAGTGGGCGCCAAAATGATTAGCCAGTGCTTGTTTCTCGTTAAGCCTCGTTCAATGATATTAAAAGTGCAAGGGGTTGCGGAGTACTTTGCCACCTGGGGCAAGTGGGTGTGTCGGACAATTGGGTCTAAGCTTCTCGCCTTTCCTACCTTTCCTTGGTTATCCCCCTCGTAAAATGGTGCCTATGGCGAAGTCCTACCAGACCAGGAACATTTGCTGGCTGTATTAAGGGGAACATCCGAAAGAAAATGTAAAATAAAATAAAAATGAATCTCTTCTCTTCGCATCCGTTCTTCAGAGCACTCGGTCACAGGAACCACACAAATAGAAGACACTACGTAATAACATCTGCGACATTTTTTTCAACTTCTTGCTAAGCCTCGTCTCAAATCCCCTCAACATTTGCCTGAAGGTCCTCTTGTGCAATCATCTGGCCTGTCTTGAAAGCCGTGGCAAATATCTTCTCAAATTCCTTATCGGAGAGAAGGCGCACTCCAACAAGGTCATTATCCAAAATCTTGAACTCGGCTTCGAATTTGCCACCCAAAAGCGCAGCTTTCAGCAGCGCAAGTGTTTTGAAGAGGTCCAGGCCACTCTGCTTGGTATTTTCGAGAATTGTCTCAAGCTCAGTCGCTGCGTCCACTGGATTCTCGATCCATTTGTCATCAGGCCGCGAGTACCTCTTTGCCAAATTCAAGACTTTGTTTTGAGTCAGGACAATGTCGTGGACGCTAACCAGGCGGTTTTTGGTCTCAGTAGCATTCTTCAAAGCACCAGCAACGGCTTTCCCAACACTCGACACACTAGTTGAGCTGAAAGTATGCACACCGTTGTCATAGACTGGGGCAGTTTGAGTCTGCGGATCGGTTAAAAACGGCATCGACATGACGAATTCCAAGAAGGGGCCAACAGCAAAGAGTGTGTACTCGATCTGTCCGCTCAGCGCCTTTTCTTTGAGGTACTTCTGGATGTCTATCCATAAAGCGTTTAGTGGAAGTGTCTCAGCTCCAGGTCTGGTGGTAAGCGCCCCAAAGTCGGAAGGGATGAAGCGTCTAACGCCAGCCTGGATGCTGGCATCGATGACCGTCTTCTGTACGCTAATACCAGATGTTCCGACAGTAGATACAACAGCATCCTGGCCCCGGAGAACAGCTACAAGACTGTTGATAGATGAATAATCGACTTGCACAGTCTTGGTGCTGGAAGGCGGTTCATCCATAGAGCGAGCTGCGCGACTCAACACTGTGACTTGAAAGCCAGTATTCACGAGCTGCTCCAAGATTGCAGATCCCAGCCATCCTTTCTGTTGACCGCGTATCAGTATAACAAACGAAGATATTTCGTAGCAGGAAACTAACCCCTAAGAGTGCGACATTCCGGATAGGCTCCATACTAGATGGACGTGATGCTTCAAGCGAATTTTATATGGGGTGACACAAGGAAGAGAAATATATTTCCAATGCGATAACAATATCGAAGACAGTCTCGCCATCTTTCTTAGCTAGAAATGTGACAGAATATATAGTCCTGTGTAGGATCATCGGCGGTGTCTATATTGGGCAACTCATTCATGAAATAGCAAATAATCAGACCCCACTGTACACTCTATTCCCATTCAGACAAGTCAATCGTAGTATAGTGCAAGGCTATCCCACTTCCATGGCTGTCTCGGAGATCAGCGGGAAGGCAACAGCAAGGTTCGCACCATTCCCATTTAGGTAAGTCAGTCGTGGATTAGCGTTATAAGCTTAGCCAATCAGGAGCCGTTTGTTCTTACTCCACCCTCGCCTGGACACTCAAGATCAACTCAAGACTCGCAATATATCTGACCGTCTCTCTAATGTCTCGAGCCGCATAAAAGATACACCGTCGGTCATTTTCGTATCTGTCAACTGACCAGTTTTTGGTGCCCAAGAGGCAGTGCTGGTACCGTCGCAACGTTCTTTACTGGATCATTTTTGGAACCTCATTCTGCCACCATCCATGGCGTCTGCCAGAGCTAGCCCGGCTTGTGGGAACTGTAGATCTAGGAGAATCAAGGTTTGCTCACCACTTCCAAAACACTCTCATCAGCTTTGTTCGCCACGCTAACCTCTCCATAGTGCAACCTCCTCCGACCAAGATGCAGCCAGTGCGCCCGAGCTGGTCTAGACTGTACTGGTTATAGGTCTCAGTCAGATCTGCTTTTTCGCGATCAGACCAAATCGACAGTTCGAAGGTTGCATGCTTCAAGTACTAGGCGGACCATGGTTAACAAGCATACCACGTGTTGGAGCCCAGTCGTAACCAAATCCACACTTAACGTCGAAGAACTTGCACAAAAAGTATTTTCTGACAACTTTGCGATTTTGGGTGGAGAATGCAAGAAGTGGATGGACTCCGGTGCGGAGCACCCATCTTCCGTCACTGTCAGCCTCACCTCTGTTGGCCTCGCTGCACTCGCTGTTGTCCACAAAGATCCCGATATGATGGATCTGGCGCGCAGAAAATACAACCTTGCTATAAAGATCCTCACTAAAGCAACCATTGGCCATCAGAGCGGTGGGATTGAACAATCTGTAGCTGGAAGTTTCATTTTGTCTATCTTCGAGGTTCTGTGTTCTGAAATCCTACTAATACAACTTTACCCATCGGACTGACGGATGGTTGGTGTTGCAGATGATAACATGTGATAGACACTCCTCTTCATATGCCTGGCAAAAGCATGTTCACGGCGCTGCTGCATTCTTGGGCTATTTGTGTTCTACAAACGGTCTACCAGTCTCACCGGTGAAAGAAATTATAGAGATATGTTACACCACAGTACGTTGGTATGCCATTAGAGCAAGGAATGTACTAACTACTCGTACTGTCAAGACACTGGCGTGTCTTATCAGTGGCAAGACGGTTCCGCACTTCTTACTGGAATTACCAGGTCGCTTTGGAGCGTCATCGAATACCTCACAAGCCGACGAGGATCCCTTGTTGTCAGCAATGAGACTCTTTGCTATTCTGAGTACCTTGGTGAATATTCGTGTGTTGGCCAACCAGAGCTTTTTCCCACCTGGCCAGCTAGTTGAAATCGCTATAAAAAGTGATCAAACCCTCCGAAACTGGGCAGCTTCATTGCCTGCGTCGTGGGCGTATCAGGAGCTTCCTAAAGGGCCACAATACATTTACCAGGACGTTTGGTATGCTCGAATGTGGAACTACTATCGCCTAGCCCGCATTCTAGCCAACCGGTTAATCATCGACAATTGCGACATCATGGTCCCCGCAATGCTCCCAGACGGTATTTTCAAATTACAACATGCCCGGTCATATGCTGCTATTCCGCTCCTGTCGCAGGAGATCTACAGCAGCTTCCCTTTCATGTTCAAATTGGAACAAGTGCCTGCTACCTCTCTACCACTATCGGCAGCCCTTTTCTTCACAACCACTCTATTGCAATCACTGCTGGGACTTACAGATAGAGATACTCTCATCCAAGACTGGTCATCTCCAGCATTTGAGATCCTAGGAGAAGAAAGTTTTACTTTTACGAAGGGTATCGTGATGCAGAATCTTCGCTAGGCGAACCCTTTTAAGCAACTTTTTCGAAAAAGATTTTGAATACCACGCCTGATCGGTGCTAGCAGCAAAGTAATAGAATGAAAGTGAACAATGATTGCAAATCTGATTGCAAATCCAGGTTTCGTGTGACAAAAGCGACATGCCATGCTGAGTTTGGGATATCCATGGATCTTATTGCGGCATCCGTAAAATACCCACAATGTGAGAGTTCTACAAGCCTGAGCCCCAGAGCGAATGCCCAAATAGGATTTAATAGGCCGGGAAACAAGAAAATGTGTCCCGTGTGGTAGGTCTGGCACTACCATAAGCGAGTGCTCTTCGGACGACTGCAATGACAGCAGTTAGTATTAGACCGGAGGCGAGGACTCGGCGAGATACCGAAGGATTCCCGTCTTTACTTGAGTGAATTCTGGCGGGTTATAATAACAGCATCCATGAATTGCCTAGCCGGGCCATTTTCTAAGATAAATGGAGACGGGTCCTTGAGAAAGGCCGGTATCAGCTGGATTTGCGGTACCCGGTAGTGGGTCAGCGAATGCATTATGTTATTGACCACTTAGTCGCTGATTATAGCAATTATAGCATATAACTAGCACTTGGTATTCCAAATTCGACTTCAAATATTGAAGTACTAAAGTGACCGCCTTCAGCGATCCGGGTAGAGTCCTGCGGCCTCAGCCTTGGAGGACCATACAACAAGTGGGTCCATAAACTACATACAGTTGGCATCCCGATCTACGTCGTAGTGATTGAGAGCTGATCGAAGAGGCGCAGATGATAGACTACGCATTGCTATCTGTGAGCACTATTCGGTCCACGGGTTATTAGCAGGATCGCGAGCGACATGCGGCTTGTATTGTCTATTTCATCAGTTATCTAAAGGGCGAAGAAAACAAATGTTAACGAAATTTTGTGGTTTAGCCACCCGGCCATGAAAAGACATATACCAGTCTTAGAACCAGCCGTGAGCATGAATTTTCGGTCTTTAATGTACAATGCTTCGACACCGTAGGGCGCGGTATTAAAAGCGAGGGGGAAAGTAGGAACAAAACGGGAGCCTCTGTGCTATGTCGTTTAGGAACAATGATATCAACCGAACGCCTGAGGAGAGAGAGTATCGATGCGAAGATGTTGTTATGAAGACAAAGGTAGAAGGGAGGATGTGTTGATGGTGATCGAAGGAAGATATGAACCGAGGAGGGAATTCAAGCGTGGGCCTTCTGCTCCGACGCAGGAGGGGAGGAAGCTAATAATGTCCATGGTTAGCAGACACATCCAATTGTATACTCGGAAGATCAAAAATTCAACATACCTCGAGCTTTGTGTTATCGGCCATCATGCGCTGGAAACCAATACCGACACCCTCGATGACAGCGAGGAAGACGGCACACATAATAGCGGAGTTTCGGGCGGCCTTATAACCACCACGGATAGCAAGGGAGCCACCAGTAAAGAAACCAGCAATGATAGCGTTATAGGGATCTTCCTTCTTGCGGATACCCTTAATTGAACAGTCATAAATACTGAAAAGACCTCCCCAACATCCGAAGTTACCGCCGAGAACGGGGGCGCGGGCTTTGATTGCTGTGAGGGCACCTATCCGGCGCTCACCGTACGGGCTGTTGCGGAATCCCTTAACACCATGCCAGACAGCACCTCCAATAGCACCCATAGCGAAGGCACCGCCAAAGTCGCTCAGGGCAACCCAGGGACAGGGATCGCGCGTGTGATCCATAATGTGCGAATAGGGTCGACAGGAGGATAATTGGGAAGAAAAGGTGGATCACTGGGAAGAGATTAGTCGTGAAAGGCGCGAGAGTGATAAAGGTCGAGGATGTATTAACGGCAATAAACCCAGCGGTGACACGAGATAAGGTGATGGCTCAAGAAATTCTAGATAGGGTACACGTGATCTTGAAAAGATGTCGCTGGAAGGTTTGCAATGTTTGCATATAATTGATGCCTAGGGTGTAAACTGTACCTTTTTGCCCTAGGTCATGTGACGGCCTTCTGCGATATGGTGGTTCGACTTGGCGCGTCTTTTCAAACATTCACCCGTCGTGGTAATGGAGAGCAAGGATCCCCTAATCCTGGCTATGGGCTGCGGAGCTAGGGGAGCGGAGTCCGTCGGTCCTGCTACCGATGATTGGACCTGAATCTATGGCGCATCTGGAGGATCCTAAGCGTTACTGCCGAATCCTTGTATGTGTGGGTGGCTTTGTGGAGTAGATTGCAATTTAGAACGAGTCCTTACATGTCGAGCCATATTCAGCAAACAATTTACACTCCAATTCTCGGAGTGGGCTTTATTCGGTGGGTTCGCGTTGCGGGCAGTTGACTCGGCCCCACATTATGTTACTTTATCTGGATGTCGCCGGGACCAGGGTACTTGCCGCGAGCCCTTTATTTGCTGATTTCTCGGATGGCACAATTAAGTGCATGATAGTGTGATATGAGTCATGATGAGTGGCCGGTGATGGCTGCTTTTAATTGGTCCAACATACCAAGAGATGGCATTGGAATCAATACTTCATCTTGACCACCCGCTTGTTGCAATGCCTCTGGCAAGCGGTTGTCGACAAACCCACTTCCGAAGGTGAAATCAGCATGTCAGGAAAATGCGGGTCTCTTCTCCCGGGACGCTCCGTCTGGAGTTAAAGGACGATGAAAAAGAGGTCCTTAGGCGACAAATCGACATTCCAGAGTCGCAGATGAGCCGCTTGGCTCTTTTGTATACATGCACAACACCCTATGAATTACTTCTTCTGGTTATCAGCTCAATTGCAGCCATCATTGGGGGTGCCCTTCAACCTGTGTCCTTTGTGAGCTGCTCTCCGCCGGTATTCTACCCCCCAAGCTGATATCCCTCATATAGCTCCTTTTGGGAGGCTTGGCTCAAGCATTCAAAGAGTTCTTCATTGGAACGTCTTCAGGATCGCACCTTTCATCCCTGGTCGCGAAATTCGCCCTTTACTATGTCTATATCGCCATCGGACAATTTGTTTCGGTCTACATCTCGACAGCCGGATTCATGGTTGGAGGAGAAAAGATCACCCAAAGACTTCGAGAGAAATACCTCGCCGCTATCCTTCGCCAAAACATCGCATTCTTCGATGTCCTAGGAGCTGGAGAGATCACAACCAGAATCACCTCGGACATGAATCTGATCCAAGATTCGTTGACCGGCAAGCTATCTCTGACTTTGTACTCCTGTTCCAACTTCGGGGCAGCGCTCATCATCAGTTTCGTGAAAAGTTGGCGTATGGCGCTTATTCTGATATCGGCCTATGTCGCAGAAACTGGATCAATGAGTTTCTTCTCTTCATTCATGGTCAAGTATACCCACAAGTCACTGGCGGCATATGCAGACGGATCGACAGCTGCGGAGGAAGCCATCAGTTCAATCAGGCACGTAACTGCGTTCGGGATTCAAGACAAATTGGCCGATCGGTACCAAAAGTTTCTCACCCAGGCCGAGAAATATGGTCTTAGAAGTCGCATTGCTCTTGCGGCCATGATGGCCGTCATGAATGGTGTCATCTTCTGGACCTATGGACTGACATTTTGGCAAGGATCTTGTTATCTGGTTGTTGGAGACGTGGAGCTGGGGGCGCTGATCACCATCCTCCTTGCTACCTTGACCGGAGCGTTCACATTCGGTAACATAGCACCCAACTTCCAAGCGTTTTCAACCGGTATAGCAGCCACAGGAAAGATTCTTGCAACAGTATCTAGGGAATCACCACTGGATCCATCCTCCACCGCAGGAAGAAGACTGGAAGCTGTGTCCGGGACGATTGAGCTCAAGAGCATTCGCTATGTTTACCCCTCGAGACCGGATGTCCTCACTTTAGATGATGTGAATCTTCGATTTCCAGCTGGCAAGACGACGGCCATTGTCGGTGCCTCTGGTTGTGGGAAAAGTACGTTAGCAGGCTTGATTGAAAGATTTTATGAACCACTAAACGGCGAAATTTGTGAGAGGTCTTTCCTGTGCGCGACGAACCGTGCTAATATTGACACAATAGTACTCGATGGCCACGATATCGCGTCTCTTAATTTGCAGTGGTATCGCCAACAAATAGCAATCGTGACACAGCAGCCCACACTCTTCGCCACAACTGTATTCCAAAATATCAGATTTGGTCTGGTCGGCACCGAGCACGAAAATTCCCCTCCTGATGTGATAGAAAGCCTTATCTTCAATGCCGCCAAGAAGGCGAACTGCTTTGATTTCATCTCCGACTTGCCGAAGGGCTTCCACACCAGTGTCGGAGAAAGGGGCTCCTTGCTTTCGGGGGGACAAAAGCAACGAGTCGCCATCGCACGGGCTATTATTAGCAATCCAAAAGTCTTGCTACTGGATGAGGCTACTTCGGCTCTCGATGCCCAGGCCGAGAGGCTGGTACAGGCGGCGCTCGATGTTGCTGCTAAAGGTCGGACAACGATCACAATCAGTCATCGGTATGCGTTTTTCGTTTAATATTGGCGACACACGCTGATCACTTTTCAGACTATCTACTATCAAGGCGGCAGAAAACATTGTTGTTATGTCTCACGGGGGTGTTGTTGAGCAAGGAACCCACAGCGACCTACTTGAGAAACGATCAGTGTATTACGAGTTGGTGGAGAAGCAGCGCATGTCCACGGAGAGAGATGATGGCCCCAGTGAAGAAAAGTCCACGTTCGATGTAGATGCGGAACTCCCCGGTTCGAAAGATGAGGGAAATGAGTCCAACAAGCACGCGTACCAAATTGACCAGGACCCAGTTTCTGAAGGCCAGGAGGGAGATTCAGACGGCAAGGCTGACGGCAGATACTCCTTATGGGAGTTGATCAAGTTCGTCGCCAACTTCAACAAACAAGAAACATTCACAATGCTTTGGGGCCTGTTCTTTTCGGTCATTACAGGCGCAGGAAACCCCACGTAAGACTCCTCATCATGCGGTGTGCGGAGTATTGATGCTGACTAGTATCCCACCAGGCAGGCTGTATTCTACGGCAAAGCTATCGCGGCATTATCCCTGCCTCCGAATATGTATGGACAGCTCCGCCATGATGTCAACTTCTGGAGCTTGATGTATCTGATGCTGGGAGGTACTGCATTTCTGGGGTGGGGAGCATCAGGTCTTTGTTTTGCCTACTGCTCCGAGCGCTTGATTCACCGTGCCAGAGATTCTTCCTTCCGCGCAATTCTCCATCAGGATATCTTCATGTTCGACAAACCTGTTTTCTCGGCCGGTTCGCTTACAGCGGCATTATCCACGGATGCTACCAACCTTGCTGGGATGAGTGGAGTCACACTGGGCTCTATATTCATTGTCTCGACGACATTGGTTGCTGGAGTGGCTTTGTCGATTGCTATAGGTTGGAAGCTGGGACTCGTCTGTACCGCAACTATTCCCATCGTTCTTACTTGTGGTCTCGTCCGACTGAAACTCCTTGGGGAAATTGCTCAACAGTCAAAGGCTGCATATGCCGCCTCAGCAACCTATGCTTGTGAGGCAAGCTCTGCTATCAAGACGGTTGCATCGCTAAATCTCGAGACCCATGTGCAAAAGGAGTACCACACCATACTGGAAACGCAACGAAAAAAGTCAGTCATTGTAACGCTAAAGTTATCCATGTTTTATGCGGCTTCCCAGTCGGCCAACTTTCTCTGCATCGCGCTAGCCTTTTGGTATGGAGGAAGTCTGGTCATCCACGAAGGCTATTCAATGGTGCAGTTCTTTATTGCTTACGCTGCGGTTATCGCCGGCGCATTCAGCGCCGGAGCGATTTTCTCCTTTGCGCCAGATATGAGCAAATCCCGTCAAGCAGCCCAAGATATCAAAACGCTGCTAAGTCGACCTGTCACCATTGACGCCCATCAAGAGACTGGTGAGCAGTTACCGAAAATGGATGGCAGCTTAGAGATACGAAATCTCTATTTCCGATACCCTAACCGACCGGAGAGAGTGGTTCTGAATGGCATCAGCTTAAGTGTACAAACGGGACAATATATAGGTCTTGTCGGGGCAAGTGGATGTGGGAAGAGCACCATCATTTCTTTATTGGAGCGGTTCTTCGATCCAGAAGCCGGAGAAATCTTGGTTGATGGAAAAGACATTTCAAAGTTGAATGTCAAGAGCTACAGGAGCCATCTTGCTCTAGTTAGTCAAGAGCCGACACTATACCACGGAACAATTAGGGAGAATATCATCATCGGGACCGACGACGATAATCTTTCCGAGGAGAGAGTCATCCAAGCATGCAAGGACGCCAACATCTACGACTTCATCGTCTCCCTACCGTAAGCCACCTCTTCCCTTACAGCCTTTTCTTGTCTGTTGGATTCGAACGAAGGCATACTAACGTTCCGCTTAGTGATGGTTTCTCGACGGTTATAGGCGCGAGAGGCAGCATGCTCTCTGGCGGGCAGCAACAGCGGATAGCTATAGCGCGAGCGCTTCTCCGTGATCCACGCATACTCCTCCTGGACGAGGCCACTTCCGCGCTCGACTCGGAGTCGGAAAAGGTCGTCCAGGATGCACTGAATGCCGCAGCTCAAGGCCGAACGACAGTCGCTGTTGCGCATCGCATAAGTACGGTACAGAAGGCCGATTGTATTTATGGTGAGAACAGGTCTCAATTCTATTTGATAACTGGACTAACCGGTCCAAGTGCTGCACGAAGGCAATGTTGTGGAACAGGGGACGCACCAGGAGTTAATGGGGCTGGGGGGAATATACTTCGAATTGGTCAAGCTACAGAGCTTGGAGAACATTTGAGACCAGAAAACGTAGACTACGATTTAATATATAAGAATATTCGTACACGTGCAGAGGAAGTCGGAAATAAGACAATTCCAAAACGAAACTGCTATCGAGCATAGCCAGATATCGTGAAATATCTACACCGTCGCAGCTGCAGTCAACGGATTTCACCGTCCATCATAATTCTTCCGTCCAGTCAACACAGAACTATGGCTTTGATCCACGTGCCGTACTAATTGAATACACTCAGAGTGGACCTTGAAAATGGTCTATGAATGCCGACCTTTGCAAAACCACCAAATGGTAGTAGTCGCATCAGCTAAACAAGACCATACTATCTATGCTGTACTAATAATACCAATTTGCGAACGGTGGGCCCCTCCCCGATTATATTATCCAGCTGTCCTCCTCAGAGTCATCCTCCCAATCATCCCCCGATTCACCTTCAAGGTCCAGAATATCATCTTGTTGAAAATACCGGTAAACCCGGGTGGTCTGGTTCGTGTCGGTGATTAACAACTTCATCCTTGGCTTCGACGAAGTCTGATTTGCCCGTATGACCCAGGTTTGCAGACAATGGACCAACCTCTCCAGATCACCCACCGCTTCGTCCGTCTCATACGATGAGATATTGTCAATAATGCAGATAATCGTGATTCCCCTCTTAACCTGGGCGATGAGCATCTCGAAGAGCCTGCACAGTTTCTTCAATGAAAACTCCTCGATCCGTGATAATGCATGTTTCGTGATTTGCGATAGATCAAATTGGACTCGATGGGTGTCGTAGGAGAGAAGCTGACCGATTAAGCTGGCGATTAACCCCGTGGCACCAGCCCGGCGACCGATTTCCGCGCGACTGGCCGTGTGGAGCGAGCAAAAGTGAGTGAGAATCAGTACTTTGGGATCGGGAGCGGACTCGTAAGCGATCCTTGCGCAGAGGTGTGTCAAAGCCGACGTGCCATCTTCAGAGTCGAAGTGACCTTGAACGAGTAGGGAGGCGTTTTTCCCCTCGGTCTTGTTGATCCAGTTTTGAAACTGGGTGGATCTCGTAATGAAGGGAAGTTTTTGGGATTCGCGCTTGTCGAACCTGCTTGGGTGAACGTTTGTGCCCCGGTCGCTGGCAACCTTGGTTTCGTCGAATGCGAGGAGGTGCAAAAGGCCTTCGGTGGTGATCAGGGGCTCCTCGGGCTTGGGGAAAGATTGATGTCGGCGATGAGTCCGTTGGGGAACATTTAAATGATCATTAGATTGAGAATTGACACATAGGGTGAGCAAATCTCTTAGATCTGGTAGGTCGGTTATGGATGGACTCCGCGAAGGCTGGAGCCCTGGGGAAGAGTTTGCACTGATGGAGTTTTGAAGTTGGACGCCGGCGAGAGACAATCGAGGGGACGCTAGTTTTCATTTTCCACGTTCAGATTTCATAAAACTTGTAAAGAAGTTTGACAGTTGCATAATACTGACCATCCATACTGTCGGACAGAAGTTCGCCTTTGCTATCGAGAGATGGGTGTCCAGAATAGAGCACGTATAGATTGACATAAATGTCCGTGCGACTACCTTCTATGTGAGAACTCTGCTTGATGCCTTGAATATCTTCGCTAATATTCTGTATAGTTTGATGGTTCGTGAGCTCTGCCTCTCGAGAAAGAGAGGTGGCGCGCTCCCTGAGGTCGGAAATCGTCTGTCGTAGAGAGTCTTTCGAATTCAGCCCCTTGAAGACCGTCGAAATAAAATGCTCTATGCAAAGATTGAAAAAAAAAGAAAATTAGAGACGCGACCTTCCTAGAGAAGAGCAAATATGTGTACTTACTAGACTTTGATTCGAGACAGTAATAAACAATTTCCCGCAGCACAATAAGAACGTGGTTACATAGGTCAGCCATCTTTTCCAGCATATTAATACTCAACCTAGGAACTCTGTACGCATCCAGGTAGAACCGGGCTTCGTACAATATCTCGGGTATGTCCGACAGTGCCACAAAAACTAAGCTATCCAGCTTGTGAGTTTCATCAAGGGCCTAAATGGCGTCAGTCGGAGCTTGGAAGTTGAGAATCAATTCAGTTTGGAATGTTCCTGTCGCCATACCGATAACAATAGCTTGAGTCCTCCTGTACAATCCTCGGGCGCTTAGCATCGATCGTGTCGAATATGATAGGTGCATACGTACCGCATATAGTAGACCCATAATCCCCAGCAGGAAGCAGGTCTAACCACCCCTTCAGCGACTCCGTATATCTCACGAATTTGGAAAGCGCTTTGCCAATCGGTCCACCTCCATGACGGGTCTTGTAGTAGTTCTGGGCATTTTGCAGCTCCTTCATCACATCCGACCAGTGTACTTTCTGGCCTGATGGCATAGGCTGGCTGACTTGGAATTGGCCAGGTTTGCACAATTTCAGGCGGAAAGCCTCTAGTGCCTCATTTAAGGCCTGAACATTGTTGGTCGTACTTTTGAAAGACTCCTCACTAACAACAGAATCCTCGATAATAAGTGATAGGTTCCGGGATTTTCGGCATATGATGAGCGGAAGGTGAATACACACACATTCGTTGCTTACACTCTAGCTCATCCTGAGCTGCGTCCTTCTCGGGAAGGAAGGAGTTGATGCGATGAACAAATTTGATTTTTTTCTTCGTCTTCGGCAGTGGTTTGGTGATTCTCAATGAAGCTCGCGGGGATATTTGTTGAATGACGAACTGGGAACTTGGTTACGGGTTGTTTTGCCATCCTGTTCGTGGCCTATGTTGCCTGAAGAAAACGCAAAGATGATCTTACTACTTAGCTGATGGAGTGACCAAACCCTCCTATGACCCTGCCAGCTCAAGAATCAGGTCAACTCCGACCACTAAGCGGAAGAATGGTGAGGGGTAGGCAGGTTGCCTTCAGGCTGTTGGGCGCTCCAACGCTTGAGGGATAACATCAGATCAATCATTGGCCCGAAGCCCCAAGTACTCCCTGTCAAGATCATTTCCACGTCCTTTGCTGACACTCAAACTAAATATAGCGCGGCTTGGGGGCGAGCGCATTCGATCGCAGTTCATCGCACCACGCTAGAGGGGAGAAAGCTGACAAGTATTTGCTGATGGCGAGCAAGGGCCAGGAGGGATGGCAAAGGAACAATTAGGAAGGATTTGTGTCTAGTGGAGACACGTGTATATGCCGATGGGGCGCTACTACCAAAATAGAACTTCCCCGTCCAGGTGGTTTCCTCTGGTCCGGCTAATCCCTATATTGTACTAGTTGCAGCACTAGGCGCTGGGAGATAGGCAAACAGTTCGAGCCCAAAATATTACTTGTCGAAAAGGATGTCCGAGCATAAAAAGCAAAAGTCTTTCTGGCGGGGTGAGATTTTCAGCTGCCTTAAAGCAAGGCTGACGCGCTGACACCTGTTACAGTACAGCGCGTGTATATGTGAGGTAAACTGACCAGAGTATCACAGGCGCAACTTAGTGACCAACTCAGTGATCTCGGAATTTCCTCGTCTTTCGAAGGCTCAAGAAGCATTGCAGGAGCTTTCGCATCATGGCAACAGCGATCGTCGACAGTGTAAATCCTCACTCCTTTCTGTCTTCCGAACCGAGTGTCTTCACACCCGCCGTGGACAGCAACACAGTCTCGTCTCAGACTGAAACAAGCACCCCGTCTTCCTCTTTATCCTCTGATTCGGCGGAGAACGGTCGGCCTAGCAAGACAGAGAATGAACCTCAAAATGCCCAACTCAATGAGAGGAATGAAGCAGAACCTCGACTCGAGGATGCGAAAGATGCTCCATGGTTGGTTGAACACTGGAACAGAGTCACCACGCTCGTTGAGCAACGTCCTTTACAAGAGCGGATTCAAGACGTCCCAGCGCGACTTTTTCACGAGGCAATGCTCCATCGACTCTTTCACGACCGTCTTGAGGCACTCGAGGCTGCAATTCTTGGACCGCAGAAACTGGACCCTACCAATTATAACAAAAGCAAGGTGCCTGATAGCGAGGCTACCACCAAATGGCTCAGCTGGCAAGAGTACTCCGTTGCATGCGACGTACCTGATTCGAAAGGCGAGTGGAAGCACGTCCCGGAAATCGACAACAGCCCACAGAGCATCATTGAGACTCTAATCGAAGAACCTCTATCGTTCAGAGGGGCGCGATCGGTAACGACAAAACAGTCCCCCGGGGTTGGCGCTGGGAACAAAGTGATCATTGATGGCAAAGAGGCCAGCCTTCCTATGTTTCAGATTCGGCTTCGCTCGCCAATTCTTTTGAAGGTTTTGAATGAAGTTACAGACCAGCTCCCGTCGCGCGGTCCCCACGAGCATAAAGTCACCTTCATGAGGCCCTTTAAGCTGTTGACTCTGTTCTGGAAGGAGCTCTTGGAACATCAAAAGAAACTCGAACAGATCCATCGTGACAGCACAGCTGAAAGTCAAGTCCCTTCAACGGCACTTGGCCCATTAAAAGAAACGGAGAGTCCAAAGGCCCTTGAACATCTACGGTTATTGAATGAATTTATGGCAAATCATTTAGGTCGTGTCTTCAAGTTAAGGGAGGATTTTGAGAAGGGCACGGCTCGCAAAGTAGCATTCTGTGATCTTTGGCATCTGTTTCGACCAGGCACCACCGTCCGCACTCCCGCTACAAAACAGATCCAACTGTGAGCCTTCCGACTAAATCGGAATCATATGATGGATGGTGGATTGCTAACGCGAATTTTAGATACCGGGTGATTCGGGTAACGGGAGGGAGACCGCTTTACTCCATCGTGGCTGACCCCCCGGCAAACTATGCTGGGGTCAAATTGAAGGACCAAGGATACTCCCCGGGAAGTTTCATAATGGAGTGCTTCTACATCGACTTTGATGGGACCCAATATGGCCCAGTAAACCGTACATTCCAGATCCGGAAGTATGAAGGTGAGCGAGATATGACTGCTCTCCCGGTATATCCATTGCAATGCGATCCGGACCATGAAAGCATTCGTGAAGCGATGGTCACCCGAGGTGAAAACTTCGCAGTTTTATCGAACCCACAAAAGACAGCACATAAGCAATACCGTGGGTTAACCCTGGATAAGCATCCGGAACAAGTGGAATCCCAGGTAATCATTGATTTCCAACTGGCGTTTCTAGAGATGTCAGACAACAAACCACAGATTGGACTGGATAGTCTAGTCGACCATGACGCCCGGGAGACGAATTTGGGTTATTTCCATTGTATTCCATGTGGCTCAGAAGGCTGCTGTGGGAACGACTGGATTGCCCCAGACTACGGCATCGATGAGAAAGAAGAACAGGAATTCAAAGTCCTGAATGGGAGCTTAATTGACTCCACGGGATATGTGGAAGACTTGACCCGAGACCAGAAGGCCCTACTTCCCTTTAAGGTCTATGGGTTTGTTCTCCGTTCTCGCAAATGGGCAACGTTCGATATCGAGAGCATTAGCGATGTTCAGTATACCGATGGGTGGCAAAACTTGGTTATCAATGACAGTATTAAAGAAACAGTCTTGGCTATGGTTGAAAATCATGAGAGTATCCCAAGCAAGTCTGAAGGGCGAGGGGGGTTCTCTGCCATCTGTCGACCTTATTCAGGGCAAAGGTAAGGGTCTGATTATTTTGCTGCACGGCGAACCGGGAGTTGGCAAGACTAGTACAGCTGAATGCGTTGCCGATCATACCAAACGGCCTCTTTTCCCAGTCACATGTGGTGACATAGGAGACAACGCTGAATTTGTGGAGAAGAACTTGGAGCGGAACTTCCAGCTTGCTCATAAATGGGGATGCGTTCTCCTTCTTGACGAAGCCGAGTTTGTTGCATCCTTCCTCAAGTTCTTCATCAAGGCCTTGCTAATTTCACAATAGTGTTTTTCTTAAGCGACGCAATGATACCGACCTCCCTCGCAATGCTATTGTTTCAGGTAGGTCCGTCCCTCCGTTTGTTGATTATATAGATGATATTAATTGCAAATTCCATTACGAAGTTTTCCTTCGAACCTTGGAATACTACAGTGTAAGTTTAACACATCCAGCAATGATACTTTATGAGTCTCTCCTAACCCAGATAGGGGATCCTATTCCTGACCACAAATCGCGTCGGCCAAATCGACCGGGCATTCAAGTCCCGAATCCATGTCAGTTTGTATTATCCGAAACTGGACAAGAAAACATCCATCCAGATATGGAAGAACAACATCAGGCGGATCAGGGAGGAGTTCGAGGCGCAGAATCCGGACTTCGATATCCGGGAGAAAGAAATCATCCGGTTCGCAAAAGAACATTTCAAGGAGATCAAAGATAAGAACCTGCTCAACTGGAATGGAAGGTACTGTACAACTTGCCATCATTCATTTTACACACTCAACCAAAAACTTTATGCTGATCAAAGCCCTTTATTTGTAGACAAATTCGCAACGCATTCCAGACAGCCGTTGCTCTGGCTGCCTTCGACGCACGGAAAAACAAACGACCAAGTTATATCATCCTCGGTAAGGAACAATTCACCCGAGTCGCCGCCGCCGCCGAGGAATTCGACAGATACCTCCTCTCCCTCAGCCAGGGAAAGAATGATTCACAACTTGCCGAAGAGCATCGCTGGCGCGCCGATAACTTCCAGAGCCAACCCATGGTGGTGCCCATGGTACCCAACACGGATCCGGGTCGCTCAGTATATGCGTTTGGGCAGCCGAGCCGTCCTTCCAAAGGCCGAGGGCCTGAGAGAGGGCTGTTCAAGGAAACGCAGCCTTCAGACACTGATTCGGACTCGAGTACATCATCGGATAACGAAGAGTCCAGTGAGCCAGACCTTCGACATGCTGAAAGCGATGAGAGCTCCGAGCCTGAATCGGACTTGATTTCATCAGAGGAGGATAGGAAGAAAAAGCGTAAAGGAAAGTCTACTTCGAAGACAAAGGATGGGAAGAAAAGATCGAGTCGTAAGAGGTCAAAGTGAGAGCCTAATTGCGGGTTGTCGTTTAAATATCTACAGATAACATGGTCACAGACAGGGTAGTATCCCTTTTTTGAGGAATTCTCCAACATGATCTTAAAAGTAGACCATATCAAGCTGGCATTTTTTGACCTTAAACTTGGTCTTATGTTTTCCCGGTAAAAAGACGGGATGATACCTCATTTGTTGACCCTAGGTCTTCCGTACAAAGCACACTTTCTACTTGCCCGCGCATTCTGGTATGGTTGCTGTTACTTTGGATACCTCGTTGTCTTAGGCTGAGCTGGGTAGATAGCTGATTGGGAGCTCGCACCTCTCTTCTTAATACAACTCTCTCCCCTCTGATCTTTGGCGCCTACAAACAGTAATCCCTAACAGTTGCTTCATCCAAACCAGGTGCAGAAGACTAGCACGGCGTTCCCAATTAGACAAACCATACCGGAGTACTCCGAATACCAAGAGACTAGACGGCCCGAAGGGTTCATACTAGTCCGCTCCCGGGCTTGTCGTGAGAATAATCCGAGATTGAGAATCTGACATGCATGAACATGGATGGCCTCAGCGCTCGTGGTCCATACTCCCTCTTAGTCTTACACAAGGATTCATTTCATGTCCCTACCAATGATCGGTCATCCTGAGGTCCCGATTTCAAAGCATCCATGGGGGAGCATAAAGCATTATTAATCCCATATAGGGAAACTCTCAACACCTTCCATAGCTGGCTATTTAAAGGCGGCTGACACGAACCTAGCTCCTCTTTCTCTTTCTATTCCATTCATCAAGCCTATTGATCCAATCGCAACGCTACGCTACCAGATACGACTCCCACCGGAATCTTTTGTATCATCCATCCTCAGCCATGACTATTTCCGACAACACTGTCGTCTTTGTTACCGGCGCTAGTCGAGGCAAGTCATGCCTACACTTGTATTGGGATCGCGCTGACGGAGGATAGGAATCGGACGGACGTTAGTGGAAACCCTCCTACTCCGGCCTAAGCACACCATCATTGCCAGTGTCCGCGACACAGCTGCAGACTACGTCAAGGAGCTAGAGGCCTTGCCCAAGGCTGATGGCTCGCGTCTACAGCTGGTAAAGATTGAAAGCAGCAACTCGGCCGATCCTGCGGCGGCTATCAAGGTTCTCACGGACGTCGACCACATCGATGTGGTAGTGGCTAATGCCGGCGGAGCCGGCGAGAAGGGCTTCATCCCCTTAGACGTGGTGAGCTCCGAGACCGTGACCGACGTGTTTACCGTGAATGCGCTCGGGCCTCTGGCTCTGTACCAGGCCATCAAGCCTTTGCTGGAGAAGTCCCAGGCCCCCAAGTGGGTATCGGTCAGCAGTGCTGCCGGTTCGATTGGCTGGCTTGAGCTTCACAAGACTCACATCGTTCCGGCGTACGGAATCGCCAAGGCGGGTTTGAACTGGCTCACCACGTAAGATGCTGCTAGCTTTAGCCTACCCTGGCTGGGAAAGAATCGGCTAACTCCGGCGGACGTGCAGTGCCATCCACAGCGCCAACAAGGGCTTCATTGCCTTTGCCGTGCATCCCGGGTAAGCCACCAGAGACACCAGCCGGATAGGAGATTTTGGACGGCAGCTGACCGTCTAACAGCCTCGTGCAAACGGAGAGCGGCAACCAGGGTGCCCGCGCGATGGGCCTTCCCCAGGCCCCCAACTCCCAGCGCCAGAGTATCGATGCCATTCTAGGCCTAGTAAGTGATGCCCTTTCCTGTCTTGAAGGATGAAGGATGCAGACTGACTCGTGCAGATTGATAATGCGTCTCGGGAGACGACCTCGGGCAAGTTCTTCAACGTGATTGATGGCACAGAGATCCCGTGGTAGAGGCCGCGACAGCCTGGCTCCTATCTGAAACGCTCAGTGGCATCATTGATAAGCCGCAGGATTGATAGCACATGTACCCTTCCTCGCAGTGCCAATCTCCGTCCTCCATAGTTTGTCTAATCTGCTCACCTATCTACGAATGCATATTATAGCAATTTGAATATCTATTGTTGAACAGTACAAGCCTCAATTGGCCTATAGCATTGTTCAAGAGCGGATATTGCAATTCGCCATAAGTTAATCTCTCATTTCACTTTCGCAGCGGTATCACGCTGTGTCTACGTGGAGCCGAACGTTTGACTACATAATGAATTAGCCCTTGACAGCATTTGACGGGGTGAGATATGATCTTATTTGCCATGGAGACATTTATTTATCTCTGCGAGTTAATACGATAATGGATTAGTTTTTATTGTGATTCAGATGAAGGTTGGTTGAGGCTGATCCAATTGAAACACGAGACTAAATATATATATGAGGTCCGAGTTAATTCACAATCCAACTAGGTTCTTGTAGGCTTTGGAATTATATTTTCTCTTTGGCCTTCACCTCTAACCGGCCTGGCTTTTTATAGCATATTGGATCTGTTCAATCTATATCAGATAGTGCTCACACAGCCCTAATGCAGACTTGGAATGCGGACATGTTCAGGTCATCAGTTACGGAGTACGCAGTCGAGTGTCCCCTCATGCCGATCGGACCCTTTTAGAGTTTTTTTATGCTCAAACTCAATTCTTTGGTTCAAACGGGCTGTGTTTACATGAACATGTTCGCTGATCAAATCCGAAATTTCTCACTACTAGTAATGCAGGATTGAAATGGATACCCTATCATCAAATCAAGGTTCCCTATGCCCTGTCATCCTCATTAGTAACCTTAACAGCTTCGGGAATTACCCAAATTTCTCAAGTACAGTAGTAACATGCTATTGTATTGAATGCAAGCCAGGTGGTTTTTTGTTCCTTCTCAGTTGAGGCCTCCACATGAATCATTCAGCCCAGACTTCTCACACATGGGCAATGGGTGGGGGGTTTGAATCATACAACACGCAAATTCCGCGCAATGTATGATACTTGCAGAGAATACATATCGAATTTCTAAATCGAAATCCACCCAATGGCCATTCTCAACGTATATTCCTCCAAACTTGGTTTATGTTACCAAGATCTGCAGACCTCCCATCCAATCAGCTCGCATGGCTTAGTGGTAAAGCGCATGACTAGTAATCATGAGATCCTCGGTTCGACTCCGAGTGTGAGCATTTTTTGCCTTTATTTATATATTTTTGACATATTGTTGGCTGGCTTCTGAGCATTTATTTTATTTCCACTTGTTCAATAGATACTACAAGACAAAATAGTGCGCATGTTAGTGGTAAAAAAGCATGACTTCTAAGGTTGGGACCTGGGGACCCTCGGTACAGGGCCTTTCTCGACTACATGCAGGATATCGAGATAACTAAGTCTTCATTAGATTCTATGACTTATTTCTTATACCCCGATTCTCATTTAACTGTCCAGTGTATAGCAATATTTCTTTGTCTTCCCAATACCGCCCTGGCTCTGGGGTGATAAGCCCCCGCACTGTCAAGAAACTCACAAGGTCACGCTCCCCTGTCGAGCCTGCCACTTCTGCAGAATTCGCGCTCCCCACCGGAGATTTATCACGCTAGTTCTGCACCGGGAAAGGTATTTGAGCGGATAAGTGGCAGGAAATGCTTGCAAGGATCTTCTTGCGGGGGATCTCCCGAGGCAACAGTATTTTGTTGCCCGAACAAACGTACTTCAAACAGTCGCAGGAACGCACATCTTCCCTAGGGGTCACCCGGCTCAGCTCACAAATCGGCAACAAACCTGCGTTCTGTTCAATACCACGCAGTCTAAAGTGGGTGTACCCTGAAAACAACATATGTCGGATCAGGCTTGTTGATGTGTATAGAACTACATCATATGATTAGATTAATTATCACCCGAGTCTAAGCTCTTTTGAGCCACGGCCAAGTATCCTCGGCATAAATGCTTAATTGGAATAAGTACCCTAGGTACCCCGCAGGGTCCCGCATCTTCAGGGCGCCAAATCCCCGGCAAGTAAACTTCAGACTGCTTGGACCGCCACAATCCTACGCTGGTTAGGCTTGTCTGCTCGCAGTCCAATCATGAGCCATCTGTTCAATTGGATTTTGCCGGTTGTTGGGCCCTGAAGAAAACAAAAGGGAGAAATCCCGGTGGCACAAGCTTAATGCTACTATTATGTGGGGTGCATTCAAGACATCTCGTCAATCGGAACTCTCTCTATAGTCTTCCCCTTTGAGACATACAGAAGGCTTTCCGCTAACATCAGGAGCGGAACGAAGCCTTCCGTCCCATTAAGACACAAGCCAGAGATTCCGTCAAACTACTTCTTAGTAGCCCTATGAGTGGTGCCGCTTAAATCTGCCGTATTAATCGGGAGTTTGAAAGGTACCATTCATGTCCTTGCTAAGTTTATTGGAGGAGAATTACAGCCCTACCACTCCTCCTCTAGAAAGGTTTCTTGGCGGATGAACTGGATAATATAAATATGAAGGACACTGCACGGCATAAGGCCCTACTTTTTTCTCTTCCGAGCTTATTAAACCATCTCATTCTGGCCCAAACGCGATAAGGCCTGCCTGACCTACGGTCCAATAGATCAAACATGTTCTCACGTCGAAGCTTTGAACGCTTCTGTGTACTGGTTCTAGGCCTCGCTGCCACTAGCACTCTTGTTGAAGCAGGGCCCTGCGATATCTACGCCTCCGGCAACACTCCCTGCATCGCCGCGCACAGCACCACTCGCGCCCTGTACAACGCCTACACCGGCGCACTCTACCAGGTCAAACGTGGCTCCGACGGCACCACGACCGATATCTCGCCGCTTTCCGCTGGTGGGGTTGCAAATGCCGCTGCCCAGGACAAATTCTGTTCAAACACCACCTGCTTGATCACAATCATTTATGACCAGTCTGGCCGCGGTAATCATCTTAAACAGGCACCACCCGGCGGATTCAAAGGCCCTGAAGCTAATGGCTACGACAACCTGGCCAGCGCGATAGGCGCACCAGTCACGCTAAACGGCAACAAGGCCTACGGCGTGTTCATGTCGCCCGGCACGGGCTACAGCAACAACGCCGCCAGCGGCACGGCTACAGGGGACGAAGCGGAGGGCATGTACGCAGTGCTTGATGGAACCCACTACAATGGCGCCTGCTGCTTCGACTACGGCAACGCCGAGATCAGCAGTACCGATACGGGTAACGGCCACATGGAAGCCATCTACTATGGTGACAACACCGCCTGGGGCTCCGGTGCTGGAAGCGGCCCATGGATCATGGCTGACCTCGAGAACGGCCTGTTCTCTGGCTCAAGCCCAGCCAACAACGCCGGCGATCCGTCGATATCCCACCGTTTTGTCAATGCGGTTGTCAAGGGAGGACCAAACAAGTGGGCCATCCGCGGCGGCAATGCGGCCTCCGGTCCCCTGTCAACATACTACAGCGGTGCTCGTCCAAGTGTGTCTGGATACAACCCGATGAGCAAAGAGGGTGCCATCATCCTTGGCATTGGCGGCGACAACAGCAACGGCGCCCAGGGCACGTTCTACGAGGGCGTCATGACCTCTGGCTACCCTACCGATGCCACCGAGAACTCGGTGCAGGCTAACATCGTAGCGGCTAAATACGCTACCGCGCCACTGACTAGTGGGACCGCGCTCACCGTCGGTTCCTCGATCTCGCTGCGGGCTACCACGTCCGGTTACACGACGCGCTACATCGCACACACTGGCGCGACTATCAACACTCAGGTTGTCTCGTCGTCTAGTACTACCGCCCTTAAGAAACAGGCTAGTTGGACGGTTCGCGCTGGTCTTGCCAATAGCGATTGCTTCTCGTTTGAGTCCGTCGATACCCCGGGGAGCTTCATCCGGCACGCTGATTTCGCGCTCGTGCTTGCCGCCAACGACGGCACGAAGTTGGTTCACGAGGACGCCACCTTCTGCCCACAGACAGGCCTTAATGGTGAGAGCAGCTCGATTCGGTCCTGGAGTTATCCCACCCGCTACTTCCGCCACTACGAGAACGTGCTATACATTGCCAGCAACGGCGGTGTCCACACGTTCGACTCTGCTACTTCTTTCAATAGCGATGTGAGCTGGGTGATAAGCAAGGGCTTTGCTTGAGGCGTCTTGCATTTCATAGGCGGGTAGAGAAGTGCTGGTAGTGAGATTTATATCCAGTATTGTTAGTATCGCAAAATCCTGTGTATGTAGCGAGTTCACTCATCGCAATATATCTCTCTCTCTTTTGTGGCCGCCTGGGTAAAGCAATATACGATGATTAAGATGCGCATCCACTAAAAGAACTCCTCATGATCCTGAAAAGGCCAGCCTCGCTTGATTTTCTCAAGCTCATCTGCACTGCCACCATCGGAGAATTCTGCTTTGAGGGACTGATTTCGTTTGGTGGCATAGTCGTACTGCTCGGTCCGGACCCAGCCCTCCTCTGAAAGCCCCCCCTAGTTCATCACGCCAGTGGTCAACAAGCGTGTTTAAATTGTCCCACATTGGCTCGTTTTCAATTTGGTCACCAATTTCCTGCCCTGAAAATTCAATAGGACATTCAGGACTCTCATCCTTCCACGGGATGTGGGACCATATAGCACGTATGCGCATCAAAGCTCCTCGTAAGGTCATGAGATTGCCCGACCACTGGCGGCCTGCACAATCCACTAGATGCTGACGTGCTAGAATCAAAGGATCTTGTAGAGCTTTGAGATGCATTTTATTTAGTCCCCCGTTGAAGACGCGGTACAGATAAAAAAGACTTTCCCGCCGGATGAGCTCGTCGATTTGAGCCTTGTCGTTGGGACTCATTGTGTTATAACCGTCTGGATATTTTGGGCGGCGCTAGGCCTGTTGGGGGCTCGGGGAAGGGTTCTCAAATAGTCTCGGATAGCCAGCAGCAAGAAGCAATGGGGTGACAACTGTATGTTGCCAATCGATAATACAAGTGACATCGAAAGTGTCTGGACACACAAAAACATTGCTGGGAGTAAGGTCTGTTACAGTTAGCTTTTAACAGTCTCAAGGATAAAAGCTCGTATTCACACCAGGATGGCGAATGGTAGGTCGATTCAAAATATCTCCGGGATCTTTCGGAAGAAGATAAGGAGCGATTGCTAGGTACTTCTTGAGAAGTTCCAAATAATTTCGGTGGGAGTTGACACCTGGAAAAACGGTGTTATATGGAAAGTCGCACTCAAGCGGCTTACCAAATTTCTCGGTCCATTCGATTTCTTTGTTAGCGATTGCAAGAAGATATTGCCTCGGGTCACTCCCTATACGAATAATCAGCTTGGCATTGTATAGCACTTTGCTTCGCAAAGAAAGCATACATGGCCCCCGATCTAAGTCGAGTTTCGTACGTTCTCCATACCAAAACATGTAATCGGCAATGGGACCGATGCAGTAGGTTTCGGAATCTCGGTCCTCGTCCGGTGTGACTGGCGAATATAGTTGGCCTTGCGAGTGGGGAGGTAGGTCTTTTTTGAAATAGAGACTTCCAACAGAGGCAAAAGGTATGTTCATAAGTCTTTTTTCAATGTCAACAATCCCTGTTACCAACGCCTTTTTCTGGTGTTTTGTCGTGTCAAACTAGCGAGTATCCGCACCAACCCCTGGTGCATGCTCCATGATGATGTACTCCACACCGACTGGGTTTTCGGTCGTGGAAGACCAGCCATAGACTTTAGGTACCGTAAACCCCTTCGAGCGAAGAAATGTAAGGGTTGCGACTTCACTAGCGGTTGCGTATGTTTTCGGGACGGATATCCAGTATGAGATTTTGACGATGGCCCTAAAGTCATCTTCCATAGTGACAAGAAGCACGCGATTGAAGCCACCTTCACTGTATTTGACAATGCTCTTTACATTTCCATGGCCGACATGCTTCGCGATGACTTTTTGAAGCGCAGAAATGTTAAATTGCATATGGCGCTCACGCATGCGTATTTTTTTATTGTAAAGAAATCGTCCAGAGGAGTATGAAAAAAGGTGGTCGTCGGGTGTTATGTCTTGGTTCAAGAATCAGCTCCGTATCAAGGGGATAGTGTTCGGGACTGACCCGTCGGGATTCGGGAGGAGTTAGTGACCGTCGTCGATATTAAGTTGAAAGGAAGCTTTCGAGCTCCCAGCGCTGTAAATGAACGAAAGCGAGAGTGAGTGCACAAAATCCGTATAGACATTGAAGAGGAAATGTTGTCTGTGCCAGATCAACGGAGAATTGAATAGGCTGGAGCCAACAGGCTATTCGGGCGGTATGGGGCTCACGGGATCCACCTGGGCTAAAAGTGGAGACCGGCCCCTCCCGAGGTCCCAACCTTGGAAGGTCCTTGAGTGCCCTATGGAATTGGAGCCTGAGTATGATAGGGCACTATGCTCCGTACCAATCGAAGATTTGATATTTTGAACGAGTCCCCGGGAGAAACACCAGCAATATATGTTGCGCTACACTCTTAAGAGCTAGTAAACGTGCTCTACCGAAGTAGACCAGAAAAAAAAAAGTGGAGAAGAATGGGCATAGAAGTTCCAATTTGATAGCGGCTGAGAAATTAAGCGTTGCGATGCCCCTTTTCATCAGGTTTCGGGATCGTCCCTAAGACTTCCACCAAGAGCAATGACTCTAGGTTGGATTCCCTTGTCAGGGCCTCGATCTCTCAGATATCCTGTTCGATCTCCTTTTGTAGCGGCTGAAGATAATCGAATGTATCCTCTTAGAGCCCTAACGCTCGATATGAAGTCCAAGTTTGAAATTTACTCTCACGCACCATCTTCGTATTTGCTATCCGCGATTGTTGGAATATGCCGAGAATGATGTTTTTGATTGCCCACTCTTCTGGCAGCACTTGACAATTGGATAGGAAATTTCCCCTTATTGAGATCTTCGCACAACCCCTTCTGTTTTGAATAATTTGTCTTGGAGATTCATGTAGTCATCTAACTTCCAGCAATTGCTTTATATTATGGGGAAGTTTGGTTCTCGCACAAACCGTTCGACACACAAGTCATAGAAAGGTGTTTCCCTCGAAGGATCTCCTCCTTTGTTTTCTTCTTGGCTTCTTCCTTGGAGAAGCTCTCGGTCCTTATATAGGACTCGATCACATTTGCAATCCTGCCTTGTTTATGGCGCTACCGGGGCTAACTGAAGGAGTCATTGATCCATATCAGGACCCTATCGGCATGATCCAGAAGATCTTTTATCGAGTCCCAATCTGCCCGTGCGAAGATATCCCCGTGAGAGAATGCTAACCAATGCCAATACGCCCTAGAACACATCAGCACCACTTTTATTCTGCAGGTGTCAATGGGGGTACCATGTCATGCCTCGTCGCTTTGTCGGGTTGCCGAAAGCAGAGGTATTCGTCAACACATTTGATTGTTTGGGGATTTTTCAACCAAACTTCGTCATCAGCCCAGAGTTGAGAAGTTCAACAAATTGTTGTCCTTCCTCAGTATCCAAGTAAACCAGTCCAACCTTTAATCTGCATTGTCACACATTGCTTTCCAGTTGTTGATTGCATTCATAGAGTGGAGGTTCATAACATCGTCGTACTTGCTTATTCGCACCTGCCGCAACGTAAAGCAATCAGATGGTCTTCCACTAGTCAGATCCACCGGCTTGGAGTTGATCCAGATATCTATCTGACCCGGTAGTTGATGGGTTTATCATTGCCTCGGTGTAGTGTGAATTGAGGAGGAAGGATGAGTGGTATGTTCAATCCGGTGTCAGGCCCAGTCCTTCCATTTGTATTCCAGCCGTCTCCCAGTAGATGATAGTTCAAATGCTCTATTCAGCCCGGTTAAATAAATGTCCTCACCGCTGTTCAATTTTGTGCTTTATATGATAGATATCGGAATTCTCAAATTGTAGCTGCAGATTTATCTATCACATACACTTTAGTTTCCTATGATTAGGTGTCAAAGCACGGGCAGCATAACTACAGGTTCTCCCGCTCCTCTCAGATAGCAAGTCTGATAGGTCAATTGATATGCAAGAACTACATTTTCTTTCCATCAGAAATGGGCCAGTCAGATTAGCATTTCAAGAAATGGTATTAAGGCACCAAGGCACCAAGGTATCAAGGCGTCAAAACGTCAAGGCGGCAACGCCAAGAAGAAGGCGAACCACGTGAAACTTAGTAGGACTGACTCGAAGCTCTTACACTCTTTGTATTCTTACGTTTCTTTTTCAAATCAGCATGAATGCCAGGGTAATCCAGAGAGCCCATACATTGGCATCTCATATTCCTTATTTCCAGCAAATTGGGAGATCGCTAAGACGTTTGCCATTGGCTGCAGCTCCGGCCAGGAGTCATCATCGACCATTGCATACAGGGTAAAGCCACCAAGTAATCAATTGACTGTGGCAAATCTGACGACATCCTATAGTTATAGAACATCCTCACCACAGAACCTGGGTATGTGCCTAGCTACTTTTTAGGAGCCCCTCCCACCCTTATCGGCGTATCGTCCCAATGGGGAAATATGCCTGTCCCGCATTTTTTTTCCTTCTGATTTGCCATGCCTGCACTTCAATCCAGCACTAATATCTAGTAGGGTCGCCTGATCAGCCCCAATCGGAATATACAGTCCAATTGGCATCGGGGTTTCTCGCCAGAAATGGTCTACCTAGACGTTCAATAACGTCCTTGCATTTGACCCCGCCTGTGAAGAATTTCTCCACTGCACAAGCAGTTGACTCCAAGATGAATTTGAAATTCCCCGGTCCAGACATCCACCGGGCTTTCATTGCCCTGGGAAGCAATGTCGGAGACCGAGTAGAAATGATTGAGCAGGCTTGTCTTGAAATGGATCGAGTTGGTATCAAAGTGAAAAGGACAAGTTCATTGTTCGAGACCGCACCGATGTATGTGCTTGATCAAGATCCATTCATCAATGGTGTATGCGAGGTATGTTTAGCGAAGTTAATGTCCAGATTTTCTAGCCAATTGTTAATTTCACTCAGGTGGAAACAACTCTTGCACCTTTGGATCTTTTGGACACTCTTCAATCCATTGAGATTGCGATGGGCAGAAAGAAGCTCATCGACAAAGGCCCACGCTCTATTGACTTGGATATTCTACTCTATGATCGAGAGACCGTCTCTCACGAACGTCTCAACATCCCACACAACCTGATGCTTGAACGAGACTTTGTATTGCGACCTCTCAGCCAGTACGACCCCGATGACTCTATATATGCCATATCTGCATATAAAGGAATGTACTGACCACCCAAATCTAGGTTAATCCCAAATGAATGCCCTCCACTACCAGGAAAGGACAAACAAACATACAGCACACATCTGAAGGCTCTCCCGCCTCCAGACCCAATACCAGTATCAACAACCCCAATCTCACCACTATTCCCATCCTTGCGCGCAACAGATCCCAAGCGCAGCACCCACGTCATGGCAATCCTCAACCTAACACCAGACTCCTTCTCTGACGGCGGAAAGCACTCGCCAACAGACCTAAGCTACATAACGGAGACAGTGCGCAACTTCATCACGTCCGGCGCAACAATCATCGACATCGGCGGCGAGAGTACCCGCCCAGGCTCAACACCAGTCGGTCCCGCCGAAGAGATCGCCCGCGTAGTACCAGCAATCCAGCACATCCGAACCTCTATCCCAGAAGCCGCCAACATCGCCATCAGCATCGATACCTACCGCGCCAGCGTAGCGGAAGCCGCCTGCGCCGCCGGCGCAGACATCGTCAACGACATCTCAGCCGGCCTCCTCGACCCAGAAATGTTACCGACAGTAGCGCGGATCGGCAAGTCCGTGATCCTGATGCACATGCGCGGCACGCCGCAGACAATGACGACCCTGCACGAGTACCCTACCGGCGTGATCCCGGAAGTGGCTGCTGAGCTGGGCGCGCGCATTGCGGCTGCCGAAGACGCGGGGATCCGGCGCTGGCGCATCATCCTCGATCCGGGTCTTGGTTTTGCGAAGATCCAGCCACATGATCTGGAGATCTTGCGGGAGTTGCCGAGGCTGCGTGCGATGCCGGGGCTTGAATACTTCCCTTGGTTGATGGGGCCCAGTCGGAAGAGGTTCATTGGTCATCTCACTGGGGTGAAGACACCCCGGGAGCGCGTTTGGGGTACGGCTGCTACTGTCTCTGCTAGTGTGGCTGGTGGGGCAGACATTGTTCGTGTTCATGATGTCCATGAGATGTCGCAGGTGACGAAGGTTGCGGATGCGATTTATCGCGTTGATTGAGATCGTACTAGCTACGTCACTTATCACATAGCATTGCCCTGCTGGTGTATATATGGGGCCTTTTTTTGTATTCAACACTTGGGTGTGGCTTGTACTATGATGTACTACTGTGTTCTCTTCATTCATCATGGAGTTTGGGTTGAGCGGTGTGGGACTTGAGAGCTTGGAGTTGCGCTTTTGTCAAAAGTTCTTGTCTATCAATAATATCAAATCATGAATTTCTCGATCATCCTAAACCATATCAACGAAATGAGCAAAATAAAATAAAAGGTACATTCCCTTCCATCGCCCCATGTTGCTGTGTAGGGATGCGAAGAAGCAAGGGAAAAGACAAAAAAATCGACAATCGCGCGCCAGATTGCGAACCAGAATGATGAAACCCAAGATTTGGCCGACTGTTGATCGCAATGGTTTTCCAGGTAAAGAAATTGACAGGGGCGCGAGATAGGCAAGCGAGACACAGTATACGTCACGCACGCAGACGGGATTGGGGGTAGTCAGGGAACAATGTTGCTTGCTAAGGTATTCAAGTGATAGAAGGCATAATATCTGATGAACATAGGCGACTAGACTAGTTGTTCAGATAATTGCGGATAGCACCTGGTGACATTCAATTAGCAAGAAGTGGTTACATGTCAAAACAAAGACGTGCTCACCTTGTAGCTTAGTTGCACCTTCGCCGACAAGATGCGACAGGTTCTCAAGATCATCCCCAGCCGTGATACCAAAGCGGCGGATGAAATCTTTAGCAGCAACCTCCATATCACCATAGCCATCGTCAAGTGAACTGACCTCATCCTCGGGCCGGCCGAAGTAGCTGTTGCTGGAAATGGATGTAGCACTATCAAATTGGCGGAGACGTTCCTTAGCCTCTGACTGGGCGGCGGGATCAAACCGATCTCGTCCGAAAAATTCATCGGACGAGATACCCTTCTGGGCCCCAAATCGGGTTCTGGTCTGGGTGAGTTCAGCTTCTGTGTGGAGTGTCAGCTTCTCTTTCATATGTTACACAAATCAACAAGGGAAATTTACCCTCAGCAGGGCTGGGTTTGGCAGGGCCAACAGAACCAAATGTTGGCTTCTTGGGGGCAGCGGGCTTCGACACCTGGCCAAAACCAAGTCTGCTCACACCCATGCCTAGTCGCTCCACATCACCTGAGCTTCGCTCACTAGTCTTGCCAGCAGGACTGACTGGGATAGGAGAAGCAATCGGGACGGCGGCGGCAGCAGTTGCGGCCTTCTTGGCGTCGGCTTCCGCCTGCTCAGCCTCGGGGTCGTAGCCAAGCTTTTCAATGCGCTCAGCCTCTTCCTTGGCCTTGCGTTCTGCCTCATCGAAATCAATAATATCCGCAGCAGCAACCTTCTTAGCCCCGAGCTTGGGCGCCTTCTTGGCACCAAGGACACTGCCCTTCTTTGCAGAGCTAGCTGTAGATGTCTTCCGAGTAACATTGGTGGGCCGGATAGCAGTCGGCGCGGGAGAGGCGGCCTTTTCTTCCGAAGCAGACAGGGGAGATTTCGAGCGGGATCCGTTTGCGTTGGGGCCGGCGTTCAGGAAAGGAGAGCTAGTCCGGCTGACGACGGGGGCGTGCTGGTGCGCGACGGGGGATTGCTCGGACGCTTGATGGAGGGCTTGTCCCAGGAGGAGAAGAAATCATCGTCGCCGTCGCCAGCAGGGGTGCTCGAGTCATCCGAGGGAGTGCCAGCGGGGAGATCCGTAATAATGACTTCCCCGGGGTACCTAAATAGAGCAATAATACTGGTTAGCACATAGCCAGTTCCACCGGGATTGGATCCACTGACTGTTGCGCATCCAGCGCAGCGCGCCTCTTAAGTTCCTCCTTATACTTGACAGCCGCATTGCACGTGTATTTCACCTTCGTGTCCTTGCTCGCCAGCGCAGCGGAACCTCCGTGCGATTGGAAATACTTGGTCGCAGACTCATTTCCACCAACCTTCATCAGGCGCAGTTGCTCCCATTGCCACTCTGCATGAAACGTTAGGGTTGGTCTGTCGGAACATTTGGCGTGTAAAGAAATTGTGTGGTAGGGTACGTACGGTCGAGGTTTGTTGATCGGACAAAGGAGATGTGCACACCGAGATTACGGTGGTGAGCCGAACAATCAAGGCACAGGTAGATACCGAATGGAACTGATGACCATGTCGGGTTTTTACTGCCGCAGTCGAAGCACACCTGAAAGCGAAAACATCAGAATCGAGCGCCACAATAATACAGCATACGGGGTGGGGGTGTGCGCACCTTGTTCGCGGGCTTCAGCTTGGCCTTCTCAAAGATTTTTTGAGACTGCGCCTTCGTGGCACTCATAATGGCACCGAGAAGAGATCAATGGGAAAGAGGAAAAAGAAAAGGGGGGGTTTGGGCGAGAATGTGCTCGGGTTAGGCAAAGAGTAAAGCATCCCGAGTCGGGAACGGCGAACGTGGACTCTCTTGATGTGCCTGGTGTAATCGTGATACAGCGCCTCCCATTTGGCCGGGGCATTTTCCGCCAACGGCAGTATTGTAATACCGTATTGTAATCACGTGCTGCCGATAATGAAGATCGATAGCAGCCTTCCAAGGCTGGAAGATGATCGAGCCCGGTATTCCACTCAGATACTCCAACTCTTTACGAGACGCTCGGTTTTAGTCGTTCACAATGAGGTCTATCCAACTGCGTGCTCTTCCCCAGCTATCGCCGGCATCTCTGGCCCTCTACTCCTCTCCCCGCATACAGACACAGATCACTCGCCTGTACGCCACGCAAAGCAACATAGGTAACGGGCCTCAAACTTCATCGTCAAGGAAAAAGAGCATTACAGTCTTGTCCGACGACGGGAGAGTCCAGTGGGGCGATTTGAGTCGAGGAGAGAAGGTTGCGCGGGCGACGCAGCAATCTTTCAACTTCGTTATCGTGCTAGCTGGAGCAGTACTGACGGTATGTAGTGCATTCGTTCACGATGATCCGGTAGATAGTTGCTGACTATACGATCTGACTAGGGTGGAGTCTTCACACTTTTCTATCTCGAAGTTTTGTCGCCAAACAGCAAGACATGGCAATTTGAAACGGCGGTAGGGCGCATTAAAGATGACCCCGAGTGCATAAAATTGCTCGGTGATCGAAGAGAGATCAAGGCATATGGCGAGCAGACCTCGAGCCGGTGGGCACGAAACAAACCTATCGCGTAGGTTCTATGGTTTCTGCATAACGGTATAGAAACGAAATACTGACAGTGACTAGATCATCAACTGAAAAAGATCGATTAGGTCGTGAGCACCTTCGCATGCATTTCCATGTATGTTACATATCCTTTCCGGACGATTTTGGATCCGTATGCTAATTGTGGTATCTCAGGTCGAAGGCCCTCTCAACTCCGGCGTGGTCGTCGTGCACATGATGAAACCTTTGGATAAGAGCAATTTCGAGTACCAGCTTCTGGCGTTGGATGTGAAGGGCCACCCTCGCATCGTCCTCGAAAAAGCCTCAGAGAAGGCTAATGTGACTAGCGCCTTGAAGCTTTTTGGTATTCAGTGGCGTTGATCTGGCAATGATGCTAACTCCTTACTATACCCCGCTACCTCCAACAACCACACCTCACTACATAGGTTCATGCGTTCATCTGCGATAAGCATTTGGACATTCGCAGCCTCTGCACCTCTGTTTTGGCGCTTGCTCCAGGCTGGTCTTCACCAGTTCGGACAAGTCGCTTCTCTTGTATTTTTTAGGACCGGGCCAATGGCCGTCCACTCAGGCTCTTATGGTGACCTGTAAGATGTATCATATTTTCATGGGGTTTTAGCCTCAGTGCGCTAGTCGTGCACATTTACTCGACGAAGTCGAATTGATCCTGGGGATCCATATCTGTTGACCAATTTACAAAAAGAAGAACAGGATAACTGTAGTATTCCTAGCTAACCGGTCTACAAGCGTGACATTCCGACTGTGACGTATGCTTCCCGGTCTGATTTTCCCCTTCGACAATAGAATAGTACTGAATACTAGAGCCAACAGAGACAACAAAGAGCCCCATGAACAATGCAGCAAATGAAGCATAACTGCACGTGGGAATAACACTATATTGTACATATAGTACAAGCTACTCTGGATTGCAGCGGCGTCACGCGAGTCGCCTCGGGAATCTTCGCCTTCGCTTTTCGTAAGATTTGCCTTCTTACTTCTATTGTCTTTGCTCCTTCTTGCATCTTGTCCTATTGTCTTTTTATAATAATCTCATTTCCCGTCTTTTGTTTTTATTCTTCTATTCTTTTCCACTTCTTTATTTCTACAAAGCGACACCCGCACCCTCAATGCTCGGCCATGGCGTTCAACTTCAACTGGTCGCCGCTTATGGCGGACGCGAGTTTCTACACTCGTGCTCAAGACCTTCTGACTGCTGCTCTCAACAAATCGCCTAAGCCGCCGATTATCGTCGATGATATTATCGTGACCGAGTTAAACCTAGGCTCGATCCCTCCCGAGTTAGAGATTCTCGAGATCGGCGATCTGGCGGAGGATCGGTTCCGAGGGATCTTCAAAATGTCATACACCGGAGATGCCTTTTTAACGTTAAAGACGAGAGTCCAGGCGAATCCCCTAAATACATATCTCATAACACGCCCGTCGTTCACGTCGCCACTACCGTTGGCTGCAGCGTAAGTTGTCTTCCTATGCCCCTAGTTGTACGTCACTTACCTGTCTTCTTGGCATACTATAGGACTCCCCTTACTATTCCCTTACATATAACTCTCTCCGATTTCAAACTTTCCGGTTTTGTTATATTAGTCTTCTCCGAGCAGAAAGGAATCACGGTCGTCTTCCGAAATGACCCGCTCGAGTCACTTAAGGTCTCCTCCACGTTCGATTCGATCGCATTCGTCCGTGACTTCTTACAAGGAGAAATCGAGGCTCAACTCCGTATACTATTTATAGATGAGCTACCAGCTATTATCCATCGCCTATCGCTACAGCTATGCGATCCAGAATATCGGGTAGAGGAGATACAGAACCAGATGAACACAACCCCCACTCCCACTAAAGGTCCCGGACATGACCCTCTTGTGACTCCGCCGCAGGATCCCGTGGATTCATTAGGAAATGTGTTAGATGAGTCGGATATTGCATCGTTATCGTTAGACTCAGCCGCCGAAACCCACTCGCTGTTCTCCCAGAAGAACCTCCTCAGTCTAGCAACCCTGACGAATTCCCAGCGCACACTCTCACTCTTCACCCCGTCGATTCAACACGTTGTATACCGTGCATGGACCTCTTGCGATCAGAACGATTCGTCTGCCAGCGTTATATCGCCAATAAGCCCCGCTCTTTCGAGAACTCAGTCACAGACCGGCGGCATATCTACTTTCATAGACAACGCGAGTACAAGCTCAGCCCAGAGCAGGACGCCCACCGGACCCACTCAGTCGTTTAGCAGCAATGGTTTAAGCTTAGGAGCCGGTCGCCATTCCAAAGCACATACTAGAAGGCGAAAGAAGCGTGTGGTGGATCTCCGCAGTCGCCCAACGACACCCAGCGACTCTGCTAGCGTGAGCGTGAGCGATGAAGCCACCTATACGGAGAGCGCTAGTGCTCCTTCAGTCATTTCCGCTCCGCTGCCGGCCGTCCATGAACAGCCCGACGACCCAGTTACCCCGCCATTATCGCCTGAGAGTGACCAGCGCCTCCCCGCTATCCCCGAGACTATCCCCGAGAAACGTCGTATAAGCCTCTCGCGCTCTCTGCCTCGCCACGATCTTTCCGGTGAAATCCTCTGTGATCGACCTGAACCTTCTAATCCTCGAAACCCCTTAAAGACTGACGATGTGAATGTGACTGTTGGAAGTGTCCGCCCTACACCTCACCAGGAAGTCGGTCCGCCTTCGGGCCCTACACGACAGCTTTCCACGGCAGGCCTTCCATTTCCGCACGATAGCCTGACCGGTAACATTGTGGACCAAGCCTTCGTCGAAACACTGGCGGGTGAAGTTGCGCGCCGTATGCGTGACGAGAAACTGATGGCACCAAATTCCTGTGGTTCTTTTTGGGGCCACGGCTTACCGGAAGAAACACCACCACCGGCTTATGACCACTGAGTGCTTACAGCTAAGCACTCGACATACATTTCCTTTATTTGATTTTCCTTCCTCTGGCTCAAAGTAGAGCCCAAAAGTTGGATTTTACCTCCAGCAAGTGATACCTGGAGTTTGTCATGACTGTTACGAATCTGTGTTATTATTGATCTTGTTTCTCTTCTCCCTCTTTCGTTTCCTTTCATCCATTTGGTTTGTTGGATTCTTGTGTGTTCTAGCGGGTTCCAATAATGGGGGGTTTCTTTTGCGATTTGGGGTTGGCACGGCGGTTTACTCTTTTGGTTTCAAGCGAATGCTCTCTTTCTACGCAGGATACGTTACCTTTACCTCTGTATTTCCACAGATATGGGCTTGATGGGATGTGATGTTGGATTGGACATGGTAGGACTGGAGCTGGGAAGGACTAAATGTCCGTTTTGTATGTAGATAAAATGCACACTTTCCGTCAATTGCCTCTTTTCACGTGTCCTTGTCGATTTCTTTAATAGCCCTTTTCGTTTCTGGAGCCGATGGCAAGGCCATCATGCATTCAGAATATGCGGCTGCATCCGACTGATAGCTAACTCACCTTTCCTATGTATGTTATATACGTTTAAGTGTTTTTGAGAAATTGAGCAATGCCTGGTTCATCATGTCCTAATAAACGTATCGTAGTGTACCTCGGTAGGTTACCCCAGTATATCTAATATGCCCCATGATTCGGCCGCTTCGGCTTGGCTCCACCGCCCAGCATTCTGCCGTTCTGCCAACGTGCACGTTCCATCTTCATCTCCGCGAACTTGGCTTCCTCTCTTTCTTGCACCCGCCACGTCGCCAATTCTCGGAGGTTGTCTTTAGTGCTAGCTGTACTTCCTCTACACTGACAATGTCTGGCATGCTCAAGAATATCTTTGGCGGCGCCGAGTCCGGTGCGGTCAAGCCCGACGATGGTAAGCTATCCGTCCGGAGACACCGATTCTTTTGCGATCGCTGCAATTGCTGGTCTCGTCTAACACTGTTATTGTATAGAATTTGCGGACTTTGTTGAGGCTTCTCAACCCTCTCCTGCCTCTGTTTTCAGTTCGTCGCCGACGCTAGCTGCTTCGCCGAACAATGGAGCTACCGTTCCCTACACGGCATGGTACCGGGTGTGGGAGCGGACTTCGCCCAAGGATTTTATGCAGGAAGCGATGGTCCTGCCCTTTATTATCCTGATTGTCGTTTTCCATCTGTGGGGTACGCGGAAGAACAGACGTAAGGCGAAGGAATGGGCTAAGGCCCACGCGACTGCCCTCCAGAACGAATTCGCCGTGGTCGGATTTGGTGGCCTTCAGGGGACTGCGACTCCGGATAGCCTGCTTAAGGAGAAGTCTCTTCAGGAATTCGTCTCTTACGCTACGGGTCGGCAGAATGTTGCCTTTGTTGATATTTCGGTTAAGTTGCCTAAACGGTACAACCCGGTGACCTACTGGATGGACTATGCGCTTAGCTTCCTCTGGGAGAGCTGGGCTGCTCCTACTGAGAAGGTCGAAGCTACTTTGTATGCGTTCGATGGCAAGGAGAAGGACCTGGTTCCCGTTCCCTCTAAGGATTCGTCCGCTTTAAAGGTTAATAACTCGACTTATGATGGATTTATCTGGGCTATTGTGCACAAAAGTTGTATGCGGAAGGTCCGTCAGGACCGCTACGATGCTTCGATCACTTTCACAAAGGATCACGCTAAGTTGCCTCCCTGGGTGACTGTGATGACGGAGAGCGCTGAGATTACTGATGCGCTTCTCACTCCCGAGTTGATTAAGGCCATTGAGCAGGCCGGCCATGAGTTTGAGTACTTGATTGTTACTGACCAGCCGACTGATAAGCCGTTGAAGTAAGGCCTTTTCCGCAGCTATGTATACGTATAATCTCTCTAACGAATCTAGGATCGAGGAAACCACCCCTAGGAAGCGTATCAGCCTTTCGATGCACATTCCCTCCGCATCTGATGCCTACGCTAGTACTCTGCCTCTCTTCCAGCAATTCCTCGGTTTCGCAGACAAGCTCGTTGCGTCTGCGCACTTCCGTGCTGAGGTGATGCGCAAGGTCCGGAACGTTCGCGAGGCCGAAATAAAGAAGCTCCGCCGTGCCGATGAAGAAGAGAAGGCTGAGGAACGCAAGCTCGCTGCTGAGAAGCTGAAGAAGGAAGAGCGGGAGCGTATCCTCCGTGGTATGACTGCAGACGAGCAACGCAAGTACCTCGATCGCGAGAAGGAGAAGGAGAACAGACGTTCCACGAAGAAGGCCACTCGGAGGGCTTAGTTTCTCATGCTACTTTTATAGAGAAAACGTGAAGCGGGCTTGAAAAGCAATTCCGATCTTGGCTCATGTACCTTCAATGTATATTAATATTATTCTGGCAGGATATTTGTCTATAGCGGTCCTTTGTCCTAAAATGCATGTGTTTTATGAGGCTAATAAGCGCTCATTCCTTGCTTGGGGTTGAATGCCTTCTCGAAGCATCAGGCATATTTCCGTGTGGTGGCTACTTGATATAAACTGGGATCGGCGGAAAAGAAGATCGCAGGATTCCATCTGCAGTCGATCATAACCGGCTTTAGCTTAGGGCAGATATGTCGTGGTCATTTTTAATTTAGCCCTGCAGCAATTAACTAGCGCGCGAAGATAAGATGGGAGAAGATACTAAATCAACCTCGCTTTGAACCTGACAATATGACACTCCCTCTTATTCCTCTGGAAATTCTCGACTCCATATTCAGGTCTCCTAGACAAAACTGACATCTCTCGCCTATCTCGGACGTGCAAACAAATCCACCAACAAGCCACCCCGCGTCTCTGGAGAAGCTAAACTACAACCAGCAACCTTACAACACATTCCTGCGGGCTATAGTCACCAACCCAGGCCGAGCTAAATACGTTGAAGAGCTCAACACATCAAATGTAACTGAAGATGACCCTTGCGACATCTCAGAGGACGACATTCAATTCTTCCAGTCAGTCTCGAACCTCTCAATTCCCGACGAATTCAAAGATCACCTAAATAAGGGAATAAAGGAAGGATACAGCGACGCAATGCTGACTCTTCTACTCTACAAGCTACCCAATCTGAAGAATCTATTCCTATACCACCCGACATCTGCGATCTGATATGTGAGCTGTTTACCTACGCAAAGTCGGGCAAATTTTCCATAATTGATAACCTGCGACTATTCTCTATAGAGGCAACCGATATTTCCTGTGCTGTGGAAACCTTTAGGGACTACGCCGTAGGGGCATTCTTAACATGTCACGCGAAGTGCAACTCGTACAGCTAAATGATGAGACTATGGGTCCGTCCCAATTTCAAGAGGGATCATCTGCAGTTGAGCATCTTCACATCCTCGAGAGTGGAATGGGAACCGATGCCATGGGGGTGTTCGTGCAGGGTTGTAGAACGCTCCGCACGTTCAATTATACCTTCGGGAATGTCGACTACTACGATGGCTATTTCAAACCTCAGGAGGCTGTGAAAGAGCTCAAGCGTCATAAAGACACGCTCGAAGAGCTCACGATGCTGTACGACGATGACGGCTAAAGCGGTCCTTGTACAATTTGACGGCACGTGAATGGTATATGGGGGCTGAATTGAAGCAATTCACAAAATTGAAGGTACTGCGGAGCGGTATGCATAGTCTGCTTGGGCTCTTGCATTCACAGTCTGCTGTCATGGAGACATATCCTGCGAATCCTCGGGCTGACAGAGGAGGGCCAGAGTTGGTAGACGTGCTTCCGGCGTCAATAGAGCATTTAACCATTATGTATGCTGATGCGCGGATCATTCCTCACTTGCGGAAGGTTGGGATTGTATGCGGGAATCAATTTCCCAATCTGAGAAAGGCGATTGTCGGGTTCTGCGCCGAGTCAACGGAGAAGGATGTTCAATTCGAAATTCCTGGACTGGAGTTGTTGGTGCTGTATCAAACTTCAGAGGAACGAGAAGCCTACGACTACGGCCGAGAGCCGTATTCGTGGGTCAGGTCTCAGGTCTTTAGGGACTGATTTATAGTCATAGGGAAATGCTAGGGTCCGTTGAGAGAATTGCGGCCCAGCGAAAAACGGCCACATCTAGCTACAGCCAATCTACACCGAGTGAATACTATATGTAACACAGTTTTTGAAAATTATTGACATGAATACACATAAACACATGATCGTCTAGAACAAACCGCACGCTCAAGCCTATCAAATCTATACAACTCTAGGCCCATCAATAATGCTCTTAGCCTCCTCCGATCTCCACCAACTCTTCCCCTCCTGCCCGGGGTACTCGAAAGCATCCATACTCTCAGCCTTCATCTCGACACTGTACCCAGGCTCCAGGGGGGGTAGCATAGTAACCGTCCTTAACGCTGGATGGGTGGACGAAGTGCTCGTGGAGGTGATCCACATACTCGAGAACACTCTTCTTGCCGGTGACAACAACATAGTCGATCGTGCTCAGGTGCTGTGTGTACTCTGGCAGACCGACACCTCCCGAGTGTGGCACGATAGGCACGCCGAACTTGCGTGCCAGAAGGAGAATAGCCAAAACCTCGTTCACACCACCGACGCGGCAGGCGTCGGGCTGCAGAACAGTCAAGGCACCGGCTTGCAGCAACTGCTTGAAGATCACACGGTTCTGGCACATCTCGCCTGTGGCGACGCCCACAGGACCGTGCGGTGTGTTGGCCAGGGCCTTGCGGATGGCGGCGTGACCGAGAATGTCATCGGGGGAGGTGGGCTCTTCAATGAACCAGGGCTTGAACTCTGCGAGTTCTTGCATCCAGGTAATTGCCTCGGGGACGGACCAGACCTATTCATTTCCCCAGTGTCAGTCTGACTCGAAAGTGTAATGGAATCAGTTCCAGGGGAGATAACGTACCTGGTTGGCATCAACCATCAAAATGTTACCCTTGTCATACCCAATAGCCTCACGTGCAATACGCAAGCGAGTCTTGTCATCTTCCAGATCTCCTCCAACCTTAAGCTTGAAATGCTTATACCCTTGCTCAACACTCTGCTGCAACAACAACTTCAGCTTATCCTTGCTGTATCCCAACCACCCGGCACTGGTAGTATAGGCAGGGACAGCCTTGCTAGCCTCAGCTTCCTTAATACGCTCCTGCTTACCAGACTCAACCTCCTTCAGCATACTGATAGCCTCCTCAGGCGTGATGGCATCAGTGATGTAGCGGAAATCAATGCAACGCACAAACTCCTTGGGGGTCATGTCGGCAACGATGCGCCAGACGGGCTTTCCGAGGGTCTTGGCCCGCAGATCCCAGAGGGCATTGACGACGGCACCAAGGGCAAGGTGGATCACACCCTTTTCGGGGCCGATCCAGCGCAGCTGGCTGTCGGAGACAAGGTACCTCCAGGTCTTGCCCCAGTCTGCGGTCATCTCGTCCAAATCTTTGCCAACCACCATTGGGGCGAGCAGGGAGATTGCTGCGCAGACAATTTCATTGCCGCGTCCGATTGTGAAAGTCTGTAAGGGCTTGGGTTAATTAAAGAATCGTGGGTGGGTGATGTGGTGCGACGTACCATGCCATGTCCGGAGTGTTCTGAGTCTGTGGTGATGATGCAGTAGGCGGAGGAGTAGTCACCCGCTGCATTCATAGCATCTGAGCCGGTCTTGTCGAGCGAGGTCTATGACGGCCGTGTCAGTATTGGGTGCATTGAGTATATATACGGAAATGCTCCGGAGGTAGGATTGACGTACCGGGAACCTCACGTCCCGCGTGGTGAAGCCAGTGATTTTGACCATTGTGAATATTTGCTACTTGCGATAGTAGAAATATGCTTTACTTCTGTCAATGGCTAGCAATATTGCTGACGCAGGAGTTCGAGAGAAACACTGTGGTTAACTAGAAATGCGGGGTGTATATATCCGGGGTATAGAGTTGAGAGTCAATTTCACCCCTTTTTTGGCAGCTCAAAGACGCACAAGGAGAAGTAGGAGATGAGAGATATCGGTGAGAAAAGATTTCAGGAACCAAAAGAGATTCCACTCTGTATATACAGCAAATATATTCCCCCGCGCCATCTCCAGTTCATCCCGCGCCCCTCCCTCTCCATATGTCATTTGCCGTAGACCCGTTCTCATTGGTGGAGAATTCGAAATGCCGGGAAAATATATCGTTCCGCCAATCACAACGCAGGTACTATACTCGGAGCTACTCCGTGATTTACCCCAAGCTACGTGGGAGGTTACATCTACATGGAAACGAGACCAGATCCTAGCGATTTCAGAAAGATTGGAATCATACATGCAGCTATTCCTTTGTGTACATGGTTGTATTTCAGTGAAGCTTAAAGACATCAGGCACAGGGACCTGTTTTTGATATGCAGCCCTATCACGAGGACAGGCCTCGTTTCTCGCTCTCGGAACAGAAAATGATCATCCGCCAAAGCTTGCGAACAAGGACTTCGGCCTCTTCGTCCAATGCCTATAGATAGGAAACTGAGGTCAGTAACTCGTCTCATAAAGAAGAAGAGATAAATACTCACTTCCGCCAGCTGCTCCACCAACTCCTGAGGCGATCCACGCTTCCGCACATGTTCCTCCACCACATCCACCAGCATTTGCTCCTGTACACCAAGATATTCGACAATCTTCTTCTCGACGAAAGGCTTGAGCTGGTCGCTGATGACAGCATCGTCCACAAATTCCCACTTGACCGCCCAGTTCCACAGGCCTTCTTTCTCGGCCGGAATCTCTGCTGCGAGTTGACGGGCCGCCTGGGCACGTTCCTCGTCGGTGAGACCTGCGGCTTCGGCCGCGGAATCGAACTTGATGGGAATGAGTGGTCGACGGGTTGTAGTAGCGGGCTCTTCCTCGTCCTCTAGCAGACCTTCCACATCGGCCATTGCGCGGCGGCTGGTCGCGGCCTGGGCCTTCTGCGCGGCGGCTCCAAGAGAGAGCTTGAAGCGTTGGGGTTCGCGTGGTGCCTCCTGGGGACGCGTCTCGAGCTCCTTTGCCTGGCGAGCGAGGAAGTCGTCGGCCATACCGCGAGCCTGCTCTTGCTGCTTGGCGGACTGCACACGCTCGCGTTCCTCAGCGGCGCGATCGGCTTCGTCAATATTGGCCTCACGAGAACGGAAGCTTGCACGGTTCCGAAGCCAGGCACTGCGGTCTGCGTAGTAATCGACCGCCTTCCGGCTGTCCTCAATATCGTCATTCCAAGCGCCAAGTCGTGCTTCCATCTCATCGTGCGCAGCTTGCAAACTTTCATCTTCCTCATCTTCACGCTTCTTCTCTCGCTCTAGAGCAGCGGTTCTGCTGCGCTCACGGGAAAGCCAGCGTCGCTCTAGGTCTGAGAATTGCTTCTCTTGCTCAGCCTTGAGGCGATCCTGTCGGCGCCGTTCAATTTCCTCGTCGCTGGCATCGGAATCCTCGCCTTCGCGATCAATAGAGACTCCGTTGAGGGATCCACCATTGACAAAAGAAACTCCCTTCTGATAATCCTTGGGAATCTGCACACCGAACGCCTTCGGACCAGAAGGTGCGTTCAACACATTGCGATCCCGCGGGCCCAACGGGATACCGTTGATACCAGCAGCAGGTCCACTGGGAGCGGATGCCGGAGGCGAAGCAAGTCGATTGATTCGAGAGCCGGAATTGCGTGCACGTTCCATCGCCTCGATCTCTTCCTCGCGTTTCATACGCTCGATGTCGCGGCGGTTGCTTCGTTCACGGAAAGCCGAGATCTCCTTTGCCACATTGGCGCGCATCTCGGGAGGGATATCGGCTAGTTCATCTTCAATGGTAATAGGAATGGTGACCACTTCGCCATCCTTCGCAACTTCGGCATCCTTCATTTCACTGTCGCCTTCCCGATCAAGGGCCGACACCTCCTCCTTTTGAAGCGGGGCTGTGGGATGGAAAAGGCTAGACAAGACATTATCTAGATTTTTGCGGGCAGCGGTGAAACGTGCCTGGCGGTCCTCGGGGTCTTGTTCTGCTCGGCTAGACTCAAATTGCTCTAAGTAGGTGAGGGTACCTTCATCGACGACGACCTATTAGACAAGTTAGAAGTCAGACTTGAGGAAACGGGAGACAATTTATACGCACCAGAAGCTTGCTTTTTTCAACCTCTCGTTCCTCATCACCCTCGGCGCGGGGTGTCTGTCTCTTGACCGGCACTTCCACGTCCTTCAAAATCTCAACCGCGACCTCGAGACTCTCGGGATCCTCATACTCGGCAAATCCAAACCGGCAAGGTTTCTCATCAGCATCTGTGGCGCGGATCCAGCGACGCAAGAGACCAGTAGATCGTAGAATACGCTCAATGCCATCATCACCACCTGCGCCTTCCGTAATCCCGCCGATGAAAAGCGTGCGGACAACCTCCTCGCGTGTGGGTGGCTGAAGCTGCATCATAGAATCGCGACCATGATGGCGCTGGGTATCCATTCCCATTGATCCCAGACCACCGCGGCGCCCAGGAGCTTCGGAACCCCGTTCCCGACCGCTCTCTTGAGCTGCAGGCTTGGCCGGGCCTGAGGTACCCAAGCGAATCACCGGGGCAGAAAAATTGATGTTTGGCATATTCGCAGGCGGCTGGAAGTTAGGCGGGAAGCTTCCTGGACGACCAGGCTGGGCATTGGCTTGCTGCATGCCGGGAGGAGCAGCAGTGCCTGGAGCAGCAGTACCTGGAGCAGCCATCCCTGGAGGGGGTGCTGGAGCTGGTCAGCCTAAATTGAAAAATGAAATTATGGGAAAGGAGCGAACTCACCCATGCCCGGAGGCGCACCATAGGCACCGTAGTCAGGAGCCCGTCCATAAAGACCCGGAGCTATGTAAGAGTTAGTTTCTTCAAATCACCAAGGCCTTCCCAAAAGACAAGAAGAAGGCATTGCTCACCTTGGTAAGGATTGTACATGATGTAAGTCGTACCACTTTGTGAGAAAAGTGAGGTTGATCAAGGCTCAATTCAAACGGATATCAGTTGCCAACAAAAAAGCAAGGCGGTGAGATTCGCGGTGAATTGTCCAGAACGCCATGTGGCACGTGCACTGTTTAGCCGTTTGTACCTGCCCCAGGTGCGAACCTTCGAATGTCCTTAGGACGTCTTATACAGAGTACCATTATTCATATCCATGGATCTTCTATGAAAATATCCCGTCTATTTTTTAAAATAATCAAAAGAACATTAGAAATCCCCATGTATCTGGACCTCCGGGTGGATTGAAATGTGCATTGCAACGCACGTAGTCTTGCAGTAGTGGCCAGTATGTCGACGAGAGGTATAACGCATTGGTTTCCTTAAGAATAGGACTATTTCAACTTGAAAAGAAAAGCTATAGCCTTTCAATTTCCAATAGCCCGATATACAAGAAAGCGTTCTGGATTCGAATTGGTCCGGGCCCAGAAGAGTAAAAGCAATAGCCTACGGAGTATGAGACTATAGGCCGAATTGGTATACCGGGTATACATATTTCAGTACCTTCGGAGAACAAAAGGAGAAATAATAATTGAAAAGCGCCAATGAAAACAATAATAGCAGTGAACTAAATTAAATGAAAAACAAGTAAAATAGGCAAAAATAGGCAAAATAAGTAAAACAACAGCCGAATGCGGCAATGATGATGTTGCCCCACGACCCCTCGGACCTCAACGCGCCGGATGCAACTGACGCCATTCGTTTTCCAACCTTTTTTTTTGTTTTCTTCACTCTTCTCTGTCACCCCATTTACCTTCCAAGTACGTTTATAAGTCTTTTATATATCCTGAACCTGACTTTGCCTCAACATTGGCTTTATATCCCTGCCCCACGCTGACCCTCTTGCCCATAGAACCCCTCATCGTCATCATGCCCGGCTTTTCGCAAACCAGCGACCTTCCTGCCTGGAAGGAGCTCCAGGAGCACCACACCACGTTGGGACGCAACCTAGTTCTCAAGGATCAGTTCCAGAAGGACCCCAAGCGCTTCGAGAACTTCAGCCACAAGTTCGCCAACACCGTGGACAACACGGAGGTCCTCTTCGATTTCTCCAAGAACTTCCTGACCCAGGAGACTGTCTCTCTTTTGGTCAAGCTCGCCAAGGAGGCCAACCTTGAGGAGCTCCGTGATGCCATGTTCCGTGGTGAGCACATCAACTTCACCGAGGACCGCGCTGTCTACCACGCTGCTCTGCGCAATGTTGCCAATGAGCCCATGCAGGTTGATGGCAAAAGCGTTGTTGAGGACGTCAACTCCGTGCTGGAGCACATGAAGGAGTTCTCCGAGCAGGTCCGCAGCGGCGAGTGGAAGGGTTACACCGGCAAGAAGATCAACACCATCATCAACATTGGTATCGGTGGTTCTGATCTGTAAGCTTTCCTGTCCTTGTTTAATCAGGAATTGTAGCTGACATCTGCACCTAGTGGCCCTGTAATGGTCACCGAGGCTCTCAAGCCTTACGGCCACCCCGACATGAAGCTTCACTTCGTCTCCAACATCGACGGCACCCACATCGCCGAAGCGCTCAAGGACTCCGACCCGGAGACCACCCTTTTCCTGATTGCCTCCAAGACCTTCACTACCGCCGAGACCACTACCAACGCCAACACTGCCAAGTCTTGGTTCCTCAAGTCTGCTAAGGAAGATTCACACATTGCTAAGCACTTCGTGGCCCTGTCGACCAACGAGTCCGAGGTCACCAAGTTTGGCATTGACGCCAAGAACATGTTCGGATTTGAATCGTGGGTGGGTGGACGTTACTCCGTATGGAGTGCCATTGGCCTGTCTGTCGCTCTGTACATTGGTTACGACAACTTCCACCAGTTCCTGGCTGGTGCCCAGGCCATGGACAAGCACTTCCGGGAAACACCCCTTGAGAAGAACATCCCCGCTCTTGGTGGTTTGCTGAGTGTCTGGTACAGCGACTTCTTCGGCGCTCAAACCCACCTGGTCGCTCCCTTCGATCAGTACCTGCACCGCTTCCCCGCCTACCTGCAGCAGCTGTCCATGGAGAGCAACGGAAAGGCCATCACTCGCACCGGTGAATACGTCAAGTACACCACCGGACCCATCCTGTTCGGTGAACCTGCCACGAACGCGCAGCACAGCTTCTTCCAGCTTCTGCACCAGGGTACCAAGCTCATCCCTGCTGATTTCTTGATGGCGGCTGAGTCGCACAACCCCGTCGAAGGTGGCAAGCACCAGCGCATGCTGGCTGCTAACTTCCTCGCTCAATCCGAGGCTCTGATGGTTGGAAAGACCCCTGCTCAGGTCAAGGCCGAGGGCGCCGCCGAGGAGCTCGTTGCTCACAAGACCTTCTTGGGCAACCGTCCCACCACCTCTATTTTGGCCCAGAAGATCACCCCCTCTACTCTGGGTGCTTTGATCACTTACTACGAGCACGTCACCTTCACCGAGGGTGCCATTTGGAACATCAACTCGTTCGACCAGTGGGGTGTCGAGTTGGGCAAGGCCCTTGCGAAGAACATCCAGAGCGAGTTGGAGACCGAGGGTGCGGGTGCTGATCACGACAGCTCGACCAGTGGTCTCTTGCTTGCTTTCAAGCAGAAGGCCAAGCTGTCTTAGAGTGTTTTAGTCTTATACGAAGCACTGTGGGATGTGAAGTCTTAACGAGCAATGATTTTCCACATATTTCTCTTGGTTTGAAAAGAAATGAATGACTCTTCAAATTTTCGTTAAGTAGTCTTATAGATTGGGAATCACTTTGTAGAATAGAGACCTTTGGGCTTAGAATGATGCAACTGGGAAGAACCGAGGTGGTTGGAAGCAGCAGCAAGGGGAAACCCGCTTTGTTGTCCGCAACTCCGCAACGCGGTAGACCTCCGTTCTTGACTCCTATCCTCGAACTCTGGAAAATTGCCGACGGGGCGGCTATTCTCGTACAATTATTGGGGAAAAAAGCAACAATGTCTCCTGTACACCAATTGAGCCTGTCTTCTGCAGCAGTGGCGTTGCTGTCTTTGACAGGCGCATTGTGGCCAACCAGCGCACTTGCGGGGAATACCAACGACAACAGCGAGGGATACAAGTTGAGAGAGGACATCCCAGTGTCATGTCTGAACCGAACCATGTAAGACTACTCTTCAATCAACCTCTAGAGCCTGGCTAACCATTGCTTGTTCTACACCTACAGGGAAGGAGAACATGTAAGCGCCACCAGCCCGCCTACCGTCTCCTGACACGAAGACAGTAGCGCAGATTACAGAAAAGCAGGAGGCTAATAACAACCGCGAAAACATCCAGGTCACTGACAGTCTCGGCAAACTCCAATACGTCCCCTTCGTGACCTGCAATGAAACCGCCCGCCCTCTCTCTCTCCACTACGGCGTCTCCGAAACGATAACATGCACCATCGACTCCCTCTCCGATGAGCTCTACCATCTCCTCGAGTTCTACGTCCACGCCGACGTACCAATGAGCTGCCGCGTGCCAACAGCGCCGCTAACACCATCTGGCGGCGCAGCAGAGCACGCGGACAAAGACTCAGACCAGAAGTCCGGAGAAGCAGACACCCTCTCCGCACTAGCCGACAACGGGCCACCCTTTACGCCACTCACAATTGCACTGCAGGGTACACTCCAGCTGAGCCACTTGCACATCTGGACGGATATGAACGTCGTCATGCACAACATGGCCTCGGACGCGGCTGCAGAACAAAACACCAAGACCCGCGGCGGCCAGTCTGGACAGCCTGGTTTTGCAGTTGGCGGTATTGCATACTCGACTCCCGAGTTCGACAATACCGGGAAGAATGCCAAGCTCGACGAGGACGAGGAACCTGTTGCTCTTGCTCAGGCGGCGCGCGAGCCTTGGACTGCTGGGCATGGCACTAAGGTTGTGCGTGGGGAGCCACTTACCTTCTCTTTCCACGTAGCCTGGTTGGAGGGCGGTGCTAGTATCGGGTGGCCGACGCGGCCTGCTTTGGAGTCGTGGCTGGCTTTGGCGACTGGGTCTGGGAAGAGCTCTGGGTCTTTCTTTTCTAAGCTTGTGTTCTTTGTTATGGCGGCTTCTGTTGGCGCTTTAGTTGCATTGTACTGGGAGCGCAATGGTGCGCGTGGACGTGGACGAACCGCCTGGCATGGAGACGGGCTTTTGGGCGGGACTCCCGCGCGTGGAGTGAAGGGCTCTAGTGTCACCTTTGGCAATGGGGGGAAGAATAATGGGTATGGCGGTTACTCTGGCCCTCCTAATGGTAATGGCAATTTGAACGGGATTGGAGGTGGATATGGGTTCCCAAGTGGGAAGAGGGATTGATATGAGGAACTGAGAGGAATGGGCGTATAGCCTGGGCACATATAAATTGCCGCTTACGACGTACAGTGTACCTAACTTGAGAGGCAGAATTGGCCGCTAGCAAAAAAGCTAGTTGTCTACATATCATGATGCTATATCCCAAGTGATCGAGTCAAACAAATCCGATGCATTCCATATCTAATGCAAGAGCCAAATTTCAACAGAAAAACCAAGTACCTGGATAATAGTTGTACAAGTAACAAAAGAAAACACCATTTTTCAGGCCAATGCCACCATGCCCACTCAGTCCATCACCCGCACCAGTCTCTTCAGTATATACATACAAGCCGAGTGGACAAGCCGCAGCACAAAATCCCAAAGCAAGAAGCAGCATAAAACTACCAACCCTGCGCCTGCATACGCTGAATCTTCTTCACAGTCCCCTGGAACGAGAACTTGAACAGCTTCTTCCACCGCATCATCTTCTTCTGCTTGCGCACCATACCCTTCCGCACATGGAACTTCTGCTGGTTGACATCCTGCCGAACGCTATTCTGCGAAAGAGTAGCCTGAAGCTTGCGCAGCGCACCACCGAGATCAGTACCACGCTCAGGCTCAACATGAACCTGTCGACCAAGCGTCGGCCCAAGCTTCAGCTCGACCTTGCGTGTAGGTAGAGGTGCCCTCGACCGCGCCCGGTAGCTGCTCTGTGCACCTTCGCCGACAGCCCGGGAAAGCGAGTCTGAGAAGATCCGGCGCTGGTTGCTTGATACCTCTCGGGGCTTGTTGAGTTCGAGTCTGCTGAGGATGTCGTCGAAGTCGGAGACCGGCTTTTGGGCTTGTTTTGCGGCCTCGGGGGCTGTGCTTGGCTGGTCGGTGGGAGATGTGGGTTTGAAGGGTGTGCTTGGTGATGAGGTTGAGGAATTGTAGCGCACGCCGTTTGCGAGGGAGGCGACGCGGTGCAGCTGGGTCTGCTGTTGGAGCCATGGTGTTGGCCTGGCGCGGAGGCTGCGGGCCAGGAGGCGGAAGTCCATTTTGATTGGACTCGCTCGTGTTGAAGAAGCAGGTCTATGCGGGTGAATCGGATTGTCTCCTGGGCTTTGGAGTGAAAGCTTGATCGAGGTGGGCGCGCTGGGTCGGAGGTGCTCGAAGTTGCCGTGACGGAAAATCATCGTCCCCGATTGGAAAGGAAATTGTAGGTCACGTGCCACATGCTTTTGGGGCATTTTCTAGAGATCGTGAATATCACACGTGCAAATCTCGTGAAGTACAATTATTTCTCCCATTTAAATTTGAATAACTTTCTTCATATACAAAACTTTTGAGATTCTGCCAAAAAAGGAATGTCATCCGTCACAATCGCGACTCTTCCCCGCATGGGCCGCGATGTTCTAGCGGCCATGCTCTCAAACGGCGCATCAAGCAACCTTGCCATCATCGACGTCCGGGACTCAGGTAAACGCTATTCTTTTACTATATAGCCCAAGACCACCAGTTAACAGTTGAAGCAGACCATGTTGGTGGCCATATCCACTCATCAACTTGGGTCCCCACGTCAACGCTGGACGTGCGCATGCCTGAGCTTATTCGCACTCTGAAAGACAAGAAAACGGTTGTATTCCACTGTGCACTCAGCCAGCAACGTGGTCCCTCTGCTGCCCTTCGCTATGCGCGCGAGCGTGAGAACGCCCTTGGCGCGGAAGAGAACCAGAAGCAGCAAGTATTTGTGCTCGAGGGAGGGTTTGTGGAATGGCAGCAGAAGTATGGCAATGATACTAAGTTGACCGAGGCGTATGCTGCGGATATCTGGGAGGAATATTGAGCTGGGCCTTGACTTTATGCATCTGCCTTTTTTCATGAGATTTAACGAACTTGATAGGATATATACCACTTAGATGCATTGATAGTTTTCATCTTTTACTTTTTATTATTGTGGGAGGTTGGAGCCGAGCACCTCTGTTTGGTTGTTTCTGTACGTTGGGTAAGTCCATGTTATTTAATTTGATGGACGATGAAATTATTGTACATGAGATGGTCTACGCCCCAGTCTATTATATCACAAGAGGAATATACTCGCCGATCTACATTTGGATGCCGCCCCCGAAACCGACTGGCGGTCTCTTTCCTCCATTCTCAGGTACAATGGCCATGACCTTGTAGATCTGTCCCATTGACCCGCCATCCTTCTCAACCAATCGCTTCCAGGCGGTCTCTAGTGTCTTCTTGTGCTCTTCATCTGGCACCTTACGGAGAAGCTGCCGCATGCGCTCTTCAATACCCATGGCACCGAGGAAGTCACCCTGTTCAACAGGCCCGTGAACCTCGACGCCGTCGCTGCCTTCGATGGCTGCTTCAGCCAGCGAAGTGAAATCCACATCCGCACTGACATCCACTCGCCCTGGTTCAGAAAGTGGTGCCACTTTCTCGTGGCTTTTGATTCCGCGCAAAGAGTTGATGGGGATGGTTGACAATGTCCCGTAGTCCATGATTAGGGCTGCGCCAGACGGAGTCTTCTTCTGTGATGACGGGGGCGGGCTAGAAGCAGAGCTCTTTTTTCGCAGCAAGTGCAGAGGCAGAGTCGCCACCGATACGGCGTGCAAAGTCTGCAGCATAAATTCGGCTCTCGGGGCTGATCTCGATAGTCGAGCCTGGCCGCGACTTGAGTGCTCGATAACGCTGAGAGATCTCTGGAATCACTAGTGATGACGGCGTGGAAGCTTTGGCCTTGGTCAATTGGAACTCAGGCTCTCCTTTTATGTTCTCTTCGACTGCTTTGGGATTTAAGGTCACCATTAGCTCACGCCATTGCGGGGTGTTGGCGGGCTTGGGCGGATTATGTAGTTCTGCTGGGCCGGTGGGAGTCATGATCGTTCGTGGCGCGTTGGCCTGCTCATTCTCTGGAGATGGCGGAACAGATTCAAATGCATGGATTGGAAGTGCGTCGAAGAATTCATGTGCGAAGATGAAGGGTGTTTTGCCTTCCTCTGTATTACCGATGTTTTTGATCAGTATAAGACAAACAGTTGGCTGACGTAAGATCACCACTCACCATGCGGCAGAAGGCGAATATCCTCCACCCAGACAATGGGTACATCAAAGTACTTGCACACACTCCGGTGTCCGATATCCGTCTCCTCCATCACTGCCTCCTCGCCGCACAGCAGCCGCTTCTGCACTTCTCTGAGAGTTCCGCTAGCTTCCACAAGATAAATAGCTTCAACACTCGAAGAGAAGCTCTTGAAGTTCCGGAAAGTCTGTTGGTTATAGAAAACGTGGTCCGTCCAATGAGCTTCTTGTCCTTTTCTTTTTTTCAGGAAGGAAGATAGGCATAAGTGCAACCACTCACCCGTAGCATATCATCCATCAAAGTTCCTTTTCCTGGGCCAACCTCCATCAGCTGAACACCACTCCTCGCCCGCCCCTGCGCCATCCACTCCGCGATAGTCCATATACCGATCAATTCTCCGAAGACCTGCGAGATCTCAGGCGACGTGACGAAGTCGCCATGTTTGCCAAAGACACCTCCACCCTCTCCTCGAGTTGTATAATATCCGCCATCTGGGGAAGTCAAAACCTGGCGCATGAATGCCGCGATTGGTACAGGACCAGTGACCTAATTGGAAGTGGTTGATCAGCGAAAGTGTACATACAGGTAATGCGAAGTGCAGAAGTACCTTCATGACATTGGCCAATGTTTTTGCTAGCGGTGTGGACCATTCTCTCTGTTCAAACGTGGAGTTCCATCTTCCTGGGAATCTCGGAAGTACTGCGTTGCGAGGTCTGCGGAGGATATGCGACGCTACGCGCCTTGTGGTTTGGTTCATCCTTGGCTTGGGGTTGAGTGGTGATATTTGTTTGTGCTGCCAGATATACAATAACCGAGCTTTTCACGGCAGGCAAACAGAACGTCTGGGCCCCGAACACTCGTTCTATTGCGTCGCGCCAAGTCGAGATGTTTCTCTCAATCTCTCCGCGGAAGCTCCACTACACGTGATCACATCCTTATCGGACTGCTATCAGCCGCTAGTCCCAAGATGGTATGGCTCAGCGATCTCAAGCCCTAAAAAACTAGAACATTAAACAAGCATGGAGCGGTTTAGGTGGCTGTGGCCACTAGTAATATGCAGTATACTGGATTATTCGATCTAGTAGCGATTGAGCAGATTTGGCTGTCATGAGAATGCTGTCTGGTTCTACCTAATGCAGTTTATCTGGCACTCCGAATCCAGCACAAAGCTCCAGATTACCTGCAATGTTTCAAATAATATCGTGCCTTGAATCAATATGAAAGACTGGGCACTTGAGCTCTTCATTGATTGGTTTGTTAAAGACAAGCAACGGAACATGACTGACTATAATCCCACGCCTGTCGGAAGACCCGTTTATATCCTTGATAGATGTTGTGGCGTTCTCAAGTCTCTCCAACAAGGGTCACATTAGGCTAATGCCGTGTAGTTGTATTGGAAAGGAAGTTTTCTTTTTTCTTACCACGTCCATTTTATCATGACACCCTGGCCTAGAGCTTCCTTAAGAAGCTCAATCATGAGCCACGCCAAAGTTGGAAGATTTTTGCCGGATATTAGCTTTGCAGTGTCTTAGCCAGGTTATGCAGTTCACTTTCACGGTTATTATGGGCTTGCGCTTATAGATGAGCCCCATGGCAGTAGGTAGAGATTATCATCAGCATCTATCCATGGATATTATTTGACTTAGGTTGATCACACCTCCTTTATAGAACCGTAGAACTCCGTCTATCAAAATATACTCGAGGATCGCTCTTTCCCTGAGGTCATATTCCTGTCGACGCACGTGGGAAGTCACGCCAAGTACCTAGATAGTTCGTTCCTTCCTTCCAGGCTCGCCAATCGTACCTACCCTGTCATTTGAGGCTGCCATCATGGAATTCTTACGATCACTTATATTTTCCCCTCGTACCCCTACAGCAATGCAATATGATATACGTCAGTGAGCTTCGCCCTGTTGAAGTCCTCAAGTTTCTCTGTTTGGTGCTGATATCTGGATTACATTGCTACCAAGTTTGCCTTTTTTTGCAGTTCCCTTTGTTTGACAACAGACGAAGGTCAATGTATCAAGTTATAGAAGCCGTCAAAAATCAATCCTCTCTCTTTTCTATCTCTCATCTTAGTTAGTATCCACCACTTTTCTCACTCCCCTCTTCATCAATAACCCATCGTGGCATTAATTCAAAATGCCTACCACTCGTCAGAAAAGAAAGCCCGCTGAGGACCTTCTGCCTGGTCTTCCCATGGACGAGAAGCGAACTAAGGGATCAAAGGGTTCTGAGGCCAGCTCGAGTCGTGCTCCCAAAGCCAAGCCTGCTGCAAAGAAAGGAAAAGGGAAGCAGGTATTAGTATCCCCTTGAATCTTGTGCCGTCGATATAAATTACTTACACATGACCTCTTGAAAAAGAAGCAAGATGAAATCCTGCCCCACGTTGCATTTGCGAACAGCCACCTCAAGCGTGGGGACGCGCTACGTCTTCCTAACTTCCCTGAAGGAAGTTATCAGACCTTTGCACCACCGAAAGAATGGGGACACCGTGATGTGCCTATAACCAATCCTGCCGACATACCTGAAGGATGGACTTCATGTGACCTGAGACATTGCTGAGGAGTAAGTCCTGTGCCAGATTTCTTTAGAGGTGAAAATGAGTTGGAAGTGAAGTGAAAGTGAAGTGAAATTGAAACGCTTTGCTAACGGTCTTATTATAATAGTGATGTCGACAGCATGATTGAAAGATGTCACAGGCGCATCGATGAGGGAATCATGCCCGTCATTTGGGAAAGTAAGTTGGTAATGTACCAAAAGGTGAAGCAGAGACGGATGTAAGGAAACCCTCATTCTATACTATTATGTCTCATGGAACTGACTAACTGCTCTTTTATAGAGATATGATCAACTCCGAGCCCCCCGGTCTTAGCTGGGAAGTCGTTCAGCGCCTTGACTCTCTACAAATGATCAAAAAGAGCCTTGATGAGACTGGAGACGACACTGGGAGTACCCCTAACGTGATAGCCATCATGGCCGCCTACCGTTCTGGGGACCTTGTCTGGAATGATGATCCTGGCTCAGTGACTTACTGGGCACACGGGAAGATGATTGCTGGCCCTAAGAAGATGGAAATGGACGAATTCCTCGCTATTAGTAAGGAGTATGGCCATCGTGGTGTTTGGGTTGAAGGGGTGAGTCGGACATGAGAAAGATCTGAGCCATGTTTCCTATATTTCTAAACGTAGGCTTCCTATTTATCAAGCTAGTCCGTCATGAAGACGTAGGCATATCCATATACAGCACTAACACTGACCTCGACATTCATAGGTGGACGACCAGAAACCGGAACCGATGTACCTGTTCATGTGTGTGTCCCCCTCGAATCCGCGGTACTCCATGCATATGGTATGACTTTCTAGGTGAAAAAGTTGAGACCGAATGCTAACATGAACCAGATTACGGTGTCGATGCGGAATCCTTCCACTTGGGCCTCAAACACATGGCAACACACCATGGCCCTCTCTGTTCTGGAGGATACCGGTTCTGCGGCAATGAAGATTTACCCATCCGATCAAGAATTCCTTGAAAACCTGAGTGGTTGCCCCCTGCCTGTCACTTCTGTAACGAGCATGTCCACGGCGGCTGGTGTCGTGCCGGCGAAAAGTGTGGTAGTGCAAGTCAATATCTTCCATGATGATCAGCCCATGCTCCCCCGCTGGATCAATGTTCTAGCCTGTATAGGCAATGACCCCCCCCAATAGTCCTTCATCCATGCGGCTGTCGGGTATATGGCTTCACCATATGTTATATTGTTTGAGTATGCCTAACAACACCAACACTATGTACGTGGGAACTGATGTTGAAGAAATTTTGGCAAATGCACCCCTTGCAACCCAGCATACGCAATACCACCACCCGTTGATCCTACAACGTGATCAAGCCATTTTTCTCAGGGAGGTTGGCAATGCATGGGCAGATGGAGATTGGTTCCCGGTTGTGTCTAGTCCTTGTGTCTACGACAGTACATAGCCGTCATATTGTCAATAGTAACTCCTACAGGGTCAATTTCTACAATATCCCAACCTTGGAATTCTATAATAAGAATAGTCAGCCGCTTATACCCATTCTTAATGGTCTTCCCAGGTAGTCTTCTCCGATAGTCTTTTTACATGTCTTTTTAGTGGTCTTTTTAGTAGATTCTTAGGTACGCTCTCTAGATGCCTAGTTGTATGGACATTTTCCCCCCTTTTTTGGAGCTTCTCGGTTTGATCAGAAGGCGTGATGGCTTGGCCCAAGCTTGGGGCATTGTCGGAAATTACATACTACTACCAATGCTACCGCTGCTTCTACGTATACCTTCACTTTTTATATTCTTTCGACGCAGGTAAATAAGCAAGTGGCGAGGAGCAACAGGCAACACCGTAGCATGGGTACAAATCAACCTGCACGTAGAAGAAAAACCCTTAATAGAAACATTAATATTCTGTCCGATTTGTCCAGTTCGCCGCTATCTGTTGCAAAAGTGTGCTCCGATGCTAAAAAATGTCCATAAACTGCTGTGACCATATCATACATTTCATGAGTGCAAGAAGAAGCATGATCTCCACGACCATTTCGCACACTGAATACTCCTTACACCAACAACGCTAGCCAACCTCAAGTTATCATGCTCAGGCTTGGGTGTTCAACGACGCCATCTCCGTTGGTTCTGGTTCTTCGGGGTATTCCGCGCCGGCGCATCAACCATCATCTCATCGCTGTAGAGTCCAGTCTGCGAGTTTCCTTGGTCCTCATCTAGGAGGTCATTCACATGGCCCGGGCCACGACGGGCTCGGAGTCGTTCCTGGTCAGCTTGTGCCCGGAGTGCAGTGAAGGGATCGTGGTGGGATGCGGCTTTCGGCGATTTAAGGGTCATTGTGAGCAGTCTCCCGTCAGCCTAGAGAGCACGAGTCAGCATTCATACGGCGATATTATTAGTCGGGAACAGCATTTACCCTCTGGTTGTGGAAATTGGCAACGACCAGCTCTGCAGCCGTCTTCTCTGCATATGCAAATTCCGCAACAACGCTCGGCTGGCTTACTACTATTTGGCAGCTGAGCATGGGACCTGTTATGGGCTCAAGAGCAGACTGGATGTCGGCAGCTGTTGTCCCAGGCGCAAAGTTCCTTCCGACGACATAGAATGGTCCCGAGGCACCCTTAATGCTCAGGTTGCCCCCACGGCCGCTGAGCCCGAAATTTCCTGATCGCACGTTCCCTTGGCCGTTCTCGGTCTGGAAAGCTGCCCGGACCTGATCTGCATTCACGCGATCCTTCTTGCCAGGTTTGCCGCGTGTCCGATTGTTGTTCGTGGTGGGTTGCACGGTCGCTGACGGAGAGCGCTAGATGTCGCCGCGAGAGATTGTCAAAGAGTGTTCTCCAATGGTAATCGCATTCATGATCGCATGGCGGAATTGTTCTTACCTTGGTTACTCCGATCCTGCTTGCTAAGTTTCCAGGCTTTGCATTCTGTAATTTGTTCTGCGTTTTTTTGCCGGCGCCAGAGCCTGAGCCTGGCGCGCTTGATCTGCGGTTCTTTCCAAGGAGTTGGTTTGCGAGCTCCTCATGCTTCTTTTTTTGACGGTCTGGGGAGGAAACAGTCAGATTTTGCTAGGTGTTGTCGGGTGGTTGGAGAATGATTACCAGCCTGGATGATGGCGTCGAACGAGACGGGTTGCTTGGTCGCCATCGCAAGAATATAGATTAGACAAATTAATAGAAGAAAGTAGAAGAAATGAATTCAGAATAAGCGACAATGCGTGGAGAGGTTGAAGAAGAAAAGAGGCTTGGGGCGCCGGTCAGCTTTGGGGCCGAGCTATCAACCCTGGCCGCAGCTCCTTGATTACATGTCTACATAGCCACCTGGGCACATATGTAGCCATTAGCGCTTGTTTATATTTTCTATGTTATTCAATTGTGTTTTCTGAAATATACCGATGTTAAATTCTACCTGATTGAAAACTTGAGGGTGACCTAAAACAGGTACGGAGCATATCTCTGACTTAATATTGTACAATGTAGATCAACCCAAATGCAGACAATGAAGCCAAAAATAAAATGGTATTATTTACTCTTATGATTAAAAGCAGTTATCCCAAGCGAAGACTAAATCCAGCCCCTACTTCACCGGTATCTCCACCCGGAGCACCTCCAAATACACCCGCAAAGTCCAGCTCGGGTGCTTCCTGGCCCCGTTTAGGAGCCTCAGGCGTGTGGTGACGCCTCCGTTTCTCCATACCAGCCTTGGATGGGAACGTGGGGAACATCTCTCGCGGTTTCGGACGCGGATCTTCCTTGAAATATTTGTGATCGAGGCACTGTCTTGCCGTAGGACGGGAGGCGGGATTCAGCGCCAGCAAGCTTGACATAAGACTCAAGCCCGCATTGGTAAGATAAGGGAACTGGGAGCGAGGCAGCAGAGGCGGGTTGCCGGCCGAAGAAGGTGCCGATGTTGACGGGAGCCGCAAGGACTTGGCATTGGGCAATGAACGGAATCCAGGCCATGTTTCAGAGTTTGGTGGCCCGGTCAAGGCAAAGATCTTGGACACCTGGTCCACTTCGTTCTTGCCCTGTAAGAGAGGCTCCTTGGTGAGCAGCTCGCCGAAGATACAGCCGATGCTCCACATGTCGATCTCCGTGCCGTACTTGTCCGCGCCGAGGAGCAACTCCGGCGCGCGGTACCAGAGTGTCACAACGAGCTGTGTGAGCTTGGGAGGTGGATCGCCGAAGTAGCGGGCCATGCCAAAGTCGGCGATCTTAAGTTCGCCGCGATTGTTCATTAATAGGTTGGAGGTTTTGAGGTCGCGGTGCATGATCCACTGTGAGTGTAGGAATTCGAGTCCTCCAACCACTTGCAGCAGGACGGTCTTGATTTCCGAAGGAAGGAAGGGCTCGCGCATCTCGTCAAGTAGGGCTTTGAGGTCGTGTTCGTGGAAATCCATCACTAGGAATACACTGCCGGGACCAATTGGTTAGTATGTGTAATATAGAGCCCGTCACAGATAACTCACTCGTCCATTTTATTTCCCATTACTACTTCCCGCAAGTAAACGACATTTTGATGTCGCGCCTCCAAAAGTGTCTGGATTTCCCGGAGCCCAGTGACTGGGAACCCGTCCGGCGAGTTATCCAGCTTGAGCTTCTTCAGCGCGACAATTTCGCCCGTGGAAATGTCCTTTGCGCGTGAAACCCACCCATACGAGCCCTCTTCAATGTGGTTCAATCGTTCGAAGTTGTCCACATGCCTGCAGGGCCCCCATTCTCCAATCGGAAAGCGTAGTATGGTCGACTGTTTCTGCTGCTCCTTCTGGATCTTCACCAATTCGGCATCATCTGGACGGGCATCGGGGTCGTTGGAGAGTCTTCGTCGCTTTGTCGGGGGACCTAGCTCGGCATTGGCTTTAGCATCCCGAGCTTGAGCTTTGTTGGCATCTTCAAGTCGCTGTTTCTCTGCTTTGGCGCGTTTTTTCAGTTCTTTCTCGCGTTTTTGTTGCGCGATAATTGCCTCTGTTTCTGGGTCGTCATTTGCCCATCTGGATGACATTTTCCTTGAGGGAATGTTGAAAAGAGAGAAGTTCGGGAATGACGTTTCGGCAGAAGCCGAGTTCGATTTGAAATCCAACGCCCCGCCTTGAATTTGTATAGCCCATTGCACATCTTCTAGCCTTCGGATCTTTCTCTTCTGAAATATTATCTATCTCTATTTCACTTTATATCCTTCGCGTTTGCTTGTACACATACTCCTATACTTGCCACCGATTTCGCATCTGTCTCTTCCCCGCCATGATCGAACCATTCCAGGTCAGCCTGTCTGAGCAACATGACTCACAAACTCCCAAGACTAATGCGATTCTCATGTCTAGACGACCTTCTCGGTCCCAATGACCTGCGAAGGCTGCGTGAAGTCTGTCTCCAGCTCTCTGAACAGCCTGGAAGGTAAACATCTCACTGGAACATTCCACACCCAGCAGCTGACCCCGCGACAGGAATCAATAAGGTTGAAGCAAACCTCAAAGACCAGCTAGTCTTAGTCGAAGGCACCGCTCCTCCTAGCTCCATCGTAACCGCGATCGAAAGCACCGGCCGCGATGCCATCCTCCGCGGCAGTGGCACTACAAACAGTACGGAATCCTTGGTTCCCAATTACTGTCATACGCGACACACATGAGCAATGCCAACTAATATATACCATAAACAGGTTCCGCCGTTTGCATTCTCGAAACACACTCAACGACCGTCTCAAACAATATCCGCGGGCTCGCGCGCATGGTCCAGGTCTCCCCGAACATGACCCTCGTCGACCTCACAATCAATGGCCTAGCGCCAGGCAAATACTGGACAACTATTCGAGAAGCTGGAGATATCTCCCGCGGTGCCGAGTCTACCGGTGGTATCTGGGAATCTCTGAAGAACAAGGTGCTTGGCGCTGATGCTGCAGCCCCGGCCAAGGAGTGCCGAGGCATATTCGGCACTGTGGATGTTGACAATAAGGGCCGTGGCAGTGTGTTTATGGACAGGCCTGTGGCGATCTGGGAGCTTATTGGCCGGAGTATGGTTGTCTCGAAGGGGACGGAGGGTCCTTTCAAGCGCGAGGATGAGAATACCCTTGTTGGTGTTATTGCGCGCAGTGCGGGTGTGTGGGATAATGATAAGATGGTTTGCTCGTGCTCGGGTAAGAATGTTTGGCAGGAGAGACAGGAGCAGGTTGTCCTGGGTATGGCTTAAGTGAGTTCTTGTCTTGGCTTTATTAGGAGTGGTGTTGATGTTGGTGATGTTGTCACTTTTTGAACATGTTAGCCCGATCGATTGCTCAGCGATATATGTAGCTTCAAATATGTGATACCATGAAGTATAGATGAGGTTATGAATGACAAGATGATTTTACCTTGCGTTAATAAAAGATCACAACAAACAAACAGCTAGCATTGTGCTCATACCCTCTTCTCTTCTTATTTTCTTATTAGTGTTCTTATTGTTAGATTGACATATAGGTAACTAGAGATATAGAATCATAGATGGAGTACTACTCTCCACATTTGAAACCATATTCCTCTGTAACTACGTTTGTTCTGGGATACTCTCCAGCCTGGGGGCCATTATACATTAAAACAATAGCACAAAGGGTGCAGAAGAGGTCCACGCAAAATATGTCAAAAAAAAAGAAGAATGAATTGTGAAAACATCGTACTAGCTTTGCTAAAGCTGAGTAAGTAATAATACATACATTGTGGTCAACGGGGACAAAGTTTAGGCCATGAAAACTGTTGGCGAAGAATTTCACCAAAACTGTCGTGGCTGTACAATTCCAGGATAAAACTCGTCGTCCGTATCCTCTTCCACAAAATCAAATCCTGCACTGGGGATGCCATCAGAAAGGAGCGGCAGGGACATAATCCCTTGACTAGTCACCTGAGTTGGCTCTTGAGGGTATCTAGTATTACCACAGTTGCTGGTGGTATGCTGTTCGGATTTGACTAGCTCATTTCCTCTGTCAGGGTAGTGGCTGCTTCTTTTATTGCCGTCAACAAGGAAATATTCGTTTCTATCCTCAACTGGGCTCGGGAAAAGGAGCTCAGAGTCGATCGGGGACCATGGGGAAAATGTATCGTTCGTCGCGGATTCCATTGAAGTCATTTCGGTTGATGTGACATCTCGCGATGTGATATCGGTGGATGTGTAATGGCTTGAATAATCTTCGACACTTGACCGTTGTGTGCTTGTTCTTTCGAAGATAGACGACCATCTTTGGCCGAAATTCCGGTTGGAGATGCAATTGAGGGGATTGGGATAATAGGATGGCTGTGGCTCTTGGGAATTGGTGATCGAGGTTTGCCGGGGCATCAAAGGTATGAGACTTTCATCTTGTTCATGGTATGGGGTATGTTGCTGTGTGTATCATCTTGAAGCACAATGCGTTCGAGTGGGCCTTGAGAGGCGTATGAGGCTTCTTCCTGTTCATGGAGCGCGATTATGTGTTCAATGGGGTCGGGACTGTGTTGGCTGTGTTGACTATGGCTGGAACTGTGAGGGCTGGTGTTGGGACTGTTTTCACTGTTGGCAATGTGATGACTGGGGTTAGGACTACCATGTTGTCTCGTCCACTGGTTGAGCGCCTCATGGTATATCCCGGGAATGCAAATCGAACTTCGGCGGAGGACTGTCTCGAGATGGGAATTGAGCTTGATGATTCATCACTGGTTTGTGTATCCGAACTGGTATTTTGCTGTTGAAGATTTGTTGTTTGTTGCTCTCCACAAGCTGACTGAGGATCTGCCAGTTTGCGGGTGGACATTTTAATCTCTTCATCAGTAGAGATTGCAACGTCCAATGTCTGCCGCACTAAATGGTTTTCTGTGGATGGCGTGGTGTGAGCTAAGTGGTCCTCAGAATTCATATTCGCCTCCAACTCTCCACTCCCAGCACATTGGAAGGCAAGATCATGGTTGTTGGCTTGTGAATGAGTCGAGTCCGCCCCTGAATGACTTACAGCTCGACTGGAAGATTCGTAGAGTCCGGACGTAGATGCAGATGCGGGGACTGTTGCGAACGAGCCATGGATTGAGTTGATAGACGGGACGTGGACAAGAGACCCAACTTCAGTATGGGACGATGGAGGAGGCGGTGCGAGATCCATACGAGATAGTTCGGCGCCGAAGTTCATGTCTTCTTGTGTCTCTGAAGTGTACGCTCCGGTTGAGACTCCATGGCGTTCTCTTTCGCGCCTGAGAGCAACGGGGCTAACAAAACCTTTCTCAGTATTGCTTTCTTCACTGGAACGGTGACTAAATCCCGATCGCAGTGCCATCAGACCCGACCGTGCTCTATGGAGAGAGCGTCTTGAGATTGATTGGACCCATGCCATTGGACTGCGCGATTCCGAAGACGAATTTCGTTGCTCACGGGCATTCCACGACAGAGTCGATATCTCTGGATTGTGGCGAGGGTCCAGGGGATTAAACACAGGGTAATGGATTCTTTCCATGCAAGTTGGCTCTTCCTGCACTGCAGCAGCCACACTGTTGTCTTGGTTAACAGGATATCTCTTTCATATTTGTTCTTTGTAAGTAATTACCTAGCTCTCTTGCTTTCCTGTGAGCGGAAGACTGACGATAGCGAGAATAAATGACGACGTATGGTGCGAGAGCCTGTCTTCTGGTTGACGGGACTCATTTTGTTCAGATTGCTTTGGACGCTTATCCAACTGTTCGAATCACAAAGAGATATTATGAAAGGATGTGAATGATCAGCGAAGATAGATACCGATTATGCCAGCGCCTGAATATGTGATATGAAAGAAAGTGAAAAAGAAAACAACAGACTTGGATGTTTACCCAAGGTCAGGAGATTGAAGTCGAAGGGACGCGTGATTCGAAGGTCGAGATTGATCGCTCCTGCCCTCGACCTGCATACTCCGCCTTTACTGATGGGACGAATACGTTGAAAGGTTGTAGGTTGTGTTATAAGCTTAGCCAGGGAACTATCAGCTTTATTCAATTTCTACGATCGAGTACTTTGATAGGCTCTAAGAAGGAAAGGAAAGGAGCAGACAACTATAGGCTTCTATTCATACGAGTACTAAATCTAGGGTTCGCCATGGCAACGTGACCAAACTCGCGACAGCAAGTGCGACAGCCCTGGAGCAACCTACAACCTAGGCAACGACGCCTCTCCCCCAGATTAGACCGCAGGGGTTCGCCATAGCAACTGACCGTATACGCGACGGCGACAGGGACCAAAAAGAAATTCAAAGATAAACGTGCAAGATACCAGGCCTAACAGGCTTGCACCTTACCTAGGTAGTGTATACTCTGCTCTCTTCCAAATGCAGACCCTGATCCGAAAAGAACACTTATAGATCGTAATAATAAACGATGATTGGAACGTTCTTTGATTCTCCCCATGGATATCATTTTCCAATGTCATACTGGTCATTCGGAGCTTTCCGTGTGCAGCTCAATTACTGGCTCGTCTCGGGTACAGTTGTTGAGCGGGTTCGTTGAGCGTTAGACAGGATGGGCAAACAGCAGGTTGCGGTAGAGGAGACAAAAGGAATGACTGGCATCATATATGGGTGTGGAATGAGAAGACTAGCAATAATGTTCGTATTTTCTTTGGTCGCTTCAATGCGTCGAGACGGTGGGTACCAATCCAGTCTATCAATCCAGTCACATCGGCGGCATGTAGAGGGGCGGGAGGCTCTCTCTATAGTATATGTGAGTTGCGAGGGGTAAATGTGCATCACTATATTTTGTCTGAATGTATGAGTCACTTATTGAAGGGAGGAGAGGCACAAACAAACAGCAATCGTAGCCTACATATATGGATTTAGGCAATATAGGGGGATGTTCAAAATCTAGGAAGTTCAATGGTTGTATACACAATTAGTAAAGCCACTGCATAAGCAGTAAAATAGGTTTGTCCAAATAAGCGCGAGAAGTCCAGCTTTCAAATCTATAGATGGAAGTTGATTTGGGCTGCTCACATGGAGAGTCAACAGAGACGACAGATCAATCCTAAAGGAACTGAGGTATCGGCCAGAAGCAGAGATATGGGTCAACGGTTTCTCCAACTTTTGGAAAGCCCCTTTACATCTAGTCTGGATAAGGTGAGTAGGCAGGAGGAAAAATAAGTATTGTAAGGGAATACCAACATAACTCCCTTTGATTTGCCTCAACATACGATCCGATGTTAGGTTGAACATCCCAGCCTCGAAGCCAATGAAGAGCTTTTGGTTTGCGCTGAGCACGCTAGACAGAATCGAGCATAGATCGAAACAAATTTACATGATCGGATCTGTCAAGAGATCTGACCCGCGATCGCCAATGAAACCCAAACGGCAATCTCTGCCTTGTTCCCGGATTAACCATATACTTGAGTGGGGATAAGAATGGTCAAAAGTCAGAGATACAGGATATACTATCAAGGGTCAACCCGAGAACATCCGGGGTACCGTGGATATTCCCCCGCACAAACACGGGGATGGGGACAACCATCAGAGATAAAGTACTGAAGCATTGCAGATGCCGAGCTTCACGCACATCGGCGTCTCCCGTCTGACAAGGACAAGAAAGCTTGATTGAAAGGCATGGGGTTTGGATTGCTGCCAATCAGGGGTGTTATGTGAACACAAGGTTTAGCCATGTAGACTGCAAGATGATAAGAGTACTTGGCATGATTGGCACAAGGATGAGAGGTCTATGCCTAGACGGGAAGGATTGAAGAATACAGTCACTATCAAGACTATCAAGAGATACCGGAAGTCGGAAGTTCCTCTTATCTCCCCGAGACGACACGACACTCCACTTTCAGACCCGCTTCACCACTTCCTCCAATGACCATCCGACTTCCAGTCCGAGATGGAAGCGAGTGCAGAATCCTCGGTATTCTGATAAGCTAGGGCTATCAGGAAGGTTATGATTGGTTCAACGACGGGTAACGGATCCCTTGCTGGGGCCCTCAAGGCTTGTCATTCGGCTTGTCTTCTGGAATTTATGGATTTTTCTTGCAAGGGGCACACGCGACAGGCCTATCCTTGCCACAGTGCGAGATCCCCAGTGGGGCCGGACGCGCAAAGAATTCTCGCGACTATATGAATAGCTCCTCCCTCTCGGTGAAAAAAAAAATGGAAGAGAGGACAATGTGACACTTTCCCTATATTCAATTTCATCATTTTGATCTTTTGGGTCTCGCTGAGCCTACCCAGCTCTTCGATTAATCCCGTTTATACTCTCGTCTCCATTCCATTCTTCACCTTCATTGGTGAGGATTTGACCGAAAAAGATGCTTCCAAAGTTCGCCAAACCGTTCCGCAGCTCAAATGAGGACCTGGAAAAAGCTCCCCAGGTGAACAATTCCTCCGACTTGATTAGCAATGAGGTATTCGACAACTCCAGCGATGGCGCCGTGCCCGGCGAGAGCTTCGAATACGGCGATTCCATGTACGCCAAGATCCAGCGCGTAGCTGGCAAGTTCAACATCGAGCAGCGTGGTGTCGAGCGAGTTCCGGATTATGAGCGGACCGATACGTCCTATTTCAATATTGGTAGCATGGTGTGTTCCTGCAACAATTACCTGGCGTGATCGCCGTGGCCCGGAGGCCTTTTCCACTGACCAAACCTAGTGGTTGGCCGCCAACATGGTCGTCAGCTCCTTCGCCATTGGCGTTCTTGGAAAGTCTGCATTCAATTTGGGATTCGTCGATGCCATTTTGGTCTGTCTCTTTTTCAACCTCCTCGGTGTTATGACCGTGTGCTTCTTCTCGTGCTTCGGTCCGCCCTTTGGGCTGCGCCAGATGGTGCTCTCACGATTCTGGTTTGGATGGTGGGCTGTGAAATTCAGTAAGTTATCTCGGGATGTCTATTCAGTGTGAAATGGTCATGCTAACTAGTAACTTTCTAGTTGCCATTCTTAACATTATCGCGTGCGTCGGTTGGTCTGCCGCCAACGCCATCGTCGGTGCACAGCTCCTCAACGCGGTGAACGACGAAGTTCCCGGATACGCCGGTATCCTCATCATCACATTCTGCACACTATTCGTGACCTTCTGTGGGTACAAGTTCGTTCACATGTATGAGTACTGGAGCTGGATTCCCACCTGTATCGTGTTTATTATCGTGTTGGGCGTATTCGCCCACTCGGGCGATTTCATCAACATCCCAATGGGAGCAGGCGTTTCTGAAATGGGAGCCTGTCTATCCTTTGGATCTACAGTCTATGGTTTCGCAACCGGCTGGACCAGCTACGCTGCCGACTACACCGTCTACCAGCCAAAGACCCAGAGCCGTCGTCTGGTCTTCTTTTCTGCATGGCTTGGTCTGATCGTCCCCCTGCTCTTTACTCAATTCCTCGGCATCGCCATCATGTCCGCGACGGAGATGGGCGACGGAGTTAACAACAAGTACGCCGAAGGCTACCGAGCCTCCGTCAACGGCGGCCTGATCGCAGCCGTGCTTGAGCCTCTCGGCGGTTTCGGCAAGTTCTGCCTCGTCATCCTGGCCCTGTCCATTATCGCCAACAACTGCCCCAATATCTACTCCGTCGGCTTAACCTTGCAGGTGTTGAGCCGGGCTACGCAGCGCGTGCCGCGGTTCATCTGGACTTTCCTCGCCTCATGCGTCTCTCTTGCCATCGGTATCCCCGGTTACGACCACTTTGAGACCGTCCTCGAGAATTTCATGAGCCTTATCGCCTACTGGCTGGCTATTTACTCCGGCATTGCGCTCGTTGACCACTTTGTTTTCCGACGTGGATTCGATGGGTATCGTCCGGAGGACTACGATAACCCCGCCAAGCTTCCCATGGGAATCGCCGCTTCGATTGCGTTTGTCTTTGGAATTGTCGGTGTTGTTGTCGGCATGAGCCAGTCGTGGTGGACGGGTCCTATCGCCAAGCATGCTGGAGACCCAGCGTCTGGTGGTGGTGACATCGGATTTGAGTTGGGCTTTGCCTTCTCTTCCGCAGTATACTGCGTCTTGCGACCTATCGAACTTCGTATGATTGGTCGGTAGGGTTGATCTTATAGTATTTGCGTTTTGCGATGTACATATTGGGTTGGTTCGGGATGGGTTCATAGATTTGTGCATAGGTTCGGTTGCATTAGAGCATTATACATTTGCATAGTTGCATACAACATATTGACGTTCAAGTTTATATTTAACTGCACAACATAAGTTTAGCACACCGACCTTGACCATTGATGTGAGTTGCGAGGAAGGTTTCTTAGCTGTCATTTGTCCTCTCTACGCCACTGGTAGAACCCTCACCGTCGGAGTCGGAGGAAACCAGAAAACTCCCCACTTGTGGTTCGGTACAATATCAAGCCGTTCTGCCAACGGATGTCAACAGTAATCAGTTATACTCCTCCGTACGAGACTGCGAGGTGGGCAGTTGCATTGGACAGCTCGGAAACTCTTCGCTTTCATTGGCTGGCTACGCCACATGTGGGGGCTTACAGTATATTTCCCAATCGGGCAAGTTGATATTTGACCTCTGATTACAGGAACCGTGCACTTTCCAATATAAAAAGCAGAGCAATTTCCATAGAATGCTTCTCAGATTGGACTAGGGTTTACCATTCTGAGCCAGTCTACCATACTTTAATCCAATATTGCGCGTGACACATCTAGCCCTAATTTTATACTTCCATCATGCCTCTCGACTATAACCCCGAAAAAGAGATCCCCGATCTCACGGGAAAGTCAATATTTATTACAGGAGGTATAAAATCGATACTTTGTGCTTTACCTAAGTCCACAACTAATAGCAAACCTAGGAACCGGCGGGCTAGGCGCAGCATCAGCAATCCATCTGGCCAAGCACAACCCATCACACATCTACCTCAGCGGCCGCAATGCCACAAGCGCAGAAAAAGTGATCAAACAAATTCACGAAATAGACCCCAAGCTCGCAGTCACATTCATAGAATGCGACCTAGCCTCCCTAACCTCCGTCAAAACCGCCGCCGAGCACTTCGCCAACAAACACAGCACCCTAGACATCCTGATGTGCAACGCGGGAATCATGGCTCTACCCCCAGGCCAAACAGCTGACGGCTATGAGATCCAATTTGGCACGAACCACCTGGGCCACGCACTACTGATAAAAAAGCTCCTACCCCTCCTCGAAGCCTCCGCCAACGCAGACTCAAATCCACGTATTGTGCTCCTTACCTCGATGGGCTGGAGGATGCATCCGTGCGGCGGGATTATTTTTGACAAGCTCAAGACAACGCAGGATATGGCGCTTGGCGGACCGTGGCAGCGGTATGGACAGAGTAAGCTTGCTAACTTGCTGTATGCGCGCGAGCTCCCGAAGAGGTTTCCGGGTATCACGTCGGTGTCTGTGCATCCTGGTGTTGTGCAAACGGGTCTTGTGAATGACCTTCGGATTAAGGAGAAATTGCTTGTTTATGCGACTACTTGGTGGATGATTCTGCAGCCGCATGAGGGTGCGTTTAGTCAGACTTGGGCGGCTACTGTGGATAAGGCTAAGATTCGGAATGGGGGGTATTATGAGCCTGTTGGGAAGTTGGAGGATGGGAAGCTTAATTCGACGGCGAGGGATGATGCGCTTGCGGAGAGGTTGTGGGATTGGACTGAGGAGGCTTTGAGGGGGTTTTGATTTTGTGTCCAACTGATCCAATCTGGGAGGGCAATGTCACGAGTATACCATTTCAAGAAAGGAAAGGAAATGGATGAATCCAGTTGCTAGCAGAGAAATTTGGGACCTATTCTTCCACCCACAACAATATCTTTGTCAAACCGCCGATGGATTCAAATACACAGAGTCCCTCCAAGACCTCAGCATCCTGGCAGCGGCGTAGTGTCCATTTAGTTCTGCTAGCTCCACAGCCTTATGATACTGCGGTTCACCTTCACCAACTATCAACGCTCCTTCGTCCAGCAGAATGTGTAGCATGTCAATTCGACCGCGTTCTGCCGCTCCCTGCAAAGCCGTACGTCCGTTGTACTCTGCGGGATCTTCATTGACATCTGCTCCTAGGTCAAGTAGTCTCCTTGCAATACCAATGTAGCCTTTGAGGGACGCAATCTGCAATTCAGTAGCGCCGCCATCCGTGGCAGGAGGGCTATCAATCCTAGCTCCGTGCTCTGAGATTAATAGGTTGACAAGCTCCATGTTTCCATTTTCAACGGCATGTTGTAATGCTGTCCGACGGCGAGCTCCAGGACCAAGATAGTTGACATCAACTTTTTCCATCAATGCGCGTGCGATCGGGATCCTCTGTCTGTTGACTGCAGCTTGGAGGGGAGTGTATGTTTCTTGCTCTCCTTCGTATGCTCTAAAGTCGTTGCCCCAGGCGTATTGGACGGTAATCTCCTGATTCAGATCAGGATCGAAGGGCAGTATGTCTTCTGCGATATTATCCCTATTCAAAAGTGTCGCTAATGTCAAGGCGCGACCGGTCTGCCTTGGACTCCAGGGCATCCATTGAAGCAGGAGTTGTAACTCCTCCCTCTTCCCTTCGAACACTGCTATTTCGAGTACCGACTCTGGTGGCGGCAGGTTAAGACTGGATGAATCGCTAATATTCTGGAGGCCCTCTGGTACCCCAGTGGGATCCACTCCTGCCTCCTGAAGCTGTCGAAGCAGTTGTAGGGATGCATTGTGCAAGACTGCGATTCCTACCGTATTCGGGGCACTTCCACGAAACCTGCACAGTAAGAGTCGCAGAAATACAGGATCTGTGCCTAGAGCACATCCAAGAGCAACGTCTGTAACATTTGCGCCGCGTTCCAAAAGCTTTTCTGCAAGTATAAAATCCCACGCGCCAATTGCTGCTTCCAATGGAGTCTGCTCGAAGAGGGGAGGGTCTTCATTGTCCACCAGGCCTTTGTAGTCAGCATTATGCTCCAGCAAGTACTGAGCTAGATCGGCCTTCTCCGCAGATAAAGCAGCAGCAAGGATGACGGGGCCTGATACCCTCAAAACAGCTTGAAGAACTCCAATTTCCTGCAGGTACATCGCAGTACGTAAATTGCCAATTTTTTGTAGTTTGGTTCCCACAAATGTAGCTCCGGCAGCGGAGAGAATGTTAATTAATAATTCATCGCCATGTTCAACGGCAGCTCCAAGTGCAGTGTAAGGCCGCTTAGAGTATTCATCGTTGGGGCGTGCGCCTGCGCTGATCAAGAGCTCAACAAGTTCAGGCGAACTCTGCTCGAGCGCATTGAGAAGAGCTGAGGAGTCATTTTTCTGAGTGGAAATCGGTCTGTTGGCTTGGGCCCCATATTCAATCAACACTTTACACAGCAAAGGCGAGGGAAAAGGGTGTTTAGTGGCGCGTTCAAGCAGAGTCATGTTCCTTGTTCATCGGCCAGTTTTATATCGACCCCAGCCTGCAGTAGAGCCTGCGTGGTCTTAATATTTCCTTTTTGCACCGCTAGTACAAGGTGCGAAACATAAGTCAGACTATCGAAGTCAGGGTTTATCTCATCGCAGCCCAACAGCAAGGCACGTATAACATCGATAGATCCTGACTGAGCGCCAATTCCCAAGATAGTGGTCATCTCTTTGTCACTCTCGAAATCGATAGTGACCAGATCATTTATAAAGGCACCTTTGGCGAGTAAAATTTCAATCATTGGGATATTGCATTGCTTGACGGCCCCTGCAAGAGCACAGTTCTGGGATCCGCCTGCGTTCACATCAGAACAGGAATCGGCGATGTCCGTGAAGACTTTGATATCCGTCAAACGTGTGGCAGTATAAAGGCAATATGGTGTTACAATAGCACCACGAAACATAAGAGCACGTATGATTTCGTCCTCACGGTTGTTGATTGCATAAAACAAAGGTGGGTGATCATTGGCCGAGTCATTCACATCCGCCCCATAGGATATAAGAAGATTGACAAGTTCCTCACTCCTTTCATGATCGCTTCCTGCGGCGAATTGAAGAGGTGTCAAGAGAGCGTCGAAAAAGATTGACTTAATCAGTGGGATGTTTGGATCCATGTTGGCTTCGAGCATGATCTTCACCGCGTCTACATCGTGTAGTCTCAATGCGCTTGCAAACACATTTTCCGCTATAGCTTCAGCAGTTGTCTCACCAGTTCCTAAAAGGATCTGAATGTGCTTCAAGTTCTTCCAGCCATAGTCGTTCACCATTTGCATCACCCGCTCGTCGTTCGCACTGATACCTCTGCCAGTTTGCCTTGCTGGATCTTGCGAAGTGATGTTGTTTGAAAGAAGAAAAAGCTCTAGGGGTATGCGATCCGTTCCCTTGATTTTAGAGCTGTTCAAATCGGTCGACAAAGCATCGTGCTGACCCTGGAACTCCTCCGGCATGAGTATGCTCAAAGCTGCCGATGTCCGAGAAGTACTATATATATTCGGGGGGTCGCTTAGTTTATTCCAGGGTATGATTTTGCTCAGGCAACCCATAAGTTCGCGGTTGGCGGTACGAGAGAACGCATCTGCACCGCGAAGGGGAGATATTGTCAGGGACGAGGACGGAGATGGTGCTTCTGAATATATGGTAAGGCCCAGTCACATCGAATTTGAATAGAAGATCCAGGAAAGCCATACCTTCATTATCCGTGGGACGCACAAGTTTGATGAAGCGCAGCCATGGGAGTGACGCATTCCAGATAAGATCCATCCCTGGAGATGCTGGGGTGCAAACAAAGAAACCTTCTGGGGTCTTCGGGGAAGGAGCTAGAAGACGGTCAGTCTATTAATTCTCGGTATGATCAAAAGCATAACTATGCGCTTACCAGTAGAAAACTTGGCTATGGTCGAAACATAGGCATCTCTATACTTTGCCTTCTTGAGCCTTGGTACCTGAATCTGCTCTTCACCACTGTGGAATTCGCTTTCCTTGTTCTCGTTCAGCTTTCTTTTGTTCAGCTTGTTTCCAATCCACTTCCACTCATCCGTCTTAATGTGGCCCTTGACAAATCCCCATTTCTTGAGTTGGCGGCTGTACTGGCCTGAGCTTTCTATCTGTGAGCTGGGTAGTGCCTAGACGTATTGCAACACTCACGACTTGGTCAAAGAGTATTTGGACGTCATGTACTCCATCACACAGGGCAATGTTTTGTCCTCATGGATGTACAGACGCTCGATTTCGAGCTTGAATGGTTCGAAATCCGATTGTGCCATGATTGTGAGAATTGCTGGAGTAAACTAAGTGATGCGTCGAGCCTTTTATAAGACACTGAGGTAAAGGTACAGACCTGGGCAGCTTTTATTTTTGTTTTTATTTTATTGCCCAATCTAGCAGACTGCAAGGCTACATGGCTACATGAACTGAAAAACTGAAAATAATCAGAAATCTTCCATCTCATTGGCCGGTTCTCACGTATCGCTACGAAGACGGTTGGCGTGTATTGGCTCATAATTTCCACATGGGTCCTCGAAGGACGCGTTGTCGTTTTTGGGGCTTTGCTTTCTTTTCCTTCTTTTCCTTCTTTTCCTCCTTTTGCCTTAGGTTCATCGAAGCGGTCAGGTCCAAGGTTGTTTTAGGGGTTTTCTGGATCACTTCGTCAATCTCAATTTACCCTCGCGCGCTTCTCGTTCGTTGGCTCTCATACATTGGCTTGGCGCTCTTGCCCTTGGATCCTCACATCTCATCACAATCACATCAAGACGATATCAGAACGATTCTATGATTTGCACCAAGGCTCATACTCATGAGAATTTATTGCCACTAGGGCCACAAGATATAAACATAAATAACAGTCCCTGTCCCTAACAGTAACCCCCCAGAATCTCTCATCGTCCACAGTTCTTTGTACTTATTCTCGGTCCCTCGTCTTGGGGGCTATTCTTACATCTGTTAAATTGCTCTCTTAGCTCAACATGACCTGGCCCTATGACCAAGGCATGGGAAGATACCCGTATTTACGGGTATAATCCAGACGACCCGACCCAGAGCTTCTCTCATTTATCCCCTGATCTCAGCTGGGGCGCATCCGCAGAATTCGAAACGTTCATGCCCAATGGTGTACCTGTCTCTTCCTACCTGTCACCTCGCGCCCGGGCGAATCACTTGGCAGTGCGAGGCTCTCCGGGCGCCACGTCGACTAGCTTGCCCCACCAACAGAACGCCTCGAATGCTAGGATTGCTGCCGATCTGAATCCCTCCCAGGAACCGGCTATAATTTCCCGGGGACGAAACAACACTCGACGCAGCGCGAGAAGACGCCAAACCAGCGCGTAAACACTCTCCCGGATATGCAACAGAAAATCGGAGGTATATCTAACTTACTCCATAGTTCCCCTTCGCACAACCACGACGATCCACAGTTCCAATGCAAATGGGAAGGCTGTGGCTACCGCGGCACTTTCAAACGGGAATCTTCCCTCGTCCGCCACATTCGGAAGATACATATCAGCCCTCTCGCTCATCCATGTCCAGTAGAGGGCTGTGGGAAGGCTTTTAATCGTGCGGACAATCTGGCTCAGCATACACGAAACAATCACTACGCTTACAGGGAATCCCTGTAAGGAGCGTTAGTCTTTGGGAAACCCCTGGACGTCATGCTTATCACTGGCAAACAATGTAGAGGAACCATTGCTCTGCCGGTATGTAGAAACGCAGTTGAAGAAAATGTCAAGAAACACTTTGGTTAATAAAATGAAAATAAAAATAACTTCGCCTTTGAAAGGACCACTTGAGCCATTATTTTCCGGGACCGATGGTTGTTGACCATGTTGCTGGAGGCAGGCGATTAATAGGACCATAAACAGAGAAGCAGAGGACGTCCAAACATGTCACTCAACTTTCGAGGCTTAGCGATCTTGTAGGACACTAAACCAAAAAGGGTTTTATAAGACTGCGCGAACGCCTAAGATGTTATTTCCGATTTGATGGTCTTGTGCGCCATAGCCTGTTATCCCTGATGTAGTCTTAATACGACTAGACACGAAGTTTGAACGCATGATTCGAGCTTTATCCGAACTGTTAGAACCTATTTCTCAATAAATTTGAGACTTGATTTACTCTAACTTTCTCTGTGCAGATCTGTAATTAGGGCATCTTAATAAGAAATGATAAGTCGGCAGTTGTAAGATAAAGCGGCAGCTATTTCTCTAGCATGTCCCTTCGCTAAAACTTCGGCTCAGAATTCATGCCAGCGAGTTACCTAGGTATGATCTGTTTAAGCTTACGAAGAATCCGTGATCTACTGCTATCTAGTTACAGGTTCTGCCGCCCACGGATGCTTGATATACCAGACACCAAACAATAAGTCTGTTTAGAGGTCCTGGTCCTAACAGAAATTTGTTGAGTGACTTCTCGAAAGCAGATGGACTGAAATAGACGGCAAAATACGGGTGTTGCATGGCTTAGCGGCTCGTGTTTCGTGATGGTCCATACCTATTTCGGAAGGCAGCTGTAGATCGAGGCCTTGGCAAGATGGTCGAACCATTATTAAAAGTCCGAGTCCCTCTCTCAAGCAGTCACTCATTAAGGTAACTAACTAACCACCATGATCCAAAAGCTGGTCATGATGGAGAGCGTTCCTGCTCACTTGCTATACATATTCGTTTTCGCTCTATCAACGGGCCTGTTCGGTGATTACTGGAGCGGCGTTCACGGCCACCCCATCCTGCTAGAGCCCCCCCTACAGTCCATACATAAAACCCGGCACAGACGGGCCATTTATCCTGGTAAGCTTGTCGCAGCCCCGGAGCGCTTCTACCAGATTGCTGACACCGCGCGTGCGGGTCAGTCGGTCGTATGCTTAGCCTGGGAAGTCTTCACCTGGCTGCCCCAAGAAGCAGGCTGGAAGTCTACCCGGGCATGGTGGGCTCTCGTTACCGTCTACCGGGCCATCGTCATCGCAAGTTTTGCTCTCTTCACAGCCTGCCAGGCACAGTATTTACCGCTTCCTCTGGGAAGCTGCGCAAACGCGTATGAGTGGCGAAATGCGGATGATGTGCCCAAGGGAACGCCTACGATATGGGAGGTTCTGCCTTTGTCGTCGACCAGAACGCGGAAGGGTACTAAAGCGATGATTGTGCCTTGTGCGGTGTTAAACCGACTCCGTGTTTTTGAATTTGTCGTCATGTGAGTCGAAATGTCTCAGCACTATCTTCATTTTATTGTCATGGCTGCTGAATTCCTGAATAGCGGCTTCCTCGCGATCAGCATGCTGGAGTCGATGGCTATCTTCATTTGGTTCTCGAGCGTCTCATATGAGATGCCTGAACCTTTCCCTTGGCTGCAAAGGTTAAATCATGCGGCGTTAACCCCTTTTCTGGCGCTATCGGGCCTGTACCACCGACTTAGGGGTCAGAAGAAGGCAGGAGATGATCCAGGACGCGAAATGCAGCCCCTAGCGAGTCCCACGGGGAATCGGGAATCGAAGCACTCATCTGGATGGGATAGCACAGAAGAGGAAGATGTGATCAGAGTAAGCCCTATGCCAACAGAATGGGAGGATGGAATCAGAGTAAGACCCATGTCAGATTCTGCAAGCGAAGGACGGCCGAATTACTTGCCCCCCGTGTATGTGGCCTAAGAGAAGACTCAGTGTCTTAGACAATCATATTCCCAGCTCGTCCATCATCTCCCAGGCACGATCTCGCCATGGGATACTGGATGGATAGATAACCGAGATTCGGCCGGCTTCACTTCAACTTGCATGGCTCTGATGCGAGATGTGTGCGGATCAGATCTCCTCAGCCAAAGGTCCGCACATTCAACGTCGTAACTGGCTGTAGCGCGAAGGCTATCAATCTTGTTGACCAGATCCCCTCTTGTCGGCGAGACCGGCAGAGAAGGGAGAGCGTCTCTTGTCGAACAATCCGGTCATGACATTCGAGAGCCAGAAGACATAGGGGTAAAATGGCCCCTAAGTTGACCAAGAATGTGAGTGTATCGATGTTGTCAGACAGCATGCCGATTCGTCAAGCTGAAGAACCCTTGGGAGCATCAAGAACCTGTCAAGTTGCATCTCTCTCGGACGTGAACCAGTCTCAGCCATCGCTAGAATAGGAAGAAGTTCAGCCTTCAAGTCAAGGATGGTCAATGCAGTCAGGTCTCGTTGGCCTAAATGATATTTATGTACGCCACGTTATTCTTGTAGCTGGCCTTGAAGCTTCAGAAGACTGCCCGCGAAATTAGGAGGCAGTATCAAATTCGGCGCCCGGACTACCCATTCGGATTCTGTGATAATTGGTTTGATACGACGGTCGTAGGAGCCGACTTTTTTTTTTCCCATACTGTCTCTGTCGGATGTTTTCGTGAGGTATGTTGGCCTGAGATAGTTGAATGTCAAATCAACCGCTATCGTTAGACTGTTCACCCATGACGTCCTCCACCCACCTCCCCCATCGGCGCTTCTTCGAAACAGCGTGCTCCTGAACGGCCCTCTGAGAGGCTGATGTACCTAGAAGCATCTCACGATAATCTAGACCTTCAACGGTGAACGTTTCACAACCTTGATCATTTCAAATGATAAATAGTAACACAAGGTGAGTACGAGCCCGGAGATCAGAGCGAATGACTACTCTGCCCGCTGTAAGTATTGGGTTTGGTCCGAAGGAACTGTGTCCGGGACCCTTAAAGTTAAATATTTTTGAAAGCAGTGCTTGCAGGCGTTGATATTTGGGACCTCGTTGAATGTCATGTTTATCACTGGGCAAACAAGGGAGTGGTGGGAATCTTCTATCAGTGAGTAGAAACGAGGTTAAAGAACCTTGGAACCACTTTAGATGGGGCTATACACACCGCGCCACGTGATTCCCGCCACCAGCCACAACTGTGCCACAGTAAATTATTAAATCCACAACGGATTCGCCTTTGAAAGAAATCCAGAAATTCAGCAGCCGTAATAACGCCATCACTTACACCATGTCTCCAACCGGGAAGTGAGTATTTGCAGTTCCAGTCCTACAAGAAACACCCGCCTAACAAAACTTTCTATTTTACAGCCGCGCCGACTGGGCCGACGACGAAGATTTCGATGACCCCTCCGTGCTCCCGCCGCAAGAAGTGATCACCAACAAGGACGGCACCAAGACCGTCATTTCCTACCGCTACAATGATGACAACAAGAAAGTGAAGGTCACCCGCCGAATTAAGACCACCGTTGTCCGCGAACACGTCAACCCCCAAGTCGCCGAACGCCGCAAATGGGAGAAGTTCGGTCTCGAGAAGGGCCACGCCGCCGGTCCCTCGTTCGACACCACCTCCGTCGGCGAGAACATCATCTTCCGCCCCAGCGTCAACTGGAAGGCTAATGCTAAGGAGGCTGAGAAGGAGGGTGGCGAGAAGGGCAGCATGAAGGACCAGTTGAAGGACAAGAAGGTCAAGTGTCGTATTTGCAGTGGAGAGCATTTCACGGCTCGCTGTCCCTTCAAGGACACCATGGCTCCCGTCGAGGAGGGCACTGCTGCTGCTCCTGGTGTCGAGGCAGAGGAGGATGCAGGCGGTCTTGGTGCTGGAAAGTCCAGCTACGTTCCTCCTCACATGCGGAAGGGCGGTGCTGGTGGCGGCGAGAAGATGGGCGGTCGTTTCGAGAAGGACGATTTGGCGACTCTCAGAGTTACAAACGTATGTTCTGCCATTTTTTCTGCCTTCTACGGGCTCTACGAGCATCAGGGTCATATATTTTGGTTCGATACTGACTTTTCAAACAGGTCAGCGAGTTGGCAGAGGAGAACGAGTTGCGGGATCTCTTCGAGCGTTTCGGTCGTGTCACCAGAGTCTTCCTTGCACGGGATCGGGAAACCCAGAGGGCCAAGGGCTTTGCTTTCATCAGCTATGCGGACCGTGGCGACGCAGCACTTGCTTGCGAGAAGGTGGATGGCTGTATGTCTTCAATACCCCGTTTCGTGCTTTTCTTTCTACCAGTTCCTCAAGTACTAACCTGTTTTTCTGCTAGTCGGTTACCGCCACCTTATTCTCCGCGTCGAGTTCGCCAAGCGCACTACTTAAACTTCTTTCTCGGTTCTCTCTTACGACTTTTTGAATGGAACGTTTCCTTCTTCTCAGGCGGGCCTATATTTGGGCCGAAGCTCTTTTCCTTGTACTGTAGGACCTGGTTGATAATGATGATTCCCAAAAAGACATCCAGCATGTCAGTTACTTGCATTCGTCAGTCTATACAAAAGCAATGGTTTAGAGAAATTTTGAACTTTATACATGGTTTTATTTGTTGCTTCACGGCCGTACCTTCAGAACATCCACATCCATGGTAGGAGTGTTAATTTGCGTTTTTGATAATCCTTAAAAGGTTCTTCTCGAAGTACTTGCTCTATAATTGCTCCACGGCTACCATGGAACATCCCAAGCACTCATGGGAAAGTAACCACGTGCTTGTACGAAGGGACGGCATCCTAGAAGCATCCATGGACAAGTCTGCTATTGTTCATCGACCTGTATTTCGTTTGTTTTCGACGTGCAGATCAACATGGGGACGATCATAGTCATAGTTGGATTGGGATCCCATTGCGTTTAAGGTCTGCTAGGCATAGTAGTGCGTAATTTCCCCAGTAAAGAGCTCTAATTGCCTCAAGCTGTTAACCTGATAACAGTGCATGCCCGTAGGCGCCAAGGCCAGTCTGCTCTTTGCAAGCTTTCTCTCGCTGACTTCAGCTTGACAAATTTCCATATCTTCCACCCTCCAAGCCAAAACAGAATGGTACCCAGTTGCGGGACTCGGCTGACAACAATCCTACATGCCGTCGACGGCGAAACTGTCATCTGGAAGAAAAATGTCGCAGGCCTCGACTGTACGATCGATCAATGGCTTCAGGGATTGCGTTGAGACATCAAATTTTCTGCATCTTCGCATGACAGTGGAGATGACATCGGAAGGAAATGGACCTCAGACAACCTGGGCTTTTTCCTATTGTACCCTAGCTTCAAACTACCGCGCAGTCGCTAGGCACCCGGATGCCAGATCCCAGGGTCAATCACTAAAGTACCAATGTACAGATCGACACTAGATCTCAGCAAGTCAAACCCAGACCCAGCCTCGCCGGCAAAAGTTCTCGTGTTTAAATTTCCCGGTAACGGGATTGGGTTGCATAACGTAGCATCGGTGTTTCTTTTAGGAAAGAGTCTTGAATCGGCGAGAAAAGCTTACCTACGGCTCCGCCTTTTCGCCTAATGCTCCCCTACAGACAAGACGGGCTACGTGGACAGTGGCGGAGAGGCCGAGATGTTGTTCCCTGTAGGTTTGGCCCTAGCTCCCTCGGAACCGCTCACCAACCCACAGCGTTCTGGCATTCCCACTCCGCCACGGCGGCTTCCAGTCTGACGACCAAGCACATGTTAAAGGGCGTTCGTGACCTTCCGAAGTCTTAGTGACATTGCAGGGAATATCGGCGCCAAACAACATGATCCGCTTGCTATTGGCTCGAGGAGTTTGTCCAGAAGGGCAGTTCTTCGCTGAGAGCGTTTCGGCCGATGAGCAAGTTTTTTCTTGGCTGTTTCCTCCGTGCTACACCGGCAAGGCTTAGGGTTGGCTGAGCTACTCCTTGGTTGTCAAGGGCTGGTAGGAAATTGCCACGGGGAGGCAAAAAATCGGCCGGATGAGTTGCTGGATGAGTGGAGTCCCTCCACTGGTCTGCATCCAACGCCGTCCAAAGCATATTCGTCGCCTTACAAGCTCCATATCCAGAATTTTGGAGGACGACAGGCCAATGAGACATCCTTTTTTTTCCATTGTAATCCTTGTTTGGTTGCCTTTCCTTTCCATCCATGCCGACAGGGTCGGATACTTCAGACTGGGACTTTTTTGCCGGGAGCTTCGTGGTCGTGATACGATCTGTGCTGGCGGGCTGTAGATCCAGGGTGATCAAAGTTTGGGATGACAGGGTGGGGAAACTGCCAATAGTCATCCCAGTCTCGGCGCAAACTCTTGTCTTGACAAGGTAGTCGAGACAGGGTGAAGTGGTCTGGTAATTTCCCACAAAGCGTCTAGCCTCATTGTAGTAGGCTACCAGTACTCAGGTCTACTCTCATTGAAAGTAACCATCAATCTCGGAAGAAGTGATACACAGGTAACCGATCACAGAACCTTGTGTCCAGACGATCCGTCAGGAATTGTGGAGCCATAGAGGCCCAGGTGAACTGCTTAATCTCCCCCGAAAAGGAGAATTTCAAAATGGTACCATTGCCATTGCCAATGTGCTAGCTCGATATGGTATATTGACATGGTACAAGATGGTAGAGAATTAGGTTGATCCATGGATGTCTCGGGAGCCCTGGAGGATTCGACCGTTGGTAAAGTAAAACTTTAATCTGTCTCAGTTGACAAGGCAGAAAAGCTATTGTCTTCGGATATGAGGACTCTTTCCTTACTGGGTAATCATTGTCTAGGAATATGTCCTCCGATATGCGAGAATTTGGACTCTAGACCCAATCGACCAGGATTGACGCATTGAAGGCATTTGGGGTCCATCGGGCGTGTCGCATCCTAAGATCCTGGAGCAACAAGCATATGGGGCTGAGGCAGCAAGACAAGGGGGATAACAGTCTAGAATGACACTCATTCTCGACCAATGACCTTTGGACCTTTTTTTTTCGAGTTTCGAATTTTCTGTTGATCTAAAAAAATGTAAATACTCCAATAACACGGTTAGGTCAGCAATCCCGATTCCGGGATGTATATTGCTCTTGACCGTTGCCTAGTAGGCCGAGCAGTAGCTTTGCGTCCCCTGTCGAAGGATCGAACACCCGAATGTAACCAACAATGAAGGGCATGGCATTGATTTGCCATTGACGTGCAGGGAAGAATTGTTGCACGGGGAGATATTTTCGAGACGTCAACCTTGGAATGCACAGACTCGATGGCACGTGCCCGAAACAGAGACATCTCTAAGGCAGGTTGGCTGAGACAGTTGCAACGTCAAACTTTCAGAGTTTTCCAACTTGTAGGGTTCTGGGGCTAATCCTTGTCGATAGAATCCATAGATGGGTTCATGCATTTCCCTGAAAGTCAAATTATTATTGGCATTGGCTTCGAGGTACCTGCAGTGATCCCTGGATGTACCCACGTATCGGACAATTTCTGACTCGTTTCCCTTCCGTATCTCATATAGCTTATAGCTCTTCATATAGTGGTATTTCTTGAGCAAGTAGAGTTCAAAGTTGATATATCGAAAGGTGACATGTGGTTCACGGATAGGTTTGATAGTGTCTATAGTGTCTTTCGGGTTGCATTGTTAGTATGGAGTGCATGGTAAATGATTTGAGATTTGATTTCCGGGTCGCCTAACCTTCAAACTTTTGCTTCGAGATAGAATATAGATTGAAGCATCCATGTGGAGATATGAGACCCTATAAGCACTCAAGTATGGTGTACATAATATATCCACCAATCGAATATTCCAGGTGGATGTACATGGTACCTGGTACCTCTCCCTAATACTCGTACGTATGTAAATTTCATGTATCCCATTTCACCGCCCCCCTGCACGTGTCAACCCCATGACCGTCACCCGGGAAGGGGGAGAACCCCGAGAGTCAAAAGGAATATATCATTGCCACCCTCCTTTAACTGTGGGATACAAAGTTTGTATCGTTGATTGGTACTTTCTTACCCTGATATGGTTAATCAATCCTGCACCTAGTACCAATTTCGGTACCAGCACGGTCGTTGTGTGTGGCCTGTGGGGACCAAATCGCTGCACAACATACCCGCCATAACCACTGAGGAAATCGAATCTACTACCTTGTCCCAGCCAATCATAAGTCTGCGGGTGCTTTTTCACTGCACCTTGCCATCTCACCCAGCCTCCTGCGGGATGGTCGATCTTTTAGCCACTCATGCGGTTCTGTCGACACGATCAGAATGGGTCCACTTAGGGATCTTTTGAAGCTATGACTCCAGTCCTCTGGGTATTTCCTTCGACGGGATGGTGGAACTAGCGCCGCTCGGTTCTGGAAAAGGCTCCCGGGTACGGACCGCAACCATTGTATTCCCCACTGAGCTGCTTTAGCCTCTGTGGTGGAGATTGGAAACCCCCCCTTCTGCAATTAGGGCACGGTTTCGCAGAAGAAAAGTCGGGCTTACCAGAACTTATCTAGGTCTCTCTCGGAGTGGAGTGGATCTCATTGGGGATGCATAATCTTAAACGTGCTATTTTTATTGCTCTCATCGAGTCAGTTCTGTCGGTGTGAGCACCGCCATCATGGACAATGCATCATGCTAAATGGAACTTGTCGATCGCCTGATCATCCACTTTCTTCATGCACGAACCGCTGCTGGTGCCTCGAGCCTCCTACGGCTTAAAGGACGGAGTACTCCGACTGACGTTTCAACAAAACATTACGGAATTCGGTTAAGACTTTCTATCCGATTAGGTCATTTCCGATATTTAATTCTTTTTTTTCTATTGTTATTGGTCCGTCGTCTCCAAGTCTGATACATCAACCACCTCTGTCATGGGTCTGCATAGGTACATATCCTTGGGGTCGATCACCTCCTCTATCCTTTCTAGTTTCATCTTATTTCGCTCTCCTGCAGCAACCCGTCTGCCGGGTATTCGCACTTGGACATCTGATCCCGGGATTTATCAGTAATGGAAAACACATACAACGTGTAAGTACCGTGCCTTTACGGTCCGTGCAGTCGGCATCGGGTCCTTCTGGCGCGCAACATGGGTCCTGACCAATTGCCATACACCTTAAAACGATCAAACTGTCTGGGGCCGGTAATGATTTGATGGTACTCTCCTTATTATGGAGATACGCACCTGAACCATTTGCGCTTGACCGGGCAAAATTCCAAATTCAGAACTTAGAAAATACAAATCATTCAGGGAAAAAAAAGAAAACAAAACTTTTTCTCTTTTCTTTTTTTCCCCCAAAGAGATCATAAACAGGTAATGATAATCCGGATATCTTTCGCCGATTATGGTTGGACCCCTACGCAAACCCGCTGCCACCCATTGGAGCTTTACCGAATACAACGTATTTCACTGTCCCTGGCAGATTCTAACTCGTGGGTAAGGTCGCCTCTCGGCTAGACCTTACTAGTGATCCCTGGAGGCTTACCGGGGTAGTGGTAGGCTAATGAAACTATCTCGATGAGCAGGTAACAATCCCGAGAACGGCTTTAGATATTATAGACCGGACTTCATGGAATACTAAGTACTAGAAGATATCAATTGTAACCTTTTCTCTTATTTCCGAGGAGAACATCCATTGCATACGTACTACATCTGATCTCAATACCTCACAGTGTACCCAATCTACTTCCCCATTTATCTACTGAGCCGATATACTTTCTGCAACCTGTCAAAAGAAATCATTCAAGATCTGGGTTCTGATTTGACCTTGATCATCAAATGCCAAGTTAGAGTTGCAGAATTATAGAAGCATTCTTCCTTCTGCAATACCTGCAAGATACTTATGCCGAGACAAGAGCTTTTTTATTTGCTCACACTCCCAGGGCTGTCACACCAGATTACATCAGTTGTCTTTTCCTTTCCCCTTCTGGATCTGTTTTTATCTGTTTTATTAATTTTAATTTAGTCTTTTTTCTTTTTCTTTAAATGTTTTGCCCCTCCGTTGACTGTGCTATTATTTGTGATTATTAGGATTTTTGTGTTTTTTTGGTAGATTTTTCTTTGGCTAATTCTTTTCTTTGCCATCTTCTTTCTTTTTCCCCCCCAATCTCCCATCTTAGATCTCCTTTTGCAAACATAGATTCTGGCCCGATCTATTTCCTCTTTCCCTGTACTTTTGTACCTATGACTTAAGTTAATGGGACATTTCCCAATTAGGAAGTCATGTCTATAAATCGGTGACGCACTCCTTTGGCTCCCGGACATTCATCTACTTCCTCTTGTCAACGTCCAAAAGACCCTTTCACGCAACAATTTTACTGAGGCATACATATGTATTGCTCTTCACACTCCTCTTTATAACCCTACCTTTCCTATCTTCATTTATACTTCGCTCTTTATCACTTGTCTACTCCCTTCACTCCAGGCTCTATTACTTGCCATCTCCAAACTACTTTCTTACCGTGAGAATTGTGTTTTGGTTCATATCCAACACTAAAAACACTAAGAGGAGCTGTATTGGAGTCTTTTCCTGTGATCCTCAATAGGCTCAAAAACACCCAGAGGTATCAATCGAGTACTGTGAGGGAATTTGACTATGCAGAGTTCTTCTCAACCTTACCTAACCTCTGCTATTCTAGACATTCACTTCTTGCCACCCCAGACCTCAAGGGCCAGACAGATTTGGCCGGTGTTACATCAATTAACCAAAAGCTTCAGGGTCCTCGAGGCACCTGGCATCAGCACGCTCAAGATGAATCCCTGTAAGCTTCGCTCTCTTTTTTTCATTCCCTGTTCGTTCTGTCATGCGGTTGATTCGACATTCTTTCCTGTCTATGTCTATTTTTTCCTTTTTCTTTTCCTTTTCTTTTTTTTTCCCCCTTCCATATATCTTTCCTGTCTCTAACCTATGAATTCCCCAGCACTCCTCTCGGAGGTATTCTCATTGAACGATCCCGTTACTTCGGAGGGTGACTATATGAACGCTCATGTGACAGGGTTTGTAACGGACGAAGACGAAAGCCAGCGAGTCGGAGGTCTCGTCTCCATGCCTGACACCAACGGCGTGAGGTACCACGCACAGCAGCCTGTGATGCAGGATTTACAGTAAGTTATTTTCCATTCTTTCAATTCGGACTTGCCCTTGCGCTCCACTCGGTCAGCCTCTCGACCCCCTTGTCGCTGCGCTTCCTCCGGGTCCGGGCAGCTTGAACTTCAGTCCAGCCTGTTTCGGTACCTTCCATACCAATCTGCTGCCTGCATGTCTTTCTTCCGATGTTTTGTCCTTTTTATCTGAGCTCGTGCCGTGCCTTGACGTCCTGGCCTCTCTCGCCCCCGTTTCCATTGTCTTTTTACGCATCATGGTTTCCGTGCTGCGCCCGGACTCATATGATATCTTCTGGACTGTTTTAATTCCAGGCGATCGCACGTGGATTCATGAGCTTTTACTGAGTTCCTTACTTTAGATATTCTGGTTCGAGTGCTCTTGCAATGACTCCTCCAGACTCTTGTCCCGGTAAGCCTTCTCTCTTATATAACCTCCCCGAGAGAACTTCCTTTGACTGATGAATTGTGTAAAGACTCATTTTCGCCCACGTCTGGTCCCCTCTTCCCTCATATCTCTCGGCTTCAGCATCCCTTTGATAGAATGGCAGACTATCAACGGGTGCCAGCGCTGTAAGCTTGGCTCTACTATGAACGGTGGATGAGACTAAGGACTGATCTTTGTTCATCTAGTCAACCGCCGACTGGAATGCCTACCGGTATGCAGAGTTCAGGACATACCTTGAACTCCATTCCAGCACTAATGGGACGCAATAATTCCTACAATTCATACGCTTCACAGCGCGGAATCGGAAATATCGGCTTGCCCTTGGGGATGAACGATCTCTCCCGTAGCCATGGCTATCCCGGCACTCCTCGCGCTTTAGATGGCGGGATGGATCGATCTCAGAATAATATGTATCAGCAACCGATAGTGGAGTCCTCACAACGCTCACAGCCTCAAATTGAGGCTCCGCCTTTCGACGACACGACTGTTCTTCATACAATTGTTGCAGAGTGTGGTGGTCAATATCAGACAGTGAAACCGGATGTCCAAGCAAAAATGGGTCGAGGCCCCTTCCCGGCTGAGGGCAAGTGGACTTGCTATCGCCGCAACTACTTCGCAGTGACCTGCGGCTTTGGACTTAATCCTTGGCCTCCTACTGCTTCTCTATACATGCGCTATCCTGACCAGACCCTTGAACCAATCCGTGGATTTTCGATGGCGATTTCTGCCATTGTGAATGGTCAATATGGAGAAACTCGAGAACTGGTTCAACACACCCCAAAGCGAGACAAGCAATCCGAACGCAAACCAGGTCGTGTCGTCCTTCAACCTGCACCTCCGCCTTCATTCACAGCAACATCAACGGTTAATGGAAGTCTTTCGGGGTTTCCCCTTGGCTCGCAATCTATGGACTACAGCTCTTCCTACGCCGGGACACCTCAGCCATGCCAGCCCCCAACATCCCACGTATTCGAACGAATCCAATTCCAGAAAGCGACCGCCAACAACGGCAAGCGCCGCGCCCAGCAACAATATTACAATCTGGTCGTCGAGCTGTACGCTGAGGTTGCTAGCTCAGTCCCAGGTGAAACCGAGTGGATACAGATCGCCCGACGCCACTCCCACCCCCTGGTCGTCCGCGGACGTTCCCCTGGCCACTACAAGGATGGACGCCGGGGCAGCACGGGCAGTATGGGACCGGATGGGGCTGGCGGAGACAGCTGTGGTGTCATTCCTCACGGACTGGGCCAAACGGGTCGTTCACACATGCTCATGTACGACGCGTCTCATCGAAGTGGACTTTCTTACAGCCGACCCGATAACCGGAAAATGAATGTCACCGATCATTCCCCGCTCAGCGACAGTCCTCTCATCTCCTCTTCCTCTTCTTCTGGATTCGAGTACTCAATGATTGACACTATGGACCCCATGGATACAATCAAGTCCGACCTTTACCTCAAATCAGACCCCTATCAGGATAATACCTATACAGGGGTTCCCAGCCATCAGCACCGGCAGTCTAGTACTGGCGGATATGACCCCGTTTACTCGACAACTTATAGCCGTTACGATCCCATCCAGAATCCGCATAATCTATGCACTTAGGTTGTGGCTTTTGTTGTGTCTGTGGTTTACTTGGATTATGTTCTTTTCGTGTTTTATCTTTTTATCTTGCTATGATCAAATGGGAAAGGGTTTATGCACTGGTGCAGGGCGGCGTGCGGGATCATGAGGCCATTTCTATTCGCTGTTCTATTTTTTTTTTATCATCTGGTTTGCTAGTGGACTATGTGGCTTTGATTTATTTCATTGTGATCTATTATTTATCTTTCTTGATTCGCTTTCTCCAATTACTTGAGATATTGTCCCATTTCTATTATCCGTGTCTTGCCATTGGAAAAAGAAGCATACAGAATGCCATTAAAGACTGTCTTCAGCAAATGATGGAATGTCCTATTGAATAGGACCGATTTAATTAAGATCTGGACTTGACTAGATAATAGCATCTCGATAATGATACTCCGTAGTTGATTAGTACAACGGCCATATCATAAGCCAAATATAGTATGACAACCTCATCGAAACACAAATCTTCCAGAAACTAATCAAAACCCCTCCAATCCAGACGTCGCACCTAGTCTAACAACCAAACTCCCCGATTTGCTGCGTTCGATAGCCAGGAACCGTTGTTTGCTGCGGTCCTGGTCCTGAACTTCATCTATTGCAGGGCTACCAGCCCCGTTCTCAATGGATATGGACTTAAGCGGCCTTTGCTTTATTTTGCCTTTTTTTATTTTCTCTTTGTTTTCCTCCATCCAATCAAACATGAAGCAAGGACCGGTAATTTGCTTCCAGGACTCTTTTCATGTCCGATGACTACATAGACTGATGCCTCCATAGTAAGCAGCATGGGTTGCCCGGCTGCAGGAATGATTGGGTTGAGTTCATCGAGAGTACATGCAAGATTAAAGGGCATAATGTGGCGCTATTAATGATGTGTTTTACTTTACTTCTTTCTTTTTGCTTGGGGAGGCTCCGCGGTGAAATCAAACGAAGCAAGGTTACTATTTCCGTGTGTACTCGCAGATTGAGACGGTAACATGCATGGAGCAAGAGATTAGAGCCAATCAGAGGGTCTTGAGCGCCAGTCTGTTTGTAGGGTTTGGAGGTTGAGTTTGGGCGATATTTTGCTTTCTTGCTAGGCAGCAGAGATTTCTTTATAAGACATGGAAGTAATATAAATGATTTGAGTTTGTTGACTTTTTAATATGTATCATACTGTTGGATGTATTAGTAAATGTAAGAAATGTAAAAATCTTTAGATGCAGATCCTGATCGACAGTAGTGCAGGTGATGCTTCATTACAATGTACATCGATGTACATGTCAGCTCAGCCCTGTTTAGCTATGCGATAAAATTCATATTATTTCTCAATGTAAGTGTATCAGATGGCTTCAGTGTGACCATTTGATCTCTATGCTTGGTAAATAGTAAAATATATAATCCAATCTCTCTACCTAGGTAATTACCTAGGTAAATCTGCTCATGTGTCAAGTTAAATTATTTAAGAGATCCTCGTATCATCCAAGCCTCCCTGCACCTCGGCATATTCCGATGTTTTAAACACTCTGATCCTTGTCAATACCATCCCCTGTGAAGAGCCGGGGTAGTAACCTTACATCCGCATGCGGTAAGAGATTTGAGAGATATACGGAGGATCAGAAAAATGGGGTTTTATTGTTAGAAGACTATTTTTGACTTTAATCTGAAACAATTTCAAGTCCGGCTTGTGGTCCGTTGGTATACTATATGTTTGCCACAAGGATCCATGGATATATATATATATATATACGTATCCAAAGTATCCCGAAAAGGGAAATAAATAAATTTGTATTCTCAACAAGAAAACGCTCAGACAGTTGGGGTAGGTCCAGTATCATTGGCCGTTTACTTCTAACCGGTTGGATAGGTACTTCTGCACGTCGTACAAGGGAAGTCAGGCAAAAGGACAATCATACCTAGGTAGGCGCTTGGGGTTTTCTTATTTCTGATTCAACAGCTTGGATTGACACGCCTAATTTGGTCTTTGGTCAAGGGCACTTTGATATACTTTACTGGGGTATTGCCACTCTCATACTTCATTGGTATTTCCGCTTTATAGTATATGTACCCTGATCTACATAGCACTCCCTTAATTTCACTATCTTTTGCTAAGATTGAACATATTGACCGAAGATTCCTTTACTTCTTTACCCATCTTATTAGAACCCAACAAATAGCGTGCTATAGCTTGACCGCTGTATTTGCTATTGTTGCGGTCAAGTAGGGTACATTGTCCTATAGGCTCCTGCTCCTACGCAGATAATCCACAATCTACTTAGATACCAAATACAGAATATTTTACTCAGTTTAGTTTGTTCCAAGGCATGTTTTCAAGGATCACAAATGCAGATTATCCTTGCGGGCCCTGCCGCTGCCGCTGCCGCTGCGCCCTCGACAACTCCCTACGTCTCTACCCTTCCCATGGAATTAACGTAGTGTATAGAAAGCGTAGATCATAGATCAATGTAAGATAGATCGCAAAGGGATGATCTTACAGTACATACGAACCGTTTCCTTGCATATCTCCTTTAGCAAGCTTCATTTCACCGAGTACTAAGGTGTAGGATGTACTTTGCTTTGATCTCACTTTTCACTCTCAACTTTCCTTACTTGCAATTCTGTAAATAGTACACATTGCTGGGAATGGCTTAGAACCCCAAATATCTCCACGCCAGATGGGCCAGTATAGTGGTAGTAGCATAAAACCCTCAATGCAGAAATTACTGGCTACCAAGAATGCCCTAATAAACCCCGGGGAATGCGGTTTATAGCTCAAGCATGAATAACAAGGCGACTGTGATATAATAGCAAGGCGCAAGCCTGAAGTAATGGACCCTGGGTTGTCAGTACGACGATAATCAACCCTATCCGTCCTGAGCCAAGACGGCCAGAAGACAATCTGTGTTCTTAATAATTCATATTCAGCCCAATGAACCCGAGTAAGATATCTGTCTCTGTTGCCTAAGAAACGGAGATGGTAATATCTCTGCATGAACATCTCCGCGATCTATTACTTTGCCACCGCACTAGACTGAATAACCCTGTCCATGACATGGCTGCTCAAATATCAACCATCGCCGCTGTCTTGGACGCATTACGAGCTAGGGAGCTAGCTTCTATGTATAGTTGGCTATGTTCTAAGGCACTTGGTGTTTTTTCCATATTAAGATATGGATCAGCCTAGCTGTCTACCCCGGGGCCTTGCAATATTATCAGCCATCCAGGTAAGATGGTGTCTATATCCGTGTTCCACATCAACGGTCTCCGAGCATGGTGCTAGGTTTGTCTTACCCGGAATAGATAAAAAGCACATGACCGGTCAATTGATCTGTACGAGGTGATATTTTAAACAAAATAGCTCTTTCGGGCAGGTATATGAATGAGATCATGGCATCTATGAATAGAATAATAGTAGAATCTATCTATCGAGACTGGCATGACGAAGAGTCAATACCTGGGTATAGATCAAATCCCTGATTACCCCAATTGATGAGCGTCGATCTTTGGGATGCACAAGATATCTCTCAAGGAAAAGGGTCCCTTGTGCTACACTTTCAGTGATATCATAAAGCTAAGTTTCGAAACGATACTTTTAGAGCTGGACTACTATTGTATGCCCATTTGAGGCCTTGTTGCTCCAAGAAGCTTATGACATAAGGTGCTTTGGTGAGATTCCCCATTACCTTGGAAGAATATGACTTCCCTAAATACGTCCCATTCAAGATTCTGTGGTATACGCAATGCGCATCAGGGATCAATTCAAATATTCGAGACGAGTAGAACAGAAGCTAACCTAGACATACATATTCCAAATAACCCTTAGTCTATGACCCCATGATCAAAGAATGCAAAAGCAGGACATCCCATCATCTCAAAGAATCAACAGCAAAGCCCAATCCCAACTGGACCAACTGTCCCTCGCATCACTTTCCCAATCGGACAAAATAGAAAGGTCGGAAAGTAAAATCGACTTCTATTGGCCGCTTGCCACAACAACCAACATGTCACGATCCGGACCAGGCTAAGCAACGATCCACCCTCTCGGCCGCAGCAATTCTTCCGAGCCACAGGAATACCCAACCAATGCCCCAGACAGGAAAAATAAATAAAAACGTCCGCAAGTAATGCTAGGCAAGAAAGATGGCCGCTGACTGCAGCAGGCCAATACTTCCCTGCGCTGCGAACAGGGCGGTTGGAGCCAGGGTCGTTGTAGCCGCACGGACAGGCGTGGGCGTGAGCGTGGGCAAAGACAGGGTGAAGCAAGAATGATCAGGCCATTCCCTGTGGTCTTTCCGATGGGGACGTGCGCAGATCAAGACTCAGACATAGAACCGGGGGCGTCAGCCACTGGCCATTGACCACTGCTTGTTTGTTGTTTTTGTCTTGGCGAGACGCACGAAGACAAGACAAACAGAAGCAGTGGCAGGGTGGTGGCTATGACCGCTTTCTAGTACGTACATAGTAAGTTACCTTCCGGCTCCGACGAACCGGGTCCTCTTTTGAAGCCCGGAGTCCCGATATGCTGAGGATTGATAGACGGGTGCGGTATGTAGGCAGACAGTTGGATGCTTAGACATCGGGCACGAGCACGGGCGCATGGAATTGCAGCAATGCAGCAATCGCAATCGCAATATTGCAATTGAGTTCCTTGGGAGGTTGACTCAACAAGATAATCCAGGGAAAGACTTCCTTCCATACCAGCCCGGTAGTCTACAACCGACTGACTCTCCCTCCTCTCTCCCTTTCCTGACCAGTCGCGTTCAAGCCCATGGTTCCGTAAGACTGCATCCATGACTCCCGTATATAATCACAGCCGACCAACAGCAGACCCCGTCGTCCATCCCCATCACCAGCTCATGGGTTGATCACATGAGCTCCCAGAGTCCCGTTCTCGAGCCTCGTCTCCGTCGACTCCTCAATTGCTCAGTTCGTCCGGTTATCCGATGTCTTCTCTTCTTCTCCTCCGACACGCGACACGCGCACTGCCAGCTTCCGATCCAGCGCATCCTGCTCCTCCTTCGAGGGTTGCATGCCCAATGCGTTTTCTACCTGCGGTGTGGTCCAGAGTCCGATGCCTGCCCAGGCCATGACGCCGATACCGAACAGGGCCCGGGTTTTGGGGGTGAGGCCGCGGTAGGAGCTGTGAAGCTTGTTAGTTTCTGACTTTCTTTCTTTCCTTGGTCGTGGTCCGGGCGTTGGTGTATGCGGGGATTGGTCGGTTTAGCTGTGTGACATACCTCCAGAGAGACATTTGGACTGGGAATGAAAGTATTCTAGTCTTTGAGGGAAATAATAATGGGGCAATGTGTTACTTGGCTTTTAGCATGCTATTTTGATGAGAGAGAGTCACGTGCAGGTATCTACACTTTCGGTCACGGGATTGTTTGGTACCTGAGGCTAGCAAACTCTATGTAGTTACTTCGATTTGTACTAGTGCGACGGGTTCGAACGAATGTCTTTTTGTCCGCCGCTAGGTCCTGTCAGGTACCTAGACATCCCCGGGTACTTGTGGATTACTAGGGGGTGGTGTAACTGTGGCTGATAAATGATGTACCGAGGTACTTTGGACAGAGGCACTGCTACATGCATGTGTACTTGTACTTTTGTGTGTATGACAGTTCTGCTGCAAGTAAATGACTACATGTTCCCAATACTTTGTCTTTCAGAGGGACTCCATTCTAAGCACCATCGAAGAAGATTACTGTAGAATAAGATGAGGCTCCAGGGCTAAATATGTAGATTAATAGAAAATCAATCTGGCCGATGCCCAGGAGTCCATGTCCACATTGATTACTATGTCGTTTACATCGTGGCGGAAATAAAAACATGTCACTAAGAGCAAGACTCGGGAGAGATGTAAACATAAATTAGACAGTGAAAATAACAGAGAGGGTCTCAAAGCGCAGGCAAATACAGCAGGGAAAAGAAAAGAGAAAGAGAAAATGAAAATGAAACATGAAACTAAGAAATCAAGTGGAGCAGCTTGACACGCTTCTTTTACTTCTTGCCGTAGGCCTTGGCGATTTCGGACTCGTAGCGGGTGAGGATCTTCTTGCGCTGGAGCTTTTGCGCAGCGGTCATGAAACCCTAATGCCTTGTTAGTAAAGTTCGAGCTCCAGATAGCTTGAGAATCACTTACGTTTTGCGGAGTCCACTCGTCGTCGGATAGCACAACACCGTTGATAATCTCAATGCCCCGCAGGCCACCCGCGCGGCCGGCGGCCTGCAGCTGCTGCAAGACGATTCTGTTGAGCTTCTCGTCATGAACGAGGGACTCAAGGGTGTCACCCTTGATGCCGTGCTCGTGGGCAACCTTCTTCAGTGCCGCCTCGACGGGGACGATGACCGCGACGGGCTTGTCTTGATCCTCGGCAGCGTAGACACAGATGTTGCCAACCACCGGAGACGAGCGGTAGACAGACTCAAGCTTCTCCAGAGCGATGTATTCACCGTTCAGGGTCTTGACCAGGTTCTTCTTGCGATCGATGATGTTAAGGTGGCCGTTGCGATCGAACTCGCCAATATCACCGGTCATGAACCAGCCATCCTCAGTGATTGCAGCCTTGGTCTCCTCCTCATTATCGTAGTAGCCCGTGGTCACACTGCCACCGCGGATGAAAATCTCGCCCCGAGGCGGGGTGTTCGAGGTCAGGTATCCAGCATCGGGGAAGTCGACGAGCTTGACCTCGATGGAGGCGGGAATCTCACCCAGAGCGTCGGGATTCCAAGCCAAGGGGTCGTTCAGGGCACCCATGGCAGAGGTCTCGGTTAGACCGTAGCCGCTAATCATTGGGGCGATAGCCATTGACAAAAATCTCTGGGTTTCCTTGGAAACTGGGCCACCACCGTTCATGACGACGCGGAGTCTGCCTCCGGTTGCCTCCTTGAGCTTTTTGAAGACAACAGCGTCCAAAACCGAGACACCCAGGTTCGAGCCAGGGAAGCCGGTGGACATGAGGAAACTCTTGGCTGACATGGCACCCCAGAACATACCCTTGACCAGGAAGTTGGCCTTGTTTAGGTTGGCCAAGACACCCTTCTTCACTGACTCCCAGACGGCCGGGACACCGACCAGAACGGTAGGCTTGAACTCCTTGATGTCGCCCAGGCAGTTCCGCATAGAGGCGTCGGACAATGTTCGGGGGTTACCGTATCCCATGGTACCACCCCAGAACAGGCACAGGTTCTCGAACATGAATTCCAAAATGTGAGATTGAGGAAGGTAGGTCAGGAGGGAATCCGTGTGGTTGATACAAGGACCGATGACGGCGTGAACACCAGCAGCTATTGCGATACATTAGCTTAATAAACAGTGGTACCGGGGTTCTCTCTAGCTTACTAGCAGCTATCACGTTGGCGTGGGTCAATGGCACACCCTTTGGAGGGCCTGTTGTGCCCGAGGTGTACATGATGCAGCACAGATCCTCCGGCTTTGGGGGCACAGGTTCCACGGGGTTTTCCTCGCCCTGCTTGCGCAAATCCTCAATGCTCTGCACATTGATGTGGATAAACTCGCTGTGTAACTGATCAAGAAGCTTCTGGTCGATTTCCGTGTCATCGTTGTAGATAATGTGCTTGATTGAGGGCACGCTGCGAAGGATGCTGATGAGCGACTTTAGCAGGCTGGGGTCGAGGAAGATGGCAGTGCTGCCGGTTTGAACGATGGAGTGCTTTAGGCCTTCCTCGCCCAGGGTATCGTATGCGGTCACAATAGTCACGGACTGAGAGGCAGCGCCTGTAATAGTAGGTTAGTGGGTTTGTTTTGCGCGTCGCGGAGGAAAATAAGGGTAAACTAACCGTGTGACATAGCCAGCCAGTGTGCGCTATAAGACAATCCAGTCAGTCATCCTACCTCGAATCTCTTGGGAGGCGCAATGTGTCTCTTACCTCGTCGCACCGTAGAGGTGGATTCTCCCGCCCTTCTCGAAGCCCAGCTTGCGGAGACCGCTACCAAGCTCCAGACAGAGCTTCTCATATTCAAGGAAGGTCTTGTAGGTGTAACCACTCATTTCAAAATAAGTCCACTTCTTGTCGACCTCCTGCTCAACACCATCCACGATCTTCTTGACCTTCTTGTTCTCCACATGGGTCTTGATTAGTCGGCGACTGCCGACAGCTTTGGAGTTGCCAAAGACTTGAGCGGATCGGCGCATATTCTCATAGGTGGTAGAGACACCTTCGAGTGTCGTAATGAGGCCATCCTTGGCCTTGGGGTGTCGACGGGGGATTGTCTCACCGGGGACGCGCTCATATCCGGGCGCCTCGACCGAGAAGGGGCCCTTCTTGACCATGCGCGGTTGGATGTGGACGTTTTGCACTGACATATTGACTGTACGGCTTGCTCAAGGGGAAAAACGGAAGGAGCCGGGGGTACGGAGGATACTCGAAGGAAAAGATCCTCTACTCGAGGGGGGGCGGAGGTTAGCTAGTGCGGGAATAGCGCGGAGCTAAGAATGGGGAAAGACACAAGAGCTGTAGGAAGCTAGAAGAAGCTCGCAACGGGAGAACTGACCAAGTCAGGGAATAGATGGGAGTATTAGTACGATCTGAGCATTCACCTGGGGGAAGAAGAGGAGTAAGTTCGTGGAAGGTTGGAGAGGTGGCTCGGCAAATGACGCAGGAGGTCCAAGGTCCAAGGTTTTTCGGATATTCGAGTACTTTGGACTCGCACGGAGGCCTTTTTTGCTTTCTTTTTTCTTTGTATTTAATTTGTTTAATTTATTTCTCAAATGCAAGCATTTAATACATAATCTGAACTTGAATAAATAGTATTAGGCCTGTGAAGATAGTATTTAGCTTTTGACGTCCTATTTACCCTGGAGATCAGTTCCCGTTTTCCCTTTCTGTTGGGAAACCCAACAAATTTTAAGAAGTCATAGCTTTATACGGGGTATACGGGGAACTATACAATATACACGGAGTACGTAGAATTAGAAGCAGAGTAAATAGTATATATACGTATGTAGCCATTCTAAGTATACTTTATATTTGTATTTTGTATTCTGCATTCTGCATTCTGCATTTTATATCCCATTTACATAGTTATATCGCTGGTCCCGTGATCCCTCTAAAAACTGTATCCAAAATATTCCAACCCATAGAATATCCCTAAAACATCCATGGATATCAAATCATGGACCAAATCATCGACCTACTTTCCCAGGAAGAGGTCATCGACATGGATGAGGGTACGCCACCCCCGCGATATCCCAAGTCTAGCCACTTACTGAACTTGCTATAGAATCATTCCTCCTCTTCGCACAAGACATCCCAAGCAACAACCTGGGGATGCTCAATCCCCGTGCACCTTCAGTAGAGATCTCTATCAATGGCAATGAATACACAGTCCATCAATCACCATCATTACTCTCCTCCCATCGAGCTGGGGGAACTACAGGCGCCGGTAAGTACGGAGTACGGACTCCGGTACGCATACAACATAGGAGCTCGCATGATCTGCACCAGTTCCTTTATGATTTGTCCCCGGAATCCCCAGAGACACAAACCCAAGCACGGACTTCTCCGCAGGTCTTTTACCCGAGTCCGAAGTGCCCAGACCAGGCCCGAGGGTCGAGGCGTTCAATCGTCCTATCCGCTGTTTTGTCTGTGCCTCGGCTCTCGGGGTGAATGTCTCATTTGACTTGGACCCTAACGCTGTCACATTATGCTTTTCTGCCCCAACACGAGGTCGAATTGTCACCTGCTCTGCTATCCCTTGGCTTTTCCCTTGTTCTTGCCTCGGGATACCTTGGCGACTTCCCGACTTATCCACAAAAACATCACCCGCTTTCACGATCACTGCCCTCAATAACGGTCCATCCCGAAATTAAATATGTACTAACCCTGCAACTAGTTCTTTGGAAAATTACCCCCTTATTCGCAGAATGGATAACCAATCCCGCAAACCCGCTCTGGACCAACGCCATCCTCAGCCAGACCTCGACAGTGGCCGAACTCGGCACCGGGATCTCTGCACTAGTCGCGCTCGCACTGGCGCCCTCAGTGCGCCACTACATCGCCACAGACCAGGAATACGTGCGCAAGTTGTTCCGCACGAATCTTGACGCCAATGCGTCCGTCTCTGTCTCTTCTAGCAACAACAAAGCAAAAGGCAAGAGCAAGGGAACCAAATCATCAAAATCAAAGCCAAGCTCGGCCGCCAAGCCTGTCGATAATATCTCCTTCACAACGCTGGACTGGGAGACTGACCAGGCTGCCTCACTGAAGGAATGTATGGATCCCGACGAGGCTCATGGCCGAGATGGAGAGGAAGGAGAGGAAGATAAAGGCTTCGACCTCCTCCTTTCTTGTGACTGCATTTACAACGAAGCACTCGTGGCGCCGTTTGTGCGCACCTGCACCGAGATCTGTCGACTGCGGCCGGCGTATGTGGCAGGTTCTGAGGAATCTCGCTCGCACCGCAGGCCGACTGTTTGCATTATCGCGCAGCAGCAGCGGTCACCGGATGTATTTGAGACTTGGCTTAGGGAGACGATGCGGGAGTTTCGGGTTTGGAGGTTGAGAGACGATGTGCTCGGGGAGGGATTGAAGAGCGGGTCTGGATATTTGGTACATTTGTTATTGCTGAGGGATAAATAGGATACAGCTGTAGATACAACATAAGTAGATATGGGTGGCTCTGGGTATATGTGTCGGGGGGATGTATGTTGTCTAGGTACTGTATATAGTTAGCTAACTTAAGAGGCTCAAGCTCCCCCCTTACCTAAATCATCAGGTACAACTATGGAGAGAGATCTATGGAGACGTTGAGGTGCATGGTGAAATGCGAGATGAGATTGCTGAGTAGTTGAAGATGCTAAGCCACAGACTATGAAGTTTGACAACGTACAGTGGGATAGCGAGATTGTTTGGAAGAACACTTAAAGAGTGTTTTCAGAGTAAGGACGAATATCTCGATATGTTGATATCTTTGGGAGACCACGACTAGAAAGCATACAGACCACCGACGAAGCTTGCCGGTGTTATTAGTAGCGGATTAGAGGCCTACACCGTCATGACAGCTACTACACGTATCCTTACCCGAAGAGCTCGCCCGGACAGCTACCAGAGGAAAGCATGGTCCTATAACCATGAATCAAGTACACAACGTCTGCTGGTTATAGATGTTCTTCATCAATTGATGTCGGAATTTGGGCAAATACTTGATTTATTTGAGCAATATGAGTTGTAATAGATATCTTGAAACACCTTGACCCATTTCCTGCATTGACAGCAAACAGCCTAAAACGGTACTTCCAGTTATACAATCGCTTGCCGGCACAATCTCCTGGTTTCGTATTCTAATAGATGTGGATTTCGCAAGTTCATAGGTGCAATAAAAGCAAAAGTCGCTTTTGTCTACCTCAATAAATGTTACATAAAAGGGACATGTCTTCTGTGGTAGATACATAAGATGAATTCATGCTCAGTGTGGAACTAGCCGAAGCATTATATGATGATAACGCTCTCCTAAATTCAAATGGAATGAAACCTTGGAAGGCACCAGGACCACCCAGTATACCGAAAGGGTATCTATAATAAGTCGAAGACAGCATTTCTAAACGCCACATACAGCAAGAGATATAGGAGTAACATGATGCAATTGATTATCATATCGAGAGCGCTGGTATCCGTAGACGCCCAAGAAATTATGTATGTGTATATATGTATAGCCGGCGGGAATCGACATTGAAGATAAACATTACTCCGCAAGGACAGCATCTAAGGCTCCGCATTTTCTTTTTCCGCCGCAGGCGAGAATTCATACTTGCGCTTCGACGGCACAGACGACTCAGTTGGTGTAGGAGATGGACCCTGGACACCAGATTCTGACGGTGGAAGCGTCGCCAGCGCCTCTCTGGGTTCTGTCTCCGGCGTGCGGTCAATAATAGACGAGATGGACTGCTTGGTGGATCCGTTGACTGCATGCTTGGGTGGTGTTGCTGCAGCGGAATCGATAGGAGTGACCTCTGCATCGGGCATGAACCGTTCTAGAACTTCGGTTTTGACTCGGTAGGAACCCTCGCGCTCCAGCTCACCCTCGGACTCCGAGTCCATGTCCTCGTACTGCTGGTCGCCGTCGTGGTCCAGTGGAATTGAGCCCGGCGGACTTCCTTCTGCTGAGCCCCGGTGGTTGTTCATGACTGGTGGGAGGGGAGCGTTCGGGTCGTTGACTACACCGCAGACTTCGAGGGCGCGGGACTGGCTGCCCAGGGTGCGGTCTTTGTGTTTCTTGGTGAGATGGCACATGAAGCCGTGCAGGGTGACGAAGTCCGATTTCCCACAGCCGTGGATCGGACAGGTGAGATATACTAGGCTTCCGTCTGAGGGCCGTTTCCACAACGCTCGCCCGGATGGGTCATGGGCTGCTGGTCGGCCGTGGCGTTCGCCCCATGCCTCTACATTTTTGATGGTGTATTTTTGCTTGCGGCGGATAGAGCCGCTGTGTATTGAGTCATGGGGAAGCATTGGGTGTTGATGCTGAGATGGTGGGGGAGGCGGGGGAGCTTGATGATGAGGTTGGGCGTGCATATGGGGTGGCGGCATTGAGGGGGGGTGCCTGAGATGAAGGTGGAAGGGGTGCTTGACGGGGCTCGGGGGGACTCTGCTGCTTGAAGAAAGCCAATGTTGTTGCTGCACTGGTCTCTGATAATCGGCGAGGTTGTGTGGGCCGTAGAGGCGGCGAGTCACCCGCGGCATTGAGCCCCAGGCCCATAGACTCTCTCTTTAACTTTTTGCGTTGTCTTCGAAGGTCCTGTGAAGTTTGGTTTAATATCCGAAATCCTTAGATGGGTATCAAAATCCGTCTTACCTCTTCCTCTGCCTCGGCTCGCTCCGTCATTGCTCGAAATTCCTCGTCTTCATGCTTGCGCATTGCCAAGATGCGACTACGGGTAGCGTTCCGGGCCATTTCCTCGTGCTCTAGATGCCGGAGTCGAGCTTCAATATGCTCCAAAGAAGCTGGACTGTGTACTGGCGGTACTCCTGGTGGGGGATGATGCTCATGCATAGGCGGCGCGAAATGACGGAAATGGTGGCTCTGCACCATCTGCTCCGGAGGTGGCATTTGGTGTGGAGGCGGATTCGGATTCATGGCAATGGGATGATAGCGAGGAAGATGGTTGACGAGATGGCCGGGTATACCACTATCTGGGCCAGAGTGATGCACCGGCGGTGCAGTTGTCATTGTTATGGATGGAGGTGCTAGAGGTTATACAGTTACCCTCCACCGGAAGCTGAGGAGATGAAGAAGTCAAAAAGGGAAAAGAAGAAGAAAAAAGGAAACAGGATGAGACAAGGATCGAAAGGGAAGACCCATCTCCGATCTATGGGTCGACGGTTTGGAAAGGATTGACATACAGACCTTGGAGCTAACTATATTCTATAATAAAATAGGGAAAAAATAATGGGAAAAAAAAGAGTGATAAAATAACTAAAACAAAATAAAATAAAATAAAAATGTCAAATTATTATAATAATAGAAAATAAGAAATGACTCTTCCACTAGCGCGACCCTTCTGCACCCCCGTTATCTTGAAAATTCCCGTAACGGCGTAAGGGGATCGACTCAGGGGATCTCGATTGTGATTGATCGTAGACATATCTAGTATATTATTGAATAGGATATTGGATGTTTAATGAATATGTAACATATACTAGTACCCGTGGACTACTCTGTAGTACTAATAGTAATGTACAATGTACAATGAAAAACAAAATACAGTACCTAAAGAGAATGTTTTTTAATTTCCCAGTGTGGTCGATGGAGCCCCAAACCTGAAAAAGTCACACTCATCCATGGAATTGGCACGACGCTAGCATGTAATCAAATCACAATCTGAGCCCTAAAGTTCATTTCCTTTGGATCAGAATGGAGTCTTAATCTACCGGACCAATGATCGGCATCTGTAAATTAACAGAATTGAATTAAAAAATCACTTGACATCCTTCAGGGGCTCTGAACTTGACAAGTCTAAAAATTCTGACTGCAGTCACCCCCATGAGCGTCATTGGTCCAAACAGATAGACTAGAATTTCAAAGTAATATAAGTAATATAAGTAATGGGGAAGGAATTCCAGTTTCAGTAATTTTTCCCAATAGTTTTAGATCCCTTTTCCCCGGAGAAAGTAGGAGTCACTTACCCTATTATAGTATATTAATCAAGGTTCATGTATATATCTCTTGACCCTAAAAGAAAGCTAAACTCGATAGTCAAAGCCTCGAATCAGAGCCTCCGCGATTGATTTTTTTTTGTCACTGAATTCCGGGATGAACCGTCCAATAATAAGCAACAGATCTACCCCCATTCCTGCCAAGGGTTGTGCTCGTCCTTGGAGATCATTATGTAAAGGGGGGAAGAACTTGTTCCTGAGAAGTTCCATGGTAGCCATACTCCGTAGAAGCGGGAAGAATTACAATGGATCTTGCGATACTTCTAGTCATGTCCATGTACTCCGTACTCCGTTCTTGGTATCATTCTTGTCCGGTACATTGCTCTCCACATATTATTGTCTGGTGGCATCAAGCTATTTGATTTGTTATGTCTCTCCTTGTAACCTTGGAACTAGACCTACCCCGGTCCTATCCCGATTACTCCCTATATATTGTACACAATCAAGAACAATAACAAATACATCATACAACATAGCTGTGTAATATTTTCCAAGGGATTAGAAATCAAGGAAAGGTCAATCCACAAATTTACCTAGGTAGTGTCCCCGAACCATACGTAATCCAGAATATGGGTCTTGTATGGGTTTTCTGCTCAAATGACTTGGATGTACTCCGTATTTTCTCTATGGCGATGGGTCTGCAAACGCCAGGGCTTAGCCTGTAAAGCAAAGACAGAAGAGGAAAACATCCTCAAACAAGGAAAAGGAAAAAAATGCCCTGTCAACAGAGTGGGGAAATGAAAATAATCATACGTACTAGGGGCACGCTAACGCAGATGGTCTCACACAAGAAGTGATCGACGAATGGTCGAGGGGGCAGTTATGTGGGCATTGGAAAATTTTCTACTTGCACCGGGATTTAAATTTAAAGAGCCATCTTGCATTCAGATTTTGATATACAAGATCCAGTATATCTTGCAGTATTGATAGTGGCAGCTAAATTTACCAATATAGAACAATAGTAGGTCGGATACCATATTATATCAGTCATCTTACTCCCCTGTCTATTTCAAATGTCCTGCGTTCAACCCCCACAAAGCCTCGTATAGAATCTATTAGAAATAATTATTATTTACACACATCGTTGGAAATGACCCACCATGGCAGCCCAACTGGTGTGTACAACGATGATTTGCTGCTCGACCGCACCGCTGCAGCGAAGCCTGCACGATTGCTTCGCTCCGTCACCACTCGAGTCCAGATTGGTCTGATGGCAGGACATTGCTTTTCTCGTGTGGTCTTAATGTAGCCCAAATCTTGTTTCTCCTTTGTTCATATGAAAGTGCATATCAAGGGCAATTGTCCTAAGGTTAAGCATGCATTGTTAAAGTTAAGGGGATACAAGGGATGCAATAGAAGCTTGCAGAAACCTACCTTTTACCTCTCTCGATGTATAATTGTACCTAGCTACTCCGTTATACACCCCTCTCATACCTTCCTCCACTCTAGCTCCTCTCCACTGAGTCCCATCATTCACTAGTAAGAGTAAACTAGCCTTGATCCTCTGTGGATAATGCAAGGATGACGAGACTATACTCCGTAGAGACGATTGGTCTAACCAAACGGGCTGCAGTTCAAACCTTGTACGATGGTAGCAAAGTGGAGATGCAGACGCCATAATTAAATTAATAGATTGGTGCGATTGGAAGCCATACAGTTTCGGGTGACTGGCTCAACGTGTGCTCTGATGGGACTAAGGGTCAAAACCCGTGCGCCATTGGAGCTTCTAGCCTATCATCTTTGTCATCGCTCCTGATATTTGACTTTGTGGTGGGCATGATGTTGAGAGTCCAGTAATATGGTTATAATTAAACGCGTTAAAAATGTATTCCGGACAATAATAGCCACTGCTACCACTATACCAATGTACATCGTAATCATGGTCAGCTTGGCCGTTATTGCTTTTATTGGTTGCGATGTCGCTGGCTATATATCACTGGTTATACATCCATTACTCCACAGAAAATATGCCTATACGTTTCAGGCTTTTTACCACCATTTTCATACCTTTCTAGCTGTAACACGGAGAAGGTGTAAAGACATCTAAAAAAAGCATCGTACGGAGTAGTGCTACCTTAGATATAACGTCCCTTGTGTCAGCCTTAGACAACTGAATCGGAATTATGGTCCTATGTCCTCAAGGACAGCGGCCACGGCCAACTTTCATTGTAGCTACTATGGTTACCGATAATATATATGTTATCATGCCATATGCAGACTGAAAAAGCGTATCATATTGCAGTGCGATTCGAGCAGTGTGTTGTTTTCCTCTATGCTTCGGAAGTCTGGATTGGCTGGTATCAAGTACCTCCATGTGCGTACATATGTATGTGAAGTTGGAAGTGATAGACCGGAAACAACTGTGTCTGCATCCGTGAGGCAGCAACTGTTCCAACTGCGCGTGTCACTGGCAAATAGGTGGAAAGCTACATATGTACACATGCACGTTGATAACGTTGATACTAGATCCTAGAGCTGGGAGTTGGAAGAAAATAATTGTGAAGCGAGAGGAGAATTGTCCGATTTCTATTGTCACATGCCCATGAAAACCAAAGCCTACCACATCCTTTTTTGTGGCCCCCCTGCCGTAATGTCATTAGATACAATTGTAGACAATCCCGGAATGATCACTTCCAGGTGATGAACCTGAACAGGGACACGAGGGCAGAAAAGAAAAGAAAAATTTAGAATCATACATGGGTGTGGTAGTGGAACACCGATACACCGGAAAACGCAAAGGGGTAAAAAGGGCCTTGAAAGTATGTGTACAGGTAAATGCGAGAAAAGGAGATGCAAAAATCAGGGAGTCTCTGGATACAAAGGAAAAATCAAAAAGAAACACATAGAAAAATACAGGAACCATTTACGGTTCAGGTGTGGCAGTTATAGAGGGAAAAGCGTTTACTGCTTGTTCTCACCCTGCTGCTCACCACCCTGCTGCTGCTGTTGCTGCTGCTCGCTGTTGGCCTTGTGCATCTTGTCGAAGAGGGTCAAGCTGGCAGTCTGGAGGTCGTCGACCTTCTCCTTGAGCTCCTCAGCAGTGGTGGTGCTCTCGCCGGACTGGCTCTTGACGACGAACTCACGGAGAGTAGCGATCTTCTCCTTGATGGTCTCAGCCTCGGCCTTGTCAAGACGGTCCTCGAAGTCCTTGAGGGCCTTCTCAGTGTCGTTCAGGACGCTGTCGGCGCGGTTGGCAGCCTCAATGGCGGCCTTGCGCTCCTTATCAGCCTCAGCGTACTTCTCGGAGTCCTCAACCATGGACTGGATCTCGGCATCGGAAAGACCGGAACCGGAGGCAATGGTGATGGACTGGTCCTTGTTGGTGGACTTGTCCTTAGCGTTGACGTGGACGATGGAGTCAGCGTCAATGTCGAAGGTGACCTCGATCTGGGGGACACCGCGGTGAGCGGGGGGAATGCCAACAAGCTGGAAGTTGCCCAGCATCTTGTTGTCACGGACGAGCTCACGCTCACCCTGGTAGACCTTGATCTCGACAGCGGTCTGCATGTCAGCAGCGGTGGAGAAGGTCTGGGACTTCTTGGTGGGGATGGTGGTGTTGCGGTTGATCAGACGGGTGAAGACACCGCCGAGGGTCTCGATACCGAGGGAAAGAGGAGTGACATCGAGCAGGAGGACGTCAGTGACCTCACCAGCCAGGACGGCACCCTGAATAGCGGCACCGATGGCAACAGCCTCGTCGGGGTTGACAGACTTGGAGGGCTCACGGCCGAAGATGGACTTGACGGACTCAGTGACCTTGGGCATACGGGTCATACCACCGACCAGGATGATATCCTGAATGTCGCCAGACTGGAGGTTGGCATCCTTCAGGGCCTTGCGGACGGGCTCAACGGTGCGGCCGATAAGGGGCTCAACCAGACCCTCGAGCTGAGAACGGGTCATCTTCTGAGTGATGTGCAAAGCTCCGCTGGCGCCGGCAGTGATGAAGGGAAGACTGATCTCAGTCTGGAGGGAAGAGGACAGCTCGATCTTGGCCTTCTCGGCGGCCTCACGGATACGCTGGACGGCCATACGGTCGCCGGTAAGGTCGACACCGGTCTCCTTCTTGAACTCGTTGATGATGTTGCGGACGAGGTGAATATCGAAGTCCTCACCACCAAGGTGGGTGTCACCGTTGGTGGACTTGACCTCGAAGACACCCTTCTGGATCTCAAGGACGGAGATATCGAAGGTACCACCACCGAGATCGTAGACGGCGACGACACGGTCAGCCTCCTTCTCCATACCGTAGGCAAGAGCAGCAGCGGTAGGCTCGTTCACGACACGGAGAACGTTCAGGCCGGCAATCTGACCAGCATCCTTGGTAGCCTGACGCTGAGAGTCGTTGAAGTAGGCGGGCACAGTAACAACGGCGTTCTTAACGGGCTTGCTGAGGTAGGCTCGGCGGTCTCCTTCATCTTGTTGAGGACGAAGCCACCAACCTGGGAAGGAGAGTACTTCTGGCCACGGGCCTCAACCCAGGCGTCGCCGTTGGTGTGCTGGACGATCTTGTAGGGGACCTCCTTAATGTCACGCTGGACCTCAGCATCGGTGTACTTGCGACCGATCAGACGCTTGGTAGCGAACAGAGTGTTCTCGGGGTTGACAACGGCCTGACGCTTAGCGGCAATACCGACCAAGCGCTCGCCATCCTGGGCGAAACCAACAACGGAGGGAGTAGTGCGAGCACCTATTGAAAAATTGAGTTAATTTCCAATTTCACTTGAGCCCATCAAAAGGCGGGTGAAAGTCTCCTATAGTCGAGCTCCGAAGCTCTGACCACTTGTCCACAGGAGATAAAAATTTCTTCTCACGTACCTTCAGCGTTCTCAATGATCTTAGGGGTCTTGCCCTCCATAACAGCCACGGCAGAGTTGGTGGTACCTATAATGAACAATGTTAGAATACTGTTCATTCAAAGTTGATGTTCACATCGCGCCAGGACTTACCAAGATCAATACCGATGACCTGGCCCTTCACCTTCTCCTCACCACCCTCTGTGGAGTTCCATCTCCGGAATGAGGCAGGGAGTCTGGAGGCGGGAGTGCGAGCGAAAGCAGCGCGTGGGAGCTGTGAAAGAATGAGTCAGTGACCTGTGACGCGTTGGAAGGTTTTTTATCCTTAGGTAAAAGGGAAAGCTTACTCCGCGAGTAATTGTGCGAGGAAGCATTGTGATAAAATTAATTAATAAAAAGAGAAAAAGAGAAACTCCAACGACTCAATCGTGAAGTATTAAAAGGACAGAAGAAGGGATTTGAAGAGATGGAGATGGAGAGATGGAATCGAAAAGAAGGGGAAAAGGAAATAGAAATTGCACGGAGAGCTTCGGCCCGTCGAACTTGGTAGAATCACGGGATCTGACCAATCAGGAAGGGAGTTCCCGTCGACAGCCTCCTAGGTAACCGAGCTCACCGCCTTGTGCCGGATATGTGAGTATACAATAATGGGAGATTTGGAGATTGGGAGTGGGAAATTGAGATATCTTGGGATATATATATTCAGAGAGTGGACTATAGAGCATATAAGGAGCATGTAGAGTTCACACTGTTTCAGTCAGTAATCCGCTTGACTACCCCCAATATCCCTATCTCAACTGGCAGTTTAATGGCATATCATTCCGCTGTGGCAAAGACTGAAAAGCTCCGAACTACTCCCGAGGTCCATATAGTATGCGAGCTGGTCTTATATCAATGCAAAAACCATGCAAAGTGGCTGTCGCAATAAGCATTTCTTGCTCATAACACTTGCGACGATCGTGTATCTCCAGTGGGTGAACCAGTCATACTCTGAACGTGTCGTGTGACCTGGTCGGCAAACCCTCCCCTTCGTTGATTTGGCTGAACCTGAGACAAGATTGAAATTCGAGCTAAAAGTCCGTCTAGATCTAGATGGTCAATGATAATTCATGTACGGAGTACTTTGGAGGAAAACAATGCCCGGTCCAGATCGTTGGGACTAGGAGTGACTTAGGTGGCAACATGGCGAATATTACTATCGAGTATATACCTAGGATCTTCAAGGATATTCACGGGTAAATGTAAAAAACAGCCAAAACCATATAAATAGTGTAGTGCATCATCATGAATGATCAAAGCCGGTTCCGGGGGTGACAGTCGAACCGCATTCGTTGGAATTTGCAGTTCCCCGGCTTTTTGTCCCAGTCCAAAGTCTTACGTCATCCAAAGCACCTGGGCAGTTGGACATTGAACACTGCAGAGCACAGATTCAAAAGGAAATTTATTCAAGAAACAAAAAAAAAAACAAAACAAAAGGTGTCCGCTGCCTAGACAGCTATCTAGTCGACCATACTCCGACGGGGACCCCCGTTTCTCTTGTCTTCAGAACTTCCCCGCTCGAACAATGTCATCTCTGGCTTAGCTCTATCCACCATGACCTCGGATTCCACTCTGCTGTGAGAGCCTGCCCAGGTGCATCCTACTATCGGAATAACACTAACGTGTCTTAGACATCGCCCAACCGAGGCTCTTATCCTCCCGACCAAGCGACGCTTCTTCCCGTTCAAGATCCCCAACTTGTTCGTTGATCAACCCGCTTATCTTCACATTCGCAATCTAACTTAAGAGAGCTTTGTTTTAGTCACACACAGCTTCGCAACTACATTAGTACTGCTGATCCCGATCGCATTTATGTCGTCGTCGAGAGAATCGTGTATTCAATACACATATCGGGACAAAAGCGCGAGAGTGTGGCGGTGATCCCATTTGAGCCGCGCTGTCTGGTCGCTGGGCATGGTTGGATAGTAGTGGGGGGCCCGGAAAATGGCGAATGTGCTTTCATTCGCATTGGTGATCGCGGAATGCAGGTCCATGGAGATGCGCCCTTCCATGATGTAGATAGTGCGCTACCTCTTGATCTCGACCCACCGTCAAGCATGACTTCGGGCGATTTCAATAGCGAGTCCGCATCAACCCGCTATCGAAGCAGCAGATCATCTCCGGAAGTAGAGCTTCACAGGTTTGGTGGGAGCATTGTCAATTCAGTGACAATCCATCGTTTCTATGGTGGCAGCGAGGACTTGGCGGATGAAGATGTCGTGGTTCTGAGGTGGGCGCTGGTTGGAAAATTGGATGTGCTGATCATGCTAACATATGAATAGCAATAATGATCGGACAGTCACGGTGTATTCACTGACTCGCGCGAAAGTCTTGAAGGTCCTTCATCATCCGACTTGTATGAACTATGCGACGATTTCCCCGGACTCCAAACTGCTCACGGCAGTAGGGGATGAGAACCACGCCTACTTTTATGAAATCACTCGTGATCTGGAATCGTCTGGAACAACTGAATCTGGAGAGAAGCTCACAGGATGGGAGTGGGAGCTTATCAATCGCCTGGAGATGAACATTGGCCTGCGGGCGGATGATGCGTGTTGCTTCACTGTTGCCTTCTCGCCATCTAGTCGCTTGTGCGCCATCGGATCCCAATCCGGAATCATCACGATTGTCGACGTCGAGTCCATCTACAACCACTTGGGCGACTCCGAAGACGACTCCCCTATTATTTGTCAATTCCCGGCATCAAGATCATGCGCCGAGGGCGGTGCCGTTCGTTGTATGGCCTTTTCGCCTGAGCCATGGGACCTTCTTGTATGGCTGGAGGGCCACGGCAGGGCCGGTGTGGCCGACGTTCGGCAACATTTTATGCGCAGGCAAATCCTCCATTTAAACTCCGATGATCCAGAATTGCAGGAAGTGTATACGGACTTTTCGATAGAGAACCTCGAACGACACCCGCTCGGAGATGATCTTCCGGAGACGCCACCACGAGTAAGACTCGACAATGAAGACTTTCCGACGGAACGGAACGGAGAGCAAACGGAGCGTTCGTCTCTGCGAGAGTCTCTGATTCAAGATCTTACCGAAAGAGAAAGGTTGATTATGGAGTTTTTGAACACGGCACGGTGGACGTCGCGGCTGGAAGAAGGACTTACTGAGCGACCAGAGCGCCCAGCTAGGGCAAACCTTCAACCTCAAGCAGTGACTCGGCCGCAAAATCACGGTTCTCCAGATGGTACTACTCGCACTCATCGTCCTACTTCGCCCATGCGTCGCTATGATTCTTCTGATGTCTCCCGGGATAGCCATCTGGGCCGCGCTGTATCCAACCCAAGACGCCAGAACTCGGTGGTGATATCTCAAGGGAATCGACCTTCGGAAGCGACGTCCTCACACCATGATCGGCAACCTGGCATCACCCTGAGCTATTCCACCTCACATTCAGAGCTTACACCCATCAGGTCAGAAATTATATCTCGGAGTGGTGCCGATCCTGAAGCGGCCAATAGCGAAACTAGCATCCCAACTGAAGCGACTGGAGCTTCTAATCCAAGCCTAGACATGCATGGATTGAGCCACCGATCACAGCGATCAAGCTCCATTCCCCGGCGTATTGAACGACAACAGACCGGAGCAGAAAGGAGACATGATACGTCACGCCTCACCACTTATGAGATTCGTGCCAATGTCGCTGCTGAGCGGCTTCGGCGTCAGCGCCAGATTGCCAACGAGGTACATAACCGCTCCTTTGAAAGGGAACAACGGCATCGCCAACAGCTTCTCGGTTTTGAGCAGACACACTCTCCCCGCTGGATCAGAAACATAATCAATGACCTCCCTGATCGAAATCCAATAAATGGCTGCGGCGCGGAGGAGCCAGATTCTACTGCTGGAGTTGGCTGGGGCGCCGATGGCCGTACATTGTGGGTGTATAATGCGGCAACTTTGCGGAATCAAACTAACTTTTGCAGGTACATCGCCACACTGGAGGGGATCTTTGAATTTCCACTGAACATTCACGATCGGAAAACATTCCCTATCTTCTCGTGCCGTTAAATTCCTGTGCCTGGCGTTACAGGGGATTCTTTATCTAACGTTATCGGGTCTCGATTACTTTCTTATTTATTTCTCTATTCTTTTCTTCATCATTTTCTTTTTTGCTTCTGATCATTCAGATTCTACAGAGATCCAACATATCCCTGGACGGCGAATCTACAACTACACAAGGATGGTCTACGGTCCTCACTTTACCAAAATGGGGACTCGTTGCCCTTCCTTGTTAGACTTGTTATCGTCCTGCTAACAAGCTCTATCCCTTTCTCATGCCGAATCGTTCTCACGCTACATACCCTTCTGGCGCTTAGGGGCGTACATCATTTATCCATCTTTTCAGTGCTGCATCCACAATTTTTGTATGACTGATTGAAGTACAAAAAGTCACATTACATATTTATTTCCTGCCAATACAATCTTGTCTTGAAAAATTAAATTAAAAACAAACAAGGAACAATAACTTGAATATATCGTTGTCGTAGCACGTCGCATTCGATATAATGTTAGCGTTTATCCCGCTCAGAAGTAGATATATAACAACGCAAGATGCTAGCACGTAGTTCGTAGTCCGATTCAGTGACGAGATGGAGAGAAGTCGCATCGCACTTAGGTTCTGACTTATTGCTATGGCTTGAGCGTTATATATATATATGTGTATCATTAATGCACATCGTAACGAACAAAACTTGTACTATACTAGAAACCCATCGACAGTGATTAAGAATGACTTAGATGACACTGTTTTACTATAACACGAATATAGCTGGTTGGCATTCTTGTGCTAGCTTTCCTTAAGTCCGGCCTTATAGGACCGTTCTGTAGCAGGTTTTGGCATTATTCAAAAGATCTGGTAAGTGAACCGGGTGTCTTGTATCTCGCAATCCGTTCCTTAAGTGGGAGGTTAGGGTTTCCCGGGCACATAAAAGCAGATTGTGGGTCGTTCCCGATTCTTGACCCGAACGGACTCCATCGCTTGGCGCAGGGCGACCTCGGTGTCATCCTCCGACACGGGCCGTTGCCGTTTGCAGGAGATCCGGAATCGTCAATATCATCAACATCGTCAGGTACAGGCCGGCGGCAAGGTCGAATGGGGCGCGTGGGTCGCTCTTCTTCCACGGGGCGGAACGCAACCGTCGCATTTATCGCGTTAGTCCAGCCCTGGCCTAGATGCATACATGTCAGATAAGGTCAACGTTCCGTCTCAAGTTCCGAGGGCCTAAGGATTATTCTGCGGACAAGTTTCTGAGACTTCGTATCCTACAACGAATGGAGGTTTACATGTTCGTACTTGCAAATCTGTACCGCTAGGTTCTATCGCCAGGGGCCATTTTAAAGACAAAGTGATGGGTTTGAACTACATACTGTGCAAATATCGACTACACGCACGTAGCCTACTAAGGATCGGATGCCTCCTCGATAGATCTGCTTGGAGCCTTCTATTCTCTCGACGATCCTTACTTAGATTCTTGCTCAGATGCTAGCTACGGGAACACAAAGATTCAGGTATGCGGCTGAGCAGTCGGATCGCGTGCAGACCCAGATTTCTCTATCAGGTGTCGATTTATTTAGATAATATGTCCTCTCCTTTCTTACCCTGTACATTTAGCACTATTCCTCCCTCCTTTATCTTCCACTAATATCGAGGGGACATTCTAGCTAGGAAAAACCAACGTGCGGGTTACACCACCCGAGACCAGGGGTTGGCCGGCTTAGCAGCTAGCCCGAAAACTAACAGTCATGGGGTAGGTCTTTCCGTCATCCCATTTAACATTGCCGACCTGGCCGCCAACATTGGTCGAGTCATAGTTCTCGTCGTTGTTTATGACTATAGTGAAGGCCGGATGTCCATCCTGGGCTGGCCACTCGCGAGCTCCACCACGTTTCAACGGACCGCCATCGTTATCGGCAGAATTGTTGATCGCGTCGCATGAGTCGTCATCATTGGTGACAATGATCAATTGAGTGGTCCAGCAATCAGCAGCTGCGCCTTAGCAGCCTGTTTCGTTCGTTTCACTGATATAGTATTTGAATGCATGGACCGCTGGAGTGGCAAGCAGTGCCATGAAACCGAGATTCGAGATATTGGATAGCATTGTCAAGATTGGTGACCTGGAATGATGTCCAAGATAGCTTGAATGACGGATGGATGAATGGATGAATTGATAGATGGCAGAGGAAAAAAGTTTTGCTCACCCTGTATAGTAAACTCTGGCCACCAAAGCTCGTGCTGCGCTGTTCGTCAAGGTACTATGGTTGACCATCAAGGTACTCCGGCTGACCGTCAAGGCACATGAGCCTCGGGCAGATGTTAATCTCCGCCGTTCTAGATTTCTGGTTAGGCTAGCCCTACAGTAGCTTGTGAGTCGAATTATTCTTGCCAGCTCGGAGATAAATGTACATTATGGATTATCCGAGCCTTAACTATCCATGAGTAATGTCCAATGTCGGAGGACAGGTCTGGGATATTATCAATTACAAGGCATACTGACACTTTGAGAAAAGTATGCGGCAGATATTTTTCAGGACGGCGATCAAAGCTCATCTTTCATGCGCGAATTCTGACGTTGGCGTCCGGAAGTAGCCCGAAGGAATGGCCTCGAAGAGGGCCCCGGCGAACCGCGCGACATTTCGCACAGCTAAATCTTCCCTGTTTATTTGTAATCACTTGATTAATTGATTTTTGATAATTCTATAATGGCCGAGACCCCAATACGAGAACTCATATGGAGATTGCGATCGTCGACCCTGTAAGCCTTCCGTCTTGATCATATAGGGTTTTGTACGGCACAAACCTAATCTAGACAAGCCCCGACAAGCCCTGACAAGCTCAAACGCCATGGACTCCCAAGGTCCCCCGATGCAACCAAGACGTCTTGGCAGAACATCCCTAGTGGACTACGAGTCACCCGTGTCTTAGCAGGTTACTCGCTGGCGCTCAAGGTCCTAATGATCGACCATTAGCAGCATCAGAGGCGAAACGAAAACTATTGCGAATGTCTCGACGCTAACTAACCTCAGCCGCAATAGGCGAGACAAAATCGGAAAACGGAAAAGGCTGCTGGGAACCTCGAGGAAAGCCAAGGCTTTCATCGGCTTTCTCCGGCCTTGAAGGTAACGAACGCCATATCATTGTATAAAGTGATGGGACAAAGCTCTTGAATATCCTGATAGATTCTATTCTGTTTTATTGACACATATCAAGACACAACATGTCGCCCGAGCAAGGTGTGACTGTCTCGGATTCGAGTATGGCTCACCCCAGCGAAAAGAGAGAGGCCGATGTCCAAGCCACATCTGGCAGTGAACCTTCCCATGATCCTCATGTGGTAGACGTACGCGACACCGATGACACAACGTATTTCTACAACACGAATAAGAACAAGGTTGGGCCTTTAACTCCAGAGGCTGAGGGAAGACTGGTCCGCAAGAACTTCTGGTGTCTTCTAAGCCAAACATGGTGGATCTCTTTCCTTATTCACCTTGACAAGTCGACCCTGTCTCAGGCTAGCACTATGGGCCTTTTCGAAGATGTCCATATGTCGAAAGGGAAAAACGAGTTCAATCATCTATTTGTCCTATTCTATGCAGGATATCTTATCGCTCTTTGGCCGGGTGCTTGGATATCGCAACGTGTTGGACACAAGTACTTTATTACCGGGTCGTTGTTCCTCTGGGCCCTGTTACTTGGAGTACATCCTGCAGTCAAGACCGGTAAACAGATGATGGCTGTGCGATTTCTACTGGGAATGGTTATTACACCCTCCTGAACTTTTGATTCATAATGTGCTAACCTTTGCAGACCGAGTCCCAGATTGTTCCCTCAACCGCCGTCCTTCATCAAGCGTTTTTCCCCCCGAAGAAGAGTCCATGGGTGCAGCTCCTATGGTGGGCATTCGGAAGCATGGCAAATGTGATGTTGACAATGATTGCCTATAAACTCATCGTTGATGACAAGTCGGGAGTTCTAGCTGGGGGTATCCACTCATGGAAATGGCTTCATATCATCTGTGCTCTTTTGACCTTCGCCATTTTTATTCCTCTACTGATATTTTTGCCCAACTCGCCACTTGATGCTAAATGGCTTTCCACTGAGGAGAAGGTGCATACGATCCAACTCATTCGCGAGACTCACGCTGGAATCTCAAACTCGACGTTTAAGTGGTCGCAGGTGCGGGAATCTTTTACTGACCTTAAGAGTTGGCTATTCATGTGTGACATGTCCCGTCCATCTTTCTGTTATATTCACTACTAATGTTCTTCTCAGCTTCCACATGTTCTTCAACGAGCTCCCCAACAACACATCCCAACAGCTCCCGCTTATTGTCGTTGGGTTTGGCTTCACCCCAGCGGAGAGCGCTTTGTTCAATATTATCAAGCCAATTTGGGGATTTATTTTGATTATTGGATCCGCCACCTTACTTTATAGCACACGTCTTGGTACAGGATACACATGTGCTATATCCTATATTCCTTGCTTCATTGGCGGCATCATTGAGGTAAGCGAATGTATTTTTGATGTCTCTGGTCTGTCGTATTAATTCTTTCTCAGCTAGCATCTCCGTGGTCAAACAAGGTGGCTCTGGTAGTTGGCACCCAAATATCTACATTCAAACCATCCTACCTTCTCGGCCTCAGTTGGGCTGGGACGACAACAACTGGACACACAAAGAAGCTCTGTCTAATGTCTTCTTGTATTGTGGCTGCTTCTGTCGCAAACATGATATCCCCTGAGTTAGTCTGATCTAGGGATGCCAGCTAAGGAATATAGCGCTGACATGTGATACAGATTCTGGCAATCGAAATACAAACCTCGTTATGTCTTACCCTGGGCCTTCATGACTGCATTCTGGCTGATCTCGCCCATGATGTGCATTATCATTCGACTTTACCTACAGCGAGAGAACAAACGTCGAGAGAGGCTCCTCACTGAAACTGACACGGATTCTGACAAAGATGAAGTCATTGATGCTGGCGGCCAGATTGTCCACATTGGTGATCGTGATCTTGACAAGACTGATCGGGAAAACCTGAAGTTTATGTATCCCCTGTGACCTTTTACCTTGTTCTCGCAAAATGCCAGAGTTTAGAAGCTGTTACACCGATATATTTCAGATGGTATAATATGAAGCAATTCACTGATAGGGGAAATAGAGGGAAAGAGACACTGCGCGGTGCGGAATTTGGCTACATAAAGAAACTCCTCTATATTCAGATAAAGCTCAGAAAAGAGTCTGGAATACTCAAGTTCTATATTACTTGGTTGGATGACTTCCCATGTCTAAACTAGTAATTCATGCTAGATAGATTATAGGGCTACAGAGAGTAGACAGAGCAGAGTAGATGGAGCAGAGTAGATGGAGCAGAGTAGATGGAGCAGAGTAGATGGAGCAGAGTAGATGGAGCGGTTAGGAGTAGACAGGAGTAGAAGGGGTAGGAAGGACTAGAAAGACTAGACAGACTGGACAGAGCAGACAGTGCAGTGTACCTAGGTACCTACCTAGGTAGGTAGACAGAAAGATTGTTCGGGATATCATTTCTCCGATGCTCGGATGATCTTTCGGGGCATCGACGTCATGTATACTGCCAGAGTATACCGCCTTTAGTGTCTCTCGGTGAAGTTCACAAAGTTCACAAAGTAAACAGTCGCTGCTTGATCTTGCCTGGAATAACTCCGAAACACTTCATCAGACTCAACAGTGGTGTCAATTTCATTCGTTTCACCTTTTTCCTTTAACTCCCAAGAATAATTCCTCTTAGTTTTCAGCCAAAGGCTGTAATCGATACCCATATCGGTGTGGGGTTCGGCTACTGCCGAGTCAAACATCGACATAATTTCACTCGCCGGTTGACTCTTCAACACATTGCTTCACACCATGGCGGACTCGGTCGATTCCCCAATGGAGAAGTTAACCCTAGAAGGCAATACCTTCGACTCAGCGGCCTTTGATGCTCGTCTCGCGGACGAAGAGGATGGCAAGATCGAGAACTTCCAAGCTCGGAAGCAAGCTCCTCAGAGTGCCCAAGAGTTGCTGGCCGAGCTTGAAAATGAGTTCCTGACCCCGTCAGACCAGTTCAGCACTAAATGGCTGAACACTTTGCAAAGGTATGTATGTTATTTCCAATTGCGGGGCAGCTTTTAACAGCTTTGGCAGACGATGGGACGTTTCGACCGATTACGCAGACCTTTTCGAACTCGCCCCGACACAATCACGGACGGTGACTCGGTTCACACGAGAGGGACTGGAAGGACGCGTTACTGGGTATCATGAAGTGACTGTTCCTGCTGCAAGCGCAACAGCCAAGAATTCCACCTCGCTTCTCCGCCGACCTGCTGGCCGTGCCGAGTTTGTCAGAGGTGCCGCAGGTTTTTTTCCATTCGCTCCCGGAGGCTTGGGCGCTATTGAGTCCGTGGCAGATATGGAGGCCGAGGCTCAGCTCACAGAGCAAGCGAGCACCGGAAAACAATCTGGGCTCGATCGCATTATCAACTTTGGCACCGAGGGAGGTCTTCTGACAACACCCCCTGGCTTCGATAACGGTATCAATTTCGATGAAGCCAAATCCAAAGCCGCCACCGAAAGTGCCCAAGAAGTCGAAACTGCCCTTCTCCAAGAGGAAAGCGACCTGAAAGTGGATCAACCTGAGGAAACTGCCGATATTGATACAGGAGCACAGCCGGAGCTTGATGATCTCAGCGACGAGGAAGATCAAGAAGACATTGATGATTTGTTACCGGTTGAGTTCCCGGCATTGGAACCACGTACCCAGTTGCTCGCAGGCGTCCACAAGCAAAAGGGTAAAGAATGGGCCCACGTTGTGGACGTCAACAAGGATATTCCAAACTTCAATGAGTTGGTTCCAGACATGGCCAGGGAGTATCCGTTCGAGCTCGACACTTTCCAGAAGGAGGCCGTTTACCACCTTGAGAATGGTGATTCGGTGTTTGTTGCGGCCCATACCTTGGCCGGCAAGACAGTTGTGGCTGAATATGCGATCGCGTTGGCTGCTAAACACATGACGAAGGCGATCTATACGTCTCCCATCAAAGCGCTGAGCAACCAGAAATACCGTGATTTCAGAGCCGAATTCGACGATGTCGGTATTCTGACTGGTGATGTTCAAATCAACCCGGAAGCCAGCTGCCTCATCATGACCACTGAGATCTTGCGAAGTATGCTGTACCGAGGCGCTGATCTCATCCGGGACGTTGAATTCGTCATTTTCGACGAGGTGCATTATGTGAACGACCTCGAACGAGGTGTAGTATGGGAAGAAGTTATCATCATGCTTCCAGAGCATGTCACGTTGATTCTTCTCTCTGCCACTGTGCCCAATACCCGGGAGTTTGCATCCTGGGTGGGCCGTACAAAGAAGAAGGACATTTATGTGATTTCAACCCATAAGCGACCTGTTCCGCTGGAGCACTATCTTGGGCCGGGAAGAGCAAGCACAAGATCGTTGACTCCAACAAAAGATTCCTCGAGAGCGGCTGGAAGGCAGCGGATGATATTCTGTCTGGTAGAGATAAGCTCAAAGCCATGAAGGAGGCTGAAGCTCAGGCACAGTCGGCACAAGCTAGAGCACCAGCCCCTCAGGGTCGGGGACGTGGTCAGCCACCGAACGTCAGAGGTGGTCGCGGCGCCCCACAGCGTGGAGGCCCGCAACGTGGAGGTCCGCAACGAGGTCGTGGACAGAGCGGCGGACAGTATGCCAACCGAGGCACAGGCAACATTGCTCGCACAGGCCGTGGTGGTGGCCGTACCAGTGCGGCCCAGGACAAAAACACCTGGGTGCATCTTGTTTCGCATCTTCGCAAAGAGGATTTGCTGCCGGGATGTGTCTTCGTTTTCTCTAAGAAGCGATGCGAGGAGAACGCGGACTCACTGTCAAACCAAGACTTCAGCAATGCTACCGAGAAGAGTTTGACGCACATGTTCATTGAGAAGTCACTCACCCGATTGAAGCCTGAGGACCGCACGCTGCCGCAGATTCTTCGCCTTCGGGAGCTACTAAGCAGAGGCATTGCTGTACACCATGGCGGTCTCCTGCCCATAATGAAGGAAGTTGTCGAGATTCTCTTCGCCAAGTCTCTCGTCAAGGTCCTATTCGCCACGGAAACCTTTGCGATGGGCTTGAATCTTCCCACCCGAACTGTGGTATTCTCCGGTTTCCGTAAGCACGACGGCAAAGGATTCCGTGATCTGCTGCCCGGTGAGTATACGCAAATGGCGGGGCGTGCTGGTCGTAGAGGTCTTGACAACGTGGGGTATGTTATCGTGACAAGCAGCGGAAAAGACGAGGCGCCTTCTGCTGCGTCGCTGAAGCAGATGATTCTTGGAGAACCGACAAAGCTCAGGTCTCAATTTCGACTTACATACAACATGATGCTGAATCTGTTGCGTGTGGAAGCCCTAAAGATTGAAGAAATGATCAAACGGAGTTTCAGTGAAAACGCAACGCAAGCTCTCTTACCGGAACAGGAGAAGCAAGTCCAGGTATCTGAGGCCAGTCTTGCGAAAATCAAACGGGCACCATGTGAAATCTGTGACCTGGATTTGGTTGCCTGCCATGACGCCGCCATGGAGTATCGAAAGCTCACGGCTCAATTCCATGCTGAACTGCTATCATCGCCTGTCGGCAAACGTCTTTTCGGAATAAAGAGGTTGGTTGTGTACCGCAAGGTGAGTCGCCATTGTTATGTTGCCCAGGTGTAGTTACGTGTTTGGTGAAATGCTGACGTGAAAGATAGGACGGACTGCGTACCGCTGGTGTTATTACGCGCGATGGGGTTTCCGCGGGGGCCGTTGGGGCTGTGCCTGCATTCAAGTGCTTGAGATCGGAACGTTGAGTAACAAGCGGCACCCAACTGACATCCTTCCATTCCTGCCTTTGTTCCGACTGTACTTCCAGCCACTCCCCAATCGCGTCGAGAAGATGAGCCTTCGCGTATGCAAGATCCCGCTATCTGATGTCGAGTGCGTGACAAACACACTGGTTAAGATAACCAAACCGATATGGTATCTGAACCTTAAGAAAGGTACGAGACTTATTTTTGCACATACAGTTGTCAAGAAACACTAATTCGGGAACAGAGGCTACCAGGTGGGCCGAAAAGGAACTGTGTCAGTACACTAACTCGTGGATCGATGCGGCCTGGGAGGAAATCGATTGGCAACGTATCAAAGAGATGGGAATCCGCGATATCCTCGACAAACGACAAGCTCAGGCCGAGATTGCCCAGTCACGCAACTGTCTACAATGCCCTAATTTCGCGGACCACGTGAGTATCATGCCTCTATTGATCTAAACCAGGTACTAATTTCTGATAGTTCGAGATGCAACACGACGAGTGGCAAGTTAAAGAAAACATCTCGGAGCTGAAGCAACTGATGTCCGACCAAAACCTTCAACTACTTCCGGATTATGAGCAGCGCATTCACGTGCTGAAGGAGCTCGGCTTTGTTGACGAACAATCTCGTGTGCAACTGAAGGGCAAGGTGGCATGCGAGATCCACTCCGCCGACGAGCTGGTATTGACCGAATTGGTTCTCGAGAACGTTCTTGCTGAATTCGAACCGGAGGAGATTGTTGCACTCCTCTCCGCATTTGTGTTCCAGGAGAAGACAGAGAGCACCCCTACCCTCACTCCTCGTCTGGAGAAGGGCCAGAAGGAGATCATTCGTATCGCCGAGAGAGTGAATGATTTCCAGATCCTGCACCAAGTCATTCAGTCTAGTGAAGATGCCAACGACTTCGCTAGCAAGCCACGCTTTGGTCTTGCCGAAGTTGTTTATGAGTGGGCCAAGGGAATGTCTTTCAATCGCATCACAGACCTCACGGATGTGATGGAGGGTACTATTGTTCGGGTGATCACCCGACTTGACGAGACTTGTCGCGAAGTGAAGAATGCGGCCAAATTGGTCGGCGACCCGAACCTTTACACCAAGATGCAGCAAGCTCAGGAGTTGATCAAGCGCGATGTCATCTTCGCGGCCTCGCTTTACATGTGAAGACATCCAATCCTTGGGAGATATATGGGTTATGCCTGTGCCCCTATTGGGTAGTCATGAATTCTTTTCCGGATTCATCACAATGTACTTAAATCGAGACGAAGAAATGAACATGAAACCATTGAATTCGAAATGAATTACTCAAAATACCACAATACTTTATAATACTTTATAGAAAGCAATTAAATCAACCCCAAAGCGTTATATAACATAGTTAGTAGCCCATAGTTCATATAAGAAAATCCGTGTGTGCGGCCTCTGATTAGCTGCGGGGCGACCGCCTCCCGAGAGTCGGGAAAATCGAAAAAAATCCCCCTCCTCTTGAAGAACAACATCTTCTCTCTCCCCTTCTCTTCAAGATCCATACGATCTCTTTAGGACATTCACGTCCTTTCAATCCTTGACTCTCTCCCCTTGCCCGTCTTTCATCGGCGCCGGTCCGCGTCTCCCTCGGGGTTCTCAATTTATTTGGAGATTTTTTGACTTTCTGGTGTTGGGGGATTGTTGCGCGATGGATGTTGCAGCCCTCCGAGATCGTATTCAGTCTACTCTAGACGCGAATGCGGATATTCGCCGGCAAGCGGAGCTTGATTTGAAATATGTATGTGCTAGATCGACTGGCGGGGCACCGAACGTCAGGCTCACACGTGGTTGATATATCTAGGCCGAGACGCAACCCGGATTTATCAATGGACTCTTGGATATCTTGCAGGGCGAACAGAACAATGCAGTCCAGCTCTCTGGTATGTCTTTTGGATGTCCATATTGGTTCGCGAAGACTTCTGTCTGTTACTGACTCCGCTCTCTCTTATAGCTGGTGTTTACCTGAAGAACCGTATTACCCGCGGATGGGCCCCCGTCGAAGATAGCCCGCAGCGTACGCCAATTCCTGAAGCCGAAAAGCCCAGTTTCAGGGAGAGACTTATCCCTGCCCTGGCCTCGACCCCTCCCAATGTCCGCAATCAACTGGTTCCCCTCCTCCAGAAGATTCTCCAAAACGACTTCCCCGAGCAGTGGCCCGGATTCTTGGATCTTACTCTGCAGCTCCTCAGCACCAATGACGCAAGTACGGTCTATGCGGGTCTGCAGTGCCTTTTGGCAGTCTGCCGGGTTTACAGGTTCAAAGCCGGTGAGAAGAGAGAGGAGTTCGATAAGATCGTGGAGCATTCATTCCCCCAGCTGCTCAGCATTGGATCGAAGCTTGTTGACGAGGAAAGTCTGGAGGCTGCCGAGATGCTTCGCATTGTGGTGAAGGCTTTCAAGCACGCAATTTACGTCGGTTACCCTGATTCTAGTCTGCGCGTGGCTACGCCATTTATACTGACCTGCTACGAATTTAGTTCGAGCTTTCTCCATGCCTACAAACCCACCAGGCCACTGTTGACTGGTGTACACTATTCCTGCGCATTGTCTCGAAAACACCCCCTGCGAGCTCAATGGCGGATTCAAAGGAGGAGAGGGAGATGAACCACTGGTGGAAGTGCAAGAAGTGGTCATACGCCAACCTGAACCGCCTATTCATCAGATATGGCAACCCCACCACAATCACGAAATCCTCTACCCCTGACTACACACCGTATGCCAAGACCTTTATCAGCACTTTCGCCCCCGAAATTCTCAAGGGATACCTGACGGAGATTGATAAGTGGGTTTCCAAGACGCAATGGCTCAGCAATTCCGCACTGTCGTATACTTTGGTCTTTATGGAGGAGTGTGTCAAGCCAAAGGCTATGTGGGACCACTTGAAGCCGCACATGGATAACCTGATCGCCCACTTCGTTTTCCCTATCCTGTGCCAGTCCGACGAGGACATTGAGCTTTTCGAAGATGACCCATCTGAGTATCTCCACCGCAAGTTGAACTTCTATGAGGAAGTGTCCGCTCCTGATGTTGCCGCTACCAACTTCTTGGTTTCCCTCACCAAGAACCGCAAGAAGCAGACTTTCTCCATTCTCACATTCGTGAACAGCGTTGTTAGCAAATATGAGTCTGCGCCGGAGGGCCAGAAGCAGCCAAGGGAGAAGAGGGAGCTTTGAGAATGATTGGATCGCTCGCTTCCGTCATTCTGGGCAAGAAGAGCCCGATCGCTGACCAGGTTGAATACTTCTTCGTCCGTCACGTTTTCCCCGAATTCCGTAGTCCTCACGGCTTCCTCCGTGCTCGTGCTTGCGACACACTGGAGAAATTCGAGCAACTTGATTTCAAGGACCCGAACAACCTCATGGTTATCTATCGAAACATCCTCGAGTCCATGACCGATTCCGAACTTCCTGTTCGAGTTGAGGCCGCCCTTGCTCTCCAGCCCCTTATCCGTCACGATGTCATCCGTACATCGATGCAGCAGAACATCCCCCAGATTATGCAGCAGCTTCTAAAGTTGGCCAATGAGGTCGACGTGGATGCTCTGGCCAACGTCATGGAGGACTTTGTTGAGGTTTTCTCTGCCGAGCTTACTCCCTTCGCTGTGGCGCTGAGCGAGCAGCTCCGCGATACTTACATGCGTATTGTCGGTGAGCTCCTGGAGCGCAACGCCGCCAAGGGTGGTGACGAAGATGGCTACGGCGATTTCCTAGATGACAAGAGCATCACCGCTCTGGGCGTGTTGCAGACCATCGGCACCCTTATTCTCACTCTCGAGAGCACCCCTGACGTGCTTCTGCACCTTGAGACCATCTTGATGCCCGTCATCAGCATCACCCTGGAGAACAAGCTTTATGGTAAGTTTTTCAATCTATCAAGCTTATGTCCACCTCTAATCCGGTATTTTAGATCTCTACAACGAAATTTTCGAGATCATTGACAGCTGCACATTCGCATCGAAGACCATTTCCCCATCCATGTGGCAAGCCTTCGAGCTGATTCACAAGACGTTCAAGGCTGGCGCTGAGCTGTATCTCGAAGGTAAGAGGTTCAACTAAATTCAAGCGGTCTTGAATTCCTATTAACTTTTCTGCTGCAGACATGCTCCCCGCTCTTGACAACTACGTCGCTTATGGCACCGATATGCTGGTTCAGAACCCAGCTTACTTGGATGCTATGGTCGGCATGGTCCAGGACATCTTTTCTGACGAGAAGGTCGGTGGCGTTGACCGCATCTGCGGTTGCAAGCTCGCTGAGACCCTTATGCTCAACCTTCGGGGTCACATTGACCAGTATATCCCCATGTTCATTGAGATGGCCATGCGGGTTATCGACGCCGGCGAGGCACGCACTAAGTCGTACCGCATCCACTTGATGGAGATGGTCATCAACGCCATCTACTACAACTCAGCTCTCAGTCTTCAGGTTTTGGAGGCCAAGGGCTGGACCAACAAGTTCTTCAGCACTTGGTTCGCTAATATCGACAACTTCAGACGTGTGCACGACAAGAAGCTCTCAATTGCCGCAATCAGCTCACTGCTTACTCTGAAGGCTACCGATGTTCCAGTCAGTGTTCAGCAGGGATGGCCAAGACTCTTGCAGGGTGTGACAAGGCTCTTCCAGACCCTGCCTGCTGCTCTCAAACGTACGTTTCCCCCAACACCCCGTCGTGTTCCCCCAAGGCTAAGACTTTATTCAGAACGTGAGGATGCTACCAGAGAGTCTGACTTCACCCTCGATGACGAAGATGATGAGGATGACGAGGACAATGACTGGGATGGAGATGTTGAGTGGGATGAAAATGAGGTTGAAGCAGCTCTTGAGGAAGACGATGTCGTCGACGAGAGTGCCGCTTACCTCGACTTCCTCAACCAGGAGGCTCAAAAGTTCGGCTCCTACGCCGATGATGACGATGATGACATGGACGAGGAAAGCCTTCTTGAGACCCCTCTGGACAAATTGGAGCCGTATGGCATGTTCAAGCATGTCCTGCTGAGTAAGTAACCTCTACGACCTCGGGAAAGTATCTCCTTCGTATCACCCGCTAACCTCAAATTCAGGCCTTCAGCAAGAACAACCCCAGCTCTATGAGAGTCTGACCAAGGTTCTCGGCCCCGAAGAGCAGCAGGTCATTCAAGGCGTCTTCCACGAAGCCGACGCCAAGGCCATGGTTGCCGCTGCCAACGCAGAAGCCGCCGCCGCAGCGGGCATGCAGGCCAACGGCAACTAAGAGACTATAACCGAGATGGATTGAGAAAAACAAAAAAGCTTCGAATTTCCAATGCCTCGGACGTCTAGTCTCTTTTCATTTCCCCCTTCCACATTTTCCTCACGAGACCATATGCCCATTTCATGTCTTTCCCGCTTCATTAGATCATGTCCCATCTGCTCTGTACCTCCGTGTTTCTTTCGTCATGTCTTTTTCCTCCCATGCTCTCGCTGATGTACTCTTAAAAGTCCTACCCGTGGACATTCTGCTCGAGGGTATTCCCCCCTCCCCTTCTAATCCTCTTCGATGCACAGATTCCCCTGAAGACACCCTTGTTTCGTCATGATATAGTACATCAGCCAAGCTACGGATGTTGGATTCCAGTTCTGGAACCTGTAGTACCGTAGATACCAGCCATATAGGTGGACTCGGGACTGAATCCACATCGTTACAAGAACATTTCAAGATTACTCATGTAGGTATTTATAAGGACGCCCAGCAAGACACACTAAACTAGCCTCAAAGAAAGCCACATTAGAAGCAACCGGGGGAGGATTGGCCAGGGGTGTAGAACAAGACGTGAGGTCAAAACAAAGATCGTGACAAATGACGTCATATTCCTCAGAGGCATTATCAGATCCCGACGTCGGCGCACTTCACTTTTGAAGTCAACTTGAAGATCTGTGTGTATTTATGTTATAAATCAAGGCAAGTTCTAGAGCCCTAATATATAAGGACGCTAGTTCAAAGAAGTGGTAGTTCTAAGCAAAGAAGTGAGAATGTAGCCTATAGTACGGATCTATCGTTATAGTTATAACTACAGCCTCGTGGTATAACTAGCAAATCAGGATTCCTGTACAATTCGGCATCAATGCACATCGTATACAGCTATTGTAGTTAAAAGTCGCAATATCATCCTCGATCGGTAGTACATAGGTAGAATGGAGCACCTTGTTCCCAAGTGGCACTCCACAACGTCATGATGATGACCCCCGATGACCGGTTTAGCTGGTAACGTCAGTTAACTTCCAGAAAATAAAACGCGCGCTGTTCCTTGGGTTTTACTGCTTAAACACAAATATTCTACAACACTAAGACTACATCCATCCAAGGTCAGTATCAAGATCATCATATCTTATACTTCATTTTCCCTCTTTAATCAAGAAACTCACACTTATCCCTCTATTCAGCACATCAAATCCAATTCTACAATATCCACAATGTCTGCTCCCTACCCCGGCCGCCAATCCCCCGATCCGGAGCGCCAACCCGGCGCCCAGCAGCAGGATGTCCCCGGCTCTGGCAGAACCGAAGTCGGCAAACACCCGGCACCCCAGTTCTCGCAACAATCGTCGGAGTACTTTAGGGATCATGTGCTGACGAGCAACCCCGAGCACCCGCTAGAGAAGATTGAGGCGGAGAAGTTCGCTAAGGGAAAACAACATTGAGATGGGTGTTTCTTGCATGTACTTGGGAGAGTTTTTTGATTTTGAAATTTGGATAATTGATATCATGAAGAATAAGCTCAAATAACTATCTTTCTTTGAGCTATGTACTTATTAAACGATACATTAAATCTTGGGACTGTAATCAGTCTTTTATGTCCATTTTCTTTGCTGATTGGGAACCTCATGGTTATCAACGGCTCGCTTGTAGCGAGAGTTCAAATTGTCAGGCTATCACACAGGCAGAAGGAAAATGGACTATGGACATGGCATGGCATAATAAGAAGGGAAAAGATAAAGCAGTAGACACAAGTAAACACGCCCAGCGCAAATATTCATCTCCTCGTTAAGTTAGGACCTATTCCAAGAATCCCTTACGACTTCTCAACAGGCGCAGCAGCAGCAGCCTCAGGCTGAGGAGTAACGGCAGCGGGCTCAGCAGCAGGGGCAACAGCAGTAGGGGCATCAGCAGAGGCAGGGGCAGCAGCACCCTCAGCCTCACCAGTCTTACCCTGCTTCAGATCCGCCAGACGACGAGCCTCAGCGTGAATATCGCGCACCTGCTTATCGGTCTGAACATAAAAGTCACGCAGCTTCTGGCCGGAGGGGTGACCCAGTGCCTTCTCGAAGTACGAGCTCAGGCCGCGCCAGCCAGTGGCCGCCTTGTTGGAGATCTGGTAGCTATCGTCAATGCCCTTAGCGCGCTCAGTGGCATTGTACTTCTTATCGAAGTTTGAGAGCGCGGACGTGAACCGGCTCGAGACACCGTGCTTCTTGTCCAGTGCGATCGCCTTCATAATCGCATTGTCGCTCACAACATACCCGTGCGCCAGGTACTCCGCGACAATGCGCGATCGGGGCTTGTCTTCTTGTGGGATGTGGTGCTCTTCTTCCTTGGTCTCGCCTGCGCCGGTCGCTTGGGCTCCGGCTAGGTCTTCGATGTTTTGGGCTGCTTCGACGTGCACGGCAGAAGTGCCTAGTTGGGTCTGGTCTAGCAGGAGGGCAGTTTTGGCAGCGCTGTTTTTGGGGATTGGGTTAGTTTGGGTTTCATGTGGGCTGATTGCAGGCGGGAAGGGTGCGGGGTAGCTTACGCCTCCTTTTCAAAGGTCACAGTGGCGGACTTCTCAGCGTCGGCTTCCCCAGAGACTGGGGTGATGGAGAGGGTGACAATCTTTCCACTGTTTTAAGTTAGCGAGTTGTTAAAATAAAGTACTAGTTGCGACAATGTACCAGAAGCTGAAGAAGTCGCGAACCTCCTTCTCGGAGGTTGTTGGCGAGATGCCAGAAACGTGAACAGTGGAGTGAGACATTATGATGTTAGATAGAGAAGAGAAAGAAGAAACTTGAGAAGAAAAATCTAAACGTCACAGCATTTCCCAGGTGGGATGCAACTATTTATCTAGGACTGCGCCACAGGTGACGTGGTGACGTATGGCGGGGCAGTTGCACCGCCTCACATAGCTAATTTCTTTTTTTTCCTTTTACTTTTGACCTCTTTAATTGGACTACATATGATTTTCAATGGAGCTGCCTAGAAAATGAAATCGGATTTCACATGTCAAAAATAGGATTTCATTGAATGTGTTTGCCTGCAAACCTCCCGAAATGAAAATATTGGGCACTGTCCCCAGGCAATGCGAAAGAATGGTATGGGTTGGAATGGAAGTTGAATCAGGCATCAATGATTCTTTCAGAACGGTATGGCAGAAGCCTCACTTGCAGAATCCTCCTTTTGTCTCTTTAAAGTCTGCTCCAGATCGCGCACCCGCCTCCTGAGCTGTTCGTTCTCCCGCTTCATGTATTCCACTTCCAACCGGTGATGTGTGGCCTCCTCGAACCGCGACAGCGACCCTCCGGGCGAATGACCTAGCTGCGACTGTGATACCGAGTTCCGGTGTGGGTATATGCTGCTGTTATTGTGGGGAGAATGATGATAGTGACCCGATGGAGGGTCGGCGAGATGTGAGGGATGGCTCGCGACTGCGAACTGTTCGGGAATGGTCTGCCGGGCGATACGGTATTTCTCGTGATGGGGCAATTCCAGTAACACTTGCAGACTGCTGGCCCTGGTTTGCTGAAGTATGCGAACTGAGACTTGAATTGGACCGGTTGCGTCGCGCGGAGTGAGACGGGGTCGAGCTACTGAGGGTGGGCGATGCCCGTGTGCCATCTGCCTCGTTAAATGTTGATGTGGAGGATCCTGTCGATGCCACGGATGCGGTCTGCTGGCGGAGAATAGATAGCTCTCGGGTCAATCGATTCACCTGCGGGGAGTTTTGATGCGTCAGCGATTGAGGGGTAGGTATACTTTGGGGCTCTGGAATTCCACTCACCATCGCTTCTTGCTCTTTCTCAAGCACTAGATGGAGATCCGAAGGCGTCAGCGGCTGAGGATGACGCAGTGGCCCTTGTTCTGTTAGTCGGGGATGCCCATTGAAGTGACGTCTGCCACTGCGGACTTACCCTGAGCAGTACTTGTGATGCCATAATCCCCCGTTCCAAGTGGTGGACTTCCTGGAGGAAGTGTTGCAGACGTATGAGGGCCATGTACTGGTTGTCTGGGTGTTGGAGACTGCGATGCCATAGCGGGTGCCGTTGTTGCTGCACGAGGTCGTGCCATAGTAGAGTTGGAAACCGCGCTCAGGTCGGGAGCCATGGCCGACAGGTATGTTCTGATAATATTGTTTAAACAGTAAATTTGCTTTTCCGCTGCGGCATGTGAGTCGAGAGGAATTATAAATGTTTCAGCCTTGGGGTAAATAATCAGTAACAGTCAGATCTCCGGAATTATGAATCAAAATACCCCTTGATGCAATTCCAGGGAGATTCTTGAAACATACCAGTTATGTCGGGGGGGATGTTCAAAGGCCTTACTCCTTTCGGGAAGGGGATTGAGAAAAGGCAAGAGAGAAATCCAAAAAAAAGTCGGGCTTCTCTCTTGCCGTGAAATGTTTTGTCGCTTTGTCGCTTTGATTGGGCCGTGCATGTAATCTGCATCGATTGTACATGTACATCGTAGCTCGAGAGATAATAGTGACATTCCAGGCATGTTGTAGGAACACCTACACTATTTACCTAGTTATGGAAAGGCTGACATACTAAAGTGCCCAGGTGACTATTTGGTAGCTGTCATGGTATAATCCATGAATATCTTGTTAATCTACATACAATTATCTTGTATACAAATGAACGGAGATGGTACGGAGGTAGACATGGTGCTCAGGCCCCTTTTGAGGCATATTGGATGTCTCAATTGAAGCTATCTAGTAAATTGTGCAATAATAGACTCAATTTATTGTTGATCGGCGTCTTCCACCTATAAGCCCCCAAAAGAACGTCATACTCAAAATATCATAGATGCTTGACTTCCCCTAACAACCTTGGAAGCTCCACTTCAGGACTGGGGATGATCTGCATGTTACATAAGCCGTTGACGAAAGAGCTGGGCAACCGCCTGCAGTTCGACCTCACGATATCCCTGTCCATTGTGGCAGTGAAGCCTTCCAAGACCTGTCAAGGTCTCAGCTTGTCTCTCCCGATATCTAAGCTTGCATAGCACTGCCCCCCGCCCAATGAAACCATGGCCCTACCCAACTCCCCTGACGCTACCCACATTCCACCCGCTCTGAAACCGCTCGCTCCTTACGTCAAGTCGCGCCAGGAAACCCTTCAAATTCGCCAGGCACTGACGTCTTATCTGCGCTCATTTATCGAATTCGACGATCAGTCAAGCGACCATGCTCAATCCCACCTCTCCTTGTGTGCCTCGACCGATGCTGTTACTGATGTCAAACGTATCCCTACCGATCTCCCTGGGCTGAGAAAGGATTATCTGAAGGCATTGGCGGCCAATATTGCGGCTCGCAAAGAGTTCGCGTTGGCGTCTGAGAACGTCGCCTCGTTAAGGCGCCAGAGGACGTCCCCGAACCGCCCTTCTGACGACGCTGATCTGCAAGAACCCGGCACCGAACTTCGTGAATACCTTGCCCTCCTACGCGAGCGACGCCGCCATACCAAGCTGCAGGTGTTTCAGAATTATCTTGAGGAAATTAAAACACGCGACGCGGGCAGCTTGGTGGACGTTGGCAACGATGGGGAGCAAATGCTGTTGCCGGAGGTAGATGCAGAGGCGGGGCACGATAGCTCTGAAACGGACTTGGATGGTCTAGTGCATAGTCTCGAGAGAGCAGTTATTCGCGCGAGAACTCAATTGGACCGGCAAAAGCAATTGTTTGAGAAAGCCAAGGCACAGCATGATCCCCGAGCCGCGACTTCAGACGCTAAAGCAAAAGCATTACAAACAACCCGGGATGAGCTTGTACAATGGGTGGAGGAACGGCTAGTTGGTCAAGAGGATCCGGATGAGAGTCTTCTTCAAGAACTTCCTCCGGATGAAATCGAGGAGGCCCAGCGGGAGCTAGAGAATCGCAAGATACAAATTACGGAGCAATATGCTACATATCTGCGAGCCCGGCGAGATCTCCTCGACGCCGCCTCCAGAGCTTGTCAGCCAGTTAATGTGGCCCAGAAGCCTCCGTCACGACCAACCAACAAAAACGAACTTGCCATAGCCGAAATGCCACCACCCAACCCAATCGACGTTCTGTCATACACAAACGAAAACCTGGTTCCGCTACTTAAGAGTGAAAAGTCGCTGGCTCTCCAGAAATCCTATTTATCCGGCTTACTCTCGAAAGAAAAGTCCACGACCCTCCGCGCTCTCAATCGTTTAAGCGACGAATCCCACCTACTCCCCGAATACCCCGCTCCCGCCCGCCAGCCGCGCTTTAATCATGCGGCTGCTGCTCTCAACTCGCGGATCCAGACCCAGACCTCCGATCAGACCCGGGATGAGGTTGTTGGTCTCGCTGAAGCATGGGCATTTGCCTCTAATGCTGCAGCTGCCAATGGACGAGACTTTGTTCAACAAAAGATCGCATTGGGTGCTGAGGTTGCGCAGGACTCCCGGCAGACCCTGGCTGATGTTTGTAAAACGCTCAACCAGGATCTCGATGAGGTGCTGGAGGGTCAGGAGAGCCGAGATGTGTCGGATTCATGGGCCTCCGACACTTGTTCCGCGAAGGGGATGTCGAGGGGTGGGTCTCGGATTGAGAAACAACCGAGTGGTCCTTGGTCTCGTCTGAATGGGAGAGTGGGGGTTGTAGAATAATTCACTGTGTTGTAAGTATTATATCAGTTATTCCTAATATATAACATACTCTATCCGTTCATTTCAGTTTGGTCCAACTAGGTGCGTTTGTATTTTGGTGTGGAGGTTGTTAGATATATAACTTATCAGGATGATGATGAAGAAAACGCTGTTGTGTTGTCATGGAGGAGCCCGCGAAGACCAACACATAGACAGTGAAAGGTCAATTACTATAAAAGAAATGCAATATTACTGTCCCAATGTGAATAATAGATACGGCACCGAGTAGAGCCAGTTAGAGCCGCAAGGAAGCAAAACGCTAAGATCCTTCTGATACCTGCCTGGTCTCAGCCCGTAAGCTGGTCTACGAATCTATCTGCCGTGTTGATTTTTAGAAATTTGAAAATTCGTGAATGGTTACGGAGTATAGCCCCCGGGATCATTCCAAGGTTCATGTATATATTTCCTTGTCAGGTTGAAGTAAAAAGGGGAAGATACATGTTTAGAAGCTTGTGATTGGCTAATTTAATATTTAAGGGGCCACATACCCAATATGGATGGATGGATCCATGGATGAGGCTCCTGTTTCCCAAGGTTCTAAAAGACCTGCCACGGTTGGTTTAATGGCACACTTATATAACCTATGCTGATTGGGAATTTGGGCACTGTGAACTTCATTATGGACACAGAAATATCTCCTTGGCAATGTCTACCGATGCAACCTTGGAATGGATGACAATCCTCGTCTTGGTCTCCCAGAGCGCGATGCAATCCTGTCATAAATCAAACTCCTACATATGGAGCTACCACTTTGCTTTTTCTTACGTTGTGCTTCTTAGGCTGCGATCAGACAGACTTTGACTTGTGACCGCATCTTCTTATCGATCCTTTCGCGTTGGCCTACCACTAGTAGACACAAGTTATGTCCTTCTCTTCCGATGCTTGTAGTAATTTCCCAAAGGACTCTTACAAGCCCAGATAATAGGGATTCCTCTATATATATTACTTACTAGTGCACCATCCCATCCCTTTTCATAACTATTCAATCGCATCGGTTTAGAGTCCAGCATTAACAAGGTCCCCCTTTATATATAGTCTACCTTATCTTTCAATTCTGGCCGACGACATATTCAACCTTTGAAATCCACCATGTCTACTTCAATAAACAATATCTGAAAGGCGCCAGTGGGGCCAACTCAAATATCATCACAATTTATTTAGTGAATATCTATGCCCTCCTAACTGCAGATATCGACGCTTTCAGTACTGGCCCTGACAAGTAATCCACAGATACTATCTGGGACCCCACAAGCGGCTAACAACGGACTATGTAAAATTGTGACCACAAAGGTCAACTAAAACTTTACCCTAATAATATTGAGCGAACCTTGGAAGGGTGAGCCGATCACCAAGAAACCCTAACTGCCCAGGTCATGTGCTCACTGAGCAACGAGCACTGATCAGGGATCATAAATACATCCTACGCACGTGACGTTGAATAACTAAGATTTTGGTAGTAGAAAGGGAGCTAAATCGGCGTCTAAGATTCGCCGTAGCCAATTTCGGTAGGCAATTTGTCGTCAATTAGGGTTTTGGTGTAAAATTATAAAATTATAACATGAAGTCGAGAGATAAGAGATAGCGCTGGGGGTCCGGCATCGGCATTGTCCACAGGAAGATCGTCTTGTGATATGTATGATGTTCTTGCTAGAAGCTCCCAATAATTGTCTGCTATACACTCTATAACCCCTATATGAATGACAATGTAAATATGTCAATAAATAATTCCCTAGCCTCTATTTATATGCAGCTGGACATTGGATTTTATACATACAAGATATTTGCCGAGTGATCCCCGTCTCCACATCCGGGATTTTGACTCATCGCTCTCAACTGGGAAAAGAAAAAGAAATTATATAATAGGCAAAAAAAAGGGAGGAAACCAGGAAATACAGAAACAAACCAACCTCTTCTTTTAATTATTAACATTCATTATTGGATCTTTCAGATCTCCCTACAATATATATACCTACAATCCCCAATTCTCCCCCGGCTTTCCCTCGTTCTTCAAAAGTGGAGCCGTATACGGTGAAGGGAGCGGGCCAATTAGCGACTCCGTGGCGGAAAAAAAAGAATCCCAGCAAAGCGTAGACTCACCCTCAACACATCTCTCAGCAATTGAAACATTACCTTCGGTGCGCAATGGTTCTTGCTGCTCGATGTGGGCAGGCAGCCGCCCTGCTGCGCCAGCGCTGCATTGCTGAAACCCGCCCGGCACTCTCTCTGCGCGCATTCTCATCTCAGTCCGTCCGTTCGACGACCTCGACTCTACGCCTGCAAAAGATCCCCACGGCTCGGTCACAGCAGCTCCGTTCTTTCTCCAGCACCTTGAGCCGCCTGTCTGCTCAGAAGCCCCCTGCTGCCGAGTCTTACCTCGCTAGCGGTGCGGTGTCGACTGGTACCAAGCTCGTCGATGTCAAGAAGGTCCTCGTCATTGGTAGTGGTGGTCTGAGCATTGGACAGGCTGGAGAATTCGATTATTCCGGTAAGTTGGAACCATCCGGAGATGAAATTTCGCGCCGATTGAATTGTCCCGTCAGTCCCCCAACGGGGGTCTGGTCGCACGGGAAGCTTTTGCGGAGAATACAGAGAGCTCAAGAAACGACCCCTAAACATCAATTCAAATGACAATGGAAACTAACCTTTTGACTCTGTGATCAAATAGGCTCTCAAGCTCTTAAAGCCCTCAAGGAAGCCAACATCCACTCAATCCTGGTCAACCCCAACATTGCGACCATCCAGACCGACCACAAGCTTGCGGACGAAGTCTACTACCTTCCTGTCACCCCGAATATGTCACCCATGTCATTGAGCGCGAGCGCCCCGATGGTATTCTCCTCGCCTTCGGTGGTCAGACCGCCCTGAACCTGGGTGTGCAGATGAACCGCATGGGCACCTTCGAACGTTACGGTGTCAAGGTTCTTGGCACCCCCATCAAGACCCTGGAGACCAGTGAGGACCGTGACCTCTTCGCCCAGGCCTTGAACGAGATTGATATTCCTATTGCTGAATCGACTGCCGTTGAGACTGTCGAGGATGCTCTTAAGGCTGCCGAGGAGGTTGGCTACCCTATCATCGTCCGGTCTGCTTACGCCCTTGGTGGTCTGGGTTCTGGCTTCGCTTCCAACCCCGATGAGCTCCGTGACTTGTCCTCGCGCTCTCTATCCCTCTCCCCCCCAGATTTTGGTCGAGAAGTCCCTCAAGGGCTGGAAGGAGGTTGAGTACGAGGTTGTCCGTGATGCTGACAACAACTGTATTACCGTTTGCAACATGGAGAACTTCGACCCTCTCGGAATTCACACCGGTGACAGTATCGTTGTTGCTCCTAGTCAGACTCTGTCTGATGAGGAGTACCACATGCTCCGCACTGCTGCCATTAAGATTGTCCGTCACTTGGGCGTCGTTGGCGAGTGCAATGTTCAGTACGCTCTCCAGCCCGATGGACTCGACTACCGCGTCATTGAGGTCAACGCTCGTCTCTCGCGTTCGTCCGCTCTGGCTTCCAAGGCCACCGGTTACCCGCTTGCTTACACCGCGGCTAAGATTGGTCTGGGACACACTCTCCCCGAGCTCCCTAACGCCGTTACCAAGACCACCACCGCCAACTTCGAGCCCAGTCTGGACTACATTGTCACCAAGATTCCCCGCTGGGATTTGAGCAAGTTCCAGCACGTCAACCGCGACATTGGCTCCGCCATGAAGTCAGTTGGTGAGGTTATGGCCATTGGTCGTACCTGGGAGGAGTCCCTCCAGAAGGCCATCCGTCAAGTTGACCCTAAATACCTTGGACTCCAGGGTGATAAGTTCGATGACCTCGATGAGACTCTCCGCAACCCCACTGATCGCCGCTGGTTGGCTGTTGGACAGGCTATGCTCCACGAGAACTACTCGGTTGACAAGGTCCACGAACTGACAAAGATCGACAAGTGGTTCTTGTACAAGATCCAGAACATCGTGGATTGCAACAACGAACTTAAGGAGATCGGCAGCCTCTTCGGCCTCAAGCAGGAGATCCTGATGAAGGCTAAGAAGCTCGGTTTCTCTGATAAGCAGATCTCTCTCCTCGTTGGATCTACCGAGGATGATGTCCGCGCCCGCCGTAAGTCCTTCGGTATCACTCCTTGGGTTAAGAAGATCGACACCCTTGCTGCCGAGTTCCCTGCCGACACCAACTACCTCTACACCACCTACAACGCCTCCTCCCACGATGTTACCTTCGATGACCACGGAACTATCATTCTGGGCAGCGGTGTGTACCGTATTGGTAGCTCCGTTGAGTTCGATTGGTGCGCTGTTAACGCCACTCTCTCCCTCCGCGAGATGGGCAAGAAGACCGTTATGATCAACTACAACCCCGAGACCTACTCCACTGACTTCGATACCGCTGACAAGCTGTACTTCGAGGAACTCAGCTACGAGCGTGTCATGGATATCTACGAGCTCGAGGCCGCTAGCGGTGTCGTTGTCTCTGTCGGTGGTCAGCTGCCCCAGAACATTGCCCTCCGTCTGCAAGAGAGCGGTGGTGCTACTATTCTGGGTACCGACCCTCTGGACATTGACAAGGCCGAGGACCGTCACAAGTTCTCCTCTATCCTCGATAGCATTGGTGTCGACCAGCCTGCCTGGAAGGAACTGACCTCCGTCGCTGATGCCGAGGCCTTCGCCGACGCTGTTGGTTACCCCGTCTTGGTTCGTCCCAGTTATGTCCTGTCCGGTGCCGCTATGAACGTCATCTACGGCGTCGATGAGCTCAAGGAGAAGCTCCTGAACGCCTCTGCCGTTTCCCCCGACCACCCCGTCGTCATCACTAAGTTCATCGAGGGTGCCGAGGAGATCGATGTGGATGCCGTCGCTTCCAACGGTAAGCTGCTTGTCCACGCCGTTTCCGAGCACGTCGAGCCCGCTGGTGTTCACTCCGGTGATGCCACCCTCGTCCTGCCCCCGCCAACCTCGAGGAGCCCATCATGGCCCGCGTCAAGGAGATTGCCGAGAAGGTCGCCAAGGCCTGGAACATTACTGGTCCCTTCAACATGCAGATCATCAAGGCCGACCAGGAGGGTGCCGAGCCCGCTCTCAAGGTTATTGAGTGCAACCTCCGTGCCTCCCGCTCCTTCCCCTTCGTCAGCAAGGTCCTGGGTACCAACTTCATCGACGTCGCCACCAAGGCACTCGTCGGCCGTGATGTCCCTGAGCCCGTCGATCTCATGAAGGTGGAGCGTGACTACCTCGCCACCAAGGTTCCCCAGTTCTCCTGGACCCGTCTGGCTGGTGCCGACCCCTTCCTGGGCGTCGAGATGTCCTCCACTGGTGAGATTGCTTGCTTCGGTAAGAATCTGGTCGAGGCCTACTGGGCTTCCCTCCAGTCCACCATGAACTTCCGCATGCCTGAGCCCGGTGAGGGTATCTTGCTCGGCGGTGATGTCTCCCAGCCCTACCTGGCCAAGATTGTCGACTACCTGAACCCTCTTGGTTACAAGTTCTTTGCCGTCAACCCCGCTGTCAAGGCCCACATCGAGTCCACCGCCAAGGACAACGTCTCCGTGCAGCTGATTGAGTTCCCCAAGAAGGACAAGCGTGCTCTCCGTGAGGTGTTCCAGAAGTACGACATCCGTGGCTGCTTCAACCTTGCCAAGACCCGTGGCAAGACTCAGCTTGATGAGGACTATGTCATGCGTCGCAATGCTGTCGATTTCAGCGTTCCTCTCTTCATGGAGCCTAAGGTATGTTTAACGTGCTGATGCCCATACATGATTCAAGTTGCTAACTGATCCTCTCTACAGACTGCCCAGCTCTTCGCTCAGTGCATGAACGAGAAGCTGCCCCGTGGTGATGGAATCCCCTCCGAGGTCCGCACCTGGTCCAACTTCGTCGGCGGCAAGGCGCTGTAAATCTCTATTTCTTTACACAAAGTGACAGAAGAAGAGAGAAAAAAAAGCCCCACCATGTCGAGACAAAGAGTGAGACGATGTCAACATCTCTCTCTTTCCCCTCGATATCCCCTATGACCTCCTCAGGTCCTCCCGTCATGATTTCCAATGTAGGACAGGATCCAAACTTCCTGTACGGTGTAGTGGGTAGGGCAATCTTGTTGATAGATGGCGTGCATTGTCTTTTCGGCCTTTTTAATTATTGTACTCTCGGATTGGAATGTTGTCTTTTCCTTATGAATTGTTGAATTGTTCCTCGTCTCTACTCTCTCCTCTACGGCGCATTAAGATCGGACACAGTAGTGCTCATATGCCCCTGATCTTATGCGAATTTGACTTTAAGATCCCTTCTCCTTTGTACTCCGTATTATTCATTTCCGGCTCGGCCACAATATCCGTCCTTAGGGCTATGAGGGGCTTGAGCCTCCTGTGGGCGCCAATTAGACGAACGTCGATGTCTCACTTTAAAGGGCCCGTTGCATGTCAGCAATTTCTGCGGTCCCCCTCCATCGGAATTTCTGACCTCTCATTTTCCCCTTTAACTCCTCTTTAACTTCAACCTACATGACTTCGGTCTTGACTGATGCTTACTGGTCACAACCGTAGAAGGTCTTCACGAACGTGTCTTTGGTTTTTCAACACGGGCCCTAAACTAAATTACCTGTCAGCGCTAAGCTTGAGTCTTTAGTATGCTATAGTATAGCGCTAGCATACAAGCGATGCTTGGCTTCCGGAACTCCGTGACCCTTGTCGGGGAGCCCCATTGGGCACGCTAGTCATGAGGCAACATAAGAGTCCTTCTGTGTTTTTCCACTGCTTCCTTACCTCTTTCCTTCTGCCCAACTCCAATCATCCCCATTTCTACAACCTTGAAACCCATCCTCTTCGAACCTTGCAAACATGCGCTTATCTTGTTTCCTCGTTTCTACCCTAGCGGCTCTGGCCGCAGCCAACGAGCCCAGCACAACAACCATCAGCTTTTTCGGAGACGATGACTCAGGCGTCAATATCGGCGCCTACTCCAGCACCATAGGGCGAGTTGTCGGCACCGACAAGTACGCCACGACCTATGAGATCGGCTGCATGGAAGGCGCAGACAAGTGCGCATTGAACCATCCCGCCACCATGGTCCAGGGCGACACCACTTTCAGCATCTCCATGCAAGTAACTGTGGTTACTGGCGGTGCGACGGGCCACCTAACCGCCGTCGAGTCATGCAGTTTCACGCGCCTTTCTGAATCGGCTGTCTGCACTTGGAGCCTTGATTACACTGCCATGAAGGATGATCTCACCGTTTCCGAATCCACCTCTAGCACGCAATCTGTCCCGTCGGATTTGGTTACCTATCACCCTCTTACCGTCACGGATGGCACCTATGCTTTCAAGGCTAACGCGACGGCTTCGACTTCGCCGGGGAAGATCACCCCTACTGCTTCCACTGGTGGTGCTGTGGCTGCCGTGAAGCCTTTGATCACTGCTGCGCCAATGGGTGCTGCTGCTGCTATTGCTGCTTTTGCGGCTATGCTCTAGGCCTTCAGTTTGGTTCTTTTCATGTCTGATGTTTAGTTCGTTGGGACTTGAGTCTCTTCTACGCACTGTGAATGAGCTATGCCATATGTACATCTAATAATTCATCCAAATAGTGTCTCCAATTTGTTTCTTTCTTGGATGCAAATCTTGGAATTTTAACCAAGTATGAATTTCTGCTTTGGGGGGATTTGTTGGTCTTTCTCTCTCTGCCGTCATCTCTGGGCTTGGCTTGTATGATGTAGGATGCGAGTCACTAAAGTGACAATAATAAAATGGTCAACATTCGGCTGGCAGATATTTTGAGCGCAAGAGATCAGAATCGTCTCATGAGACTGTGATAATCAATGCCAAGAGATTCAAATACAATGACAAATATTCACCGCCCCCACGACGACTATCCACTCTGATTGTGATATCTTCAAACAATTCTTATTTCTATATTCAGATCCACTCACAATGGCATCAAGAACTGCACTACCTTCAGTGACAACCAGGACCGTCCCACAGCCTGCCCCCAATGGCATGGGCAACGGCCTGTTTGCGACAACCGACATCAACCCCGGTGAAGATGTTTTGCACATCAAAACACAATTTGTGGCAGTTCTTGATTCTCCACGTTTAGAGGACACTTGCGCTGGCTGCTTTGGAAAGAGACAGGTGGAAACTGGAAGTGAGTTGAAGGCTTGCACCGGATGTCGTGTTGTGAAGTATTGTGATCGGGTGAGTTGCTATGGGGATAGATCGTTTGCTGTCTCATATTTCTTGTCCTACCGAATATTATGTCTGGTTTGATATTCTAACACTTGATAATTAGACGTGTCAATCCAAGGACTGGAAGTTTGCACATTCTCTTGAATGCCCCATCTTCAAAAATGTCAAGCCTATGGTGCTTCCCAACAATGCCCGAGCTCTCCTACGGGTAGTGCTGCGCACTGCACGCAACAAGTACGATTCTGAAGAATCCAAGGTTTTCGATGGCTTGGAGACTCACATCAACGAGATCTCGGAGAGCCAGGGCCAGCTTGATAGGATTAACCTAACGGCAAGAGCTGTCAAGAATTACTCAGGGACGGAGATGGATGAAGGAACTGTTGCTTCCTATGCTGCGAAGGTGATTACTTTCAGCCTTGATATCTTAACTTGTGGACCCTTTTCTGACTATCACTTATAGCTGGATCTCAACTCCTTCAACCTTACCACTTCCATGTATGACCGCATTGGCCTGTACATGCATCCATATGCCGGGTTGATTAACCACAGCTGTGACTACAACTCCACCGTCGGGTTTGACGGCGAAGAACTGTACGTCAAGGCCATGCGTCCCATCAAAAAGGGCGAGCAAATCTTCATCTCCTATATCGACACCACTACACCATACGACATCCGCCGTAACGAACTGAAAGAACGCTACTTCTTCGACTGCCAGTGCACAAAATGCAAAATGGGAACTGAAACCCTTGAAGACCGGTTCTTGTCTACACCTGAAGACATGACTCCCCTAGAGACAGCAGAGCGTGAAGCCCTAGAACTCATGCAGAAAGCCACCGCATCCAACACCGAGCCAACAGACGCAATTGAGAAGCTGGAAGCTGCTATGCACAAACTCCATGAAACCACCCTATGGCCTCTTACCCGTCAACCATATGCTTCTCTCCGCGATAAGCTGATCATATCTCTGTTGACGGCTGGTAACTTCACCCGAGCATTCATCCACGCTGCCATTCGATACCTGCGAATTGATCCGGTTGTCTATGACAAAGCCCATCCCATCCGACACATCCATGCATGGAGCCTGGTCAGGCTTACTGTCTTCATTTCCCAGGAGAGTTTCCAGCCTGACCCCAAAGACCCAGTGCAGATCCATGACTTCAAGTTGAATTTCCATTACTTGATTTGGTACATCCTTGCTGAACTGACCAGCACGCAAGGGGAGAGCTGCACCGTGCCCAGCTTTAGGAAACTCGTCGGAAATCAGTTTGTACAGGTCCACAATGAGTTCAAGGCTAATGGCCTTGATCCTAGCAAGACCAGGGCTGTTCTCTCCGCTGAGTGGAACAAGCTTGAACAACTTGTCAACAAGGCTCTAGAGAAGGAGTGAAATACCATAATGCCGATTTGTTTATTTTGCTCACACCTTAGGTATATAACAATACAGTAGTGCCTAACTAGGTCCTTACCTAGGTAGGTGCTTAATGATCCCTCTAATGCCCGAAATAGCAGGAACGACCGGAAGTTGATGCCATTTGTATAAATAGCACTCCGCTTTTGATGCCGGTCGACCCTTCCTCTTTGGGCTGGGGACTATATAAACAATCCCCAACCCATTTTTCTACTCTTCTTCTCTTTTTCTCTTCTCCCCTCACATTTGCATTCATTTTACATTGGCAATTCAACATCGCAAACAACCAAAATGAATGCCTTTGAGATGGTCTCCCTTTCGGCCCGTTGGTCCATGGAGAATGGACCTCCAAGCGGCCGTTCCACCGATGCGGTACGTGCCGCCCCCGAGACCAGTAGCACCTCCCGCTACGGGGCCAGCCGTCGGGCTGCGTCCCCCCGGATTGCCGCCATTAGGATTCCGGTGATTCCTCCTGGTTATCAGCAGATCCCAGGGTACGAAGCCCACCGTCAGCGACAGGAGGCTCGCGCGCTCATGGGCTCGATTGCGGAGCGCCGGGGCAGACCAACCCCCGCCCCAATCTTGGTTCGTGGTGATGCTCCGAGTCTTCTGTCGTGCCGACGACGTTGGTAAGTCAATTCCATTTCATTCTTGCTTCTTCTAGCCTTTCTTGTTTTGACTTCACGTTGTTCTTACTTTCTTCTCGTTTCTTTCTTATTTCACATGTTCCATCTGAGACGAAATTTGTTTTACTTCATTTGGATTGGACTCAGCTGCCTTTTGATTCTGATAGGGTCCCTGGGTGCCGCTTGTGCTGTTGCCTTTGCCGGAGCCGGAGCTCAGCAGCTACCCAATGAGCAAACCCGGACTATGTTTTGGGGGAGCTTTCTGCTGGTGCTTTTGGTGAAGATGGTAGTGGGGTTTCTGTAGTGTGGGGGTTGGTTCTCGAGGGGTTGGCTGCCCATCGGTGAGACTTATTGCTCTGATTTCGTCTTCAGCTCTGTTTGCTAACAATATGACATACAGGTGTCGTTTCTATAAGTTCTGCTCCCCGGATATGACCCCCGGGTACGAGCTCGTCAAGTGGTGAGTTCATCTCTTCCACCTATAGCTCGATTCCAAATGCTAATTCATCGATGAATAGTTTGAGTTGGTTAGGTGTTATCTCCAAGTCTCGGTTGTCGGAGATGTACATGAGGCAACAGTCTTCCTTCCATGGGGATGTCGATGCGATGCGTGCGATGCGCGCGGGAAGGGCTCGACCTCGTCGTCACGTCATGTATATCATGTATACTCTTAAGGGGTTTCAGGTCACAGCAACCTCTCAAAAAACTCCACCCCTTCCCTGGTGGCCAGTCCCGAAGACGCTTCGGTAAAGAATGCTGTTGCAACAGTCACCTCATAATCCCATTCTTTCTGTTGCCACCACAAAAGGAGGGATACCCTCGCTTCACTAGTCCTGTCCTTCACGCTCAGGTCTGGTCTTCATTGAGAGCTGCACGCCGGATGGTAAGTCTCGTCCCTCCTGTCTGTTTTTCAGGCTCTGATTGTGAAAGACAGATGTCGCCTCGATACTTTACTATATAATCTTCCGGTATTGCCAGCCTTCACCTGAGCTAGTGCTCATGCACTACCCGCCTTTTACGCACCCCACCTTTGTACATGACCGTGGAGACCCCCAGTGCCACAACGACCATCTAAAGTCACCGAATGCGTCGCACTTTTCATTGATCGTTCTCTATCGCATCGACCTAGAAGCGGGAAAGACATCAACTATGGCGTTGAGATCAGGGATTATGCAATGAGCGACCTATGTTCAGCGAGTTTTTGAGGACTCGTTTTCTGAGAGCAGATTCTGGTCGGAAAACCTACAGCCATAAGAGCTGCCTCAGACCTGTGCGGGAGAACTCAAAACTCTGCCATGCGCTTCCCCTGAAGTGGACGGCAGAGCTCCTTGGGAAGACATAACCGCAATAAATGAGCTCTGGGGCTTAACAATGTTCCCGGAGGAAGCTTCGTCCGACATTGATAATGCGACTGGTAAGTATTCCCCGCTCTCCCCTCACTTTCTGACCAGTGACTAACTTGTTGATCCAGTTGAGTCCATCAATGTCGATGCCTTCCCCAAGGCGAACATATACGGCAAAGCACAGCGACCCAGCATATATACCCGAACTGCGATCGCGCGGTGTGGTCCCTTCTACAGAGAAGGTACCCAACAACGAACTGCTAGACGACTGGAAGGATGTCGAAGCCGTAGTGCCCACTCTCGTCGCCGCATCTCAAACACTTGCTCGTCACCTTCCCAATAGTCCGTCCACCAAGTCAAACTGAAACCCCACATCGACAAAACAGGTCTTCGGGCCAAAGTTTCCTTCCTTCATGACCAATATCAAAGCATATATGCGGGAAGCAGGTAGCAAGCATTGGTACCCTGAAAGGCGTTGATATGGGGAGATTTTGAGCCTGACGAAGAGACAATTGTTCGGTCAGTGCACCCTTCTCTGGATAGTTGCGAAGACGTTTCAGTTGTCGAGCGTGGTCTGGTAGAGACACCCCTGTGGCTCGTCAGTGCTAGTAGTGCCAAACACACCAAGCACACATTCCGCGGGGGAGGGGATACACGTCCTGCCGAAACAACAAAGCCACCTCTGAGCAGTGTCTCCCGAAGACGGAGCCGATGGAGAAAGTCATCAAGAGGATAGAATCCGACGCTGTGAACTCGACCGGGGACTGCTTTTTTAGGCGGTGGAAGTAATCGATTGCCTCTATATTTAAATAGCGAGAGAGTCATCGCGCCTTCTTTATCGTCTCGCCTCTCTGAACCGGCAACCTGGCGGAAAAGGCAAAATGAAAGGAAGGTTGGAAATTACACTACGGTCCATGGGACCCTTGATGCGGAGGGGGTCGTTGGGAAACTCCAAAAGTGGCATCAATAAAGAAACCATTTTCCTGGCTTGGGCGATGCTCTGGAGATGCTGCGACAATGTGACATTTTGGGCACTATGCCAAACCCCGAAGACAAGAGGGGAAGGTCCGGTCGAGCACCGTCAGGATGAATGATCTGGTCTGGATCACAATCGTGGTCGCTGATACCACCCGGGGCTAATTCCAGCTATCCTGGATGGCCCGAAACCACCCGCATACTCCCACCTAGAGCCTTCGTTCGGCCACGACATTCCGGACCCGACACCGTCCACCGTCCTGAACGACTGGTTTGCTAACCTGGAAAAGCGGTATCGCGTCTGGGCCGAACAGTCCCCTCAGCGCACAGCTGCCCGTCAGTATCAATACCATACCTCGCGCAACAACAACAACACATTGCCTTGGCGGCGTCAATACCCTTATCCAGCAAAAGGAAAAGCATTCGAACTCGATCCGAAGAATATACCCATTGTCACGATCTGATGTCACATGCCAGATTGACCACATGTCATAGATTAGTTTGCTTTCTTTGTTTGCCTCGCTAAGCGAGAAGGTCGGCCGGGGGGTTTACATTATTTGTATTGGTCTTGGTTTGATGAGCTCTCTCCAGAGCTCGCCAGGTCTTCCTTCTCTTTCTCTCCGCGTCTTTAGTATTTTGAATAGAGTACTCTCTTGCTCCTTTGCTTGTAGAGCTGGCTCGTAACACCCATCGTATCAACGCCTCCGTGAGGTGGTTATATATCAGATAATATATGATGTGAAGTCACTCTCCGCAGAACTCTAGCCAACTGAATGTCACTCCTCGCTCCTATAACGTGGTCGACATTGTCAGTGTTCTCACCCTCTCATCAGCCTAGTTCACTGCCGTTCGAAATATGGACTCAAAGCTACATCCTCGCTCCACCAGAGCGACGCATTGACTCCAGGGCTCCTTCGAAGCAACGTGAGTTCGGTCTAGTTGTCGCTAGCGTACATCCCACGAACCCTGCAATCGCCAACGGATCGAACGGATCGAGGGGCTATGTTGTAAAGCAAACACTATTTTGACTGGTTAGGCAGCAACGGAGGTGTATACGGCACGGTCCCTCGAAATCTTGAGAACTGAGATCATATTGATCGGTTGACTGGTCCATTATTGACTACATATGTAGTTAGTTCCTTTAGCCCAAACCAAGTCCGTATCTATTGCGTTGAAGCCTTCGTCTAAGGCAGTTTTGCCAAATCTCTTCTTGCCGCTTTAGGCCTTTGATCCTTCGTACCTGTTATCATTCAGTTCTGTTGATCACTTTCTCTTCCTTTAGTTAGACACGTAGTTGTACGTAGGTAAGTAGTTGTACGTCCAAACTTACTCAAGTGCATCGATATTGTTATGTCATCCAAAGCGGTACCTCCAGGGCTATTTAATATATTTCCCCCTTTTCTTACACCGCCATAGGTCCCCAGATCTATTTTCATATTTCTTTCTGTTCGACCCGAACTTGCCTATATTCAATATATTTATCAACCAGGATTCCATTGCAGAAGCATGGCCCTTACTGAAGACCTGCGAGCCTCGGTTATCGCTTCTTGTGCAGATCCGTTGCCTGGCAATGTTGTTAGCCAATACGGCAAACGAGTTATCAAAATTTCCGATCACCAAGTCGTCAAACGGGGCATATGTGTAACCAAAGAAGAATTTGAAAATCAAAGGATAGCGTATGAACTTGTGGACAGCCGCATAGCTCGTATTCCACGTGTGTATGATTTCTTTACCGACGACCAAGGCTGGGGCTATATTGTGATGGAGTATATAGAAGGAAAGGTCATTGATCCATTGAAAGCTGCTTTGCGGGATACTAGGCCTAATATACTTGCTGGAAAGCAGACTCTTGCTGATGGTGCTTTGTCTATTCGACGGTCATATCTAGGCTATGTCACATATATAAATTGAAGTGGATCTGGCAGTGGCAAAGCTGGTTTTGAGCAGACCTGTATTTGATATAGGAAAGAGGAAAGAAAGAGAGCCGGACGTGAGACATGGGGGGCTTGCATTGCCTGTGGACATGGCAACACAATAGATATCTGCGGGAAAGCTGGAGTGGTTTACATATCTTCAGCGTTATTTAAAACCACCCTTGATTCGAGAAACAACATGTTCAAAGGCAGTCGTTTGCACAGTGTCGACTAGTCCATAGGAGAGATGACCAGCGGGAGTTTGACAAGGACATGCGGAGTTGTAGGAGCATACACCATCTCCCTTTTGAAACGAAGTTAGTCCAAAGACTTAGGCAAATAAGGAATCGAATAACTCACAGCAAGACAATAATCCAAAACCTTGCCACTACGGTCGATATCAACCGAAAGTTGCGGAACGGCAGCGGATTTGTTTTCAGCAAGAGCGGAAGATGTGAATATGCCAACAGAGTCACTATAATCTCTTTGACCTTTTTCATTGACACTAGACAACCTTCCAGGCGTGCGATACGGGTTACCGACGAGGATGACTGATTTGACCAAGCTTAGAGCACGATGATCAAGTCGGTTGAGGACTCTGAGCATCAAGGTAGCGCCTTGGGAGTAGCCAAAGAGAGCATACTTCTGACCAGGGCATTGATAAAGGCCTTCTCTAATAATATCCAATACGAAATTCTCGCCAGTAGTCGTGTTCTGGGCAGTACCCGCTGGATACTCCACAGGTAGACTCACACCACCACTGATATTGGCAAGGATGTTCTCGATCATGGGGTAGAACATTGTAGAGACGCCCTGCGGTTCAGTGGTTCCACGGGCGTCAATCAACTCTGCCAGTACCAGGTGAGTATTATATCGAAATTAAAGACGTGTTTGGAGAAAGGGTGCGTACTGTAGCTTGAGCATTGCCTAGCCTTTTCCCGAGCAGTGATATTGGCGTGAGGCAGTGTGAGAAACTCTGCACTGCCACATCGGCATTCCAAAGTATTGACAGCTTCTGTCAGGCTGTTACGCGCAAAGACAGTGGGCCTAGCGAATGCTGAGGCGCATGTGGCTAAGACGGCCAGAAAGGAAAGACGAAGAGTTGGACGCATGGTGTTATACTGGAAAAGGATAGTTGAGTGAGAAGAAGAGTCGAGGTAGAGAGGTATTTATAAGTTCTTCCAAGGTTGATTCTCAGCCCTGAAGTAGTACAATCTATGTTGTAGTGAACTACCTCGTTTACCTCGTTTACCTCGTAAACCTTTCCTAATTCGGGAATAGATCCACATTTTTATATTTTTATAGATCGACACCTTCCCGAGAGTCACTTGAGATGGGAATAGGAAATAAATACGAGTATACGAGATGAGATATTTAGAGACCCTCGTTTCCCCTCGTATTATTTTCCAATTTCTTGAAAAAAAAAGGGAAACCCCTAATATTCTATGCTCTATCAGTGGTTTACTGGAGCAGAATATAGTATTCCCTTCAAAGCTCGTCATGCGCAAATCTCATCGAAAATCTAGGCACGGCTGTAAGGATTGTAAACGACGACGGGTTAAGGTAACGCTTTTCCCCTTATTCTTGTACTAGTACAGTACTAAAAAAGCCCCAAAGTGTGACGAATTAAGGCCGTCGTGCACGAATTGCCGCAGGAGAGCATCCGATTGCAGTTATGGCTCATCCGACTCGTATATGTGGCTGAGCCAAGAATCCCCCCAGATACAAACTCCTGATTTTGGGCAATTGAAGTTGATATTCCCGACTGCGCCTCAAGAAAGATCAAGCGAGGACGAACCTCCAGTTCCAGAAGATCTCAATCTGAGCGCCCTTGAGTTAATGATGCACTGGTCGAAGCAAACACACCTGTCCTTTACTCGAGACGAGACAACCCAAAAGATCTGGCAGTTCTTAGTCCCAGAAGAGGCACTATCTCACAAATTCCTTATGCATGGGCTGCTGGCAATATCAGCACTTGAGCTGGCCAGCCACGGAGACGACGTTTCGCGACCACAATATACCAAAGCGGCGGTAATACATCAGAATGTCGCACTTGGGGAGTTTCAGGTACTCATGAGTCAAATTAACCATGACAATGCCAAGGCCATATTCGCCTTCTCGAGCATTCTGGTGGTTTATGCGTTTGGATTTCTGCATCTCGAGAATACCGGCCCTCCCATGAGCATGGAAGATCTTTATCAGGTGCTGATGCTGTGTCGTGGCGTCGAGCAAGTCATAGCAAGCTCTCGACCTGCAATACATGACAGCAATTTCAGTTCCATTCTGTATTTCACGCAGGTGGAATATCCTTGGCTATTGTCGGATGACTGCCAATTCGCCCTACACCAACTTTATGGTGCAAATATTACCGCAAAATCCGCAGGTCATACCTCTGAAATGTACCAGGAAGCAATAGATACCCTGGGGGAGGCGCTGAATGAGTCCATCCAAGATCATATTCCTTCAAATTTGGTCAGTCGCTGGGCAATAAAATTACCTCGGACTTTCCTCGAGTGTCTGCGGAAGCGAGAACCGATGGCAATGGTCATTCTGAGTTTCTTCTGTGTTGTTCTGCACCGCTTAAGGGGGGTTTGGTACTTTAGAGGATGGGGCACCAATTTTGTAAAGCTGATATGGCAAACACTAGCTCCGGAATGGAAAGTCCTGATTCATTGGAGTGTGATGGAAGTCCTCGGGGAAATTCCAAGGTGCTAGATGAGCTTGGTCTGTTTCTCGTCTAATATCCCATGCAACATTCAAAATGTATAATATCATGTCCATTTACCACTATTGATAAATACAGGAATAGAAAGGAAAATAATCAGGAATACCAGGATGTTCATATATACAGTGTACAAAGCCCAAGTCATAGAATATGTCACATCAGACTTGTTCGGCCTCCAATCTCATTGGCAGCCTCACCATTAGGCATCTCGCCATTTCGGCCGGCGATAAACTCACGGTAAATTCCCTGGAGACGTCTACGCTCTGCGGGGGGAAGAGAACCACGCGTGGTAGCCAACGAGCGCTCAACATGCTCCCAACGGACGATGATATCCTCACGTAGCTCGTCTGTATCAGGCTGAGTGCCATTAGCCACCGGGGCCGTGGCATGGTTCGCGCCAGAAGGTCCCTGCTCAACCTGGCGCTGGCGTCGACGCGAGTTCTTGATTGCCTCCAGTTTGGCTGAGACCACTGCCGGTGGAGGCATGGAGACAGACCCGGATGCTTCCTCCGAAGAGGAGTAGAGGAACTGGATGAAGGATTTGCTAGAAGCATTGGCGGACTTGGACTTGGCATTGGGCTTGGCTGTATCGGTAGAACGGTCACCCAGCGCGTCGTGGACTGCCTCGAGATGGGCGTTGTACACGACAGCCTGCAGATCTGCGCCAGAGAATCCTTCGGTCTGAGTGGCAATATCACCTAGGCGAGACGTGACCTCGTCACTCATCTTAAGCTTTTCGGCCACTGAGCGGATGATATCAATACGGTCTGCATGGTTGGGCATGTCACAAAGCAAGGACTTGTCGAGACGGCCAGGACGAAGGAGGGCAGGATCGATTAAGTCGGGGCGTGACGTTGCTGCCAGCACATAAACGCCCGAGAGGCCTTCTGCGCCGTCCATCTGTGTCAACAGCTGGTTCACGACACGGTCCGTGACACCGGTGGAGTCATGGCCACGCTTGGGTGCGATACTGTCAAACTCATCGAAGAAGAGGACGCAAGGGCGAGCGGCCTGGGCTCTCTCGAACAAATCGCGAACACTCTTTTCACTAGCTCCAATGTATTTGTTCAAGATCTCGGGACCCTTTACACTGATGAAGTTCAAACCACACTCGCCAGCCACTGCGCTGGCTAACATTGTCTTACCGCATCCAGGGAATCCATAGAGAAGTAAACCAGACCGCAGTCGCAATGGGCACTGTGCGAAGATTGGGGCATACTTTGTAGGATACTGCAAAGTTTCCAAAAGCATCTTGCGAGTTTCGAACAAACCACCAACAGAGGAAAATGTGGTTGTTGACGAGGTAAGAGTAACGTTGCGAAGAGATGCCGGAGTAAAGTCCTTCAAGGCACTTTCAAAGTCCTGTAGCCCGAGAGTGATCATCTTTGATGTTGCTGTGAGATCTGAGACAGAGCGAATGAGGGCCTCATTGCGCGCACGAGCCACGAGTAGCACAAGATCACCAGGCATATACCCATCGGTTTTGCCGGCTAGCTCTAGGTACTCAACATCCCTTCCAATAACAAACCCATCCCCCCCAGAAGAGCTTGGTCTGCTCCCTGGATTTGAAGGGTCCAGCCATGAGTCTTGTGTTGAGGAGCTTGTGGCCCTCACATGCCCATTTGAGCTTTCAGTGGGTTTATCTTCGCTAGTCAGTTTTTCCAAAACCCTTCGGCGTCCTTCCTTGTCAGGGGCTCTCATATTGATGATCTCACGGACGACGTGGCCGCCGATGATAACATTATTGAGTGACTCTTTGGCCTGGGCAGTGGCCAGTAGCACAACGGAGGAATTCAGCGCGCAATATTCCCGGACCATAGAGCAGATAACCTCGCTGTTCTGGCGACTGCGACCATTGTCTCCACCCACTTGCAATTCAGTCTCCGCCGGGCAAAGCTTGTCTAGATCCTCGAGGATCACAACTGACTGGCCACCAAGGCGCGCACACCATGATGCGGACATGAAAAGGCGGTTCAGGGTCTCTTTGATGTTGGAAATACGTGTTTCATCTGTGACGAGCTTGCGACAGGAGAAGTACTTGACATTGAAGAGATGATCTCGTCTTAACCGGTGAGCCAGTAAATGAGTAAGAGCTGTTTTACCAGCACCAAGACCACCGGTAAGCAAGATAGACGAGGATTTTGTTAGGTTGTTCAATGACTGTTCAATGATGGAATCAATCCCTACCAATTGAGGAGCAGTTTCTGGAAGAGGGTCCTCCATAGGTAGCGCCGACGAACTAGGGTCAAATGGCTTGGGAATTTCAGCTTGCACTTCGAGATTTAGCTTGGCTTCTGAGCCTAGTAACCACCCGAACATTGACTTTGTTTCATCCGGAGACCCCTTCAGAGGGGGGTCAAAGCGAAGAATAGCACCATCGAACGAAGAGACAGAAGGATGATACTCGGATTTGGGTATAACCATTCCATCAGTCAAAGGCCCTGAGAAAAGGCCTGTGTCGGAACCAGTGCTGCCGTAGATGACTTTGAGGCGCTCGGCTAGGGCATCCCGAGATGCCGTAGTGTCAGCACCAAACTTCAGTCCGTCCTTCTTCTTCGAAGCATCGCTTATGAAAGGATAGATTTTGAGGGTCTTGACAGCCGACCGATGCAGCGGTGGGGATGCTGCTTCGACTCGGAGAATTCCTCCAACCATGTTCTCCGCGCCAAGGGCCGTGCTCAACAAGGTGGAAATCGCCGCATGCCGATTGTCCGGAGCCTCCTCCCATGGAAGCAATTTGGCCACGAGCTTGGTTGTAGGTGCACCGGAATCATTGGACTTTTGCTGCTCAGCCTGTGCAAGTTGCTGTTGGGGATCTGGTGGGGGGTTTGAGACCGGATGGTTGGACAACCGACACGCATGCCCAAGTCGCTCCGCGCAGCTCATGGCTAGCCAGCAGGTCCGGATCAACCCAAATACGGAGGCCCTCATTTGCATCATCTTCTACTTCCCCATCAAAATATTGGGTGGTCGCTGAGCGGTCCACACCTCTCAAGTAGAGGGAGCCTCGTGTGCTGGAGTCGGACCGGCCACTCTTCGGGCGCACAGTGCTTGAAGCACTCCTGCCACCAGCACTCTTCCTGCTACCAGTAGCACTGCGGCTGTCACCCCGAGAGCTCTTGCTCGTCTTGGATCGAACTTTGGGGGCCACTATAACTTCTGCATCCGGCGCGATTTTGGCGAACGGGGAGGTGTCTGAGGGAGCGGGTGTAAGAGAAGTGACGACAATATTGGCGGTAGATGTGGGAGAGAGATGCAATGCGAGAGGGTGCATATGCACCGATTGCGCTGCATTGTATGTAGGATTGGGTAGAGCGCGAATTTGTGACAGAAGGTTAAGTTCCAGGAATGTGGCGTGGAGTTCAATGACTGTCATGTCGAGTTAGTGTCATTTCAATTATAGCTGCCTGTGGTGTTAACATACTCTCCCAGTCTTCTGGTGTCAATGGCTCAATGTTTATCGTATGTGCAACGGGTGGATCGAGGTGGACGAACAATCCGACCTGCAAGTGTTAGCGCCCCACGTGGGTAATGACGCACGGGGAATATTGTATACCTTCTGGCCTTCAGTGAGCCCAAGCAGCCGCCCGAAAGTAGTGTCAAGCTCGACCGTGGACATCTCCTGTTCCCTAGGATATCCACTGTTGATACCGTCTCTCCCAACGACAGGCGCAAGCCTGCGCTTGCTCGGCATACCCGTCCAACCGAGGAAGCATGATTGCTGCGGAGGAGCTCCATTGGCCTTTCCGGAGGTCGATTTATATTGTAATTCAATAATAACATTCTGAGCGGTCTGATATAGCTAGACGTTAGCCGGAAATAACCCTCGGGAACGGAACAACTAGTAGACTGACCGTGTTTGCATTGACCAGCAGAGCGACCAGCGACGCCGGTAGATTAACGAGACAGTTCTTGAGCGGCGTGAGGGCAACTTCGGCCGTCGCAGCAGGCTTCTTGGGCGCCATTTTGAAGCTCAAAACGATCGTGAACACAGAGACAAGGAGGAGGGGGAACGTGAACTCGGAGAGACACGACCCCGGACTCCACACTATCTCTCTCTTTCGCCTCGGCCCGATGACGAGTCATGTGACGACCTACCTCGATAGCGGATTAACTAATACTCCGTCATAATTGATACCTTTCCTAATATGGTTAGTCCCATTTTTTGAGCGCGTCCCAACCTCGCGTTCGCGTTTTACCAGCGAATTTGGTAGGGGCTCGGATAGTCACCGGACCCTCTTCTCTATTTCTCTCCCGATCCCACTATTGATTCTTTGCGCTGTCAATTGAGCGCACTTTGTTATTATGTCTCTCCTTCAATATCCCCCGCCTGTGGATTATTCCGCGCAATTGAATGGCTTCAAGGATTTCTTGAAGGGGTTCAAGACCTTCCAATCGTCCTCGGAAGCCGCTGCGACCGAGGCGTTGGAGGATCTGAACATCGACGACGGCCAGACTAGTGATGAATATGATTTCATGGATGATGTCGATGAGACTAACGGGGCAAACGCCCGAGGAGCAAGGAGGCACCGGGAGCCAAAGCTCAAGTACATGCAAATTCTGCAGGATATCGCAAACCGGGATAAATCTAATATCTTGATTGAGTTGGATGACCTGTCAGTTGTAAGTATCCAATATGAACTCCTCTCGCTAAATTCTAGCTCACAATGGTGGTAATAGTTCGAGAAGTCCATGCCCGAGGGAGAAGACCTAAAGCTCGTCGAATCTATCGAAAAGAACACAAAGCGCTATATCGATGTTATCTCTCAGGCGGTCGATGAGGTTATGCCTAGGGAGACAAAGGATATCACGTACGTCAAATCTATCTCTATGCGACTGCTGCAGCAGCTGAACTAATTGTTGTGCAGATTCAAAGATGACGTGCTTGATGTGATCATGTCCCAGCGTGAGAAGCGAAATGAGACTATGGAAACCGCAATGGAGGCCGACATGGAAGCTGCTGCGACTGCCCCATCCATGTTCCCCCGGAGCTCACGCGTAGATATACCCTCAACTTCAAGCCCCTCACACCTTCGGGGTCTAGCGCCGAGCGCGACTCCAAAGCCCTCGCCGTCCGTCATGTGCGCGGTGAGCACCTGGGCACCTTGATTACAGTCCGCGGTATCACCACCCGTGTCTCCGATGTCAAGCCGGCTGTACAGATCAACGCCTATACTTGCGATCGCTGTGGTTGCGAAGTGTTCCAGCCCATCACCACCAAGCAATTTCTCCCCTTGAGCGAGTGTTTGTCAGAGGAATGCAAGAAGAACAACTCGAAGGGTCAGCTCTTCCTGTCAACTCGTGCATCAAAGTTTGTTCCTTTCCAGGAGGTCAAGATCCAGGAAATGGCCGACCAGGTCCCCGTGGGCCATATTCCTCGCACTTTGACTATTCACTGCCACGGCGCTCTCACTCGCCAACTGAACCCTGGCGACGTTATTGACGTGGCAGGCATTTTTTTGCCCACCCCCTACACTGGTTTCCGGGCTATTCGCGCTGGCCTGCTGACTGACACATACTTGGAGGCCCAGCACATCACCCAGCACAAGAAGTCCTACAATGACATGGGTATGGATAGCCGTACTCTCCGCAAGATCGAGCAGCACCAGCGTTCCGGCAATATGTATGAGTACCTTTCACGGTCAATCGCACCCGAAATCTACGGACACCTTGATGTCAAGAAGGCATTGCTATTGCTTCTGATTGGCGGTGTCACGAAAGAGATGGGTGATGGCATGCACATCCGTGGAGACATCAACATCTGCTTGATGGGAGACCCTGGTGTGGCGAAGTCGCAGCTGCTTCGATACATTACCAAGGTTGCTCCTCGTGGTGTGTACACCACCGGACGAGGAAGCAGTGGTGTCGGTCTCACCGCCGCAGTCATGAGAGATCCCGTCACAGACGAGATGGTGCTGGAGGGAGGTGCCCTTGTTCTTGCAGATAACGGTATCTGTTGTATTGATGAGTTCGACAAGATGGAGGACGCGGACCGAACAGCTATTCACGAAGTGATGGAACAGCAGACTATTTCCATCTCCAAGGCCGGTATCACAACTACCCTCAACGCCCGTACTTCCATCCTGGCAGCGGCCAACCCGCTATATGGTCGCTACAACCCTCGGGTGTCACCCGTGGAGAACATTAACCTGCCCGCCGCTTTGCTCTCTCGTTTCGATGTCATGTTCTTGCTTCTAGATACCCCATCCCGCGAGGGCGACGAGGAGCTGGCCCACCACGTCACCTACGTCCACATGCACAACAAGCACCCGGAGAATGAAGAAGCCGGGGTCATGTTCACTCCCCACGAGGTCCGTCAATATGTTGCCAAGGCACGCACATACCGTCCTATTGTGCCTACCAGCGTTTCTGATTACATGGTTGGTGCTTATGTGGCCATGCGCAAGAGACAAAAGATCGATGAGTCCAAGAAAAGGCAGTTCTCTCATGTTTCTCCCCGTACCCTGCTCGGCATCGTTCGTCTTTCGCAGGCACTTGCTCGTCTTCGCTTCGCCGAGGAGGTTATTCGCGAGGATGTCGATGAGGCTCTGCGTCTCATTGAGATCAGTAAGGCTTCTCTGTACAATGATGGCGAGCAGGGTGCCGACAACACCCCATCCAGCAAGATCTACAATTTGATCCGCAGCATGAAGGAGAGCGGTGCCGCTGCTGTCGGAGATGGTGAAGAAGGCGAGATGAGCATGAGACGTATTCGTGAGCGTGTGCTGGCCCGAGGCTTCACCGAGGATAACCTCACCATGACTATCGATGAATATGCTGAGATGAACGTAAGTTTTAATAACCCCAGAAGGTCACTGTACTTTCTTACTAACAACATTATCTATAGCTCTGGCAAGTCACTGGCAATGGCACACGTCTACTCTTCACTGAAGTTGACGGCGACATGGACATGTAATTGTGAAAGTCTCCCGTTATGTTTTTCTCTTCTTAAATGTCAATCGGGCTTTTTGTACGTGTTGAAGATGCATCTGAAACTGGCTGAAATTACGGCGACGGGTGTTTGGGTGTATTCTTGGGGGAATGGAGTCGGTTTTTATGATTTCGTAGGGTCAATTAAGAAGATCTTCCCAATCTACTTGTTTAATCTACATTTACATCCTCATTTTCCACTGAAGCAATTTCGATTAAGGAGTGACACATCATGTACACATGCAATCCGTCAGAATATCTCGCACTATGGATCCAACTCAGTCCTTTGGACATTGCACTACCCCCATCCATACCTTGTCTGGAATCTCCCCTCTCTTCCCCCTGCTACCAGCAAACCCACTCCTCCCCGGACTGAAATTCTAAGCCGCGCACCGGTGCTGAAGCTTGACCTCCTTGCAAAGATCGGAAGGAGCAGCATACGGATCATTACACGGGGTGTTGCAAGTCGTGTGCTCAGGAACGAAAACAAGGAACTCATAGTTCGGCATCGGCAGGCGGAACTGATTGTACACGTCGTTGTCGTACTGAGATGCCTTAAAGCCAGCACGACAGGCGCAGTGGAAGGATGTTCCCGTGTTGATGCACGAAGTTGAGGGATCACACCCGTTCTTGCCTGAGATGGGATTGCAGGTGCCGCACTGGGACGATGGTGCTGGGTTAGCGACCACCAGGGAGGCGGTGGCGACGATCAAGGTGATGATGGAGAAATGCATCTTGGTGGATGGTTGGGTTTGAGTATAGACTTGGAGTAGATCGGTCTGTTGGCTTGTGTCTGGGGATTGGTGTCTGATGGCATTATCTTCTGCTGGGAGATTTGCCATCTTATATACCCGTCTCCAAGGGTATATATGCTTATGTCAATTCTTAGGCTCGGTACACCTTTGTTGTGGAAGATGTTCTTCGCCTTAGTTCCCTGCATTGCATCACGAGGTCATTTTCAATCTGGTCTGAGGTTCCCAGTGGTCGGTGAAGGAGGCGATACCCATATCCGGCACCAGTGGGAGAACATCCGGGGTTGGGCTGTGAATACGAGGTCTGGAACAATACCTCAAAGCACCACCAATCCTTGTTTTCAACATGATGTCGATGGCTTGTTAGCTCAACATTGCCTTTGAGCAGCACACCTAAGGCTGTTTAGGTCTTAAAATACCGATTCAGCGGAAGGCGGGGTGGTGCATGTCTCAGAGCCATGCCTCTAGCCACATTCAGATCTCGATGTGAATAGCCGTATAGAGATGCGGGGATTTCGACTTGCCAAGGCAGATGTCTCACACTGCTTGAAGCTTTATGGATACGAGCTGGGTAATCTTTGATCTGGTCATGATTCTGCAAATGACTTCAGCATGGTTCTGGAACATGACGAAGAGCAGGCGAAAACAAGCGAGACAGCGAAAGTTTGGGCACTGGTTACTCGAGACTGAGGCAGGGCTGTGGCACTTTGTTTTTGGTTTCTATTTACTCTGCGGGCCATCAAGGGTAAGGGTCTAAGGTGCGCATTCAGGACACACTTTTTGCATTGCCGCTCAAAAACAATACTCCGAGTCTGATAATCATATTGCGTTGTCAGACGACCTCTATTGGCCGGTAATGTTATATTTTCACCTAATATCGACAATCGGGACCGGTCTGAGGCCTGAGTCTCAAGCGTAAGCACCGAAAGACGAGGTTAGACCATGCGGATCAGTGAGTTGTAGGCCGCGATTCACACCCATGGATACTATGAGCTGTTTCTTTATCTCAGATGAAATGCAACAAAAAGTGCCCTAGGCTACCATATAAGCACGTCCAGAGTCAGTGCAGTTGATATTACAATATCGGAGCGGAACTTTTTTGCGTGAGATGCAGGGTTCGAGACTCTTCCTTTTGGTAACTGTAGACCGCTTGTGTGGACCATCGTAAAAGTGGACGAGACATGTTGACATGTTTCATTGGCGTGGCTTTAAGTGCAGCTAGGCTTAGATACATGGAGATATGTTCTGGTGTATTGAAAAGCTGCATCGTCTTTCTGGCACATAGATCCATGGCTAGAAGCGTTTGACACAGTAGCCTAGAGGTGTGTCTTAGATCCCTCTGGTTCCCCAATCAGCCCCAAGAACGCCCCGTGAACCTCATCAGTCAAATCACTGGCCTGCATGCTCCGCCCTTGTCCGCAAAGGCTCGTCGCGAGCACTCTCGTGTAATGCTACTTGACGCCCAAGCCGCCAGTAGCAGAGTCGTTTCCGGGGACATGCGCTTGTTCTCAGAACTGAGCTCTGCCTGAACTTCTTCAATGCTCTGTGCCTCCTTCTCGTTATCCTGCTCGCCGGAGTCCCACATCTTCTCATGGTAAGCTGCTCGCCAAGCTAGGAATGTGCCCAATGATCCGGTCAGTGTGTCTCCTTGACCGCCACTGCGCTTCAAGCCACCCTCGCTATCAGAGATGATACTGGTAACTCCGTTGGAGATCACATCTTGAGGACCCTTTTGAATAATCGTCACGCCGCCAAAGGCTTTAGACAGCTGCTCACAGGCATCTGATGCTTTGTCGGTGATGTCATCGTTTCCGGCTTGCGCGATCTCCACTTGGCTGGCGACCTTGATGCCCATCGTTTTGGCTGAGACGGCCAAACTCTACCACATTTGGCGTGAGGATACATTCCTTGTAGCCTTTGACTAGGCTCGGGTCTTGCGTCACAATCAGCAGTCCGTCTGCGTCTAGCACAAATGGGATCGATCGTGATCGCGCCTCTCTGATCACTTCCGCAACCACTTTTAGCGTCACTTCGTCGCGGCCGAGACCAGGTCCAATCACAAGCGCATGGAGGCGAGATAGCATCGCGATAATCGGACCCGCCAGTGATGGTACATCAATTGAATTGGGGTCCTTGACAGTGTCGATGCTTGGAAGCAATGGATGTACCATCAAATTTGGGGAGTAGCTCTTGATAACCTGTGCATGATATGATTAGAGTGGGTCCAATATAGGCCGGGTGCTAGCTTACTGATGCTGCGGATCGTTCGCAGAGTACGTGACTCTGGTGATTGTTAGTCGTTTGCAGAACGTATGTCATTCTTCGCACATACCATATCACATCCTGCAGTTCGACAGTCAATATATTTTGGAGAGCATGGGCCTGTTTGGGTACGTACCAAGTCTTGCAGAGGCCATGGCTGAAAAGTATGGAGCTCCGGTGTAGCTTTTGCCGGTTAGTAGGATACCAGTGTCATTAAGCAGGGAACATACTCAAGGGAACCTCCAATAACAGCTACGCGGCCAAGCTGTCCTAGACTAATAGTTAGCGGGGATGTTCATTGCATCCACGGTAGATAGCGTCGATTACGGAGATCGACCCGATGAACAAACCTTTGTGGAACTTTTCAAGCATTGGAGGTACAATCTTGCGCACCTTGCTAAAGAGTATCTTCGATGAGAGCGAGACATGATGAACGGACTCCATGATGGATCGTTGGATACGTGGAAACAGTGAAACGGTGAAACGATGAAATTTAGAAGATAACTTATGCTGGAGGGACCTGGAGGTGAGCGTGGGTGATGTCACCCGTCAAGTGGGGCCAGGCTTGTTTGGAGTTACCCGTGATATCAAGCCGATGACTTCAATATGAAATTCTTCAAGGTTGACTACAATATACAAGGACAGTCCAAAAGAAGAAAAGAAAGTTGGTATTGAAATAGCGCTCGCTATTGTGCTTCAAAACAAAAAGAAAAAGATGAAGGTATCCCCGTCTATGGACACCCCGAACGCTCATAATGCGGAGTTAACATGTAGTCCTACCCAAAAACAAAAGAGATCATGCAAAATAGTCGAAAGTAAAAAATGAGAAATTCGACAGTATAAAGACGTCCAAACTTCAACGCTTGCCCTTAGAAGCGAGAGCGGCCAATTTCCGCTGGCGCTCCAACTTCTCTTTCTTAGCTGCCATTTCTAGTCGCAACTCTTTCTCGTCCTCCCGCTTGGCATATTCCAATGCAGCAGCTTCTTCGCGGTCCACATCGTCAATTCCAGCCTCCATGTCGGAAGACGCATCGGAGTAGTAATCGTCGTAGCCACCGTAGTCACCCTCGTCTTCTTCGTCAGTTCCGAGATATTCGTTCTGTCGAGGATTCCGAGACTGTTGTCGACGGTCACTTCCACCACGATTTGACGGCAGGCCCAAAGTTCCACGGTAAGCAGGAGGCTCGGGAGTCTGCGTCGGTTTGGCCGTGCCCTTGTATGAGGGCCCCTCAGAGTCGCGCTGCCGGACAGCAGGCTTACCCTTCGCAGAAACACCCGATCCAGGCTTCTTTCCCAAACGCGCTTCTTTTTCTTTGGCCTGGAGCTCCATCATACGCCGCTTGCGCTCCACTTTGCTAAGTCTTTCCTTGGGGCCGGCCTGGTGTCGTAGCAAGCCTACTCCTACAGGTGCCGTCTCTTGCTTAGCCTTTGCCTGCGCCATGATCTCTGCAAATGATCCCTTTGGTGGCGGCTTCGAGGTTGTAGCAGCGGCTGCTGATGCGGGTTTGGGGGCGGGCTCCTTCCGTGAGGGTGTCGCTTTGGGGGCCGCAGACAAGCTGGATTTAGGTGCGGACTTAGACGTGGTCGGCCTGGAGGTGGTGGTGGTCGGGACTGGCTTGGACACCACTCTCGGTGATGCTGATGATACCGCTGGTCTCGAGGCGATCGTAGGCTTCATTGAAGCTGAGTTATTAGTCACCTTGCTTTCAGATTTCGGTGGGCGAGGCAGCTGATCCTCAGCTTTGCGCTTGATTCCACTAGCATTCCCACTGGTCGGAGGCGCCCGCCGCTCATCGATCGGTTTTCGATCCTCCTTTTTTCGGGACCGAAGCAGGCGCGGGCGAGGTAGGCGCCTGAGACAGTGGGAGTTGGGACGGCTTTCCCGTCTGAAGAGACGAGAGAACGGAATCGAGGAACTATATTAAGTCAGTCAAAATGAAGTGAAAAGAAAGATAGGTAGCCATACACTCATTTTGATTGTAGAAATATCCCGAAGGATATAAAGCCTTAGATTGAAGAGTGGTACAGAGAAGAAGTCGCTCACCGTCGATATTTGGTACGACTAAGTAACTTCATGACTCCGAACCCAATAGCATGAGAATTAGATCTCTGGCTTGGCTCGCTCCGGATTTTCTGTTATTCCAATAGAACTAGCACAAGTAAAGGACACGTATATATATGTATAGAGGAATATATATATGTATCCAAGTGAAAGGTATTACTCCGTAGACGAGACAGAAGGCAAACAGGTTTATAGGCCAGGATGCAATTATCAATGCCGGATATGAAAGAGTCACGTGGGAGCAAACACACTGCGCCACAGCTCTCGCTTAGAAGTCCCGCCGACACTAGCCACACCCACTCGCACCACCTTTTTTCAAGATTTTGAGCGCTCGGTTAATCCTTCGTCAACCAACCTCTTCCACCAGAACTCGACGTTGCAGTCTCCGCCCAATTCGCGGTTAAATCGATTGTTTCTCTTGTTCAGATAATAATCATCAACGGTATGTACATATTGTTTTTGTGCTTCTCAGCCGATTTTGCGGCCTAAGAAGTGCGATCGCATCTGATCTTGAATTCGTGATACTAATGAAGATTTTTTTCCAGTCCATTCAAAATGAAGTATCTCGCCGCTTACCTGCTCCTCGCCCTTGCCGGCAACGAGGCCCCCTCCGCCGCCGACATCAAGGATGTCCTCTCCTCCGTCGGCATCGACGCTGAGGGTGACCGTCTCGAGAAGGTCATCGCTGAGCTCCAGGGCAAGGACCTCCAGGAGGTTAGTGATACTCGCACGCGCACCTATCCGACCTGAACCGCATGCTGACTCTTTATATAGCTGATCGCTGAGGGCTCTACCAAGCTCGCTTCCGTTCCCTCCGGTGGTGGTGCTGCCGCCGCCCCTGCCGCTGCCGCTGCCGGTGGTGCCGAGGCTGCCGCTGAGGAGAAGAAGGAGGAGAAGGTCGAGGAGGAGTCCGATGAGGACATGGGATTCGGCCTCTTCGACTAAGCGGTTTAATCCAATGCCTAAAAATCATGGTTCTGGGGAACAGATGTTTGGTTGGTTCGTCAGTCCGGGCAAGATTTGCGCCGGTTGGCTTCTCAAGTGTGTTCTGTTGAGACTGTTTTGATACAGTTGCGACTTTTCATGTGAGCTGGAATAAGCTTATAGCCAATACAACTCGTCTGGCCTTCACTACAACTTTTCGTATATGTACTCCGTAGTTCTCGAAAGATCGCCGGGACCCGCTCAGCGTTTTAAGTAATAGCGTGTAGTCAAATTCTCTGAGAACTAGATATTCAATCCACGTCATGGTAACTTGAATGTACTCAGATAAGGGCTATCAATAACCTCCGGTTCTGATACGACATGTTAGCCCTGGGACGGCGATGGGTAATCATAATACAGATAGATTTCACTGATGGGTACAAGCTATTTGATGACTTCCCCAAGCAAAGGTGGGTAAATCAAAGAATTTGATTACGAAACAAAAACCAATGTTTCAAAATAGATTACCAATGGCCCAAATGGGTATAGCGTCTAGGGCTTGGAACCTACCCGTCGCTTAACGAGTGCTGCCCACCTCCTAGAGCCTGTGTGTTAGCAGCCCGACCGCTCAGCGACACGACAATTTCCGACAACCCATCTTCCTTCGCTTTTCGAGATACGGTCGAAAGGCGGCTTACAGGAATATCTGCAAAAATGGCTGACACCGAATACGTGAGTTTTTTTTTGCCCTCGCCCTTCAAGCCCGTGCGATACACTAACCTGGAGTTTTCATATAGAACGCCGAGGAGGCTGCCGGTACGTTATGAAGAACCAAACCCACCCCTACCCATCGCCCCTGGACAGAAGAACGAATGAGAGAAGAGGGCCGCATTACGATCGACTATACGATGATTATTGAAGAGTTTCACATTGGCGGGGAACGACATGGACCTGGGATGCAGGGATACACGCACAACAACAGGATCGCAGACGCTGACTGAACTTTCGCCGAACAGAGATCAAGAAGAGAAGACAGTTCCGCAAGTTTTCTTACCGCGGCATTGACCTCGACCAGTACGTTTCCATTACCAATCATCGAACCCTTGGGCATCCATTCGCAGCCAGTGCCTTGTGAGATGGGATTGAAGGTGGTCATCTACCATGCCAACAACTATTGTGGACGCACCACATGTGGCATTTTTGCTCACGCCTCTTTGGCGCTGCATTGCGAATGGACACCAAGGATCAAATTTTGCAACGACATTGGTCTGACTGAATCCTTTTACAGGCTCCTCGACCTTTCTTCCGAGCAGCTCCGTGATGTCGTTCACGCCCGTGCCCGCAGACGTTTCAACCGCGGTCTGAAGCGCAAGCCCATGGGTCTCATCAAGAAGCTCCGCAAGGCCAAGCAGGAGGCCAAGCCCAACGAGAAGCCCGACCTCGTCAAGACCCACCTCCGTGACATGATCGTCGTCCCCGAGATGATCGGTTCCGTCGTCGGTATCTACTCCGGTAAGGAGTTCAACCAGGTTGAGATCAAGCCCGAGATGGTTGGTCACTACCTCGCTGAGTTCTCTATCTCTTAGTACGTACTCCTGAGATTTGTTCCAATGACCATTAACGTCAGAGCACTAACAACCTCCCAGCAAGCCCGTCAAGCACGGTCGTCCCGGTATCGGTGCCACCCACTCTTCCCGTTTCATTCCCCTCAAGTAAACGATTTCAAACGATTCCCCTCGGAGTGGTGTGCGGAGGAAATGGTGCTGGGAAAGCAAAAATGGAATTCAGCAAAACTCTCATCTGGGCTCTTTTTTTCAGCATGTATTTCCAGTCTGGGTCAGCTGTTTCCAACTCAATTTAAGATCTTGTCGGCATGAAATCATCTTGGGATCTGGATTTAGTCCCTCGTCGAATCTGGCGAGGTAAAAAAAGGCTACTCCTTCGCTCGGTTTGCTGTGTCACCGGGGAAGGAGTCTAAATCTTAACGGCACTTCAAATTTCATTCCCCAGGCGCATTGTAGGCCAGTAAGTAAAGTAACCTCAAGGGCACACTAGAAAACCCTAGACAGCCCCGACAGCCCCGTCACAAGGTCCCTGAGTCTAGGCCATGAGGTTCTACTTCGTATAACTGCGAACCGCTCCACAAATGGGACCCCGCTCCCTTTACTCTGGGGGATCCTGTTATTTCAATTTATTAACTCGATTTATTGAACCCCATTGTGTTTAAATGTGGTATTGAATATAAGCTAACAGAATTGACTTCACATCTCCAGGAAAGCGTACTTCTTATGTATTCTATTTCCCATCGTTTTCCATGGACAAGATATATCTCATGCTACACAGATATATATTCCCAGACCTGGCCTCTTCCCAAATGAGTCGGCCATCCAGATCGTTATGTCTATTGCACCCACTTCGTCGAATCCGTTTCATGCCACTATACAATTACCCGACTTCCAACATTGGAGGGGTTGGAGGTCGATGGTATTAAATTGCGAGGTTTCAGGTTGGCATAGCATCGTGATGCCACATCCCAGTTTTACTCAAATTCATTAGACCGTATATGCCACATTTCAAGGTTATATTTAAACGACTCTATAACTATATATTTCCTACTTCTACATGTTGCCTGTCATCCGGCAGTGCGTATATATGCCGTTAAATTGCCGAGATCTTCGAGTGCCGATCTCAACGTCAATTCGGTATCCTGCATGAACCCCAACGAAGCAGATAAGTACTCGGACTATGCAGTGAATAGTATAAGCTTTGATCTTTCGATTTAATGCCGAAAAGCCCAAGAACAAGCAGTTTGAAATCGGCTTGGGTGCTCGGCGGTATTGGGCCGAGGCAAGCCGCGAGCCGAGAATGCGGAGAAAGCCCCATCTCTTTAAGTACTCGGTTGCTCGTGTGTTTCCTTTCGTCTTTCATATGTCCTTTTGAGCCTCGATCACATTCCCAGTATCGGCTCCATAGCTTTATTTCCCCGCAATGCCTGTCTCCTCTAACTACCCCCTGGTCGACATCCCAGAAGTGGATCTCTGGACCTTTCTATTTGAGCGGAAGGACAGAGCTTACCCAGATGACAAGAGTGCGTGATATCCATTGAGAACCCCTAATGCTACGCTATTAAATACGGCATTGTATCTCTCTTAGTTTTCTTGGCACTGACACCCCACCAGTTATCTACCAAGATGCCGATACCCAACGTCATTACACATACAAATCGCTACGTGATGCCTCGCTAGATTTCGGCAAGGGTCTCAAAGCCCTGTATGAGTGGCGCAAGGGCGATGTACTGGCCCTCTTCACGCCAAACAGCATCGATACACCCGTGGTGATGTGGGGCACACTTTGGGCCGGCGGAATCATCTCGCCTGCGAACCCGGGTTACACGGTTGACGAGCTGGTCTTCCAGCTCAAGAACTCCCATGCCAAGGGTCTTGTAACGCAAGCCTCGGTGCTGCCTGTTGCGCGGGAAGCGGCGAAGAAAGTCGGCATGTCTGAGGACCGCATTATCCTGATTGGGGACCAGCGTGATCCCGATGCGCGCATCAAGCATTTCACCTCTGTGCGCAATATCTCGGGTGCTACCCGCTACCGTAAGCAGAAGATCACTCCTGCGAAGGATGTGGCGTTTTTGGTTTATTCTTCTGGGACCACGGGTGTGCCTAAGGGTGTCATGATATCGCATCGGAATATCGTTGCCAATATCAGGCAGCAGTTCATTGCCGAGGGTGAAATGTTGAGTTGGAATGGTGGTCCTGATGGAAAGGGTGATCGGGTCCTGGCATTTTTGCCGTTCTATCATATCTATGGTATGGATTTCAATTGCGCAGATACTCGGATGAACAATATACTAACTAGAGCTTCTAGGATTGACTTGCTTAATTACCCAGGCTCTATACAAGGGTTATCACTTGATTGTCATGTCCAAATTCGACATTGAAAAGTGGTGCGCCCACGTGCAGAACTATCGCTGCTCGTTCAGTTATATCGTCCCTCCCGTGGTGCTATTGCTAGGCAAGCACCCGGTGGTCGACAAATATGACCTGTCAAGTCTGCGCATGATGAACTCCGGCGCTGCACCGCTCACTCAGGAGCTGGTAGAGGCAGTCTACTCTCGCATCAAGGTTGGCATTAAGCAGGGCTACGGACTCAGCGAGACTAGCCCAACTACACACTCCCAACGGTGGGAGGACTGGCGCGAGGCTATGGGTTCCGTCGGCCGCTTGATGCCTAATATGCAAGCCAAGTACATGACTATGCCTGAGGATGGGTCCGAGCCTAAGGAGGTTGGCGAGGGCGAGGTTGGCGAATTGTACCTGAAAGGACCTAACGTTTTCCTGGGCTATCACGAGAACCCAGAGGCTACCAAGGGCTGCTTGTCTGAGGACGGGTGGTTCCAGACTGGTGACGTTGGATACCAGGACGCCAAGGGTAATTTCTACATTACCGATCGTGTCAAGGAACTTATCAAGTATAAGGGCTTCCAGGTACCTCCTGCTGAGTTGGAAGGATATCTGGTTGACAACGACGCTATTGATGATGTTGCTGTCATTGGTATCGAGAGTGAGACACACGGTTCCGAGGTTCCTATGGCCTGTGTCGTTCGCAGCGCGAAGAGCAAGTCTTCCGGAATAAGCGAGAAGGATGAAGCAGCAAGAATTATCAAATGGCTGGATAGCAAGGTCGCAAGCCACAAGCGTCTGCGTGGTGGTGTCCAGTTTGTGGATGAGATCCCCAAGAATCCCAGTGGGAAGATCCTGCGTCGGATTCTGAAGCAGAAGTTCAAGGGGTGGCCGAGGCACCTAAAGCCAAGCTGTAAATGGGAATTTTTAGATATGCACGCAATATACACTTAAGACCTGTTCATGTTGATATTCATATTCATGCTCGTTTTATGAATGACGAGTGTAAGATCCGGGAAGTATCCTGTATCTATATCCAACCCCAAGCTATTTCAGTAAATAAACCTACTGGTTTAGGCCCGAACACCATCACCCTCTAAGGAAAGAACCTCTTAACCATACCCTCAACATCCTCCCCAACAACGGCATCAACCTTCTCCCTCGCAACCCTCTCAACAGCCTCCTCAACCCCCTCCTCCCCATTAACAAGATCAATCCACCCCTCCGTATCAGCCCTACCAAGCAACATATCCGCCACAATTGCCACATCCTCCCGAGTAACACTCCCCCGACCCTTAGGCGTGATCCCCAGCTCGACCTTCCTCGTCGCAGGCTGGTCAGTCAGAAGCCCAGGCCGCAGGTTAATAGCCTGGAAAGGCCGCGTCGGTCCAGACTCCCGCTTCCGCTGCGCAGCAAGTGCTGTCATGTACTCGTCGGCTTCTTGCTTGGCTTGGGCGTACGTCGGCAGCACTTCCGTGTTCGTCTTTACTATCCCCGCCCATTGGTCGTCGGGCATCCAGCTTGGCTGCTTGCGTCGACTGCCGAGGTACGATACCATGAGGAATTTGCTTATGCCTGGTGATGCGAAGGATGCTGTAATGAAGTGTTTCGCTGCTTCTTGGTCGATTGCGACTGTGCGTGCTGCTCCGCCTTTGCCGCCCGCGCCTGTGTCTGTGTGTTAGTTTAGGGAATTGTGGATTTGGATTTTGGATGGATTATAGAGCTCTATGTGGTTCTTCGTTTTCTTTCGGATGACTTATGTGCGCATTCCAAAGTTGTGTGTTGGGTTGGTACAATGAATTTAAGGTGCGGGGTGAGTGAGGGGGGCCATACCAGCCGACCAGACGACATAGTCCGGCGTAACCGTGTCGATGATTTTTTGAGCGTCCGAGGCACTCTTCACGTCCTCTAAACTCGAGAGTAGTACATTGAGAGTGCCCTTAAGGCCTTTGCCCAGAGCTAGAATCTCGCTTTCGTGCGTGGGGTTGCGGATGACGCTCGTTACGCTCCAGCCCCGGTTGAGGAGCAGCGGAGTAAGGTGGAGGGCAACTTTGCCGTGACCGCCGAGTAGAAGGACATGCATTTTTGGATACGATTATGACTGGTGTGTGTACGAGAGAAGGTGAGGGTTGGTTTTAATGTGATTGAGGAAGGGAATTCATTGCGTCATCGAACGTTGAGCTTGGCGTTGATTTCTAATTGTGAAGAAACATTCCAAGGTTGTAGATATAAATTGATATATATAAATTGAATCTACGAGTCAGTTGTGCTAATCAAAGGTGTGTTTCAAGCTAATATTAGGTAGGTTGAATACCATTCAATTTAATCCATCTATAGATGGCTATATAAGTACAATTACGTCCAAAAAAACAATGAACTACCAGCATATTTAACCTCGTCATCCCCTAGTTCATCCAGTCAAATTTGCCTTGAAGATAGCCCAGTCTCTGCCTGATGATACCATGCTGCTTAGTGATCACTATTTGATCCCCAGCAATCTAGCAAGAAGCGACAGAAGGTACGTTCTTGCACTTGCTGCTAGTCTTACCGCCAGAGATATCGTTTCCAGACCAGGTCCAGTCAGAGCAGCTACCGTCACCGCAAAGAATGAAGACGGGAGTAGCCTTGCTCTCGACACTGCCGGTAACCTTCTCGACAGTCAGACCGGTAATGGGGACACCGGTGGTGGGAGTTCCGGTAGGGCTGCCGTTCTCATAATCCTGCTCGATGACGATACCGTACTTGGCGATGTTGGACAGCTCGATGTTGGAGAAGGTCACGTCAGAGACGGCACCGGTGGCCTTGTAGATGGTCTTGACGCGGACGCCGTTGTCGGAGTTGGTCACGGTAGAGTCGGAGATGGTCACGTTCTTCACGATGTTGTTGTCGCGCAAGCCAACGGATCCGATGGAGAGACCGTGGCCGCCGGAGCAGTAGCCGCCGGTGAACACGATGTTCTAATGGACAGCCGGGTTAGCTGATTTGTTTGTGGTAGAAGTATTCTTTGGCTGCTTACCTCGCCAGAGTTAACAGCCAGGCAGTCGTCCTGGTTCTTGATGTTGGCATTGCTGATCGTGATGTAGGTACTCTCGCCAACGTCGAAGGCATCGGTGTTGTGGCCGCCCTTGGTATCACCGTCGGAGTTGTCGATGGTAATGTGGTCGAGGACCAGGTTGTCGGCCTGCACGCTGAAAGCCTGGACAGGGGTGTTCTTGACATTCAGGCCGGTGATGGAAGAGTCCTTCAGCTTGTGGGCGTAGAAGAACTTGGGCTTGGTCTTGCCGCCGTTGGTTCCCTTGGTGTCCCACCATCTGGCTCCATCACCGTTAATGACATGGCCCTTCTCGCCAGAGACTTCAATGTTTGAGCCTTCAACGCGGATGAGGGGACCCTTCCACTCCTTGTATTCGAAGGTAGTTTCACCCCGGAAGATGACCTATACAGCAGCTATTAGATATTTGGTTCTTGCCGTTTTATGAGGGAATATCTACCTTGGTGCCGTCCTGCAACTTGGAAAGGTCGAGAGTCTCGCCGGCAGGGACCTTGATGTTGTCCAGCACAATGGTGGAACAGGCCTTCTTGCTGGCGCTGGCGCTGGCAGCCGAGGTAAAGGTACAGGTGGAGGATCCGCGCTCAACCAGCTCGGAAGCACGAGAAGGAGCTGGGGCAGCCGACACAGCGGCGGCGCCAAGGGCCAGCATGGAAAGGAAGGATGTACGCATATTGAAGTAAATGTCCGATCAACAGACAAGTACGGAGTAGAAAGAGTGTATGTTCCGGACTAGCCGATTTGAGTGCAAAAGGAAATGAGGAAAGAAAGAATGGATGGGTTTGAATAAGCTATTCTATCGGGTTTGGCCTTGATATTTAAATGCTTGGCCTGCACGGTATCCTCCTTCTAGCCCCTGCGCTAGTATCTTTATGAAACGGGTCCATCGCCATCTGCCATGTTAACCCCTAATCTCACTCGGATCATTCGGAGCATCATGGGATCCAGGGGTGCACGGTAATTGTGAAGTGCTCTACTCAATTAAATTAATCCATTAGGGTTAGCTACGCCCGACTTGGCAAGTTCTCCGAAATATTTACCTCCACCGAATCTGGAGCCCTGTTGAAACGACCATTATTGCTGGAATAATTAATTCTCGGTATATCTCCGGGTAAACGGAACGAGACAGAATGGTTGAATAATTGGTTTCAGTCTGGGCGAACTGGTCATTATCCAATCAGGACACGGAATAGATATCTTCAGGACTATATTACGCCCATGCGCCGGAAGCCATGTGGAGCTCCGTCAAGCTTGTGTTTCACGCCAAGCATTTAATTTGAGAAGTTTCTCGATTTGCCCCGTAGGGCTGGCTCAATGCTCCTTAAGGAGATGGAGTCCCATCGAAGATACTGTGGCGCTGAAACAAAAGTCCCCTCTTTCATTTAGACGGTCTTTTGTTTGATTGGTGCCCTATTTAGACATGCACAAATGAGACAAAAGTGCATTATAAATCAACTTAGGAGGCACAAATATACTCCGTCCCGTATGTTGTATACTCTGTATGTATCTGCCTAGTTACCCCTGACCTGAGCGTGTAAGCATGCACCTTCTATTCAAGCACACCGGAACTTGGTTACAGATAGAAACTTCCTTTTTGTTGAGCGCGATGAGATAAGGGTGCGATGGTCGAGCTACTCCTGACAGAATTCCGAGATGACTTAGTAGGTCTGAAGATCCAGGTTGTCAAACAATATAGGCCACGGGAATAGTGGCTCGATCTGTTTTATCTAACTCACAATGTCTGTGATGTATGTCGACGGATATTCTATAGCACTTGTACTATTTTATTTCAATGTCTTTCCTCTCCTGGGGGGAAGACAGAAGACTGGAATGGATTCCCACGCGGCAAACTTTCCCGATATACAGTCTGGGATATCAGGCCAGGAACGCATAGGGACTACAACCACTTTCTGCTTATCAAGTTATTTCACGACGAGTGGTCGCAATAGGCTGATCTTGTTCGCGAGCACATGCTCTCATCCAGAAATGTACAATTAAGAAAGGTGTTGATCTAGACTAGATTTGAGCTTGACATCATCACCGGTCACCGAGGAGTTTCCTAAGTCATCCGGCAGGCACTCCAGGGCTCTACGTCATCCTTGCTCTTCATGGTATAGTAAGATCACTAGGTTGATGATAGATAGTGAATAACAACCATGATCTCAACCTCTGACATATTACTACGCTATATCATCTTGAATTCACGATGATCAGGTCAATCCAGGGTGCTCAGCGCTTGGATTCGCGAGGACACCCAACTGTTCAAGTTGACCTCACTACGGACAAAGGTAAACAGAGCACCAACGATGAGTAGATTCGCTTCTTACACTGATGCAGGCACCTTTCGGGCCATCGTTCCTTCTGGTGCGTCTACAGGTGCGAAGGAAGCCATTGAACTGCGGGATGGGGATAGTCCTGCATATGGCGGCAAGGGAGTCCAGAAAGCTGTTACGAACATCGGACTAGTCATTGGTCCTGCTCTAGTACAGAGTGGGCTCAAGGTCGATACAGACCAGAAAATGATAGATTGTCTTCTCAAGCATCTAGACGGTACGGAAAACAAGTCAAAGCTCGGGGCGAACGCGATTTTGGGTGTCAGCATGGCATGTGCCAGAGCCGGTGCCGCAGATTTAGTAAGTCAACTTGGGATTAACGATGGGAATGATGGGAAATGATCACTGATATATACTTAGGGAATTCCGTTATACGAGTTTCTTCGACGCGAGTCTGGAGCGAAAAAGCCATTTGTGATGCCAGTGCCGTTCTTCAATGTCATAAATGGAGGTGTGCATTCGACTAACAAGATGGGTTTCCAAGAGACTATGATCGCTCCCGTTGGAGCGTCTTCTTTCACGCAAGCAGTACGAATGGGTTGCGAGGTTTACCAGCAGCTAAAGAAGGTCATTGTTGAGAAGTTTGGATCATCTGGTTAGTGTACCTTTCATAGTATCCTATGTGGCCATCACTGACAATCGCATTCAAGCGATCGGTATTGGGGATGAAGGAGGGTTCGCACCACCTATTTTTCAGCCTCATGAGGCGCTAGACCTCCTGGTCGAAGCCGCCTCTCTTGCTGGTTATACCGGCAGGATAAAATTCGCCCTTGATCCTGCATCGACCGAATTCTACAGCGATGGGATCTATGATATCGGATTCAAAGACGACAAGCCTAGCTTGCAAAAGCCAAAGCACCTCACAGACCTGTATCGCTCATTGCTGCAAAATTATCCTATCGTTTTACTGGAAGATCCCTTTGCCGAAACGGATTGGGGCAGTTGGGCTGAATTTAACAAAGGATGTTCAGCCGAACTGGTCGGAGATGATTTATTGGCCACGAATACGAAATACGTGAAGAAGGCCAACGACACGAGAGCGTGCAATTCTATGCTGCTCAAAATCAACCAAATAGGTACCATCTCCGAAGCATTAGAGGCGTAGGTTCCCCCTGTATTTCCCCTATCCTACACAGTACCTCCTAATTATTCATAGGGCGAATTTGGCCTACAGTTTTGACTGGAGTGTTTTCGTGTCCCACCGGTCGGGGAGACGACCGATGATTTCATTGCAGATTTGGCAGTGGGCTTAAGGACGGGTCATCTTAAATCTGGGGCACCCTGTCGGGGCGAGAGAGTTGCTAAGTATAATAGACTCATGGATATCGAGGCAGATCTTTTGAGAAAGGGCGAAGAATGCCTCTATGCTGGTTCCCAATTCAGGGTGGCATCGAAGTATTGAGTTAGTGCTAGTTAGATATATATATGACATTTTACACGAGTCAAGAGATTAGAAGCTTTATTTTATACTCGGATGAGGCCTTTGCCTAATCTGCTCGTATATACCTCCTTAAGTACTTGGTCCTTGAACTGGTTCGGATTGTTGACGTCGTAACTCGACAGTAGTTGCCGTTTTATGTCCCAAAGCAGCGAGATATCACGAGCGGTCATCTGTAGGAATCAAAGTGTTGTATAACTCGTCGATCTTCTCCTCTTTGGAAGGATATTGTATGCGGGTAGACTCTATCGCTCTCACGGTAGACAAACGAGAGAAACGAAATGCGACGGGGTTATTAAGGCCTCCAAAATCCCCAAGACACTCAATAGCGAGTAAGCCTGGAACTTGATATCCAGAAAATAACTACATAGCTAGGTATGCAGTTACGGTATGTTGTAAACAAGTAAAATGTGGCCCCATGTGTTGGAAATTGGAATTGCCGAGGTCGGGCTTCTCCGCGCCTACTCCCTTCCCATCCCCGGACTTTCGTCTGGTCATGCTCTCATGCTCTAATTTGGCATCAACAACAACCCAAACATGTCCGCGGACAACCCTCCAGTGGGGGATGCGCTGGATATCCCGCCGCCCGCCTTGCGCGATGTCCTCCGCGTTTGTCTCAGCGCGAAAGAATACCGATTCCTCCACGAATCAGTGATCAAACGCGCCCCTGCCGTCCAAAACAAGCTCCCATCGCCATCTCGCTACGACGTAATCGCCCGTCCGAAGAATCGACACAGTGAAGCCGCTATTCGTTCATCCCTACGAGTCTTTGTTGGCTCCGGAATCGCGTTGAAGTTGGCGGATCTGTTGATTACTCGGTTCCAAGGCGCTCCACAGTAAGATCAATTCAATCTACGAAGAGAGTCCTCTTTTAGGAATATCCACTAATGCTGGCTCTATCCAACAGAAAAAAGACCCGAACTCCCCTCCTCCGGTCTCCCAAATTCCGTCTCTCTATTTCCCTATCCCTCCTCCTTCTCATCCATCGCCTCCTCTACCGTTTCCTCATCCGACTGCGAGCCAACCTACGCACCGACGAGGCAAAACCATTCAGAGAGCGCAACCCGCGCATTTCGCGCGCGTTGACCTCGCGCTTTGCGCCAGCGATCGGCGCAAGTCTGGCGGGGTTCGCCCTGGGCATCTGCCCGCAGGACCAGCTTCGACTGACTGCGGCAATTTACACAGGCACCAGGAGCTTGGAGTTCCTGTTTAATGTCCTGAGACTCGAAAGGCTGGCTGGACAAGCGCCCGTGGTGGTTCGGCAGCTGGCTGTTGATGCCCATTTCATTTGCGCAGCTCTTCCATGCCTTTGTGTTTGATCGCGAGACTACGCCCAATGTTCGTGGTCGCGAATCTTTTTGGTTGAACTACGGTCGCTAATTTGATGCCATAGTGGTTTGGAAATGTCATTCTCAAGCTCTCGCCGAGCTATATCCAAGGCCGACCGGAGTCGCTCCCGGTCAACGTCGCCTGGCCCGAGAAAGAAGAGATTGTGAACTCTCTTGCCTCTATTGCTGACCTCCGCTGGCCGTATGTTTGAAGTTGGGTCTGTAAAGTGTATAGCGGTCGCTAATCTGACACAGGGCATTCGTTTCTCCAATTCTACACCCAGGCGATCCCAACACCTTGCCGTCTTCAGTGGCTTCTATCTCCCCAATTACTGGACCAGCACACCCTGCAATCTCAAGTCTATCCTGTGCCCTCTTGCATCCAAACCTCCCCAACTGTAGCACGGCATTCTTGCATCATATTCTCCTCTCAGTGCCGCCGCTTGCGCGGTTCCTCACGACCGTCACTTTGGCTCTTTCGATTCCCAAATTTAAGAGCATTCTGCTCCATCCTATGTCATCAGTGAACAGCATCTCGAAGCGCATTATCACCATGACTGCAGTTCTCTCTGCCGCTATTGGCTCAGCCTGGGGTAGTGTCTGTCTTCTGAACAACAACTTGCCTCGAACAACCCTTCCTACCAAGCGGTTCTTCCTCAGTGGAGCATTGGGCGGTCTGCCATTTTTGTTCCTGGGCAACAGCCGCAGCACATTCCTTTGGTTCTTCCGGGCCGCTGTTGATTCAGCGTACAAGACCGGGGTCAAGCGTGGACTATGGAAGGGCCGAAAGGGCGGTGAGTTACTGCTGTTTGTTCTATCCTGGGCGCTTATGGGGTCGATCCTTGAGGGGAATCCTGAGGCCGTGCGGGGTGCTGGACTGCGTAAAGCTCTTGCTTGGTTGAGAGGTGATGGATTTGGAGATCCAGTGGATATTGCGAAACGCAAACTGCGTTGGGAATCGAAGAAACTCGACGGAAATTGAATTAACCAGTTAATAGTCTTCATTTTTTTCATCGATATGATATTTTAGGAGTCTTTCAAGGTTGTCGGTGTGGAATTCACTTTCCGGCCCCACGTTTGCGGAGATGATCTTCGGAGACTGGCCTCCGCATTTACTCCGCATTTCGTTTCGTATAACTTGGAGCTCCCAGCAGCAATTCCCCCTTTAAATTAGCAATTGAGTTTTAATTTCGTTGATATCCTTATATACATTTTTTTTTTCACAATGTCTGCCCAAAAATTGAAGATTGGTTGTGCTGGTCTTGGCCGTATGGGCAAGCGCCATGCCCTGAACTTCCTGCAGCGTACTCCCCGAGCTGAACTTGTGGCTGCCAGCTCCCCTGACCCCGCCGAGCTCGAATGGGCCAAGATTCACCTCGAACCCTTTGGCGTGACCCTGTACCAGAACTACGATGATATGCTCAAGCATGAAGGTCTGGTTGCCGTGGTGGTTGCATCGGCAACTATAGTGCATGCCGAGCAAGCAATTAAGGCAATTGAAGCTGGCAAGCACACTCTTTGCGAGAAGCCTCTCTCTACAAGCCCCGAAGTGGTAAGTTGGTCGTATTTTAAATTCATCTCAAACCCCAATTCAGTCCAGTCCGCCAAAATACGAAGAACCAAACATTGAAACCAAGAACTAACAATCCACCTCTTATACAGTCCCAATCTGTCGTCGACGCAGCAAAGAAGAACCCACACCTCAAAGTGATGTGCGGTTTCTCTCGCCGCTTCGACAGTTCCTACCGAGACGCCTACAAGAAGATGCAATCAGGAGCAATCGGCACTGCATCCGTCCTCCGCAGCCAAACCTGCGACAAGCTCGACCCCAGCGGCTTCTTCGTCGCGTACGCAGAGTTCTCCGGCGGTATCTTCGTCGACTGCTCCATCCACGACATCGACCTGACCCTCTGGTTCTTCGGCGACGGATGTAAAGTGAAGTCCGTTTCGGCAGTAGGCATCACAGCCGTCGAGCCCGATCTGCGCAAGCACAACGACCGCGACAACGCCGTCGGCTTGGTCGAGTTCTACGACGGCCGCATGGCCTACTTCTATGCTTCCCGCATGATGGCTGCTGGTCAGGAGGACACCACTGAGATTATTGGCACCAAGGGCAAGCTGGCTGTTAACACCCAGCCTGCGCTGAACCATGTCAACATCTTTGATGAGTCCGGCATCAGGAGGGAGATCCCCCAGAACTACTACGATCGCTTTGAGTATGCGTTCGTTACCGAGGCTAATGAGTTCTCGGCTGCTTGTCTTGATAACACGGCGCTACCTATTGATCTTGAGAACGCTGTTAAGGCTGTTCGGATTGGTGCTGCGCTGCAGGAGTCGTTGATTACCGGGAAGAAGATCTTCTTTGACGAGGCTGGGAACCGGTCCGAGTTGGCTCGTTTGTAGATGTGTGATTTGTCTTGTGTTTTAAAAATATACACCATATATACATGCATTGCTTTATAGATACGCTTTGAAATTAAACTGATATATGACTTTCAATATGGATGCAGTCTTCCAATGTACTCTGGTTTAAAGTTAGACTACTAAATCTACATATGGCAACACCGAAGGGAAATTATTTCATAATGTTGGATCATCCCATCGCTCATAGATGGATGCCCTATTTGTTAGGCAAACTGAGCGCTTGCTTGTTTGCCTGTTCTGCTAGATTGTGGCCTTATAAAAGGCCTTTTCTTCATAGATTGAATAGAGCAGATTTCTCCTCTTGGTTCTCCCCAATAGGTTGTTTCGTAGCCTCAACAAACAACTCCATGACATGCAGATAAGCGGGCTGTGCTTTACAAAGCAGAGTATAGTGATACATAATACAATTCAATCCAGCATACTCTAGATGTCATTTACCAGCGTACGCACTATTGATAGTATGTTGAAGGGCAAATAACTTTCGTCTCTATCAATCTAATTTCTGACTTTGATTGCCCAAAATGATGGAAAAGTATGATTTATAACGCTAATTGAAAGATATGGCATATATCGTGGCTACTTCCATGGAGCTGGAAGGAAAACGGGGAATCATGAAAGAACTCGTATAGAAAAAAGACGCATAAAGACCAAATCGCAGACATCTACCACTTCAGAACCTTGGTGGGGAAGTACTCATCGATGAGCTCCAGGTAGTAGGGCTAGAAAGAAACAAGTCAGCCTCGAGTCCAAATCATCAGTAGAAGCAAAACATACCTTCAACTCCTCGACACTGGGAATTCCATCACTCTTGCTGTACAAGTCATAAGGATTGAAAGCCTTGACAGCACGCAGCATATCACGGTCGTGGTCATTCATCAACTCGTGGTACGCACCGGCGCTGTGCCAAGGGTAGAAAGAGTGGTAGCGGATCATAGCGAGCGCCTCATCAGGGAGGGTCGACTGCTCCTTGGCGAGGTGGTACAGATATTCGTCATGGCCCCAGGAGAGCATGACCTTATCGAGACCGCAGCCGGGCGTGTAGATACCGAACTTAGTATCGTAAATCTTGTGGCCGTAGTCCTCGTTATCGCGGAACGAGTCGCGGCCGTAGACGATCTTCTCGTCGAAGGCACAGCCAACGGGGAACGTGTCGCCAACAACGTCCCATTGGCCTTCGGCATCGAAGAAAAAGAGGAGCTTGCCCAGGTCGTGGATTAGACCGGTCAGCTGCATCCAGCGCGGCTTGCCGTCGCGGCGAATGGCCTCGGCAGATTGGAGAAGGTGCTCGATCTGGGAGAGGCTGGTGTCGGGGTCTGACTCGTCGATCAGGGTGTTGAGCTTCTCCATGGCTTCCCAGACGGTCATCTCGGCGCGCGTCTTGCTGTGGAAGTCGTGGCGGGCCTTCAGGTTGTAGGCGACGGTCTGCTTGGTGTGCTGTTCCTTGTAGAAGTTCTTGACGCGGTCGCTGGCGTCTTCGTACTGGCGGAAGTTGGTCTTGTCTTTCTCCTTGTCGAACTCGGACTCCTCGTATAGACCCTTCTCTTCGGCCTCTTTCTTCTCGGCCTCTTTCTTCTCGGCCTCGCGCTTCTTCATGTCCTTGAGAACGTTGATCTCATCAATAGCGTTGGAGAGCTCTTCGAGCGCCTGGCCGTCCCGCTTCTTGAAAACTGGGGAGGCCTGTGGGGAGACAGCAACTGGTGCCATTTTGACTGTCTGGAAGAATGTATTGTTTGATTTTTATATGTAAGATTGATGCTTAAGATTTGCCAAATGGGATTGCAATTAACAAATCAGTAAAGTCTGGGTTTAAAAGAGAGATAGATCTTCGGATGTCGAGCGTATATATAGGGTCAAGGCCTGGAAAATCTAGTATATGGAATGTCGCGTGTAGATTTCCGATATCAGCGGTTGTGCGAGGATTCCCCCCATATTCATTTGCCTTGTTTTCCATGACATCGATTGTACTTCTTCGTGGGACGAAAAATTGAAACATCACGGATTCTGGCTTCCGCGTCGATGAAGATCTGGGTTGCTCTCCAAAAGGGCGACGATGATTGGCACAGCCCACGACCCCAAGCCAACCATGCGGAGTGGCTGTGATGTCAAGTGGGGGGAAACTCTTCGATCTGGAAGACGGTTTCCGCTGATTTGGTGGTTTATCTTTTGGACTTTGATCTGATTTTGATCTGACGGTTATTGTGTGGTGATGTTCGATCTTTTTGAGATGGAAATGGAGACGATTTACTCCTCAAGGGAATATTCTAGAAAATATCGACATCCCAGAAGACGATGAGGTGATTGATGGAAAAATGCTTCCTTGGCCCCCTTGGAACGGAATAACCTTGGGACGATAGCCGCGTGGGGGTTTGTTATATTTGTTATACTTAGTAAACCCCCCGCCTTTCTTCCCATTTCAACTTCAATCTGTTTACTTTCCTTATTCTTTCCTGTATATAATCTTCTTTGTCTCTTGATACCCCAATAAATTCACAATGGCTGCCTGCGACACCCGTTTCAAGCTCAACACCGGTGCGGAGATCCCCGCACTTGGCTTGGGAACATGGCAATCCCAGCCCGGCGAGGTTGCGCGCGCTGTGTTCCACGCCATCAAGGTGGGCTACCGTCACATTGATGCCGCTCTTTGCTACGGTAATGAGAACGAAGTCGGCCAAGGTATCAAGGAGGCCATTGACGCCGGCATTGTCAAGCGCGAGGATCTCTTCGTGACCACAAAGCTGTGGTGCTCCTACCACGCCCGTGTTGAGGAGGGCCTCCAGCAGAGTCTGACAGACCTCGGACTCGACTATGTTGACCTATATCTGATGCACTGGCCTTTGGCAATGAACCCCAAGGGTGAGTTAAGTTTCTTCAGATATGCAGATTCGAGGTGCTGACCACTACCAACGCAGGCAACCACAACCTCTTCCCTAAGCTCGCCGATGGATCGCGGGACATTGTCCACAGCCACTCCCACGTTACTACGTGGAAGAGTATGGAGAAGCTCGTTGGCACCGGCAAGGTCAAGGCCATCGGTGTTTCCAACTACAGCGTCAAGTTCCTCGAGGAACTCCTGCCCCAGGCCACTATTATCCCCGCTGCCAACCAGATCGAGAACCACCCCTTGCTCCCCCAGCAGGAGATTGTCGATTTCTGCAACAAGGCTGGCATCCACATTACCGCTTACAGCCCACTGGGCAGCACTGGCAGCCCGCTGTTCACTGCTGAGCCCATCGTGGCTGTCGCCAACAAGCGCGGAGTTACTCCGGCTACTGTTCTGCTCAGCTGGCACAGTAAGTACCATCCAAGGTCTGCACCGTACTCCGATTACAGCGTACTAACAGATTGGTTTCTAGTCGCCCGTGGCTCTTCAGTCCTGGCCAAGTCCGTCACCCCTGCCCGTATCGAGGCCAACCGTGCCGACTTGATCCACTTGGATGCTGAGGATCTCGCTACCCTTCGCAAGTACAGCGATGACCTCCAGGCCGAGGGCAAGCTCCAGCGCTTTGTCTACCCTCCGTTCGGTGTCAACTTCGGCTTCCCCGATAAGCAGTAAGCTTTCTTCGTACCTGGAAGAATGGCCGATAGGCTTCCTACATGTATAGAAAGGACCGGTTCCTTTTCGTTTTATGACATAGATACCAAAATGGAAGACTTATGATTTCATGAATAACACTGGATACTCGAACAATAGAGCAGCTATGCTTATATTACCTATTACTTGAAGTTACCTGGCCCGTGGATATCTTTTATCCCCCAAGCTGCCTAACCCCACTCTATAGCTAAGTCCATCTGCCACTCCGTAGTTTAGATCTAGCCCAGTAATTTGCTTAATCTCGCTTTTGCTTCAACTTGCAATTGATTCCACTTCTAAATCCGACACTAAAATAAATTACCTTTTCTGTCCCTTTTGCTCACCACCCACTCACAGATCCGGGATAGCAGTTGGAATGTTGCCATCTGTAGAGCGCCAGCATAGCTTTGATGAGGCTCGTAATCCGACGAGTGGGAAGAGTGCCAGGAATAAGCGGGGATGTGTCTATATATCACGCAAGACCTATAGGTTGTTCACATTGACCACAACGGTGGGTAGCCGGTGGCATCAAGTAGGCGGAGTGCAGTGACGGGACTACGGGCCAGAGTGATCATCGTGGTATGGTCCGAACTCATTGTATCTCTCGAAGTTGTCGCAGATGAATTCCTTGGGGAATTTGAGTTTGGCGGTCGCTAGCTGGGCATGGCCAGCTGGGTAGGTACCCAGGTGGGTGTACAGTTGTCTGTCAATTGTTGGCATCTGTACGAAGCTTTTGTCGCCGATGATCAGCCTGATAGTAAAAGCACTAGGGGCAGCTTTGACGTTGTGGTCCGATTTACATGTTTTGCGCACTTCCCCACACTCGTCAAACTCATAGCTTAGGTGTCCAGATCGGTATTTGGCTGACAGGGTCAGCAATGCATAGATACCCCCCGGCATCGTTTACCCTGTGGGTCTTCGGCTGCCATAATGATTCCATCGCAGGGGAACCGCGGCGCTAGATATCGGACCTGAAGTCACGGCATCGTTGTCGGCATCAACAGTGAATGCAGGAATGAGCGGAACGTGATCACTAGATGCCTGGCTCGGAGCCGCCGGGTCATCTTTGTTGAGCGTGGTCACGGGCTCCTCATCCCAGTCCATGTCAACGTCCTGGCCGTTCAACCGTTCGAGGTCGGGGTCGGGGAGATGTCCTGTTGGGCAAGTAGTCTCCACTTGCTGCTGGTTCATGCGTGGGGTGGTAATGGGTGGTGCGTCTGGCATCACCCAATCGTCGTTGGTGGTCGCCTGGGACCCATCTTCCTGCAACGGGGCGGCGGCAAGTTGTTGGACCGTGCCCTCCATGCTGATGTCGTTTGGTGAACTAGCTCGTGACGATCTATGACTGTCCAATGACATCAGGTCGGAAAGCACGCTGGGACTTTCCGATCTGGATCTCATAGAGCAGTCGCCATCATCAACGTCGGACCCGATGTCACTATCAGCAGCGGGACCCTCAGGGAGGAGTGGTCCCGGGCCACTTTCCTTCCCTTTGCCGAGTTGCTACGGGTGAAGGTAAAATGCTTCTTCACGCCCGTGCAGTCGATGGGTGGCCCACTGATCTTCCACTTCGACATAGGAGGGCGAGGTGGCCACCGTCGAACGTTGCGTCGGTGCCAGACTCATCCCCTGGCTTCCACGGTTCCGGTCTCGCGTACTTGGTATCGATTTACTTCTCGACCTATTTGTGGCACCCGCGGTTTGGCTCTTTCAGCTGGCTGAACCAATCATATGTATCCGCGGATTGAAATGCCATGATGCGCGATGCAATGAAAAAAGTTGGGATTTAGATTCATGAAAGGTACAAAACAGGTATGGGATGGGATGAGATTGGATAAACGTAGTGTGAGAGTGTGTAGAGGCTGAATCGACGAAACCGTGAGTTAGGGTATATGCTAGGAAAGAACCTTGTTTGCAACCACTAGTAACGATAGGTAGTGGATAGGGAGACACAAGAAAACTCATACCAAAGTGATAAGAATCTTATCAGAATCTGACCACAATGTAAAGAATAATTGAAATGGTTGTATTTTGTCCCTGCCTCCCCCGCCCCCCAATAAACTGCACTTCATCGCCCAAGCCAAGGCTGAGACAACCACCATTAGGCTGCCCAGCACCAGGACGGTGAGACCTGCTAACTCAGTAAATCCCTGGTGCCTGTATTGCTCGAGCAGTGACAGCAGTCGTCTGCGTAGTAAGGACAGCAGCGGGATCTCTGCCAATCCTGCCGTGGGGGGTAGCGGCATGCAGGGTTCAGCCCACACACTGTGTCCCTCGCTATGGGAAGAGCCAGACTTGCTCAGCCATGGATCCAACTCCGCAAAGCGAGGGCGGTTGCTTCCAGGAAGGTCAAAAATCTTGAAACAACGACTCCCTCGTCTAGGCTCCTTCTGACGCCCACAGCTGCTATCACAGTTCCTGACGGGAGGGGCACAAAGTGGCTCATTTCCCTCTCGGGTCCTGTCCTTTGGCGCCTCAGAGGAAGGGATGACACTTCCGGATTGAGAATGTAAGGTTAATGTGAGGAAATTGTGACAGAAAGTTTGTTCTCTATCCTCGGCTGGCTCTGGATTTCCCAGGGACGCTTTCCCGTATCTTCACCATGGTGATCATTCTTGGGATCCTGTAGTGTTGTTTCTCCCACGATAGTCTCACTATCAGAACTCGGAGTGGGGGGTTTGAGGCTCGGCAGTGTGAAGGGCCCGGAGCTCAGTACGGTTTGCACATTCCACAAGCATCTCGTACAGGGTGTCGAGGAGGTCTCTCCCTGGCATTGATAGGCCGAGCTCGGGTTGCGGTGGGATGGGGAGATGCGCTCGACTAAGGAGAGATGGCGGAGCTAGTATGCAATGCTGGCAATTCTGACGAGACGAGGTCCTTAGTAGGCTCGCTGATTGAAGCATCGCCTTTGGCTGAACCAGGGGAGTCCCGCGACAGCGTTCCCTTCACAGCCCTTGTTCTTCCTTTTGCGGTTCTTCCGCTTTCCATGATTAATAGTGGATGATATCTCATTCTAGTCGAGCTGACCTTGTGTAGCCGGTTTACCACAGTCGTCTTCATAAATCTGGCTTTGTTTGACACCAGAAGGCGGGCGTGATGCGAAGCCGTTATCGGGCTGGTGAGAAAAATCGTCAGTCATTAAATCTTCAGAATGGCAGATATCAATACCTACCTTATCTAGAAGATCACGATGCCGAATAGTCAAGAGAATTTTGCATCTGGCTGCTTCAACCTCCAGATACAGATGGGCCTTTTTATACCACCTGATAATGTCTTTGAGCTCTGAAATCCTATTAGGGATAACATCGCTGGGGCTCCACATAAATGGCTTTGCAAGTCTCGATGGGTTAGGAATGTTTTCGATCAGAGGCAAGTGTGATTCCCGTCGAAACAAGTTGATCCGAATCAGTGTAGGTAGACTGTCGATTTCAGCGGCTGGGAGATTATAAAGGCTAGGCAGAGCAATGTCAGAGTTTAGCAGGCCAATCTGGCCTTTCAAGGCTTGCATCTCATGAAGCAAACTTTCGTACTCCACAAATGGATTGATGAGACCCTTCGTGATCTCTTCTGAGGAAAGAGGGAATGGGTTTGCGTAATCAAGCTGTGCATGGATCCACGCAATATCTTGCAGGGACTTCTTGCACAAGGTCTCATGAAATGATTCTTTGACTGCTGGCTCGGCTGGGGAAAGGTCCATCGCGAGGACCAACCGCTGCATCTTGATCATTGTTGAGTCGGCATATGCGTCACCCTCTTGGGCCGCGATGCGCGAGGGCGAAGGGGCCATTTTGAACAATCTCAGAACAAGAGAAAAAGAAAATACAAAAGATGATGGGACTCTTTGCCGACCCACGCTGGTTTGGCTGTCTTATCAGACAAAATTTGGCCTGAGGGCAACTTCGATGAGAGGTTTAGTGTATCTTCAATGTGAAGAACCACACAGGCAGTAGGGAATACAGCTGAGGAAGAGCAGACACAAAGGGACACTTGTGGCTTTGCAATTGTAGAATGGCTCTGGATGGGGACTGAGTGTGAAGTAGGAAAGAGAAAAACAGATGAAAGACAAGAGACAAATAAAGTGAGAAGTGAGAGACTAAAGAGCTGGAGACCAGAAGTGGCAACAGAAAAGGCACTCCAATTTCATGTGCTATGCTTCCTGTTATTGATATTATAACTGTTTGCCCAACATCGCAATGGCGATCATACTCTGTTTTGCACCGGGTACCACAAATTTGGAAGTCACAATAGGGAAAAGCGAGAGCAACTTAGCTACATGCATATTTGCCTTCTATGAAAGGCATGGATAGTGTTTCACAGCCTGCTATAGTGGCTGGATGGACATATGCATTGGTGTTTTTCTCTGAACAATGAGATTAGCATTTTGAGGGCTTCGAGGTCACGTGTGACAACCACAAGGTATATTTGGTCATTGAGAAGTAATTCCAGGCAAGATAAAGAGAAGGATGTATCAATGTATCATGAATGGGACAGATTAGTCCGACCAAAGGAGACACGCCTGGGCATAGTGTAAGACTACAGTAAGCGTTGAACTCCCTGTGGCACTGTGGTCTATGCTGGAGAAGGAGGAGAGGGTGAAATAGTGTCTGAACATGATACTGGAGATCTAGTCGCGATACTACAAATTGAAAAACTTGCAAGACAGGCATCGCTTGAGAGACATTACACATCTACATGTGCAAAAGAAGGCTTGAGTTGTGGGTGCATCCCACCAATGTTTGAATGTTCATATTCCAGTGTTAAAGCTAGTGGCAGAAATACCTGTGCACATGATATTCAACCCCAGGTGGTCTAGTTGATAGATTGCTAGGAAACCATATATATCTGTTCATGAAACCTTCAAAGCCATCTATGCGGGTTTGAATCTCACGGACCGTAAGTCGTCGAGATGAACGCGCTAGGAATGACATCGAGTTATACCTGATATTCAACGAAAATCGGACTTAGTGGCACAAATCAGTCACGCAGCAAGCTTTATTCTTTATGCCGGGCATCCGAAATCATGCTATCTGCGAGATTGCTTGCTACCTTTCAAGTACGTAATGAGTTATCGTCTTCACGGGCATGAAATGGCTTGAGATGAAGTCGGCTGAACGCGGACATCCATAGAGGACCATGGGCTGCCGTTTGGCGGGCCATGTGTCTCACTATCCACCGAAGGCCTTCGGATCAGATAAAAGCGCCACATTGCGCTAAAAGGACCCAGACCAACAGCTGAATCTAATCAGATGGTCAGAGAAATTATCAGATTCGACACCGTTCGGAGCGTTTTAGCCGAGGAGCATCCGGCTGGGCGTTAGCACGCGGCCATACCCACTAAGCAACGTGGTAGAAGCTCGGCTTGTTTTTCCACAGGGGAAATGTTCCCGGAGATCATCCTGAGCCCAGCTACCTGACAATTACGGAGTTTTGCTTTGCTAATTGAGTCGATGTGGATCGAGATTCTCAGCCATGTGTGGACAGGGCCGCTTGAGCCGAAAGGAAATGGGTTTCTGCCATGCAAAAACGGTAAAGGCACACGTGAAAAAAAAAAGTTATCAGATCATTTTGGTCGGTTCCACCTGAGAGTGGATGGGCTCTAGTCATACGTGGATCTGCTAAGACAGCGGGCTTCGTAGACTGCCAAATTAGGTAGGTACAGAGCATATGATTGTTTTGGAGATGGTTATAGAGTTCATCAAAGCAAATGGAGGTCGTATTTGTCCTCATACTCAGATACATAGATTACTGACAGCGGTATATTTCAGTAACTTACATTATATTACATACCATACCGGTAAACGGAAGCAAACACGAAGCGAGCTGCAGGTCGCTGGAAACTCGGCGTGGGCCCCTGCAATTCTTGACACCGAGAACAGTACAATATACTCCGTATACTCCTTAAAGGTGGGATCCTTTCGGGAATTGCACGCTTGGCATACATGTAGTGATAATCAAGTCAGCTGTCCAACCTGGTACCCTTCCTGTTGAATCTCCCTAGTGTCACATGACGTTTCTCCCCATGTATGTAGTTTACTACCATCCTTCCTTTCCCCTTTACATAGCTCTGCACTCTGCACAATACACATTGTACAGTCTTTTCATGATCTCCCTTACGTTGTAGATCTTATCACTTCCACGGCTAGCATTATTAATATGTGTCAAAGCTCCCGAGGTCATTGCCATGAGGGCTACAGATTGCCAGAACAGAACAATGGGTTCGGATAGTCATAACATTCCGCATTCAGATCGTTATGTGAACATGATTAAATATAAGGTACAAAGAGTAAATCCAGTCTATAACTGCCTGGTGGCAGTTTGGTGCGTTTTTTGTATAATAGGAAAAGGATCATCAACAGTGTCGACGAAAATTATCTCGAAGGACGAAGGCAAACACCTTAGAAGACGGTACCCTTGACCTGAGCAACCTTCTTCAGGTCGATATCTCGGATCATAAGGGTCCAGAAGATACACAGACCCATAAGACCGGTGCCAACAGCAAGCATTCTTGTCTGCGAATAGGCATAAGCTTCCTGAATAGCCAGTCTCGCTGCGGATCCGACAGGGTAGAACAACTGCTGGGCAAGATCTTCGTAAATCAGATCGATGTCTCCCATAACATTCTCTGGTAGCCTCGTCGCAAGGGCCTTGTAGAACGTGTTGGTCCAGATCGCGGCGCAAATGGTAGAACCAGCAGCATTACCAACAGTACCCACGACGTTCAGCAGAGCAAGAACGGTTGCGACGTGCTGGTGGTCGGCGGCAGCCAAGATAGCAAGCTGCTCAACAATGATAAAAACAGATCCACCGATAGAGATGAAAATCTGACACATAACAAGATAGCCGACAGACTGGTTGGGACGGCGGAAGTGAATCATCAATCCCTGAGCAAAGATATACAGCGGGACCGCAATGTAGAGGGTCCACTTGAAGCGACCAGTCCTGCGAATGACGAAACCGACTCCGAGCAAAAGGAAGCCGGATACCACGTCGAAAGTGTTGCTAACGTAACCAGCCTCAGAGATACTGAGGTCATTGACTACCTGCAAAAAGGATGTGTAGTAGTTGTTCCAGCAGTAGTAAGAGAGCTGGTATGTCGCGTCGAGCAAGCATGCACCAATGACAGTTCGGTCGGTCAATAGACTGAAGTCGAACATTGGGGTGGGAGCAAAGCGGAACTCCCAAACAAGGAAGACACCAAGCATAACAAATCCGAGCACGATCATAGCAATGATGTAGCCTGATGCCCAGCCGTTAGGAGCATAAGTGGAAATACTGAATGGAAGGAGGAAGATTGTAAGGCCGATGGAGAACACGAGGACACCAAACACTATGCAAGTTAGTATTCCGGCCAAGTCCAACGCTTTGATAAGTTCTTCACTTACAATCGAATTCCTTGGTATAGAACCAAACATTTTGCAAGAAAGTCCGGCCGCTAGGCTCCTTGACTATAAGACCGTTCTGTCTGGCTTTCTTAAGGTTGCTCTTCAAGATGAAGTAAAGAGGGGAGGCAACAATGGGGAAGATGATGGAGAATGCGCCAAAGGCCCATCGCCAGCTAATATCTTCGTAGAAGCCCTCCGCAGCCTTGGGGCCAGCGAACGCTGTGATGATGTATGGCGAAGAGGTGAAAGCGTAAGCCAAACCTCGATTCTTCAACTTGGAAATATCGGCGGTGATGACATCAACGCAGTATGTCATACCTCCAAATCCAATGCTGTAGAAGACGTAGGCAGCGCAGAATGTGGGAAGGTTGTGGCACACAGCCATGAGAACCAGACCGAGTGTAGCAAAAACGGTCATTGCCAAAAAGCCTTCTGCGCGGCCCCAAACGTCCATAACCTTGGCAGTGGGGATGTATACGGCGGCAGTCATTGCGTCTGCGACAATGTAGATAACATTCAGGAGGGAGTGACTCTCGAAGTCACTGGTGACATAGCTGAGCAAACTGTAATTAATCGAGGATTGCATAGCATTGACGAAGTACAAAAACCAGATACTGTTGAAGATTCATGTTAGTAAACAAGCTGGCTTGCACGGATCGTATCGCCCGTGGAGCTAACAAGATAGAAGCTTACTTTGCAAAGACCGCAATCAGCATGGTCTTCGTCCAGCTCAAAGTCACAGCCTCGACATCTCTGACACCCTGCTGTACATCTTCGGTGGGAACTTCAGGATTTTCACTATTGGCTACAGCAACAGTCTCTGTGGGAATTTCACTCTTTTGTTCGCCATCAGTGCTGACAGCAACTTGAGTAACAGACTCATGGGTCGATGATCGCCGGAAGGCAGATCGGAATCTGGAAATACCCATATCGTCGATCTGGAGATCAGGAAATATAAAAGAAAGGTTGGAGGAACTCAAAAGGATCACAGAGCCCAAGGGAAATCCTTGCCCTTATAGTAAATGTACGTCCAAGGTCTAGCGCTTAAAAAAAAGCACCGAACTCGGCAGATTGGTACAATCTTAGAAGTCTAATGCACTCCACGCCGTAAGAAATAAACCAGGAGAAAAGGTCTTGGCGATGTCTTAGCGTTCGTTCGTTGGATAATCAAGTAACCATTTTTTTTCTTCTCCTTAGGGCTTCTTTGTACAGGGCATGTGTGGTCACTCCACTTGAGGCGTCGGCCAGAATGGGACATTCCAAGGTGAAATCAAAATCTAATCAGATTGCATGTACGGAGTATGATGGATCTTGTACCGGAGAGATGTAGCGAAGGCAATGGTAACCGGTGATGGGACCGCCTCAAGCTCCAAATAATAGCTCGCGGAGGCTTCCTGTTGAGGTAATTAGTACGTGCGACGAGCTTGGCAAGCTTGGCACTATAATGGACTCGACAAAAAAGAAATAAGAAAAAGCACATATTAATGAATGGCAATGGGTCAATGTGTTTTGGCGTCGTGGGCCAGCAATAAGAGCTGCTAAACGCGCGAGATCCGTGTGGATTCACCCGACTGTACGGTACATCGTATGATATTATATTGTACATACTCTTTAGGTACTAGCGGTATGTAACAATAAGGTATTATACAGGTTCCAATGAAACATGAGGTTTCTTACTAGATTAATGGCAGGTTTCTGCAGGTATGAAAACACATCCGATTCTTTCGCTACATATTTTGATAGGTGCATACATATGTACCTCCTTTCCTTTAAAGTGCTTACCACATGCATTCTGTTTTGCATCTAAAACATTCCAACCCAAAAAATACATATGTATTAATTACGCCGCGTACAGCAATAATCAGATAAGTACATGCCCCACTATAAACCATGGAACCGCTAACTGACAATTTATTCGGGGTGGGTCCGGCTCCAGGGCGTGGAGCTAGTCCCAACTAGGAATTTTCTTTTTTCGAATTCACTGTGGAATTCTGTCGGTGTGGACCTACAACATTCCCATCTGACAGTGGGAACTCCTTACGCCACCAAATCTGATTACGGTATAGTAGTGTGCGTGGACTTTCTCCCTCTCACAGTTTTGAATTCTTCCAGCTTGGTGACCGTTTCTCCACAAAAGCCTGGATGCCTTCGGCAAAGTTAGGACCACTGACCAACTGAGGATACCACTGATCCGCCAAATCTGAGACAGTGTCCTCCACACTGCCAGCTTCCCAGCTCATTCGAACACCCAAACGGCCGACAATAAGTGAATCGGGGCTATTTTTGCACATGATTTCAGCCACTCCAACTGCTGCTCGGACAACATCGGCTGGCGAATCCACAACTTGACTGATAAGGCCCCAGTCATGTAGCGTGGTGGCGCTCACGTTCCTGCCTGTAAGCACGAGATCCATGGTGCGTTGCAGGCCAATGGTGCGGGTCAATCGCGGCAAACATCCTGCTACTGGGACGATACCTCGCTTCACTTCCGGAAGGGAGAAAATGGCCGATGATGAAGCTAAGATGAGATCGCAATTCGCCACCATCTCGAAACCTCCGCCCATGCAAATGCCGTTCACAGCAGCGATGATCGGTTTCTTGCCGGTCCGGCGAGGCAATCCGGCTAGACCCGGCGCAGACATGTCATTGACGACACCAGCCTTGTTCATTGCGTTCCATTCTGTTCAATTCAGAGTCAGTGTTTGCCATCTATGTCTTTGTTAATAGAAGAGAAGAAACCTACCTCCTAGATCAGCTCCTGTACAGAAGGCTCGCCCGACACCTGTGATGATGGCGACCCATAAGCTTTCATCTTCATCAAATAGCTCCCAGATCTTGGCAATCTCTCGACTTGTAGTTTTGTCGATACAATTTAGCTTTTTCGGTCTATTGATTGTGATCTGGACAACCCGCTCATGCGGAAAAGAGATATAGAAATTCTCATGATTCAAGGGTCCTGATCGTAAAGACATGATGAATTGTTAACCGGAATATGCGCAGTAAATGTTACTAATTCAACCGTAGGCTTCGACTTTATATTTCCTCTTGGGCCGGGCTACGGATTATGTTTGTCATTCATAGGGAAGCTTGCAGAAAGCTTCCACGGTACCTTGGGACTTAACTCCATAACAAGCAGGCGACATCGGTATTCTCCCCGTTTTGAAAATAACAGCCCCATAGGGCGGTTCGCGTATTCCCGAAACCAAAATTCTACCAAAATTCTGTTTTGGGACAATGTCGTTACATATATGTTGTGAGGAAGCCTTCTGCCTCGGTTACTATCTCCTTTCTTGATCATACTTAGCCGTTTTACGGGTTCACCCACATATAATCTGATCGTGCAGGGCGGGGAGCTCTTTTTTTCTTACCCCGAAACTCCAATTCCTTCAAAATTCTTGGTTCTACCCTTGACGGTCGAGAAATATACTACAATGGCCTCGAAAGCACACCAGTATCCGTCGGTCAAGCTACCACACCCTTATCTGACCGCATATCGCGTGAACACTGTCGCTGGATCGACACCAGCTAAGCGCAACTTAACATTTGAAGAGCAGCCCGCAAAGGGCCGGTCTCTGCCTGAACAGCTACACTCGGACTCACTTTCATGGCTTGACTTGACGTTCATTCCCAAAACCGAGCAGCCACCCATCTCAGATAACACACCTTGGGGTCGTGCGCGTCGCAGCCCTCAGACTGTTTTCCAATGGCCAGGGAACAGCGCCCCTTCTTTGGGCCAAATTTGGAACGTGATTCATGCCATTTACCTTGGCCACCCAACAATCGAATACTTCAGACTCACTCTGTCCGGCGCCGGGCAGGAAGTTATTCGCAATGAACTTCTTACCACCGGGTTGGCAATCCACCACCCGAGGAACCTGCGGGACAGAGAAAACAAGGCTCTGCAATTCGATGATTTGCTGGTCCTCCGAAGCGCCTTCTGGCAAGGTGCTGCTTCGCCATTGGGCCCTCGTCCCATCTGGGTGGTGGGAGATGGTACAGACGGTCCCATGCGGGAGCCTTTGTCCCAATATCCCCTCATGCCGGAGAACTACCAAATGACAAACAAGTTCCCCGAGGAGCCTGTATATACCCGCCACCCAACTCGTCGCCCCAAGCCGCACCCCGGATCCATTGCCTACAGTCGATACATTCCAGAAATCAACGAGCACTTCTCACTCGAAGTGGTAGACTGGCAAGATGCGGAGCACGTCCGACTGTTCAACAAGTGGCAAAATGACCCGCGTGTTGCCGCAGGCTGGAATGAGACTGGAACTATCGAGCAGCACACCGAATATCTGCGCAAATTGCACTTCGATCCCCATGTGCTGTGCTTGTTCGGACGCTTCGATGATACTCGCTTCTCGTACTATGAGTTGTACTGGTCAAAGGTAAATTCCCTGACTCAGTCGCGATTTAATCTGGCGTTGACACTAAAACCTTGTCTATAGGAGGATCACTACGGCGCACACTACGACGCTGGAGACTACGATCGCGGCCGCCACTCTCTCGTCGGCGATGCCAGCTTCCGAGGTGCACACCGCGTGAATGCATGGTACTCAAGCTGCATTCACTATGTCTTTTTGGACGATCCCCGGACCGTTAATGCTGTCGGCGAGCCCAAGGCCACCGGCGCGACCATCTTGTCTTACGAAAACGCGCAGGGACTCACAATTGGTAAATATGTCGATCTCGGACACAAGCGATCGGTGCACTCGATTTGCAGTCGCGAAAAGTGGTTCCAATTGTGTCCTCTATTTTGGGATGGTCGTGAGCGGCCTTTAGAATCTGCCGACCGTGCCGCGTGGAATGCCAAACTGTAAATTTGCTTGATCTTTCTTGACTATTTCTTGTCTCCTGATCGGCAAAACTTACAACACACAAAGTACAAAATTTCATGACATATTCCTTTTTCATTTGCCCATCTTTCTGAGACAAGTGGGGGTAGCCCGTGTCACTCCACCTCGAGCTTCCTTGTTCCGGCAGTTCCTCCAAGTACCTCCAAGCAACGCGTTCTCCTCCGCTTTGCCCCAATCAATCAGATAATCTCCTTGTTTTCTTTTTTGTTTTGTTTTTTTATTCAGGAAGATTTTGCATGCTATGACGGAATCCACCTGACTTCGTTGTCTTTTAACATAACAATAATGATATTGTGTATACTGCATGTATTCCTATAGAATATTCCTTTCGGACATTTAATATGCAAGATATCAACCAGTATGCATAGCGCTGTGAAAGATGAAAGCAAAAATAAATATGACGTTATGACGTTCCTGCAAGCTCCTCAAGAGTGGAGACACAAAAGCCGAAATTCCACATTTTTAAGATACAGTGTATTATACAGATATAAAATACAGATACTTAAATACAATACAACGTATCGAACTGGACATACACGTATGGACGGAAGTGGGGAATGGTACACTCTCCATTTTGATCTGATAACCCCCGTCCGTATAATTGAAATTCTTCATGCCCCCCCAGTGGGTTGCATATTCTTCGGATTAAACTGTCAAAACCGATGTCGGCTGATTAAAAAATCAGATCGGCAGGTTAAACATCCGGAAGCCCCTTGGAAATTTCCATCTTCACATTTGGCATACATCTTTGGGTATTCGTCGCAACCCAAGTTAAGTCGCTTCACCGAATGGATTCACGCTAAGGAGTGGGTGCGATTTTCCTGGTGACGCCACTTTCAAGCTAGAAAACCGAGAAATTGATCGGCTGTGAGAACCTAGCTTCTTCCAACACTCAAGCGACAATCTCAGTGTTGAACGCCATTTTCGAGTCATCATGGGTTTTGGGAACCTTGCAGACTACCCAAGGCTGCTTGTGGCTGCCAATCCCTCGCGGCTTGAATTGGGAACCCTCTTTGTTGGCCTGGCGTCTTCAATTGCATCGGGTGTCCCTTTTCCCATCATTGGTATCATATTCGGCCAACTGATCGATGATTTCAACTCAGTGACCTGCGAGGAAACAGCTAGCTCTTCGGGAGGCGACTCTAGCGATCAATCAGACATCAATAGCAAAATTCTGCTGATCGTGTACCTGGGAATTGCTCAATTCGTTCTAATCTACCTTCACCTACTATGCTGGACGATGACCGGTGCGCGCCTGGCGCAGCGACTCCGCGAAAGATATCTCCAGAACCTGCTCCGACAAGAACCCTCTTTCTTTGATAACCTGCCCGCCGGAGAAGTTGCCTCTCGACTCAACACCGATATCCAAACAATTCGCTCCGGTACAGCTGAGAAGGTCGGAATCTGTATCTCGAGTTTCTCCTTTTTCGTCACCGCATACGTTGTTGCATTCATCAAAGACTCCATTCTTGCTGCGATGCTGCTTTCTCTGATCCCCGCATACTTCATCATGTCATTTGTTGGAAGTTACTATATCGAGAAATACACTGGGCGCATGTCGGATTATGCTGCTTCCGCTGCCTCGATTGCCTCTGAAGCGCTTAACAACATTGTTGTGGTGCATGCCTTTGGTGCGAACGGTCGTCTAGAGAAGAAGTTCTCGAAGGCACTGAAGGACTCCGAAACCGAAGGATTAAAAAAGGCGAGTGCGACTGGTATTCAAGCCGGTGTCTTGTACTTTGTCGCATATGGTGCGAACGGTCTTGCATTCTGGCAAGGAAGTAAGCAAATCGCTGCGGCAGTGCGCACAGAGTCGGCGGGTGCTACTGTCGGGTCTGTTTTCACTGTGATCTTTGTCTTGGTTGAAGGTCAGTTTGATTGATGTCGTATTGTGGAGTCTTTTACTAACCATAACGACAGCTACCCTGCTTCTGAGTCAAGTTGCACCTTTTATCCACTTGTTCACACAGGCTGTTGCTTGTTATCACAAGCTGCGTGATGACATGGAGCGTAAATCCTTGATTGATGGATCATCGGATGCGGGTCTTCGCCTCACCCAGGCGGAAGGCGGATTTGAATTCAAGGACGTCTCTTTCATTTACCCCTCCAGGCCCGAGATCACTGTTCTTAATAAGATCAATCTCTCCATTGCCCCCAAAAAGCATACAGCCATTGTTGGCCTTTCCGGAAGTGGAAAGTCCACCATCGCAGGTCTAGTTATCCGCTTGTACGATGCCACTGAAGGTGAGATCACTTTCGATGGCCGGAATATTCGCGATGTCAATACCCGTGATCTGAGAGGATTCCTCAGTCTTGTGCAGCAGGAGCCCTCCCTTCTCGATCGATCCCTTTTGGAGAACATCGCACACGGCTTGGTGAACTCAAGCAAGCCAGCCCATGCACACCTGAAAGCGGCACTCCTCGGAACCGACCTCTCTGATCTAGCCACTGAAGTCAGGGATGGCCAGGATCTTATGACCGCAGCGGAGAGACGGGGACCAGAAGTCGTCGAAATCGTTCAATTAGCCCGGCAGGCTGCTGCGCTTGCCGATGCGGATGGCTTTATCGAAGCATTGCAGTATGGGTACGCCACGATGGTTGGATCTAGTGGTCGACTCATCAGTGGTGGTCAGAAGCAACGTGTGTCTCTTGCCCGTGCCCTTGTCAAAGATCCTGCGGTTCTCATTTTGGATGAAGCCACGGCTGCTTTGGATTCACGCAGTGAACAGCGTATCCAGCGGGCTATCAACAACATTTCAACCGGTCGAACTGTCATCACAATTGCGCATCGCCTGTCAACAATCACAAATGCTGATAAGATTGTCTGTATGCATAAGGGAGATATCTTGGAGGAGGGAAGTCACTCGGAATTGATGGCTGCGAATGGACCTTACCCCGAACTGGTCAAATTGCAGACTCTCGGGGCCACATCCGCATCCAATAAGACTGATCCTACTGCCAGCATTGAGAGCGTCAGTAAGTCCGATGTTACCTCTACTACCGACGTCGAAAACGAGAAGGGCAGTCTTTCAAATGACATCGAACCCACAAAGGAAGCCCGTGTCTCAACCACTGAAGCGCCAGCTGGTGACTCTGAAGAAGAAGAGGAAGAGCTTGAGACCCCAGTCAAATCTTTGTGGGCTCTTTGCAAGGGCTATGCACCAGCTCTCAAGCCCCATTTGCTCGTCATCTTCGCTGCTCTTTTCGGTTCCAGCATGGTCGGCGGAGCTTTCTCTGGCGAAGCCGTCATTTTCGGAAACACGGTCGGAAGTTTGAACCCTTGCTTCAGTGCAGCCAGCATCAGCGAACGGGGTAACTTCTACGGTCTGATGTTCTTCGTTCTTGCGATCATCGAGTTCTTTGCAAACATCGTCAGCTGGGGCGGATTTGGCCTCGTCTCTGAAAAGTTGGTCTACAAAGTGCGAGTGTTGTCATTCCGTTCACTGTTTGAACAAGATCTCCAGTGGCATCAGTCTAAGGGCCGATCCCCTGCACTGCTTCTGTCCTATATCACCAGAGACGGTAATGCCCTTGCCGGTATGAGCGGATCTGTCATTGGCACTCTGTTCTCTATCACCGTTAACCTCATCGCCGCCATTATCTTGACCCACATTATTGCCTGGAGAATCGCTTTGGTCTGCCTAGCCCTTGTTCCACTCCTGCTCGGAGCTGGTCTAATGGAGCTGATGGTCCTCGGCAAGTTCGAGGAGCGTCATGAAAACGCCTACACAAAGTCTGTCGACATCGGCGTGGAAGCAATCACCTCTATTAAGACAGTCGCCTCTCTTTCCCTTGAAGAAAATACTCTACAGACCTACCGACGATCCCTAAAAGGACCCCGCAAGGAGACATTCAAGGTTACCGTGCAAGCAAGTTTGTGGCAAGCCATGACCTACTTCCTAGGTAATATGGTGAATGCACTGGCATACTGGTGGGGTTCCAAGCAGATCATCAACGGCAACTATACTCAGACCCAGTTCCTGATTGTTGTCTTCTCTCTCCTGGTCAGTGCTCTGCTTTGGAGTCAGATGTTCGCGCTCGCACCCGAGCTCTCTGCCGCGCGATCGGCAATGTCTAGAATCCTTGGCTTGATCGAGATCGGCAAGGACAAGATGAATTCCCGACTCACGCCGCACAACAAGGATGTCGAGGCAATCGACGAGAAGCCCACGTACAACTCCGGTAGCTCGGCCTCGAGTGTGCAGCTCCGCGATGTCCACTTCTGCTACCCTGCCCGTCCAGATATGAAAGTGCTGAAGGGCTTGAATGTTGATATTCGGCCCGGCAAGTTCTGCGCCCTAGTTGGACCCAGTGGTGCTGGTAAATCGACTATCATCTCCCTGGTCGAACGCCTGTACACACCCGAATCTGGTTCGATCGTGATCGACGGCGTCGATGTCACCAAGACCTCGGATGTCTCCTTCCGTGACTGGATTTCCCTGGTGCCTCAAGACAGCGTTCTCTTCGAGGGTAGCATCGAGTTCAATATCGGTCTCGGTGCCCGACCCGGTCACAATGTCACCCTTGAAGAAATCCAAGAGGCTTGCAAGCTCGCTAACATTCACGATGTTATTACTTCACTGCCGGATGGCTACCAGACCCTCTGCGGACCGAATGGTAACCAGTTCTCTGGAGGCCAGAAGCAGAGACTGTCCATCGCTCGTGCTCTCGTTCGCAAACCCAAGCTTCTGATTCTTGATGAGTCGACTAGTGCTTTGGACGCTGAATCCGAGAAGCTCTTGCAGGATGGTCTGGAGAAGGCCGCACGGGGAATCACTGTCATTGCCATTGCCCACCGTCTTCATACTATCCGCAAAGCCGATGTCATTTTCTTGATTGATGGCGGTGTATGCACTGATTCTGGATCTCATGATGAATTGCTCGAGCGTTCCGATAGCTACCGGGCGAATGTCATGCACCAAACAGTGGCGACTTGAAAAGATTATAGATTCCATTTAAATTTCTAGTACTTGTTTAATATATATCCCATTTATTCATTTCTTTTTACCATTGCCACCCCTTTTCCGATCCCCCTTCCATGGGCATCGGAAATCACCTGAAGTACGAGGATCCTCGCTAGTAGGTCACGATGAGGACCCAACGTGGTACCCAGCATCGAACTTCGCCAACTCACCAGAGAAACTCGCAGAGTTCGTTCCACCGAATGCGCGAAAGCAAGCAGGGCCCTCAACTTGCTCAGGTCAGGTTCTTAGGCTCGGCGTCCCATCTCGGTCTTGATCGTCGGTGTAACTAGGTTTCTCAGGTGAATTGGCGAATTTAAATGCCGGGTACCACTTGGGTCATCGTCGTAATCAGCTGGCGAGATCCTTTTGACCTCGTACTCCACACGATTTCCAACAACTGTAGGGGCGGGAATCTGGCTGTCTATAGTAGTGACCTTGAGTAACTCCTCCGCATGAAAGATCAGATCTACTTTGATAGCTTTAGGAAGACCGTTTTTAGTCAGATTTCTCCAGGATTTTATATGGCCCGCCAAGTCAACCAATTTCCGACTGGGTCTTTTGTGTCATCGAGTCCTCGGTTGTGTTTGTGATAAAGACCAGGTCATCGATATTGGAATCGGGATCTCGCCTATGCTTATCGGGTTTATGCATATATATACATCCTAGACCAGTTATGAATTGGCCTTAGTCCGAATCCAAATGTGTATCATCTCAACCGCGCACTTCCCTTCAGGCCGTGTTTCGCGAGCGGACTTAGCAGTTAGCAGTTCGTCGGTTTATATCGTTCATAAAGGGCGACATGACGGTTGAGTCTTGTGGGAATGCTGCTGCGGAGTTTACTATTGGTAGTTATAGAAGTTAAATACTCTCAACGTTAAAAGAAATATGCTAGAATGTACCAAAAATGACGCAATCAAATTAATTCCAGACCATCTCCAATCTATCTTCTTTACAAAAATATCAGATATCATATATCATTTTCAGGCACCAAGAAGCAGGGGACCAGAGGGACAACCTGACAACTCCTGGACAGCAGCAGCCAACTCATCAACAGTAGCATCCACAAACGCCTCGTCCCTTTCACTTCCAACAAACCCAACATGCATCTTCCCACCACGCACAAACGAGACAGCCTTCAAGGGATAAGCAGCATCACCATGTGGGTTTGAAATATCAACCTTGCAAGAAGACCCAGCAAATGGCATATCATCGAAATCATCCCAGTCCTGGTGATGGACAATCGAGTCAAAGGAATGTGCCTCAGGTGCCCACTGCGCGCACTGCTTTGAGATCTTCTCGAATCCGAGGAAATCGTGCGCCGCGGACTCAGCACTCTGCTTCTGCACAAAGCGCATCAGATCCATCGCTGTCCACTGTGACTCGAATTTCACTCTCACAGGAGTGAGTTGGTAGCATGGACCCATGACGTTCTCTACATTTGCTAGGTCGATGGTTCGGCCTGAGGTCACTGTGCCGAATGTCACATCGGGTTTGCCCAGACGACGGGCGAGTACCAGTGCCCATGCTGCGGTGAGTACGTTTGCTGTTGTAATCTCCTGGACGGGCTGGAATTCTTCGACCGCCTTTTCGTGGAAGATGGCTTTGTCTGTGGGTTGGACTGAGGCTTCGTCGAGGACAGACAGTGTCGAGTCCTTCAGCAGATCACTCCAGTAGTTGACTGCCTGAGACTGGAGTTGTCCATCGGAAACCCGTGCCATGTACGAGGCGAATGGCTCAAAGTCCATAACCTTGTCTCCGGTGTATAGGGTCTCCAGGTCTTGGAGCAGCCTGGGGAGGGAAACGCCGTCATACTGGGCGTGCGAAAGACCCAGCACGAGGCAGTGCTTTCCGTCTGCACCTTGGACATGGAAGACCTTGAGGAACGGCGATCCAAGCTCGAAGGTCGACTCGATGTCTGTTGTGCAGAGCTCGGTGACGTATTGCTCAATCTCCTTGTCGGCCTGGTGCATGACCACGGGGACATGTGCGTCTTGGAGGACAACCTGAAGGAAGGACGATTCATGCTCGATGAAGACAGTACGCAAGATATCGTGGGTCCTGACCAGGTCATTACAGGCGCGTAGCAATTGCTCACGGTCGATGTTTTGGTCGAAGTACAGCATGGTGTATTGGATGGACGTGCGTGGCGCTCCAATGGTTCCTCTGATGTCGAGCGCTTGCGAATCCGTGACCGGAGACACATCCTCGATGGGCCAGCCTGGGTTGGCAAGTTTGGGCCGAACAGTTGAGGCCAAGAACATCTTGACGTCCAGATTGCTTAGTGAGGAGAAAGGCTTGTATGGCTGAACGCTTTCCTTCACTTGGTCCACCTTCAGCACCTTTGCTGCATCGCCAAGACGCATGTGCTGGAAGATATCGGCCACTGACAAGCTGTGTCCCTGTGTGCGGAGACTTGACACCAATTTCATTGCCAAGACAGAGTCACCTCCAAGGCGGAAGAAGTTGTCGTCGACGTCAATCTGCTCGGGGCTCAGTCGGAGGATCTTCGCCCAAGCGGACTGCAGGATCTTCTCCGCAGGCGATAGGTTTGTCTGCGCCAAGCCCTTCGTCCATGCATCTTTGAAACCTCCACGAAGATCTTCGAGGACACTTTGAGGAACCTTCGAGGCCAATTCGTTGAGTGACGTGTGATCGAGTTGCTCCAGTCCAGCGGGCAACTTGTCAACGACAACGTACGCAGAGGGGGCCATGTAGGATGGCAGTGAGTCTCGGATGAATTTGTCGAGCTTCTTTAATGACACTGCAAGTGTCAATGGAATAGTGTCGCAGATAGTCGTCTCGTCTCCGACCATCTCATATTTTGCTGGCATGACTCTTACACTATCTTCCTGAGAAGGCTGACTCTCAATGAAAACAGCCAGCTCTTGCTCTGACACTTTCTGAGTGCCTTCTCTCAATGGCTGGAAGACAGATGCAGCGGCGCGAGTTGCTGATGGGAGATGTTTTGCGAAGTGTGACTCGAGGTCTGCAATATCCACTGCATGACCTTGAAGGGGTACGACATTCTCCTTGCGGCCAACAAATACTAGGCTTCCATCATCCTGAAGCCGGACCATGTCACCTGTAGGCTGCACCTTTCCTGATCGGCCAGCGCACCCAGAACTTCCAGCCACGAGCCAGGCAGGGGATTCCACTGTTCCCCCGGAGAGGCAATCCCCTTCAAGCCAGAGCTCACCAACACTGCCAATGGGCGACAACAAATCCGGGTTGCGAGCATCGCACACCCAGGGAATCACAGTACGAGGATACACTGATCCTTGTTTGGTGCTCGCAGGGGCGCGAAGGTTGCCAGTAGTTTCGTCCACGGAAAGAGGAGGAGCCTTGTTCCATTGCCAAATTTGGTCAACTTCCGTCTCGGGAAGGCAAGAGATCTCATCAATGCGCTTTTCAAGGCCCTTGGACAACTGCACGCAAGCGGTTTCCAACTGCGCAAGAATGCGCTGCATCTGCGAACCCTCGATCAGGCTGGTGTCGAAACTGGCGCAAACTCTGAGACCACCCTTGCGGATTCCAAAGGCCACCATGAGCGGGTACGGGTTGAAATGAAGCGCCTCACGCACAACATCTCCAAGCTCAAATCCAAGCTCGCTACCCACGTACTCAGGATCGGGCTGGATGACTAGTCCGGTGCCAGCTTCGCATGCATACTGCGCATCTTGGCTGACCTTTCTGATGTTCTGCATTCCCATGTGCTGGTAGGGCGTACGAGCCAAGACGGTTTGCTGTACCGTCTGCAAGTACGATTCGACTGTGTTGGATCGGCGGACCTGGATGCGGATGGGGATTGTTGCAATCAGTGGTCCGACGATGCTCTCCACGCCCGGCAAGGCAATGTCACGACCAGTGAGTGTCTCACCGAACACGACATCGTCGCTTCCAGTATATTGGGAAGCGACGAGGGCCCATGCACCTCGGACCAATGTGGCCATCGTGAAAGGTGATCCAGCACCTGTCTCGAGGGCAATCTGATGCTCGATCAGGCCATTAGGAGTTGGCATGAAGTCGCGAGAGGGCAGACGGGGAAACTGAGGCCCGACAGCGCCCTTCAACTCCCGTCGCCAGAAGTCATGCATGGCGGTCTCGTCTGTGTCGCGTACGTACTTGACAAAGTTCCGCATCTGTGTCTGGATTTCGACAGACTGATTCTGCAAGGCATCGCTGACTTGCTTGAGAACAATTGGCTCTGACCATCCGTCGTAGAGAACGTGATGGACAGTCCAGATCATATACCGTTTGTCGTCGTTTTCATTGCTGACAAGACCGTATCGAGCCAGACTTTGTCCAAGGTTCATTCTCTCGCTTCGGTCATTCTCGAGATATTGGTCCAGGTTGGTGGAGTACCTCCAGGAGATGCCTTCCTTCACAACAATTTGTTGGAGGCCTGGGTCTTGGAGCGGTGCCAGACGAGAGCGCAGGATAGGGCTTGCTGCAACAACATCTTCCCAAGCCTTCTTCCAAGCATCCAGGCCGATATGCGATGGAATACATGCGACTCTTTGAGCAACATACGCCTTGGTTGATTTGAGTGAGAAGGTGAACAGTGACTCCTGCGTGGGTGTGCAAAGGTAGATATCTTGCACATCTGCTTGATCCACTCCACAAGCTTGTGCTGCTTCGAGGCGGGCGCTCTCCACAGATTGGGAGATTAAAGAAAATGGCTGGATCTCTTCCTGCGTTTGGGAGCTGCAAGGCTGAGCGACGGTGGCCATGGCCGACAGGGTAGGGTTTCCAAAAGTGCTAATGACAGAAAGATCCAGGTCTTGCGCTCTGCAGACAGACACAAGTCTCATCGCGGCCAAGGAGTCACCACCCAATGCAAAGAAGTTGTCATCGGGGCGAATGGCTTCAGCGTCGAGCTTGAGTGTTTCAGCCCAGGCCTGTCGCAGGCGTTTTTCACGCTCATTCAGTTCCCGAGAAGCGGTGCTTGCAGCTCCTTGGTCCAGTTGACGCAAATCAACTGTCGCGCCAAATGCTCGGAGTTGTTTGCGATCAGTCTTGCCCGAGATCAACACCGGCATAACATTAATCGGAATATATGTTGTCGGCACCATGTATCGCGGCAAAGTTTTGGCCACATCCGCATTAGCCTTTGTCAATATGCTGCTCAACTCGCTTGAGATCTCGTCCAAGGCAAGCTCTGCCTGTCCATGTCCCTTCGGTTGGAAGGCAACGAACGCAACGAGCATTGGCTGGCCTCCATAATCCTTGGGTGTAATCACTTCAGCAATGACGTTAGCTTCTGAGGGCAGAACAGCCTTTAGCTGACTCTCAATTTCGCCCAATTCGACACGCTGTCCACGCAACTTGACCTGAGTATCCTTTCGTCCAACGAAAACGATGCCGCCAAGACCATCGGGATCATATCGTCCAAGATCTCCAGTCTTGTACAAACGACCCTGACGACCAGGGTAGTTTTTGTGGCCTGCGAGCAACCAAGGCGGATCATTAATGAAAGCAGCGGCAGTCTTTTCAGGGTCGTTCAGGTAACCTTGTCCGACAATCGGACCCTCAACGAGCAGCTCGCCCACAGCGCCGACTGGCACAAGCTCGTTGTGGTCATTCGGGTTGGCAATCCACATGGCTGCGCCGTTACCTGGGCCAATGGAGAGGTAATCTCTGCCGGTAGCAGCGCTGGCGTTGACTGTGCATCCAATGGTGCATTCGCAGGGACCGTAACCAATGATGATTCTGGTTTCCTTGCCCCAGTGATTGGCGTCTCTTGCCGAGACTGCTTCACCTCCGAGACCTAGACCGCTCAACGATGCGATGACATCTGCATCCAGGATTCGGCCCACGGAGGGAGTCAGACCTGCGTAGTTAATTCTCATTTTGCGGATAACTTCGTTGATGTCATTTAATCGATCCTCATCGGATGGAATGCAAAGACAGCCACCGTTTCCGAGTGTTAAAAGCATACTGTCAATGCTGACATCGAAAGCGTAGGATGCAAAATCAAGGACCCTGGACTCCGGCGTGTATCCAACTGCCTTTGCTCGAGGGATGGCACTGCTCGTGTAGGTTTCGTGAGAAATCTTCACTCCCTTCGGAGTGCCCGTGCTGCCGGAGGTGAAGATAATGTACATAAGGGCGGAGGATGGTACAGCAGGTAAGTCGGAGATTGATGTGGAGTTTGATGGATTTGTGAAAGCCTCTTCTTCGACAACGAAGTGGTTTCCTGTTGGCAGGATCGTCAGTGACAGCTCATATTGCTTCCTGGACGCAACCATCGATTTTGCGCCGACCTGTACCGCCATATTTTGAAGGCGGGCAAGCGGGAGAGTTGGATCCATGAGCGCAAGAGTTGCGCCTGCTTTCATCACTCCGAGCACAGCGACGATCGTCCACCTGGACTTCTCGAAGCACACAGGGAGGACATCGTGGAGCTGGACGCCCATTTCTTTGAGCGAGCACGCCACGGAAGTGGACCACTGGTCAACTTGGCTATAGGTCAGGCTGCCATCCCAGGAATCAATGGCAACTTTGCCTGGGTATTCGCGAGCTCTTTCGGCGACCATCTCTTGCATGCAAAAGCTATAGGTGGGAGGCAATTCGTGGTTCCACCCCCATATATCGTTCAGGTCACTTGCAGTCGGGCGAAGACACTGTTCAATGGTGGCTTCGGGGTTTTCTAGGCATACTCTGACAGTGTCGGCAAGTGCCTCGACATGGTGATTCACTGTGTACGGCAACATGTTCTCGGTGTGCCACAATGGGCGGATCTCGAGGTGGGCATTATTGAAGCGAACTTCGAGATGAAGCATGCCCTTTTCAATTACGGTTAATTATGACTGAGCGGCTATGGGTTCAATTGTTCACTTACTTCATCTTTGGCTTCTTCGGATGTTCGCGAAAGAGAGCTGGTGCTCAAAACGAGCGATGCGGGACTTGACGCTCTCGTGGTGATATTCCGCGATATCGCAGTCGCAACTTCTCCCACATTGCTTTGTAATCCTTTCATTACTTCATTCATCAATAGTTTGTTCACTGATTCGGGCTGGGCGTCATTCGTGACATCTTTGTAGGACCAGTCGTATGATATTTGGCTGTCTTCCCGGCTGCGCAACAGGACCATGAGCCATGACAATAGCACGATCTCTTCTTTCATGCCGGTCGGAGTGGTGGTTTGTTCGGAGACAAGATCCGCGACCTGGAATGAGCTAAAGTTGCCATTCGCGTCTGTTCGCAGTTTCTCAGTTCCATTTGGCGCATTGTGGATATGGGCATCTTCGAGAGGTATGAAGCCCATTTTGACGGCTGACCAGCACAGCTGGTCTTATTACCCTCGAGTTAATGTGAGGGAGTAAATTAGAGCTTGACTGTTAAATCCGCAACCTTTGCGCGGGTCGTTTCGACGGAGGTGTGTCACTATATAGCCAACTAGCCACGGTTCTGCTGCATCATGCTCCACCTCGAGGCTTCAAAGCTCCGAAGTATCCTGCCTGTACGGAGTACGGAGGATCCATTTTGCATATCATCACCGAGATCGGCTATTGCGGGGTTATTCGACACACACCCGTTCTGGAAGGCAGAATGATACCCGAAGCATGTGGCCGTTTCATCTTTCCTGAGTGATTTGGATCCGTACGTGTACTCCGTACCTAGTAGTACATGTATGGGATACCAGATCTCCAAACATACAATACTGTACGGTACAACTTATCCACAGGCTCCACATGAGAGAAAAGAAAAAAAACGAGAAAAAGAAATGCTACGCCAAGGTTGTTTCAATGGAGCACACCCGGTTCAGTTGGGCTGTTGCACATCATCAAGGCAGAAATGAAAACTACCTATGTTGTATGCTATGAGGAAGACAGCGTGAATATGATCAACCTACTCTGAAACACATCAATGGTAACTCCGAACTCTAAAGGCATTGTTCACCGAGGTATTGGTATCGGAGGCCAACTGCTCAGGGGATCCATGATTGTGCGTCCCAAGCAGAAAAGCGCGATGGACAAGGGAAGCGAGGAACGAGGGTGGATTTTGGATTAAGACCCACCTTTAAAATCGGCTATGCGTCGTCGTGTACACTTTTCGCAATGTACCAACATAGAATGGTCCGAATACGCCACTAATAATAAATAATAATATCTGCTCTCTAGCGCAACAAGTCTGTAACAAAAAAAAGCCATTGAAGAAAAGGCCTCAGTCTATCGTGCACGTTCCTTTGATTTCTTGGCTCGCTTGCAGACAAATTTGAATGGACTCTTCCAAACGCCACAAAAAAGCCCATCCACTCGTCTATATTACTTTTGTGGTCTGAGCCAGGTTGTATAGATATTTTGGTTTGGATTTGGCACAATGCCTCGTCTCTAATTCCAGTGCATGGAATGAGATATATAACCAGGATCTCTTCAAGCAAGGATCTTCGAATATGGCCTGGTAAGGCTGACTATTAAGTTCACCAAGACTTCCTAAGCATGTCAAGAAAGTCTTGTTTCGAAGTGCCGATTGTCGAGCACGTCGGGTAGAGTTTTCAAAGAGGGTCCATCTAATCAGATTCTCATGTTCTCAGCCAATCAATCTAATCAGATCCGTTGATCTTACCGATAACGGCTAGTGTCGACTAGCCTACAAGTGCCCCACAGCTTTGGACTTGCCGGTGGGGTTTAATTGGCCCATCGTTATTTCCCGCCCAAGCTTCGTCTAATTACTAGCGGTACTGGTGAGACCGAGCTTTTATTGTTGTATTTACCGTTAAGATGAAATACATACCGTGGTATCAATATACGGTATTTCCTGGACGGGCCTATTGAAATACATGTACCTGGTTCAAGACATCCGTACATATAATTTCCTCAAAAAGCCAGCATTTTCCTTCCTAAATTGGACCTTAGCGCTGAACATTCCATGGAAGTGAGACTTGTTACCTAATATTTCGGCTTCGGTATAATCAGATTGATAAGATGGCCTGAAACAGTTCACCTGGTGGATCGAGGTCGGTGCAAGCTAACATAAATTGTCCACATTCCTTTATAGCGGAAAGACACAAAGCCCGATCTCGGCAATTGTTCGATTAAAAGATCCTGTCCCAGAAGCCTTTCTAGCTCCGTGAAAGTTTTCCATTCATTTGACACCTACACACTACCACACCTATACACTCTTTCACCAACATGTCTAAGTTCTGGCCTAAGGGAGGCCTTCCCGGTATTCTGCACCACTACGTACGTTCCTGCTCTATCAACAATAACACTCAAACCACAACTAACAATTGCTCACCTGTAGACCGAAACCCTCGTCACATTCGAATATGCCACCAGCACCGCCCGCCAACCACACAGCCTCCTCTTCGTCGGCGGACTCGGCGACGGCCTAGCAACAACATCCTACATGGCCGATCTCGCGCGCGCACTACAGCAAACAGAATGGTCCCTCTTCACCCTAAACCTCACATCCTCCTACCAATCCTGGGGTCTTGGCCATCTCGACCGCGACACGAACGAGATCGCCCAATGTCTGGACTACATCAAAAGCTACAAAGCCGATAAATTTGGCGGCGGCAAGATCGCCCTGATGGGCCATTCCACGGGCAGCCAGTGCGTGCTACACTACCTATCCCAGTCAAACCCGCACACGAAGGTGCCGGCCTTCGACGCCGATATCGAACACATCACGCGGCCTGTGCTGGACGGCGCGATCATGCAAGCGCCTGTTTCTGATCGCGAGGCGATCTTCTGCGTCTTGAGGGGTGGTATTGGTGATACGACGCCGGAGAAGGCTCGTGCTGTATATGATGAGATGGAGGCGCTGGCTAAGCAGGCTGTTGCTGAGGGCAAGCCTCATGATACTATGTTGCCACTTTCTTTGACTTCTATGATTTATCCGGCGAATACCCCGATTAGCTGTCGGAGATTCTTGAGTCTTGTTAGTCCGGAGAGTCCGCAGTCGCCGCAGGAGGATGATTTGTTCAGCTCGGATCTGAGTGATGAGCACTTTGCGACTACGTTTGGTATGATTCAGCAGCGGGGACTGTTGAATCATAAGTTGATGGTGTTGATCTCTGGGAAGGATCAGTCGGTTCCGGATTATGTTGATAAGGAGAAGATGCTGGCTAGGTGGCAGAAGGCTACTGACCATGATGGCAAATATCAGATTTGGGATCAAAAGCACACTGGGGTCATTCCTAATGCTTCTCATGCTTTGAGTAATGATGACCAAGCTGAGCCGCGGAGGTTCCTGGTTGAGAGGGTCTTGGGATACCTCAAGACGGCTGTGGAGAAGGTTTGAATGAATTGCAATGAAATGTATGATACTATATTAAATGAAGGAATTATATACCATTTAACATGCTTGTCAGCCGCGTGCAACATACAAGGTCGATAAATCCTCAAGTCGACTCTCACGAGTCTCCCAGTTGCACACGAGTACGTGGTCAATAGTCAATTCTTCGTGCCGTTTATAGGAGCTTGGAGGGTTATCTTGAGAGTATAAGAATATCACCTCTTAGCCCTACCACAAACTGAAGTCACTTGTAATGAGGAAAGACTATGCCTGGTTTGAGTAGTCTACACGACAATAACAGCTAGTATAGCGAGTGGTGTATCCTTTGGAATTGAAAAGAATAGAGTACATACGTGGAAGACGAAAAACCAACTCAAGGGTTTCTAACAAAAAAGAAAAAGAAAAGATCGAAATAGACATGAGACGCTCAAATGCACCGAGTGGTATCTAGTCGTCAACAGCAGAAATGATAAGAGAGTCCAGAGAAGAGAAGAAAAGCCCCGGAAAGGGATGTGTAGGAAATGGTAGGTAGAGTAGATGTAGGTAAATGGGACAAAAAGGAAATAAGGAGAGCCTAAGTCAAGGCAAGGTGAATGTATAGAGAAAGGAAGGGAAATGGTGTTTAGAACATGCCTCCTTCAACGGGGATAGCGGGAGGCGGGTATTGAGGAATAGCCGGAGGGGTGCCGGTCATGGATCCCTGTCGCGCCCGCGCGTTCAGGTTACCAGCCTCACTCGAAGTCTTGCGGAGACGATTGCGGGACCGCGGACGTTTTTCTTCATCTGGAAAGACACTGTGTTCGTCCCCGGCGCTCGGGACGGGGGAAGCGACCCGTGAAGAGTCGTTCTTGTCGCTCTTGAACGCACCCAGGATGGTTTGAGTGGCGGTTCCGCGGCGACGGCGGGGGTTCATCGGTGGCACTGGAGGTGCGCCGCTGGGTGAAGGCAGCGCGGATCCAGGGGGGAGGCCGACGAGAGGGACGTTTGATGTGGATGAGACAAACGTGGGCTCGGAGATCTGCTTCTTGTTCACGGGGCGCTTCAGGGAGGAGCCTTGTCCCAGACCACGCTGGGGAATCTGCGGACCGCTGGATGAAGAAGCCAGGGATGTAGACGAGCTGTCTGACGGCATTTCATTCAGCGGAGGAGTGGCATTGGCAGAGTACGCCGGGGCAGCGGGTGGGGCCCGGGGGGAAGCACCGATGATCGAGGACGTGTTGGACTGCGAGAACTGGAATGGCCGCTCGTATTGGAAGTTTGGCGTACCGGATCGGCTGTTACTGCGGTATCTGCCCGAAGCGGCAGAGGGAGCGCGGTCGAAGTTCGCAGGTTCACACATTTCTGCTGATGGGCGACTCGACGTAGGCCGTGAGATAGGCACGGGAGGCTCATAGCCCTCAGGGACAACGAATTTTTCATGTGCAATGATTGATCCCTCATCCACAGTTTCAAGGTCATCCCTTTCACGAAGCCTGGTTCGACTCTTGGACCGGCCTGATGCATCCGAGCCTGCACGATCTCTCTGGGTTCGGAAAGGTGAGTGGCCACGGCTGCGGCTGGACTCGCGTGAACCTTCGTAGCTATTGTCGCGGCTGAGAGATGGCATACGAGACCTGAGCGAACGCTCTGGTCCAATATGCGGAGAGCTGGAGTTGGAGTGCCGGCCGAAGCTAAAAGAGGGCCGCTCCTCTTCACGCCACGAGTCATCTGAAGAGAGAGCAGGCGTGGACGAATTGCCACCAGCATAACCGAACAACTTCTTCTGGTCCGACTTGCCACCAATCTGTTTGCTAGACTTTTGCTTCAACATGGCAAATGCGTTACCAGCCCTGGCCAAGTCTGGAGTTGACCGGCCTGGAGTGGGACTGCTGGATCGGCTGTCGCTCTCAGCAACACTTCGTAGCTTCTCCTGCACCTTTCTACGCCTCTCTGCCAGCTCGATGGCGAATTCCTCTCGCTCCCTTTGGGTCTCAGTGCTCCCATGACGGCGATGGTGAAGTTCCAACTCCTCCCTCCAGGACGAGCCGTTCGATACAGAAGCTGTGTCAGGAATAGTTCCAGGTGCGGATGACTCTTGGCTATTTCGAGAACGCGTACCCTCCGCAGAATGTCCGGAAGGAGCGTGCGAGCTCGATGTTCCTGGGCGACTTCCTGATGATGGCCGACTCTCTCCGCGAGGTTGTGTTATCGTGGGAACATCATTCGATGGCTGGGGGGGTCGATTTCTGGGTCTCCTCCCCAGGGGGGTGACTATCGTTCTGGTGCTCCGGCAAGCGAGGTGAAGGAGGGGAGATGGCTGATTTCTCACTTTCCTGGCGCAGGTGAGATCGAACCATTCCCCCCATTCCGCCAAAGCCTTGATCTGGTTGCAGAGTTGGCGAGTCAGGTCTCTTGGGTGTGTTATCGCTGATGTCAGGGGAAGAAGTTGTGCAGTCAGGGCCATTCTCGTCGATAGGTCTAAGATCACCTAGATCGGAATATCTCACTTCGGGGAGTGTTTCGAGGTGATCCTTCGTGGGAGTTGATGGCTTGTTAGATGCTACGCTAGAGTGCTGAAGCGGCGGACCATACTCGGTGGCCAGCGAAGTCGCAGATGAGAGCTCGTGCGAAGAGCGGTTCTCCCCTTCATCGCCAGACTCGCTGGCACTGGAGTTGGCATAGAAAGTCCTCACTCCGGGTCTAAAGGGAGACGCCTCAACGCTGGGCGCAGAAGAATGATCCACGCCGCGTTGCGCATCACTACTATAGTGAGATGAGGCGGACTCTGCTCGCGAACGATAGCTGGACTTTGATAGTCCACGAGCACGGCCCGCGGGCTCTGCAGGTAGAGGTCGACGCGGGGGTGATGCACGGCGCGGAGGCGGGGTCTCCCGTCCCTGATGCATTTGAAGTTGGCGGCGGGAGAATGCCTGCTCGTCGAAACCAGTGGCGGGTCGGTTGAACAAGCCCATGGCGGTAGCCTTTCCATGATCTTCTGGGTGAATTGATGCAGCCAACAGGGATGGAACCTCGTCGTTCTCACTCGTGGGAGGACTCAGGGGAGGAGCCCCAAACGTTGATGCTGTGGGCGAGAGACGGTCTCTCAACGCGGGTTCTCCGGACATGCGCGGCTTTGGTGATGTGGCGGATGAAGGAGGGCTAGTCGGCCGTGACGTAGAAGCCGGTTCGGCAATTGCAAGCTTTTCCAGGCGGTCCCGCAAGTTGGTGGCACTTCTAGAGTAGTTACGGTTCAAAGAGGGGAGATCTGGGGTGCCGGCACGCTGGCGACTCAGACTCTCCAGGCGGTTCAAGGTTGAGCTCTGCTGGCTCTGGGCAGCCTGAGTCAATCCTTGTCCATAGAGACGACGGCTCCGGATTGAACCATTGCGCGGGGCAGACATGGGGCCAGGACCGGGTCGAGGGGCCTCAGGAAGGGTTTCGGGGAACGGATACCCAGTCACTGAAGATTGGGATGTGTTCAACGACGACTCGTCGGCGAGGTTCCTGCGGTTGATGCTGGAACTGTTGACGTAGGCCCAGATGCGGTGGAGGAGTATGTGGCTCGGCTGTTAGATGAGGCTGTTGAGGCGGCATATCCAGATTCCCGAGCGGCCTCCGCCGATCTCTCTTCCTTCTCCTTGAGGCGCAACCGCTGGAACGCAGATAAGTTCATGTCATGGTCATAGACCGGCTTTCCCATTCCCCGGCGACTAGCCTCTGGCGCATCGGGGGTTGTCCCTGGTGACCTGACCGGGATCTTGTAAATCTTTTGGCGACCACCGAACAGATTATTGCCCTCAGCGCGACGGGCCCTGCTCATCATACTGCCCGCCTGCGATCGGTCGTCGTCTGTACCATATCCATCCCCACCGGAAGCGTAAGAAGCGGTGCGGTCGAGTGCGAAGGATGGTCGACTTCCGTCATTGGAGCTAACTTCGTCAATATCTGCCAGCATGGCGGGGCTGTGGCCGAACAAGTTGAGTCGCGAAGCGCGCTTGGGAAACAAAACGCTATCATCACTAGCCTTGCCTAGCATTGATAGTGGGTCGTCTTGTTCCTTCAGCATGCTAAATCGAGCGGACAATTTAGGCATCAGCAGACTGGTGCGGAAGTTGTCTGTCGGGGCAGTGCGGCTGATAGGTCGAAGTCTGGTTTGGGTTCCGGTTCTGCCTTCTTCTTCGATGGTTTCAGGCTGAATCCTGGCGATGTCGCTTCTTGATCCTCCGCGGCCTCCTTCGCCTTCTTGTGTTTACGGAATCGGTCCATCATCGTGAATGGTAGGCTCGAGGCGCTCAGGGGGCACCTCGTAATAGGAAAGGAATGAATGCGATTCGGTAATATTTAAGATCGGTTTGAATGAACGTCGTTAAATCCAGCCAGTGTGTAATAGCTTAAGTGTTGATCAGTGTCCTTGTTTGGCCCAATGCCTCCCGAAGTGACTCAATGGATATCGTTATCCAGAGAATGAAATGAGCGGCATGACCTTCAAGTGCAAGTGCAGATTGAGGTCAGGGAGAGAAATGTCTCCTGAAGAGAAGAGGCGCAAGGAATGCCGAGTTCACGTCGTGTACCGTGAATGGCCCAGATCCAAGACCAATCAAAAGTATTTCGCGGGGATTGACAGATCACAGCATGAGAGAAATAGGAAATATGCAGAGTCGAGAAGGGAATTCAAAAACGAGTGACTGGGGAAAATGACGCGAAGAATGCGATGAGAGGGGAGATTTGGAATGGATCCAGAACTGTAACTGTCCAAGACTCTCTTTTTTAGCGGCATACCATATTTACTAAGGAAAAAAAAAAGTAAAAAAAGGGATCTAGATGATCGTCTCAAATTGGTGTCCACCGATCAACATTACTGTTCGATGTTCTTGTTCTGACTATATTTTTCTTTTATACATATTATCTTCAGGTTTAATTGTACATATGCATGAACAATCTACATCTGTTTATTTACTGTTTCAGTCTGTTGTCTGTTGTATACTGCGTCCATGAGGCCCCAAGGGGCTTCCCGAGGCTGCATCCATGGTCCGATGCAGGTACGGTATGGTACAGCTACTCGGGGGAACAGTGCAGATTCTCCGAGAGATCAAGTATCCATCTGGAAAAATTACTGTAATGCATTTCACCCCCCCTTGCGTATAATAAAACTGAAATGTTAAGGATCACATCTCTCTCCCCCTCTCTCTTCTCTCTCTTCCCTCACTCGCTTCCGGAATGTGGAACCTGGGGCTGAGCGCCACCCTAACTGCGGGATAGGTTGGACATGTCGATGTGGCCAATTCTTTTCGAAACATGCAATTTGATGTCCCTCCGTATGTGTGTTTTCCCTACGGGGACTCCGTAATGAAAGAAAGAGAAAGACTTTTTCGCTAAGAAGTCCCGGGGGCCTGGACACGGGAAACACCAAGATCGTCGCCCCATTACTTCATTCCACAGTATTCCACAGTTCGGGGCAAGACTTTGATGTGGAAGGTGGTCACGGTTCATCCAATCTCTCATCTCAGGAAGAAGTACTCCGTAGGTTCAAGTCACACACAATATAACCCATTAGACTCCTTGCTTTTGCAGGAACCCGGCAGCAAGGGAAATTCATTGGTTGTGATCTACTTAGGCTAATCAGACATGTGATGTTGTACTACAATATGCAATGAAGGTAGAAGATGGGAGATTCGTCGCGATCATAATCTGCAACATGCCCATATGCTGTAGAGCAATATATTGAAAATACGACTTTTGAGAAATGAACAATGGCGTGTACATTGTAGGACAACTCAGCCACAATATAACCTTGGAAGGAAGCGTGCAATAATAACAGATTAGGCCAAGACCTGAATCCATGAATGTTCCGACTGTGCAGGGCCTTTTGCAGGGTGCAGGACAATGGTAGCACTCGACTCTGCATCTGATGAGGCTATGTCCACGGGTCCCTTCCGACTTCCTATTTCGGAATGGTTTGTGGACGAGGTCAGAGAGTAGCTGAACCATGGTAGATGCTCCGATATAGTCCAGTTCTCTCCACTTCAACGATTCCAAAGTTTTTCTGATAGTCTGTTCACCAAAGAGAATATCTTCTGTGTGGTGGAACCCATGAGATGGAGAAAGAACCAAAAGCCTAGAACGGGCAAAAAGGAGCGAATTTCTTTAGCGCGACAATTTGGCCGGTAGGCTTGACAGCCGTTTGGGAAGGCCCCGCTTAGCTTTTCAACTTCCGAGACTGGAAATTATTACTTAGGTAGCCCTAGAAAGTCCAAAAAAGAAATGGTAAACCGTCCGGCCTTAGTTGGTGGGAGTGCCCCTGACTAGTCCTAATTCGGATAGTAATTTTAACACTTCGTGTTTTTTTTTTTTTTGTTACACATTTGAAGACATACAGCTTTTATGTTTCAAATTTTTAGATATATGCTACAAGTATGAGACCCGAGAGAATTGATGCTATGTTTGATGTCATCAATATAAATCCACATGTTTGGACTCCGTATACGGAGCTTGAGAACGTACCGGAAAGCATCCAGGTCCTAAAGTTAACCAACGGAACAATCCGCGGGGCCAATCCTCGTGGCCCAAAAAGTTCGGTTTCATCCCCCCCCCCCCAAGAAAATAAAATCAAATCAAATCTCCGGTTTTGGACGTGCCACTGCCCTCAAAAAGTCCTACAAGAAAAATGCCATACACTGCACTACCAAGTGCCACTGGTAGTATATTGTCACCTTGCATTGATATATACTTCTAGAATGCATAGAAGCCAACACAATCTGATATCTGATATTCGCGATCAGCCCGGAATCTAGGAACCGATCGCGAATATCAATATCCGGAGCAATAGCCGGAGATCCAGGGGCCAACATGGAACACCAAACTGTTGGAAACTCAACAAAATAAAATGAACGAACATTATAACTGGAGCCCGATCCCCTCCCCTGTCGGGATGAGGGGTTGCTGAGACCGGGGCTTGCCACGGTCTCTCGCCCTCGACAATGTTCATGAAGTGCATAGAATTTACCAGGATAAATCGTATGACCAAGGCAGAATCTGCTCATTGCCTGCGAAATCCTTCGTAAAGATAGTGACTCTTTGGTCTCAGACATCGGGACCACTGTACTCCGAACGCACGCACATCATCCGCAAAGTATGTTGTAGGTTTGTGCCTGATTGTGGGTTTACCGAGTTTGAGGCGCTGTTTTACTCGGCTGAGGATAAAAAGGGTAAGCCTTGGAAACCCGCTACGAATTGGTGGAGTCGGCAGTTGGGTTTGGTGCCCGTCGAAATTCGATCCGTTAATTAAAGAAAACTTTCTCTAGAATACTGTTAATTTATTTCTGACGGGGCGTTGGGTTCTAGAACACAGAACTTGGCTTATTGGCTTAGCACTTTGCTGTAGGAACTCCCTCGACGTCATATCCTCGTGTAGGCCCTAATTACTCCGTAGAACCTTGACTATTCCGTGCTCGGTACGGACGATTTACAGTTTGGTGAATTGGACTGAAGATTTATTAGACCTGCCAAGAGATATGTTGTCGTCATCACTACAGTGCTTCCCAACATTGGAAAGCTAGATGTGCTCGAAACCGTCTCTTCGTTTCCTTGTTAAACCCTGTTTCGGAAATAAATAAAGGCATTGGAATAGCCATACCATGGTTGTATGGGCCATGCCCTGCATAAAACCACACATTTGTAAAGCCAAACAGACTACATATGTAGTTGGCAGGAGATTCGGTCGGTTGGAGACTTATAAGACCATCCAGACACGCTGTCTAGTATGGCGCACCTTGCAATGACATTTGCTTATCAGGGCAGCTTAGATGAGGCCGAGCAGCTTGGTACACATGGTGGAGATATACAAGCCTCAGTTCGGCGCGGACCATAACCTCACGCAGATGGGCATGGAAGATCTCGCGAAGTTGTATGAAAGGCAGGGCCGTTTAGAGGAAGCTGAGCAGCTTCAAAATGTCCATAATAGAGACAAGGAATGCTCAATTCGACGAGAATCATCCCAACACGCCGACAAATATCGGAAAACTCGCAGGAGCGTATAGAAAGCAGGGCCGTCTCGAGGAGGCTGAACAGCTTGCTATGCAGGTGATGGAGACACGTATCTGGGGAGGTCCATCCTGACATGCTCCTAAGCATGCGGGATGTTGCAATCATCTGGAAACGGAAACTTTCCGGCAAAACTGCAGATGCAATTCGTTTAATAAGGGATTGCCTAGCCAAGGAAGAACAAGTCATGGAATCTAGCTATCCTCGTGTGATGGGCAATTCTAAAATGTTACGGGAGTGGGAAGTCGAGGAAAACTGGACAGAAATAGAGTGGGAAAGCGAGGAGGAAACTGAAAAGGAAACTGAAGAGGATGATTGAATACCACAGGAGAGAGCCTATGCGGTTGTAATATAAAGGCTGACACAAACAATTGAAGAATAAGGCGTCACCATGAAATAATTGGACTGGCCTCAGATACTGAACCTGCAGATACCTCGAAGCTCGCAATCGTTCTCGTCTGTGCGAATATACTTGCGCTTCTGGCTTTGGGATCACAAGCAAGGCGTCGCTTTGTTATAACTGATTTCGAGCGTCCGTATATACAAACGAAGCGAAGACCTCTTATAGATAGACCGAAAGACGAGGATATTATCTCATAGTTTGCTCAGGATAGAATCATGCAAGATGTACCATTGACAAAAAAAGATACGAAAAAGCTGTACGCTCGCTCAACTCTCCATCACACACAGGGACCACCATACCCCGTCTCACATTACCACACCGAATCCAGATGATTCGCGAGAGGGGAGCAGGACAGGAAAAGGGAGAAAAAAGGGAGAAGAATATAGAAGACAGGGGAGAAATGAGGCTCCTTTTCATTCATACATGATCCCACCCAATCTAGAAGGGGCAAGCAAAAACACAAAAGAAAGGGGTCGTCTGCTCATAGCGCAATAACTGCAACAAAAATATCGAACTCTCAAACCAGAATCCTTTCGTCCAGTTACTTACTGGTTCCCCAGCCCACCCAGCTACGGGGCATCACTCGCCAGACCTTGCATTCACCACTACGGAGGTCGTTTAGCTTGAAGCTCTCCATCTTGACCTTCTTGCTCTCGCGGCCTTGCTCCCAGGCTCGGATCTTCTTCTTCGTGCCATCCCAATCGACCACGATGCCGACGTGGTCGGGCTTTCCAACCTCGGCGGTGTACTTCTGGTGCATGGTGCCGCGGTGGCCCTGGAATCGGGCGTTGCGGAAGCTGACAATGTCACCAGCGCGGATTTCGTCATTCTGAGACACGGAGGCATTGGCCAGGTTTGAATAAACCGCGGCGCCGTATCCGCGGGTGCCCACGGGGAGCAGCGCGTCGGTAAGGGGATTTAGCAGGTGCTGAACCAGGCCGAATGGAGTGCCGTCTCCAACGGTAGAATTTTGGACTGAGTTAACGGCCTCCGAGATTCGGGTTCCAAGCTGAATATGAGCCTGCTCCAGCTGGTCCTGGCGAAGGGTGAGCGGCGGGGGTTCATGGCGCTGCTCGAAAGAAGCATCCGCGGGGTTTTTGGGGTCGAATTGGACATTCAAGACTGTCTGAGAGTAGTCGATGAACAGAACATAGACATCTTTCGAAACTGTTGTTTTGCCACTGCGGTTCGTGGATGAAGTCTCCTCGATCTCGAAAAGCAGATCAGTGCGGTTCTGGAAAGCCGGAGGCGGGGTGTTCGGTTTAGTCCACCAGAGCGTATATGTGGCGAAATCAACATCGGTGGCGATGTAGCCTTGGTCAATAGATGGGCGAGTAACATCCATAGACCGGCGAACGCTAGGCTGATTTCTTAGAAGATCCATAGATGCGCGCTGAGTTCGGGCTGCGGACGGGGATGGCAAACCCGAAGCCTGGCTTTGGGGAGGCTGGGGCGCCAGTGAAAGACGCTTCTCATTCAATGTAGATGGTCTTTCTTTTACCGGGCTTTGCACGGGAGGTGCATCGTAGAGATCATCATATTCGTCGGCCGCTTGTTGTGGTGGGACAGGAGGAGGAGCCTCTGGGCGACCGAGCGGGACGGGCGGAGATGTGGGGACACCATGTCGGGGAGCAGAGTAGTTGAAAGGGTCATACTCAGCATCATCATCGCTGGCCGGCTCCCTGTTCGGCGGAGGAGGCGGCGGTCCCCCTAGGTGTGTCGATAGAAGCACGGGCATTCCGGGGCGGCTGGCTTGGAGGTGGAGGCGGAACTGCCCTGGGAGCCGTGGGTGGAGGAGGCGGGGGATGTCGAGATTCCTGGGGGCTGCGCGGGGATTGAATGGAATGGTCGTCGGTGATAATACCCTCGTCAAAGCTGGAGTCACGCTCGTGAGCCTTTAAAGCATCCTTATGCTTCACACCGGATGCGATATCAGTGTCGTAGTCTCCATCATATTCAGTCACCTCTCCTTCCGCTTCTTCTCCAGCCTGTCGAGGAGCAGATAACGCACTCGTGCGACTATCGGCGGTAGATCGGCGACGAAGCTGGTCGGGAGGCGGGGGAGGGGGAGCACGGCCCTGCGACGGTGGCGGCATGGGCGGGTTGACTGGAATAGGGGGTGGTAGACGACTAGCTCTCTTTTCAGCCGTAGGGGTCGCAGCCGTAGAGGACACGGGTTCATATGTTGAGGAACGACGAGAGTCAATCTGATCAGGTATCGCGGGGGCAGGCACTGCCGGTGGAGCAGCCGAGTTATTCAATGACAGATTAGATGTGTGCACCGACAATTCATCATCAGACTCTTCACCCTTGTCGGCAGTCGTGGGCCGTGGTGGGGGAGGAACTGGTCGGCCTGCATAAATCGTTAACGCCCGCGTCAAATACTTCGTTTCGGGATTTGTTTACATACCTGCAGGAACGGGCGGAGGGGAAGCCGGTGGTTCATCTGGGACAGTCGGAACCGGTCTTGACTCTCGGGGAGGCGGAGGAGGTGCCGAACGATCTGGGATTGTCAGGAATTGAAACCATGCATTAGGCTACTGGAGAATATCTTACCTTGAGATGGCGGAGGCGGGACCGGACGGTCAATAGAGGCACGAGGCAGTGCACCTTCGTGGACGACCTCCTCCACGTCTGGCACCTCGCGTGCAGAGTGTTGCTCTGTGATCGGAGTTGCCGAGGGCTCTTCCTCTTCTTTCTCCACTTCAGCGGAAGAAGATACCGGCTTGCTAGCCACGTTCATACCAGGAAGGGGGATCATAGGAACTGGGGGCGCGTTGGCAGGGTAAGTGGGCTCAGACTCGAGCTCTCCAAGCTTCTTCTCTGACTCGCCGGGGGTCTTGGCCTTGCGAGCGACACCGGCACCAGACATGCCTGGCATACCTCCGGCAGGCGGGCCGAATAGACCCATCATACCCATTCCGCCGCTCATCTTGGCCATTCGCTCACGCAGTTCCATTCTGCGCTTGGTCTCAGGATCCATTTCCTCCTCTTCCTCTTCCTCTGCATCCCCCTCGTCTTCAGCATCTGCCTCGGCAGTTTGCTCGACTGCACGAGTCGACGGTTGACGCTGGGAGACTGGGCGAGGCTGAGGCTGATCTTCCTCGTCATCCTTACTGGCAGAGGTTTCGCCCGCATCCTCGGAGTCTGCAGCGGCGGAGTAGTCGGCGTCATTAGCGTCACTCGCAATTTCTTGAGTGGGCGAGAATGGGGTAGGGGGCTGTGGAGGAGGGGCCGCAGCCCTCAATGTATCAACACTAGGATCCCGAGCAGCCGAGGATTCTTCGACAGAGGGAGATTCCTGTTCCTCGTCGACGACTGGGGGTGCCACAGGTTCATCCATTGACTTCTTAGGAGGGCGGGAGGGTTTCTCTTTCTTCTGAGCTGCTTCCGCATGACGCTGAGCTTGCTCTAATTGCTGCTTCTGAAGCAAAGCAATTCGGTCTTTCAGACTAGTTGGTTTGGGCTGATCCTCTCCCCCTCTTCGCCGCCTTCAACGGGAGCAGGCCGGCTTTCAGAAACAGGAGGCTCACGGGCAATTTGCTCCTTCACATCAGGATCCTCCTCTCTTTTGTAGATCCTGGGTGCAGGTTCCCTTGGTGGAGGCTTGTAGGCGTCACGGCTAGGAGGCGGCGCGACAAAAGGCTTCTTGATGAAGGATGGCTGGGAACCGCCCGGTTTGAATGGCGTAACTGGTGCTGCTGCGGGTTTGTTGAAGGCGGCAATACGATCCCTGAATGATGAACCCGAAGGCTTCTCTGCTACAGCGGGAGGCGCGGGTTTGGGGGCGGCCTTGGCTGCGGGTTCAGTTGGGGCCACCGGAGGGGCGGGAGCAGGAGCAGGCACCTTCGCCGGCTGCGGAGGCGAGGATGCAACTTCTGCTATAGGAGCACTCGCATGTGAAGGAGGAGACTGGGGCGCAGGTGGCTGCGGTGATGTAACCTCATAATCTTCCTCCGTGGGCTGCACTTCGGGCTCGGGCTCGGGCTCAGCCTGCTTGCTTTCGACCACGGGGGACTCCACTGGCGCCGCCTCAGGTTCCTTTTTGGGTCTGGGTCGAGATGGTCTCGGAGGGGCAGGAGGCTCATATCGTTCAACGAAATTCTTCGGGAATATGCCCTCCCGCTTAGTTCCCTGGGCGTCTGAGTATTCACCGTAGTACCAATCGTCGTCCTCGAGGGCGGTGACGGTCACGATTTGACCGATCGGGAAGTTGAGGTCATCATCGTGGTCCGAAGAATACTCGAAGACCGAGCGGACCGTAAAGGGTGGACTTGACATCTGGCAAGTCGAGACCGATGTTCAGACCTTAGGACAATCGGTGTGGAGTGAGGAATGCTGAACGAGTCTGTGACGCAATGACGCTAGAATATCTGTACAGAGCGAATCGCCAGCCCCAATACCTTTAGCATGTAGAGATATTTAGAGCGAAACGAATCAATTCTTTTGTGGTACCAAGGCATGTCAGCTTAGATGAAACGGTCGTCAATGGGTGGGTGCCTACGAGGAGATGGGGGGGAGAGGGGAACAGCGGAAGCACTCACGGCGTGGAGAACCGAACACCCTGTCCAGGGCCAGCAAAGAATCGATGCAAGATGAAAAAAAGAAAGAAAAAAGAACACACGGTCGGAAAGACAAAAAAGTAGTAGGGGAGGAGGATGGTAGTGAGGTGGTCGTCACTTGGCGGGATGAGGGAAATGGCTCCACTGGGCGATCGGCGGCTAACACATCAACCAGGGAACACGCACATGGGGGGAAATGCCCAGCTATTTGAATATCAGGAGATTTTATACTGGTTTTAGATGTAGTCAAATTTCTTTTTCAAGGGATATTAGGTAGCTTGGTATATGTAGCTAGGTACCTGGACGGCTACAGACGTCGAACTTATACAGGTGAAGAGAAATATTCTACATACCTAAATCATGTCGAGCATATGTTATACTATATGTAGGAGTTATATGATTTATGTACGATCTATGCGATCCAAATATCATAGATGACATCTCCCATAAAAACCCTCCAGAGCTGGATGCCCAAAGCCTACGTCAGCAGTGAGGTGTCTCTCCTCCCATTGGGGGTCAATCCGGGGTTTTGCCTCTTCCGCTTTGAACCCGAATTCTGCTGGTTTTATATTTTTTTTGCCTATCTGGTCTCGCTTCACAACTCATCCTATTTTCAGTTCAGATTACCCTCTAGACTATCTTACAGGGCCTCAATTCTAAATCATGGCACAGCAAGGGCCAAGTCACCCTCTCAAGACCTCTCTCCCCGAGACATATGCCGCCGTCAATGCCCAGCAACCCCCACCTTCATACCTATACCCTACACAAGAAGAGCAAGACAGATACCTAGCAGGTAGGCCTGGTGCAACCCAGCAGCACCTCGAAGTCGCCCTGCAACATGCGCAGCAGATTCAGACCCAAAAAGAAGCCGAAGATGCCATCCTAAACCGCATCCTTGAGCTCATTGAGCTCCCCTCCTCCCCGACAGCGGACCCTGCCGCACCGTCCCAAGAAGATACTGTAAAACTCAAATACTCGCTTGCGCCATTCCGTCCTAGCGACTACGACAATCTAATCCTGGAGCGAAACTTCGAAGACTTGTGCGGGTATGCTCTATGTCCTCGCAAGCATCGCAAACAAGCCACCGGCCCACGAGGCGGGTTCCAATTTAAATACGGCCCCAAAGGAAGCGGGCCAGGGGGACGCGGACGGAGCGTGGATATCGTTTCCCAGGACCGCATTGAAAAGTGGTGCTCAGATGCATGCGCAGAGCGTGCTCTTTGGATCAGGGTGCAACTATCCGAGAAGCCTGTGTGGGAACGACGGGCGGGTGATACGCGGGGCACAACTATTCTACTGCTTGAGGAAGCTCGCGCCAAGCGCTTGAAGGCACCAGCGGCTACTAGCAGTGTCTCTTCCGTTGTGGATGATTTGCAGAGCATGGGACTTGGGAACCGCGATCGGTCCGGGGAGCTTGCGTTGGAACGCGGCGATACCAGCTTAATTCGTCCGGATGGACGTGTTGACGTCAACATCAGAGAAAATCAACGTGGTTCCCAGCAGGTTGCTGGCGCTCCACAGATGCGCCCGGAGGATGCAAGTGGCGGTTCCATTGAAGGATACGTGCCCAGGGAGCGACGAGGCGCGGATCAAGATGGAGACATAGATTTGCTCGATCAGATCTGATGATATAGCAAAGTTGCTATACGACTTCCAAGGGGGTTTTCGGCGTTCTACATTTTTTTTTTAAATACCCGGTCAATGTTGCCATTGACACATGAGTAATGAACAATCTACGCAGAAACCATATGTATGGATATAGTCTGGCCAGCAGGACTTCTACCTACATAGAATATGTAGGTACAAACCCAGACATGACTCAGACCACCCAAGGTCTCGAGTCTCTCGGACTGAGGTAGCCCCCCCAGTCCAAAAACTCCTACGCAGTCAAACCTAGAGAGTAAACTCATAGGTAGACACGAGGGGAAAAAAATTGGCAATCAAGCGTCATCTCCTTTCGGAGAATCAGCGACACCTTTCTCAAAGAGAATCATGTTTATTCATTCCTCATCCAGGAATAGCCCTCCACACTAAGCTAAACCATGCTAGCCGAGCGAAAAGCCAGCCAGAACAGACATTGTCGGGGTACCGCCAGGGTCGACCAAAGGCCAGGTATGAACTTTTTTTTTTCGTTATTTCGGGCGCTGGATTTAGCGGGGACCGAAACGACGGGGGCGCTCGGCCTGCTGCTGCTGGCTGACAGCAACAACGTTGACCTTGAGGTTGTCGAACTGTACAGAGATATTAGATAGATGCAAAGGTACTGTAGAGTGTAGTGAAACTTACGCCCATGGACTTGAGGAGGTCCTTGGTGTCGGCGTCAACGTCGAGCTGGCCAGACTCGGTCTGGGAGACGTCGAGAGCGGAGACCTCAGGAACGTACTGATCCTTACGCTCACGCTCCTCCTCCTGAAGCTTGAAGGAGATACCGCGGACGGGACCACGCTGGATGCGCTTCATCAAGTGGGTAGTGTAACCAGCGATCTAGAAGAAACTTGGAATCAGAATTGGAGATCTCGAGTGTCGGTGCCAATTTATTGAATCTCACCTTGTTGCGAAGACGCTTGGAGGCAATGATGGCGATCTCATCACAGATGCGCTTGTTGGTCTCGAAGTCGAGGGTCAACTTGGGGTAGTAACGCTCGATGATGACCTTAGCGGAGCGCTTGACTGTCTTGGTACGGACGCGACCCATTTTGGCGGTTGTTGGCTGGCGGAATGAATGTTCGAAAGATCGAGAGTAGTCGTGCCGATTTGGGTGACTTTGAGAGTCGGCATTCGCTTAGTCTGTGCGGGTCCTTGCCCTAGGCCCTAACCACCAAGTCACGTGCCTTGCATGTTTTATTGGATTATGTAATTCTCTAAGTTAAGGATCCATGGATCGCGCTTGCTCTTTTAGGAAGGTAGCAAGCACATCAAAACTACGGAGTACATGTACCTAGGTACATCCTCAAGTATGCGATTATTGAACTTATTTGTTTCTTATTCTCCCTTCCGATGGAGGATGGACCTTTGCAATGATCGCTGTGAAAATAACTTGATATTGATGCATCCGATTTATATGACATAGTCAGAAAAGAAAAATGAGAGTAGCTTTACACAAGCACCAAATCTATCATACATGGTACAATCCCTTGCACATCCGCCCATATTTATTTTCCCTATGACCTGGAGTTGAGGTTGTTAAGAAGGCTGCGAGCGACGTCCTCCGTCCCTCTTGTGGGTTGCCTCCGGCCCCGGTTCTCAGTGGAAGGCTGGAAGCGAGGCTGGCCGAATGGCTGTCTGTCCAATCTAGGGACTAGCGGGGATGGCGCAGTGGCAACATCGGAGATGGTCAAGGTACTCGGCTTGTGGTGGTCTTCGATTCCGTAGGGGGCTTTGGCGGTTGCACTGGCACGATAAGATGAAAGGCCAATGCGGCCGTCGGAGTCAACCGAAGCCCGGATGGGAGTGACCCAGTATTTACCTCCGCCAGGATGGACGCATCGAAGAAAGTTAGACCTGGGGGTGTGCCTTGCTCCACAAAGGTCATGGCATTCAAGTCTTCGACGGCAATACCACCGATACCTGCGAGGGCCCGAGCCATGCGTCCCTTAAAGCGACCCTTAGGGCGCAAGATGCGAGCCTCCACAGGGCGCTGGTGGGCTTGTGGACCAAACTGGGCATGGTTGTGAATCAGAGCATGTGATCGTGTGTAGGATAGACCGGCAGACGGGTGCGTCTTCGGGGGTCCTGAGATGGCGTATTCGAATGAGGACAACTTGCTTGCAGGGGATTGGTAGTACTTGCGCCCGATACGCTCGCTGGGGACGGCAGGGGAGGAAGCAAGGTCAAGTAGTTCAAAGACCACAGGGCCGAGAGCGAATGGGTCATTACGCAGGCTTTTAATGTAGGCATTGAACTCCGCATCGGTGACAGTTGCGGGATGAGCTTCCAAGTCTTCTCCATTATCCTGCGCCTGTTTCCGGATCTCAGCAGACCGCTTAGCGACAAACTGTTCACGAAGCTTCTGCAGGAGCTCAGGCTTATTGCGAGCAACTTGCTTCAAGTAAGCTGCGAACTCTGCCTCTGTCTGCCCAGCAAGCCAAGGACCGGAGTGTCTGAATTGTTTGGCACCAGGTTCCTGGAGACCCTGGCTGGTCTCGGTGTTATCCAGGTGCGTTTCGAACGGACTTTGATGCCTTGGCACAACACTTGTAGCATAATTGACTTTGGAGGGGAGAGACATCGGCATGTGTAGCTCCTGGAACTTCTCGAGGGTCATAGTGTGGTCTGCGGCGGATTCGAAGTCGGTGACATGTTCATAGGTATCGAGAGCGTGCACCCTGACGACAGGTCGCGATGATTTCTCTGATGTCGACTTAGCCGGTAAAGGTCGTTTCAATCCCCAATCGCCTCGGGCTAGTGATGATTGCGGTGTAACGATGGAGGCTCGAATAGGGTGAGGCAGAGTTGCGGTGTCGGATTCTTTCAATGTTTGGTCATTGCGGCGCTTGAGAGTTTTAGGGAGTGCGAACAAGCGCGAATTTCGCAGCAAGTTCGCCGTTGGCGATAGCCTGGCGGAGGCCATATTGCTCAGTGGATTGACTATGTGATCTTGAATAGCTGGCGCGAGAAAAGTTGACCGGAGAACACGGGCCAAAGCGGTACGGTGGGCCATAACTACCAAACCCGCGGTTTTGTATCTATAGAAGACCTCGGGCACCAACTTTTGCACGTAGATTGTCTTCAATCCTGATATGTAATATTAGGGTGGAGCTTGGCAAAATCTATTGCTTAAAATTACTCTGGTTGGCCTTACTGTGGAAGAAAAATTGATTTCTTCTATTACAAGGTATCCTTCAATTCAATGCAGATCTATGAGACGAACAAGACAACGCCGTTTCTAAGCACCAACAACTAGAAGAGAATCGATGGTGTCTGAGACAGTCTGCTTCAGTGGGCGGTACTTGAGTCCAAGGATCTTTTGCGACTTATTGTTGTCAATCTCATAGATGTTTTCCGGGAAGTCGCTGGAAGAGTCTGCAGGGGCAGCTTAGACTCTAACTTGGGGTGGGTCTCACGAGCAATATCTGCAAGTTCCTTGTTTGAAAAGAAGCCAGCGACGACAAAGAACCTCTCCCCTCCTGCTTCAGGAACTTCGATGGCTCTGACATGGGCGAGGGCCACATCACGCACATCCACCCACAGGAAATTGCCCGTTGGTGCTATTTTCTCCTTCATTTGACCCTGGATGAGGTTTCTCAGGCGCTGGTTCGACGTGTTGAGACTCTCAAGGGAGTTGAGATAATGAACGATTGGGCCAAACACCAGTGGTGGATTGATGGTAGCAATATTGAAATTCGGTTTCTCCTTCTCGATGAACGTCCATGCTGCTTTTTCCGCAAAGGTCTAATAAGGTACTGACTTAGTGCTTGCACTTACTCAGACTGACCGGCAAGTATCACATACCTTACTACCACGGTAAACTTGCGAGTGGTCCATTGCCTCCTCCCATGTCACCGGATTCCATTCTTTCTCGCTGTAGACCTTGGGGTGCTGCTTGCCGTTCACAATAGCAGCAAAAGATGACGTGATTACCACTCGCTTCACGGTAGGGGCGTACTCTTTGATTGCCTTCAGGATACCGGTCGTTCCCTTGATGGCTGGATCAAGGAAGTCTTTCACAGGATCCTGAACATTAAAATGGAAAGGAGACGCGGTGTGGAGAACATAGTCAAAGGGAGGATTTGATTTGACGGCCTGTTATATTTCCGTTAGTCGGGGTACTTGTTAGGGGAATGATATTCGCTAACATCATCAAATGCACCGTCCTTGGCTACATCCTTGACAATCACATAAGAGAGTTTTTCCTTCGGTACGTTGGGGTGTGCCTCAATAATGCGCTTGCCCTTCTCCTCTGTTCGAACAGTAACAACTGTATCAAAACTAGAGTGAAACTGTCAACCAATGATATCTATTTTTGTGTTGGCGAGGTCATACCCATGCTGTAGCAGAATGTCGACAATGTGGGCGGCGATGAAGCCACTGCCTCCTAAAGCAGACAATTAGATTGGGCTCGAAAGCAGATTAAAATCACATACCAGTCAAGAGAACTTTAACCATTATGAGAGATAATATATGAAGTTATTGAGTATGAGACGTTCAAGAATTAGGATAGATAGGCGAGTGAGGTTGGCCTTTTATGGTTCCCCTCGATCCCGTCATTCCCCGCAAGCCTATTACGCCCTGGAAAGCTTCCAAGGTTTACCAGCGATTACAAATGCAAGCTCGGTGTTTAATGGAGTTAAGGTATCAATGCAATTCAGATAAATCCATACCTTCGGGGAAAAGAGCTTTAGCCTATGGGTACTCAGTATATCTTCTTGTACAATAAGAGAGCCCTACATGATTCAATCCAACCTCCCTAGACAGTGTTCTCTATAGTTATACAGTATCTATTGAACCCACCGAACCCATCGAACTCGGAATTACTAGCACCAAGCCCTGGAGGCTTCTTATATGTTTATTCTGACGGTGGGAGCATGCTCTACATAGTCTTGGCAACGAATGGGATATTATAAGTTGCTGAACTATGCAAACTAATATGTGATGTCGGTTATATACCCGGTGCACTCAGTGCTTCAGAGCTTTGATATCTGCTTGGCATTCTTGATTCAAGGTCTGGGAAATAATTCACTGGATTATATGTTCGCATATATGCCTGTATTTATATTAATATCTTCAGGCTATCTGAATCGTGAATGCCAACGGACCCTTTGAGTGACGTATTTGGTGTTGGGGATAATATGATTTCCCAAACATACCAGAATCTCTCAAAATCTGAGGTTATCTGTAGTATATTGTCAAGGTCAATAAATATCAAGATGGTGTGTAATGATTGTTTGTAGAGTGGTTGTAGATGGTCGAGGGTGCCAGAGTCGCACGGAGTCGGGAACTCCAAACTTGGCCCGTGCACCCCTCGACCTTCTCCAAGCCTCACACATGACCCTCCCTCTACCATCCAACTTTATGCGCTCTGCGTCCTATTTTATGGCCTAGACCTTGCATTCCAATGTCCACCCTGGGGCGTGTTTTGCAAATATGGCCCAAGCAGGTGCAATCACAGACGTGACCCAAAGATTGTTTGTGGAGCTCAAGTCGAAGAATGAGGAGGCCAGGGCCAGAGCTGCCTACGAGCTCTACGATAATGTCCTATCTGTGTCCAGAGGTATTACCGGTTGAACTCTAGACCTCTCACTAGCTGACATATCTCCTTGTGCAGATTGGCCCTCGGAGAAGTTCGTGGAATTTTACAACGCCGTTAGCCAACGCATCGCCCAACTCGTGGTCAACGGTAGCGATGCAAACGAAAGAATCGGTGGCTTGTTAGCACTCGACCGACTCATTGACTTTGACGGAGTTGATGCCGCCCAGAAAACGACGAGATTCGCCAGTTACTTGCGCAGCGCCCTTCGCAGCAATGATAACGTGGTCCTGGTGTATGCGGCCCGATCGCTGGGCCGACTCGCGAAGCCCGGCGGGGCTCTAACCGCAGAACTGGTGGAAAGCGAAATACAATCTGCATTGGAATGGCTACAATCGGAACGACAGGAAAGTCGGCGGTTTGCAGCAGTGCTGGTGATCCGGGAACTGGCCAAGGGCTCACCAACTCTCCTCTACGGCTTCGTTTCGCAGATATTTCAGCTTGTCTGGGTTGCCCTTCGAGACCCGAAAGTCCTCATCCGTGAGACTGCCGCCGAGGCCGTCGGCGAATGCTTTGAGATAATTGTGGCTCGTGATTCTCAAGTCCGTCAGTCATGGTTTGCACGGATACACGATGAAGCACTTCTGGGCTTGAAGTCCCATAACATTGATTGGATCCATGGCTCCATCTTGATCATCAAAGAGTTGATCTTGAAGGGCACGATGTTTATGAAAGAACATTATCGGAATGCTTGCGAAATCATCCTCCGTCTCAAGGACCATCGTGACCCAAAGATTCGCACTGAAGTCGTCCTCACTATCCCCATTCTCGCCTCATATGCCCCAACGGATTTTACTGAGATCTATTTACACAAATTCATGGTCTACCTCCAAGCGCAACTCAAGAGAGACAAAGAGAGGAACTCCGCTTTCATTGCCATTGGTAAGATTGCCAATGCAGTGGGCACCGCTATTGGCCAATACCTCGATGGCATCATTATCTACATTCGAGAGGGACTTGCGATGAAGGCGAGGAATCGATCAGGAGTTAACGAGGCGCCAATGTTTGAGTGCATCAGCATGCTGTCCCTCGCAGTGGGACAAGCGCTCAGCAAATACATGGAAGCACTTCTGGATCCCATTTTTGCCTGCGGGCTGAGCAAATCACTAACACAGGCTCTGGTCGACATGGCCCACTACATCCCTCCCATCAAACCCATGATCCAGGAAAAGCTTCTTGATATGCTGAGTATCATCCTGTGTGGAACGCCATTCCGGCCCCTTGGGTGTCCTGAAAACCGACTACCTCCTATGCCATCATTCGCAAAAGACTTTGCTCCCCACGAGCTTCACTCCGATTCTGATATCGCTTTAGCACTTCATACGTTGGGAAGCTTTGACTTCTCTGGGCACATACTAAACGAGTTCGTGCGTGATGTTGCTATCAACTACGTGGAAAATGACAATCCCGAAATTCGAAAAGCATCGGCTCTTACATGCTGCCAGCTGTTCGTTCACGATCCGATCATCAACCAAACCAGCGGACATTCCATTCAGGTTGTCAGCGAGGTTATTGACAAGCTCTTAACTGTGGGTATCGGAGACCCTGACCCTGAAATCCGACGCACCGTTTTGTGGTCGTTGGACCGCAAATTTGATCGGCACTTGGCACGACCAGAGAATATTCGATGCCTGTTCTTAGCCGTCAATGATGAGGTTTTCGATGTCAAAGAAGCCGCGATCTGCATTATCGGTCGACTTTCTAGCGTTAACCCTGCTTATGTCTTCCCGCCGCTACGAAAGCTGCTGGTCAATCTTCTCACCGGTCTTGGCTTCGCGAATACCGCCCGCCAAAAGGAGGAAACAGCTCAACTCATCAGCTTGTTTGTCTCTAATGCGACGAAATTGATCAGGTCATACGTTGATCCCATGGTGACTGCCTTGTTGCCTAAATCAACAGACATTAACCCCGGCGTTGCTGCCACTACTTTGAAGGCTGTCGGTGAGCTCGCAAGTGTCGGCGGGCATGAGATGAGACAATACCTGCCTCAGATTATGCCAATTATTCTGGACTCGCTCCAGGACCTTTCGTCGCATAACAAGCGTGAAGCTGCGCTTCGGACATTGGGACAATTGGCCAGCAATTCAGGCTACGTCATCGAGCCATACATGGAATACCCTCATCTTCTCGCCGTTCTCATCAATATCATCAAAACCGAACAGACAGGCTCTTTACGCAAGGAGACCATCAAACTTGTCGGAGTACTCGGTGCCCTTGATCCCTACAAGTACCAACAGATCAGCGAGATTGAACCTGATGTACACCATATCAACGAAATACAGAATGTTTCTGATGTTGCCCTCATTATGCAGGGTCTCACGCCCTCCAATGAAGAGTATTATCCCACAGTGGTCATCCATACTTTGATGCAGAACATTCTACGTGAGAACTCCCTGGCGCAATATCACTCAGCTGTCATTGATGCCATCGTCACAATTTTCAAGACTCTGGGCTTGAAGTGTGTCCCGTTCCTTGGACAGATTATTCCAGGGTTCATTCTGGTTATCAGAAGCGCTCCTGCTAGCCGCCTCGAGTCCTATTTCAATCAGATGGCAATCTTGGTGAATATCGTGCGACAACATATTCGCACTTTCCTGCCAGAGATAATCGAGGTCATTAGAGATTTCTGGGACGCTTCATACCAGATCCAAGGTACCATTTTATCCTTGGTCGAGGCCATTGCTAGGTCATTGGAAGGAGAATTCAGGAAGTATCTTGCTGGCCTGATTCCTTTGATGCTCGATACACTTGATAAAGACACCTCACCTCGTCGACAGCCCTCTGAGAAGATTCTCCATGCCCTTTTGATTTTCGGCACAAGCGGAGAGGAATACATGCATCTCATCATTCCTTCCATTGTTCGTCTGTTTGATCGGCCACAAAATCCTCAGAGTATCCGTAAATCCGCTATCGATAGCTTGACAAAACTATCGCGGCAAGTTAACGTCTCTGACTTTGCATCCCTAATGGTTCATTCATTGTCACGAGTCGTGGCTGGCGGTGATCGTGTGTTGCGTCAAGCTGCGATGGACTGCATTTGTGCCCTCATTTTCCAGCTCGGACAAGATTTCACGCATTACATCCATCTTCTAAACAAGGTCCTAAAAACCAATCAGATCGCGCATACCAACTACCAAATCCTGGTGACCAAACTCCAAAAGGGCGACCCGCTCCCGCAGGACCTCAATCCAGAAGAGGTCTATTCTTTCCCCACCGATGACACCAACTTTTCCGAAATTGGACAAAAGAAGATTGTTGTGAACCAGCAACATCTCAAGAACGCATGGGATGCTTCACAAAAGTCCACTCGTGACGATTGGCAGGAATGGATACGCCGTTTCAGCATTGAGCTGTTGAAGGAATCACCATCTCCGGCATTGCGTGCATGTGCTAGCTTAGCTGGTATATACCAGCCCCTCTCAAGGGATCTTTTCAATGCTGCTTTCGTCTCGTGCTGGACTGAGTTGTATGATCAATACCAAGAAGAGCTTGTCCGCTCAATTGAAAAGGCGCTTACTTCTCCTAACATCTCCCCAGAGATTTTGCAAATTCTCCTCAATCTGGCCGAATTCATGGAGCATGATGACAAGGCTCTTCCCATTGACATCCGCACACTTGGAAAATATGCTGCAAAGTGTCATGCTTTTGCTAAAGCTCTTCACTACAAAGAACTGGAGTTCGAACAAGACCAGAACTCGGGTGCGGTTGAAGCCTTGATTACCATTAACAACCAGCTTCAGCAGTCCGACGCCGCCATCGGTATCCTTCGCAAAGCGCAGGCGTATCGTGATGTGGAGCTCAAGGAAACTTGGTTCGAGAAGCTTCAACGGTGGGACGAAGCCCTTGCTGCTTACAAGCGACGTGAGAAGACGGACCCAGACTCATTTGGTATCACCATGGGTAAGATGCGCTGTTTGCACGCTCTTGGCGAGTGGAAGGTTCTCTCGGATCTCGCTCAAGAAAAGTGGAACCAAGCATCACTGGAGCATCGCCGCGCTATTGCACCTCTTGCCGCTGCCGCTGCCTGGGGTTGGGGCCAATGGGAGTTGATGGACTCTTACCTTGGTGTCATGAAAGAGCAGTCTCCGGACCGTTCTTTCTTCGGTGCCATTCTGGCAATCCATCGGAATCAATTCGATGAGGCCAACATGTACATTGAGAAGGCTCGCAATGGTCTCGATACTGAATTGTCTGCTCTTCTGGGAGAGTCATACAACCGTGCCTACAATGTTGTTGTCCGGGTCCAGATGCTCGCCGAGCTAGAAGAGATCATCACATACAAGCAAAACATCGGCGACCCTGAAAAGCAGGATGCCATGCGTAAAACTTGGAATCAAAGACTGCTTGGATGTCAGCAAAACGTGGAAGTGTGGCAGCGTATGCTCAAGGTCAGAGCCCTTGTCACTGCCCCGCGTGAGAATCTTGATATGTCCATCAAGTTCGCCAATCTTTGTCGCAAGTCCAATCGCATGGGTCTTGCGGAGCGGTCCCTTGCATCTCTAGAGACAGTGGTGTCCGATGCCAATGGCACGCGCACTATCGCACCACCCGAAGTCACATACGCCAGGCTGAAATTCAGTTGGGCAAATGGTCACCAACTAGAGTCACTTGAAATGATGAAGGAGTTTACCTCTGGTCTGACCGATGATTTCTCTAGATACAACACACTCATGGTATCAAATGGTGAACATCATGGCGCGAATGGAGTCAACGGGGTCGTTGACCAGAACCACCCAGATGCCATCAGCCTGAATGAACGGATCGGCGACGTCAACAAATTCAGAAAACTTCTCTCCAAGAGCTATCTTAGACAGGGAGAGTGGCAGACCGCTTTGCAGAGGGGTGATTGGAGACCGGAACATGTTCGAGAGGTTCTCAACGCCTACTCCGCCGCGACCCAATACAACCGCGATTCATACAAGGCGTGGCACTCCTGGGCACTTGCAAACTTCGAAGTTGTTACAACGATTGCCAACCAGGCTAATCGTGAGGGCATACCTGCGCCGGTTCCTGCTCATATCGTCACAGAACATGTGATTCCTGCCATTCGCGGATTCATTCGCTCCATCGCTTTGTCCTTGACATCTTCGTTGCAAGATACCTTGAGATTACTCACTCTGTGGTTTAACCATGGCGGAGATCATGAAGTAAATACTGTCGTTACGGAAGGATTTACGGCCGTCAATATCGACACTTGGCTTGCTGTCACTCCTCAGCTGATCGCTCGAATCAACCAGCCCAACATCAGGGTCCGCGGTGCGGTTCATAGGTTGCTTGCCGAGGTTGGCAAAGCGCATCCTCAAGCCCTTGTGTATCCACTGACGGTGGCAATGAAATCGAACGTGACTCGACGCTCTCAATCTGCTAGCAACATCATGGAAAGTATGCGGCAACATAGCGCCAAACTTGTTGAGCAAGCAGATCTTGTGAGTCATGAGCTTATCCGAGTTGCGGTCCTGTGGCATGAACTCTGGCATGAAGGTCTCGAAGAAGCGTCTCGTCTCTATTTCGGCGATCACAATGTTGAAGGCATGTTCTCAACGCTTGCGCCCTTCCATGATATGCTAGACAAGGGCGCTGAGACCCTTCGTGAGGTGTCATTTGCGCAAGCTTTCGGTCGTGATCTTGCTGAAGCCAAGCATTACTGCATGATGTATCGCGAATCGGAGGAAATCGGTGATCTCAACCAAGCTTGGGACTTGTATTACACTGTGTTCCGGAAGATCAGCCGACAGCTGCCACAGCTATCGACTCTCGATCTTAAATACGTGTCTCCTCGACTCAAGGATTGCGCAGACCTTGACCTTGCCGTTCCAGGAACATACCAGAGTGGCAAGCCAGTTATTCGAATCATGAGCTTTGACCCGATCTTGCATGTTTTGCAGACAAAGAAACGACCCCGCCGCATGACGCTCAAAGGCAGCAACGGTAGCTCTTACATGTACCTTGTCAAGGGTCATGAAGATATCCGACAAGATGAGCGAGTCATGCAACTTTTCGGCTTGTGTAATACCTTGTTGGATAATGATGGCGAGAGTTTCAAGCGGCACTTGTCGGTCCAGCGTTTCCCTGCCATTCCATTGTCTCAGAGCTCTGGTCTCCTGGGGTGGGTGTCCAACAGTGATACATTGCATGCCCTGATCAAGGAATACCGCGAAAGCCGGAGAATCCTACTCAACATTGAGCATCGGATCATGCTTCAAATGGCGCCCGACTACGATAGCCTTACTCTCATGCAGAAAGTCGAAGTATTCGGTTACGCTATGGACAACACGACCGGCAAAGATCTGTACCGCGTGCTATGGCTTAAGAGCAAGAGCTCTGAGGCATGGCTTGAACGTCGTACGAACTACACTCGATCGCTCGGTGTTATGTCTATGGTCGGCTACATCCTTGGTCTGGGAGACAGGCACCCATCGAACTTGTTGCTGGATCGTGGTAATGGCCGTGTGGTTCATATCGACTTTGGTGATTGTTTCGAGATCGCAATGCATCGAGAGAAATACCCAGAGCGAGTTCCGTTCCGACTTACTCGCATGTTGACGTTCGCCATGGAAGTCAGCAACATTGAGGGTAGCTACCGTATCACTTGTGAAGCTGTCATGCGTGTTCTACGAGAGCACAAGGATTCCCTGATGGCAGTTTTGGAGGCTGTAAGTGACCCGGTTCCTTGACGTACTGAAAATCACACTCACTAACTTTTTTTCTAGTTCATCCACGACCCTCTAATCAACTGGCGTCTGGGTACACAAGAGTCTCCCGACCGGGTCTCTCTCACCGCGGATCGCCGCCAATCCATCATGGACGGTGTCAATTTCGAACCCGGCGCCCAGCCGCCGGGCGATTACTCGCGTCGCCGCCGCCCATCCATGCTTGAAGGTGGTATCCTCGACGCCCCAGAAGGCGTTCCACAAGAAGCCCGTGAGGCACAGAATGCCCGTGCTCTCCAGGTTCTCGCCCGAGTCAAGGAGAAGCTCACTGGACGAGACTTCAGAAATAACGAAGAGCTGAGTGTCAGCGACCAGGTGGACAAGCTCATTGCGCAGGCAACCAATGTTGAGAATATCTGTCAACACTGGATTGGATGGTGTAGTTTCTGGTGATCTGGCTTTGCTCTTGGAGTTCTACGGCGACGATGATATGATATGATGCGTTTTGTTTCGATTCCTCTTGTATTTAGAGTTAAACCCCGTCATCTGCTATTTTTTTGGTTCTTATTTCTAACTTCTTCTAATGCTTCTTCATGTTTATTTCCACTTGCTTGGTAGTAGTTTTGAGGTTGTATGAATAGAGAAAATCCCCATTGCATTATTCCATTTTATTTTACACACTCACCTAACAAATGAGGTCTATATCACTTGGGCAACCTTGGAGAAAATAAAAAGTATTATCGTGATAACATGATAACACGTGACCGGTGGCGATTGAGGTTTAGGTCCCAACGATTCACCTTCGGACATAGCAACTTCTCATACCACCTTTTTTTTTTTTTGATCTTCGCATTTCCAAGCATAATGGGTGGAGATTTGAACCTGAAGAAGTAAGTACTGAGCCCCAGCTTCAGTATCTACCCCAAGAGAAGCGTGACACTAACCGTCCGACCAGGTCATGGCATCCCGGCTTGCTCAAGAACCAGGAGCGCGTATGGCTGGAGGAGAAGCGCGCTCTCGAAGAGCGCAAACAGATCGCGCAACTACAGCGTGAACGAGAGGAAGAGCGCCAAATGGAGGAGATCCAGCGCCTTCAAGAAGCCGCCGGAAAGACAAAGCAACACCGCCGGGTCGACTGGATGTACCAGGCACCCTCGACCGAGACCGGGCACTACTCGGAGGAGATGGAGGGCTATCTTCTGGGAAAGCGCCGCATCGATGGAGTTCTCCTGAAGAACGACCCTGACACTAAGAAACTGGAGAAGGGTTCGGAGATGGTGGGCAATGGTGCCGCGGCTGGTCCTTCTATTGCCTCGGCGCGCGATACCATGTCGAAGGTTATGGCAGACCCGCTACTCGAAGTGAAGAAGAGGGAACAGGCGGCTTATGAGGCCATGGTGAAAGAGACGCTCAGACGCAAGGAAAGAGAGAAGGAACGCGGAGATCGCGATCGGGGGAAGGATCGTGATCGTCGCCATCGTACCCACGACTCAAAGCGCAGGCGCTATAGTGATGATGCTGGTGATGACCGCCGTGACCGCCACCACCGAAGATCTTCACCTCGACGACACCGATCTAGATCACCCGCTTCGCCCGATCGGTCTTCGCGCAGATACCGAAGTGACCGTGAGCGTGGACGCCGCAACGACGAACGCCGCTCAGACAGCCGTGATCGCCGGAGGGACGAGCACCGATCGCGCCGGGATGATAGGGACCGGGCCGAGACCGTCGCGACTACCAAGACAAGAGAGACTCCTATTCCAGCCGACACCACGATCGCGAAGACAGAGGTGGGCGGGACCGCTCACCATCCCGATCTCCTCGCCCATCTAGCGATCGTAAAGAACGTCCTGCCGCAGACGAAGATCGCCGTCGTGACTTCCCCCGGCGCGAATACAATAATCGGCGTGACTCAGGCCGGGCCATGGGGCCACCCACGCGTACCCCAACCAACAAGCCCGATCCCAAGGAAATGGAAGAAGAACGCCGCCGCAAGTTGGCAGAGATGCAATCTAATGCCACAGAAATCGAATCAGAGCGACAGCGCCGAATCGCAGAGATCTCTGCCAAGGAGGAACAGCAGCGGGAGGCTGATGATCGGCAGCGTTCAGACCGGGGCCGGTTCATGTCTGATGTCAATAAGCGAGTACAGGAAGATACTCTGGATGAACGTATTCGGCGTAGCCGTGGTGGTCTTGCGAAGATGGAGGAGGATTAAGACCCTCGTGGTTTCTATGTGGGACTAGGCATTTGCTGTTACATCGGGTTCTATATGCATGATTTCTTGTTCTCTTTTTAGCGTTACGGGAAGTTTTGATACCAAGTCATTGATATCCATTATTCAAGCCTTTCAGTCTCCTGCATGTGTCTGTATTGCAGTCTCGAATCAACTTCTTCTTTTGAAGTTCCTGTGAGAAACAGCAATGCATAGATTGCATAGTTTTATTTGTAGAGCTATATGTGATATATAATGGAATGGCAAGACTTCATTGGCATCATACGCCTGGGGCATTAAATAAATGCAAACCCTGCAGATGCCATTTCCATGGCCGCATATACGGAGATAGATTTCCCATTGAGCACCCTTTACTCCGGCATCTGCACCACCGGAGACTCCCTGGAGTAAACAGGATTTGATAAACTCGAACGATTAGGAGACTGGAAAGCCGATATTGCTGCTGCAGGGGGCTTGGGATGTCACATTTGATACGCACTAGGTCTCAATATATAAGTCGTTTCCGAACCTCGAGGTTCCGTCTATAAGCACGGACTTGAACGCATGTATTGATCACAGTGGGGACGAGCGTTAGTTGATTTCTTCCTATGGTAAACGGTACGAGTACGAGCATATATGAAAGTCCAGATCAGGCTACAGCTGGGCGATGAAACATCACATTGGCAGGGTGAGCTTGGAAATTTAATTACGAAGATAATGATGTTCGCTTGCCCTTCAGGGGTAATATTCTCAATAGAATAGCACAGACAATTGCTCGGGATAGGGGAGAGGTTTATCAGAATGTTCAGGAAGACCTCGGGACAAGGAACGAAGCTTCATAAGTTCAAAGTCCTCAGTAGTATTTCACACAAACCGTATGACGAGTGCATTTACTATTACTTCATTGTATCTAATATATCAGAAATTACGGTCCTCGCGCAGAATCTGAGGCGGTTGGTTGCGAAAGGTCCAAACTCGTTCAATATATCTACCAGAAGAACGACAGATTGAAGAATGCCAATGGAAATATGCACAAACCCCAGAAGGATCGACAGCAGTCTGACTGTTACCTACGTCAGAAGGCTATGGTCCAACTTGAATAATGTTGATCGGTAGTCCACATGTAGCCATTGATACGAGTACGAATCATCTCGTAGGACTAATTCGTAATGTCCGAGACAAGGAGAAAAATGATGACATGAAAGGCATTACCATGACTTTGATTGGTTCCATCTATCCCGTGGGTTATCTAGGTAGTATATAAGTCTTGCTATATTCCGGTCGACATCTATCCAGCCCTCTAAACATCCCTTGCTCTAGTGTCCCAGCGACTGAGACCTGCAATATGAAGTTCTATGGTGTTGCTATCACGCTTACCTTGTCCGTGGCTACTGCATCCTCTGATGCAGGATGGAAGCATGCCCTCCAATGGAAACCAGCTGGAGAATCTGATTGTATCGTGGCCCTAAGATGTTCTTGTCGTGTTAAGAGACTAATACTTTGAAGACCGAGGTCCTTGTCCCATGATGAATACCCTGGCAAATCACGGATTCCTTCCGCACGACGGCCGAAATATTACACGAGCGAATTTGGTCCATGCCCTTGGTCAGGCTCTTAATTTCAATGGCAGCCTGGCTAGCTTGATGTTCGATATGGGAGTTGTAGCTAACCCGAAACCAAATGCTACCGTCTTCACTCTGTAAGAACTGAATCTCTTTGAGACCACTTCGCTACCGACTGTCTTTCGGGTCAAACGCATCGAGATGCCTTTTTTCTTTCCCACGAACTAGAGCTTGGTCAACTCTTTGCTGATCAGTTTTGCTCCAGGGACGATCTCAACCGTCACAATGTTTTGGAACACGATGCTAGCCTGAGGTGAGTTGACATTTACTTCCTCTAAACACCGGCTCCATAAAACATGAACGAGTGCTGACACAAGTGTACAGTCGCTCCGATGCATTCTTCGGAAATAACCACGTCTTTAACGAGACTATATTCGAAGAGACCAAGGCTTACTGGACTGGACCTATCCTCGACCCGGACATGCTGGCAAATAGCAAAGTTGCACGCCAGATCAATTCCAAAGCGCACAACCCTACCTATACCTTTACCGCAAAGACCGAACAATTTAGCTTGGGAGAGGTTGCCGCTCCAGTTATTGCATTCGGCGATATACAAACAGGGACCGTCAACAGAAGCCTCGTTGAATATTTCTTTGGTAAGTTGACCAATTCAGATCCTATGCGGTGGTGTCTAATTCCGAACGTCTCAACCCATAGAGAACGAGCGTCTTCCTACCGACTTGGGCTGGAAGAGACCTGCAAAGGTTACAAGTTTACAGGATATCTTGAGTGTGACACAAATGATAAAGAAAGCGAGCCGCCTAATCACTCCGTCAGAGCCTTCTCCGGCTCATCAAGGATCTCAAGTCAACTTGCACGGCTAATTTTATCTCGTTGACATATTGTTGAGATGGGTGCCGAAGGATCTGATGGTTGCCGGATTTGTCAGGGCGGTAGTCTCATATAGTAGTCAACTACATGGATCTAGGAGATGGTCTCCTAAGGAATACAACTCTCTTTCCCCTAGTTGATTGTATATTGGGTCCGAGGGTGTTAACGCTGTCAACAGATCTTCCTAGACCACTGTGGCAGAGTGTATAACGACAATTGAACAAATAAGGACTTTTCGAATGTATTTCTAGCTGTCCATTAGAACCTCAAGTTGATCGCTTCCCGCACCCCAAACTTGCTGAACCGGCCATTCCAGATGATGCTGCCAATCCGGTGGTAGTAATTGCTGAATTTCTTGCAAGACAATACTCCCCCAAGGTCCCACGCACCAATTTTCCCGGGCCATATGGGAGAAACCCGCAGTAGTGGGCCAGCACGACCAAAGCGAACGGGTGTCCGCGGTTGAGATCATGGAGACAATGCTTGGAAGCTCGAATAGCGAATCCCCCAATGAGAGTCATCGATTGAGGTTGTACTAGGGTAAAAGCCGAGAGACTGCGGAGATGGGCAATATCCCGCTCATAGGTTGCAGTATCGTGGTGGACAAATTGCTGTCCACATTGGACGTTCAGCTCCTCAAGACGACGAAAAGCATCAACAATATCCTCCGGCCAGGTCAGTTCTGGGGGCGAGATATTGAACAGTGGTGCAAAATTGCTTTTCAGTAGGAACTCTTGCTGCTGGCTAGAAACTGTCTGCACACCACGGGCAAGTGTGAATATATCAATCAAAGAGGCTAAGCTGGGACCGTCAGAGGAACCAGGAGTCAGAGAGCTTCCGAACCTAAATGCCACGACGAGACCGGCAAAGCTCATCATTGCTTTGACATTCGACTGGTCGATGTTAGAAAGTTGCTCGGAGAATTCGGAGAGTGCGACGTTTTTGTGGGAGATGGCAATGCTCAACCACTTCGTTTGAGAACTTTCGTCTCGTAATCGCGACAGATGCAGTGCAGATAGACCCAGGATCCCGTGCATGAGGAACGGCGTGTGAAGGGCCTCCTGTAACACTTGCACCTCCCAGACTTTACGCGTCTCTTCATCGCGAGCAAGTAACTGGTGGGTTTGGGTAATCCACTGCAGTTCTAGTTCTAGTTGTTCCATATTCAGCGTAGGAACAACTGAGGATGTTTGCGCAGCACCTAGGTGACCCTCAGTGGCTGATACACTCGCTAAGAAAGGATCGGCATTCTGCTCCGCGGTCGAGGACTGTCTCGTCCGTTTAGATTTTCGTTGTTCCCAGCAAAGAAGTAAGGCCCTTCGGTGCTGTAGACACATTCTTGCTTTCGCTGAACACAGTTTGTGCATTGCGGCCGTTCCTCGCCACACTGGTTCAGAGTTAGGACGGAGTGCTGATAGGGAGTTGGTGGGACACACCTTGACCCTCCTCCGCTTGCAATTACTACACCCATGGCGGGATTTGGCATGTGATCGCCGATAGACCATTCTCGTGAGTGTTTACGAATCTGACAAATCTGACACGCGGACTCTACCTAGGTAGCTTCCAAGGTTACAGACAAGAGATTCAACTCGGCCTTGATGCCCCACCGAAGGGGCTATTACCACGCCCACCTATCCAAGGGATACGCACACTTTGAACAATTTTGCCAGGTGAGCTTGACAACGAGGTGGCAAAGACTGTTGGAGACCAGGCCAATGTCCGGAATAGACGAAGGATACGAGTACGAGACTCAAGTCTGGGCTACATTATTAGTAATAGGCAGAGATCTGCAGGCTGCCAGGGCACATACCTTTCTGGAAATAGCACTAGTTTATGTGCCGAGATCTTGTTCCACTTCAAAACGAATTCATAGGATGATATCGGCTAATGATGCAAGGTTATCCGCATCTGTGATGTCCCACCGTATTCCTGCATTTTCAGGAATGGCTTGGTCGACTATCCATCGGAGGGTTCGGAAATTTCACCTTCAGGTACCGGACGTAGTCGGGATATAAGAGGCAATCGCCAGGAATACCCCATGATTACCCTGTGAGGCAAGCAGACTTCTATCAAGTCAGGCCAGAATATATTTCGCGATAGTTGATCCGATATGGCTTACGGAAAGGGCAGAGTAGGTGTCATGCATACATAATCCTCCAAGCTTGGACCAGAAACCTCAGAGTAATTTTGAGCTTGGGTTTATTGCACATTTACCATCAACTAAGGTGATTAATCAGTATGCTGAACCTTGGAACAACCTTGGACAATATAGAAGTGTTATAGTACAACCAACTCGCCGTCGGACGACCAAAGTTAAACGGAAATAGACTAGAGCTTCATCATCCATCACGAAGAGAATATTATGGAATTGTTGGCGGTATGGCGGCTGGTATTCGCAGCGAGGAGAGGTCTGGTGGTGTTGTTGGAGGGAGGGCTATCTCTTACCTTCTTAGCTCTTTATATATGAGACTGCCTTCAATAAAACAGTAAGGTAAGCTCAATGTCAAGCATCAACACCGATGGTCCACTCCAGGTCCCTGGATTTGACTCTTGAACTACGAGCTCACTCACGGATACACACGTACCCTACTTAGTGGCGTTTATATCTTTCACTGTCAATCCTTTACTGCCTTCCTTTTTACGACTCTTTTGGGCGATCCATACATATGTAGCTAGTGGATTCTCACATCGCCTTATCCCTATATCCTCAGTTCCTTTGGAGATTGCCATGAGCGCGTTTTGGGATGATGATAACTAAAGCAATGAAGACACTCAAGCTACTCCAACTAATCATTCAGCCACGGATCATGGAGTAGATCCTTTGCAGTCTTCCTATCTTCAGGCCGCCACTGAAGCATCCCTCTCAAGAAAGCTATAAACATCTCCTTATTCCTTCCTTCGAGAAACACTTCCGACTGCTCCAAACTGACCCCTGTCGGAATCTCTACGTCTTGTTTCCATTTTCCTTTTAAGATTGTCTTCGTAAGTCTTTGAAAAGTGCATTGAGCGAGAAAAGGATACTTACCATCACTGGTGAAGAATTCATGGCTCCGTTTTCCACGTTGAAGCATATCTAAAGGGGGTGGCCCTAGAATACCCATGACTTCTGCAAGATGCGCCCGGGTCGAGTACCCTTTGCCATCAGGGTCATTTCCATGGAAAAGGTGTCTCCCCTCAAACAAATCCCACACCTATTATTTCTAAGCGGTTAGTACACGATATTAAGGGTAAAGAGTGAACAGGGAAAGCATACCATAACACCAACATTCCATATGTCAACCGGGTAGCTCCAATCAGTCTTCAGCATCACCTCTGGCGATCTATAAACATCTGGCTGTGCATCGTGATTCCTCCTCTCATCTCCTCGTACGGCAGAGCCAAAATCACTTAAAACTGCTCGACCAAACACCTTCGGCAAGTCGAAACGTCGTGAAGCATAAACGGGCAAGCCATTGACGATTTTGCGAGGTGAAGGGCTCTCCAGCTCAGCTTGGGTAAAACTTTCAAGGATGGACTTGTCTTCTATTTCTTGAAGGATATTATCGCTTTTAATGTCTATAAGAATGCAGATTAGGGCAACGCATTTCGAAAAAGTCTAATTGATACGACTTGCCGGTGTGGACAAGGTTGCATTCAGTGTGCAGATAGTCAAGTGCAAGAAATATCTGCATAAGACCAGGTTTGAGGAGATCTTCGGTAAATCGATGGTTGGGATTGCGATATAGAAGGTCCCTAAAACTCTCCCACGTCGGATTCTGAACAAGGCACGGATGGTTGCCGCCCGAAGAGGGGATTGTGAAGATATCTAGTGCTTTCCTTACATGGGCATGGCCAGGATGCCATGAACGCCCTTGACTTAGTTGCTTATAGATCTCAAACTCTTCCTTGTTACTTTCGCCACGAGTGTAGATCTTGAGTGTCACATATCGATGACCTCTGATTCGTTTCAGTGAGTCAGCGTCTAGTTAAAATAAATAGATCTACCCTGACTTACTCAAGATCACGAGCGAGCCATACAGTAGAAGTAGTCCCAAAACCAAGTTTACCAACAATCTGGTATTTGGAAATAAGGACGTCGCCAATATTAGCAGGATAATATCGTCCTTGTTTGAACTTCTCAAACCGTTCCTCATCAAGCACATCGGAGGGACGGACGGTTTCGAACCCGCTGGTGGGAAAACACATAGGAGGCGAGGGGGCACTCCGCAACGTCTTTGTGGCCCGTTTCATGATTGTAGCCATCCTGGGCGTGTATAAGGAGAAGAGGGTGGTACAGAAAGAATGCAGAATGAAGATAGTTAACTATCTACCTTGGTAAATATCTGGGTAGTTCCACTGGCACCTGGACCTGGGCAAGGGGGTGATGACTCATCATTCTGGGGGCACCGTCCCCCAGATCATATATATATCATTGGAATATATCGAGGGGCGACTGGCGGACAGTTGGCGGACGCCAAGTTAAGGAAGGTCACTAATCCGTGTGCGAGACGGGATCTCGGGAGGTCCACGGGTCCATCCATCCATGGATGGATGCCTAGGCGCTATCTAGGTAGGTAGAATAGGAAAATTAGCGTCAGCACTAGAACAGCGGTGCTACAGGGCAACGGCGGCTGGACGTCCAAAGTTACGGGTGGAAAGGAAAGGCAGCCAATTCGGCCTCAAAAGCGGTCATTTTCGACGCCGGCGTCAATTCCACAGGTCCTCATATTCTAGGTATAATTATCTATCTTTCCAGGATGCAGAATGCAGTATGATGTACATAAATAATAGAAGAAAAGGAAGAAAACAGTAAATACCATCTCTCCTATTCCTCCAAGGGACAGATTCTCAATCACTGACATCGAAACTTGTCCCACAACCGCAGTTACTTGTTGCACGGGGGTTATCCACAATCTTGAACTGGCTCCCGATCAACTCGGTGGTATAGTCCACGGTGCTGCCGTGCAGCAGCTCGAGCGAGGGCTCATCCATGACGACCTTGGCCTCGCCGGATGACTCTGTTGCAGCTTCATCCGCTTCTCCTTCAAACACAGTATCCTCTTCCGGGTCAATTTTGGAAGCCCCCTCTAAGGACATCAGATATTGGAAGCCATGGCACCCGCCGCTGGTTACTGTGATGCGAAGATGGTGGTACGGATTCTCTTCCTTGATGGCGGAGGGAGAGGTGGTTGGGTCTGTGATTTCGCGGAGACGCTGCACTGGGTTAGCTTGGTGGTTCACAGAAATAGAGAAGCCCAAAACGGAGGGGAAGGCAAAAAGAAAAAGTGATAAAAAGAAAAACATGCAACAGTGAGGATTCGCTGGTGGTCACCCACCCAACTACTAACTCACCGGCGTGTGGCTTAAGTACGGCTGAGCGGACGGGAAGCCCTGTTTTCCACACCCTATGGTCGCATGTACTTGGAAGGGCATGTGAAGGGCTCAAGGCGCGGTCACAGAGTTGTCCCATGCCAACTGAAAGCGAGCTGACACAGAGACAAACCCTGGCACTCGGCACTTGATGCCTATGCAGCCCAAACAGCTTCCCGCCCGTCCCAGCACAAGCCACATAGAAGAATGAAGCAAACGCAGACAAAACAGAAGCAAAGAAATCCTTTATCAACTCACCTCCACAGCTCGTGGTGAAATACCAATCATGAGGGATTGTCCATCATCTCCGGTTCTCGGGTTTTGCGTCACCTTCGTGGCAGGACGGATGGACGAGGAAGAAAAACAGGCATTTTGCTGGCGGATAGAGCGAGGGGTTGAGGATTGAGGTGCTGAGCGTTTGAGAGGAAGCGTACTGCTTGCGATAGAGCTTGGCCGACGAGGAACGATTTCGCCGCCGGGGAATGCGGAGAGGCGCAAAGCCGGTCGGGAAGTTGAGAAGAGCCGGCAAGTCTGTGGTGGGGATAACCGGCGGACGGCTGATGATGAGAGTAAAGAGCGCGACATTGCTGACGTGTGAAAGAATGAAATATTTCAAGAGGAGAAAGCAGAAGATGAAGAACACCTGATAACTATCAACATTTGAAATCATCCCATTCCCGATTACATCGGGTTAGTCAGTTTGGCAGTGACGCCATTGGTCAGATAAAGTCGGAGATGTATGGCAGAATAATGTCCCCATAGGGAAGAGATCGGCGAATGGTGGGGGACTGCAGATAAATGTTCAAGGTTGTATGACTCTCCCCGAAGCTTTGGTCTGCTAGAGCTCTCAGCTTTGCGAAATATACACCCGGATTCCCCGTAACTATCTGGATCTCGGTCTGTCGTCATGGGTTCCCGGCAGCATGTTCGGGACATCAAAAGCGGCTCCCCGCTTCCCTATACAGATGATATCAGAGCCTACAAGAAGGAGTATGCCGAAGCTCTTGATGCTCAAGATCCGCTTCGGGGCTTCCGGGATGAGTTTATCATTCCATCCAAGAAGGATCTCAAGCGGAAGACTCTGGCAGTAGATGACAGTGCGTACCAAGGTCTCTTGTATATCCAGGCAGCCGTTCTAATATTTGGCATTCTTCCTTCTCTTTAGGAAATGGAGCGTCTGATGAAAAATGCATCTACTTCTGTGGTAACTCACTGGGAGTCCAACCCCGTAGTACCCAGAAATATATCGAGCAATACTTGCGAACTTGGGCAACAAAAGGCGTGACCGGGCACTTTGTACCGCATGATGATCAATTGCTACCTCCTTTTGTCGAAGTTGACACTGCCGCCTCCAAGCTTATGGCCTCAGTTGTCGGTGCCTCTCAAAGTGAAGTGGCAGTTATGGGCACCTTGACTGCCAATTTGCACCTGCTAATGGCAAGCTTCTATCGCCCAACCAAAGAGAAGTATAAAATTATACTGGAGGGCAAGGCTTTTCCCAGTGACCATGTATGTTGCTCAATTGTGCAGTTGAACTTTGCCCTTTGTCATTGGTACTAATCCGAATGCAATTAAGTATGCGGTGGAGTCTCAGCTCCGCCATCATAACTTCGATCCGAAGCACGGCATGGTTTTGATTGAACCCAAAGATTTAGATCAGTCTACCCTGACCACGGAACAAATCATCAAAGCGATCGATGACAACGCTTCCAGCACCGCACTCGTTCTCCTCTCGGCTATTCAGTTCTACACAGGGCAGTACTTCGACATAGAACGGATCACAGCTCACGCCCACTCTAAAGGCATCCTGATCGGCTGGGACTGTGCTCACGCCGCCGGCAATGTGGATTTACGACTTCACGATTGGAATGTGGATTTTGCAGCCTGGTGCAATTACAAGTACCTCAACAGCGGACCGGGCGGAATAGCAGGACTATTTGTCCATGAACGCCACGGCTCTGTAGACGAGAAACAGCCCGAGACCGACGAGACATTCCGGCCTCGACTCTCAGGCTGGTGGGGTGGGGATATCAAAACGCGCTTCAACATGGAAAACAGTCAGTATCTTAATCGGATGTACAGATAGGCGAGACTGACGATCATAGAATTTCTACCACAACCCGGTGCCGCTGGATTCCAGCTGTCGAATCCCTCTGTTCTAGATATCAATGCGGTCGTCGCATCTCTCGAAATCTTCAACCGGGCAACAATGAAGGAAATTCGACAGAAATCCCTTAATCTCACGGGATATCTAGAACATCTCCTGACGAAGTATCCTCTAGGCGCTGCCCCAGAAGATAAACCATTTACCCTCATCACGCCATCAAACCCAGCTGAGCGAGGTGCCCAGCTCAGTCTACGTCTCCAGCCAGGGTTGCTAGATCACGTTCTGCATTGTCTGGAGGAGAATGGGGTTGTTATTGACGAGAGGAAACCGGATGTAGTTCGCGTCGCCCCTGCACCTTTGTATAACACTTACACGGAAGTGTGGGAGTTCTGTCAGATATTTTTGCAGGCGTGCAGAGAGGCCATGAAGGCACGTTGACCGTTTTTGTATGTTATATTACCATGTTTCAACTGCATATATCTACATGTAGATTTACCTATCAGGAACCTTCATTTTGAATCATTTCTTATTTACAAGCTCTGGGGTCAGGCATATCTACAAATTAAACGATATAGTCCGTAAAAAGTAGTGATCAGCCCTATAGGTAAAAGCTTCGGCTTCTCGGCACGCCTTCCAGGGCTGTTATCTCCGCAAATGGATGGATTGGGTCCTTCCCGCTTACGTGTTAGCGAGAAAAAATCGGAGTCGCAGGTTTCTATGCATCTCCTAGGCCTTTTTTTTCTCACCTGTTCGGTTTCGAAATCGACATGGCGGAGAAGCAAATAAAGCAACCATCTGTTTCGCACCCGGAATCCGGTCAAGATGGGACTGCGGGAACGAGAAGAGGGGATCTTGCTGATGTCGACTACTCAGTCTTCACAGTCAGTCAGCGCAGGTATATTGTCTTTATGGCCTCTTGGGCTGGGTTCTTCTCGCCTGTCTCTTCTCAGATCTACTTCCCCGCATTGAATACGTTGGCGAAAGATCTGCATGTATCAAATTCGTTGATCAATTTGACTTTGACAAGTTATATGGTAAGGCTTCGTACGTGTTTAGGACGTCCCATTATAGCTTGGTTAATGAGAATGCAGATTTTTCAAGGCTTGTCGCCCATGTTTATTGGTGACTTTGCGGACAAAGCTGGCCGACGACCAGCATATATCGTGTGTTTCACTATCTATATCGCTGCCAATATTGGACTTGCCCTGCAAAACAATTACGCAGCGCTTTTCGTTTTCCGGTGCTTGCAAAGTGCAGGGAGCAGCACGACCATTGCCCTCTCATCGGGAGTGGTCTCCGATGTAGCTACTGCATCACAACGAGGTTCCTACATGGGACTCGTCACGGCGGGATCTCTCATGGGCCCTTCCGTCGGACCAGTAGCATTGGAGGTCTATTGTCTCAATATTTGGGCTGGCGGGCGATCTTCTGGTTTCTGACCATTTTTGCAGCGGCTTTCATGATTCCCTTTCTGCTTTTCTTCCCGGAAACTGCTCGTGGTATTGTGGGTGATGGCTCATTGCCTCCTCAGAAATGGAATATGCCCCTGATAAGCTACCTGAAGTCCCGAAAGGCTCGTGAGGAAAGCGTCGTATCTACAGCAACTGCACCCAAGCAGAAGCTCAAGTTTCCGAATCCTCTCCAGACGCTTGCCATTGTTTTCCAGAAGGATACCAGTCTCATTCTCTTCTGCAATGCTATTCTTTTTTGCTGGATTTTACGACGTGAGCGCAAGCATTCCCTCTATTTTCAATGATCTCTACGGGCTAGACGACCTCCAGGTCGGTCTCTGCTATATTCCGTTTGGCCTCGGTGCAACCATCGCTTCTATTGTCAATGGCAAGTTCTTGGACTTGAATTACCGCCGACTCGCAAAGCAATTGAACTTCCCACTAACCAAGAACCGTGAAACTGACTTGCGGAATTTCCCCATTGAAAAGGCTCGTCTGCAGATCGCATTCCCTCTTCTCGCACTAGGAAGCATCTCCGTCCTGGCGTTTGGGTGGTTTTTGAACTATGGCATTCATCTCGCTGCGCCAACGTGTATTCTGTTCCTCATGGGGTTGACACTGACTGGTGCATTCAATACCATCAGTACACTCTTGGTAGACTTATATCCAACCCAAGCGGCCAAAGCCACTGCTGCCAATAATTTGGGCCGTTGCTTACTGGGAGCTGGCGCAACGGCACTCATCGATCCTATGCTTTCTGCTATGGGCCGGGGCTGGTGTTTCACATTCATCGCGTTGGTGATGATGGCCACGACACCGCTGCTTTTGATCGTGATTCGAAAGGGGCCGGATTGGCGTGAAGAGCGTCGTCTGAAAGAGGAAGCTAAGAATACTGGGAACGGGAATGTTTCAAGAAGCCAGAAGTGACCAGGGGGTTATTCCTCTGCCACCGGATGACCATCACGAACTACATTTTTCCTGTCGATACCCTTTAGAAACTGCGCCTAAGAAATGCATGATTATAGAACTCTTCAATAGACAATACAAGAAGGCAAAGGACCAATATGATCGTTGGCATGATAGGCTGATCCACATCGCATTGTCATCCACAGATCCATTTGCAAAAACCTCTTTCAACCATTTATCCCGTACTCCAAGCCTATCGCATCACCTGAAAGCAAAATGAGCCCGCTCCAAAGGCTGCCGTTCCGACTCCCATGCCAGCCAATCCGATCTCGTAGTTCTGGGCATATGTTAGCAAAATATTTGTTGTCAAAGCTGCAGGGCAAGACTTACGGCAATAGGCCCATCGCATTAACCTTCCAGATACCCAAACACAGTAATACCAGCTGCATCAACATGTAGACCACCTTCACTCCAAGCAGGCGCGAATGTGTCGATGGGGTGTCGTACTTGGCGAATGCCGCATTGGTACCTATCAGACCCTGGATGGGACCCTTGAACAGCATAAGGACCATCATAATGCTGAAAATCTGAAGACTATTGCCGGACATGTACATCATAATGGCATTCATTGGGATCTGCTTGGACGGGGCGATGGCGATCTCCCACGCTTTCTTCATCTTAAGCGCATCGGTCTCCTCGGGTCTCTTCGTGGTAGCTTGTTGTTGCTGTTGCTGGCGCTGAAAAGTACCATATTAGTATGTTCCCTTCCGTAGTATCATGAGTTATGGGTGGAACTCACCTGCTTGCCTCCGCGACTGCTCGAGAAGCCTGGCGGGTCCGGGATGCTAGATGCGGCCTTTGAGGGGCGAGGCATCGGGGAGTTCAAGGAAACAACCCATTGCGGAGGGGGGAGGTGGTGGTAGACGAGCTTGTGACATAATTAAGATAGTAAATGTGGTGTGTGGGGGGGAGAGATGATCTTAGAAGGAATGACGGGGAGGAAAGTTGGGTAGGGAGGTTCCCTCCGCAAGTGGCTACGCCGCCTTCAATTCTCCTTTCCTTCTTTCTCTCTCTCTCTTTTTATTTCCCACTTCATTATTCTTCTGATTCTTTTCCCAATTGTTTGAGAAAGGACAATGTCCAATCGCTGATTCAATTTGTCTCCGAGCATCCGAACGGTGAACACGTCCTCGGTCTCACCCTTTTCCTCTCTCGAAATTCCCCGACGGCCCGGACCCTTTAGACTTGATTTCACGCGCTTTACGTTCGTTCTATCCTCGACGATCCTCCAGCCAAGCTCGACTGTGATTGATCGCACGGTTGTCAGACACGACAGAGCTTGCCCGAAGTTCGCATTCCAAGAAATCGCGCCTAGCAGTGCCTAATCGCTATTCGTCCATACCGCAGCCATGAGTTCTGGAGGAGATGCGAAGTTATTCGCCAGGGTACGTTAGCTCGCCCAGCCTGTTCTCTGATTGCATGATATCTCCAACGTCGCATAATATCCATTTCCCCCTCTTCCCCGCATTCTACTCCCATGTATTCGCTTCCCCTCGCTTTAGTGAGCTCTGTACGGGGGCTTTTGCATCTTGCTTGGTTCCCTTGCATCCGGCATAGGCTGCTTGTTTTATTCCTACCTCACTCCGAACCAACCCATCATATCTGCCCTCATGTTTATCGCTATTTCTCCTTATCCTCCATTCCATGGCTCTCGCTCACGAAATATACAGGGGAAGGTTGCGGAGTTACGGCAAGAGCTCAATAGCGGCGGCAAAAAAGACAAGAACTATTCCGCCAAAAAGATCGCGCTTAAGAAGATTGTCGCCAATATGACCATGAGCAACAACGACATGGTTGCGCTGTTTCCGGATGTTATTGGTTGCATGAATCTGCCGAGTTTGGAGATCAAGAAGATGTATGTCCGGACCCTCTACGCAATAATGCTCCTTATGGCGTGCCATGCGCGCTAGAGCTTGCTTGCTAATGCGTTGTCTAGGTGCTTCTTGTTTCTGGTCAACTATTCGAGAATGAAACCAGAGGTCGCATTGAAAGCGCTACCTATATTGGTTGATGTATGGCCCCGCTGTTACGAAGGAAGGTTCGAGTTGGGCTAACTTTGCTATACAGGATATGACAGACAACAACCCACTTGTGCGCGCGCTTGCGCTGCGAACCATCTCATATGTGCATGTTCGTGAATTTGTCGAAGCGACGTTCCAACCTGTCAAGCGCCTGATGCAAGACAATGACCCATATGTCCGCAAGACGGCTGCTTTCTGTGTTGCAAAGCTCTATGAGCACGATAAAAAGATGGTTGAGAACTCAGATCTGATCGACAGGCTCAACCGCATGTTGAAGGATGAGAACCCGACTGTTGTTTCTAGCGTCTTGGCTTCGTTGGTGGATATCTGGGGCCGCAGTGAATCGATTTCACTCACTATCGATTATGTCAGTGCCTCGAAATTGGTTTCAATCCTGGCAGACTGCTCCGAGTAAGAATGTTCGGTTCCCTATCTAGGGACATTGTGTTAACAGTTCATACAGATGGTGTCAAACTTACATCCTCGAGGCATTAATGGCATATGTGCCTCAGGATTCCGCGGAGGCGCTTCTGCTGGCAGAGCGAATTGCCCCACGACTATCACACTCAAATTCCGCCGTCGTCCTAACCTCATGCCGTGTCATTCTTTATCTCATGAACTACATTGCGGGCGAAAAGCATATCACGTCGTTATGCAAGAAGTTATCTCCGCCGCTCGTCACATTGCTTTCCAAGCCGCCCGAGGTCCAGTATCTGGCACTGCGCAATGCTATCTTAATTCTTCAGAAGAGACCGGAGGTCTTGCGGAATGATATCCGAGTGTTTTTCTGCAATTACAACGACCCGATCTACGTCAAAGTCACCAAGCTGGAATTAATGTTCATGCTAACCACAAAAGAGAACATCTCCGTCGTGTTGGCAGAGCTCCGAGAGTAAGAACTTCACAGATTGACTTTATCAGACGTGTACTGACATCCTTCGCAGATATGCCACTGAAATTGATGTTCATTTTGTGCGCAAGGCCGTCCGGGCCATTGGAAAATTGGCAATCAAGATTGAATCGGCTGCAAAGCAGTGTATCGAAACGCTCTTGGAGCTGGTCGATGCCAAGATCCCATACATTGTCCAAGAGGCAACAGTTGTGATTCGCAACATCTTCCGCAAATACCCCAACCAGTACGAAAGCATAATCAGCCATGTTATCCGAAACATCGACGATCTGGATGAGCCTGAGGCCAAGGCAGCCGTCATTTGGATCATTGGCCAGTATGCGGACCGCATCGATAACTCGGATGGCCTCCTTCAGGATTACTTAGCCACATTCCACGACGAAACGGTCGAAGTGCAGCTGGCCCTGCTCACGGCTACCGTCAAACTTTTCATCCAACGCCCCACCAAGGGCCAGCAGCTCGTACCACAAGTCCTGAAATGGTGCACCGAAGAAACAGATGACCCTGATCTTCGTGACCGTGGTTACATGTACTGGCGCTTGTTGTCGACAGACCCAGCAACCGCCAAACAGATTGTCATGGGCCAAAAGCCCCCAATCACAGCCGAGAGCGAAAAGCTAGACCCACGCACCCTCGAGGAACTGTGTCTGAACGTCGGCACTCTAGCCACTGTTTACCTCAAGCCCATTCACCAAGTCTTCCGCGCTGCCCGCCCTCGGCGTCTCCTGCCCAGCCCAGCCTTGCAACGTTCCCCCATCGACGACGGCACAGGAAATATGCTCGAATACAACCCTCCCACCGCAAACATGGCCTCCGCATCAACCAGTAATAGCGGTCTAGCCACAATCATCACCACCGGTGATCCCGTGACGCCAGTCTACAATGGGCCGCCTCCTTCTCTCCCCGTCGCCCCGGGCGTCAACCCCGGAACCACAGGTCCCAGCAATATGAATGAGGCAGCAGATGCAGCAGACGCTTACTTCAGTGGTATCGGCTCCCAGCAAATGGCTTCGATGGATCTTGATGGTACCGGTGGTGGAGGTGCGCCTCAGACTCAGTACGTTGTGACTCAAAATCAGCAGCAGGTGTATCAGCCACAACTGGCTGGTGGAGCTGCCACGGGAGAGCTATTATTGTTATAATTCAGTTTAGAGAGGGATGTACTTGTACATGTAGATAGAAGACGTTTCATGCGGCTTGCGCCTAGTAATTACGGAATATTTTCATCTGAATGGAGTTTCTAGGGTTTCTCTCATTCACGTTAAGTCCCTATCGCAGAGCAACTCAAGATTTCGATTTAAGCACAGTTACAGTGGAAGATATGAAATATGTAGAATCTTTCTCGTTGATCTAATGCTTTCATCAAGTAACTGTTTTTCTTCTACCTGACACAAATACTCTCTCCATGCTGTGTTAACCATCTGCCTTCAAAGAAGCAGCGACAGCAGACCAGGGTGACACATGAAACAGCGGACGCCCACCAAAAATATCGCGATAATCCAACTTGATTTTGAACGAACCAGGAAGCCTTGAGCTTCCATGATCCATGGACGGGGAACACTCGAAAAATAAAAAAATTTGGAAAACAAGACACAGAAACAAGAAACGCGAGAAGGGGAAAGGGGGAGAGCAATGAGTATAATATGGAAAATAAAAAAACAAAGTAGGCAGAGAAAAAGAAAATTCATCTCAAGTCATGTCCGTTCCTCTTCTTGTAAGCAGAAGGCTTCCCACCATTCGCTTTTTTTCTTTTCAACTCTCGGCACACTTATGAGACACGGGCCGCGTTTAGTACACGCGAGCGAGGTTACGCAGGTACCAGTCCACCAGACGGCGGCCGGCCTTGGTCTCGCTGACGTGGATCAGGTCGTCCTCAAGAGCGTAGTCGAGATCGTTGGCGATGGCAGGCTCGCCATCCAGGAGGCCACCGTCGACCCAGCGGATCTGGCGGCTGCGCTGCTTGTTAACGAGCAGCCACGAGCGGAGCTGCTCGGGGACACCTCGAGGAAACCTGCAAGCTTCTTGAGGTCCATGGTGGTGTAGAGCTTGAGGTAAGAGCGGATGGTGGGGTTGAACAGGGTGTTCTTGACCTCGTCCATGAAGATGGCGGTGTGGTGGTGGTCGACGGGGTCGACGTTGGAGGCGGGGTTGTCGAAGTCGGGGGGAGTGGGGTTGATGAACTTAGGGCAGGAAGAGCGGAAGAGCTCCTCGAAGACGGGCAAGGCCTCGGGCCCACCCTTCTGCATGCGGTAGAACTGCTCGCCGTACTTCTCGCGGACGGCCGAGTGGATGGTGTCATCCAGACGGGTGGGGTGGAGAGCGACACAGATGGCAATCAGGGCGTACATCTGGTCGTTCTTCTTGGCGATGGCTTCGTAGTTGTTGCCGCCCTTCTGGAAGTTCTTTGTCCGAGACACATACACGAGGATGTGGCTGAACATGCGGATGGCGTCGCCGTAGCGGCGCATCATCATGTAGGAGAAGCCCACGTAGTAGTAGGTGGTGAAGTGGGCGGCCATCACGCGGGCGAACATGGCCTTCTTGTTCATCTCGACATCGTCGAGGATCTTCAGGGCGAGACTGAAGTCACCGAGCAGGCAGTGCACGCGCAGCAGTCCGATGATCGAGAAGTAACCGAGCATCTTGTACAACGGGCGCGAGCCGTACTCGCCGGCGACAGCCATTGGGTCCTCTCCCCGCTTAGTTGCGTTCAATTGCTCGCTGATCTGCGAGCGCTGGATGAGAGAGTAAAGCACGTTCAGCACTGAGTAGCAACCCCATGTGTTCGGGTTTTCGCGGAGCAGCTGGCTCTCCTCCTCGTTGGATCCAGTGCAAGCAACACGGTTGCGGTAACGGCAGAAGGACTCGAATTGGTAGATGAACTCGTCAATAACTTCCCAAGCCCAGTAGTACTGATTGTAGAGAAGATTATCGTTAGTTTTCTGAATTGTCATGAGGGATGAATCGACCTGTTGATTTCACGAATGCCAAGCTTTTCCTTTTCATTCATGGCGTTCAACAATCGGCGGGCGAAACGGGGGAACCTACGTTAGGAACCTCCAAATCCACGGGGCCATCGGAGTTCAGGATATAGTGGAAGAGACTGCAGTAGTTGTCGTAGCTGGCGAATTTGGTCTCAAGAGTAGCCTGGTATTCCAGCGGGGTGGCGGCGGCGGCCAGCTGGGCCTGAAGGTCGTGGGCCTGGGATGCACCGTGGGACATGGTCTGATCCAGCTCGCTCATTCCATCGTCGAAGTTGACCTGCTCGCGGTAGTCGTTGACCATAGCCTCCTCCTCATTATCGGACTCATCGTTCAAGTTGGGGCGCGCATTGGCGCGGTCTTCGTAGGACATGTTGAGTGTGAGGGGGGAAAGAAAAGAGTTAAAAATGCAGCAAGATGCCGAGATGAAACGGCAGTGAGGAAGCGGAAGGGGCGCGGTGGGGAGGGGGGTGGGATAGCGTCGGCGTGTGCGATTTGCCAAAGAAGTCGAATTTTGAGGGTTTTCGCTTGGGTGTTTGTGCTTATCTTATCTGCGCATAAGTATCGTGATGACTCAGCTGTGCGGGCTATGTGCACGGTGCACTCAGTACGGTGGAAGTATAGGGTACCGAGACCGTCACCTGTTTTAGCGGGAAATTATTGTACTGTCTACTTCCACTTCGTATAGACTTCAACATCGATATAGCTTCGCAACTACCTAGCTAGGTAAGTACGTAAATACCTACATATATAATTAGAAATTCAATAAGTAGAATGAAGGATTTAATATCCCTGAAGTGTACAAACATGTTGATGGAAGTGGCTCTAGACATTCTAAACTGACTTGGTACTTTTTTTTGGCTCGCTGGCTGTTCCATGTCTTGATATAAAAAGTGACCTTGTATAATATACTCCCTGCTCCGGCCCCTTGTTCAAAGACTAACCCCAGGGTACACTAGGTGTAATTATTCAGACTCTCTACAAATCTGGTCAAAGTGTATGGTATTTCCAAATAATAAAGACAGACGTAATAGGGCCCGACGGTGTCACAGCAGACAGAGGACGGTTGGCTTTAGCAATTTTACCAGGTCAGTTCAGCTCAGTACCCATTTTTGAACTTCCTAGAGGAATGTGCGAAGTTGAGCGCTAGAGACATTCTGTGTTTCTCGAGTATGTGATTTCATTAACTAGCCAGGTGTGGAATATTTAGGGAAAAGACTTCCGGTGGATCAGAGGCCAGCAACTGGTCGCCTGCCATCGGCTAACACTATTTTGCAGATGACAGCCCCTACCTGCCCTTCCCCCTCGGTCAACGTCGCCGCTTCTTTCCCCCTTTTTCCCCTCTCGCTCCAAGCCACAGGCGGTGATGTCTCCAGCCGAGTGCCGGGAAGGCAGAGATTGCACTGGCCATTACCGAAGAGATGAGTGGGCCAATGTCAACGTTTTATTCTGCCGTGACGGTTTTATAGGATATTGCAGCTTTTCCTCAACGCCCTCGTTCAAGTCCAGCCGGCACAATACCTCAACCTCGGATTTCCACCTTCATTTCACCCGAGTCTGCAGCAGGATGAACTTTCTTCCAATATCGTTCATATGGTAGCGGCATGGACGCATTCATACAGTCACAAACACAGGGGCCATGTTAAGTTTCAGGGCTCAAGACTCCTCCACTGTTCCGGGTCGTCGAAGATTGCAATAACCTCAGATGGCAATCGGACGCCAAGGTGCAGCGCGTTCTTCCTGATCTCATGAATCATGTCGGCTGTTTGCTTAAACCTGTGACTAAGAGCCGTTCCAAACCGACACAGCTCGGCAAACGCCTGCCTTGATTCGTCACTTTCTTCCAGTTGGGGAACCAAGATCCGAAGGCCCGTCTGTATGGCATCGACTATCTGGCTGGGTATATGCTTGAGGCCATATGACTGACGATGGATGCGAAGACATTGCGCCGTTTCCTCGACGGACTTAACCTGGTAGAACCGGGCCTGCCGAACCGACTGTGGCTGATGAGGGTCATTCAAAATCTCAAACAGATGTATGATAGCCTGCAGACATTTTATTCTTCACGAGGCATCAGCACAGGAACAATCACTAGGGTGCATGCAAGAGGAAGATAATCATGCTTACCGCAAGAGAAGGACTTGTGGAACCGGATTTGGTTGTATCTCGGGCACGCTCGGCCAGCGTTGCAGCCAAGCAGTCAAACGGTCGAATGGGTCCTGAGCTTTTCTCCACAACTCGTCAAGATTGGTGCCGCGGTGTCTTTCAGAAATGAGTTTTTGGGCATCGACTAAGGTTCTGGTGAGCTCAGCAAGTCCCTCCCTGACTTCAGGGAGACGTGCTGGCTTTTTGTCATATGTGATTTTGTTTGAGCGAGGTACGGTGTCCAGTCAAAGTCTTCGTTACCACACAGTTTGACATCGGACGTGGGATATTCCAAGGGAGCAATCTTCTGCAGCTCAATCGACATTTGTCTACACCAATTAGTTAGACATTGCTCGTTTCTGTAAGGATGGGCAGCACTTACGACCTCATGTTGAAGACACCCCAGGCAGTAATCGTACGAACACGTTCCATCTCTGGCAACATCTCCTTTTTCGACACTGCTGGGGTATCAAAGAGTCCTATATCCTGTGCCAACCGAACGGCTTGGCTAAGCATCATCCAACTTTTCTTGACTCGTCCTTGGCATTTAAATCTGCCAAAAGTCAACATCGTGGACATGGCTGGTCTGCTACAAACCAGTGGACAACATACACACAGCACATTAAGAGGAGAGCCTGGATGTTAGGCAGGTCGTGGTCGTCATCTTCGACTTCCCACAGTCTTTGTGCCTCATGGAAAAAATTCTGACCGCGCGAGAATACGTTCTCGGGGATGGAAAAAACATCAGGGCTATCAGAATAGGTCTATCGGGGTTAGCTAATGGTTTCGCAGGGGGGTATATTTGCGAGATCCATACGCTGGCCATTGACAACAGGCTATTGACGAGAAGGGGCGTGCAGAACTCCGACCTTCGGTCACCGAGTTTCATATGCTGCAGGAAGATGCGCTGATCAAGGAACTGCGTACATGGGTGGTCCCAGGTAAAGTAGAGTGAGACTAGGTGCGAGACCAGATAACCATCATCTGTGACCTTTGTCCAGGGCTTTGCTGGCACCTCGAAGAGAGGTATGTCACAGAGGCTTTCCAGTGTGACACGAGCGTAAGGGCTAACTGTCGGCCATTGCGGGGGTTTCATGTTTGGAATCTCTTCTGGTGAGCTTGCTATATTGCCAGGGTCCGACGGCCGTCTCACTCCGTTGCCCGAGGTTTCTATGGGATTCTCCCCATACTCTAAAATCGCCAATTTGCTGGCATTGGACAACTCTTGGGGGTCACCGAACGTTGTGGCCGGGCTTCCGACAGCATGGGCGATATCTTGGAACGGTGCCTTTTTCCGAATCAGATCCATCACTTTGTCAAACTGGAGCTTGTCAGCCGACCCGAGGGTGCTTAACAAAGACTCTAGTAGATCTTTGTGGTTTGTGAGCTCCTGGATCGTCCGTTTGACGGCAACCTTTCGTCTGAGGTCTCGACTAGGATCGAAGTGACATTCGGTGTTGGTGGACCGACAAGCCTTGCACGGTGCATCCGGTCCAGAACACTATATTGAGCGAAACACAACAATTAGCCATTTTTCTCCAAGATATGGTACAAGCCAGAAAAAGAGATAGGGAAAGGGAAAGAGAAAAGAAAGAAATCAACCGATGCACCAACTCACCTTCCTCTTTGCTGCCTTGCATGCCAGGCAAGCCGTGGAATTCTTCTTTGGCCTACTGACAGCAGTCGTCGTCTGCGGGGCGAACATGCGCGGCGGCCCCGGTGCCAGCGCCGGAAATTGTTTCGTGTTCTCGTGGGGGGGTCATCTTCATTTTCAAAAGATCAGCCTTGTGGACTATGGTTTCCAAAAAGTTGTGGTTCGAGATGTCTGACCGAAATATACCGCGGTTGAAGCTTCGGCAATGCGAGTCTGTTTGATGAAGCAACGCTGACTTGATGTTTCGAGTGGTGCGGACAGACGATCTTCTATACAGCACTGAAGCACGGTCCTAACGTTCCTTCTTATGGGCCATCGAATTCGACGTCTCCAACGTCTCACCAGCCCGATGTCAGGAAGGGGGTAAGTGTCATGTCGCAATGGTACGGGCGTCACGGTGCGGTGCGTTATTTACGCATGAGGGTGGGGCACGACTAAAAGAAACTATTCTGGAATCGGTCGAAATGATCAGAGTCCACCTGCAGGTGACAATATCCCAAAAGCGAGAGGGTCGCGTTGGCAAACAGAAGGGGATGTTCGACGCCCGTCACACAACCGGGGTAACCCGGTAGCCCAAGCTCGAATTCGACAATGATTGGAGGGCTAACAAATCCAGCAACTTATCAATACAAGCCGATGATATGCAGCGGATGGACGAAGGGGCCATCGAGTAGCCTGAGGGATACTGTCAAGAGATCCGGGAGATCGAGGACCGAATATGGAAAGCCCGGGGCCAGCTTGACCCAACGGGATACTAATCCAGAAAAAAAATCAATGGCGAATCAAAAATTTGAAAGAAAAAAATTGAAAGAAAATGGGGAAAAAATTTGAAATAGGAAAATTAATTGAGAAAAAAAGCAGCACCGTGTGTACGGAGTCGGGATGTATCAGTACGGGGGTACCCAAAAAGAGAATATTTTGAATCTAGGGAGTGCGCAATCTTCTATGGTATGTACGGAGTATTTGGATGTCTTTCTCGGAATACATGCCGTCTTAGAATGGTGTGATCTGCTTCAAACTTGGACTACTCTAATGACCTTGACTATCTTGACTATGACCCTTTCTACTTTTCCCCCTGTCTGATTCTCTCTTGGCAAAAGAGTGGCATCGGAGATGCCGCCACTTCAAACCTGATAAATGTTCAGGACTGTCAGGTTTCTTGGAGACTGAAGCCAGATTTGTTATCTTGTATAGGAAACCCCTATGTCAATCATATATACCTCCATAACCTCCACCTTTTTTTCGCCACTTTCCTTCATGAACTAATTGGGATGACATACAGCATATATCACAAGGAAAAAAACTCACACCTATGTCAATATTGCATTTGTGGAGAATATCATTTTTACTAACCAGCCACGCTCACGCCAGCCTTCTAAGATGGGAATCTCGATTTCAACCTGGGCTTGGAAAAATGATCCAAAGGGCAGGGTTCGCATGGAGCAAAAATTCCAGCACACCGGTTCATGGGACCACGAGATGTGCTTCAGGGCTGCTACCTAGGTACGGAGTACACGCTGTGGATCTCCATACGGAGTAGAATCTTGGAACCTTGTCCCGTCCCAAAGTCTTTTCCGTTGTGGATCGAATCGGGATTTTCAAGGGGGAAGAACATCTTGAACCTCATTACCGGATCTACCAAGTACCGATCCCTTTTTAGACTTAAATTATAATTCGATACTTACCTGGATCCTCTACTCCGTACTCTGTACTCCGCGTAATGATATTCACCAAACTCTCTCGACAAATCCCCTTCAGTGTTTACTTGATACATCCCCATAACTTCTTCCAACGTTTCTCATTGGCGGTTAAAACAACAGCCAATCGGAATCACTAGAGGAAAAGCATTTTCCTTTCTTGGCATTTGGTCAATCACTCTGAATCACTCATCAAGCAACTGGCTTAATTTACATTCTTGCTGGCGATACTGCACTACTTCACTTGGATGTCAGAACTACCTGACCGTTTGAGCGAAAGTTTTCGTTCGATATCTCTATTATACTACAGTATCGTATCTTGTATATTGTGTATACCACACTAGTACTGACATATGGGATACCTTTCCCAACACGACATCTCCCCGGCACTATTCACCCAGATTCTCGGGCCGTTCCAACTAGTCTTTTTCTAGTGAGGTCCGCGGAGAATGATTTTTTTTTTCTCAAAAAATAAAAGAAAAAAAAACCCCCAAAATGGAAAAGTAAACTTTCCGACTTTGAGCCTAGATGAATTATACATGCTAGTCGCATACTGCCGCTTACGCACCCGGTAAACTGAAAATTAAGATAACGGATCTTTTGTTCCGTTCGTTTATATCCTATCGCTTGAGGTTGTTTAGATATACAATAAACACATCCATGGATAGATGTACTTCGCCCCCCGCACAAATTCCAGTCCTGGTTAGATGCCGAGACCAGGGAGCCAGTGAGATCCGCTATGCGGCTGAGATCCCCTCTTTTCTCCCGTGTCTTGGGCATTGAATTCCCAACAATCCTTTTTTTTTTCTGCAACCAATGTACGGAGTACAGTACAGGAAGGTGAATATTGGCTGCAATGTAACGTGGTCTACAAATGTCTATCACCTGCATATGTGATGAAAGCCCCCTCGCCTATCTAGGAGATAGCGGGAAAACACTCCTGCCAAAAGTAGAGTTAGCGCGATGCAGCACAAAAAAACGCGGTTATCCTATAGTTTTGCTGAGATGCTAACTTAGATTCTTATGTTCTGGACCAGACCACTTTCAAACTTCGAAATTTGCATGTGCTTATCTATAATTTGCTGGACCTTGTACCTTGTATACAAAGGATCTGTATATGGGGTTGATGTCATTTACTTTCTTACTTTCTCATTCGGATATAATAAATCTCCTTTGGTTGGTCGGATGTGTTCACCGTTAGCGGTCACCTTGGCCCCCGCTTTAACTAGGTTTACTATATTTGTCCGGATGACATTTTGAGATTTCCGGTCTATTTCAACTAGCATTTTCGTATAATTCATATTATAATCTATATCCATACTCTCTATAGAGTAGTGATAGACCCTTCAATTAGCTTTTTTATAATCCAACTCTTTTTTTTTTACTTTCAGAGAACCACGGCCCGTTAGTGCATTGCAGCTGTACCTAGGTAGCGGGGTATTTAACTAATCTGGATCCCACCTGGGCAATCTTTTTTTGCCAAGGATTCGGATTAGTACAATATAGTATTTGCTTTTGTTGTCCCAATAAACCCAGCTCTTGCATATCCCCACGGGTGGATTGGTTTCTGACACCTGCCATTCTACTTCCTACACAGATTACGCAGGCCATGTTTGCTACTTTCCTTTCTTTTTTCTCGAACCACTTACGATATTTAGGATGAGATCAGCCAGGTGCAGGCACTGCGAGTCAAACAATACTGCCAGATCATATATGTCATATTACGGCTCGGTGTTTGGTTGGCTTTCATTTCTGTGACAAACCCCTTGATTCCAACCTGGTCGGTTCTGTATCCAATCGTCGGGTCATCGGACTACCAACAAGCGATGCTTGCAGCATATGCACATGTTAGCATCCAGTCCGCATTATTGGCTTGAGATATGTCACATATCATGGCAGTGCCATCCTTGAGGTTGGTCGATCACGCCTCTATCCTCTTAGATTGTACACGCAGGCCTCGTGGCGGGGATATCTACCGACCAATCGCTCTGATATAGCAGTCTCAGTTTTATCAAGGTCCCCAACAGATGTATTTGTTCTTTTTGTTGCATGTTGTAGGCAAACAATGAACCCGACATCCCCATCATTACTTATGTGTTGTATATTGTATCCCGGGTCGAGAGTCTATCTTCTTGGCGCATACAGTTATTTATGTAGTCATGGCTCATGCCATGTTCCTTACCTTTGCGCTCTGTCGCCGATAGTCTGTCAGTCCCCGAGACAGTTAGAATCGTAGAATTATCCGTGGCAAGATCATAGGGGTCAGCGGGCATTTGCCTTTTTCGGTTAAGTATAATAAAAGATGTATCCATGGGATATAACTATAGGATATAATACAGAAGTAATCTTCCCGCAAATTTTTCCATATCAACAAGTCTCCAGGACTCGATTAGATGAAATGGTGATCGAAATATTAACGTCCTTGATCACGTCATCTACAGTAGCTCTTGCATCAAGCACTATCCATTTTACATTCCTCCCTTCCTCGTTCTTTATTAAAGGTAGTAGGATGCATCTTGGGTTTTTCATTTGCGGTGCTGTCTGTGAGAACCCTAATTGACTAAAATGCCTATATGTGTAGGTGTGAAAGGCCTTTCTAGCAAGTTCTTCACTACCGCTTGTATGTCCAAGCCATACAAATACAATAAATAAGTTTGCCGTCGATTCGTATTTGACCTGGTTTGGATGACTTGTGGCCCGGTCGTATCCTTAGTCAATGTCAATGTCACTTTGCGAGCTTTTCAGTATAATAAAAATGTTTATCTTCCAAATCCCAGTCGAGTCGCATAGTAAACTAAAGTTTCTACATCGACACACAAAGGAATTATCGAATACTTATAACACTTTCTATGTACTACGCTGGGAACCTGAATATCTCCTCATTGCATTCTAATCTGGCTATGAAGGCCACTTGACCCATATCCTGAAAGAGTCTAGCTCCACATTCAAGATAACGCTCTACATAGGGCCGTGATTGTACAGAAGCTCGCTTCGGTCCATGTGCATCGCCTTAGCCTCGGTCAACGTTGCCTCCGTGTAAATATCTCCAGCGTCTCAGTAGGACCGTCCAGCCAAGCCTTGCAAGCATTAGTCTTGATGACTTCTGTACCATAATGCGTTAGTACCGGATACCGATAATGGACAGTTATAGTGGCCATGGCAGTAGCTCTGACTTATTTGAGGATATGAGGGCAGCAACTCCGGCTAAAAGTCTCTTCTAGCATGTTGCCAGTAGACTGTCGTGGATAACAGCTGGGTCACTGCAGATATCATATGCGGGGTTGCGTGATCCTGGCCGAGCTTTTGCCGTTAGTTTCGTTGGATGACGGATATATTCTCCGGCCCAACCAGTGTTAAGGGCATGAGGATTTAGAGTCAGATCTTTTCCGGGTCTTGGAATGAGGGGTCGTGTACCTAACCATTGCCCGGAGGATGTTAGTGGCCTTTTCTCTTTGTGAGAATCTGACTGCCACGTGAGGTGAATAGAGTTTGGTTGAATAGAGTTTCACGTACAGGTGGTGCATGGATGTTCCAAGGTTGTCTCGAAATTGATATAGAACAAAAGAAAGGAGATAAACTGGGACTCAGTCCTCTTGTCTTGTTTAGTTTTGATGGAAACAGTTGACTAGGTAAATATACAAGTTGTGTTATATATAATGTACAGAAAGGTTAATAATATCTAATGTCTATATGGTATCTATGCTACTCGATGTTAAGCTGTATAATTGATTGTCGGTGAATCTAATTAAACAGCTTCTTTTAATTCGTGTGATAGTTGAGCGAGTTTCAGGGTGGTTGTTCGCAAGTTCGTCATGATTGGTATAGGTTGGGGTACAAAGATAACATTTCCGCGTGTTCCATGATGCCTTGTTTTTCTATGCTTGATCAATTGCATATACTATATATAGTTGTGTATCCTGTGGAAGTTAATATGCTCCTTGTACATTACCTAAAGCAGAGCTTGAGGCTGTGAAGGATGCAAGAATTGGATATACTAAAGAGCCAAGACCTTCAACTTAGTTACACAAATCAGCAAGATCTTGCAAAGCAGTATGAACGATACCATAACAATATGAAATCCTAGAACGTCAATTTTGGAAGACCACAATATTGTAAGTGAACATTTGAAGTATATCAACGCGGCTAGCCTCGGAAATGCCAGAAGTGGGCCTAGAGATAGCCAATATTTGATCCCTCAAAGAATTGCTCATAGTAGAGTCCAAGGCGGGTTTGACTAGGTATTAGAGTTCTAGAGAAAGCAATCCCTTTTCAACATACCCAACAAATATTTGTACAACGTGTGTGCAATGTAGAAAGTGTTTCTGGTGGCAAAATAGAGCGAGGCGACATCCCCGGGAACTGTTCGGCGGTAGAAAACTTTTTTTTTTTCGGGTCGACGATGGTTAAGAGGGGCATTCCAAGGTTCTCCGGGGCAAACCGATTTTTTTTTATAAAGAACAATGGGGATCCTCTTTCGTGAAATGCATATTCTAAAAAGGTAGGTTCATTTTAGTATTTTACCCCCTTGAGATCATCCGTTGACCGTCAGTGACTCATAGAACCTCTCCTCCCCCATATTCAAGGAAAAGAACCTTGATCATACCACCATATCATCATGGGTTCTGTTGCTCCTAACGTTGCCGAGCTGGATGGCTCCAAATTCAACATCACTCGCTCTACCAACCTACGCGATGTGCCTTTGCCCGGCTCCCCAGAGGAGCTGAGCCACTCCCACTGCACTGACCACATGGTTACCGTGAAATGGACCGCAGCCAACGGCTGGGAGACCCCCGAGGTCAAGCCCTACCAGAACCTCAGCATCCCGCCCACAGCATCGGTGCTGCACTATGCCACCGAGTGCTTCGAGGGCATGAAGGTGTACCGCGGATACGACGGCAAGCTGCGCCTGTTCCGCCCCGATTGCAACGGCGAGCGTTTGAACTCCAGCTCACAGCGGTCCTCGCTGCCCGGATTCAAGTACGACGAGGTGAAGAAGCTTGTCGCCAAGCTGTTGCAGATCGACGGCCCCCGTATGTTCCAATATCGGCGGCATTTGCCTACAATATAAATGAGAGCTATTCACTAATAATTATCTCTAGGCTGGCTCCCCAACCCCGGTTCTTTCCTCTACATCCGTCCCACCGTTATCGGTAACGGTCCCCACCTCGGCGTCCAAGTGCCCAAGGAAGCCCTCCTCTTCATTATTGCCGTCCCATGGCCTGACTTCACCAAAATGAAGAAGGACCCCGAAGCCGAGCCCCGCAAGGGTCTTAGACTCTACGCCTCTTCCCCCGATACCATCCGTGCCTGGCCCGGCGGCTTCGGCTACGCCAAGCTCGGTGCGAACTACGGTCCTTCCCTGCAGGCTCACGGCAAGGCCCAGGCTCTGGGCTTCGATCAGATCCTGTGGCTGTTCGGCCCGGACCGTCAGGTCACCGAGGCTGGCGCCAGTAACTTCTTTATTATCTGGCACAATACCGAAGGCAAGCTGGAGCTTGTTACTGCTCCTCTTGAGAACCAGCTTATTCTGCCCGGTGTTACCCGTCGCAGTGTTTTGGAGCTCGTGCGCGAGCGTTTGTCGCAGAACTTTGTTGGCAAGCTTGCGCCGCTTGAGGCTGTGGAGCGCACTTTGACCATTGATGATATTGAGAAGGCCTCCAAGGAGGGCCGTATTGTTGAGTCGTTCGTTTCTGGCACTGCTGTAAGTTTGATAATTGTCTGGTTCTTCGTCGGAGTTCATATGCTAACATCACACCAATCAGTACTTCATTACTCCTGTTGCCATGATCCAGAACGAGAACACCGATATCAACACCTTGGGTGCGAACGGCGAGCCTGCTGGGTACGCTGCGCAGATCAAGTCGTGGCTCGAGGCCATTATGTTCGGCAAGGAAGAGCATGACTGGGCTTACACCATCGAGAACGAGGAAAAATAGATGGATAAAACGTTGGTAGATGATTTTAGATTTAGACTCGCTGTTCGGTTGATGCCTCTTGGGCGGGTTTGTGAAGCTTAGCATCGTCGGTATCTTTTGATGCTAGGGTTGGACTGTATATAGATTTTAGACCGCATTTATAGAATACCGGCCTGTTTCATTCAATGTTTGTCATTTGGCTATGAATAGATTTGCAGAATGTAAAGAAGACGCCAGTAAATGCATTTGAAAACTGGATATCAAAAAGAAATTGTCAATTACTTTACATATTCTCATCAGTGCGCAGAAATAGAACCAAATACGATGTCCTACTCTCGCATCTCACATATCGACAATCATCGGAGCGTACTCTCCAGTCTCATCGTCTTCGTCATTCCCATCCCAATCCATTTCGACCTGCTCACCATCCTCCAATTGGAGCATACCGCGGCGAACGACAGCCCCACGATGCAGCTCCCAGTCATATTCTGCCTTCACCCATTCTTCAAGCTTGTCAAGCTCCAACTTCACTTCGGATCCAGTATCGCCAACGAGGTCATCGACCGACTGACGAAGCTTTATGAGGAGATTGCGCAAGAACGCCCCGCCCTCATCACCATCAATCTCAAACAGTCCACCATCAACATCGTCGCATCGCTGCAGCTGCAGCGATAGTATCCGAAGAACTTCACTCATAAACGCCTCTCTATCCAAGATTGCACTCCGGGAGGTAAGAATCAGCTCAAGAAGCCGTTTCCACTGCTGCAAACACGAGTAATTCATCATAGTTAGCACCATGAGGAACGTAAACTGCAGTTCTCCAAGCAACTGATTCCCCCCAGAAGCCTCCCCGGCATACCGATCGATCAAGTCTCCCAAAGCCCAAGATCGATCCTTCGCAGCTTCCGTCCTTTCACGCCCGACAGCGCCTTCTCTCCACGTCCGCTTTAAATCAACTGGGATGAAGCCGAATTCCCGTTCCGGTTCCTCGCTCAGTTCCGGCCCATGCAACGCTTCAGCTGGCGAGTCGACGCCGGGAATATGATCCGCGTCACGGTTGGCCGTCGAAGCAGACGACAACACCCATCGCGGACGACCGTCCACATCAACCTCCGGGTCCCCGATAACGCGCGATAGAAGATTCGGTGAGATCCGGTCCGTTAGTCCAGACCAATCCCTCCGCCCGCTCTCTTCGGTTTGCGCATCGTCTTCGGTCTGGATGCGAGCTTCGATTTGGGGTTTCGGTTGGTCTTCCTCGTTCTTTTCGTCTGGTTCTGATTCCGTCACGGGCTTGACAAGCATAGAGGGTGCAATCCGGCTGCGATATTTGAATAACCCTCCACTTTGCCACACAGAACCCAGATTTGCTTTGTAGCGCATGCTCTCCTGGCGAGCGGAGTCGCTCTCACTGTCCAGTGCTACTAGGGACTCTGTATTTGCATCCCATTTCCATATGTAGATCTCCGGTCCCAGTGCGGCTTGGGTTCCGTTTTTATTTCGGCCTTGCGCGACGAGCGCTGTGTCGTTTCTACCTTTCCCTGCGGTGGTGATGTCACCGATATAGAACCATGCGCCGCTGCGCAGAGAGAGCGTCTCTGTTGCGCCGGTGTAGAGGAAGTGCCATCCCGGGGAAAGGTCGCGGATTCCGTGGAAGTTGGGGGTTGATGTGAAGGTTATGAGGTCGATGCCGACGAGGGTTTTTGGAGGAAGGTCTGGGAGGAGGATTGTTGGGGTTGGCTGGTGGGTGGACATTGTGCCCGTGTGCGGATTCGAGGGCTTTGTGCTTAGGATTGCGCACAGGTTGGAGCTTTGAGGAGGGATGAAAAGTTGGAAGCGATTGCGTAGTTTTGTCTGCCCGAGCTGTCGGATAAACACCGTTCTATCTTTTATCAACGGGAGGCGATTTTTTTATTTTTTTTTGGTTCTCCGCAACCCGACTTAGCTCAGATCTTATCTACTTATATCCTTTAGAACATCATAGAATTGCCTATATCCGTTGTCAAGCTGTGTTAATTCGTTGCAGTATTATGAGGATCAATCTTTGTTTTAGAGAAATAAGAATCTACGGCCTCAAGCAACTATATCACTAAGGAAGATACAGAATCAACCTTCCTGTATCACAACAATTAGGAACTTTGAGCCTCCATGCTCCTCCCACATGCCGGGTTTCGCAAATGTAGATATGCTATAACTACTACCATTCTACGACTGAGATCATCAGGAGCTTACAATAACCCAAGATATATAGGTAAAGTTGTTGATTTAGCACTACCTAATCCAACAGCAAAACCCAAGAGAGTTGATTTTCAGCGTATGAAAAAAATTGAAGACCAGGCGATCAAGGCCGTTCCTCGCGTTTATTCCATCCACAGATGCAGGACAAGCCCGCAAATAGCCTCCAATCCAGCGATGCAATGACTTGCAAGGGGAAGGGAAAAACCAAGCACACGCTCACAGACGGCGACCACGGCGACCACCCTTGCGACGGGTAGAGTCGGAGGGGGTGGGGGTGACGTCCTCAATGCGACCGATGCGCATGCCGGAGCGGGCAAGGGCACGGAGGGCAGACTGGGCACCGGGACCGGGGGTCTTGGTGCCGTTACCACCAGTGGCACGGATCTTGATGTGGAGGGCGTTGATGCCGAGCTCCTTGCAGCGGACAGCGACGTCCTGAGCAGCCAACATGGCGGCGTAGGGGGAAGACTCGTCACGGTCAGCCTTGACCTTCATACCACCGGTGACACGGCAGATGGTTTCGCGACCACTGTAATCAAAAACTCGTCAGCCAACATCATCCTTCGTGTTACATTTGTCTCGACTGCGCTCGATTCCAACTCCAATTGGGTGATTCGAATGCGAGAGAATTGTGGGTGGAGGGCGACTCACGAGAGATCGGTAACGTGAACGAAGGTATCGTTGAAGGAGGCGAAGATGCGGGCAACGCCGAAAACGAGCTTGCCTGCGTAGAGTTAGATCTCATGTTTTCCCAACTTCTTCAACTCGGATTTTGTTCATGACATACCATCACCAGCGAGGGGGCCGAGGGAGACGTTCTCCTTAGCGGCAGCGGGAGCCTTGGTCTTGGGGGCCATTGCGACTGTTGTTGGTGGTTAGTGTGGATGGAATACAGAAAAAAAAGGAAAAGTCGGAACTGATCCTACCTGAGATGTTGAAAAAAGTGGGTGTGTGCCCTAGGAAGAATTACGCACTCTGATTGGTTCGCAGTATCAAGCGAGCTCGCTGCCTCAGGCTTCAATGTGCTACATTTATATCCGGATTTCTAGTCGGCCCGGTGGGCGGTGAAGCTCTTAGCTCCGCTCAGTATTTAAATTTTTCGTTTGCCCAACTGAATTCCTTCCGACATTGCAGTTGATCTTCCCAGCCTTGAGCAGCTTAGGAGTTTGGACCTCAAAACGGTTCCAAATAACCTCTAGTGGTTATCATTGTCATTGGCTCTAAGGGCCACACCTTATTCCCCGGAAGTTACAGGCGCGTTCGTCGCGATGGGTCGCACCAAAGAAGATGCCTCGATTGGCATCATTGGTATGGGCGACATGGGCAAGATGTATGCCCAACGCCTGAGCGATGCAGGATGGAGGTAATTAGACCCTTCTTCGACAACACAGTCCCGATATGCCTCAAATGGTAAGCTTTTCTCCCATGCTTCTTTCTCTGCCCATCCCCCTCGAATGATGACATGAGTGCATTTGGCTCGAGTATGGTTTGGCTGGCGCTGTTACACCATTCTGGTTGATGGCTAACCAGCCGGCTGTCGGTGATGTTACACCCACGCTACCTTAATTTTTATTTGTCTGATACTGTTCAAACCTCACTTTATACACCTTCACTTTGCTGTTTGAAAACATACACTAACAAGTGAAAAGATTTTACAGATTCCCATTGGGCCTCATAATAACTAATCCCTTAGACCTGACATAACTAACTTTGCATTTTGACATCAAGGATAAACGCGTGTGATAGACCTGAGAATTTTGAATCTTTAAAACAAGAGTTCGCTTCTCAAGTACGTCCCCCGGCTGGGATCATGCCACTCAAAGCTCAAGAAGCTCATTGTATATATAGAAAGGAGTCACCATATTCCCCAATGGACATCTCGTGTCAAGAATTAGCGATTACATTCTGTACAGTGTAGAGGCTGGAGTCATCGATAAGGTCGTGGCACAGTACGGGTTATGTATGTGTCGAACCAGAGCCCTGGTGCTTCTAACCCAAATACATTCTGACTCGGATTCAAGCAACCAAGGTCGGTGCCATCGTCGGTGGTCAAACGTCCTGCAAAGCTCCAGAGCTCGCCGCATTCGAAAAACACCTGCCCCCCGATGTAGAGATTGTATCTTGCCATTCACTACACGGCCCCAAAGTGAATCCGCAAGGTCAGCCTCTGGTATGGCCAACCTCGCGCCTTATACCCTCTCGACCATGCATTAGTAACAGTGATCTAGGTTTTCATCCAACACAGAGCCTCTGACGAAAGCCTCAACTTCGTCGAATCCATCCTCTCCTCGTTCGGCTCCAAACATGTCTATCTCACTGGCGAGATGCACGACCGCATCACCGCGGATACACAGGCTGTCACCCATGCTGCTTTCCTGAGCATGGGAACCGCATGGCAGGCCAACAATCAGTTCCCCTGGGAGCATGGACGATGGGTGGGCGGTATCGAGAATGTCAAGATCAATATCACCTTGCGCATCTACTCGAACAAATGGCACGTCTACGCCGGTCTCGCCATCCTCAACCCAGCGGCGAAGCAGCAGATTCGCCAGTACGCCGAGTCGGTCACTGACTTGTACAAACTGATGATTGGAGGACAGAGGGAGGAGCTCAAGCGTCGGGTGAAGGCTGCAGGTGCATCAGTTTTCAGACCTGGCTCCGAAGGACAAGACCTGTTGTTGAAGGACGAGGTACTGGATCGGTTCTCTCTGTCCAATCGGCCGCGTGAGAAGGCACCACCGAACAGCCATCTCAGTCTGCTTGCTATTGTTGACTGCTGGTCGAAACTCGGGATTGTCCCTTATGATCATATGATCTGTTCCACACCGGTATGTATCCAGTCATGGAGAGGATATTGCCAGATTGTGGTTATATTAACATCCTACAGCTTTTCCGTCTCTGGTTGGGTGTGACCGAATACTTGTTCCGCAACCAGGACCTCCTCGATGAGGCACTGGACACCGCAATTGATGACAAGACCTTCCGCTCGGATGATTTGGAATTCACGTTTGCTGCAAGGGTATGTTTTGGACAGTGTCCCCGGCGCCTGTAGGCGTCTAAGATTTGCGGTTAATGCTAACATGATGCTTTCACCAGGCATGGTCTGATTGTGTTTCTTTCGGCGACTTTGAGTCCTACCGTCACCGGTTTGAGCGGATTGCGGAGTACTTCGCACCGCGTTTCCCCGAAGCTGCCACGCTTGGCAATGAGATGATGAAGACCATACTGGAGAAGACCACCTCCAATAACTAATGAACTGGTAACGGTATAAAATACCGACATGTAGGTATTCCTGTGGGTGCATTTTTATCAGTACGAGCAAGACTAGGAGGGAAGGTCGAGATACCAAGTAGTTTTAACAGAATGTATGATCCTGGGATTATATTGTAAATTAAATCAAAATCGGTTGAATGATCACTATTCTCCAATAAAAAAAACAACCCCCTCAGTAGAAACACTTTGCTCTTTCATGGCATGGTGTCGCAGCCTGACTCCAGGGCTGGAGCGATAAGATTCCTTAGTCAGCAGTTTGTTTCTCCAGATCTGGTTGAGCCGAGCAACTCGTAGTGGGACAACAAGAGCAGTTCGACGATCTCTGCTCTGTTCAAGTTAGCATCCGATCGCCCTTCATACAGGTGGACATGGCCACTATTTCCCTTTGATAATCAAGCGACCTGTGACTGCGCCCCTCCCTTACGCTTCCCCATACTGCCCTTGCTCCGCTCCACTCGACCCTCCCGCTAAAACAAGCGACCTCAATGCGGCCCATCCGATACTCAGAACACTTGCGATAGGTGATAGCGAAGCCACCAAGGCTAGATGGAGCTCTATGGCTTCCGGGCACAACTCAGCATACTCCGCGTCGACTCAGCATCGTGCTCTGGGTGATGGACGCTCCTCGCTCAGCCACGATGGCGGCTCCGCCGATGGCAGCTGGCAGGATAGTATCCCACGGATTGGGAGGAACAGGCGGTCCGAGTCTGGAGGGAGCAACAACATGGGCGGACGGGGAGGATCATTAACGCCTTCGTTAGCACCCTCCATTGGTGGACCAGGTAGCTTTAGTGCGGAGCTCAAGAGCACGACTTCGCGCAGCGTGACGCCCCGGGCGGATGGCCAATACAACAGACGTGCCAGCAGATCGATCGGCGAGGAGGATTTTCACACAACCGAGGAGCGACAGGCTTTCCTTCGAGACAGGATCGCGAAGGAAATCAAAATCAAGAGCGGAACCGAGAATATGCTGGAGGCACTACTAGCAAAACCACCGAAACAAACCAAAGAGCAACGTCTCAAGGTCGAGTCAGAATTGACCTCATCGAACCGCAAACTGGTCGAATTGCAGCATGAGCTGGAAGAAGAAATATTACGTGCGCAGGCGCCGGCATCGACTCCTCCACGCAGCAGCCGCCTTTCGAGCCTTTTCCGTGCCAGCCCCATGCGCTCACCATCTCGGAACAAGGATGCCGTCGGATCGGTCAACGGCGATGGGGAAGAAGGCGGTGACGGTGACGTGGAGTCGCCAACCTATGTCCTCTCAGAAACACTGCAGGCTTTGGAGATAGAGGGGATGTCCCTTGATTTCTATGTTGAGCGCGCCAACAGCCTGGTTGAACTGTTCAAACGACATCCCACGCTGAAGTACGACCTCGCGTGGCCTGTTTTTGGCCTACGGGTTCAGGTCATGCTTTTGAGTGACAGTAAAGAGGTGGTCGCTGCGGGTTATCGACTAACACGCTATGCCATCGCCGATCGCAAATCCCTACAAACCATCCGAGCACTCCATACCGATGAGCTTGTGATACTGTCACTGGTTAAAGAAACTAAAGCAAGCATTGAGAGGGAACAGGCATTGAAGTTTGTGAGAGGCTTCCTGGATGTCAAAGATGGTGTCCGAGAGATATCGCGCGCCGTTGTGCGGACCATCGTTGCTGTTGCTGAACATCATGAAGATCGTCTTCGGAACATTTCAATTATGACCGTGGCTGAGATGTTGGTCAAAGACCCCGAACTGGTTGCTTCTGCCGGTGGTTTTGCTGCCCTGCACGATGCGCTTGCAGAAGGGACGTTCGGCGCCTCGGAATCTCTGATATCAAGTTTTCTACATGTTGTGGACACTCCCCGTAGTCGAAAGTTTCTCCAAGGGTCCGAACTTGAAGCCGTTCTTACGCCTTTCACGGATTCACTATCCGACACACTACGCAATGGGCGATTAAAGTCTGCAGCGCGAGCAATTTCTGCGATGCTAAAGACTTGGCCTGGGCTGGTTATTCTTGCAAGACATGACTCACAACCGTTGCGTTCTCTCCTTGATTCGCTCCATTACAATGACCCCATAGCCCGAGACCTGATTATGGAGCTATTATTCGACGCTCTGCGAATAAAACCTCCCTCCTGGTCGTCATCTTTCCTTGCGGGCAGACGGCTCACAACTTATGGCAGAGTCTCGAATCTTCGCTCTGACCTTGAAACATCGAGAGCCAGCCGTGCTTTCAACGACACTAATAGCAACAGATTCGATCTGACTGCTCATTTCTCTACCCTCATATTGGCAGGTTTGGTCGAGGCAGGGCTCCCGAAGGTATGCTCACTTTGTTTTTCTAGGCTTGGCTTAAAGCAAGAGCTGACAAAATGAAGGTTCTCTCCGACGTTATCGAGGACGAAACGGATCTCTCTCTCAGGCGTAAAGCAACTCTGCTATTAACGGAGGTTCTGAAGCTCGCTCATCATTCCTTACCCCAAGCCGTCAGCGCAAAACTTCAAGTGCTTCCACACCTAATACCATCTGCAGTCGACTTTGAAACTGAGAATCACGACCTTTCAACTGCAACTATCTTCCAAATCGATAGTATCAATCGGACATTGGCGCGTTCCGTTGGATATCCCAGTGGACAGGGTCGATATAACATGGAGACTGATTTATCGGTTTCTCTGCTTCCTGTTGAGCAAGGGAAAGACAAGATGAGTCCTTCCATGGACGAGACCCAGTTCCGCAATGCCATCCTAGAGACTCATGTCCTGAACACCGTCAACTTCAATAAGTGGAAATGGGACATCATCCACCGCCTAGTGGAGGGTCCCCTCACAAATCCAAAAAGAATGGACGAGGCAATCAAAGGCTCCAAATTCATGAAACGTCTCATTGGGTTTTACCGGCCTTTCAAGTATCGCTTCTCCATGGTTCCAAACACAAAGGCAAATCAGCGGTATGTCCGAACCGGTTGTGTCCTCATGCGCACTCTTGTTACGACACCCGAGGGTACCAAATATTTGGCCGAGAACAAATTCCTTCGCCAGGTTGCAGAATGTCTGGCCCAGCTGGACCGCATGAGTGGGCTAACGTCTGCGTCCCCGCTCTTCTCCAAGGATCAAATGGCCAATACTCTAAGTGGAGGCTACTTTGCTATGCTAGGATCATTGAGTGGCGACGTCAACGGGCTGCTCATGATGGAACGATGGCATATGCTTAACATGTTTTACCACATCATTGAGCTGCGAGATCGGAATGATCTCATTCAGACTTTGTTAGGAAACATGGATTACAGCCGCGAAAGTCATCTCCGGGTCATGCTTTCCAAGGCCCTGACAATTGGCTCCAAGGAAATCCGGATCTTTGCAACCAGACTCCTACGCAAATATGCCGTTGGGGATGTAGCACTTTCGCCTCACGTGGCGATTGGCAATGCGGAATGGGTGGTCAAGCTTCTTGTCACCCAATTGTACGATCCCGAGGTCACGGTCTGCCAGGTTGCTGTGAAAATCCTGGAAGAGGCATGCAATCAACGAGATTATCTCGAGTTCGTGGTCAAATGTCGACCCTCCCTAGATCATCTGGGTGAAATCGGTGCACCACTACTTCTCCGATTCTTGTCGACTTCCGTGGGATACCACTATCTGGATGGTCTTGATTATATCACCCAAGAGATGGATGACTGGTTCCTTGGCCGGAACGATAGCTATGTCGGTCTTGTTGAGGCTGCTCTTTCCCGAGCTTACGTTGAGCAACCGCGACGTGGCAGCCTTGTCCCCGAGGATCTGGTGGACCTCCAGGATATTGGGTTGGTACCACCGCATTTCTACCGAGAACTTGCACGAACAGCCGAGGGGTGTAAGCTGCTGGAGCAGTCGGGTCATTTCAATGAATTCGCTTGGACGATTCGTGATTTCAAGCTGGACGAAGAAGACAACGAAATGCTTCTCAAAGCTAAAGGATGTCTCTGGGCTGTCGGTAATATCGGCTCAATGGAGCTTGGTGCACCATTCTTAGATGCTGAGATTATCCAACGGATCGTGGAGATAGCAACAAGTGCAGGAGTACTCACTATGCGGGGCACTGCTTTCTTCGTTTTGGGCTTGATTTCTCGCAGTCGACACGGACTCCAAGTTTTGCAGAGTTTGGGCTGGGATTCCGGTGTTGACCAAAAGGGAGATTCACTCGGACTTTGTCTCCCTACCGATTTCCGAAAGTTGTTCTTGGTGAGTAACTTACGTCCCTTCGCCTTCGTCTAATTATGCTCATCCATCTAGATTTCCTTCCCTGGCTTTGATTTTAGATCGAAGCGAACTCCCAAGGAGAAACTCAAGGAAGCCACCACGGACTCCGATCCTGGCAACCAACGGATCTTGAAGTTGATCGTCGATATGGGCAACACGGTACTCTCCAAACGAGCCGCTTCTGATCTTCACATGTAAGGCTCGCAGTTTTCCTTCTGTGACATCTCACATTTGCTCACAATTCTCACAGCCTAAAAACCAAACAACCCGAGCGATTCCACCAAGCCCATCTCTTCCGCAAGACCCTATGCATCCTGGAGAGTCATCATTACAGACTTCCATCTCGACGTTTCGCCCTGGACTTATTTGACAAGTGTGTCATGCGACGAATTGTCCTCGACGAAGATTCCGACTCGGAATCGGACTCATCAACTACTTCCCAGTCAGAATAAACTCCCTGATCATTTCCTTTTGAACTTTCCTGTCCTGCCAATATACCCTGGAAGACGGCTGATTGGGTGTTTGGCTTTTTGTACTCCGAGCGACGATTTACGCATGTCCAATCTATGACTTCTAAAAATACTCAAATGTCTCAACTTAGTCCGAGTAATAGCATTGTATATGGATCTGTTGTCGAGTAAGACTCTAAACGAGCCCAGATGATGTCCACACGCAGTTCTCCGGGTTATCCTGCATGGCATGCTCAATAGCACTCGGAAAGAACATTGTCACAGTTGTAATGAGTAGCCACCATGTTACCCTCTTCGCAACAGTTCTTAAAGCAGTCGTTCATCGCATGGTCCGACCTCCAACATTTGATGTCGTGGTAGTACTGATAACCGCATTTTTCACCGCAGGAATGTGTTGGGGCTTCCGGTGAGAGATAGGAAGCAGTCGAGCAGAAGTAGCACTTCGTGTCAGCCACTGCGCCCAGGAAAAAGAGCGAGAGAAGGCTGACTTGACGCATCAACATATTGGCGGGAAATTTGAGTCTTTGCAGACAGTCGAAGTATAGAATTGTCAATACTCTGGACTGATCGAACTTCGAATTTGAGATTGATACCTGATAGTACAGAATAGGGTCCTTGTGGTTATAGGGGTAGATATTCAAGATCCTCTCGACAACTTTCAAGCCTCAAGTGGATGTGTACAAGCTGGAATTTACAGACAAGTTAGACGACTTGTCTGGTCCTTTTAAGGGCCCGCTTTACGGGGTTTTCCTCTTGAGTTCTCGTGTTCTGCCGTTGATCTACATGGCCTATCATACCGCTAGTTCTATTTTAGGGCAAGAATTGTCTCTCTTTTCATTGGCAGCATATATTGTACATGCGTATTTACTTTTTATATTGAATTCGGCCAAGGCACCCGTGGACGGCCGAGAATATATTGCCAACCTCAAGGGAAAGACTGTGGAGGTTATTGAGGACAAGAAAGACCCCAGTTGCATTCTAATTGTATCTGTTGAGATTTCTGAAATGGACTCTGACATGGAAGGGATCGACATTGCCCAAGCTCGCTTCTATTGAGTCTTGTCAGACACGCACTGCTCACGACCAAATATTCACTACGCAAGGGTCTGTGGATATAAAAGACTTGCGTAACGCCTAGGTGCCAAACGGAAGTCCTCATCTGACTCGTCTAGGCATGGAATGTCGCTTGGACCTTTAATGATCTACATGGACTTTACGAACACGAAGATGGACATGACTGCAGGTCGCTTCGCATCGGTAGGACACTCCTCCAACCCCACATTCAGTTCACCTCAAGAGGCGAAAAATTTCAGACTAGTCACGCTATTCACACCCTTCCGGAGGCTGAGACTGCGGGTGGATGTTTTACTTACTCACAGTAACTCCATTTGGCACGGCAGCCCTAGAAAATACAGATGGTGATAGCTACTCCCAGGCCACCAGTGATGATTGGGTTGTCCAGCAAATTGTACAGGTCAATTCAGTCAGGGACATTCTATATTCGTTTGGGAAAACACGAGTTCTAAGAAAACACACGGTGGCAAGGTTCCACAACATTGATGCTTTGATTTGTCTTGTATGGAGCAACTGTTCACCACGGTTAGCTCTTTGTCCATCGTGGCCTATAATGTAGGGCTGCACATGAATAGGAATGAATGGTCTATTTTTTCACTTTTGTATCTTCGTGGGGTTATTTGCCCCCTTTTTCAAGCCTTCTGTGTCATGATATTTCGTTGCGATACATTTCGGGGAGTGATATAACACCCTTGAAAGTTTGGCTAGTATCAGGGAACTGCCTGCAGCACTGTTTAACCTGTCCACAAGATGCAGTAGACCTGTCGAGGTGGCTATATTGTCTCTATTATGATATGTAGGTCCCGATGGCCGTCGCTTTATAAGGGCGCATGTCACCCGTCCACGGGCGGGTGCCCGGGCGGGCGGGACCCGACGGGGTGATTACTTAATAATCACATTCACCCCATGGCTGGAGCTCTATGCCTTCATGAACCTATCTCCTTCTAAGGTTCAGGTATGAGCCACCGAATAGGGGCTGTCAAATCTCGATCTGGGTGCAAAACCTGCAAGTAAGACTTCCCGCTGTCATTTTCAGAGTCTAGCTCTGACCGCCCACCAGAATCCGCAGAGTCAAATGTGACGAGGAGAAACCAAGTTGCCTTCGCTGCTCTACCACAGGACGGAAATGTGGATATGAGGACAGAGGGGCATCTCCATGGGCTGCCTCTCCATTTGCTTTAGCACCAGGCCACGCACTGTCGTCTCAAAATGCAGGACGACGAGAACGTCGCGCATTTGAATACTACTTCCGACATGTGTCCCAGCATCTCGCAGGTGGAATGAACGTAGATTTCTGGACAGGGTTGTTCCGCAGATCTGCCGCAGTGAGCCCGCTGTGTGGGATGCAATGATTGCGATTAGCACATTGTACGAAAATCCGACACAGTGCGTGGACTTTCATTTTTTGAGAGATCGCCGAAATAAAGCGTGGCTGCTTAGCAATGCCCAACAGGATGCATTGACATGGTATTCACGATCAATATCTAGCGTTTCTTCGCAGATTCAGCGGGGTAGTGCAGATCCATACATTGCACTCATCAGCTGCGCACTATTTATCTGCGTGGAGACGATCCAAGGACATATGGAACAGGCCTTGGAGCTCTACCGACAGGGTATCGCTTTGATACTTGATCTCCGTGCCCAAGTCGGCCATGGAGGAGTATCTAGCAGTAAGGCTGTTCTGTTGGAACGTAGCATTGTGCCCTTATTTCTACGACTGGGCACAAGTTCCCTGACCATTTCGGGGACTCGGTTTCCTATTGAAGTTTTCGGATTTGTAGACACAGATACGAGCGTTGGCTTCACATCTGTCGATTCCGCAAGAACCATTATGTCCGCCCTAGCCGCGGAAGTGATCCTCTTTGAGCGCGAGGCGAACTTACACCTTCGGGCAGTTGGTAGCGAGTCCGCTGTAAGCCCAGAAATGGTCGCAAAAAAAGAAGCACTCCGAACCCGTCTCACTGAGTGGCATCGGGCATACACCAATCTTTGTCAAAGCAGCAGCTTCATACCCACTGTCCCCATATACCCAGAGCCCATCCTGCTCACATATCATGCTGCTGCTTTGGTTTATGTGACAGGATGCTTAAGGCAACAGGAAACCGTTTTCGATGTCCATTTCGCAGACTTTGTTACTATCGTCGAGCAGTCTAGATTGATTCTCGACGCCTCAGCCGGTTCAAACGGGGCCCAGCCTCCATTCACCTTTGAGATGGGTGTGGGTGTCCCTCTCGCCATGACTGTGTTGAGATGTCGTGACCCAAACTTGCGTCGAAGGGCCTTGGATCTATTGCGGCTAGCGCCTCCAATACAAGGATTTTTCAAATGCGCCCCCGTGGCTCTTTTGTCAGAAGCGTTGATGAAGCTGGAGGAGGGCTATGGCCTTGCTCTGACGCAAGAGAATACAGCATCGCTTTCTCATAAAGTTCTCGACAACAAACCTGTAATGACACTTGAGGCAAGCGGGTCACAAGCAGCAGCACTTATCCCTGAAGAGGCTCGTATACATGACTATAGTATCTTCAGGCCGAATGAGTGGCAACCTCCATGGATCACCGAGGAAGATATTGCACCGTTTCCACATGGTCCGAACCAACTATATCTGGGATTTTCAAGAAACCAGTATGACAAGGAAAGCAGCACTTGGCAGCCGATCTTTCAATGCATACCGTTAGAGGCCAGCTTATGAATGATCTGTCACGTCTCTCATGTCTCGTGATTATGTGTATAATATCTGCGAATTTCACCATCGATGTCTCTCCATAATAAGAGGAGAATCGTTAGAACAGATTCAATTTACTCTTTACCAAGGATGACTTTTTCAATTAGCTGTCTTAGAATAGTAGGTGAATATGCAAAGAGCCCTCTCAATGTACTGTCGGCCATGGAAATAGTTGCCCTATGGCCCCACCTACCTCACCGCCTGTCTATTTATACCGCCTACCTAAAACGCGTAGTATAGACGCTAAAATAGCACGCGAAACTGCCTTTTCGTCAAAAACTCGGGATTTATCTCTTTATACAGCTTCGAAGCTACTTTTTACTTTCTATACCCCTTCTACCACATCTCCCTCAATATGGCGCGGTCCAAAGAGCTCACACCTGCTATACGTGAGCGTATATGCGAACTCCATGCCATTGGGTGGGGGTATAAGCGCATTCATACCCGCTATCCCGACATTGCGCTCTCTACAATCCGATACACCGTGAAAAAGGAGAAAGAGCGACGAGATGGCGTGTCAAAGCCGCGATCTGGCAGGCCGAAAAAGCCTACCGAAGCTGATAAAGACCGGATCTTGAATGCTACCCACAAAGACTAGCGCATTGTTCGCCGATGCCCCGCCTTTTTGATAACGGCTGTAGAGTGGAACCCCCTCTTAACGATGATACTCCGAGATGTATCGAGTTTCATTTGATACGAAGCTCTTGCATTATTTATCTTCAATATGTCCGAACGATTGAAGCTTGACCTGGATCTCATTGTGCTAAACTGTACTTTGGCCACTGTTCAAGACGTTGTTCAATGTGACATTGGCGTCAAAGACGAGAAAGTTCACTCAATTGTCCCGCAAGGATCGTTGGCTGGCTTGAAGGCCAAAAAAACATTGATGCAAAGGGAGCACTGGTTACGGTTAGTCTCTTTCCCACCTCTGTCACGAGTAAACTATCGCCATGTGCTGACCTTCCCCAAGCCAGGAGGAATCGATGCCCATGTTCACCTTCAGGAGCCGCCTCTATTTGGACTTGGCTCCACTGCAGACAGCTTTGAGTCCGGTTAGTCTCCCAGACTGCAGAGCTGGCAATTAACCCGTTCATTAATCCTCCTAGGCACCCGCGCCGCGATTGCGGGAGGTACAACCACCATTGTAGCCTTTGCAACCTCAGCGGAAGCATGAAGACAGTGTTCTCTCGACACTAGGTTGCGCTCACGAACGTGCCCACAGCCAATGCTACAGCGACTACTCGTTCCATCTCATCGTCTCCAACCCATGCACAAAGACGCTTGCGTAATTTCCAGCCTTCCGAGAAATGGGCATCTCGTCCGTCAAGATATACATGACCTACGAAGCTTTGCACCTCAACGACGAGCAATTCTTGGATGTCTTGTTTCAATCCCGTCTAAACAAGGTCACGACTCTGGTGCACGCCGAGAATGACTCTATGATTGCGTGGATGACCAAGGAACTGCACGAGCGCCAACTATATGCACCGAAGTACCATACGGCTTCTCACCCGTCTATCGCCGAGATTGAGGCAAGCTACCGTGCGATCTGTCTCGCTGAGTTTATTGATACTCCCATCTTAATCGTGCATGTCTCTAATCCTCGAGCCGTCGATAACATTCGACAAGCCCAGGCAAAGGGGCTTCCAATTTACGCCGAGACATGTCCTCAATATCTGTTCCTCAGCAGCGAGAACCTGGATCGACCTGGGCTCGAGGGTGCAAAATATGTTTGAAGTCCGCCGCTGCGCAACAACGACCATGAGGCTATCTGGGCCGGTCTTGAGGACGGAACATTTACCATCCTCTCGTCCGACCATAGCCCATTTAAATTCAACGACTCGTTGCCTATAAAGACATCAATATTCATGTATCCTTATTTCTAGTATATAATTTGTTCGAATCCCTTAACAGAGCGTCGTTATCATACCATGGCCTACATATGTAGTTCATGGTGGATCTACGGGGGTATTACTTGATGTCCCGTGATTGGAGGCCTGGTGAGATTTCTTCGACGCGCCATGACGTCACCCAGAATCCCCATTGCCATTTCGTATACATCAACTTCCTTGATCTACATACTGCAATAAATTGTTAATACTATGCTGGTGATGGCAAATTATACCAAGCTCCCAATTCTCCCGTCTGTTTCTGGCTTAGCGTAGTTTGCAATGCCAATTGACAATGACCGTTTTCTACGTCATCAAGCATGTCTAACTAGAGAGACAGAACGAGCATGAATGAGCAATAAAGATATGAGTGGTGGCAGATGAAGCTCAAATTTTACAGAGAATATCCATCGTCACAGAACTCATGCTGTGCATTTTAAGCCCTCAAACACGCTTACTGAGGCCTAGTTTGAACAGGAAGGTCACTTACGTTGCTCCTCTCTCGGCTCTCCATTCAATCGCAAACCTGAGTGCTGCGCGACCGAAAGCCCACCCGACGCCCGACCATTTGAAGCAGTTCCCGGCACCCAATCGCCTGTTCAATATTAGGTCAACGGCTGCTGCTATGTCGTCAGTCGCCCAATTTCTCAACACCTCCGGCGAGGCCGATCCGGTATGGGTTCACCAAGTTCCATACTCCAAACACCCTGAGTTTTCTCCCCTCAAAGAAAACATTGAAACCAATGTCTGCATCGTCGGAGCCGGAATCGCTGGAGTCTCCATTGCTTACGAACTCGTCAATCGCGGATTCAATGTCACATTGCTCGAAGCAAGAAAAGTACTTTCTGGAGAGTCTGGGCGTACCAGCGGCCATTTGGCCAACGCTCTAGATGACGGCTACACCGAAATAGCCAAGAAGCACGGCAAGGAAAATGCGCGGATCGCCGCCGAAAGCCATACCTGGGCCTTGAACCGGGTGGAAGAAATAGCTAGGAACCTCAACATCGAATGTGAATTCCGCTACCTCCCAGGGTACGAAATTTCCCAATACAATGTGGACCATCCAGGTTATCAAAAGGAGATCGATTCCTTGAGAGAGGAGGTCAAAATGGCAAAGGATCTTGGTCTATCAGTGAGCTTCCACGATGACTTGAGAGTCCAGGGTTGGGACAGCGGCCCGGACCAGCGAGGCGGTGCTGTTTTTGAAAACCAAGCAACTTTCCACCCAACAAAGTACCTCGTCGGGGTTCTCGAGTGGCTGAGAAACCAGCCCAACTTCAACTGTTTCACCGATACCCGAGCCGTGTCACTCACCGAAGAAGGATTCGAGGTCTTGGGTTTCGGGAACGAACGAGTCACTATCCAAACAGAGAATGGTCAAAAAGTCACCGCGAATCAAGCCGTCCACGCAACATGTGTTCCTTTGCAGAAGCTCGCTGTCATTGCCCAGATGGAATACAATCGTACCTACTGTATCGCAATCCGCGTCCCTAAAGGATATGTCCAGGACTGTCTACTTTACGATCAGGCCGAGCAGTACAAGTATGTTCGTCTTACCGAGTGTGACGATAAGGACGACTACCTCGTCGTTGGCGGCTGCGACCACAAGGTCGGCCAAGAAGATACCGGCGGTCGCTTCACGGAGTTGGAACAATGGGTACGCGCCCGGTTCACTAGAGCAGGGTCCGTGGACTACGAATGGAGCGGCCAGATATTCGAGCCCGTTGATTACATGGCGTACATTGGAAAAAATCAAGGCACGAAACACTCGTACATTGTCACTGGTGATAGTGGCAATGGACTCACGCACGGCGTTCTGGCTGGAAAGCTTATCGCCGACGAAATTGGAGGGTTTACGAATCCGTGGAGTCAGCTTTACGACCCCCGTCGCATGGCCAGCTTGGCAAAATCGCTTCCATCGATGCTCAGCCATGATCTTGAGATAAATTCGCAGTACAAGCGCTTTCTACAAACTGATATCACGGATATTGAAGATCTGGTGCCCGGCACAGGCGGTGTCTTGAATAAAGGCTTTTCTCAGCCGATCGCAGTCTACAAAGACGAAGATGGAGAGGTACACGAGAGCAGTGCGCTTTGTCCTCACATGAAGGGCGTTGTTTGTTGGAATAATACCGAGAAGAGCTGGGACTGTCCTGTCCATGGGAGTCGGTTCAGCAAGGATGGAGTTTGTGTAGAGGGACCAGCTAATGGTAACTTGGAGCCTTTGAAGAAGAGAAAGCAACAACCAGTCTAAGGGGTCGCCTAGGAGAGGTTCAAGCTTGTATGCAGATTTACGTGGAGCCGACATTGAAGAAACAATGTAATGTACCCCAAGTGTGCGATATTCAGGCAGTCGAGCCCAAAATCCATTAGTAAAGGCACATACTGGTCTGCCACGCATACCTTAACTTGCTTCCCCCTAGTAAACCCTGGCATTGTCCCTGATCTTTCGGGCGAGCAAAAGTCCATTCACGACGTATGCCAATCCCTCGCTCAGTAGTGCATTCATCCGCCTCTCGAGGCTTAGTATATTTAACGCGGATACTACCTCTAATGTAGAACCTATCGCTGATTAATCTAGGGGTAATAGTTACCTAGGTAGAATTCACGATCTATAATAAGGTTATATCGACATACCGCTGGTTATACCCCTTTGGGCCATCAAGAATGGCCATCAATGTGTAAAGTCGTGGTAAACTTTAACCATGAAATTGGGATCCTTTAGATTTGGCTTCAGGTCCTGAATGAAGACCTGACAACGGAGGTTGTTTTGGACTGCCTTCATAAAGAATTGAGAATCATGTTAGGGGGTAAAGCTGTGTCCCGTTGATGAGTCTCACATGCTTCAACCTTGCAAGTTCGAAGTAAAGAGCTGATTCTTCACTTCCATCAAGTCGTTAGTCTCCACTTGCTGGGGAGTTATGGTAAGGGTGGTATCGGGTACCTTTGCGTTTTGGTCGCTCAACATGGGGGTGGCAAGTTCTTGTCCAGTGTCATTAGTGCTGATATTCATGGGTGACCCCGTGATGATCTGCGACTATCAAATGACATAACGTCAGAAAGCCCGCTGGCACTTTCCCATCGGGATCTCATGGAGCAGTGGGACAAGTCTGCAACCGTCTCTTTTCCATAGAATTCTAGCAGTGAGATAATGACTGTTGGCAGATGAAGACACTCACGGAGGGTACAATTATTTGCAGCACTCGACCATTAGCAGCAAGCACAGGCTAAGGACCACTGGAAACCCGATCCAGGGAGGAAAACGATTTGGCAGGAGCCAAACGGACCATTTCCTTTCTGACAAGGCTCACAAGCCTTCTCGCAGGAGCCTTATGGCCGATGAGCTGACCCAACGCTGCACGAGCGTTAATGATCGTTGATACCTTGGGATCCTTGTTGGCACGCCAGTCCACATCGCTGCGTTTCGGATCCACACGGAACCACAACTGGTCCGTGACGATGCCAAAAAGGTGAGAGAGAACCGGGAGTCCAGTGGCATCCAAACCGGCTCTTAAACGGGACAGTTAGCTTCCACGCGGACACAATCGGGACGAACAAAACATGCAAAGGTCAACTTGGGCCTGAGAACAGGCCGTTGCGGCGGCAGGGGCCAACATCAGGTGAGACCAGGTCCCGTCACCCCCATGTTGCTCAACGGCGGGGGCGCACCAGCAGCACCTGCTCCCGCAACAGGGGCCACAGGCTGCGTGTGCGTTGAGTTCCTTTCTGGAATTGGCATTAAACGCCCAATATATGAGCGTGTGTCTGCCACTTGTGCCTTCATCATGCGCTTCTCCACGATCGTCAAGTGGTCGGCTTCGACTCATTTGTCCCTTGCATTATCGAACCACACCAAGGCGCAGTTATGTAGTGGTGTGGGAATTTTTACGGTAAAGCTGATGAATCCACTGCTGAAAGCTCTGGCACTATGGCGGGCCGAAACATCTCTCTGAGCATGTGAAGGTCGTTGGCTGAGAGAATCTGCGCGGATTGAGAAAAGCATTGATGGGATCTGGTTGTACTCAGGTAGAGTCGTCCGTGCTTCTAGACAGCTAAGAGAAAGTGGATTTTTCGGGTCCGATCTGGATCAGGACGGCGAAGTAAGTACCACCTAGGTTGACTTCTCCTCGGACTCTTTCAGGACTCAGGCAACGTCGACCGCGCCTAGAGAAGGATGGTGAGACCGAGTTAAAACTTCTCGTTGAGTGGCGTTACGTTTGGTTCCACGGCACCATATCCTTCTCCCCTCTCCCCTACCCCTTGCCTTTTCCTTTCAAGACCGGCAGAAGGTTGCCGTCTGTGGCCAGCTGGAGCGGCAGGCGGTGCACTGACGGCGGGGCAACAATCTCCAGAATCCACGTTCCGGAGAAGGAGGCGAGGCGTCGGTGATCAGCAAGTACACCATCCTCAACGCCAAATAGGTGCGAAATTTCCTTGGCAGTCATCGACTTGGGTACTAGATGGGCAGCTTTCACGGACTTGTCGGGAAGTATTTGATGAAGGATATGGCACCACGAAAAGCCAGGTTCACATTTTTGGTTGACACCATAGTAATTGTAAACTCTTTTTTTGGAATGCGGGCTGGTCAGACTTAAGGTCGGTGATGAGGAGAAGGTCCGGGCAATCGACTTGGCCGGGTTGCATGAGGCTTTGGATTGTTGAATGCACGATAGCAGTTGGAATATTCGCAGTAGACTTGGATTGGGGGGGGGGAAGGGCGTACTACAAGGCAGAGTGACATGAAGGAGAAATGGAAATGAAAATGCTCCAGGAAGGAGCACCTGACATCTCTTGCATCTGATATAGTAGTGTATATAGTAAACGTCGTATAGATTGCGTCCAGCCTAGGATCTTTCAAGGATTACGCCCAAGTACGTACATATTTACGTATGTAGGCACGCAATCGAAGAATCCCTTCCTTGCTTTCATTTATCTCTTGCTCCTCTCTCACCCCTCTCTCACTTCTTCACTTCTCTTCCACTCCACTATTACTTTATACCTTATTCATTACCTCGGTACTACACACCACATCCAGGGATCGTTACCTTACTGACCTGTTCCTCAATATTCTAAGCCATGGCGAAGCGAATAATGCGGTACGACAGCCATAAACAAACGAAGCTAAAGTCGACGCGCAACAAGGTCGACGATGACGATGACGGTGGCCAACATGCATCACCAGCCGACCTAAAGATCGTGTTGACTTTATACAGGTTATAGAAAAGCAGCTTAAGGCTGCACAGAAGAAGGTCGAGAAAGAGGAGGAGAACCAGAAGGGCATCCATATAGAGCTCCATTGGAGCCCAGGGCACAGCGACATGGCGACATTCCAGGGAACGAGGCTGCTCATGACATGTCCAGGAGCGCGCAGTCGCACCTTGACGTGTCTGGTCCTCCTAGGTCAAAAGGGTTCGCGGGAAATAGCGAAGGCAGGCCAACCTAGGACACTTTCGACACCACCGACCACCTGGACCTATTCAACTTTGAAGACGCCGAAATCGTGGTCTACGCAAGCTACGTGGGCGTCGCCTTCGATAGTGACGGCAATTTGATCCAGCCAACCAACGGAGTGAAACTAGCGGACGAGAATGCAACTAAGCCAATGAGTTAATGACCTGGAAGGACCACAGCGAAAGACCTCGGGATACCCGGCCGATTTCGACGGCACCGAACAATCACGCTATCAGAATTCCCGAAGACTCAGATGAGTATTCGTCGGTTTCTGAGACCTCCTATTGTTGACGGCGGTCCTTTGGCGCCTCGATGCGATATGAGTTCACAATATACAAAAAATTGCATCCTCTAGGAAGAGGGAGGATCGGCTAGTGGAGACTTATCCATCCGTAAACTGTTTGCACAAATACAAAAAATAGTCGTGCCCGGGATCGAACCGGGAACCTTCTCGGTGTGAGCGAGACGCCATGACCATTAGGCCACACGACTAGTTATGGGATTTGAATGCTACTTTTGCTTTTATGAGACTAACTGCTCACGGTCCGTGGTCTTGGGCAACAGATGTCTGCTATGCCTTGATGCTGGCGACCCACGAGCGCAGAAGGCTCTTTCTGCCTCCAAAAGCTTCGGGATCTTCAAATTCATGGTGTTAAATAGGCTAACTATCTAGGTAACTAACTCGTCACGTAGTTGGGTTACTTAAAGCCTGGAATTTGAATTTCCTTTGCTCCCTTTCTAGTTCGCTGATAACTGTTAAAAGCTCGTAAAAGGAGCTTAATAATCAAGTCGCGTGGCCTAATGGTCATGGCGTCTCGCTCACACCGAGAAGGTTCCCGGTTCGATCCCGGGCGCGACTATTTTTTTGGTCATAGGTAACTGCTAGTCACCTCGGAGTGTACTTTCTCTATGTGTTCCATTGATAAAAAATCTACTCTATACATATGTACCAAAAAGACTACTGAGTAATCTATAGATAGTTAGGATGAAGCCCTATATAAGTAGCAGAATGTGGTATAAGCTCACCTCTTAAGTTCAACCCTAATAGCTATCCGAATGACAATAACAAAATGTACAAGTACGGAGTAGTAAGTCCGACATCCATTCCTTCATAGACCCATATTTGACTAGTTTACTTTGCCATGCAAATCCGCTGCAATACTGATATGTGAAGATTTGCCGTGAAAAAATATTAATAATCAAGTCGCGTGGCCTAATGGTCATGGCGTCTCGCTCACACCGAGAAGGTTCCCGGTTCGATCCCGGGCGCGACTATTTACTTTTTTTGTCATGTCTACCTGATAGTTATTGCCTAGGAGCATCTGTTCCTTCGAAAATCTACTCCATGCTTAAAAAGACTGATACATCTAGATAGCATTTAGCATAAGCCTAGGGCTACCCCCTGACAGCCATCCGAATGCATTAACAAAATGGTTGAGTACATAGTCCATTCCTGCCTAAACCTCTATTTCGTCTGCTTTCCTCTTCTGTCCGAGTAACTTCCGCGCCTCAATGAGGCATGCGACTCTGGTGGCGATACTGAGGCCCTTCTTGAAATAGATATCTGGTCTTCGGGGATATTCGGTGATGTTAAATCCTGGAACGTCACGAAATCCCCTCCATAATTTGCTGAGCTTGCAGTTGTAGATTGTTGTCCACTTAGAATCGGTTGGTTTCCAAATTGTCGTGGTGTTGCACGGTTCGCATTTTATCTCTGGTAAGAGAAATCTCGGGACCTGGTGGCCAGTCCATCTAGCTGGCACTGTTTTGGTCTCATGACAGGTTCTTCCGTGAGTACCCTTGCATGCCACTTCAAGGTCCCTGGGATAGTCTCCAAGCTCGCTTGGCTGAAGAATAAACCAGTAACCCCACTGTTCAAGTGCCTTATCAAAACGATATTTCTCCAAGTCCCTTCGATTAGCAGGTAGACACCTGATCCGCTCGTACAAGGGGCGAAGTTCCGCCCAATGTGCGGTGCAGTCTGGTCTGCCACAACTGCTGGAAAGTCGCCACATTACGTACCGTTCCGGTGAGAACTTTGCCCAGTATGCATATGGATCGTCAAGGTATGGCCTCTGACATGAACCACATTTTCGCGGAACAATGTTGTTCGGTGATGCCCGAAGAATGAGCAAATCATCCACACTCGGTCTTCTCGAGCGAGCAATCATCCAGCCGTAAGCGGCCAGAACGGAAATTGCGAGAACGAGCACATTTAGCTCTTTCGGATTACCCTTGCACCTTTCCAAGAGCCAAAAAGCAGTCTCAAGTCCATCCCTAGAAGATATTGGGGACTTGTCGAATCTGAGGCCGTCTTGGGCTTGTAGAAACTCAACTAAAGGGTGCGGCAAGTCCTCGAAGTCATAGCATTCCGACTCCGTCTCTTGGTGATAGCAAGTGAGTACCTTTTGGAACAGGCAGATATTATGGAGGTTGATTTCCGATGCTCGAATGACTTCACTGATTGGAGAAGCGAAAGCTAGGCTCAATTGCCCTAATTCACACCAGTATTCTGCTATTTCCTGTAGGCGAACGTTCCTCTGTCCCGCTAATAAGTATGAGTCTGTAAAAATTTGCTAGGAATTCTTCATACCAAGGTTTCATCATTGGTCTCACACCTGAGACGAGGGAGATCTAAAGTTTGGCCTGATTTTGGCAATTTTTCAAGCTCGAATACCTGTGTAGCTGCTGATAGATCTTCACTTGTAGCATGGAGATATTGCAAGCCCCGACGTGCAGGTTTGAGTCGTGTTTGGTAGGAGGGAAACTCGGAATTTGGGAATGCTGTTTTGAGTTGGGCTAATGCTTGGCCTTTCCAGATATCTCTCTGATTCTTCACCTCACGTGTCAAGCGAAGGTTTGCAATCAGTCGAGGGTCCAGCTGATAGAAGTTAGGTGTAATTTGAATACCACCTAAGCGAGCCGCAAGTTCTAGCGCTCGATCCTGTGGGAGACCAAAACGATGTCGCCAATTCTGACCCCTCTCTCCATTGCTTTGCACATACATGAATTGTTGGGGATGCGAAACGAATATGATGAAGCGCTGAAAAACATTGGCTTTCATTTCCAGATACAGGACCAAGCCTGCGTAACTTCCCCAGAGTGGTAGGGGCACGAGGTTAATACCGGGATACTGCTTCATTCGTGATCGTACGTTGGCACCCCAGCAAATTTCGACAACGGCCTTCATCGCTGACCGTAGGCCAAACACAAACGCCTCATGTATCTCCGAGATCTCCTCAGAGTATACATTGGCGCAGTATTTGCTGTCGTCCCGTCGAGCGAAATGATCCAACAACAAGCAATTGTTTTCCGCCGAGAATCCAGCTTTGTGGATCTGGGAAATAGAAGCGTTCGATAGGTCTTGCGTTTCTTGATAGCAGGGGTCGCCGACACTGAACGTTGGATTGAAAAGATGACAGGCAACAGATGCTCCGAGCGGGTCACCAGGCGGTCCACTTGGTCGTACTAGGTGCTCCTTAGGTCGAGGGGCACCGTGTAGATCCCCACCAGGCACATTCTCTGTCAGCGAAGAGCTCAAACTCCTTGTCTAGATCCCAGGTAGCGGATTCCGTCTGGCCTAGCTTCTGTTTAGTATTTGCAAGTCCTTGCCCTTTTGAGGCCAAACACACACCTTGAGCTTCTATTGATTCTTGAACCCGTCCAGCCTCAAAATCTCTTATGCCACGAAGAAGCTGTTGAATACGTATCAACTCCTCTCCTGAGAAGTATTGCTCCGGGTCCTCTAACCATAGGTCGTGGAAGAGACGAAGTCTTTGCTCGGCCTGCATGATGGAGCGAGCCTTTCATGTGGTGTTTAATCTGGAGTTTTAGGCTGGCCAAATACGACATTTCACCTTCATCACTAGATAATACTAGCAGCAAATTCTGTCGGCAGGAAATGCCGTTCCTGATTCGTTTATGGCCACATCTCACACCTCTGACCATCAGTACTGGAAAGTATGGATCCTAGTCTCTGCCAAGGTTACGAAGCCGGGGATCGATGGTATTCAAGCTTGGCGTTTGTGTATTCGGAGCCCGTCACTGAGCGGGTAAGGTATCTCCGGCCGTGTCAGTTTTGCTTCCTTTTTCCTCGATTTGATGGTATCGACTCAACCTGTGGCTCCTTCGGGTGTTCGATGAGCAAATTATAAGCTGATGAGAGCTGTCCGGATCGTTGTCTTAGCTTGAGGCCTCTCGCTCTTTTTCGGGCGAATTTGAAATTTGAAAATGACGCTGTTTGACCGCCCGGGCACTCCAACAAAACTAGTGAAATTCATTGTTTAAACGTTCCCTTCAAAATAATATACGTATGTAGGAAGTGAAGATGAGGGATATATATCTCTGCAATAGTTTCCTGAGGGAATCTGTGTACAGTGGCACCGGACCTCGGGATCCATGGATGGTCACTGATCCGATTATCTAAAGTTGACCCGCACCTGTCCCCAGCGGATACTCCAGCTTCATTATTTTCCCTTTCCCTCTTATTTACCGCATTTTAAACGGACTATAGTAATGGAAGATGCAGCCGAGCCCCTGTTCTCGACACACCCGACTGACGCTGACTGCATCCCGACCGTAATGGAGATCCCCAAGGTCTCAAGCTCGGATGTCTCGAGCTCGGAGGAGCATACACCTAGCGATACAGCAGAGCTGCCTCATCTGGTCATCCGGTTAATTCAATGCCAACAATGCTCCCGCCCTTGCGAAGTCCGCTCCGCCTACCATGCGGGAATTCAGTCTGTCGGGAATGCTTACCTGCCCTTCGGCCGCGTAAGGGTATTACTTACCCCGTGGCGGAGGGGAGGGACCAGGAATTTACGTGCTTTTGGAAAGGAAGTAAGGCGTGTGTTGGGGATCATTGTGATGGAGACTGCGGCGGTGATGTGCTGCTTGGGAAATTGGTTGGTCTTTTTGGGGAAATACTGGGGTCAGAGGCAAACAAGGCAAACAACGTGCCTCAAGATTTGTCTCAGGATGACGGGCCATTACTGCGATGGAAAACCGATGGGCGGAATCAAAATGCAAGTGCACAGTTGCAGCGACATGGGTGGCTGGGGGGGAATCTATAACCTGGCACTGGAAGGCCGGTTCCCCTCTGATGCATGTGAGGTTATCTATGGAGATTCTACTACCCCAGCCGGAAGCATTGAATCGCAGGATCTCATTGACTTTCAAACACTGCGAGACAGACTCCGCGCCGAGTTAGACTGCCAGGTTTGCTATTCACTCGTCTTGGATCCGATGACCACGCCTTGTGGCCACACCTTCTGCCGAAAATGTGTCGCGCGGGTTTTAGACCATACCGATCTGTGCCCCATTTGTCGCCGAAAGCTAGGAATGCCTAATGATCTACAGTCAGAACCCATAAATCAGACTGTGACGCGGCTGGTTGACTACCTTTTCCCCGACCAAATCTCACTCAGGCGGGAGACAAGCGCCCAGGATGAAACAGGCCCTGATTACGAGAAGAACTTGCCACTTTTCGTGTGCACCCTATCATTCCCGACAATGCCGACTTTCCTCCATGTCTTCGAGCCCAGGTACCGACTTATGATTCGCCGTGTTCTCGCAAGTGGAAATGGAAAGTTTGGTATGGTCATGTACAACCGGCAACGCCGGGCACTGCCAGGTCAACGGGAAGACGTACCATTCGTGCAATACGGAACCCTCTTGATGATCGAGCGATATGAGTTGCTTCCTGATGGCCGCAGCCTTGTGGTGGCTACAGGCGTGTCGCGGTTCAGGATACTCGACTCGGGAATGCGGGATGGCTATTTTGTTGCCAGAACAGAGCGCGTAGACGATATCTCGCTCGCAGAGGAGGAGCGGCTCGAGTCGATGGAAACCTCAACGGATGGCGTAAATGCTCTGCCAGAAGAGAATGAATCTGATCCCCCATTAGACTCAGTGTCGACGCAACAGTTACTCCTCTTGGCAAGAGATTTCATCAGCAACCAGCGCAGATCTGGGGCTCCTTGGCTGCACCCACGCGTTATGCTAGCATATGGTCCCATCCCCACAGATGCAGCGCTCTTCCCTGGTGGTTTGCAAGCATTTTGCCCATCTCCGAAGAAGAAAAATATCCTATACTCGCTGCCACAAGTGTTCGAGAGAGACTGAAGATCTCGGCGAAATGGGCGAGACAACTCGAAGCTCGAGACTGGTAAGATCAACATATTTTCGCTGAGTTCGATACTATTCTGACATTCTCGATTAGGTCTACTCGCTCATCACTTCACTCTGTCTTATGACTATCCGTCCCTCTCCTTATCTTCTGCATCATCCCTCTATTACTGAGGCCCTTGTCAGGAGCATTCACCTCGATATCGCCGAATGTATTCACTTCGTTGACACCGTTTTCTTTCTCGATCTCGGTCTCATTTGGTGGCCCCGGACTTTCGTTGCCCAGTATTAGCTCGCAGATACCCAACGAGCCTGATCAAACCCGCGAAATTGGCCAACAAGAGCAGAAAGATGACACGTACGTCTCTCAAGGATTTGTGATTGGCGCCTTCCTGGTGATTTTCTTCGCCCAGGTTGGGGTTAATTTTCTGCATGCTCTTCGAACCGGAAGACGCAGACGACGGTTTCTGGAAACGCAGTTTCCACAGCCCTTACCCCAGCGGGGTCAGGAGCAAGATCGTGGCTTGAATCGAGGGCCTGGTATCAATACAAATGCTACAGAAGACAGTGCACGAGATGAGACGGAGGGACGCCCCGCTACAGGAAATGGTGTCGGATAGTGGGATCCGACACATCTGCCCAGGTGATACCCAAATTTACCCCCGATTTGGTACTGTATGTCATCGCTACCACACAAGAAATATACCCCCTTTTTACGAAGCTTCACGACATTTCTTTTTTCTCGTTCATTATAATCTGCCACTTAATCCCAGCTTGTTGTATATAGAAGCCTAAATTGGGGCTCCACATATTGATATCCATATCTTCTTGCAACTCGAGATTCGGACTGTTCAAGAAGCCTTTGGACATGGACCCATGTTATACAACATGCATTTAAGGCTCTCACAGCATCTCTATCTAATACCTGCGGAGCTAGGAACGTAGTCTTAGATGCTACAGCCTATCTCCAGTGATTCTTACCCGTTCCATCCTTCAACATTATGCACCAAGCGCCACGGATTAGCAACAATGAGCACATGTGCAGTAATCGGGTATACATGTACTCCATATTCTGGTCGATCTTCAATATTCTTGGCATGAGTATTGTACATGTATTTCTCCACTCACTGTACGTGTAATTTTCAGACGTCAGATGGCGGGACAGCCCGTATGGTATTCCATGGTTGATTGGTATTGGTGCCGTGGAAATATAAAATCTACTTTTAGCCCCCATGCGGCTTACGGCCCCCATCTGAAAAATTTCGGGGGTTCCGCCCTTGGAACCTGCTGTATTCTTCTTCTGATTATTATTTTGCGGACATGAGAATCAGCCGCCCTTGGTTGCAGATACAGCGTCTGCTCAAAGAACCAGCCGCAAAGGTTCTTCTCGTGGCAGGTTTTGTGTACCTGCTCACATTTCAACTCTGTCGAATTCACTTCTGGCGAGATCCTCACTCCGCTTTCTTCGATATCCGCAATGTTTTCGAGTGGAAGTATAGTCTGGTACGAGAACATGAAGCGAATCATTTCATTTCCTTTTACAGTGCGCCGTCGGGGGATGATCCTCGTGCTGTTTTGAACGAAGGTACACCTTTGATATGCGCGACTCTAGCTACTGTGAAGCGCAGCAGAGACGACTATTTTGCAGCGGCCGTGGGATCAATGCTAAGCAATCTCGATCATCGGGAGCGTCGTGCGCTTTATCTGTCGGTATTGTTCGCAAATACTGATCCAACCCAACATCCTAGCTGGGGCCAAAAATGGCTGGAACGGGTAGTGGATTCGGTATCGACTTATAATGTCTCCGCAGAAGAGTTTCGCTATCTCCAAAAACTAGAAGAGGAGCGTAACTTTTATGAGAAAGGAGTCTAGTACGTTTCGAGTCTGAGCCGCTATATAACATTTTATCTAACCGCAAGGCTACTAGTGACTATATCTACCTCCTTAACCAATGCCTTGAAACGGGTGCCTCGTATATATTAGTCCTTGAGGATGATGTTATTTTCGCAGATGGATGGCTGGTTAAAACCCTAAACGGCCTTTATACACTGTCACATGGCCCGACTGCTCGCAACGGATCATGGATATATCTCCGCCTCTTCTTTACCGAAACATCTCTTGCGTGGTCCATCTCAGACTTTTGGTATCGAAATATGCTATTAGCTTTTGGTTTGGTTATTGGATCTGGATATGCTCTTTTGTCAGCTGTTCGGCGATATTGGCCTTCCACTCGTGGTTTCTTAAACAATTGGACTGTCGCCGCTATATGTCTGGTGGTAGCTCCTGCTTTTACAGGATTGGTATACATGATTGGGAAATATTCACTTTTCCCACTACAAGGTGTGGTGGAAATGAATGGCTATGGATGTTGTACCCAAGGGTTAGTATTCCCTCGTGAGCAAGTCCCAGCTTTGGTGGCCCGCCTACAAGAAAAGAAAAGCGGACAAACGGACAGTTTGATTGAGGAGTATGCCATCGACAGCGGCTTGACGAGGTTGGCACTTGCGCCCCAGCAGCTTCAACATGTCGGGCTGCAATCAAGCCGCGACAACCTCGAAATCAATACCCAGAGCACCTGGGCCTTCTGGTTTGAGGAGAATGATGCCTCGGAGCTGAATATTGAGCACGAACGGCTCGTGGCTGCGAGTGATGATGATTGGCACTTGGCTTGAAATGTATTATTTGTATATCGCTTCGGGAACCCCGATTTCAGACAAGAGCCACTCTTCTGCTCTTGATAATTCTATGTCACTTGAATAAAGAGAAAGTCCAGTACAAAATCCCGGAATGTCACCAGGACGAATCGTTAATGTGCCATGAGAGCCAACTATCTTTTTGTATTCTTCACCGGATGTAAGAACATCGGAGGCAAGCAAAGGCGATGCCCGTCCTTTCCGTGTTTATTAGCAAATATCACCGGGAAAGTCAAGGGGTCAACAAAACCGCTCACCTTCTCCGAATCATCATAACCTAGCCAGGCTCGATAGATCTTTTCGGGGAATTCCGACCCAAACATGTATGACATTTTCATCAGAATATCATTGTGCCGGTTCCAGCTCCAGATACTATCCCACCCTGCGCTGATTTTACCAGGCTTGCCCGAATTAGCTCGGAGATTAAGCTCAACGGGATTTGTATCGTGCGCATGGTAAATGGGCTGAGGAACCTGAACTGCTTTCAACCCATAATAAAGAGCCCAGGACGTGGGGGACATTTCAGATGCTAACCCCAAACCTTTCTCAGTCTTGTCCGCATGCATGAGGCGGAGCAATCGGGCTGAGACACGAGACATTGCCACAACGGATGCCCGGCGCGGAGTCCGTTGCTTCTGGCGGAAATTATACACCCGGGTCCTGAAGGGCCAATCGGTGTGTCGAGGGTCAAATTGAGGCAGCCAGGTGATCACGTCGGCTTCCTCGCCCACGCCCCAGGTCCAAGAATCATCGTCCAGGTCTGAGCGTAGTGGCTCGGGTGCCTCATTCCCAACCTCGATACCTTTTGCTGGCTGTGGGCCCCAGATACTGTCAAGGTTCGTCATGCTCTGGTCTACCTGGTCGATAAAATTGTCCCAGCTCCCGTGCACAGCGGGGATGTAGAAGTAAGAGTTGCGCTCCCATAGATTCTTGCGAGGCTGTTGCTTTGCAAACTCTGCTGCCTGCTGGAGAAAGTTATAGAAATGTCCTGTATAACGTGAATCCATCTCAAACTGCCAGAAAAAGTCGTATTGCGGATTCACCCGTGAGAAAATCTGCATTGGCTGAAAGTATTGAAGTATGGCTCTGGAAAACATTAGCGTTTCGAAATTTGACTGAAGCTGATGAAACCTTACTCATGAATATCGATCTTTGGATACCAATCCTTTAGTATCTCTGAGTTGAAAAACACTGCCAGATCCTGGAGCTCCCGCGGGAGAGAGCTTTTCAGACTGTCCAAGCCCGCCTTGTCCGCTGGATGAGGCACTTCAACGTCTTTCGTATCAACCAAGATGATCACCTCGTATTCTGCGCCGGATAAGAGCGATAGCTCCATTATAATTGACCGGACATAATAGAGATCATCTTCCGTGTATTCCATGCCGAGCCATGTGCGCAGGACTACCGCCGTCCGTGGTTTGAAAAAAGCAGAGGTCTTGTTTCGATCTGTCTCTGTCTTCTCTCCGCTCCAGCGATGCTCGTCTGTTTCTTTGTCGTGCTCCTTGTGCAGAGTCCGCGTCTTTTCCCCGATTTTCGAAGGCTGATATCGGTCTGCATTGCGCTGCAAGCAGTCTTGTTGCAAAGTGGCCCAATTCACATCCTGCCACTGCACTTTTTCGCCTTCATCTGCATAGCCGTACGCCGCATACCGAGAATATCGGTCGGCGCAGACACTCCGATCAAGATTCCACGCCTCGTATGATCCAAAAATTGGCGCTGGAAAATCTAGCATGCTATCAGCGTTCGCTGAACTACAATATGCCATAGGCTTGTCGATCTCATACCTGACTGATTCCAACGAAACGCTTTCATAGCTGTTTCCGCATCTCTACGATCCAGGTCTAAACCATTTGGGCCAGCACACTGCTGGTAAGTTCCCCTCCACATGTTGTTCCATGCAGCGCTGCTATATTCAGGATATGGATCATAAGGTGTAGAGAGTGGCTCGTGCGAAGTTTCCAAAACTAGCTCACCGAGGCTATCCCCATCACCAGCAGGGCCAGATCCTAAAAAAAAGGCATTTCTTTTACTACAAGGGGATAAGCATGTTAGCGACTAGGAAATCACCATACCAAGCCATATTAGCCTAGGTGGTCAAATAATATACCTTGAAGGATGGACTGTTTGGCCGCCTCGTATTGCAGTAGCTTCTCTTGACCGAGGTACAAGCATGAAAATTGTAAATACAAGGCTAAGCGCAATCGCAAAGAGACTGCGCTTTAGAGAAGTCCTCAATAAATGTCTGCATTTCAGCACAAGGTTGTCAATGAGGCGCATTGTCGAGGGACGACCATGTGGGTTTCAAGGAGTGATTTAAACCGTGTTTGTGTTCATGATCGTTGATAGTGATGCGTTACTGGGGTGTATGTACCTAGGTACATGTAGTGAGGAAGGAAAAGGAGAATGCGCAAACACAAATAAATCATGGCTGAACCATGGCTGAACCATGGACAGATCTTATTGGCTCCTGAGATCGGGAGCCTCCAAAGTTCCAAGGTTCTTCCGCGGGCGGGTAGAAAGTTAGTCATCCGCCACGTTGTCCACGGACCGCCTTGGGGCCGTGGCCCATGGATGGATATGTCCACGGATACATACTCGATACATACGGCTGTAATTTGAAAAATGCCAGCCCTGCGGGTGCCCAACCTTAACGGCGCCTTACCCGATATAGTTCTATGTAAACAGGCATATCTCTTATAACAGAGTACAAGACACAGGAACTTGATAAGCTATGTATCTCAACAAATTTCGAAATTTCTTTACCGTAGAACATCTTGTATGTAAAAGAAGAGTGCAAAAGAGAGAACTGGGGGGTTGGCAGGGTATTGGGGACTGCACGGACCTCAACTCAAGCCTACCTAGGTACATAAGTACGGAGTAAGTACTACGTACTCTGTTTTCGCATGACTACTCCTTAGGTACTAGTGTGACTCTACCTAGGTAAAGTACGGAGCAGTACGGAGTAGTAATCGCGTTTAACAGACCTGGCCCAGGTGGAACACTGTCTCTCTCTTAACACAGAGTACGGAGTACATATGTACTCTGTTTGGACAGTTGGGAAGGATGTTCGTGCGGATCGTCTGTAATTAATGATTCTAAACTCACAAATTTGACCCCTTTCCTTGCTAATTAATATAACCTCCCGAGGTCGCTTATTTTTTTTTTTTTTTTCCCCAATGAGATCGTACTATTATCTAAATGGGCTCGCTTATATTGAGACCAATTTAATTTTACCGGTTGAGGGAAGGTTCTACTCTGTACGGATCACTAGTGGTAAGTTGCCTTCGTGGAAATATTTTTCAATTGTAGATTTCGTTGAGGCTACCCAACAACTGGCTACTGAGGGAGAATCAATAAGAGAAATTTGCTCTATTGGATTATAAAGGAAAGGCCTTTTATAAGGCCACAATCTAGCAAATAGTCAAACAAGCAAACGCTTGATCAATCTAAGTGAAATTTCACCAGCGTTCATTCACCGCGTTTAAAGAGATTCAACCCCACTTTATACTTTATGAGAACAGAAACCGGACGTTGTCCAAGAAGTCAATCAAAACAATAATATACACAATGATGAACCTAAGAGCCCACTCGCTCCTTCACGGCATCATGTTCTGCACGCAAAGCTTCTGCATTGTTCATCTCAAACTCAAAATTCCAAAGCTTCTCTACAACTGTCAAATCCGCCTTAGACTTGATCTTGACATGTGAGGAAATATCGTCAGCACCTTTAGAGCTCTTCCGCCCAACATGCTGTACAAGGCTTGGCGTCACTGCCCAGCGAATCTCATTTCTCGCATTTGCATATTCCTCAGTGAGCATATCAACGTATCCAATACGCTTAGATGTATATAGCCCAACAAGCTCCGGTATCCGTGACTTGGGGAAGACAAAGGCCTGTGAACAACACCCAAATTTGGGCATTTGGTGTACGCCGTTCGGTCGAGGGAGCATCGTCACTCGGCCCATGGCAAAAAAGAGCCCAATCAATAATGGTGTGAATATACCACTCAAAAGAATTATCGTCATATTCGGTAAGAGGGGGCGGGCATGGGCGTTGAATCTTCGGAAGACCAGGAGAACGCAGACCACGAGGCAAACGACAAGAATGGAATAGAGAAGGTAGGTAAGCCATTCTTCAGCGTTCCAGCCAAAATATTCTTCGGTGTAAAAAAGACGCAGGTACAGCCCTAGGTAAGGAAAAATCTACTATTAGTAAAGGCGAAAGGTACCTAGGTAATTCCAGGCAAAACTCACAATTTGCCGCTCCCATTTCTCGGGTCTGTTCCTCGGCAGAAGACAAAGCAGTTTGGGTGCGGTGATACCATCCATCTAAAGCAACGAGATCATCTTCAAGCATAATAACGTATGGCGTGTCAATCTTTGCACACGCCTTCAAGAGATACGTGTAGTCAAAAAGAGCCTTCTCACGCCCCGCTATTTTAGCCTCATCTGTTTCTAGGGAGCGTATATGACCAACGTCAACTTCGGAGGCATTGTATAGCAACACCTGGTCCGCTAGCTTGTATAACCACGGCTCTGCATAAGCGGGGTGCTGCGACGGATCCGTGTGCGCGATGAATAGAATCAAGTGGATGTCTGCTCTTTCCTCCTCGCTCAGGCCCTCGAGGAATGTGCCTACAGTAGCTTGGAAATATCTGGCACCCTTTCGTGCAATGGTGGCAATCCCCAAGCAAAATTTAGGCTGCCGTGGACCTCTTGGTGTCTGCGGCTCTGTGGCATTGTTCGCTGTATCGATGAAAGAAGATGCTTGCTCAAGCCTGATTGCGGAATAGATAGGATTATAAGCTTTCGTGGGATCGAAAAATATTGAGGTTGGATCGCGGGAAGACTGTCTGCGCGCGACCACAATAAGTAAAACATAGAAGAAAAGAAAGAAAAGAAAAGTCCGAAGCGTCTGGACCGAGGTAAGTGCTGAAAGTCCCGAAGTGGGAACTAGCCGGTTCAAAAGCATCCTGAGAGACGAGAATAAGAGCAAGATTCAGATTCGGCAGAAGATGTTTCCTACCTACATAACCTCCAGGGCTATTAAAAAAATTTTTAATAAACATAGTGTGGTAAGATTCCCTTGGACAGAAAAGCCCGCAAATTGATAGATTCCACTACCTGGCCCCAATGTCCGTATACGTACTCCGCACACGGTCCAAATACACGGGTTGGCCCGCAGGGTTCAAGTTCTGTATAAATCTCTAGAATTTATATCAAAACTTCTTCAACTTGTATTTCTTAACATTACATAGATAGGTAACTGTATTTTCAGAACATACAGTATGTAAATCATACTTTATATTAGATTGTGAGCTTCCAAGGTTGGCTCTTCGCAATTATAAATACACTCGCGGAGTACTTGCATCATTACTACCCTAGCCCACTATTCCTTAACAGAACAAAAGTCCATAGATCTCAACAAACTTCGGTCCTCGGCGTATCGGAAAGATTACGGAGAAAAAGGAGGGAAAAACAGGGGGGCCAAGCGATATGCAGGGATCAATACGGAGTACAAGCAATTCTGATCTAAACCCTTGCCCCACCCATCACCTGGTGGGGTGTTGGATGTACACTTGTACAATAAGACGTGGTAATAAACGAGACACGGTGAAACTAAAATCCACTCGATATAAATATATAGTTTATATGGAACACACACTTTGTACTCGGTCTGGGATAGTTTTCCGGATGAACTGAATCCTTCCAGGACTACGGACTATGGATCTCATATCATGTGGACCATAGCATCAAAACGCCAACCCTTTTCTCCCGGCAGATTCCTCGCTACTCACTATTATGCCCATCCTGCCTGTTAAGGAATATCACATTTGGGCATATCATGGCGTGTTGTGACTAGGATAAGTACTGTTTGCATTTAATCACTTCAGGTAAGTTGTTATTTGGACACATCCAGGGCTGCCATGTAGGATTGACATAGATGTACAGTGAGTACTCCGTATTGAATTGCTGATTTGTATTAAACAGGTGTTTCTTTTAATTCAGCATGATAATAATGAGATTTTTCTGTGACTACGAACTCCCTTAATTGGCCCTCTCCCGTACTCCATATATATTTGTAATAGCGAAGTTGAGTTCGCCAATTTTGAGCAATTAGCATGCTTTCATGACCGATACGCGCCTCTTAGAAGCTCAGTCCTCCGGTCAAAACGCCGCTCTCCGAGAGTAGCGGCGGGCCTATCCCTTCCTCCTAGGGTAAAACCAGTCAATTATGAAGATTCCACAAGGAAATATGAGCCAATTTTTATAGATAAGCCGTAAGGTCAACAATAATACTTGTTCAAGAGCATATATCTGCATGCAAATCATAGAGATCTATCTACAGCATGAAATATGGGGGTCTTGGTTTTACAAATACCAGGGTTTAACGCACATTTTCCCGTGTCCCAATTGTTTCAGTCAAAAGTAGGTTCCACTTTACGGAGTATGTACGAAATAGCCAACATTAGCTCAATACTGGGACTTTATGAGGCTTGGTAGTATGGCCCCGGAGAACCCCTCTTACAAGCACGAGCTTCCATAAACGACTGCGGAGACTCAACCTTCATCAACCAAAGCACTGGTGGTTCTCCCCTCGTGGCTGACTGCCAGCATCTTGCCAGAAACATTGCTGGCGGCGGCACCTGGAAAGTCACTTTCACCGACAGCCAGCATCAGCTGGCTCAGTATGGCACCTGCGCTTTTGGTATTGAAGGCGACAATCCCATGAATACCGCCTATGTTGGTAATCAGGATATTATCGACGTCATCAATACTTCCATTGCCAAGTTCCAGTGGGAAGGCAAAATTGGTACGAAGGGTACGATGGCTTGTCAGAGCCAGAAGGGGATTATGGGTACTCCCCTCATGACTTGGGGCACTATCACAACTGAGCCCCAGTTATAACCATTCGTCTGAAGATGGGACAATAGGTTAGTTTATCTTAGCATTCATTGCATTATGTTTATACAGAAGTGGATGCTAAAATTATCTTTTAGGGGTTTTATAGTTTGCCTTTCAGGCGACGCCATGCTCGCTGTGTAATTACTTCCTGGATCTGTCTGTACTGGACTGGCTAATTTGTTTCCATCATTTGTCTATACCAACCTGTATCTTATCCATAGATTGTCGAAACGTGGTTATTATATAGGAGATCAGGTCGTGTCCAAAGATACCCACCAAGTCTTGTGAGAATCGACTCCCAGGTCAGACTCACATCAACCCTGCCAAATGGCTTCTTTGTGCCCCCATAGGTTGGTCACCTGCAAAGCCACAGGATATAACATTGAACATCCGGACACAAGGTGGAGACCTTTGAAATTAGGTAAATACATTTCGTTTCTGGGGGGGGTTTGTTCAAAGATTGGGAATGTAACCTGCGATTTAGCGAGGTCTAGGTTCAGATTTGTGACCATGGTGGGTTCACCCGGGGACGGGTCCACGGGTCTATATAAAAGCTTATGTAATCTCGTGTGGTTGTCCGCGTCGTCTTCTTCGACCGAATCTTACACAGCCAACAGCGCGCCATGAGCTCAATGAGACTAGACAAACTGATATTTACAGGTTGACTCTATACATAAACTTATTTGACACCTGTCAAAAGGCCAAGCAGCTCCAGCGCAGCCATGACGTCGCTCTCATTGTCGCTAGGCCCGCCAGCCTTAGTCCGGCTCCACGACGCCTTAATATGCCTGTCCAAATTCAGCGAAACAGTCGCCATCGAAGCAGAGCCTGACCTCGTAAGTTATCTTACATTTGGGGTGATCAGTCCAGTCCAAGTTCTCGAAGCCAGCATGAAATATTCTGGCTAACTGTGCCCCAGCTCCGCCTCAGCGCCCTCAATTCCACCAAGACGGGGTTTGCCTCCTTCGCGTTCGAAAGGGGGAATTCTTTGAGGCATATTCTTTCAACTCCAGCAACGGCAGGAGTGGCAGTGTTTTGCTGGAACGGTTTTTCTGCCAGATCTATAACAAAGTGAGTGTGTAGACATTTTCCCCCGCTTGAATTTGTGTCCTATAGCAGGTTTACAGTGATTATCTTCCTTGATTTATGCTGATATCGAATCCAGGCACTTCTCTCCATATTCCGCGGGAGAATTGACAGGAACAAGGACACAGCCGTGGAACGCTGTGACATGGAATTGCATGAAGATCTGCAGCAAGCTGAGTGTAGACTAACAGTGAAGATGATTTGTGGACTAGGTAAGATACCCTTGCATCGAACTGTCTTTACTGGCTTAGACTGCATATATCTGAACTATATCTAGGCGTGATCAAATCATACAAGTTGACCTACGAACCAGCGGTTGTGCAGCATGCCGTCTTCGATAAGTCCAAAGCTACCAGCATGTGGACTGCTGATCCACGGTTCCTCAAACAGCTCATTGAGCACTTTAGCTTATCTGCCGAGCAGCTGGACATGTACTCTGATTCCGGCAGAGCGGTGTTCACAAGCTTCACAACAAAAATCACCGATGGCAAGGGTATGTCAAGTTCTCCATCGAGTCTCCAGGTCTGGTTAACTGACACTCAAACAGAAGTACTAAAACACCCAGTTCACACGTCCGTGGCAGCAGACAAGCGCGACTTCCAAGAGTACTTAGTCGAAGAGAACATGCACGTCGCGATCAACCTGAAAGACTTCAAAGCCGTAGTTGCGCATGCCGAAACGGCAACCGCCACCGTAACAGCACGGTACACCCGACCCTGCAAGCCTCTGCAACTGGAGTACCGATTCGAAGGCGCCAGCGCAGAATTCACAGTCATGACCCGCGGCCAGGCAGATAGTGAAGACGTCCCCACGTCAACACGCGGGACAATCCCACGGCAAACGCCCGCGCCTGTCTCAATCTCAGCGATCAGGCAGCGCGATACTCGCCCATCGGTGACACCAAGTACTCAGATGCCCCCGCCGCCACCGAGAAGCAGATCGATCCGTCCTCTTAATGGGTCATCTACGCAGGAGAATCTGAGCCAGAAACTTAGCGCAGATCGACCGGTGGCGTCTGGTCTTTCGATGGAATTCGATAGCCTTTTCGTGCCTGCTGATGACGACCGGCAATGGGATGAGATGAATGAAGAAGAGGAACCACAGGATATTCTTGGGTGGGATGCGTCGGGAACGCAGGTATGTGGCTTTTCTTTTTCGCTTCTGGTGGTTATATATGGGTGGCTAACCAAACGCACAGGACGCATTCGGGGCATCTATTCGCGATGCGGAGCCTTCCTTCTCGAAACACAATGGTTCTCATGCCGAAGAGGCAGACGATGAGATGGGTCTTCCGCCGACACAGCGTTTGTCTCAAGTATGTATATTCCGGTTCTTGCGAGACTTTCATACATGTGTGCTGATAGTTGATAGGTTCGCCAATACGGTCTTTTCGACTGAGCAAACACCCCCTGCCAGGAGCAGTGCAGTTGTCAGCAACTTTCGGCGCTCTCAGATCCCAAAGTCAATCATGTCACAATCATCCAGCTAGTCGCACACCCCGCTCCAACCCCGACAACCTTTCCATCCGCGCCCACAGCTTCAGGGAGCGAAACCACATTATATGTACCCGATACATTCCCTGAGAATCTGTATCAGGCCCACAGTTTCCATGCTCGCCCCATCCAAACGCCGCCACTCGGCCATCTTGCAGAAGAGCAAGGGCATGTTCACTGCCAACAGCGAGTTTAGCAGGAGTCGGAAGATCCGGCGGTGGAAGTTGGCCTCGATCATTGCGTCCCCAGGCAATAATGGAGCCACCGACAAAATCAGAATCAGGGTCTGTCTGTGCATCTGATCGAGATCCGGTGCTTAACGCTTCATTCGATATCGACGGTTCCACCCGTCCCAGCCCAGGCGCAGCATGTACATAGACCCCATGCCAACTAGCCGCAATACCAGTACAGCCATAAGGAATAGTACCTCTGCACCCTCCACATTCCTCTCGCCCATCATTCTGTAAATGATCTCCATATCCACCTAGATCTCCATCATCCCCCGCGCGCAAAGATAAACTCTCCGGGATATTCAATACCCCACCGATTCCCCTATCCCCGAGAACAACAAACCGCCCCTGTCCCGAGACAACCGTAAACTCCCTGCCGCAAGCAACAGCCTCCGCAAAGAAAGACACACGAATTCGAACAGGAGAATAAGCAATCTTAGCATCTCGATTCTCCCTCCCGAGCTGACCCTTCCGCGCCGCGCCCCAGCCATAGACATGTCCATTCGAAAGCACAGCAGCCGAATGAGCCATTCCGCTCGCAAGCGCTGTGATTCTCAAATCCGTTGGCGGGAAGGAGGGGATACATGTCCCCGGGACGGGGGCAGTGGTATTTTGACCTAGACCCAGTTCACCTTTAGGCGAGGATCCGAAGACAAAGACACGATCTTCCGTGTCGGGAGTGTCTCCATGGTCGACATTATTGCTGCTTCGTGGCACGGAAGCTACAGCAATCGTGCCCTCCCACGTGGCGGAGACGTGTTTGAACTTTGATACCTCTGTATCGGATGCTGCGTCTGAGATGATCATTCGACGAAAGCGCAGGATGTTTCTGTTGTTGTCGGACTCTTGCTCTTTTGGGGGTTTGGTTGCCCTGTGCGGCCCGCACCGTCCGTCTGCATTGCAGCCGGCGGCGTAGATGGAGCCGCTGGTTGTTAGGAGGAGGGTGTGGTTTCCACCTGCTGCGATTGTGGTGGTTCCAGATTCATCTGCCAGCCTGGTGTTTTGAATGGTGGTCATTTGGGGTCCTTGTGATGTCTCTGTCTGTTCGAAGAGACATTGTGTTGGTGTGGGGACGTCTTCCTCGTGGCCAATGCCTAGTTGGCCTGATCCGTTTGAGCCGAAGGCGAAGAGTCTCATGATTCTTATTTTTTTCTTGGGATTCTATGTTTGAGGAATCATCGGATTTGACGAAGTGTGCGATTCATATCCATTATTCCATCGATGCCCGCGTGCCCAGAAAGTATTGTGTTAGTCAGCATTTCTGCCTCAGGCTAGCCGCAAAATCTATATGTAGTCTCTTCTACGAGCCGCAAATTGGATGAATGGTCTTCAAGAATAACATTTGTAACAATATGTGGTATCAATATATCAATATGCATGGATCGAGGGGCCCGCTTCATGCGTCAAGCAAAAAGCTGATTCATATAGCGAGCATGAAGATTTTCAAGAAGCGACTTGGTGTATATGCAAAATTGGCTTTTTAAAAGCGAAAAAAAAGGGGAATTATTCATAGCCAGGCTAGCTTTAAAAAAATTGTTTCATGGTCTCATCACAGGCAATAACCTGAGGACCGAGCAAACCAACCGCTTACTGCTTCTCATTGCTGTAAGCATCCTCAGACTCGCTCTCTGCAGGGGAGGCAAGGTGAAAGTATCCTGCTTGGAAGACACATTCTTCTCCATGCCCTTGAACATAGGGCTAGTGCGGTGGAAGTATGTGTGCACGTGGCCCTCGAGAAGTGAGTCATCGGTGTCAACGGCATCGGCAGAATCCTTTTCAGCGGCCTTGGCAGCCATAGCGGTCTCCCACTCGACGCGGTACTCCTCGACCTTCTGTTGGTAGTCGAGTTCGGCATCGTAGTAACGGGACTTGCGCAGGACGTAGCGCTCATACCATGACAGGTGCTTGGGGTGCACGGCAGGACCGTGGTAGTCTTGCTCGCGACCCTGGCGGAGGTATTGCCATCGGCGCTCTTGCTCCTTCAGGTCAAGGCCAGTGGTGTCGGGAAGGAAGAAGGCGGTGATCACAGCACCAGCCAGGCCAAACCAAGGCACAACATAGAACTTGGTCTGGGTATCGATGTAGTTGTACAGGACGGCGGCCAGAAGCGCACCAGCCTTACCCCAGGCAGCGGACATACCGTGAGCGGAGGCACGAATGGGTGTGGGGAAAACCTCGGCAGCAACCAGGAAGGAGACCGAATTGGGACCGAACTGGTTGAAGAAAGAGCTCAGGAAGTACATAGTCTGGAAGGACTTGATGTTCTCAGGGCGGCGGTAGTATTCGAAGTTGAAAGCAGGGACGATGAAGAGAATGAAGCAGAGCATGAAACCAATGATCTGCATCCATTTGCGACCGTATAGCTTGTTGTCGATCAAGAAAGAGGCCATATAGTATCCGCACAGAGAAACACCGACATTGACCAAGTTCCACAACCACGTGGGCATGACAGAGTGGGATTCGGGACTGATCACCTTGATGAACTCGCTTTGGAAGAGCTTGTTGCCGTAGAAGAAGACATCGTTGGCGAACCAACCGCCAGCAGTTGCGAACATGCGGAATCCGAAGTACTTGAAGGTCAGCTTCAGAGACTGGGCATCGTAACCAGTGACGGAGGCCTTCTTCTTGGCAACGGCAAGTTGCTTGCTAGCAGCCTTCATGTGGTAGGCACGGTAGTACACAAGCCACAAAGTACCGACGGCGGGAATCGCAAAGGAAACTCGGTAGGTCCACTGAACAGAGACGGTGGAGTAAGGGTTGTTACCACTGCCGTGGTGGAAGCAGAGAAGGAGAATGATAAGCAGAACCTGGTTGAAGAACTGACCCCAACCCTGCATCAGGAAGGCACTGGTGACCTTGCGGCCACGGTGCAGACGATCTTCTTTGGTGGAGATCTTTCCAGAGCCGACGGCATTTTCCATACCACTGGTGGCGGTCATGGGGTACTCACCACCAACACCGATACCGTAGATGAAGAGACACCAAGCATAACAGATGATCCAGCCATTTTGGGTCACACCCCAGGCGGCAGTCAACATGACAAGACCGAGAAGCATGATAACGGCGTCCTGAATCAAACCCCATCGACGGCCAAGCCTAGTCACTCGTTAGTATAGTCCTAGCTCTATTCCCACGGGTGGGACGATTGCAGCTTACCAGTCACCCAAGATTCCAACCAGTATCTGACCCACGATGATACCGATGATCTCGAGGTAGTCGATGGCGTATATCCACTGCTGACTGCAGGTTGTGGCGTGCTTCCAGCAATCGGGGAAGGCTGCTTGGAAGAGAGGCTTGATGTTGCCGATAGAGAAGAGCACGTAACCCTCCAGACCAAGACCAGCACCAGGGAGGACCATGTTGCGGAAGTAGTAAGAGACGGGCGAGAGAGGGTCCTCCTTCATCATCTTCCAGATATCACTCAGCTCTCTCCTTGCCTCCATGTTGTTGTAGGAGGTAACGAATGTGATCTTCTTCCACAGCGGGAGATCAGCCCAGTAGGTACCTTCGGGGGTGTAGCTGTCATCGGGGCGAATGAGGGAATCGAAGGCACCCTTCTCGTTCATATCCATATCCTCTAGCGGGTTATGGTCTCCCGACATGTCGGGCCCATGGGGGGCACGTGGACCGAAGTCGGTCATGGTGGGAGTGTTCACTGAAAGGTGTCGCGTGAGCAGGAACTTTGCCTGATAACCGGGTCAATTCCGGCGGAGAGGAGAGTCAAAGTGACCACAATAGTTGGGGAAGGTGAGACTTCAACCCAAGGAAGTGGCGGTTGACTTTCTTAAGTATGGGAAAAGGTAGAAGGTGGGAAGAAGAAGAAGGCAGAAGCGAGCAGTGAGGGAACCGGAGCGTGGAAGAACATGCAACGGCACAAGTAAGCGTCTCCACTTCAAACTCAGAAAAAATCGACCAAAAAAAAAAAAGCTTGGAAGGTCGGAAGGCAAGAACCACTCTATCTTGGGGTCAGGGCCCTCTTTCGGTGTGGACCTGGGTCTGCGATTGCTAGTTTTGGTTCCGGAAGCAGATTTTCTACTTTTAGTGGATAGAAGTGGGTCTGGCGGATCTTCGATGGGGTTACCGGGAACCAATCAAGCGTGCACGTGGGGGCAGAATTCCAATTCAGGTGGACACCGCCTTCGGTTCGAGGCAGATCTTCCCAACTTTCGCGGGGCGATAAATTCTGTTCCCAGTTTCAGTTCGATGTTTGACAATAATTACTCCTATACGGAGTACGGAGTATGTACGGAGTATTTACAATATAACATTTGTCGATTAATTATGAAGCATCTATGTTGTATAATGTACAAGATTTATAAATAGGCAGAAATGTCAATTCTGCAAAACCACATGCCAAGGCAATGCCAATGCTATGCCAATGGGATGCCAATGGGACGCCACGGGTAAAGTGGCAACCCGTAACCAACAAACAACACACCTAGTCTCGGAGCCCGGAGGTCATCTCGGATCCAAGGGGAATATCGTAATATCATTTACGCTTTGACTGAGGCAATTGTTCAATATCTAAAGCAATCTCGCTCCCAAAATCACTTCCAATACCGAAACGGCCCGCATCTGGGCCATTCAATATTGACGTAGTGGCTGAGCCAGTTCCACGCTAATCGTTAACCCCGGCATCCTGTATGCATAATCTTTGACCAATCAGCATGCAGCATTTGACCATGTGCAGCTCCATCCTCCGCACCTTCGCTCGAAATCTAAACCTTCCTCCAACACGTGTTATCACGTTGCGTGTCAACTGCTGTCCTAAATCCCGATCTATCCGGTGAATCTATGAGATGACATGGACTAGAGTATCATTGACACGAGTTGCCCGGCGAAATCTGTTTCGAATGAAACTAAAATTGTGTACTATCGACCATCTTGGGCCAGAAACGCGTCTGAAATCGAAGCATGCGAGCATCTCTGCGTCCAAACCTTCCAGAATCTTGGCTAAAGCTTGCTTCGGCATCTCACATCATCCCAAGCAATTCCAAGAAAATCCAAGCAATTCCAAGCCCGTCAAGCAATAATAGGGTTCCCGACGGGCGTCGCCAAGTGAGCTTCTACAATGCTTGGTCTTCTAGGGCTGGATTTGGTGATGGCAAGCACGTGCTCACGTTTCGCGTGGTCAGTTGTCAAAATCAAGATTCCAACGTTGGAATGCACGCGTGGTTTGATATGTCTCGGCCAACCCCCCCTACTTTAGGATACTCGGGAATGCGTCTGAGAAACCTTTGTACCCACCAAACCTGCGCCTTGCGTATGATATGCGCCCTGCAGACCGATTTTGCTTAATTTCCCCCTTTTCCGTTTCAGCTCCCAGGGGCTGCGCTACATGCTATACTTTGCGTGGATACCTGGATGATCTCGGGCTATACTAGCCCAACATCTCTCTGGTGCTGGCCAATGAAGGCAGGTGACTTTCTTTGCTTATTTTGCCTTGCTCATTGGCTGCTCCGTCAGGAATTCCGCCCTTGCAGGCTACATACATTAGCTGACTTCTAGAAGAGCGAACCCTTTGGAAGATTGCTCTGGTATTATAGCTGCTGTGTACTCCGTACTACGTACGTGTTGCCCGCCACGAGCTTGTCTACAAATTCTGTGGGTTCATAGGGCGTGGTCTCATGATGGGTACGGATATGGAGTACACAGCACTACATCGCGGTTAGTAGTACATCACAGATACCAGCCGACTAAATAACCAAGGTACGTATATAGTGTTCGGTATCCCCGGACCTCATATATCCAGTCAAACGAGCCCGTGTACATTGGAAATAATCAACAAATCAGTGTTGTGGCGTGTCCAGACGCGGGACATGACACCCTACAGCCCTATATCCGGATCTATTGGAAGGATTATACCCCGTACCTAGATAGCTTTTAGCCTTTATTGCATCAGCACAGAGCGCACACTTATCTGCAAGTGCTGTTGCTGGTAAGTTCCATTGGTGTCTCTTCCTTGCACATTCATTCACGTGGTTGTGTTACCGTCCCCTGTAGGGCACTGTAAAAGCGATATACGTAGATAGTTTTACGAAAGTGGCGTCTAGCGATATTATCGACACAGTCAGACGAGTGAGATATTAACCTTTGGTTCATCATACTGTGCCATTATCAATTTCGGTCTGACCTACGTCGCATTGCAAGCTCTTTTCGTGTAATCTCCTGAGGTCGGTCTACAATTTGCTTATGACGTTGTTTTGCCACGGACTAATTCACCCATGAACAGGTGGTAGGAAAAACAAAATGCATAATCATGCGATGTTTCAGCTCTGTAGAGTTCAACTCAACATCGGAGATGACGACCTGTACAACCGTCTGTGACTAATGCACCTCTAACCTTAATGTCATCTCCGGTATCCTAGATAGGTTTGCCTAAGGCCAATGTACGAAGTTCCCAAGCCCAGCAAGATCTTCACTAACCGTCAACGAACACTGAGAACCTAGTGGATTTCACAAAGGATACGGCTCCCAGCTTAGCGAGCTGAAGGTAAGGGATATGTCTAGTGACGTGGAGAGGGCGCGTCGAAGTGCATGAATGCAAAGTGAGATAGACTGAATGATTGGCAAATCGAACACTCAAACCCTCACGCATTATGACTTGTTCAAAGATTCTGTACACCAGCAGGGAACTTGTCTGTATAATGCCCGATGTCGATCCCGACAGGCAACAATATATCAGCCTCCAGAGTTACATGCATGCCCCTACCTACAGCTGATCCGTTCTGCCGATCTAGCGATCAGACGTCTATGCCAAATGATCTACGAAGTACCGTTTATCTGGTTTCTAATAATACAAGTTGCACAGGCGTCGGGTTGGATTTCTAGGGCGAAGCAATTCCTTCTGCCTGATCGATGCTAGATAGTTGCAGGAACGAAGGGACACTTTTGGATCGACGCTAATGGGATTCCTTGCCCATCCGCCTTGGAAATCTGTTTGGAATATATATAGATTTCTTGTCGCCAGATACACCAAAACCCGAATATGGCAATATCTATTGTATGCCTTTACCCATTGGCGAATGCCTATATAGTTTGTCATAGACATGTACAGAAGCAATATAATTAAAGATAACCGTGGCAAGCCCACCAACGACTTGGCCAGTGTTGGTGGGGACCGGATAACAAATTGTAGGGTTTTAGGTATCTTTTGTATAGCAATTCCATACAAAAGGTACATAGACCCAACATAGTCATAATGTCAGTTTTCTTAAGTTAGGGAGAATGTAAGAAGATATACGTAGTGTAAATGGAGGTTCAATTGCTCAATTGCCTATTTAGTATCGACTTTGTGTAAGAATTAACCAGTTGAAGTAAGAAAATGGCTAGACTTTGATATAGATGTGGTGCTTTTCAGGTACTCTTCACACTTCTATATAACGTATTCGAAATCAGACTTAGCAGGCAAACAATTGACCGAGACTTGCCTTAGATCTTTCGTTCTTCTCTTCTTCATTAAGCTAGTTTGAGAGTTAAGAAAAATCGATGTTATGCTTTATGTATGCTGTGCCTGTGTATCTTTTGTATGGCAACTCCATACAAAAGATACCTAGTCCTAACAATATGCTATCTGGTAAAAATTTGCTATCCAGCGATGCCCATCAACTAGGTAGGCGTTGGCGGATGTGCCACACTTGGTGGAGATGAGATTTATGGTCTTAATCCACTCTAATTTCACAACTGCAATAGTCCAAGGACGTACAGAGGGAAATAGCGACATCTTGGAGAGCGGGCATTTGATTGGTTCAGCATATTGACCAATTCACCGCCTTGCTCTCCGCCTCTTTCCTAACACTTTTCGTTTTCTTCCTTCATACTATTCAAGTGATCTATTTGACCTCTAATATTAGGGAAATGTTGTATTGAGAAAGTATCATTTCATAGGGCCTTTTAGATGCCTTGCCCCTTCCTAATGTTATAGCTATAAGGACCATGTATTGATTAGAAACGGATAGCTGTAAACCGTAGAATAACGGTGAAAAGCATGGTCCCTACAAAACTGAATTACAATAACATGCGATCATTTGATCTATCTATGATACTTGATCTAGTTATGGATGATGTTAAACTCGATAATATTCTGCCAAGTTGAACCCCCAACCGAGCATACTGCTCAACCAATCAAATACCAGTTGTCCAATGTGCCGCTATCCTCCCCCGTACAGGAATATGGATAGGTCGTCTCGCTGTGATGGAGTAGTGTTTCCTTGTTGTTTTTGGGTATTTGTCATGATAATTACATATCTATTAGGAGAGCAAGCCAAATGGTATATTACATCTTCCATCAGATGACAGAGGTAAGAATGAATCTGTTGCGCCGAAGAATCTAAGCTGGGAGAATTTGAGATTGAGGCACAACGAACTTTCTAGAGACATTGAACCAATGCCCGGAAAGGTCCACGGGTGTCAATCTGGGAAGTGGCTAAGGTCATAAGTACTAAAATCCCCTGCCACTGACGTCAAATTTCTTAGGTTATAATATATATAACCTGGCACACCCCTTCCTCTCTGAGATCGCAATCTTCCCAAACCAGCCCATAGATAAAATTCATATCCACTTCATATCTTAACTAATTCATCGGTGCCATATCCCACAAATAAGACGCAAGTACGATGTCGACTGGCAGGGTCCTTCGTGGCTGGTAACACATTCCTGAAGTGCGCAGGACCCCTTCCCCAGCCATCATACCTGACCTACTCCAGACTTTACATTTCCAATAGCTATAGGCCTTTTATCCCATACAAGATCATGTGTGCTGCATACATTCCACGGAAGTCCAGTCTCGATATGTATGCAGAACCTTGGAATAAATGTGTTCCCCTTTCTAACAGCCCACGTCTGGAATGAAGCCATCGTGAGAAAAGATCCCGATCCCGATCGTCCCGACTTCCAGGTATGGTATGTATATAAGGATCGTGAAGAGGGCGAGAATCGCAGATTCGGGTATCTTCTCCTTGAATATTGAGCTTCCATATCATTATCTGCGGTCATTCCCAGATACTACTGAATCCAACTACATCTTGCAGAAGACTAGAACTAGACCAACGCATACCATTCCACCATGTTGGACTTCAAGAGCCTATTTCCGACGGTGACAGCGTTCATTGCATTTATACTTACCCTCCTATGTCTCTTCGCGGGGACGCAGAGAAACTTCCTCGAAGACGTGGATCTCTTGACGGTAAGTCCGACCGTCTCCAACTACTCTATAAGTGGCGGATGGTTGCATGAGACTGACTTGGCGCGGCCTATCATCTAGCTCTATACACCCGCAGGCACCGCAGGAACCGCCAGCGGTGGAGCCCATGATTTCTATTCCATCCACGTCATGTCCTACTGCCAGGGAACGGTGGTAACGCTCGACCCCGGCACAGAAGTCACGCGCAACGTAACTGAATGCTCGAACCGCACGATTCTATCCTCATTTGACCCGACACAAGCCTGGCCGAAGGAGATCACCTCTAGCCAGGACCTGGGATGGGCACGCGTAATCAGCGATGACTTCCACGCCTTCAGAATGACAAGCCAGGTCATGGCCGTGATGTACTGTATCGGAGTTGGCGCGATGGGTGCTGCGATCCTCGTACGAGTATGGACTACTCTCTCCCCGCGCGCAGGCCAGGGCCTATTTGAATTTTCGTTTTTCATGGTGAGTTACATACCACGATCTGGTGATGGAGTTACCCCCCTACATAAACTCTGGTCTCTGCATATCGTCTGTGCAGACTGCATTTCCCAGTTCAGCGTGGTGCATTTCGGATCTCAGATTTCCCCAGAAGCATGACAAATGGCTGACACGGGATCATGATTTAGCTCGGATCTTTTAGCATCAGCATCGCGTCCATCATCGCAACTGTTATCGCGTTTGAATTCGTCGCTCTAATTAATGCTCACGGCAAGGGCTCGAATGTGTCGGCCCATTACGGCGAGAGATTCCTCGGGATGAGTTGGGCCGCGGTGGGGCTGGTGCTCGCCGGTAGCGTTTCTTGCTTCGTGAATGTCTTTGTTTACAAACGGGCTGCGTATGCGCCTGCGCCCGTCTCAAAGGATATAGAGGGGTAATCAGTACCCGAAAAGAAAAGGAGACAAGAAGGGAGCGGTGGTGGTAGCCAGTCGGAGAGCGCAGGTTTCAGACGGGGGGCGGACATCGGGGAAACTCGCAACGAATATAATCCCATACAATATAGTAGATAGAAGAGCCATTTATAAATCGAATGATACCATATTAAGGAATACCACCTCGAGGATACCTTAAGATTACTAGAATATAGAATAGTCAATCTAACTAGAAGTTTCAAGGGAAATTGTAAAGTTGCTAATCCGGCCACTTGCTTTTGCGGGATATCTGAGGGTTTTCGTGTTGGGCCAATGGCCGGGCCCCGTACCGCGAGAGTTAGGCTTTGCCCCCCCTTAACTTCCAGGGGCTAAGATATGTGTGTTGGGCAGTGCAAGGCAGCAATCTCCTTAGTGTGCTCCGAGCCTAGAGCGTAGAAGGCGATAGATACACTTCGAAATAAACACCTCGGCTGGATCAGACTTGGCCGCGACTAAGTGGGAAAAAAATGGGTCAAGGCTATCAACCGTTCATCCGACGTCACCACATAGTGGGTATCAGTTGGGTCTATAGAGGGTCTATCGACTATCGTGAATAGTCTCGAATATTCTTGAAATAACCACATGTTATAACTCATTATACCGCAAAACCAATTATTCAAGACATTCTCAATACATTCCGTATAATGGCTCAGACTCCGAGGACCACTGTACTCCGTTAACTCTTCCCGGTTTGTCGGCTGATTTTCTCCGAAGTCTACATTTGCCAAGGTTCTTGTCAAAGCGCGAAGTATTTGACGATTATGGGCGGGTTTTCCCGGTTCTTTTCTTTTGTTTTGCCGGTGAGTGGTTTCAGGCGTGTGATACACATGAAATGAAATCTATAAGTTACTCAGATAGGAATAGTGTATTGGGTTATGCCTCTATTGCGCGGTATATTCCAAGGGAGTATGGGTTGCACGGACATTAAAGGGGGGGGAAGGAGAAGTGTAACATCTCAATAATCTTTGTTTAGAATGTTAAAGAGAATTATAGAAATATTAAAACGGAATAATATTCGAATAATAACAATAAATAACAAATAATAACAATCGATTCATAATGTCCTCATCTTATGACTGGTTGAAAACAAGGCGGAGGCTAGTCCCGCCCAAATATGAAGTCATCGTCATAGTTCCAGGGACAGGAACATATTCCTTGTATAGTTTCCACGGTCGTTCTTTCCCATATTCCCCCTCTTTCCTTAAATAGTTGCACTTTCCCCCTTGAACTGGAAAGTGCAACTGACACTTCCTCTTTAGTTACTCTACTACTCTACTTCTACTCTCACTTTCACTTCTACTCTCTTTCTCCTTCTCCTTCTCTTTCTCCTTCTACTTCTACTTCTACTCAACCTCTACCCACTTCTACTTACCTGTACTTCTACTTCCACTTTTCATATCAACCATGGAGAAGAAAGCTGTTCACTTCGGCGGTGGAAACATCGGCCGTGGCTTCGTGGCCGAGTTCCTCCACACTGCTGGCTATGAGGTCGTCTTCGTTGATGTCATGGACAGTATCATCACTGCCCTACAAAACACCAAGTCCTACGAGGTCACTGAAGTCAGTGACGAGGGCGAGGCTACCAAGACCATCACCAACTACCGTGCCATCAACTCCAAGACCCATGAGAGCGATGTCATCAACGAAATCTCAACCGCTACCGTTGTCACCTGCGCCGTGGGCCCGAACATCCTCAAGTTCATTGCCCCTGTGATTGCCAAGGGCATCGATGCCCGCACCGCCGCCACACCGTTGGCCGTCATTGCCTGTGAGAACGCCATCGGAGCCACTGACACTCTACACCAGTTCATCAAAGACAACACCGCTCAAGACCGTCTCGGCTCTATGCCAGACCGAGCCCGCTTTGCTAACTCGGCCATCGACCGTATTGTGCCTGGCCAGGCCGCCGACAGCGGTCTCAACGTCCGTATCGAGAAGTTCTATGAATGGGCTGTGGAGTCGACGCCTTTCGGCGAATTTGGTCACCCAGATATCCCGGCTATCCACTGGGTTAGCCACCTGGAGCCCTACATTGAGCGCAAGTTGTTCACCGTCAACACCGGTCACGCCACTGCAGCCTACTATGGCTACAATGCCGGCAAGAAGACCATTGCCGAAGCTCTCCACGACTCTCGCATCCGCGGCATTGTCCGTGATGTGCTTCAAGAGACTGCCTCCCTCATCATCGACAAACATGAAATCAGCGCCGCTGAGCAGCAAGAGTATGTCGAGACCATCATCACCCGAATCTCTAACCACTACCTCGAAGACACCGTGGAGCGCGTGGGTCGCGCCCCAATGCGCAAAGTGTCCCGCAAGGAGCGTTTCATCGGCCCGGCTGCGCAGCTGGCCGAGCGTGGCGGAAAGTTCGAAGCACTGCTGGGCTCTTTGGAAATGGCTCTGCGGTTCCAGAATGTGGAAGGTGACGAGGAGAGTGTGGAGCTGGCCAAGATCCTCAAGGAGAACGCGCCTGCCGATGCTGCTGTCCGATTGACCGGCTTGGACCGAGACCACCCCCTCTTCCCCCATGTGGTCAAGGTCGTGGACGGCGTGCAATCTGACGCAAAGTAGGCACCTCTTTCTCACGCCAGCCTCACAACATCCTAACACCATTTTTTTCAGAGAGGCAGGGCAACCGCGCATTTGATTTCGCTTTGACTGAAATTCAACTTGCATGGAATATCGCGAATACCAGGTACACGGCGCGGGAGTAATGGGATCAGTGTTTATATGACTTTATGAATTGTAGTATGACTAGCGAATGGAGCATCGAATCTTTTTTTAATCCTTTCTCCCAATCTAAATATGTACAAAGTGATCTCACAGCTTACTATCAACCCAAACAGGCTTCCTCTTCTCCACAAAAGCCCGAAGTCCCTCCTTAATATTCTCCCCCTCGTTCAACCTCTTAACCCACGTCTCATTCAACATCGCCGTAGCCTCATCCGCCCCAATCCCCTCCCACCCCAACTTAACACCCTCACGACTAACAAGCACCGAATCAGGACTATTCCCGGCAATCTCCCCAGCAACCTTCAAAGCCTTCTCCAAAACAGCCCGACCAACCTCCTCCTCCCCAACCCCGTCACCAACAACAACAACAGAATTCACAAGCCCCCATCTCTCCGCCTCCACAGGCCCAACCATCCGCCCCGTAAGAACCATCTCCATAGCCCGCTGCTTGCCCACCGTCCGCACAAGTCGCGGCAACGCCCCAGCGAGAGCAACAACCCCGCGCTTCACCTCCGGCAACCCGAATACCGCTCGCGATGACGCAATCACTATGTCGCTGTTGATGATCATCTCCGTCCCACCGCCAAGACAGAGTCCGTTCACCGCGCAAATCACAGGCTTCTTGCCCTTTCGTCGGGCTAGTCCGCCGAATCCGCTATTTGGCATGGTGGTTTTGGTTGAGGTTGATGAGGTGCGGTTGTTCCATTCTGGTCGAGTTAGTGGGTGTAACGGATGGATCGGCTTTTGGGACCTTGGGACGTGTGTGTTTTGCACAAAGTATACGAGCCACTCTGTCGGGTCTGCGTGCTAGCTCACCTTTTAGATCAGCGCCGGCGCAAAACGCCCGTCCCTTTCCGGTTAGAATGCCCACGCGCATGCTCGGCTCTTCGTCGAGCCATTCCCATACTGCGTGGAGGTCTGCGTGGCCTTGGGAGTTTATACAGTTCAGATCGCGGGGTCGGTTTAGCGTGACGAGGAGGATGTGGGGTGCTGGGTAGGTGAGGGTCGCGTGGGCTGGGGTTGGGGGTTGGATTGTGAAGGGTGGCATTTTGATTTTTCTTGGGGGTCTGCTGGGAGATTGATTTTGAGGGAGGAGGGAGGAGAGAAGAACAAAGAATGAAGGAAATGGTATGGAGACGTAGTGATGGACGGGGAGTTGGGGTTATTTGTAGATGCGGAGAAGCTATGCCGAGGACCGAGGAGTGTGGGGGTGATTACTGCAGCACTCTTGGATGGCTTTGGGAGTTATTTTTGTCGAACTATTTTCTTTAGACTTGTAGATTATCCGTAGGTTACTGTTTATTGTACAATTGTGCGAATTACAGGTGGTATTCTACCTGTGACTTATGTTGACAAGTTCTGAGATGAACAAATCCACCCATCTCCCAAGTTCCCTATGAACGCCAAAAAAAAAACGCTCCCGAACAAAATCACAAATAGATTTGGATATCAATAAGCTAAGAAGCGATTACAGCGTGCAATGGATCTGGCGCACCTACGCCTTGTTGATCCAACCGCTGTGTACCATGAAATCATAAATGCGGCTGGTTTTGGTGCCCTCAATCTAACGGAGTTAGTAAAGGACTCGCGGCCCAATCAAGAGTCGAGTAGAAACATACCTTGCAAATTATCCGCGCATCTTTCTTCTTCAGGTTGCCGCCCTGCTTCATTGCTTCCTTCAACAGTGTCTCCTTGATGACCAGATACGGCTTCGGCATCAGACGCAGAACATTGCATACCTCTGCCTCTTCCTTGGTCAGGAGATGTAAGTCGGCAGCAGTGTCATTGTCCAGCTTCCACGACGGCATCCCGCTGAGTGGCGGCACCACATATTTCGTCTTTGCCGGCTGCGGGGGAGGCGCATCCCCATCGACAGCGAAGGCGCGATCGAAATCGTTCAATGGCTCATCGGCAGGATCCGCCGGTGCGTGCGGGTTGGCAGCTTTTTGCAGTCGCAGCGGCAGTTCAGGCGTGGTGAGCTGTGTTGCTGCCGCTGGTGTCTCTGTCAGCTGTCCCTGCTTGGGGCGGGTACTGGCGAAACGGTCAAATGATCCTTGAGGAAGCAGTCGTTGCACGCGCTGTTGCTTATCCTGCTCGTACTTCTCGCCTGCTTTCAGATCACCGATGCCCATCTGCCGCCATTCTTGAAGCTGGGAGATGGCTAGGCGGAGGTTGTGCTCGTATTCCAGGCCTTTGTTGAGGTCTTCAAAGTCCTTGCAGTTCATCATCCGTGCTAGTGGCTTTGCTTTGTTCAACAAATCTCGCTCTTCCTTCGACCGTTTCTTATCTAAGGCGGTGTTCTTTCGGTATTCGAGGAGGTTGTGCTCGAAGAGGATCTTCTTGCGCTCTGTACGCGCCGTCAAGCGGGAGTTGTAGATGTCAACCACGGTCATCTTGAGCTCAGTCTCTGCATCTGGCTCGCCGTTCTCATTGAGTCCAGCCCCGGGCTCAAAAGTCATGTGCTGCACCGCTTCTTCGGCATCGTTCAAGAACTCGGTCTCAAACTCTAATCGTCCCGGCATGTAGCCCTGCACTTCGTGACATGCCGGTACACTGGCAGTCGGCTTCTGCTTTGGTGTGGTTGGAGGTGCTGCCTTGGCTGCATCTTTGCGCTCTTCGATGCGACGTTTCTTGCGTGTTTGGAACTCCTCTTTGGAGATTGAATCCTGCAAGGCTCTATCGTCTGGATCGGCGCGGGCTGCGAGCGGGAAGTTCACACTCTTCACATAGGTGTCGTAATAGTGGTCTCGCACTTCATCCTTGCTCCGGTAGCCGCCAATGTGGTCTGCGATGTCTGCCCAGGAACCCAACCCATAGATTTCGGCGCCTTCCAGCAATAGCAATTCTTCATCGGCACCCCAATCCCCCTGGAATATGGGGACTGAGTTCTGTTCGATCACTTGGAATGGATGTGTGGCGGGTTCGTGGTTTTTGGAGTTCTTTCCGGCTGAGAAGCAGGGGACACAGAGGTCATATTCGGGGCAGGCGGGATGCGAACATGAGATGCGAACCTATGCGATGGAGTCGCGTTAGTCTCTGAGTAAAATAACAGACCTTCAAGTCGTCATGGCACAATCACACCGAGACTTACTGTTGACGTAACATCAATAGAGCACACATCGCAGTGGAACTTGGTGCCGGCCTCGGTGCCGCGCGAGGCGGTCTTCTTGCGTATCACACCCATTAGCCCTCCACCCCTATCATCCTCTGGTTTGTCGGGTACTGTATTGATAGCAACAGACTCAGAAGTCTGAAAATACTAGAGTTGCAGGTGACAAGTTGAGGTGAGGTCTTCCGGGGTAGGTGTCTCCGCACTTCGGAGCGGGGAATATTCCGAAACTTGAAAGAACAGATAAAATGATACAGCTATAAGCCAAGCTGAATGTCAAACTCTCTTCGTCTTGTGGAGCTGCTTTGGATTGTTAATGCCGTGGGGGAAGTTGATGCGTCGTTAACCCTTGTGGCGGAGCAGTGGCTGAGCTGATTAATTACTGTACCTAGATGTGACCTGTATGTTACCAGCTTGACCAATCAAACACCAAGCCTTAGGTAATCTATAATAAGACCATGTATTATAATTACAGGGGGAACTTCCCCTCTCTCATTCTCATTTGATCTTCGATCTCGACTCTTTTCTTATCCTTTAGTTGTGCTTCCATACGGATTTTCAAAAGCTATAGTGGTGGTCTTTGTCTTGACTTCTCTCCTTTTGCGTGTGTTATCTGTGTTCTTGTGTCTCCTTTATTTTGGGGGCCATTCGCATATTATTGGGTGTGATTCTTACCCTGCACACGCATTACGGTACCTTGGACTTTGATCTCTTCTTCTCGATATCTTTACAACCGCCACTATGTCCTGGAAGCTCACTAAAAGTATGTTTACTGGCAGTTGGTCTCCCTCTCTCTCCCCCTCAATACCCCCTCTCTGCACTGCAGTGAATGCCCACAGTCGCTAATGATACTTGTCTCAAGAGTTGAAGGAGACGCATCTAGCACCCTTGACCTCATCATTTGGCCGGTCGTCGTCTACTTCGACGATCAAGGGTGACTCAAATGGTGAAGAGGCCCCGACACCTGTGTCCTCCAACCCGCCCTCCGCCACCCCCTCAGTGAACGGGATCGGTATGTTATTCTTATACTACTGGAATTCCCCTCGGTAACTAATAATTCCATCGTTTGAATAGCGGCCTCCGAGTCTCTTGTCTCTCCCCTGTGGCGCCTGTGAACCCAGGAATCCTCATTGTCACTCTCCACGAAGGGCGCAATTTTTCGCTGTCACCTCACTTCCAACAGATCTTCAATTCGCATTTCCAAAATAACTCTTATGCGCCCTCTTCTCTACGCCCAAGCACCTCCTCTTCGTCACATTCAACTCAGAACCAAGCGGGTTCCTTTGTGCCATCCGGCCGGCCGCAGTCCACAAGCGGGGGCATCAATGCCGCCCCCACTATCCACGGTCGCTATTCCACCAAATACCTTCCGTATGCCCTCCTTGACTTTGAAAAGAACCAGGTTTTTGTGGATGCCGTATCGGGAACTCCAGAGTGCCCATTGTGGGCTGGAGACAACACAGCCTTCAAGTTCGATGTGTCCCGAAAGACCGAGTTGAATGTACAGTTGTATCTGCGCAACCCTGCAGCCCGGCCTGGCGCCGGACGGAGTGAGGATATCTTCTTGGGCGCATGCAAGGTCAACCCTCGCTTCGAAGAGAGCCAGCCGTATGTGGAGGATCCGAAACTCAGCAAGAAAGACAACCAGAAGGCCGCCGCAGCTCATGATGAGCAAGGGCGTCAACTGGGTCAGCAGGGTGCTGAATGGCTGGATCTCCAATTTGGAGTTGGCTCAGTCAAGATTGGTATTTCCTTTGTGGAGAACAAGCAGCGGAGTCTTAAGTTAGAAGACTTTGATTTGCTCAAGGTTGTGGGCAAGGGTAGTTTCGGCAAGGTCATGCAGGTCATGTAGGTGGTCTCAAGATCTACTTGTTTGGGTTCAAAAATGCTAACAGTCGGGGAATTATAGGAAGAAGGATACTGGTCGGATCTACGCCCTCAAGACAATTCGCAAGGCTCACATCATCTCGCGATCGGAAGTCACACACACACTTGCCGAGCGATCGGTTCTTGCACAAATCAACAACCCGTTTATTGTTCCACTGAAGTTCTCATTCCAGTCGCCTGAGAAGTTGTACTTCGTGTTGGCATTCGTGAACGGTGGAGAGTTGTTCCACCATTTGCAAAGGGAACAACGATTTGATATCAACCGAGCCCGTTTCTACACCGCAGAGTTGCTGTGCGCTCTCGAGTGCCTGCATGGGTTCAAGGTCATCTATCGTGATCTCAAGCCTGAGAACATTCTTCTCGATTACACCGGGCATATCGCTCTTTGCGATTTCGGTCTCTGCAAGCTGGACATGAAAGACGAAGACCGAACCAATAGTAAGATCTCCTCATCACTCATGATAAGCCCCATATAGCTAACCGGACCCAGCATTCTGTGGAACTCCCGAATATCTCGCCCCAGAACTTCTCCTCGGCAACGGCTACACCAAGACTGTGGATTGGTGGACTCTCGGTGTCTTGCTCTATGAGATGTTGACAGGCCTGCCTCCATTCTACGATGAGAACACCAACGAAATGTACCGCAAGATCCTGCAAGAGCCTCTGACCTTCCCCAGCAGCGACATCGTCCCACCTGCTGCGCGAGATCTTCTCAGTCGGTTGTTGGACCGTGACCCCGTGCGCCGATTGGGTGCCAACGGTGCTGCGGAGATCAAGTCTCACCACTTCTTTGCCAACATCGACTGGCGCAAGCTTCTCCAGAGGAAGTACGAACCCAGTTTCCGACCAAACGTGGTATGTATTCTTTGCTCCCGACCATGTATCTGATCAACATATGACTAACTTGGTGCAGGTGGATGCCCGTGATACTGAAAACTTCGATGTTGAATTCACTAGGGAAGCACCCCAGGACTCATATGTCGATGGGCCCGTCCTGTCGCAGACCATGCAGCAACAGTTCGCCGGATGGTCGTACAACCGACCCGTGGCTGGCCTCGGCGATGCAGGCGGCAGTGTTAAAGACCCGTCCTTCGGTAGCATTCCGGAGTAGAGTCTCTCTCGCCGCGTCAAATTAGATCGAGTATTCCCGGTGCAAGAAAGAGAGAATAGGAGGTTCATAGAGACCATTCCCCTTTTTAACTGCGTATATGTTCTTTCACTAACATATCGACCAATCTTGATCTCTTTTTCTTTTCTCGCTCTGTTCGTCATATTGTTCGTTTTCTCATCACAAAGGAGTCTGTGGCATCTTGATATCGGAGTCGCTCCTGATCTTCGAGACGGCATTTTTTTCTTCTCGTTTCATACGACCGTTGAGCGCTTTGATTTGATTTTCTTGTCTTGTTCGCTCATCTCCCTTCCATCTCAAGTGTTCATTCTCTCCAGGCAGGTTCCTTTCTTACCCATGGTTTCGTTGCTCTTCTCAAGCGGTCATCGTCTGTACCCTTGTTCTGTATTCTCGATAAAACTTTACAATGGACAATGCCAAACGCTTCGACTATATTGTATGTTCGTCACCGAGTAAGATGGATCAGCCCCTGATGGCTGAGCGGTTTTAGATGCATGGTAAATTTGATTCATATGCTAACTGAGGTAGAAGTCTTGATTCTTGCCAGCTTTCGGGTCCACCTGGGCACTGTTTTGTGTTCTTATTTAAATGTAGTACATGCCTGTTCTTCTTACTTAACACCTACGTTTGCAGAAGCCTCTACTAACATCTATACAACATTGAAGCCAGATACATAGGCAAGCACCAGGAAAATCCGGTATAGTATACATATACAATAATCTAGTAAATCAACCAAGAAACCACTGGAAATAGAGGGAAACATATTGCTTGTATCTAGGCATGTAATTTGCTCTAGAGACACATGACAGCGCAATTACAAATAAGAAAAAAAGGAAAAAAAAAAGTCGGACACACGTTAAGACGCCGCTCGCAATCAAGAATGAACTGACTGGTCAGCCAGAAAACAAACGATCAACCTAACTCTCCTGGAAAGTCACCAAACAGAAACCCAGTGCTTTTCGTTCGTCTACTCGGCTTCAGCAGCATCGGCCTCGTCCACTGCAGCCTTCTCGGCTTTCTCTACCTCCTCAGCCGCCTCGACTGTACCGTTGGGCGCACTGGCGGGCTCTTCATCGTCATCGCCATTGACATCAATCAGGGACGCAGAGGAAGGGGGCTCGGGGACGACACCCTCCTTCTCTAGGCGAATGTACTCATCCCACTCGGGGAAGAGGTCGTCATCGGTAGAGGCGACATCGGGGGGCACCGGGCGGGACACCGATGAGGCGGGCAACCTTGGTCTTGCCAGATTGCTCTAGGGATTCCTTCCATTGGACAACGAGTTTAGGGGCGCTCGAGGGCTTGTAGGTCTGGGCGAAAAGGACGGCCTCGGCGATCCTGTTGGTCTGGACGAGGAGGGCGATGCAGCCATCAATATCGCCCAGAGACCACAAAGTGGAGAAGGCAACATTGTGGAGGCCTGACTCTGAGGCCTGGCCGGCCAGGGCCTTGAGGCCTTCACGGTTGTTGCTGGCGGTGTGCAACAGTAGCAAAGAACCAACATCCTTGGCGTTGGTGAAGCACTCTTGGGCAAGAGCAAGATTCCAGCCGGCAAGGGCAGCATCACCGACGATCTTCCACTTGTGCTCGACGTTGGCCTCGCGGGCAATCGTGAGTGCGGTCTCAAGATCGCTCAGCGCAAGGGCCAGCTCGAAACGGTGCTCGGGGTCGGTGGCCACTTCCAGGGCCATTTCCTTATATCCTTGGCCTTCGAGGAAACGGGCGACCTTGTTCATCTGGTCTTGGGGCACGTCCTTGAGCAGCTCAGATGCCATTTCCATATCGCCGCGCAGCACCACTGTTTGGTATTCAACCATGCTGAGAGAAAGGCCGAAGGAGACGGCATTGACGTCCTTGTCGGCAAGGTAGATACGGCCATCCCGGGGCAGGTAGCCAAGAACATACATCGGTTGGTCGAAGTGAGAGATTGTGTAGGTCTGGTCACCAACAAGGTAATTCAGGCGGTTCGTAGAGTTGGTGTAGATGAAGCAATCTCCAACCCACTGTCCAGTCCGGACGGTCTCGTTAATTGTAGCAACCAACTCAACAGCCGCCTCAACTCCATCTTCGTCGGCTTCACCGGCGTTCAGGCCATTGATATACTCCTCGCGAGAGTAGCGAAGAACATAGAAATCTTCTTCACAGGCAAGGGTAACGAGCTCACCAGATTCGGACCAGTAGACCTGTACATGTCAATTAGCATGATTTCCAAAGATCACGGCAGAACAAATAACTTACGGATTTCGGGTCAGCTTCAATTCTCCGAACCAGACTGCCAGTCTCCCAATCAAAGAATCCAATGCCACCTTGACCCTTGACACCCAGAAGAACACCATCAGAGAGGCCCTTGGCTTGGAACCCAACATCAAGACCGGCGCTCTGTTCCTTGAAGTTCTTGAAAATCTTTACACTTGTCGATGACTCCCGAATAGCGTAATCGTTGCTGTTGTCTTTCGCACCCCAGGCAAAATCGAGAGCCTGTCCAAAGGCCTTGTTTCTCCACGCCAATGCGGTGTAGATGATGTATTCTCCATCACCACAGACGGAAACAAAACGTCCATTGGGGGAGTGTGACAGAGTCTGCGGGTACACCTCGCACTGTCCCAAATCCTTTGTTGGTAGAGAAAGAGGCTCGCCGTCCTTGACACTAGCATCCCCGCCCTTGATCACTGACGACACGACCTCACTGTGTCTCGCCCAGATAAGCTTACCAGACCCATCCATTGAGACGGCGGGCTCTTCCCGGCCCATCTTCACCACAACAGCACCATCGTCGAAACCCATCGCAATTCCCTGTCTACCCCGCTGGTATGAGACACACCATGCTCGTTCTAGACCATAGCTTAATGACTGCTCCAGGCGGTACGTGTTTGCGTGCCAAATCTTAATTGTTCCATCTTCAGAACCTGAGATGATCACAGGGAGTTCGGGGTGATAGCAGGCGAATGAGACATTGCTTGTGTGGCCCTCGAGGGTTGCAATGAGTGCTTTCGTGGTGTAGTCCCAAATCTTGACGGTCTTGTCGTCGGAGGTGGTGAGGATATATGGCTTATCCGCCTGTGGGTAGTAGTCGACATGGTTAACACCTTTCGTCTCGTGGGCTTCGAGTGTAAAGTTGGCATGGGGAGAGCCGAGGTTCCAGATCTTCACGGTCCGGTCCAAACACGCGGAGGCGAAAGTGTTGGTATCCTTGGGGTTGATCGCCATGCCCATAACATAGTGGCTATGGCCCTCGAACACTTGTACGCACTTCCAGCCCTTCTCCCAGTCCCAAAGTTTAATTGTCATGTCATCGGAGGCTGTGAGCACAAACGGCTGGGTGGGGTGGACGGCAATAGAACGGATGTAATCCGGGTGTGCTTCAAAGGATGTGATTTTTTCGGATGTATTGTAGTTGTAGACCCGGAGCTGGAAGTCATCTGAACCGCAGACAATCCAGTTCTTCCGCGCAATGAATCGACCGGCACGAACGGGGACATCGGTGAGTTCGAAGGTTTTGATGATAGACTAGAGGGCAGAAGATTTAGATAAAAGTATGCGAGTGTGAATCTGCGTCGACTCTTACCTGCGATTCGTAAGACCAGATGTAGACATGACCTATACAGGAAAGTAATTAGCGCGTTGGGCATCTCCCATACTGCCCCTCTCTTAACATACCGCTATACAAGGTCGTCAAGATCTAAGAAAGGAATTAGTTTGAGCAAAGTTACCGAGTGGATTGTAAAAGCTTACCCAGGGCTCTGTAGGGTGGAAATCAATCCCCTTTACCCGCTCGGAGCGGGCAAACAGCTGTCTCTGTAACATCTATCGTCAGCAATCCCTCCAATTGTGGACATCCACCTGCGGAACCATATTCTGGTATCTGCTGGAGAACAGATCCACAAGTATATGAAGCATTTCATCGTCTGAATTTGCGTACCTTGACGTCGAGCCGCATGTTGTGTGGGGGATGAGACGAGTTGTGTGATGCGGTGTTGGTCCTGTGACAGCGATAGGGGATTTCGCGAGCCACTCAGACAGCCCGATGATAGGGAGGAGCGATCCTCGGAGCAAGTTATTAATTGGAGGAATTAAGAAAGGATTGAGAGGAAGGAGAGCTAGAGGGAGAGCGCTTCATTCAGGGACAGCAATGTATGTGTCCACAAGGGATTCCCGCCTTGGCTCACCGCCTTCCAGTCTATCCGCTATACAAATATCCGACGAAGTATACGGCGTACATATTCATTTGTATTGAAGAAAGCTATACTGATTTTCTATGTGAGATTTGCGGAATGTACTCCTTGTCAAATTAAGGATCTGTACAAAAGAGCAATAGCCCAAATAATAGCTCAAATACCTCCGATCTGCTCCCCTGTACATAAGCATCGCCCCGGTGTATGAGCTTGGAACTAGAAGACCAATGACCTCTATACTATATTATTAGGGACATGTCTCGATTACACCGAGCATTTCTCAAGAGAAATAAATAAGTGACGTTGGTTTTCTTGTCGAATACAAGAATCGTAGCCTAGGAGCTCCACGACTACCTTAAACTTCAGATGGTTGAACTCTCAAAACCTGTATTCAAACAAAAGACCTCTAGTAGTAGTTACAGAGATTAAAATTCACAGCCATTCCAGAAGGGCTGTCTAGTTACCACGCTCGAAGTAAGTCCACTGGCCGGGTTGGGGCTTCTCCTCGAGTTCCTCCCACCTGTAATAGTGTCAGCAGTAAGTCTAGACCTCGAACTTCGAATTTCCACTTACACCTTAGCCTTGGCCAGCTCATCCACAAGCTTGAGCTCTGCCTCTGCGACCTGGATGACCTCCTCGATAAGTCCGGCGCCGATTTGCTGTTCAACGTGAGAGATCCTGCGCAAAGAGGTTAGCGTTCTATTGTCTAATTGTTCATGGCCAATTCAGCTATGCAGGTACACGTACTGGTCGGCATCAAGGGCGGGCTCGCTCTCCCATTTCATATCTTCGTGGTAGAAGTCATGCTGGGCCTTGTTGGTGGTCTCGCTGGCCTCGTTCATGATTTTAGCCCATTCCGCTTCTTGTTGCGGGGTACGGGCAGGACCCTCAGTTGTGGCTGAGAGGCCTTCGCCATCCCATTCTTCACCGCGAGCATTGTCGGATCCATCCTTCTGTTGGGCAGCGGCATGGGTGTAGGTGCCGTCGGTGCGCTGGACCTTGGCGAATCGCTCAGGTTCGGCTCCCACGGTCTTCCGCACACGCTCCAGCCAGGCATCGAATCCGGCAGGCTTTTGCGATTCAATAACCTGGAGGCGGTGGCGGGTCAAAGCTTCAACGGATTGGCGGTAGGCGGAGGATTCGGGGAACGCCTGCAACTTCTGCAGAGTAGTCGAGTAAAGGTAGATTAGAGTAGGGCGAGGGCTGGGGTGGGTGAAAAGGCCCGTCAATCCGGTAGGAGCGAAAGGCTCCAAATACCGGGGCTTGACATTGGCCAGTAGCCGAAGTGTAGAGCGCATTGTGAATGGACTTAGTGATATTGGGGTCGGTCTGTTCCAGGGAGATGAAGTGTTGGAAGTCGGCCCGGAGCGGATTAACTTTATGTTCCACCCCCGAACGGCAAGGGGAAAGGCAACAACTCACCTTTTCCGATACCATCAAAGCCTCGCATCTGGTTCTTTGTTTGGACTGTGTGCAGTTCTACTTTGCTCTCAGCTACGGGGCGCTATAGTCGCTAAGTGCTGTTTCTTTCTGCAACGTGAGCAGTGCCCACCCGAGTCGCCAGTCTTCGCCCCCGTCCAATGTGCCACCTGTAACACTTCGCGATTATCCTCCCTGCTTCGACCAGAGTCCTTCGTTTTGCTCAACTGCGACATCTTGAAACTACATATTCTCTCTTTTAAACTGCTACCCAGTTATTCGCCTTTTCTCCCGCCAAAATGAAACCGTCTTGGTTAGGGTGGTCCCTCCTCTCACTGTTGGTAGCGCCTGCTTTGGGCACGCCTTCGGATGCCTCCTCCGACCAAGAATCTGGAGATGCGCTTGTCAAGAGGGGAGGTCGTGGAGTGGATCCCGACACCCCCACAACATTCAATGATATTAAAGTGCCCCCGTTGACGCAGCTGACCCCCCGAGAATTTCGAGGAAGTGACCAAAGATGGTTACTGGTGAGAACCCCTTCAGCAGCAATCAATAAACCGCTCAAGGCTCTAACTATTCTAGGATGATTAAACATTATTCCCCCACCTGTCCGCATTGCCGCACGGCCGCTCCGATGTACCAGACCCTGTATGAGTACTACTACGTGAGTATATATCCCATTCTTCTGAACCTTTGAGGCTTGAATCTGATTATTGGTAGACCTCAAATCCATTATTCCTCTCCGGACTGAAGCCCGGGGAGCTCGCCTCTCTGGACTCGTTTACCGGCTACTATAATCTCCACTTCGGGTCCATAAACTGCCTGGCCTTCGGCGATTTCTGCACGAAGTTGAACGTCGAATTTTTCCCCGCGTGGGCATTCTATGATATGGGCGTTCAGAACGGACGCCCTGTTGGTGCCAAGACGATGTCAGAGATTGCCGCTATGATTGAAACCAAGCTCGAGACGATCAAGCCTGGGTCCCGACCTTCGCAAGGCGTCCAAATCCCAAAGGCCGGCGCTAAGAGCATGGAAATGACTGCCAAACCTGAAGTGGTAAAGCCTGGCGCGAAAACAGCTGTCGAGAAGCAGAGCATCGAGACCGCAGAATTGGAAGGCGTTAGCCCTGAATCTGTCAAGGCCAAGCTTCAAGGACGGCCTGCTAATCCCCAGGGTGTTTCCATCCCACTCACTGCTGAAAGCTTCCAAAGTCTCGTAACGACTACACATGATCCCTGGATCATTAAGTTTTACGTCCCTTGGTGCCATCATTGCCAGGCTCTGGCCCCGAACTGGAACTCGATGGCCAAGGAAATGAAGGATACTCTCAATGTTGGCGAAGTGAACTGCGATCTTGAGAAGCGACTGTGTGAAGATGCTCGCGTGAATGCCTACCCAACGATCTACTTCTTCCGTGGTGGCGAGAGAGTTGAATATACCGGTCTTCGTGGCTTGGGAGATCTGATCGCGTACACCAACAAAGCCGTCGGTGTGGGCTCGAGCATTCAGGATGTTGACGCGACTACTTTTAAGCAGTTGGAAGAAACCGAAGAGGTTTTGTTCTTGTATCTCTACGACCACGCGACTACATCTGAAGATTTTGAGGCTATGAACCGCCTCACCCTCAGTCTTGTGGGACACGCTCGCATTGTCAAGTCCGACAGTGCTGCTCTTTCCGAGCGGTTCAAGATCTCCACCTGGCCGCGTCTCCTGGTCGTCCGTGACGGACGTCCCAACTATTACAATGCCCTTGCTCCTAAGGACATGAGAGATTTCCGTCAGATTCTCTCGTGGATGCAAACTGTGTGGCTGCCCATCGTACCTGAGCTCACCGCATCCAATGCGCAAGAAATCATGAATGGAAAGTTCGTCGTTCTGGGACTCCTCAGCCGCCGGCGTAGCGATGACTTCAAGCAATCTAAGCGCGAGCTGAAGGAAGCCGCCCTTGAATGGATGGACAAGCAGGTCCAATTGTTCCGTCTTGAGCGGGCTGAACTTCGTGATTCTAAGCAACTACGTATCGAAGAAGCCGATGACCGCAATGATCAGCGTGCACTGCGGGCTGCGAAGAACATGCGTATTACGATCCGCGAGGACGACAAGAAGCAAGTCGCATTCGCCTGGGTCGATGGCGACTTCTGGGAGCGCTGGCTGCGCACAACTTACGGCATCGATGTGGAAAACAGTGACCGCGTTATTATCAATGATCAAGATGTAAGTCTTCCCCACGAGATTGCTGGAGCCCTATAACTGACCTCCTATAGAACCGCCGCTACTGGGATACTGCTTCAAGTGGAGCTCCTATTATGGCCTCGCGGACCTCCATTCTCGAGACCATTCCTCTCGTCGTCGCTTCCCCTTCGAAATTGTCACCCAAATCTACCATCGGCACCTTTGAGACTATCTTATTCTTCACTCGGTCTCTCCTCGGCAGTCACCCTATTCTCTTCTTCATTATCTTGGGTGCTGTTGTTGCTGTGGCCACCATTTTCGGGCGTGGACGCCTTAGACGTGGTGCTGCGCGCGGCGGCATCATTGGCAACACCAACAACAACGGTGGCTTCTTCCACCTGGACGGCAAGGAGGGTTTCCTCAATGGAGGCTCGACCGACAAAGTCGACTAATGAGACAAATGTACAGTTAGGGTGTTTGGCTACGTGGTTCTTATAATCTCTTTGTTTCCACTGTATCTGGTTGATGTTGCTTTCCTTTTGCGCGTCTCTTCGATCAATTCTGTCTCAGTTGAATTTCTTGCATGTCAGACCAAGGGGTTTTTTGAAGCACATATCTTCTTATTCCATTTCTTTTCAGCCATCACATGAACTTTTGGAGTCTAGGCGTATCAGCTTCTCCGGAGCCGCAAAAAGCATCCTATTTTCAAGTCAATAAACGTATTGATATCTCTTAGTTTCTCTGGTCGACAAGTAGTTATAGTTACCTCATTTGCCTCTTCCATTTTAGGCTTTTCTTCGATGCGATTTTCCAGCTGTGTTGTTTTAGTTTAGCGAAAAGTGAGCAGGTTACTCTCCCAAATAAAACTATTCGTTGACTTGATCTATAGAAACTCATACTTCGAAGATTGAACGAAAACAATTACACCTCCTCTGATTGGCCACTGGCTTTGAAGTCACGTGCTAACTCGGGCACTCCCGGTTTTTGTCGACCACCGAGTGCCAGCTCCTGTCTCCTAGCAATTGTCCCACCAAATCACTTCGGTGTCACTCAAGATGGTAAGTGATTCTATGCCCAGAAGATGAGAGAACTTTGTACTATCTTCTGAGGTCTCTTACCTACTCGGCCGCGCACTCCGGGTAGAGGACAGTCGGGCCATGAGTATCACAACCGGCTTCCGAGCTCCGGAATGAGACGAGATAGACGATGTTGCATCAATTGCTAACACATATCCCATAGTTCGCCCCTACTGCTCGCCGCGCCGCGGCCCAGGCCTCCGCCTATGCGCCCAAGTGAGACTCCCCCATATCCTTTCCCTCGAATCCCGGACAGTACATGTTTGCCGGTGATAAGCATATCGGATGGAGCGAATGAAACATACATTGCGCTCGCCAACGAAAATTTCTTAGTTGATCGGATGCCCACTTCCTCTCGCGCAGCGGAGCTTGATGGGTGTCTGGCATCTGTGGGGGAGCGGGGATTACAAGGCCGTGGGCTTTGGCAAAAGAGCTCGATATCGAAGAGGGCAGATCAATCAAACAACAAGAATACCAAGCTAACCTCTCACTAATCTTCAGGTACTACATCCCCCGCACCGCCGCCGGTATGACCCTTGGCACAGCCGTCCAGCTGTGAGTACATCCCGCATTCCCCTCTCCTAGGTTGGACAAGACGCAGTGACTAATGACACTCTAAACAGTGGTTCCCTCGCTGCTGGCTTCGGTGTCGCCGTTGGCTCCGGTGCCCTCTTCCTCTTCGGCGAGGTTCCCCGTGTGCGCAACGACATCCTCCGCAAGCTTCCTTTCCTCGATACCTACTACGACCGTAGCATCGCCCCTGAGGACAACGTGAGTCAATTACAGTTGATTTGGGGCTTTGGATTCGATGCTGACTTTCTTCTAGCCCTTCTAAATTATTCGCGATGGTATATACCTGTCTCCCCTTTGGTCGATATGAATCAGAGCTTTCGGGAGGCAGGCTGGGGCTGTACTGTGTAGAATAGCGATGAAAGTCTTTTCTGTTTTTAATACCACATAGAAACAGTTGTTTCCAAGTAAATATGTATTTCATGGTCCGTATGCTTGGTTCTACACTATCGATATCCACGGATACGACCTTCCCTTAGATCGTCGGGCTGGACAACCTAGAGCTCTTAGAAACTCTGAGACTCTTATACACCTTGGAGGTTCGAATATTCCATGGGTTGGTTTTCGAGCTACCAAGGGGTATCACGTAGATAGCTCTGTCGTCCTGGACTAGATTTAATGACATATATATACAACGAACTGGGTTCTCCAGCATTCAATCCACAGCTTCTTTTCCCAACGAGGCAAGTCCATCCTTCGATAACAAGCCTCAAAGGACAAAAGAAGTCCTGGCAAGTTTCAGAAAGCCTGATACATACATATGTAGCTAATGAACACGAACGACACCCGTGGACGCCCGAGTCAAGCCCTTATCTCTGTTATCACGGTGATAACCACAGCTACAAGTACCGCGCTAACGCCCTCTCGCAGAAGTCCCGTGAAGGATAACGCCTGGAGTTTCCCTGCTGGGACTAGAGCTCTATCTACCAAGCTTATAGCACCGATCGTCGAAGCCCTGTGCACCAAATGAGCGGTGGTACCACCCTTCCCTACAAATCACAAGCTTGCGTAAGGCCATCCGCGTGCTCAAATAAGATATCTGGTTATTATGCAGTCCAATATATCTTTTTAATTTACCAACATCCGTGGTCATTTGCTCTTATCGCGCCTCTTTGTAAGGAGCAGCACATTGCGGAGAGACCCTGCTTCCACGAGGCGTTTCCCCCTCACTTGTCCACCGGTCTTCGTTGCACAATGGTGTCGGGTCCAATATCTGTTACTTCCAGTTCGGACTGGCTCTATTCCTGCTCGTTTAGACATATCTATTTGGTTATTGAGTTCGCCAATGCGCGGGGCAAAAGGCAAATTGTCTCGTGCTATGCATAGATAACATGGCTACCCCCTGTTGTTTTGTTTTATAAACCATAATCTGATGCTCTTTTATTCTGCTTCATTTCCCCTTGGCTGTTGCTTGAATACGAAGACATTTTGTTCACCCCTTGCATGGTTGTCATTTCATTTCGTTGATATATATACCGCATACATTAGTAGCGGCATACCTGTTCATCTCGGCCATGGGCGCAAACGTGGAGACCAAACCTGCTGTTTCGGACATGTCCAAAGGATATCGTGAGGCTAGAAATACCCAAGTCACTTCCGTTCTCCCGGATGGCGATGTGCCCTATACGGATCATTATATGGATGACGATGAGAGAGTGATCACGGCGCTGGGTTACAAGCAAGAGTTCAAGCGTGAGTTCTCGCTATGGACGACTTTCTGCGTCAGCTTTGCTGTTTTGGGGTTGCTACCGTCGTTTGCAAGTACCCTATGGTATGGTGAGTACTCACAGATCCGTGATTATTCGATTTGATATAGAGTATAGCCGATATTGATTGGATTAAAGGAATGGGATATGCCGGAACAGCGGGTATGGTCTGGGGCTGGATCATTGCTATGATATTTATCCAGTGCATTGCAATGTCGATGGCAGAGCTATGTTCAGCAATGCCGACTAGGTATGATACACTGCCCGATGTCACACCCGAGAAGTTGGTGTTTAGAGAAGAAGGCTAATGTGTTATACAGCGGCGGACTATACTACGCCGCAGCAGTGCTCGCACCCCCAGGTACGGGCCCTTTGCCGCCTGGATCACCGGCTGGTCCAACTGGATCGGACAGATAACCGCAGCTCCATCAGTCGACTACTCGCTCAGCGCAATGATCCTCGCAGCAGTCTCAATCTACAACCCGGACTACGTACCGACAACATGGCAGACCTTCCTGCTGACGACCCTCATAATGATCCTACACGCTGGAATCAGCAGCATGCCCACGAAGCGAGTAGCACAGTTCAACTCATGGGGCTCAACATTCAACTTCATCGCGCTAATCGCAGTCCTCATCATGATCCCCGCTAACACGAAAAACAGCCCAAAATTCACCCCGTCCAAACAAGTCTGGGGGAGATAACAAACCTAACCGACTTCCCAGACGGCGTCGCCGTACTCATGACCTTCGTCGGCGTGATCTGGACAATGTCCGGCTACGACTCGCCATTCCATTTGAGCGAGGAGTGCTCGAACGCGAACATTGCCTCGCCGCGCGCAATCGTGCTCACCTCCGGGGTGGGTGGGTTGATGGGCTGGTTCCTACAGCTGGTTGTTGCATACACGGTGCTGGATATCGAGGCCGTTCTTGACTCCGATCTGGGACAGCCCTGGGCGTCCTATTTGCTGCAGGTCATGCCGCAGAAGACGGCTATGGCTATCTTGGCTTTGACGATTGTCTGTGGGTTTTCTATGGGTCAGGGGTGTATGGTTGCTGCATCGCGGGTTACGTATGCCTATGCTCGTGACGACTGCTTTCCGTTCTCGAATTACTGGAAGCAGGTGCATCCGTATACGCAGACGCCGGTTAATGCGGTTGTGCTGAATGCCGTCCTCGGCATCTTGATGTGTCTTCTTATTCTGGCTGGGGACGTGGCGATTGGCGCTTTGTTCTCTATTGGTGCCATTGCGCAGTTTTTTGCTTTCGCCGTTCCTATCACTATTCGGGTGTTCTTTGTTGGTGATCGGTTCCGCAGGGGCCCCTGGCATCTGGGTCCCTTTGGCCCGTATATCGGTGCCGCTGGTGTTGTGTTTGTGTTTTTCATGGTCCCGATTTTGTGTTTGCCTAGTGTTACTGGTAAAAACTTGACGCCTGATCTGATGAATTGGACTTGCCTTGTTTGGGGTGCGCCGATGCTGGCGGTTACGATTTGGTGGGTTGTTGATGCCCATCGCTGGTTCAAAGGTCCTGTGGTCAATGTCGACCATGCTATTCATGGGATTGAGCGTGAGCCGGTCGTTAGTGAGGGCATTGAGCCTGAGGTTCGGGAACCCGATGCAACTGCTTTGTCCAAGGCGGATGATCCAGATAATCCTATCTAGGTGTCACGAGCTCGTGGAGAAGTCACGGTATTAGTCTGCGATTTAGGATTTGATGTTTACGTTCGTACTATGTGACTTAATATCATATAACAGATCATAGCCACCTCTTAAAGTATTCCTTTTGTGAATCTTAGTTTGATACCTCCAATCTTCTACTAGGGTAAGAGAAGATGGATAGTATCGACCAAAGAGCCTCAACACGCTCAATTCAACATATGTAAGATGAAAATATCCCCACCTTCATGCAGAGACTTCTATCTGTAAAAAGTAGTGATAGCCCCAGATGAACCCACCGACAAGAATGTAAGCATTCGCCACCTGCCTGTTAGAAAACATAGATGTGGCTCCATAATATGGACCGATCTGACAGTGTCACATGGAGACTGACCCAGTGCCCCTCCTGGCCTGATTTAGGCTATGTGATATGACGGAGAAAATGGGGCTACTCCACCAGTTCCATATGGCTGAGATAAAGTTGACTGTATGAGAGCTGTATGGCATTCTACTGGGGATGAAAACGATTCCGGATTCTTTATCATCTACGTATTCTATCAAAGGGAGGCAGAATAATTGGCATTCTTGCATATATATACAAATGCATTAGGGTTATTCAAGGAGGATATAGACCTCAAGAACACGTCATATTCCACTGTATATTGTAGATAATATTATGGTCATTCGTATTCAAAGAAAAAGCAAGAGACTATTATGCAAAGGATACATACACTGCAGAAGAACAATGTAAATTGCTGATCGTCTCTTGCACTTTGTACATGGTACCTCCACGCAAAGGGAGAATATATACTACTTGCCCTTCTAAGAGAGCACCGGACAAACCAATCAATGCCTAGAGCCCGAGAGAAAGCCAGACACCAAACCTGTTATTTAAAACCCGACTCAGTCCCCAAGTACGGAAACCAAGCAATCACTTCCACCCCACGGGTAGGTACTTTGTACAACGTGCCTTGATCCCCGGGAATAATCCTGTAAGCTCCACCACCCCTGAGACCCCACCGGCGGTGGTGGACACTGAACATGGATGCAACGGAGAAAAACAAACAAAAAGGGTTGGAACAGAGATATGCTTAATCTGACTCCAGATGAGGGGGGCGCGTAACCCACACCCCCAACACGAGGAGCCATCTGCTAGTCCCACTTGTATACTACCCTTACCATTTTCCGGAGATAGTTTTCCGCACATAAAAAAGACTTCTATAGTTCTCAATAGTAAGCAGTACTTATCATATTTAACCTTGAGAGCATATAGTCTGGTACATCATTTTCTCAAAGGTCAAACCTCGGAGAAATCTAATTGGAAAAAAAAGAAAGCCTAAAGCGCCTCCAACCACAAGAACCGGGACAAGAATGCGAAAGGTTACAAAAAGAACGTGTTAGGATGACCCTTGTTGTACGGAGTACGGAGTACAGCCCCTCTTGTCCGCGCTCCCGTCCGGATTGCACGCAGTCCCGATCGTCACTGTCAGGGGCTGAGAGAGAAGGGCCCAGGAACAGCCGGAGATCGGCACTACGTCATGACGAATCCAAATGATTTCGCAAGGTTTGAAGGACTCAAATTCCCATGGAATTCCATGGACGTTCTGAGGTCCCTGAATTTGAGTGGACCGTCTGGAGTTTCTCTTTTTGGTTCTCTGACAGATCTAGCGGTCTGAACCATGGATGACCTTGAAAAATTAAAAGAGGTCATCAGAGCGAATTCGCAAGTGGCTGTTTTTTGGGTCGGGGGTGAGCCGAGTCTACCGCCGTATTGTACGTTACAATTTCCATATCGGGCCCGTTTTGCCTTTTTCCCATTGCGAACTGATCATTTTTTTTTATTATTTCCTTTTTCTTGGGTGACATTATTTGAGGGGATTTATTATTACCAGTGCTTTCGGTCCGATGGGCTGCATTTTAGGCGCTCTAATTTATGCAAGTTCGAAGAAAATGGTTCAAGCATTCCTGAATGTTACACTGCAAACAGATGGTTCGGCCCGACCATGGTCTGTGGATCGAAGAATCCAAGGCTCAGAATATGAACTTCCCTTATTTTTACTATTTGACCAGAATACGACCAGAATATCCATGGATAGTAGCGAGGTCAGTATCAGATATTATATAGGAGGCAAATCATATATGCGTAGCCATCCTGATATCGAATTATATCCGAAACCCATGACGCGGCCAGCAGAGAAGGTCACTGGTACACGTTGATTCCAAGGCTAGGGTGAGGCAATTACAATATAGAACATTGAAGAATATACAACATAGAATAGCGAATTTGTTCCTGAGCTACCTGATCAATGTGAGCCCTATAAACCCCATGTTGTACAGAATGGATTCCGATCCACAGAGCACATGGGAAAATGGAGAAAGATGGAGAATTGGAGAATGGGACTGTGACCCGTGGACTTTTTTGACATCGACACTCCAAAGTCAATTTCAAAGTCAACATCAAAACCTTGGGTCTGTTGCCAAATACGATATCTCAATACGCCCGCCTATAACCGACAAAATAATGCAAGCCAGATCCCCAAGAGGACCTTGTGAAAAAAAGGAAAAAGAAAACCGCTATTCCCATCCGGGTTTCGACTACAGATATCGGCAGCCTATGAGGTCGGTGGCGGCACGATCCTCTCGTCCGCTAAAGCGGGTGGTGGTTCCTGATTGGCTGCATGAAGTCCTGAAACTCGGCGATCCGGACTTGGCTTCAGCGGTGTTTCCGGCCTATGCCGAGAACAAGCTGGCCTTTTTGTGTGTATCGGATGTTGGAAAGCGCTATCGGAAGTGCGCTGAATAGAGCGTGTCGAACATACCGACCACATCATTTTTTATTTCAATATTTTCCTGTTAAAATCACGACTCCCGTGATTTTCGCATATGCGACGAACGTATACCACACCACGTGATATAATATTCGGCAGCGATGGGGACTGGGGCGGGATCTACATCTCGCGCGCGCTATTCTCTCCTATCCCGGTTATAATGATGCCAACAACACCTTAAGCATCCGGGCATTTTAGCCCTACTGGCGGCCCCATCTCTGTCGGTACACAGTGGGTTTGTTCCATATTAGACTCGAATACGGCCAAGCATGGAAAGAAAAAACACTCTCAAGTGACGATCTTAGGCTCATTTGTACAGACTAGTCTAATATAAGAACGATCAGTAAGTCTCAGTAACAAAATAGGAAATAATTAGTAACAAATGAATTGATAGCCCCTGAATGGATTCAAAATTTAAGACTCGGAAAAGCCTCACCGTACTTTGCGAACCGTTTCGGTGACCTGGAGTGGAGTCCGTTAACTCCCGGCATTGATGCCGAGTGTTAACTATTTTGAAAAGCAGAGAAAGCCACCTGCCACTTCAATACACCGCGTTTAATAGTTGTCAAGCCACCAAGAACTAATTTCCCTCCCGGAATTGTAATCCTTTTGGGCAGCATGAAAAGAAAAGCACAGAGTCCAATATATGCCAGTAAATTAATAGGCACACGCTGGCAATGTCCACGATATTCCGTGTACACACGTACACATACCGAGGTGAAACAAAGTGGAAGGTCAAGCGAACTTCCTTTTACGTCGTAGCTTGGATTCATTCTCGCCCCTTGGCGGAATCTTAGAATAATAAATGATAAAATGAGCCATAATATCTCAATATAATATAGCAAGAGATCAGGTGGTCTCAGTATTTCTGCAGAACCCTGGTCGAAGCCTTCCAGGTCCACAATCGAAGCGGGAGAAGCTCTTGCGAAGGGGTGGAGAAGGAGGGGCAGGGATGTTGGGTCCGGAATACAGATCATCTCCGGCAAATATACGTATGTTGTATGGAGTACTCCGTAGTACATTTTACAATGGTATGTTTGTACTTTATAGTTTTGCTAGAGTTTATCTAAAAAGTAATATCAGAGTATATCCCGAGGTCCAATTTCAGATTCAATATGATAAACCGTAGTCACACGGGACTCGAATGGCGCGCAGGATCTGAAACTTTAGGTCATGTTACTTGGTCGAGATCTCGGCTTAATAATAGAATAATAGAAGGAATCTGCATTGCAAAAGTACGCGAACTGCAGCCTATGTCAGACCACGGAAGTAGTCACGTCCAATAAGGGGAACCCCCCTGAATGCCAATTTTGTCTAGAGCATTCCTGTGTGGCTGAACTTAGGAGAAACACTCTACGGGAGTACTCCGTACGGAATACTACTCTATTTCCCTACGGAGTACATATATTGAGCACCTAAATAGCAATAGTATTAGTGTCTTAGTGAGACAATTAGACTTATTCCATTGATAGCCCAATACGCTTAATTTTCTTTTTATGGCATAGTTCACTCCATGTTTCACTCCGAATCAACCCATGAAGCTAAGTGCGGAAACCACTGCGGAACAGAAGGCGGCTACGGCGCATCCACTAAAGTAGTCCTGATGTAGGGCAACACTGCATGGCCGTTACAGAAGCTTCTGGTCGGACAACCCCAGTCTTCCCCAAAAGAGGCCTGAGAACTCATGCCCCTCTTTTGAAGACATTGCCATGTACATCTGGCCTGCATGCAGGAGCCAAATCCAGCCTGCAGGGTGAGAGAGTTAACGATGTATGGCGAGTCTTCTGCCGAGCTCAATGGAGCTCATCTTCCCTCGGGCCCGCGGATGACGTGCTTGAAGAGATCAGTGCAGAGTGGGAGTCTTACGTTCGCTGAAATCTTATCTATCTGCATGCAGTATTGTATCTAGGTATACTACATATGTACACACCATAGTAATTCAGATATATATACGGAGTATTTAGAATAGTCCATAGTTAGAGGAATACATATAGTACATGTCACTTGCGGGGCTGTCAGCCACTGCGGAGCCAAAAACAAAGAAGAGCCAGGGTCAGCCATAATCCACACTCGGGGAGATGGCTCCATCTCCAAATATAAGATCTACTCCAACATCAGATATCCAACGGCATACCTACGTGTGTACATAGTTGATTGTTTGAATGATCACTTGTGCCCAATAAATAGTCCGGTAATCGCCGCGATCGGAGGCACCCAAGGATTGGGCCCTGATTGCAGTACAACATGTGGCAGTGAGCCTTAAGAGGTACGTTCATAATCTATTCCCGGTGAATAATCAGATTGCATATGATATAACTATATGGAAGACATCATATATTGCTCGACTACTCTGTAGGTATGGTTTCGGGGCTTTATTATCATCCGTCCACGGGAGCCTAGGTGGGATATACCTTGCAAGTGCGTCATCATGTCCGGACGCGTAGGAAGATCAGAAACTTGAGATTTGACGATGTGTCTACTTTGTGTCTTATGTCTCTGAGAACTTAGGTTCTCCTTTTTTTTGGCTATTCTTTATATTTCTTTGTAAATCTAAAATCTAGATCGAATTAATCTTTAAAAAAACCTATAAATCCAATAAATCCCAACAATCCTAATACGTCTATACTACCGCTATCGGCCATAGTTCGGAAGACGACCGTGTAATTTTTGGTAATTTTGAACTGAAAATACTGTAATTACCTGTCTTTTTTTTTTCCTTTTTTTTTCTTCTCTCGCCTCTTGCCTCCCCGAGGAACGATCGTCTTTTTTTGTCTTTTCTCGTCTTTTCTGTCTTTTTTTTTTTATTCGACCCGGTCTTCCTTAGAATTTTCCTTTTCGTCTTTACCAAGAAACTTATCCCCCATTTTCTTCTTCTCCTCCCCCAATTTCCTCAAATTCCCAATTCTCAATTCTCGATCCTCAATTCCCTGCACTTCAGACTTCTTCGTTTCATTCTTTGAGATATTTCCTTTCTATTGGCTATTTCTGTGTCAATTCCTCGATCTCATTATTTTGACGCGAAGCAGATCTCGGACTAGTTGTTTTTTGCTGCGAGAGACCCACTTGCACGCCCGCTTCTTCGGTGGATACAGAACCATCGACGGTGACAACGTGCGGATAAACCACCATCCCATTTTTCCTTCTGGTGGGTGACCGTGGGGAATCTTCTTCAATTAAGCATCTCTTTCTTTCTCTCTCTCGCATTCGTGTGGAGTCAACTCGTGTGAACCCGTGAATCCCGTGAGACCCTGTGACCGTTTGCCTCTCCGTTCGCAGGAAAATTTTCAAACAAGGAGCTTCCTTTGCTTCAAAGAAAAAAAAAAAATCATCCAGAGTGCGAGTTTGATGATTGAGTTACCGTGAATATCTTTCTTTCCTACACGATCTCTCCTCAGTCCACAATGGATCCCAGATCTCACCCTTCCCGTCCTCCATCCACCAGTCTGCCTCCAGGCTCCACGCCCATGTCTTCAACTCCAATCTCGAGCATGCACATGCCACAATACTCGATGCAGCCGCAGTATCCGGTTTCACAGCCGCATACTCTGCCTCCGTTGCAGCCTCATCACCCTCAGTCGCCCGCGCCTCACCACTACATGGGCCAGCCGTACCGTCCGGATTTGTCGCGGTACCCTCCGTCAACTCACGATGTCTACGGGGCTTCCCAGGCCCCTATGATGCCGCACACGACTGTCGGTAGCCTTCCGCCATCGTCTCTGTTGAATCTTCCTAACCCTCAAACACAGGCGCATCAGCAGTACCCCCCCACCTCCGAGTGTCCTTCCGCCCGCATCCTCCGCTCAGAGCTACCCCCAGCCGATTGCTCCGGCACCCCCGCGCGACCGTCGTCCGGATTTCAATGGTCTTCCTTCCGGTGCCTTTAGTTACTCCGATGGCAAGGGTTGGGGTATGACTCCTGATGTGAATGGCGCGAACGGCTCCCCTTACGCCAAGGAACCACCACGGACGCAGGTTGTCGGCTCTCAGGGCCGCCGTGGCATTTTGCCCAGTGTCCCAGGCCGCGCGACTCCGGTTTCTAACGGTGTCAATGGTACAGCTAAGAGCACCACTATCCCTGCTAAGGACGCGGACGGCAAATTCCCCTGCCCGCACTGTAACAAGACTTACCTCCACGCCAAGCACCTCAAGCGCCATCTGTTGAGACGTGAGTTTTTTGAAGCCAGCTCCAAGGAAAAAAAATTGAAATTCCCCAAGTTCATGAGATTTGCTAACCGACGTTTTTTTTTCTCTGATTTGTACAGACACTGGTGATCGCCCCTACATGTGTGTTCTTTGCAAGGACACTTTCTCCCGCAGTGATATCTTGAAGCGTCACTTCCAAAAGTGCTCAATCCGCCGGGGTAATCCGACCGGTGCGACTCACTTGTCCCACCCCCAGGCCCATCTGAAGCGGTCTCAACAGCAAGCAGCTGCGGCTGCCGCGGCCAATTCCCCCAAGCCGCTTCAGGATGAAGTCAGTAATCCCGCCCCCACTCCAATGGCGTTATGGGTACGCAATTCGATGGGGCCGTGAATGGCAATGGAATGGCTACAGGCCGTCCTGGCTACACGGAGCAGCAGCCGCTAGGCTTCACGATGCAGTCTGTCAACGGCATGAACCGTGGTCCCGGTGACGACGCGTTCTCCGCTGGCCAGGCGCACGCGAGAGCCTCGTGGATGGCTGGACCCAAGCAGAATCCGTATCTCATGCAGCCTGGTGTCGATGCCCATGGCCAGCAGCTGACGGTTGATCGTCCCCTTGAACAGGTAAAGCCCCCGGTCTATCATGACCAAAAACCGGTCATGCCCGGTCCCCATTCACATCACCCGGGTGTTGACTGGAATTCGATGTTTCAGCACGGTTCTTCCGACGGTTACATTAACCCCGTTTTCCCCACTCCATGGCCGCGGGCCAGGAGCCGATCCACGCCCCCGTCGACCACGACCGCAAGTTCTACCCCGCCTCGACCGGTCCCGAGAGCGGTATGAACGGACTGTACCTTGCTTCGACTACGCTGAGCGGAGACGGTTAGTTCTTGCCTTTTTTTTTTTCTCCACCCCGTTCATTATGGCATGGGATTGTTCTAATAATAATATGCAGGTACCGTGCAGCCCGCGAGACAGTAGACGGTGAATTCGATCGGAAAGCAAGATGACGACTATGAGGCATGAGATTGAAAAAGCGTTTCGACGAAACAAGGGACCACAGGTTTCTTTTTTCCTTCACGCCGTGGGTAGGACTATTGCTCTCCACCCTCTCTTCTATTGTTTCTAGGCCTTCGTTCCTAGCTTCTCTGCTGGTGCAAATCCACTGGTCACGATGTCTCAGCAAATCCGTCTACGATAGTCCTTTGATCCGTTTCGCTTCCGGCTTTCAGCTTGACGGCGTTTCGTGCTCCTAGCGTCCCCCGTTTCCGGTTTTGTTTTAGTATCGTTTGTCGATCTATCTCTTTTTTCTTTAATCCCATCTGGTGTGGGGTGTGCATTCTTACTCAAGTGGTTTGCGAGTCTGGTTACATTTTATCTTGAACCCCCGATGTGAGGGGCAGATGGTATGGTGGGTGGTTTGTTCGGCGTCCACAACATAGACATGGGCATGTGTTCATCTTTTGCGCGAGTGTTCGACATCAGAAAGAAGAAAAGCTCTTTTTTTTTTTACATTATCTTTTATGGGATGGTTGTTGTCGAATTGCCACGTTTCTTTCATTGCAGTCCATTTCTCTTTTACCATGTGCTTTTATCTTTCCCTTTCTCGTTTTTCTGCATCGCATGGCCTCTTTTCTCGTGTAAAGTCGGCATGGCAGGACATATGTGTGCTTTGGGAATGAGGTGTGATTTAAGGTGTTTTTGTGTTAGGATTTACTAGAAAAGCCGCTAGAAATAGACTTATGGATCCATTTTGACTGGGGAATCTGGGGTACGGTAGAACATCACAAGGTACTTCTCATTTATAAGAGGTATATTTAGTATTATTTAATGTAGAGTAGCGGAGAAATGGAGAAATGGAGAAAATGGGGAAAATATAAAAAAAGACTCCGGAAACTTCCTACGTAACGTCATGGCCATAATCCAACACCCGTGATTGGAGCGCCTCTAGGGATCGGGATCTCTTGAAATCGGGATCTCTCAGACTTCTCTTCTACTGAACTTCTATTCTATACATAGTCAAGTCATCTATACAGGTGAATCTGTCCCACCATGTCTAACAACCGTCCATTTCTTGCCAACTTCCTGGCCGCTTTCCGCGCCCAGTCAACCTACAAATCCACCCAGCAAGTCGGCAACACAACTTCAACCCTCTCCTCGGCCCAAATCTCCCAGAGCGCCCGCACCATCGCAACAAAAGCAGCAAACTCCGCTCAAGGCTCCTCAGCACCATCATCCGCTTCCGCCACAGCTCACCACAATCACAACCACAACCACAACCACCATAACCACCACACCCACACATCCTCTTCTTCTTCCTCAGCAACTACAACACCAGCCGGTCCAGTCCAAGGCCCAAGCCCAGCCCCTTCACATCACTACCACCACGACCAGACATCCCTCCCCTCTACACCACCGTCATCAACACCTATCCCGATCAACCGTGACACTCCAGACCGCCAGCGTCGCGGGAGTGACTCTTCCAGCGGCTCGGGCGGGTTCCGCGATGCCATCGGTCCGGAGAAGTGGTATATTGGTGGGAGAACACCGGCTGGCGAAGAGCGCTTTTATCGCCTCGGGATGGTTACGAAAGGTGGGGGGGCGGCTTGGCGGGAGTGGGCGGGTGGGGAGTATTGATCAGTTGAGTCTTTGAGGTATAAGATGTGGGGGGAATGGGGTCTCGGGTGTGTTTTATGGGGGTTTGGTTTTCGGTCTGGTGTCGGTTCTGCTCTGGCTTGATTCTGGCTCTGGCTCGGACACTGACTCGGATGCCCATGGCTATCATCCTGGGACTTCAGCTGGATGTTCAATCAGATGGATTTCTGACCCTGATCAATTACGAAGTTTATGTGTGTTTCTCTTTTTGCCCTTTCCCGCCTGCGTTCTATCGGTCTGCTATGTGGCGCGGCATTACTGGGCGTCCTGGGATGGTGTTCTTTTTCTTTCCCTTTTTTTTTTCGTTTCTTCTCTGGGTCCTCTGATATCTGTCTAGGTCTGGAGTCTGGATTCCGGATGGCAGCAGATTCCAACTGGGGATCTTCGTTTCTTGCTGGTGATTTTGCTGGTACAAAAGAAGCCCAAAAAAGACATACATCTTACACTATTTTATATGGGTTACGATCCGTGCGGGAATGGGGGTTTATTTAGTCTCTCGTTCTGACTTCTCTCCTCTGTCTCTTTTTGTTCTATCTTCGACACTTGCAGGTTGATTGTCAAAACATGGTTTTTTCGATATCAACATCACTCTCCAACAGTCAATATCACATGTTCGAATATTCCTGCTTGGCTCGACCGTTTCCTATAGGCTACATGCATATGCACAAAAATAAGGTATTGATCCCTGTCAAGTAAAAGATGAGATTCTGTATGTCTACCTGGGCAGCTAGCTAGTCCCCTCACACCACCTGCTGTGTAACGCAATGCAGCACACCCCCAGTCCTGGGCAAGGCATTAACCTCAACCTGACGGACCTCCCTGTCAGGAACCAGGCTCTTGAACAACTCAAAGGCCTTCGCATCAGCCTCAGCATCGCCAAACGCTGGCATAACCAGGCCCCCGTTAACGAAATAGAAGTTAACATACGAAGCCGCTGGCGCATCCTCCTCCCCGTGGAGATCCCCCCTTAACGCAGGCCGGATCCGGCTCAACAACATCATGAATCTCAAAGCGCCGTCCACGCGCATCAGTAGACCTCTCCAAGACCTCCCGAATCTCCGAGTAGATCTCCCAATGCACCTTCTCCGCTTTCTCGTGCGGACGGCAAACAACAACAACACCGGGCCTGACGAACCTCACCTCAGCATCAATATGCACATCGGTAACATCAAGCCCAACCCGACCAGGAAACCAGATAAAAGTACTAACACCCAGCAATCTGCTAAGCTCAGCCTCGATCTCCGCCTTCCCGAGCCCCGCATTCCGCGCATCCCCAATAATACTACTCTCCGTCGCCATAAAGGTCCCCTCCCCATCGACTTCAATCCCCCCGCCCTCAACCCTGATATCCGTCTCCACGCGCACAACAACATCCGCCACAGCCTCCGTCTTCTCATTCTCGAGATCCAGCACGACGCCCGCGAAAGCCGTGTTCTCGCGCATGGCTTCGTCGTCCATTACCGGCCACTCCACGTACTGTGGGGACTTTTCCAGGGCTTTGGCTGCTGCGGGCGAGACGCCGGCGCCGTAGATGCGTTCTGTTGTTTTGTGGCCCCATTCACAGAAGCGGAAGTCAATTGCGTAGCGGGTTTTGTCTGCTTCGTCCGCGCTGCGGATGTAGACGGGGCCTGTGTCGCGGATCCAGCAGTGGTTTGTTGGTGCGGAAATGAGGGTTATGTTTGCGCGCTGCTGGGGTGATAGCGTGGTTTGTTTGTCGAGGAGGGCTTGCGCTTGTGAGATGTCTTCTGCTCGGGCATGGAGGCGGACGGGCTCGAAGGCGGCGATTGCTGTCGCGAGGGATATTATCTCGTTGCGGGTTGCGGCGTTGAGTTCTGGGAGGGTTGAGCGGCGCGAGGGGAAGCTTAGTAGGGTTGCGCGGTGGGGGCTTGTTTCTGCTGGGCAGATGAATTGCTTTGTTTTGTCTGGTTGGTGTGCGAGGGCGTGGTGCTGGATGTGCCAGGTTTTGTTGGTGGGTGGCATGGTTGTTGTTGGGTAGGTTTGTTGGAACAGGGGATTAGATCGGTAGATGGCTGGAATCTGAGTTCGAGCTATGGAGATCTGGATGGGTTAGATTACATGTGTTGTATAGGATGTGGTGGGGTGGATAGACTGATATACTGACAGTGAGAGATGCTTGTCTGGGACGTTGGATAGACTGAAGAAGCATGAGAATACGCAGGGTGACTTGGAGGGTATTTATGTTGAGGGAAAGATCCCGATGTGGTCAATATGAGGAGATGGGGAGATGAGGAGACGAATGTCAAAGATGAGCCTAAACAAGTTAAAAGGACGAGAACCATTGAACTGCCACATTGGGATAGTTCAAGCGATAAGCTTAACATCATAGTGGGGCTCTTGAATTGGAGCTAACCCTTTTCGAACGGGTGGCTTTAGAGAAATTGCGATTTATCGACTGTTCCTGGATCTAAGTAACACTGTATAGATTCATAAATTCATTGATGTCTGGTTTCCCCGGGAACCTGTTCTATAAGCCTTGTATAGAATATAGAATCAAATGCCTCACCTACATACTCATCTCTCAACTTCTATCTAAAGAATATCTTGATAAGAGATACCTACGATACCAATCAATGATGTAGTTCCCTATGTTCATCTATTGAATATATAATGGAAGGTGAAATACAAGGGATGCCAAACGTTTTTCAGATATACAAGTATATCACATATAACAGCGTCTTATAAAAGCCGCCAATATACGTAATCCAGGTGCAACCTAAAGTTCTGAAGCTACCTACATGATTTATGATTTATGATGTATGGCAGTAGGCAGAACTGATACTTCCTTTAAAAAAAAACAGTGCTGCCTAACTGCGTAACCCTCATTCAACTCATTAAAGCCCTTTCCTCCTCATTTTCTCCCAACCACAACATTGGAAGTGCAGTGAGCGCTACCAGGACCCCCAAAGTGCCCGTCATCGCGCCCCACCCAAATCGATATTCGACAAACCCACCCCACAGTGGTCCAAAGAACACTCCCGCAAATTGGCACATGCTCTGCAGTCCGAATCCCTGCGCCACGGCACCCTTGGGTCCGAGTATTCCCGGGTCCCTGAGTTCCATCGCCATGAGCGCGCGCTGCGTTTCAACGTACATGGCTGGCGCACAGGCGTGGGTGAAAATTCCGATAAGGAAGAGCAATGATACTAACAGAGCTATATGTTCGTTCGACTTGGTCTGGACGAACCGGAGACAGATGAGGCTGGGCGAGAGAGAAACGAAACACCCGAAGGCTACGAAGCGGGCACCGAACCTATCGGTGAAACTGCCGAACAGCGGCTCGAAGAAGGCCGGTACGGCCATTGGGAGGAAGATCAGTCCCATGCCGAGGGCGTTCCAGCTGAATGTCGTTTCCACGAAGATGGGGAGGGTCTTGGTGTGATTAGCGAGTTCTTCATGCCAAAAATATCGAGCCTGATACATACCGCATCAAAAGCAGAAAGCAAAAGTCCCTGGGTGAGAAGCGCCCATGAAGATATCAACACTCGGCGCTGCTTGAGCATCCGGAAGATAACGAACCCCTTCCTTCTCTGGATGACCTGTGGTTCGTGCGAACCGACAGAGGGAATATGCTGCGTCGTCTCCAGATCCGACTCCAAGTCTCCATTAGATCGTCCTGTCCATTGAACAGCGACCTTCTTCTCGATCAAAACCAACCGCATGACCATGTCAAGTGCAAGAACAGGATACGCAAACCAGAACACGGCGTTGTACCCACCAGAATTGTACACAACGCCTCCGAGGAACGGACCCAGCAGGAAGCCAGAGGCGATCGCGGAACCAAGATACCCTATCGTCTGACCGAGATGCTCCTGGGGCACAGCGTCGCCGATGAGAGCGAATGCCGCTACCACTACTAAAGCGCCTGCGATGCCTTGGAGTAGACGAGCCACGACAAATGCAGCGATGGAACGCGCCAGCTGCAATATCAGCATGCAGCCGGTTAAAACGACCAGGGCACTGATGAAGGGTAGTCGACGTGTGCGTCCGCGGTCGACCAGGTAGCCGAATATGGGACACATCAATAGAGATGTGCCTGCTTCGGACATGAGAAGGACACTGACCCAGTATCCTCCTGTTTGAAGGTGAGTATGGGATAATTGTGAGGGAAATCTGTTAGGAGGACAGGAACAGAACATACGGTGCTCAAATTCGATTCCGGCTCGGGTTACGAGGGCTGTTGGCATCACGGGGACTATCTGCCATTCGTTTATTCTGCGTCCAATTCACGATATAGAAGTGGGCATTTGCTTACCATGGCATATAGGAGGAATTCCTTATTCCAATTGAGTCTTGTCAGTTGCGACTTATAAGACTAGGCGACTAGCCTCTCACATACCGTGAAGGTGGACATCCAGACTGCACCGACGATAAAACCCGCTGAGGAACGAAACTTCAACAGCCAGGGAGCACGTTTACCCCCTGGCTCTCTCTTAAGATTTGATATCTCGCCTATAGCCATAATTATCGAGATCGACGAGCGGTTGTCTGCGGGATGGAAACAAAGAAGTTCCTCGCTAATCCGAATCACTAAGAAAAGTTCCGACTAATATGAGGTCCGACTAATTGGAAATGCAGTCAAAGCTGAGAAAAAACTAAAACCTAGTCGAGTTCCAGACATAATAGGCAAACGGCGACTCTTTGTTGAACAAAGAAGAACCAAGAAAACCGTCAGCCCAGCTTTGGCCGAGAATCGGACAGACCTCGCCCGCTTTTTACTCATCGAACTTCACCCAATCGCGGGATATATGTTGATTGGTAGGGCTTGGAAGAGAGCACTGCATGCAAGCTTCGTCAGATCGACGTTGCAGACGATACCACCACTGCCCAGATTCTGCGCATTGGCACCAACCACACCCTCCGATTCGACGATTGCAATCTAAGCCGGAGATCAGGCGTGCTTGGCATTAGTTTCAATGGTGCACTTCGTGAATTATTTATTTGGCCAAGGAAGAGTCGCATCTGCTATCTGGATCTGACATACATCTTACATACAGTCGATGTGGTGCATGGGTCGTGGGGTTTGTTCCCACTGGAGTTTGAATGGTTATTTAGCATTAGGTATGTATGAGAGACTCTGCCACATAGCTAAATATCTTGGTTATTCCCTGCTTAAATATGGAACGTTGCTTTGGTCGCCGGAGGAGCGTGGTCGGCAGCGTGGCTGAGCAGGATGGTCTCGGGTAATATTGTCACCCAGAAAGAGGCGAATCAACTCCACCATGACAATCGTTGTTGGCCGCTAGATTGGTCAGTGTGTTGGATGTTTGCACATGCTGTGACAGGATAGGTAGGCCACGCATTTTCCCTATGCGGTAAGTAGGTACTCTCCTGTGCTCTGTTGGTATTGAGGCTCTTTCATTACCGAGCCTCAGCGAAATCACCAGCGGTAATTCCTTTTGTTAAACAGAAATAAGTGTCCTGACGGTATTCGTGTTCTGGCGTAGGTTGTTTGGGGATACGCTGCGTTTCGTAGGCCTCATAGAAACCCGATTTGCATGAGCAACCTGGTATACACCATGGAGGATATAGATACAATCTACCGTGGACGATCGAAGTAGGACAGCCTTCACCTGATATACCTTTCGTGTACTCTGTGGAAAGTACACAAATGAACAAGGGAGAACAGAAAACCATGATATCTCATCATCAGAGGAGAGTCAACGTACAGACTGTGACGTCTTCCCCCCCGCACTGTACCACCAGCGGCGAGGTCACTGCGCATGTCTTGTTGTAGCAGTTGTCAGCAGAGAGCATATCATGTCAGCGCTAAGTGTCTACCGCCAGAAGTTCCAGGTCTTTCACGGCTCGCACCTCGCCGGGAGTTCGCAGTGGAGATCTCCGCGATGGTCATCGTAGCACAAAGCGTAAGGGATTTGGATATAATAATTTAGGGGTTTGCAGTTGATGTTTGCAAAGTCGGAGGTCGGGATTTCGGGATTCGAGGAATGTGAGATCTCCACTGTATTGCACTCGGCTAGTGGCCCGAAAAGCTGGGGGAAAGGAACCTTTTGTTTCCTTCTCTCTACCCCTGTATGATTGTGATAGGTGGTCGGGGATGCCAATGCTATGGGAACATCAGGCCATAGAGAGGGGAGTCGTCTAATCGCCAACTGATAAGATCGGGATTTGGGGGGGCGGCCACTCGCGGTCATCGCGGCCATCGGAGGTGCCCGAAGCTCTCTTGATCAGCCAATTCGGTGCATTCCAAGGTTCCAGATAAATAAATACTCATCAGATCTGCTGGATAATACAATTTTTTTACCTTTCAGTATCCTCTACTATCCTTGTCTTCTATATCCCAAAGTTATCCCTCACAATTCAAGATGAGCGCATTGGCAGCTGCCCGCTACGGCAAGGACAATGTCCGCGTGTGCAAGGTGCACCGCGATGAGAAGACTGGTATCCAGACTGTCGTGGAGATGACCGTGTGTGTCCTGTTGGAGGGCGATATTGAGACCTCGTAAGTCGAGCGACATCTCTCATCTCCAAAAAAAAAAGTTGGAGCTAACCCAAGGTCCCCACAGTTACACCAAAGCCGACAACAGCGTCGTTGTCGCAACCGACTCGATTAAGAACACCGTCTTCATTACAGCCAAGCAGAACCCCGTAACCCCACCGGAGCTGTTCGGCTCAATCCTGGGCACACACTTTATTGAGAAGTACAGCCACATCCACGCAGCGCATGTCAATATCGTGACCCACCGCTGGGTGCGCATGGACATCGACGGCAAGCCGCACCCGCACTCGTTCATCAAGCCTGGCACCGAGACGCGCGACGTGCAAGTCGACGTTATCGAGGGCAAGGGCATCGACATCAACTCCGCCATCAACGGACTGACCGTGCTGAAGAGCACCGGTTCCCAGTTCTGGGGCTTCGTCCGCGACGAGTACACCACCCTCAAGGAGACCTGGGATCGTATTCTCAGCACCGATGTCGCGGCGAACTGGCAGTGGCGCCGCTTCACTGGTCTCGCTGAGGTCAAGGCGCACTTTGAGAAGTTCAATGCTGCTTGGGAGGCGGCCCGCGCTATTACCCTCAAGACCTTTGCTGAGGATAACAGTGCCTCTGTCCAGGCGACGATGTATAAGATGGGAGAGCAGATTCTTGCTGCTGCGCCTCTGCTGGATACTGTTTCGTATGCGTTGCCTAATAACCACTTCTTCGAAATCGGTATGTTTAACTCTTTCCCCTGTGGGTCTTGGATTTGGGCTAATCTTCGCGCTTCTAGATCTCAGCTGGCACAAGGGCCTCAAGAATACCGGCAAGGACGCCGAGGTGTACGCCCCCCAATCCAACCCCAACGGTCTTATCAAGTGCACCGTTGCCCGCTCTGGCCAAAAGGCTAAGCTGTAAATGCTTTCTAGAGGATTGCCGGCGAGCTCCGACATGGGTGCTAGCTGGTTTCCTCCCCTTCTCTTGTACATATAACCATCCATTTGCTATACCTCTGGCACCAGACTCCCTATATCTCGAATTCAATCCAGCACACTTCTTCCCAGAATACAGCAACATAGACAAGGTAGAAAAGCATTGTATAGTACGTGGTATTGTGATAGTATGTGCTATAAGTACATTTCAAAAGAACCGCAGGCTCGAAGGCTGAAAAGTCTGAGGCCAAGTAACGGAGTAGATAATCAAAAGCAATATCCCAAATGGACTCCACACCCATGCGCTTTTGCGGTTGGATCATAACATCGCAGGAGAATAGAATACAGGCAGACGCGGGCCCGGTTTAGGTCGGCGTTGTAAAATGACGAAAGAAGGAGATAAAAATGATGCTTTATGCGCTTGGCTTGTCGGCGGCGTTTTTGAATGCTTCCTGCACTTCAGGCAGATTTCCGATCACTGATTGGTTGCCGAACTTGACAATGTTCTCCTTGTAGGGGTGGGCGGCGCCTTCGAAAGCTGCACGATATTGGGTTAGACTGGGTTCAAAAGATAAAGAAAGTAGACGGGCTGAATGAATGGGGTCCATGTCGTTCTTCGAAGATGAACCTGTCCGCAGTCTCCATCCAGTAATCCAAGTAACCCATCCAATCAGCGGGGACGCAGCAACCACGTAGCACTTACTCTTCAATCGAGCTAGGCGGACATCCTTGAGTCGGTTCTTAGGCAACATGCCCCTGACAGCGCGGCGCAGGACTTCACCACCACCCCATTTGGCAAACATCTGATCCATCGTCATGCTCTTCAAGCTACCGGGCCGCGTCGTGTGCGTGTAGTACTTCTTCTGGAATCGTTTCTTTCCCGTTGTCTTGAGATCGTGACATCCCACAACCACCACATAGTCACCACAGTCTGTTGAAGGGTCGTAGATGGGCTTGTTCTTGCCCATCAAAACGAGGGCGATCGACGAGGCGAGACGGCCGAGGGATCGTTCATCGGCGCCGGCGTCGACATAGTGCCATGTGCGCGAGTAGGCGAGACGGGTCTGATGGGTTTATGGTTAGAACTGGGTGGATTACTTGGATGCAGGGTATGCGCGGTTCGCCCGGAAGGCTCCGCATTGAAGCTATTTACCTTGCCAACGACTTGCGACATCTTGTTGACGCGGCGGAGGGTAGTATAGGCGCCGGGGTGAGGGGGAATTAGCCAATTAACGAAAGGCGGGGAAGTTCAATTGAAGATTCCAGCAAGAAAAACAGACCCAGCACCTAAATGTCCGAGATAATGATGATCTCAACGTTCTCTGTATTGCTTGTACTCTAACCCGCCCCCGACTGAAGTTCTCCGGGTCATGTGACCAAGCCCTAAGTCTCATGCCACGCTAGTCCCAAAGCAGAATTAGCGTCGCACACTAAGCGAAACCCGCACGGAAGGGCAAATCACTGTGTATGGGAATTCAAGTGACTCTTTTTCCATCTCCCTCGACAACACACTCCCTCCCCACGACAATCCACCATGGCTTCCGTCCCGAGTGTGCAATGCTTCGGCAAGAAGAAGACGGGTAAGCTCTCTTTTTTTCGACCGGAGATCTGCGTGAATTGAACCTGTGCGCTGACATATTTAATTTTCAATAGCCACCGCTGTCGCCCACTGCAAGGTATGATGAACGCCTCTACCCCCTCGGTCCCAATACGTTGTTTCGAGATATCTGGAAGGAAAACGGTCGGAAAGGAATTGTGCTTGGAATGAAGGCCGGGATCGAATTTTGGAAGGATATACGAAACAACATGTTGCGCGATCATGGAGGTCATATACACATTGAAATGGACAACGTGCTGAGACATTTCACAGCAAGGCAAGGGCCTCGTCAAGGTTAACGGCCAGCCCCTCTCCCTGGTCCAGCCCGAGATCCTCCGCTTCAAGGTACGCACAATACGTTCGCTCCAACAATTCCCGCACGCCAGAAAAGAAAGGGATTCGCACGAATCGCAAGCGACAATGGCAATGGGAAAAGCCTCTCCGAAATCTATTTCTGACAATTCACGCTCGAATTTTTAGGTCTACGAGCCCCTCCTGATCGTCGGCGCTGACAAGTTCGCCGGCGTCGACATCCGTGTCCGTGTTACCGGTGGTGGTCACACTTCCCAGGTCTACGCCATCCGTCAGGCCATCGCCAAGTCCATTGTCGCCTACTACCAGAAGTACGTCGATGAGCACTCCAAGAACCAGCTGAAGCAGGCTCTTGCTCAGTACGACCGCACACTCCTGGTTGCCGACAACCGCCGTGCCGAGCCCAAGAAGTTCGGTGGTCGCGGTGCCCGCTCCCGCTACCAGAAGTCCTACCGTTAAATTTTTCTTTCTCACTTGTTACGCGGCGAAAGGGAAAAGAAAAGTTTACGGCAACAGGGAAATGGAATATGTCTGTCTTCATATGTTTTTTCTATCACGACTTATTTCCATGACTTCTTGGTGGACTGGGGACTTGGGAGGATTCGGGGATGTTTGAGCGGTTTATGTTCGGTTTAACCGCTCTTACATGAGATCAGAGGACCGGGCTAGAGGAATTTGGGAAAATGACCTCTGGTTGTTGTTCCGGTGCCTTGTTGATATGTTTTTCACTGGCGCTGTCCTGCACGGCTGGAAAAAATACCTAGCATAGCCAGGAAAATCTACTCAAATGATACTGGGTTTTATCTTGTTCAAATCTTTGTTTTTGGCATCTTTGGGGTTATTTTAGCTATGGTGTTCTAACATTGGTCTCACTTTTTCCCAGAGTTATGTTCTCCATACGCCAAACTTGGGCTGGTATATGCTCTCGAAGGTAAACCAGGTCCTCGCCCCTCTCCCATACTGGACCATATCTAGGATACATCGATCAACATACGTAGTTATAGCAAGTTTACCCCGGAATTGGCTATCTGTCACTTGGATTTACTGTCAAGCCTCAATCCAATTGGACAATGTTTCAATTTCTTGTCATTGCTAGATGATGTTGGCCACATGGACCCTTGCATCACTTGCAGCAAATGTTGCGGCCCTGTTTCGACATATCCATCCAAAACAGCCCGGAACTAGTCATCAGTCAGACATTGCCTTGTATCGCCACTGATACCCTTGGCAGTGGGCTTACCATTTCATCTGAAATGCACAAGGCCCAGTCATCACAAAAGTAGGCGAATTGCAATGTCTTGTCTCGGGCAACTCTCGCTTCGTCTCGCATCAGAAATTCTTTTCTTTTCTCCTTGGGCGTAGCATTGGATGGGACAGTATGGGATCAGAGTAATGTGGGTTGAAATATGGTCTGCAAATGTGCTCCCACAAGTGCTATGAAACTCAACCGTCAGCAAAGTACAAACAGACTGCAGACTCATTTGTCTGATCAACCCTCTGTGGTTGAGACCTTGTAATCAACTCCTATCAGAGGCCTGATTTTTTCTTTCACTGACGACTGTGCCAATGCGTAGTCGCTCGGGTAGGAATAAGAACGTTGGAGTCATCATTTGGGAGTTTCAAGGCTCAACCACTTGGGATATTCTCATTCAAAAGGCTGAACCATCACCAAAGGGGAATTGTCAAAGTACCTCTCTCAATCAGTCCTATGCTGTCGGGTTCTTGTGTTCATCTTGTGTTGGATTAGTTTTCTCTCGATGCTTATGTCAATGCATATGCACTCCATTGGACAATTCAACAGTCAACAGGTATGGTTTCTTGGCTCGTCAACTTGATATGCAACTCATAATTAGTAACCACCAAATTGCAGGGGAATGGAAAACTTGCGTTTACATCTCACCATTGAATCACAGGCGTGCTCTCATGAGAGATATGAAGCAGTGCTGCGGCCGAACATAGGGAAATCGTAGGCATATCTTTCGAGGGATCAATCCTCTGTAGTGGAAACCTTGTGTACCTCGTGTCAGACGTTATATTTTTATTCCATTGTAGCCCATGCCAATGCGTAGCCATCCCGGAAATTGAAAGTGAAACGGTTCATCATTTAGGAGCTTTGAAGGTTTATCCACTTGGGAAGATTCTCCTAAAACTGAAGAGTAACATTCATAAAAAGTGGCGGAATGGGAGACTTGCCTTTCTTGATTTGTCTCAGCCATTACTAAGGTATAGGTGAGGCCTTATCCAAGTTTGAGTCTAGGGAGATTTCTCTAGAAGTCCATAGTCAATGATCAATAGGTTAAGTGAATAGAAAACTTGCCTCTCTCCTTTTATCTCAATCCTTCCACACGCTTGTTTTGACCTAAAATGTTATCATGAAGCATAGGGGGATCGCAAACATACCCCTCTTGATATTCGTGATCCGTCGAGTTCTCGCGTCAGGTACACTTTCTCTATTCGTTGTCTTGTCAAGGCACCGAATAGAGAAGGCGTAAGGAATCATCATTCGCGAGCTTTGGAGCTTTCCTCTCAATGTGCCTATAGACACTGCACGAGTATGTCGACTCGTGGAAGCGAGAAGTGGGAATCATACCTAGGCAATTGGGAAAGTCAGCGACGGAGATGTAAGCATGGGCCTTGGAGTTAATTGGAAAACAAATCCTCTTTAGCTTTGCATCAACTTGAATATTGAAGCCAGGACCGGGGAACCAGCAAACGAGAAGCAAAAGTGTTGCAGTGGTCTGGATCAACACCCCTGATCGGGGTAATTAGCCTCGCATCAGACTGTTCCTTTCATATCCTGTCCTCAGAGTCCACAGTGAGAGTGCGGACTAGGATATAGCTCAGTGTAGTAAAGGATTGTCATCATGTTGCGGGCTTCGATTGTTCTCAGGCGAGAAGGGCTGTCAAGTTGTACCTAAATGAGAATTAGCGATCTGCACAATACATTGGACTGGGATATAGCTCAGTGTGATAAAGTATTGTCATCATGTTGCGGATTTCGATTGTTCTCAGGCGAGAAGGGCTGTCAATTTGTACCTAAATGAGAATTAGCGATTTGCATAATACATTAGGGCAATTAGTAGGGAAGCCAGTATTGCAGTGAATCTGGATCAACACTCTTAACCAGGGTAATTAGCCTCGCATCAGACTGTTCTTTTCATATCTTGTCCTCAAAGTCCTCAGTGAGAGTGTAGACTAGGGTGCTCTTGTAGTAGAATGTTGTCATCATTTGCGGGCTTCGATTGCTCTTGGGCGATGAAGGACTGTGTCAAGTCATACCTGAACAGGAAATTGGCAATCTAAAGCGATGCATTGGAACGATTAGCAGAAATCCCCATGTCAACGCGGGGAGAATTGCCTCATACCTTGAGAATATCGGTAATTTCGTCTTTGGTCTCATATCAACCAGAGAGATGCATATCAACACCGGGAGTTGGGATCGAAAAGTAAATGAGAGTTCCAAGGACTTGGTCCGAATCAACCGTTTGACTTGTCGCAGCTCAGACAGACTGATGTAGCTCTCTGGGTCATTGAAAGTTGCGAATATATTCAAGTTCCGGGTTTGCAAGCTTTTGAATTTCCTAAATATTAGCATCAAGCCATACCTACGTGCGATAGAAACGAAATACTTTGTCTTGGAAGTGTGAACCCAAAGACATAATGTGGAATTGGATCACAACAACAGACGAGTCAGTCTGCAGATTAAGCAACCTTGTTTCTCCAATTAGCATCGGTGTTCAATTTCATTCTCACCTTCGAATTGTAGTCCTCGTAATCTGAGCATTCAGATGATTGGAGCCATGGCGGTTAAGGGTGAAATGGAATGATCTAGATATCGCGAATGTTAGCAAAATAAAGCCGACGTAACAAGAGCTGCATGATCAGCCAAGGAAATGGGGTATTTTTTTCGCCCTGTATCAGATGTGCTGGGAACGTATCACTGAGTCCATTGGTTCCGATGCTCCATGGTCACTCAAAATGTAGTATCTTGTTCTTTCTCATCATAAACCGTGATTTCTGCGGCACCGAATATCAATTGTGCCTGTGGGTTGGAAGGATAATCATACCTTGCCGTACAGTATGGAAACCTAGAATATCTCATGATTATTAGCGCGGACTTCCGACATCAAGGCAGAATGACGGTCACAGAATAAGCCAAGGAAAGGAATCTCCTTCATTTCGCATCGTATCAGAGTTCTTTTCGGTTCTTTCATTTGGCTGAGTGACCGAGTCTCTGGTTGTGCCCCAATGACAGTGTCATTGGCAGGCCATAGCCACTTCCAAAGTGTATATTCTCATCATAACATGGGATTTCGGGTCCACCGAGTATCCATTGTGCTTGTAATGCGAGGGGATTCATCGAGTGGGTGAACATGATATGCTTACCTGGGTATCTGGGGGTGTCAGCAATGATTGTCGAACATTATTCCATGGTATAAACAGTTTGATCAACAAACGAGATACATTTCTGCTTTGATGCGAATTAGCTTAGTCCTTTCACTTCCGTCGAAAGTTTGTTCTTAGCCCATTAGCCTCTGTAGCTCGAATAGCCATTTGCGAGCCTCGAGTCCCAAATGCCATTTGGAATTGCATGCGGTCGAAGCGATCGTATTGTCATATGTGCGCGTGTCGACGGCATGGATACTATTCATATCTATTTCCCAAACGTTAGCGAATCGGTCCAATAATACAATATATATAGTGACGATCGCCGTCTCATCAATCGGAGAAATAAGTGCTTCAACTCACATCAGATCAACTGCAACGATAATGTTAAGAAAACTGTTGTATCATCGTTCGCTGGATTTGAGTCGAGAAGTCAAACTTGAATTAAGGCCCGAGTCATAACCAATCATAGAGACATGGTATCCTAGGTAGATTAGCGAAAATGGGAACGACTGTTCTATTGACCGTTGAGTTAACCATTGGACTGCATGTAGGGTAGGTGATGGCTTCCTTCATCTCGCTGTGGGATATTCGACGGCGAGACATCAAGAAAGGTGGGACTTACCGTACGGTATATTGTCTGAAAAGCCACGGTATGAACGTCGCAGCTCTGGAATCGCCGCAGCGACGCACGTCAACAATGTACAAACAACGTAGGCAACGAAGTAAACGAACACCTCTGTAGTCGCCGCAGCGACGCACACCAACGAAGTATAGAGGAACAGCAAGGCTTCAGAAACCTGTGGAAGTAATAGTTGCTTCGACGTAGTTTGTCAGATCTTTCTTTGCCGCTTTAAGATCCTTTCTCTCGTTAAGACCTATGTTTATCGCCTTAGATTTATTTAGAGTGCTGTATGGCAGTATATATTTATTGTTAGCATCAATATCATTATATTCCATTCCGTTGATCTAAAGAAGTAGGCATCATATAAGCTGGGGAAGTCCATACAAGTAGATGGGCTTCCCATTCTCACATAATAGTCTATTTTAAATTCTAGAGTTATTGGTCTAGGCTCCGTACAAGCAAATAATGCATTTTTGGCAGTTCTTAAACACATAGACAGCTAGTTGCCTCAATTCGAGCCATTTATGGTGCCCGTTACATTGATAAGACCCCTATATGTTGATACTTTTGAAGCACTATGTCTGAAAGAAAAAGAAATTCACTCTTTATATTAGAGTGTATCTTACGAGAATCGTGAACTAGTTATGTAGATATGTAGCTATCGAGTTAGATACATGCAACTATTAGGGCACGATATGATCGCCTGATCCCAGGGGCGGGTATACGTATTTCCGATATCGCCAAGATTGTCACTGCGGACCTGGGGCGCAGGGCGCAAGCCCTGGAGTGCTGACTAATCACAATTTTCACCCGACTGTGGACCTGGAGGCCAGAGCCAGAAACACTTACGATGCTGACATAATCTCACCAGCGCGGAACAGGCAAACGCGACCTGACGCGTGGTGTTCGCGTGCCTGGATGAATTGCGCGACACTCCTTTCATCCTCCCTTTCCCCGCAACAACCGTCAATCCGATCTACTCTTCTTTACGCAGTCCAATTCTATTTAATGGGTAGTGGTCTTTGAACAAACGACAATGCCTACAGCTCGTGAAAGATTGGCCGAGCTGAGGGCCCTCCGTGCCTCAGGAAAGAAACGAATTTCCACCTACGAGGTCGAGGACCAGGGCGACATCTACGACGAGGTTGATGATGACGGTTACAAAAAGGTTATCCGGAACCGTCTTGATCAGGATGATTTCGTCGTCGATGATAACGGTGCCGGTTACGCGGACGATGGCCGCGAAGTTTGGAACGAACAGACTGCCGAATATGACAGCGACGAAAGCGACGAACTACCTACACGAGGCAAGGCTGCCAAACGAAAGAGGGAAGAGGAACAACAGCGAAAGGAGAAAATGAACAATGGCATATCCAAGTACTTCAACAAAGGGCAGGCCGCGGCTTCTGCTCCTAAGCCCAAGGTGAGTCCTTTCTGCTCTTGGGATCCAAATCCCTGATTTTAACAATCGGTTTTATAAGCCCGTTGCTACTGCCGAGGATGATGCATTCATGGCCGATCTCCTTGGAGAGGTCGATACCAACGTCGTATCGAGCCACGCCCCGACACGCAACATTGTCAAGTCAGAAGCCCGACGCAAAGTTCGCGTTCTCTCCCCGCCCTTGTCTGAGAAGCGCCGCCGCGAGAAAATTCACGCAAAAGACGAAAATGACATGCCAAGCTCGCCAATGAAGGACCAGGCACTCCAATCTGACGATCTTGATGACGGCCCTCTACCGATGCCAGACGATGATGATGTCCCCATGAGTGATATCTTGCCCTCATCTCCAATTAGCAAAGCAGTGGAGCGGAGGAACGCTGTACCGGTCAAGGCTGAAGAGCCAGAAGACGATGATGTTGACCTCATGGACGTCGCAGAAGTCACTGGAGACTCTAGCCTTAAAACGAAAACAATTAATATGACCGGCAGTCGGCCGCCCCCGAAGATCAAGCATGAAGTTGCTTCTACACCAGAAAGCTCGTCCCCAGTCAAATCAATGCCAGAAGTAATGGATGCTTCTTGGAATGACGTGAGGAGCAAATTGAACGTTCTCAGCAGTCCAGCCCCGGAAATGCGATCATTCGGGAAGCTTCGTGCCCAAGATGTTGTCGAAGAGGACGGCAGTCTGCGCATATTCTGGCTGGATTACACGGAAGTCAACGGCAGCCTGTGTCTGTTCGGAAAAGTGAAGAACAAGCAGAATGGAACCTACACTAGTGCATTCGTCAAGGTTGACAATATCTTGCGAAAACTTTATTTCCTTCCGCGCGAATATCGATACAAGCACGGACGAGCGACTGAAGAGGAGGTTGGCATGCAAGATGTTTACTCAGAGGTCGACGAGATGATGTCAAAACTTAAGGTGGGTATGCACAAGATGAAACCGTGCGAAACGGAAGTACGCATTCGAAATGCCCGGAGTCCCAAAGGAGGCAGAGTATCTCAAATTACTCTACCCCTACGACAAGGCTGCACTGCCAATGGAAACTAAGGGAGAGACCTTTTCGAACGTTTTCGGTACCAATACCTCCCTATTTGAACAGTTTGTTCTCTGGAAAAATATAATGGGCCCTTGCTGGCTCAAGATCGATCAGGCCGACTTTGCCGCAGTAACCAACGCATCCTGGTGCAAGTTCGAATGCCAGACCACCAAACCAGCACTCATCAGCCTCGTCCCAGATTCCGAAAGCCTGGACGCCCCGCCCTTGACCTTAATGAGCCTTTCTTTCCGTACCCAGCTCAATGTCAAGGAGAACAAGCAGGAGATTCTAGTAGCGAGTGCCCGAGTGTATGAAGATGTTTCTCTAACTGATACCACTCCCCCAGAGAAGCTTCCCTGCAAGACATTCACCGTCATGCGCCCTGCTGGTGGGTCATACCCAATGCATTTCGAAGCCGAAGCACGGAAACAGCGGGGAACTGTCATTCTCGAAAGAAGCGAGCAGTTCTTGCTCAGCAGGTTCCTGGCTATGTTTGAGAAGATGGACCCCGATGTGATCATGGGCCACCAGTTGCAGGATGTCGACCTGGGCATTCTACTCAGCCGGATGCGTGAAAAGAAGACTCCTGGATGGCATCGTATTGGCCGACTCAGGCGTGGAGATTGGCCTAAGAATTTCAACAAGGGTGGCAACTTCTTTGCGGAAAGGCAGTTGATTGCTGGAAGATTGATGTGTGATGTTGCTAACGACATGGGCAAGGTAATGCTCTCTTCAAAGTGAGTATATGACAATGCTGACAACCACTAGTCTCTTATGATGAAATGCCAGTCGTGGAGTCTGACTGAGATGTGCCAACTCTACCTCGGCCAAGGCAATGTACGCCAGGAAATAGATGTCGAAGCGGCATTGAAGACCTGGGCGACCACCAAAGAAGGTCTCATGAACTTTGTCAATCATTGTGATACAGATACATACTTCGTTGCGGCATTGGTTCTACGTCTCCAGATGCTGCCGCTCACAAAGGTCCTGACCAATACCGCTGGTAATTCGTGGGCACGCACACTGAGTGGTACGCGTGCCGAGCGAAACGAGTATATTCTGCTACATGAGTTCCATCGCAACAAATACATCTGTCCTGACAAGTACTCGTCTCGTCTTCAGAAGGCAGAAGAGAAAATGCAAGATGGCGACGACGACGAAGCCGTCGACAAGAAAAAGAAGGACAAATTCAAGGGTGGTCTTGTTTTCGAGCCCGAAAAAGGTCTTTACGACCGCTTCGTTCTTGTTATGGACTTCAACAGTCTGTATCCCAGTATCATCCAGGAATACAACATCTGCTTCACAACTGTGGATCGAACAGCTACGGTAAATTGACCCAAACCAAGCCCCGTCTCATTTCATTTTTTCTAACGTGTGCAACTAGGCTGAGAATGAGAACGAAGAAAAAGTGCCAGATGTCCCCTCCTCTGAGCAAGAACAAGGTGTTCTCCCTCGGCTGATCGCGACCTTGGTTAATCGTCGACGCGAAGTGAAGAAGTTGATGAAAGACAAGCGTGCCACGCCCGAACAACTGGCCATATGGGATACAAAACAATTGGCCTTGAAGTTGACTGCCAATTCCATGTACGGATGCTTGGGATACACACAGAGTCGATTCTACGCTCGACCTCTGGCAATGCTCACCACCTTTAAGGGACGTGAGATTCTGAGAAATACCAAGGAATTAGCCGAAAGCCAGCAATTGCGAGTCATTTATGGTGATACCGATTCGGTCATGATCAACACGAATATGGATAACATGAGCGATGCCATCAAGGTTGGCGAAGAGTTCAAGAAATCGGTCAACGAACGTTACCGACTTCTAGAAATCGATATTGATAATATCTTCCGTCGACTTCTACTGCACGCCAAGAAGAAGTACGCTGCCGTCAATCTTACCGAGGTGGATGGCAAGTACGTCGAGAAACTGGAGGTTAAGGGTCTTGACATGAAGCGTCGTGAATACTGTGCCCTCTCAAAGGAGGTATCATCGAAACTGCTCAACGAAATCCTGTCCGGTGAAGATCAGGAAGTCGTGCTCAACAAGATTCACGAGTACTTGCGCGAGCTTGCGGGCAGGATGAAGGAATACACAATCCCGGTGCAGAAATACGTGATCTACACTGTATGTGATAAACGCCAGGAATCTTGGTCATTTTGCTAATGCTTTACCAGAAACTTTCAAAACGACCCCAGGAGTACCCTAATAAAGAAAGCATGCCACCGGCACAAGTTGCTCTCCGCGAAATTGCCCGGGGGAAGACAGTTAGACCGAATGACGTCATCTCATATATTGTGACGAACGGAGACTCAGAAACCTCGTCTCTGCCTCCTGCGAAGCGATCATACAGCCCACAGGATGTGCTGAAGCCGGATTCAGGGCTCAAGCCAGATGTTGAGTTCTACATTCTGAAGCAAATCTTCCCTCCCATTGAGCGTCTCTGTGCCCCGATCCCTGGAACTGATGCCGTCCGTCTCGCCGAGTGCTTGGGTCTTGATACTCGCAAGTATCAGATCAATACCTCTAGCTCCAGCGGCCAGCAAAACGCGGAGATCACCCCGCTCGAGTCCCAGATCCCGGACTCGGTTCGGTTTGCCAATTCCAAGCGGCTGTCCCTAAGATGCCGATACTGCAAAGAACAGTCTGTGTATGAGGGTCTAGTGACTTCATCTCACATGTGCACTGCTCACGGAATCATTTGCCCGAACCAGAGCTGCCAGAAACCCTTCTCAGTCATGACAATTGTCGCCCAACTGGAGAACCAGATCCGCGAACAGACCTCGCGATACTATGAAGGCTGGTTGGTATGTGACGATTCATCATGTGGCAACCGCACGCGGCAAATCAGCGTTTATGGACACCGCTGCTTGGGCCCCCGAGGTCGTGCAGAAGGCTGTCTAGGCCGCATGTCCTACGAGTACTCAGAGAAAGAAGTATACAACCAGCTTCTGTACTTCGCCGGTCTCTGGGATGTCGAGAAAGCTAAGGTCGCTGCCGAGAAGGAGACCGGAGAAAAGAAGGACAGTGTTGCCGCCCTTGCAGAGTTCAACCGCACAAGATTCGGTACGATCAAGGGGGTGGTGGACAGCTACCTGAAGAAGTGTGGTCGTCAGTGGGTTGAGATGGATGGTCTCTTCCGCTTCATGTTACAATAGATGCCTCGGTGGCGTATGGTTTTGGATGTCTGTAAATACACAAGGATACTGGGTCTGGGAAAGTTAGCATAGTCATGATCAAATCAATTTACATATTTTTGGGTCTTCAAGTATCTCGAGTAGACATTGAGGGTTTCCATCCATACATCCATGTATGCGCGGTACGGCAGTGTATAACCGTTTATGCGCCATATCGTATTTTGCCATTTCGTAAAATTTGTTTGATCTTCGAGCGCGGAGGAAATACGTAGATATGGAAATTAACGGCTTCAATCCAAGCACACTCACTCATACATATAGACCCTATACCAAAACGCCTCGATTCGATCCGAGCGAACCAAGACGTAGTTACATCAAAACTTTGCAGCGCTTGATCGTCCCGCGTCGTCATATAGCTCACATTCGGCGAGTCGCTTAGTCCCTCCCCATAGCTTCTGAATTACCCTAAATACAGCAAGTTGCGCTCGGCACGTGCCTATGGATAAATATGCGCCTAACTATGTAGCTCTACAGAATAGTTATGGTAACTACTTTGATTGTTTAAGGCACGCGTAGTAGTAATTCAGGCACCAATACCTTCCGAAAATGGCTAGTTATATACCAAGAACCTTCTGTCTTATCTTATCACGATACCCCCCAAATCTCCCGCGGTCCCCCACTCCGGCATTCTTCACTTCAGCTTGATCGCCAGTGCAGAGCAGACACCCCTGCTCAGTTGCTGATTGGCTCTTTCAATGATGTCTGTCAAAAGGGTTTTGGTTATTGCAGGATCAGACAGCTCAGGCGGAGCGTAAGTCCAAAATATCCCCGCAAAACCGGCCGCGGAAAAAAAAGCTATACCCCAACAACCTATCTACGAAGGGATACCTGACCTTATTTCCCTGTCATTTACGCTATATAATGGTTGAAGAAAAAGCTAACACATTCAAGTGGTCTTGAAGCTGATCAAAGGGTCCTTGCGGCCCATGGATGCTATGCCCTCACTGCCACAACTGGGTTGACGGCACAAAATACACTAGGCGTGCAAGACATCTTTGTTGTGCCCTCGGAATTTGTGAGAAAGCAGATCAATGCTGGACTGGAAGACGTTGGTGCCGATGTAGTAAAACTGGGTATGTCATTGCATTTCATGATTCGTACGTATGTAGAACTGCCACTGACGGCCCTAGGCATGCTCTCATCTGCCGAGACCATTGATGTCATCGCGGAAACACTACTAGCTCACAAAGTCCCTATGGTCGTTCTGGATCCAGTATGCTCAATGCCCTGTTCTCAATCTGTCACACTAACAAGCATCAACAGGTTATGGTGTCCACTAGTGGCTTCCCAGTTGCTACCCGAAAAAGCAGTCAAGGAATTACGGACAAAATTGCTTCCTTTGACCACGATTCTGACACCAAACATCCCGGAGGCTCTTCTCTTGTTGAAAGATGCTGGTACAGAGACCCCCGAGCCGAACGACTTAGAGGGAATGGTTGAGCTCGCTAAGAAGATTTGCTTATTGGGTCCCAAGGCGGTTCTCCTCAAGGGAGGTCACCTTCCTTTGACGAAAGACCACAAGACATCTCAAGACCCGAAAGAAGGAACCTTGGTCGTGGATGTTCTCTTTGACGGAACGGCAGCCACCTTATTCGAGACAGAATTCTTGGTATCCAAAAATACCCACGGCACAGGCTGTTCACTCGCTTCAGCAATTGCTGCAAACCTAGCTTCTGGCAAGGACATGATCAGAGCGGTCCGGAGTGCCGTACGATTTGTTGAGGTCGGGATCAAGACAAGCATTGACCTAGGTAAAGGGAGTGGACCGATCAATCATTTCCACTCCACGTACACTATGCCCTTTGCACCGTATGTGACCTGTCCCCTGGATCTTTTTGTTTCTCGTCGTCCTAATAGTATGCCATTTAGCGGCCGATTCTTTGAGTACGTCTTGGACCGCCAAGATGTGCAGCAAGTATGGCACCAGTTCACCCACCATGAATTTGTCGAAGGCATGGGCCAGGGTACACTGCCTATTGAACGCTTCAAGGCGTACCTTGTGCAAGATTATCTCTACCTGGTGAGACAGCCATCTTCAATGCGGTTGGCAGAAGACGTTCGACTTATCAAAATTCAACATATAGGTACAATTTGCCCGAAGCAATGCGCTTGCATCATATAAGGCCAAGAGCATGAGTTCGATAGCAGCAGTAAGTGCTCACCATACATGTTCTCAATAACAACCTAACACAGTCACTCCAGTCAGCCCAAATTGTCCTCCACATCAAGCGAGAAATGGCATTGCACATCGACTACTGTGCCTCCTTTGGCCTTTCCAAGCAGGAGATGGAAGAGACACCCGAAACCATCGGTAAGCCGGTCGTGCTTCTTTATAGACTCGACAGATATACTAATGTCGGTATTTATAGCTTGCACCGCATACAGCCGATACATCTTAGATGTAGGCCAATCGGAGGACTGGCTAGCCCTCCAGGTGGCTCTCGCGCCATGCTTGATCGGATATGGCGCCATTGCAAAGCGGCTGTATACGGGAGAAAAACACCCTTCGAGAGGGAACACCTACTGGAAATGGATCGAGAACTATGTTGCCGACGACTACACGAAGGCTGTACAAATAGGTTCAGGTAAGTCAGGTTATGAAAATCAAGTGGGACATGTAACTGATTCCTGTTCATGTCATAGCATTGCTGGAGGATCACATGCAACATGTGTCGCCTAGTCGCATGGAAGAACTAATTAAAATCTTTGTTCGCGCTACGGAATTGGAGATTCGTTTCTGGGATATGGGCCTGGGAGGTAAGGCACAGTAGGTTTCACCTACACCTATCATGAAAATACATGCCTCTTTCAGGTTGTTGTGATTGCCTTAGTATGGATTACGGTGACCTCGGGAGAGATAACCGGACTTCAGCGTCATTAATCTGTCTGTTTGCTTCCAGAACGATCCATAACCCATAACAATTCACCTGCGTGTACATAAAAACATTAATCGTTGAATTTGTTGAATTAATCCCCCATTTCACATATTTCCCTCTCCCTAACGGACGATTCTCGAAAATCTATCACTTTTCCGTCATTTAGAATTAGAATTCGTCGCCACTACTGAATTCACAAAGACACTGCCTCATCGCCATCTCAAGATTTGCCCCCTTTGTATCCATGGACCGTTGATGCCTGGCCCAAATCTAAAATTTCCTAAATTTTCTGCCTGAGGTTGATAACAGCGACCAATAAAAGGCAAATTAGACAAAGCGGATGAAAGCGGTGAATTACCACTAAACCAGGTTAAGCAGGCGGTCTAAAAGGTACCGATCCAGGCCCAGTCATGTGATGATAGAAAAATACAAAGAGGAGCTAAGCCTAATCGAATTTTTACTCGCGCCTCCCCTGGGATTTTTTTATTTTTTTCTCCTTCCTTTTCTTTCAAGTTCCCGCTTCCTACTTCTTGTCAACTTGTTCTTTTTTTTCTTCCTTTCCCATCCCTCTTCTCATATTCTAATCCCTCTCTATATCCCCAAATCAACCCTTTCGCAGACTTAATCATGTCGTACGGAGGTGGCTACTCTCGCGGTGGCGGCGGCGGCGACTCTTACCGGTAAGTTCATTCTCACAGGTCTATCTCATCTGTCTATCTCATCAAATGCACGGTTTTCTGGCAAAAACCCTCGAGCCTGCAGTTGTTTGCGATGGCGCTGTGCCTGGGGATCTTGATCACGATCTGTCTCGCGATTTCCCAAATAGTGCCCAAGAGACGCCACATCTCGAGAAGAAGAATTTGTGCTAACTTTGATATTCTAGCTCCCGCGGAGGTGACGGCGGCTACGGCGGCGGTGGTGGTTACGGCGGTGGCGGCGGTGGTTACGGCGGTGGCCGTGGAGGTGGTTACGGCGGCGGCTACGGTGGAGGTGGTGGTGGTTACGGCGGCGGTGCCGGTGGTGACCGCATGAACAACCTCGGCGCCGGCCTGAAGACTCAGGACTGGGGTAGGTCCATCCCAACAGCAAGCGTGTTTGTTGACGCAATACTAACTTATGGTTTCACTTAGATCCTAGCACCATGCCCAAGTTCGAGAAGTCGTTCTACAAGGAGCACCCTGATGTTTCTGAGCGCTCGGAGGAAGAGATCCAGGCCTTCCGCAAGGAGAAGGAGATGGCTGTTCAGGGTAACAACGTGCCCCGTCCCGTCAAGACTTTCGACGAGGCTGGTTTCCCCGCCTACGTTCTATCTGAGGTCAAGGCCCAGGGCTTTGATGCTCCTACTGCTATTCAGTCCCAGGGCTGGCCCATGGCTCTGTCTGGACGTGACGTCGTCGGTATTGCCGAGACTGGTTCCGGAAAGACACTGAGTTACTGTCTCCCCGCCATCGTTCACATCAACGCTCAGCCTCTCCTCGCCCCTGGCGATGGTCCTATTGTTCTTGTTTTGGCTCCTACTCGTGAGTTGGCTGTCCAGATTCAAGCTGAGATTACCAAGTTCGGAAAGTCCTCCCGTATTCGCAACACCTGCGTCTACGGTGGTGTCCCCAAGGGTCCTCAGATTCGTGACCTTTCTCGCGGTGTTGAGGTTTGCATTGCCACTCCTGGTCGCCTGATTGATATGCTCGAGGCTGGCCGCACCAACCTTCGTCGTGTCACTTACCTCGTTCTTGACGAGGCTGATCGTATGCTTGACATGGGTTTCGAGCCCCAGATTCGCAAGATCATCAGCCAGATCCGCCCTGATCGTCAGACTTGCATGTGGTCCGCTACCTGGCCCAAGGATGTCCGTCAGCTCGCTTCTGATTTCCTCAGCGACTACATTCAGGTCAACGTCGGTTCCACTGATCTGTCCGCCAACCACCGTATCACACAGATTGTCGAGGTTGTCGCGGACTTCGAGAAGCGTGACAAGATGATCAAGCACCTTGAGAAGATCATGGAGGACCGCTCCAACAAGTGCATCATTTTCACTGGAACCAAGCGTGTTGCAGATGATATTACCCGATTCCTCCGTCAGGACGGCTGGCCTGCGCTTTGTAAGCTTTTGATAGATTCCCCACTGGCACATGTGCACGGTACTAACATATTTTCCAGCCATCCACGGTGACAAGCAACAGAACGAGCGTGACTGGGTCTTGAACGAGTTCAAGCAGGGCAAGAGCCCCATCATGGTGGCCACTGATGTGGCCTCGCGTGGTATTGGTATGAACAAACTACATCCCTCCCTCTTCCCTTCCCCCCTTTTTGTCCCTCCTTAGGGGCCCTTGGAAAACACTCACCCGTGTTGACGTTGTGTGATACAATGGCACGGTGCTCAACTCTCTCGAAGCACGTCGGTGTATACTCGCCGCGTCCAGGCGCATCTGGTCATCCTAAATGGTTCACATGCCAAGGGGACCTTGGACTCACAGTGCAGCACAGCAGCAGGCATTCTAGCTTGACTTTGATTCTTCCATTCTCCATCTCTTGTGTGACAGGCTCGTAGTAGAGTCGAAGTTTTCTTTCACACAGCGTTGTTCTTGAACTGTTGAACTGTTGAAGGCTGCATTTCCAAGGTTTCTCTAGGACCACGATAACACCCGCCATCCCATGGATTCGCTTCCCTTGGGATTTTCTTCACAGAAACCCATCAAGAGAGCAGTGATGCATCAAGTCCTGCACGACGGAGAAAGGGTCCTTCATGGCCATACTCCTCATATCCCCCACTAATGTTCTATTTGCTAACGATATTCCTCTGAAAAGATGTTCGCGACATCACTCATGTGCTCAACTATGATTACCCCAACAACTCGGAGGACTATGTCCACCGTATTGGTCGTACTGCTCGTGCCGGTGCCAAGGGTACTGCCATTACCTTCTTCACCACTGACAGTAAGTTTACCATTCATGTCTCGGACATTAGCAAGTTATACTAACGTATCTTTCTCCAGACTCTAAGCAGGCTCGTGATCTGATTACTATCCTCACTGAAGCTAAGCAGCAGATTGATCCCCGTCTTGCCGAGATGGTTCGCTACGGCGGCGGTGGTGGCGGCGGTGGTCGCTGGGGTGGCCGTGGCCGTGGTGGTGGCCGCGGTGGCTGGGGTCGTGGCGGCGGCGGTGGTGGTTTCACTGCCTCCAACGCTGCTCCCGTTGGTGGTAACCGTCGTTGGTAGATGTCTCGCTGCTGCTCCCCGTGCAGTCAGCCATGTTGCCTCGTATTGTGCTATCCCGGTAGACTCTTTCCCATTTCTTGACTTCATGCGTAACTTGGGCAGGACGGCGTTATCTTCGATGTCATAGATAGTTTTTATTTTTCTCTTTCGTGCCTATGCTACGGCGGATTTTTCAAGGTCTCGGATCTCGATTCATCAGCTCTGGTGGGATTCCAGGGCATGAATTCTCACGATGAATCCATACATGTTTACTAGTTTGAAGAAAAGTTCATGACTCAGAGTTCTCCTGAGCCTCAATCTGAAATAATGATTATCCTTTAAACGTTCTATGCTCCATCTCTCAAAACCAATGTATTGATATAGATGAGAATGTGCCTATGCACCTATCCCCAACCCTCACACTATTTCTGCAACCACCTTTCCACCTCCCCTGCCAAAACCTCATGCACATGGCTAGTCATATGACCCGAATTAAACCAGAAATACCTTTCCAACGACGTCGGACACCCATACTTCTCATACTCAACCGCAATATCCGGCTGATCATACCCAGCACAGAAATCCGTCGTATTCACAATATCATACTTCCAGGGCTCATCAAGCATATCAGCCAACCTCGCATGCGCATCAAAGAGCATAACCCGCGCCTCCCTATGGCTTTCCGCAAACGCAGCCGCATGATCCGCCAGCGCGGCATTGTACCACCCAACCTGCGTGGCGTTCGGACTTGGGTTACTCTTTGCTTGGTTCCCCGGCGTGCGGTCTCAGCGGCGGCAGGTTCATGAACAGATAGCTTCTGTAGCCCAGGCTGTAGAGGGTCTCTACGGATTCGAAGAGTGTGTCTGTGAGACTTTTGTAGAAGGTTCGGAAGTCGACGGCGTATTTGGCGCTGTCGTTTATGTCGTTTATCCCGATCCAGAGGGCGATTAGGGTTTTATCTTGGTTGAAGTCTGGTAGGCTTTGTTCGAGCGCTGGGTGGCCGTATTGCTTGAATTGGTTTATTTGGTCTACTAGGGAGACTGTGAAGTTGTGGTGGAGGGGTGTGCTTGTTTTCGGTTAGTTGGAGTTGTTCGTGGAACTTGTGGATTGTGCCGGGGGTTATTCCTGTGCTTACTGCTCGGTTGATATGTCGGCGCCTGCAAATGCAAAGTCCCAGAGTTGCTTTTTGCAGTGTTGTGGTGAGGTGAGGCCTTGGTTGACGCCGCAATTTGTGAGATACTCGACCCAGTTGGGGCCGCCTTCTGCTGTTGCGGTCTAAGAATGGGAAATTAGTATCTAAGTTATAACATGTTGGATTCAGTCGCGTCGAGATACAAGCTTACTTGGTTCTGGACTATCTGGTTGGAAAGCAGCGTTTCCGCGTCATATGCGAGGTTGAATTGGTCTCCAATGAAACTGTAATTCTGGCGTCCGAGGGTTCCTTGGACATAAGTGTAGGAGTCGCCGAAGGCGATTCTTTGATCTAGGGTCAGTGCTACTTGAGAAATTGAAGGCTGAATACACTTACAGGGCCTTGGTCGATGGCCAGTCGAATTTGGCTGGTTTTGATAGAGGAATTGCCCTGGCGGATGTAGTGCCAGAGGTGATGGCTAAGACGCATGTCACTAGAAAAAGCATTGCGGCTGTTAGTTAGTAGGTCCAGCACACATTGAAGTATGATTGCATAGATACTACGACATGCTTCTAGGCAGTACGGAATATATAGAGTACATATGTAGACAATCTAGTTTGCCTAACCCCGCAAAGGGTCGACATCCGGGGTAATTCTGCAGAGTCGACGGAATATATTTTTCCATCAGTTATTTTACTCAGCACTCTTTTGAATTAATACTTTGTCAGTGAAGGAAAGGAAGGGAAATGAGATCCGGGACTTGTGCTCACAGAAAGGCATTCGATATATTATTACAACTAGAATATGAGAACCTGTGAAAGTAAATCCTAAGCCTTTGGCCGCATGTATTTAAGATAACATATCAGCACTCGATTCTGGGCAGGCCATCCACGAGTCGCCAGTTGATGGATACTGATCCCAGCTGGCCCATGGTCCGTAGATCGTGGGCCACGAAACTACCAAGGAACCAACTTCGGAAAGGATCACCTACCTAGCTGGAAAATAAAAGACGCATTCTACCCATTCTGTCCCTGAGTCTGTTCACTACAACATAAATACGCTCTATGAAGCAGTCCAGATAGCAAAGTGCTTGGAGGTCGAAGTTGACGAGGACGAGACCGCCCAAATCCAGGAATGACCTATCCCAGCGGGTGAACATGAGACGGAAATGTTCGTATGAGCGTTGGTCTATTTATCGCGTGACACTTGTATAGAATAATTTATTAGAAAGGAAGAATTGTAAATAAATCGTTCGATATTAAAATTCTTTTCCTGGCAATGCTTCAAATGTTCAGTGTAGCCCTCTCTATATTCGCCTCTTAGACACCCAAGGCCAAACTAGTAAACTATCTATTAGACCTATCCTGACTGAAACCCAGAATTTATGGCAAAAAAAGGGGGCAAACGTAGAGAGTTTCAAGTGTATCTAGCTTTGACTTTTGCGCACACGCAACTAGTATGTCTCATCTGTCTTTTACTTCTGAAAAATCTGGCATCTGCATGAAACCGGGTATTCTACTATCTAGTAACCTCGCAAGGCGGCAATGTGATTGACAAGAGGATATTAGAACAAAAATAACAATTCGATCCGATATTAGTTATCCATGACTATGGCAGTCTTGTCGAAAAGAGATGTCTACAGAGACGTCGAGGTGCATGGTGAATGAGAGTCTGATTGACTGAGTAGTTGAAGAATTTAAGTTCTGGACTAAAGATTTGATAAGTCCCTCCAAGATCCTTCTTGAAGTCCCGTGTGCGTCGTCCAAAGTCCCGCTGAGAGATTATACTGAATCATACTGATGTCTATATCCAGCCCAAGCTTCTCGCACGATGATCTAGCCCCCATGGAATCGTCTGGATCAATATCACCCTCTTCTCCGATACCAAAGGATCTAATTGTAATTGTGTTCAACATGGGAGTCACAGACCGCGCAAAGGGGAGGAAGTTCTGAATTGCTTCTCCAACTTGATCGGTCTCCCACTCGAAGTCCTCCGTACGCCACAGGTTATCCCGAATGGCGAGCTTCCGAAGTGTTGGCGGTAGAAGCTCAGACAAGGCTGGTGCGTCGGCACAGGTCCACCCAAAAAGCATGACTGCAGGTAGCTCTGCGGTTCGAAGAAGCGGGAACCGCATCAAGATTCCTTTGAATGGTTTGAAGCTTTCTTGCGGGGTTCCATGGTTACGTTCTATTGCGCCCCAAACAGTAGGCCACCAAAATGGACAAAGCTCCATGCTAATAGAAAGATCTTCAACTGTGTCCTTTACACTCATCAGCCCTTCAAGAAGCACACCTTGCTTTTTGAGAGGAGGTTGAGGAGAGCAACAGTTATAACCGAGTTCCTTATCCTGTGATGGGTAGACAAGGCCTAGGTGAAGACTCTTCAGCGAAGAGAGATGCGACAGTAGTTTTCTAACATCATCCTCATCAACAGAAGATTCCGTTAACACGAGTCTTTCAAGCTGGGCCAGATGTGCCAGTTTATTTGACTCAGCAGGCTTGGACAACTCGTTGCTGACACCCTCGAAACTTTGGATCCAGATTTTCCAGGGATTTCAAAGAAGGCAGATAGAGCCAGCCTACAAATTGATCCGGGTCACAAACGGGGAATGCATCGATGAAATTCCATATCGTTTCGTTAAACCTTCTAGAACCTGGAACATTTAGACCGTACTCGACAACGGAGAGTTGTGAAAATCGAGATAATGTATTCTCAGACGCAGAGAGAAGAGCATGTCTCATCATCAATCCCGGAAACCCAGCTTGCCACACAAAAGTGTGATCGAGTTGCAGCGACCGTATATTATGAAGTTGAGAAAGAAGTACAGCCACAAATGCATATGGGTCACCGTGTTCCAGAGCATGAATCCACATTTCTGACGAGGGGAACTGCGCCTTGGCGATGATATCTTTCGCAGCGTTTACCTCACCCTGAAATAGAGATGAGAGCTGGTCGCAGTCGCCATCTATTTCAGGCAACTCCCACTCGTCTTCCGGGTCCGCTGCTGGATACATCAGCTTCGAGGTGATCATGCTCACATGGTGAATCTGCTCAGCCAGATCTGGACGTTCGTGAATGATACGGAATAGAGTCAGGACCCGCTTGAGGGGGGGGTCTGGTCCAGTCAATATCGACCCGGCGATATAGTGAGCTCTCCGAAGAAACTTGCAGACCTCGGGATGTGGCTACTACAGATGCAGCGTCAGAGGGTGAAATTTCATCCCGAATCTGCACCCAGCAATTTTGTGGGAGGGTTTCCAAGGCGCTGTTGGGGGGGGGGGGGTTAGCTTGAGCTGTTCTCGGTGTAGGGAAGGAATCACTTCGGTGTTGATGGTGCTTCACTCATAGTGTATTTCCTCGTGTAGCAATGTCACCTGGTGAAAACGTGTTCGTGGAGATTTTCAGGGAAAAGCGAAGAATTGGCAGAAATTTAGAAATTACGTTCATAAACAACATAATAAAAGTAGGAATAATAAAGATAATAAAGAATAAGAAGTACTCCCGAGAAGGAAAAGAGAGAGAGCTATCAAACATGTGGGTTCTATCACGTAGTGATGCCTCAGGCATGCAACAAATCTGAACATGAGAAGTAGGGTAAATGGGACACAGCAAGCTCAAAGGAGAGAAAGATCACACTTAGTTGAAAAGCACGATAGTCAACAAGTTACTACGGGCCCATTCAATCCCGTGTGCCATCTTTAGTAGTAGACTTATCTCTCGCCTTAGCTTTATTTCTCCTTTTCTTATTATGAGACGGCATATCTAGCATATCTAGCCCCTTATTGTCCGCTCTACTTCGCCTACAATTATCCTCTCACAGGGCAAGGCTGCAAGCGGCCTTACGGGTTAAGTCAGCATATAGCCACAGATGCTATCCACAGAGGCCTTGGTGCGTTACGTTGCTTGCCAGAGAAGAACGATTGATAGCGGATAACAAACTCCAAGAAAAGCGAAATCCAGGAATATGATACCAGAAGCAAGTATAAGTACTGACTGGGGTGGGGCAAGAGGCCTCGCGCTAGATACCCCAGCTTTATAGACCTTACCTCATTTGACACAAGTGTGTGATGAATCCGTGATCAGTCTACACCCTTGGGCTAAAGCCTTATTTACGTATACTATTATACTAGGGTTCGATTTCAAACCCGCCGAGATCTTCGCTCGTGCATGGCTCGACATTCAAGCTTTATGCTTAAACGGCCCACAGGGAGGCTATGTTGTGGGTTCCTTTTAGCGTTCCATGGCCTAACAAGCTCTGAAATATTAACATGTAAGCCTACATGGAGATCAGTGGGGGTCAGCCGTTACCTTTGTGGGTTGGTTTTGTATACAGCCGTATACACGCTTGGACTTGTGTCTGGCCTTGGAAATGTAATGGATCCCGCACGGATATTTCTGTGCTAGACACAGGTCTGTCGAGATTATCACGCTAATACAATGCATAGGAATACAGAGCCACGTGCAACAAGATGCCAGGATAGTTTTGTGATCTGACACAAGTACCAATTTCCCATCACTCTGGAGCACGGTCTTAACTCCAAGAACTTTAACAACACCCAAAAATGAGATTCCCACCAGAGAGACATCAAAGAGAGACCTGCATACATATCAATGCGTGTAGTCCGTACTCATACCGGGTACATAGTCTGGGAAGCATGTACCTACATCACACGCATGCACGCATACAACGTCCACCGCATGTTGAAAACAAAATACATGATTCAAGAAACGCCTAAGAGAGCGACGTGCAGTAGTGCGGGCAACAGACTAGCGTTAACCTTAGAAAGAGTGGACGGAGTAAGACGAGGGCTCAATTCCCGCAGTATGCATAGGTAGTATGCATAAGCGCCTCGTCTTCAACGCGTCGCCACCAAGAGTTTTCATCCGACGATGCACGTCGGAGACAAGGGTGGGTACAGCTCATGTCGTCGGTCCAGATTCGAAGCGAACCTTAAGAAAATTTACCCGCATTGCCCAGCCTGTCCGTGGCCAACAGGGGGCTGACCCGGCGCCAGGATGCACTAGTAAGACAACGTTCGCTGTATCAGGCGATAATGCGCCACTCAGTGAAATAAGAAAAAAAGGGCAAAAGTAAAAAAAGTAAAAAAAGTAAAAAAAAGAGAAAATATACTTTTGTTTACCTTCTTTCCTTTGTTTTGTGTTCTCTGGAGCAGACGTAGAACATGCATGGAAAATATAACTCTGCTCAGGAGATTTGGGTTGGTCTTGTTTCTGTTTTGGACTACAATATGCTGCGCATATCTATGATTCTGAGTCGCAGTATTGGAAATGGGAGCAATATCCAGATTAAATTATGCTTATTGGCAATAATATAGTACTTTCACATGTCTTTAGGAGTATGATGGGTATGATCTTCGATAATGTGTCACTTTCTTCTCGAAAGGTAAAATGGTTGGCAATGTGGCATTGGATTTACGCTGGCCTTCGTTAGATCCCTGTCTCGGGATCTGAATCCCTGCAGATATCAGTCTCATTTATTGGCGGAATGATGCCAGTCTCCTGCCATTTCAAGATTTCAATATCAAGGCCATCGCCGTCAGTATGTCTTTTAACCGAGGTTGCATCCAGTACATTTCGGTCTCAACCCCTTTAAAAAAAGATTAACAAGAAATTAAAGAATTTGAATGTGAAAGGGACCGCGGTTAAAAAAAAGACTCAGTTGGAATAACAGCTCAATGATCATCATCCGGGGCTGATCCGCATAGGTCTCTCTAACGCGATCTGCCGAAGCATTAGCGGATGAGACTTACTGTGTCCGGCGTAGTCTACCAGCATATCAACTGCACTGGCCAAGTGTGGAGTTTTAGGAAATTGCGGTTTCTTCCCAGAGCACAGACATTTTCCTGATAGGAACTTCGTTGATTTTACGGAGTACGGAGTAGTTACTGTATGCGCATCTCGTTCCTTAACTATAAGGCAGAGGTACTGGTCTTTTTCTTTTTGGTGTTGAGATGTGCCCAACTTAAAGAGTAACTCCTTAAGGAGTCACCGTTCTGGAGAAGACTAAAGCCAAGCCTTTTCTCTAATGATCGCCCCTGAACGATTACAACAAGAGCTTGGAAAAGACCGGAGAATAGCCGTATATTGAACATAGGCTCGGCCGGACCACATGTGGGAACATTTTCCGTCTTTTCTGACCTCCATTAGCTGGTTTAACCTCATTTAGAGCAAATTCGCGAAGTGGATATTATTCTGATATTCTTAGATTGCACAGGTAATCTGATAATATGATAATTTGATAAATTGATAATATACAATATAAAAGAACATGCAGAAATGGGCCCACGTGCATCGAGTGACACGAACGTCTGCAGGTCCTGCTTTTGGGTCAATTGAGACCTTTAATTCGAGAGATATTCTCTTGAATCTATCTTTACCGTCCAAATTAAAACAATAAGCCACAGCCGCGAAAGGCGCCTTGTGTGACATTATATGAATATAGCCAGGGGGCAGAAGAAAAAAGAAGGACTCCAAAATCCTACAATTATACGGAGTATGGAGCACTTAAAACGATAAATGCAAGCTGGACATGAAAACTGGGGACAATTGGAGCTTTCGGGATGATCGTCTCAAGTGTTACAAAGTATTCCGTAGAGGCCGTATTATTGATGACCTCCGTGTACAACATACGGAATACTCCGTACGGAGTACAGCGCGACTGCATACAGAGCGGCTGCGGCGTCCAATGATTGACGCGCCATATGGATTTGATATTGATCATCCCATTCTGCTCTCAACATCGGATATCCCGCACTGGACACTGTGTGTTGTCCGCGCGGAGTCCGTCCGGTCCCACTACGGAGTATGTCGTTTGGGATTGTCGGTGTCAATTTGTTTCAATTTGTTCAGTCTATTTGGCTATTGCCGGACATTGGATTATTATTTCTCCTGATAACAAGGTACTTGGTCCTCCGTACTTTTGCAGACAATAGTACGTGACTTGTCAGGCCGTGTCGGATGCAAATGATCCTGCGAAGAATGAAAAATAATAATAATAATAATTATCAGAAATCACAAAACAATCATCCACTTGCTTTTTCCTCACCGGCAGTGGAGGAACAGGTTCCGCGCCTGCGGGGTGAAATCCGGCCCCCTGAGAACGCCAATCATGAATTAAACAGAGAGTGTCAGTTTTCCGAGCTGAGAGCCTTGCATCTTGAGAATTTTCTCCCTAGTTTTTCCCGTGTTCTTCCTATCAGACTCACATTTATCCTGGGGGGGTTGACGGTACAATAACAACATACAGCATACAACATACGGAATAGACAATCTTTGATCCCCCACTATCTCTGATTGGGAGGCTGAAAAGTGAACATTTAACGAGCATAACGGATAACGGGGTAGTCCAACATACAAAAGGGGAACGTAAATACTGTAAGAATTATACTGGCCTCCACTATGGATTGAGCATTGAGCATACACTGATCGTACCGGAGAGCCGCCGAATACTCCGCTCGCAATTTGATGCGTTTGACCAATTGGCGGTGATAGTGGGCTCGTCCCACGGAAATCGCGCTGGGAAAACGATGGGCCCCCTTTCTCCTCTTTTCTTCCTTGGTACGGAGATTGGACGATGTGGTATGTGCTTTGTACTATAATTATCACATATATGTTGTATCGATAGAAACGGTGTCAATTGACAGATTGAACATCAACCATTCGCAGTGGTACTATGGGATTGGAAATCTGGATTGCAGGAATTAGGACTTCCGTCTCAATTTGAACTATTTGATCTCAAAGACATACAACGTAAATCTTCTTACGGAGACAAGTCCAGATGTCAGGAGATGGGCTCCGACCACCGGGGGGGTTGTTATTCCACTGTCCCCACTCACGCGTTTGTAGGTATCTTGACGGTTACGCGACCACTCCGTAGATACTCTTGCCATGACTCGATAAGTTTCATTGAAGAGGGTGAACATGACTAGTACGTAGCCAGTGATGCTAGATAGGGGTCTGGAAGAGGCATAAGCCTCTTTGTATTAATTAGTACGGAGTACTCCATATTTTGTATACATATGTACCTTGTATATATATACAATGAAGGACAGTTCTGCAAATAAGTATACCAAATACCTGTAATCAAATTGCAACACTGAACCTCCTTTTCAGGAAAAGAAGCTATCACCGGCTTCAACCGCCTCGGCTTTGAACCTTTACAGCAGACTTTGACGCTAGTCTCAAACAAGTCAGGCCTATCCACCGAGCTTCTCCAGTCTCCACTGTACCCCACTAGTTTTCTCCTATTGGTGAAGGGACAGAGTGCCTTCGTCCACACTAGCCCTGGTCTTCCCGAGTCCCATCGCTTCTTCTTCCCCCGACTTGCGCTACTCCTCTTTCTGCCCTAGTTCCCTCCCGTATCTCCCCCTCTATACCCCTTTAAGACTCGGTTCCATCTCTCGGTTGAGGTTCCTCGGGCACGCCATTCCTAGCGCCCACCTTCTTAATCAGGAGCCCCTGGCTCTGACAATCTTGGTCCCCACGGACCATACACGCTAGGTTCTCCCTCGACGCACCCGAGTTGCGGGGTAGACTAAGAGGCCTCCAGTTGGGAACCTAGTAGTCCTTAGCAAAAAACAACAACACCTGTACATATAATTTATGATATTCCATCCATTGGCAATAATTTTTTATTAATGATAGAGGAATCTGAGAGAAGTAAGTTGCCACTTCTCCCCTGGATGGTTCCGCTTTTTTTTCCCTTTTCAAAACCGGAAATTGGAAGAAAAGGGAAAAAAAGAAAAAGGTGTTATCACACGGACATGGAAAGCTTAGCCGGTAAGGAAGACACTGAGGGGAAAGGGGGCCAAGCCAGTTAAATGTCGGAGTATTGTGTGGAAAAGGGAATGGTCCGAGATCAGAGAAAGTAAATTATTTATTGCATTTTTTTTTTCCCTCTTTGATATAAATGTTTCTCCTCGGAATCTTGTCTCTGTATTTATAGTGTATCCCTGTCTACTATGTAGTATAAGTTCCCCAATACGGGAATAGATATATACGGATGAGACTTGTTATATTGAATATATCATAAGAAACCAAAATCATACAAAGCCCAAAACACCAATAGCCAAAAAAGAAAAAAAAGAAAAAAAAAAAAAAAAAAAGAAAAATCCAAAGAATCAAAAACATAAAAGCAATGCAGATGTAATTTTCCCACCCCGACCAACGATATCGCCAACCAAAATTACGTGGTCCACCTTGAGGATCCACAGCATCCTCGGATCCCACGAGGACTGCCTTTTCCTTTCTCCTAATCGTTACCTTTTAGGCCGCTCCAAGTCGCGTTGAACTCCTGGCCTTTTTTTCTTTTACTAGTCTCTTTAGTCTCTTTAGCATCCGTGGCTATTTTTCCGCCCCGGTGCCTCGTGCTTACCGCCACCTGCAAGGCATCCTCCGAACTAAGATTAAGCATCAAAGCATCTTGGGACCTTCTTTTTTTCTTTTCTTTTCTTTTTTTTTTGAAGCTACGCGCTTTCAACAATTTACAATATCTTGAATGTTGTGAATTGATTCTCTTCTTCTTCTTCTCTCCCAGATCTCTTATCTCCAGAGCATCTGTGCGCAAACCTGTTTGATCAGCGTTTCGCGACTACTCAACTTCACATATCAATTCCCTGGGAATTGAACGGAAAAGGGTACGTTAACAAGGAATATCCTACCTAGGTAGATCTGAAGAGGTTAGCCACGATCCCAACGTGGCAACCCCTAGTCTCCCATCCCCTTGCTTAGAACGTGTCGGACTCGTCAATTTCCCCGACCTTTTCCCACTTTGTTATGTTGACGCGTCTCCACAGATCCAACTCAAGAAATTCTTCCCTCAATAGATTCGTCGGCATCCTTGCGCGCGAATCTCCTCTTTTATGGACAACCGGCCCGCCTCCGAGTACGCACAGCAAGGTTCGCACCACCCAAACACCGTCACCGACGCACCTTCTGAACAAAAACCTGCAGACCAAAATTCTGCTGCTGCTGCTCACTACACCCCGCAACCCGAGGTCCGCCCTACGCCGCAGTACACGCCGCAGCCTGAGGTGCGACCCAATATTTCCTCGGCCAACACCCCTCAGTCGGACTACGGTTTGAACCCTCCGCCGACCGCCCGCTCGCCTGCCTACCAGGACTACCTTCACCGTCCTCCCCAGTCATACGCCCCCAACTCCCAACCGGGCGCTGCGGCAGGTATGGCTCAAGCAACAAGTCCGTTCATCAACACCTTGCCTACGGGCCCGCGCAGTCCGCACTCAAAGTCTGACGCGCCCGTTCCTATAGATCCTTCGCTTCCGGCCAACAGCCCCACCTACCCTCCCCCTACTCTCCCTATCAGCCTCAGGGGCACGAGATGGCGCAGTACCAGGGTCACCCCCCCTCCGCCTCAGCATATGTATGCGCGCCCGGATTGGCCGCATAGCTATGGACAACAGCATCATGGATTGCCGGGACCTTACGCCTCCCCGGCCACAACGGTTGGTTCTACCTCTCCTGTTGGTGCACTTGCAGGGCCGCGTTCTCCAAAGGTATGTTTTTGATGATTCCCGGGGGTATTTCTGAAGGCTTTTCACTTTGTTAAATCATTGTTGTCTTGGATGCCTCTGGGGTTGACTATACGGTCCGTAGCCCGTCCTAGGGATCGTCAAGAACAGCGTGCTCTGCCCCTCAATCACTTCCTTTTTGTGGATAGGATTGAGTGGTTTTTCAATCTATTGGGGTTTGATCAAAGCTGATTCCCAGTCTCCTTTTAATCTAGGTCTACTCATTTGTCCCAATTCCTGGCGCACAACAGCACAAGCGTCCTCGTCGCCGTTACGAGGAAATTGAGCGCATGTATAAGTGTGGATGGAACGGATGTGAGAAAGCATATGGTACTCTAAACCATTTGAATGCACACGTGACTATGCAGTCGCATGGCGCGAAGCGCACTCCTGAGGGTAGGTCCATCTCATTTTCTTTGCTTTTAGAGAGGTAGTGGCCAATGCGACGGAGATGTTGAATCTTTTGTCGCAAATTGCTGGATCGGGTTAGCGCCGGCTGCTGGACGCTAGTGAGTTACACTAGATGTCGCGGGGCCCGCAGTAGCGTGGCCGATGGCGTGGAGGCTAAGCTTGTCTCTTATCCCTTCCCGCCGTCCCCTCGCTAACAAGCATACCCATGCTACTTCCCATTTTGGCAACTGGTTATTAATATCCAACCTTGTAAGTTCACTGCTGACTTTGTTCTTTTAGAATTCAAGGAAATCCGCAAGGAATGGAAGGCTCGCAAGAAGGAGGAAGAGGCTCAGCGCAAGGCTATTGAGGAGCGTGAGCGTGCTGCCGCTCAGGCTGCCCAGGCCAACCAGGTCGAGCCTCCCAACCCTTCTGACCCATCCCACGGACAGCCACCTGCCTACGCCGGTGGAGTCCGCCCTCAACTCCCTCCGATCGGCTACCAGCCTGCGGATAGCCAGCCCCCCAGCCAGTACGGTGGTCCCCCTGGCAGTGGCATGGTCTACCAGAACAATGCACAGATGGCCTACCCTCCCAACTACCCTCACTCTCCCTACCAGAGCGGACCTGTGTACCCGCAACGTGAGTAACGTCGCCGCCTATCTCTATACCAGGATCGACCCTCTGGACTTCTCTTTCGACAAGGTCATCCCCGCCCGACCTGTCCTGCTGATCCATAAATTCGCTACGGCTTCCAGAGACTCAATCCGCCAACTATCCGCAATAATCTTTCCCACATAATCACTTCTTCCGCTATGGACCTACACGGACGGAAATGCATTTGCTTTTTCTTTCTTATCACGATATCCCCAGTCCTTGACTAATGTTCTCGTCCTGGATTCCGATTCCCATTTCCCCCAATACACCACATCCTTCCACTCCCAAGTCTTTCGTGCTATGATACCAACCTCTGCAGCTTTTATTCCTAATCTGTCTAAGAGTGGCCTTTCCAGCTTTGTTCTATACCTGTCATCCTTTTTGTGTTAGAGTGCATTGAGCTGAGAGGGTGTGTTGCCCTTCTGCACCTTCTCTCTGGTCTGTTTCCTACTTGAAATTTGATGCAGAAGTGGTGTATGTCTTATCTTTGTTTGCCCGTTTGCCGGGGTCGTGGCTTCAAGGATGGTTTGGGCGGCGGATTATTTGCATCTGTTCATTATCAACAGCATTCTCCCAAAATCGTTTTCCCGGGGGTTCTTTGATTTAGTTTTGTTTCTCGTTTCCCTTTTGTTAACTTTGCTACACCCAAGTGTGTTCTCTTGTCTCCTCTCTCTTTTCTTCATTTCCTTTCTATAACGTACATTATGCTCCACGGACTTATGTTCCAATCTGATTATGTGTATCATTCATTTTCATTTGTTCTTTCCTATCTTAAGTGCGTTCATTATCTGCAATCGGCTTAATTAGTGGCTACCTAGGTATTCTTGCTGTCATGCTGATGTCGTGTACTAAATACCCAAAAATTGTGTATGCAAAATATGGCACATTTCCAGTAACACTTGGGCAAGAAAGTAGGAAGCAGAAGTTACCAAATGCAGGCTAGTGTAATCACAACCCAAGAGAAAAGGAAAGGCAAAAGCCCTGATGTATCTCTGCTATGTGTTAGCCTAAACTAAATATGCCATTAAAAAAGGCATATAGAGCCGATCTAGAGAATCAAACATGCCTTAGCAGGAAGAATAAACAAACAAGTAACCACAATACTATCCTAATATAAGCCACGCCTAACCAAAATAAGCAAAAAGTAGTACCGGCACTTACCGTGGACCTAGCACAATACCATGCATTGGCCGTTTGATGTGCGTACGCACTGGCAACTACTGCACGAGGTACATATGTACCTGACTAGAACCGAATAAGACAGAGTGCAGCATACTATATGTGGACTGTACATCATACATGAGACAGGAAGCTAGTACCGTAAGGCGTCTCCACGTATTGGACATTAGTATCAGCCACCGATATCATCGTGGGGAGACTGGTAATTTTGCTTTTAGAGTTATTCCGAATTGTTTCTAGCTTGCTTCCCCTTGCTGCCTAAGCCGCGCGGTATGTCACATTGCTTCGTGCTTAGTCTGTTTCTCTTGTCTCCACTATCCAGGTGGTCTGTTAGCTTCGGACTAGTGTCGTGTGCTACTCTAGGTTGGCCGTGCATCTTACAAAGTATAGTCCGGTTGGGCTAGGGTGGACGCTAGCTAGGCGGAATGTAGTGTGATCTGCATGGGTATAAGTATGGAGTAGGTAAATGAGACATGGCCATTAACCATATGTAGCTATGCAAAGTCTTTCCATTTTTGGATCAGGACTGATGGTGGTGTATGTTGTTATTTGGAACTGATCTTGGGAATACTTGGGCATAATGAAGGATCTGAAACCTGTGGTTTTGATTAGATATTGAGGATGTAATAATAGAAAATCAATGAGATGGAGAAAGTTATGTAGTATATGAAGTCTGACGTGCACTTCAGTATATGTTGATTTAAAGTAGGAAAGTACATCTTCATCCACGGATCAGTGCATGAGCTAAGTGTAATGCAGATCCACAGAGTACCCTGAGGAACTAGTAAACTAGTAAAGTACTTAAACGCACAGAAGACTCTGGGAAATGTGCTCTAGCGCTCCCGTCAAGGCCCGCAGGGAACATGGGTTGAATGGGAAACTAAACTACTTGCAGCCTAGTTGGACTTGGAAGGAACCTGAGGTATAAATGGTGCCTCAGGCAGGAAATATAGTTGCCTGAATATGAAGGCGTTAAGTCTAGACCCGATATGAACTAGCGTCCGGACAATCTGCGAAATTGTTTCGCGGTCCATGTCCAACACGCAATGAAGAAATAACAATCTGTTCTTGCTTTTTTTCATTTTGCCACTTTGCCATTGTTGAATTTGTGTCTCCCTTATAGCATTGTGCAGGACACAAGCTTAATACCTGGAGATCACAGTAATCCGGTCATGACATTCCGGTTTCCGGGCTCGCTCGTGAACAGAGCTTTGCGCAGCCGACTTCTCACCGCGCAACAATACCGTGCTACTACCGCATCCCAACGTCTACCGCATACATGGATCGCGTCCAGTGATTATCGCCGATTTACCTCCTCGTCCTCCTTCAACCGCTCTTCCGATAGAGACAGCGATACTCGCCGCATAGGACATGTTGGCGAGAAACATTTTAGAAGTCGGCATGGCAATAGGCGGGAGGCTCAGCGTGTCAAATCTAGGGAGAGTCATGATATTTTGATGGCTATCGCATCGGGTTCGTTTACCGGGCGGTACAACAGTGAGCTCGAAAGTCCCGAAAGTAAGGCTCTGGATCCAGAGGCTGCTGAAAGTGAGAACCTGGAGAATGATCCCTATGATTACCAGAATGGTGAAAACGAGGTGAAGGAGAGCGGTGTCTCTGATGATCAGACATCCAAAGAACAAGATATCGAGGCCGATATTGAGGCCGATGCCGCCGATGGCGAGGCTCCCGAGAACAACAGCTTCCGTGGCCTACCTCGAGCTATGCCCAAACTCACGCCGAAAATAATAAATGAGGAGTTGAAATGGTTGAATGACCCACGCAAAATGGCGGATCGGGTTGCGCGCATTTTGCACAGTGGTAATCCGGCCCTGGCGGCGGCCTTGGTTCGTGCTGGAACAAAGCAGGGCATGAGATGTGATGTTGCCTGGAATCATCTCCTGCAATATTGCATGGATCAAAATCACCCGCAGGCTGCGTTTAAGTTCTACAATGATGTGAGTTTGTCATGCTGTGATGCTGCCATCCAGAGAGTTACCTGGGATTTGAGGTTTGGATTTGTATGCTGACAGAATTCCTCTCACAGATGAAAAAGCGGGGCAGGAGACCAACTCCCAGAACGTACACGATCATGTTGAAGGGCTTCAGCTCAGCCCCGAGGTCATTGGGTGTCGCCAAAACTGCCGCCTCTGTCTACCGCTCGATTAGCTCACCGAACTCTGGAGTTAAGCTTGATATTATACACACCAACGCCATGCTTACCGTCTGCCATCGTCATTGGGATATGGATCGGCTGTGGAAGATTGCCGGTGAATTACCCGAAGAGGGACCAGGTGCACCGGATGCTGCCACCTACACCATTATCTTGAACGCTGTCCAATTCGCAGCTCGCAGAGATATAGAGAAAATGTCTCCTGATGAGATTGACAAAATTCTCGAACGGAAGGCCCAGGTTATTACTGAAGGAAAGCGGATTTGGGCCGATGTCGTCTGGCGGTGGAAGAACCAGACCTTGCAAATTGACAATGAACTTGTTAACGGCATGGCCAGCTTGCTTCTGGAAGGCGGTAGTGATATTGACTGCTACAATGTCATGGAATTGTACAAGCAAACCATGGGAATCCCCATACTGCAGAAGCGACCCACTGAAAACGAGAAGACGACCCGCCGCAGGATCACCCCCGAGCAAACCCAGGCCATGGAAGACTCAGAGGCTACACGGCAATCAAAATTGGAAGACGTTCCGTTCGTAGACGAAAACAATCGACCAATCCAGAGTTTGAAATCAGCTGAGGAAGTTGAACAAGACTTGAGAGAAGAAGTGGAAGAAGAGATGGAGAAAGAGGTGGAAGAAGTGGAAGAGGAGGAAGAGGAAGACTTTACAGAACTTTTCAAGCCTGTCGTTCCCCAGGCGGAGGAGCTATCATTCCTTAAACCCGACAGCAAGGAACTGACTCTTATCCTGAACGCTTGTTTCACCATGACCCAAGGAACCGAAGGTGGACAGGCCTACTGGAAATACATGACTTTGGACGACCACGAATACCGCATTGATCCCGATACCTTCACCTACATCCAATATTTCCGCCTCCTCCGCATCTCCCGCTCCAGCAAAATCAGCGTCAAAACCATGCGTGAGCAGATGGTTCCCTCCGGCCAAGCAACCGGAACGGCATTCCACGTCGCTCTTAGCGTCTGCCGCCGTGATCGCCGCAACCGCTCAGTTCTCCAGCACGCGAACGAGCTGCTCGCCTTGATGGACAAAGCACTGATCCTACCTGACATCCGCGTCCTCGAAGGCTATCTGGAAACGATCCAGATCCTTTCCTCCAACCCGTCCGTCCTTCTGCAGCTCAGAGGACTCGAGGCAACCGATGACTCCACAGCCTCTAAATCTCCCAGACTGGAGTATCTTGGCAGGAAGCTACAAGCGAAACTGCGACTAGTTGCTATCGCTGCCTTACGGCCATATATCCTCCAGCTGCATGAGGCAATGGAACATGGCAAACCCGAGTCTAAGTCTCGCTGGAGTGCCATCCAGAACACACTTTCGGATTCTGTCGCCGGTCCGGCAGCTGTGAAGATCATGTCGCGCGTTCGTCTGGTGGTTGATGACACCCTCAAGCCGGACTATAAGGCTTATGTTTCGAAGGCTGAGCGCAAGGCCCTTAACGATGACTCGAAGATGCTGAAGAAGTATTCTGACAAGGACGTTATTGAGAGCTTCAAGAGGAAGAAGGTATATCCGACGCCTCAGCAGAAGGAGGAGGCGCGGGACCGCATCAGGAAGTTCCAGTGGGAGGCTCGCAACTTTCGGGACCAAGAAGGTTCCGATCAGAAAGAGGACTCTTCTTCGTGAGAAGCACGGATTGAGGCTTAATATTATTCGTGTTTTGGACACGACGAGACCGAGTGCGGTCTCGATTGTATTATGTTTGTATATCACACATTGGGGGCTATAGATGGCGTTGCATATTTGCATTATGTACATAATACCATTTGGTACATTCTCTACTTCTAACGTGAACAATAATCAAGATTATAAATGGGTTTGATGTTGCTATCGACTTGTTAGATTTATGTATGATCCCTGCCCTCCGACATCCAAATCTCATCATTATTATCCTATCTTTTCTACCCCATATTTGATACTAATGAATATCAATTCAAAGGACTATAGTATTCAAGACTTCGCCAAGTCGGGTTGTTGATGAGGACAATGTCACGCAATTTGATAGCCGATGATGAAATACATCCCTATAACGTGTTAGCCCTGGTCGCCAATACTGATGTTGCGCCTAGGAAAATGGTCCGACAGATTATAGTAGTTTATGCCGGCATTAGTGTTCGGAGGTTAAAAATATCCACGAGACAATGTGGTGATTACCCAGGTACAGTGGGGATGATGGCAAATGTTTGGTCTCTGGCACGCCATATGATGTTCTAAGAATTCACCTGTCAGTGCTCGGAGGTTTGCGGTACCCCTCTTTCACATTGTCGATGGCGCGAGATACGTGTGCGATGAACAAATTCCGAGTTAGGATGGTGCAGGGGTAGTATACCTGGGTAAAGCCATCCTTCCGGGCTTTGTTGATTTGGGACATGAGGGGCTGTCTCATTCTTATGGAATATCTCTAGATCGCTTTTGAACTTTCACGAGAAACTAGAACGTGAGTAAGAAAGCAGGCATCTTGTATATTGAAACCTGCGAATCATGGGAGACAGTGCAGCTGCTAGCCAGAATGGCTCGGCTGCCAACAATGGCAAGAAACAAATCTTGCTTAATGCTTTTGACATGTCAACCGTAGGACATTTGTCCCCTGGACAATGGAAGGTCGGTATAGGATTGTATTCGCAGGGCCAACACGCTGACAGCTCCACAGAATCCCCAAGACAAGTCTGCGACCAAGCGGACACTCGGGTATTGGATAGAGTTGGCGAAGCTGTTGGAGCGCGGTGGAATCAATGCGTTGTTTCTGGCAGATACAACTGGAGGTCATGATACCTATGAGGGCAAACTGGACGAGTGTATTCGGCGTGCGGCACAATGGCCGGTGACAGACCCAACTATCGTGAGTATCGACAAAAACAAAAGTTCCGATCAGAGTCTGACTCCTCAGCTAGCCCATTTCGGCAATGGCTGCAGTGACGAAGAATCTGGCGTTTGGCATCACAGCGTCGACTTCATTCGAGCAGCCCTTTTTGCTGGCTAAGCGCTTTTCAACCTTGGACCATTTGACTAATGGCCGACTGGGCTGGAACATCGTGACCTCATATAAGAAAGCAGCTTTCAAAGCCATTGGTGTGGATACTCCAATTGAGCATGACGAACGGTACCGCCAGGCAGATGAGTATTTGAGGGTGCTCTATAAGTGAGTTGCATGCCCATAGCTCGGTTAGATGATGGTTTTGGAGGCTAACTCGCGCTTGTGCGTATAGACTATGGGAGGGTTCCTGGGCTCCTGACGCCCTGTCGCCCAACCCCGAAGCAGACACGTACATTGACCCGGATAAAGTCCGCCAGATCAACCACAAGGGCAAGTACTTCTCATTGAGCACACGACACATCGTCGACCCATCTCCGCAGCGGACACCATTCCTTTTCCAGGCCGGAACTTCCCCTGCAGGATCGGAATTTGCTTCGACACATGCGGAAGCAATCTTTGTCTCTTCCCATTCGCCAGAGGTGTTGCAGCCGAAGATCGCAAATATCCGCAGGCTAGCCGCAGAACGAGGTCGCGACCCGCAATCAATCAAGTTCTTCAGTACCTTCACGCCAATTGTAGGCGAGACTGACGAAGAAGCGTGGGCGAAGTACGAGGAGCTGAAGAAGTACGCCTCGGTGGTTGGAGGACTGGTCCTTTTCAGCGGATGGACGGGCATTGACATTTCCAAAATCCCATTGGACCAAGACATCACCGCTTCAGATTCGTTGGAGGCAAACAAAGTCACTAGCTTGCTTGACTCGTTACTCACGACCAGCAAGGATATCCCGCGTTGGACGCCTCGCGTGGTTGCTGAGAGGGCTGCAATCGGTGGTCTTGGCCCAGTGGCTATTGGAAGCCCTGCTACCGTTGCCGATGAGATGGAGCGTTGGATCCGAGACGCTGACCTCGATGGGTTCAATCTTGCCTATGTCACTACGCCTGGCACCTTCGAGGAGGTGGTCGACCTGCTCATCCCCGAGCTGAGGCGACGCGGGATTTATCCTGAGCTTCCAGACCCCTCAGAGCCGCCCCTCACAGCCCGTGAGAAGGTCTTTGGCAAAGGACAGAAAGAGCTCAGGGCTGATCATATTGGAAGCAAGTACAAGTACGATGTGTATCAAGAGGACGAGCCTTATATTGACGGTACCGAGGAAAACTGATTGTCGAATGACATCTAATGCTTATTTAATTTATGGAGATAGAAGATCATTGGACGAAATAAGATCAGAAAACCACATAATATGTATGCAAGAGATGTGGAGAGGTGAAAGGTGAAACAAAACGTGCCTGGTAACATTACCCGTGACCCAGTACGTAATGCCACTCTAGCCTTTCCGGGACAGCTTGGCCAACTCCCTCATACTCCTCGATTACCTTGACCTTTCCTGACTTCACCTCTGAGAGGACTAAAACTAAAGGAGGTGCCATTATTGTGCTAGTATTTCAACCATCACGACCATACCACGCGAACCATGGCTACCGTACACCAAGGCCACCCCCATGATGAGCCCCATGATGACGAGTCTCTCCTGGGTGATGATTTGATCGAAGCCGATGATGGTGAGTACTTTTATTTGCCCCTGCTGACTGCCAGAGTATCGGTAAGATGTTAATTCGGCCTGATTCTAGCCATCGAGGCTGACGACCCCCTGCGCGATACCTCCGACACGGCCCCTCTGCGAGGCAACATTGAATCCAGCTCGAGCAACCGAGGAAACGCCTCTGGCTATGGCAACTACCTAACATCCTCTATTGGTGGTGAAGATCGCCGTGCGACGCAAAATACCATCGACGAGAGCGTTTGGGAGACATTGTCACGCGACTTGGTTGCCGTCTGGGAGAAGATGCGCCAGGTGCTTTGGCCGAAGTACTTGCTTGGAGGAATGATGCAGCGAGGAGGCAGTGGCACTGCTGATGCTGAACAAGGTGGTGTGTCTGGATTTGGTGGTAACATTCGTGGACTCGTTGGACGCTGGCCGGATGCCGACGTGGTCCTGCAGGGTGGCATGAGCGATGGGTTGCGGGACTGGGATCTCTGGTAAGCTATCCTACCCTCGGAGAAATCTGTATCAAGTCTAACACAGGGCTTATTTTAGGGGTCCGCTTGTCTTTTGCCTGGTCTTGAGTTTGTTCTTGTCTATCGCAAAGGGTGATCAATCGTCAGTGGTTTTCTCGGGTGTTTTCTGTCTCGTCTGGATCGGAGAAGCAGCTGTGACTCTTCAGATCAAGCTCCTTGGTGGCAAGATGTAAGTGCTATATGAATCATCCTCTGATGTCGCAGTTAACTGACATTATGGCCTCGGCCTGTTAGTTCTTTCTTCCAGTCGATTTGCATTATCGGTTATACGCTATTCCCCTTGGTTATTGCCGCCATGCTGAGTGCGCTAGGACTTCCTACCATCGCCCGGATACCAGTATATCTTGTGTTAGTCGCATGGTCTTTAGCAGCTGGAGTTAGCATCTTAGGAGGCTCGGGAGTGGTGCGGAACCGAGTCGGCATCGCAGTGTACCCGCTGTTTGTGTTCTACATTGCGATCGGCTGTCTCTGCTTCATCAGTTAAGGCTCTCGTATTGTGATATTGTGCTCAATAAAGAAATGCGCCGTCACATGCCTCTGATAGGTACCGGCGCAATGAATCTCAATAACATTGGATTGTTTGATTGTTTGTTGTTTGATTGTTTGATTGTATTAGAATAGCGCGGATACCGGTATATCCCAGACTTTGAATTGAATTTATTGCAAATTGTATCCGAGGCAACAATAGATTGTTTTATTGAGATGAATATGCTTTGTTCCCATTTCCATTGACGCTTTGCTATTCAACCCGTTTGTTGGGCCCCGCACCCGGCGGTCAACTTATAAGAACCGGCAAGCTAGGCTTTTCCTTCTTCTCTCACCTTTCCACCCTTCCATCATCTTGTTATTCTGTTCGCAAACTTCGCAAACTTAGCAAATTTCAACCCTTCCATTCGTCCTCGATTCGGCTGGTCCCAATCGATCCGGTATGTCATCATTGCTTGGGCGCATAGCCTCAAATCCCCCACATACTTGGGCAGTTTCGCTAACAACTTCCAAGCTCATAACAATGGACCGCACAGGTGCGTTTCGATTTAGTGATCCGTCTTTGTTCCGACCTGCAGCTCTTCCCTGGATCTACACCCTTTCTGCCGCATGGCTTTCTCCGACGTTCATGTGATCTGACGATATCGTCTTGACAGTGACTGCGCAGTCGCCTCCCTCCGACAATGACAGCGGCGAACGCCCTGTGCGACAACAGCTCAAGCAGACTAACCTTGACGCTGTGGGCGAAAACAAAATTTCTACGCGTCCAAACCGAAAGCGCTCCCTCGACAACACAGACGGAGCCACCGACTCACCCCCAATCAAGCGATCCCGAGAGTGCACCCCGGACATTACTGCTCCTGCAGCAGACAACTCCAAGCACGCCGCAATCCCCAAAGATGCCACTACCCAAGATGTGAGTGCAGATGTGCTAGCCACAGCACCTGTGAGCACTTCGGTTCACAATACACGTCTCTCCCACAACCCGATCATGAGCCACATTCCCGAGACCAAGGTCCAGTTTCCCCTGGACCTCGAGATCAAGGTCTCAATTGGTGGATTCGAGCAGATTAGCCATGTGACCGTTCCTGTTGAGATTGGTATCAAAATGACAGCTGGAGCAGTCTCCTTGGCTTCCTCGACTTCCAAATCCACTGAAGGCGAATCCTCCAAAATCCATGTCACCGTTCCCTCTGCAAAGCCTACTCCCCCATCTGGAACCCCGTCCTCCGGAGCCCCTCCCCCTGGAACTCCGTCATCTGGAGTCCCTCCCCCCTGGAGCACGATCCCTCGGGGCTCCGTCCCCTGGGACCCCTACCCAGACATTGCCCGATTACCTCCTTCCCGACCAGCCTTTGCCTGAAGCACTCAAGGATGAGTCTTTCCACATCTTTGAAGAACCTGAGTCAATTGGAGATTCTTCGTCTGAAGACTCTCTACCTGACTACCGTTCAACTGAATACCCGTCCTCTCCACCTGTCCCATACAGTCCAACGAACCCTGATTACCCTAGACCCTCGGTTGAAGCCCCTGAAGTCCTTGATTCTAACCACTCTCAATCCCCACAGAATCTTGGAACGACCGTCGGAAACGAGGATGACTCTTCACAACCCGAGAAGAAGAGACCTCGTGACAATTCGGAGGAACGCAAGGCTAAGGTGGACCAAGTGAGTTTGCTCCCTCGTCTTCCCCAGTTTCCTCCCCCTCTTTATCTTCCACTAACACTTGCTTCTGACAGACTTTCACCGCGAGTGCATTCGGAAAAGCTTCTGCCAACCCTTCACCTTTCGTAATGCCGAATAAATCGACGTCTGATGCTTCGCCCTTTGCAACCAAAGGTGCCCCGACTTCTGGTTTCGGTGGCCTCGGATCCGGATTCTCTGCCTTTGGCAGCGCTTTCCCCGCTCCCTCTGGTAAACTCACCAGTTTTGCATCTCCCAATGCCCCCGCCGCTTTCTCTGGAACAGCTGGTAAGCTGACCAGCTTCGCATCTCCAATGCCCCCGCCGCTTTCTCTGGAACAGCTGGTAAGCTGACCAGCTTCGCGTCTCCCAATGCCCCCGTTTCCCTTGCCGAGTCCAGTGACAAGACCCTCGGCGCAAAACAATCCGACAACGAAGAGAGTGACAACGAACCAGTCGGTGAACCTGATGACACCTTTGTTGCCGAGAAGACCGACGAGCGTTTCCACGCACAAACTGGTATGGACCCCGCGTTGTTGCCTTCCCCCTGGGCACCGAATATGGCCCGTGACTCATACCGATCTGAAAAATCAGTTGAAACCGGCGAAGAAAACGAGACCACCGAGTTCACAGCCAAGGGCAAGCTGTATAGCTTTGACGACAAAAAATGGAAGGAGCGTGGTGCCGGCACCTTCAAGGTTAACCTCAAGACGGAGTCCGACGGAAAGAAATCTGGCCGCATTATCATGCGTGCTGATGGTGCCCTGCGCGTTATGCTGAACAGTGCGATTTGGCAGACCATGCCATTTGGTGATATCAAGGGTTCTCGCCCGACTACTCGCGACATATACCTGGCGTCCAAGGAGGACGAGAAGGTGGTCAGCCTCCTTCTGCGTGTAAGTTTCCAAGTTCTTAATTTTTCGGGGTTTGGTTATAATGCTAACGACTCAACGCAGCTTGGAAATGATAAACAGGCCCAGGGCCTGTATGATGTTCTTAAGGATATTGTGAAGGAGATCTGAGCTATGTCGGTATGCTGGTCATACACCGTGTAAATAGCTAGAAAAAAAAAAAGGGTTCCCTCTTATAGGGGCTCAGAAGAGTTCTTGCAGATTTAGGGCTCCAGCTTTAATACACTTATGTAAACATTATATCTTCCCGTAGGTACTTATTATATCCTACTAATATATAGAACCAATAAGCTATCTCAATTACATTTAGTTAATATCCTCTTATAGGTTCTATATTTACGATATTACTTCACCTATAAAGAGTTCTTTTCTTCTTCTTCCTATCTTTCTATCTTCTTATCTACCTCTACCTCCTACCCTCTCTTCTTGATTCTCTACCAAGCCAAAGCCAGTACTCTGTCCGTGGTATACCCGCCTAAGGTATACCTTGGATATTTATCTGGCTAGTGAAGAAGATAGCAGGGTTGTGAATGCCGGGACCCGCGGAGTCCGTGGCTTTTTAAGTCATTCGTATAGTGGTCCGTACTCGGGATGTCTATTGCGCCGTATTCGGTGACTTATTTCACCGTATACGGGGTGACTGATTGCACCGAACTCAAGTACAAAACGCACATGCTTGTGCATGATATCCATGGAATTATCTCATCCTCAACTTTTTTTTATATAGACTCCAACGGTCTTCTTTATTCCAATTTGCTATCATGCGCATCGCCGTAGCGGGTTCTGGCGCCATGGCCAGGTACATCTGTGACGAATTCCCCAAGTATGGCCATCAAGTCGTCATACTGTCACGAAGCGACAAGCCGATCTTCAACGGCCGTCCTAATATCTCGCAAGTTGTCACGGATTACTCAGTTGATTCGTTGGTCGCCGCAATTGACAACTGTGAGATGTTGATCTCCATGATCCTCTCCTACGGGACCGATTTCATCGATGTCCACCTGAACCTGATCAAGGCATGCCAAGCCAGCCCGAAATGCAAACGTTTCGTCCCATCTGAATACGCAGGTGATCTGGTGAATTACCCAGATCTGCCTATCTTCTACTACAACACCCGTGAGCCTATCAGAAAGGTTCTGCGCGAGCAATCGGAGTTGGAGTGGACACTTGTCAGTGTCGGTTGGCTCGCGGACTATGTGGTTCCTTCAAAGAACAGATATCTTGCGGATGTTGGCCCGGCATTTCCTATCGACCTTGGGACGAACCAGATCATCATTCCAGGTACAGGAAACGACCCTATTGACGTCACCACGGCCCGGGATCTGGCCGCGGCATTGGCAATGCTCGCCAACGCACCTTCGTGGGAGCCCTATCTGTACATATCCGGTGAAAAGACGACTTGGAACGACCTAGCCAAACTCGTCCAGCAGCGATATCCTAGCATGACTGAGGTCAAACGGATCGGTCTCGGACAGATCCTCGATACGATTCAGACATCGACGGATGAAGAGGAGATTCTGGTATCGCACTACCAAATTTTCACACCACTAAGAGCCGGCTCTCTCGATCCGGAATTGGTGCAGCGTCATCGCGGCAAGTTCTTTGCTGGTTTGAATTTCCGGACACCAGAATACCTCATCAATGAGGCATTTGCAAACGGCGATGCGATTGTTTGAGATCGTGTTGGAGTAGGTGTCTCAGACAGCAACCCTTCGGATAGGTAGATCATGTTGAGACAGGCTATCTGTCGATGTCTGGTTATCAAGCTCCCCATTATCTTCAGCTTGCTATATTAGCTAGTTTTTATTCGGTAGAGAATCAATCCTTCTTGTCTCTCCCTCTCTGCTTCGCAGTAGCCAGATCAGATAGTTCAGGAGCCTGTCTCCTTTCCCAATACAACTCTCACCCTCCTACCTTTAGCCCTAAGTGGTTTTCCCAAGAGGCTAGATCTTTTGTTATATTTAATCATCGTCAACATTCTTAGGAGGAAGTCTATTAAACTTTTGTACTATGTAGAGAAGGTGTTGGATTTGTCGGATTAAGATCCACTTTCCGGAGTGGAGAGCAGAGGGATCCACAATCTCATCCACTAGCGAATCATCTCTTCTCTCCGCCTTTTTTGTATTTTACAATACTGTAACCATTGAGAATTCAAGTCGTATAACTGCTATACACGTCTTTCTCCAGGTAAATCCTGACTTTCTTAATCATTGCCATTTTCTCATATTTTGAGGCTATCCAACAGTAAGCACCACAAGGAGGCCCCAAGTTTTTCTACTTCTCGTAATAACTCGGTGGCTATCTAATACTCTACAGTCTAGTCCTAACCGCAATTCCTGAAACTCGACTTAGCGTTAGGGTAACGAGCCCGTGTCGATCAATTGGCGTTGATACGAGCGCACCAATTCTCTGGAGTTATTTTCTCACGTTCAGTTTTCAATTCTTCGTGCAAAACAGATATTAATACTCGTTCCGCCTCCGCCATCACCCCTTTACTCTACGGGTTTTCTTCCCTTCCTGGCAAGTACTTGAACGCTAGCTGAGACAAGGTACGCGCTAGGTCAATCTGGCATTAGTATCGAGATGAGTCCTCAGGGTCTGGCTCTACCAGCTGCGTTGGCCGAGATGGCCGATATCGGTTTCAATAATGAATCGGAAAATGAGAATGAGACGTGTAGTTGCGATTTCGAACTCTACGAAGAGTTCGAGGCGCTGGAGGAGACCTCGGACTGGTTTCGCATGTGGACTGGCAACGACGAAGTCGACGGTAGACAATTTTGTTTCTTCGGCTCGACTGGGGGAGGTGATTATGTCGGGTTCTGGCTGGTTCGTCCCAATGTGGCTGTCACTGAGCAGCCCGTCGTCTACATCGGTTCAGAAGGTGAGCTCGGTGTGGTAGCGAGGGATCTTGGTGATTTGCTCGTGCTGTTCGCGAACGGATCGGGTCCGGCTGAGGCGTTTAATGAACCGCGGCGTGAGACGCAGCAAAACGAGGCGTTCCGGGTAATTGCAGAACGATATGCCCCAGGGAGGACTCTCTCTACTGTTGAGATCGTCCGTATTGCACAGGAGGAGTTTCCAACGTTTTCCGAGTCCATCCACGCGATGTGTCGGTGAGCTTCAGCCTGCTTACACAAACCACTTGCTTGTACGGTTGCAAGGTTGAGCAATACAAACGTCGCTAGGTGATGCCACCTGAATATGTCTAGCTCTTATTCTTGAGAACTTTAAGCATTTGGTCGAGCAGGAGCAGGAGCATGGTCATGGAACCGACGCTCTCGTGCTCCGGTGTTCCGCGGCTTTGATCAATTCAAGCCATGCCTAGTTTTGGAGGTATTCGGTTGTACGTTAGCATGTTAGGTGGTAAAATGAAAGGAATTATCAGCCGGGATGGAGGTTTACCAATATAGGCCAGGGCACCAGGTGAGAGTGCTTCGCAATGGACACTGGTTTCTAGGAATGGTCTAAATCGTACATAGCCTGTGACTTATGAAGTCCCCTTGCTCTAATTCTGGGGTAGAAGATCTTGGAGACATGCTTGGTGCTACAAAATGCCGCGGTCCGTGACGCTGTACCTCTGCTGCAGCATAAACAGGGTAGAAATTTCTGGGATTAATTAAGGTTTATTTATCCCTAATGCTCAATTTTTTCTACATTACTATATTGTGTCCTTCTTCACTTGATTTCTCTTGCACCATTCTTACTTTATATTCCTACCTAATCCCCTATAGCCTATGTCGTATTAGAGACGCCATTCAGGTTCTTCAACGATAGTATATATGGTCGTCGAGACTGGAATCTAAGGACAGCGAGTGTGGATGCGTCGATGACCCCATCCAATAGGATGTAGTTCATATACGCGTTCTTATAAGGTAGGGGTGGGTCTGCCATATCCAAAAAAGAAACGACAGAAGCAGCAGCAGCAGTAATAGAATTAGACAGAAAAAAAGGAGTAGAAAAGTGTTATCTTCATTTAAACCTAAAGACGCATAACTAGTTATATGAAAAGGCGCGTTAAGACTTATGTCTAGTCCTGGGGTCACTGTACGCGTTGAAGTGGACCTGAGAATTGATTATTGACACAACACGCGACCTCGGGAGGCACCGCTGTGGTCATCTGTAGATAGCTGTAGCTTCAATATCTGCATAGTAGAACTTTGGGATAATACTCTGATGCACAAGGGTTCAAGCTGCATAATTACTTTTTAAGCTTGGCAACTTGGAAGATCTGAGACATTCAGCCCTCCCCAGCCACTTCCGGAATCCCCCAGGTCACAGATTATCTGATCGCAACCTCATATTCGCCTAGTTCCACAGTTTAGTCATGCTGCGTAGAATGGCATTGTCACAAATAGAGCTGTAGCTTATACGGAGTATTCCGTACTCCGTACTCAGTTCCTTTTAATTGAGATACACACATCGGTAAATTGCCGAAGAATTACCGCATTCTGCAATCCATACCCACTTGCGGGTAGATTTAGCAGTAGCCATCCACTCGCACGGCGGATCCCCTGAAAACTGGACTCATATTGCAGGACCCAGGAAAAAAAAATTGAAAGGGATTGATTGCCATATCAGTACAGGGGTTATAAGAGTACTTCATAGCCTCTTCTTGGCCCTACCCAAGTGGGCCGATTCAGATTTTACATTTCTTGCATACGCGATCTCCGTACGGGAACTCCCAGGATGTTTGGTCGATCTCTCACGGCAGCGTTGGCGATCGCACTTGCTGTCAATGGCGGCCAAGCAAGACAGCCGGCTCGAGATCCTTCCAGACATCACACCCACCATGCCGGATCTGGACCGATTGATACATCGAATTATCGATTTCTAACGGACAAGACCAAACGTATGCTTTGCTCCCATCCATTTTCTTCAATGTCGACTGACCAAAGTGTAATGTTTCCACAGCTCATGTGGTGGAGAGTCTACCGGACGTTCATTTCGAGTTGGGGAGATGTACTCGGGGTTTATGCCGATCCGTGAAAATGCTTCGTTGTTTTATATTTTCCAGCCGAAGATCGGGGAACCAAGCAACGATCTCACGATTTGGCTGAATGGTGGACCGGGATGTAGTTCAATGCAGGGCTTCTTGCAGGAGAACGGCCGCTTTACCTGGCAACCCGGCACCTACGAACCAGTCATTAACGAGTATTCATGGGTTAATTTAACCAATATGTTATGGTAAGTCATTAGTGAAACAGTAAACATGGCATGTCCGAGGATGCAATTGATCAACTGACTGACGTGTTTAGGGTCGACCAACCGGTTGGAGTTGGGTTCTCAAACGGTACACCGACTGCTACCAGCGAGGAGGACATCGCGGCCGATTTCATCAACTTTTTCGAAGAGTTTCAAGAAGCATATGGTATCAAGAACTTCCGAATCTTCTTAACTGGTGAAAGTTATGCGGGCCGGTATGTGCCCTACATATCCGCCGCGATGCTCGACAAGAATGATACCGAGCACTTCAATCTCAGCGGTAAGACCCGAACTTGCAATATATCGGTCCCTATTCTCATCCATACTAGGAGCTCTGATGTATGATGCGTGCATCGGCCAGTGGGATTACATCCAGGCTGTACTCCCCTCTTACCCCTTTGTTGAACAACATGCTGAGCTGTTCAACTTTAACCAATCGTTTATGGGGGAGCTGCAAGATACCTACGAACAATGCGGTTACAAGGAATACTTCGAGGAGTATTTCACTTATCCGGCCTCTGGAGTGCAGCCCCCCAAAGAAATGGTCTACGACGAGTGCGACATCTACAACATGATTTACTACGAAGCTTTTAATCCGAACCCATGCTGGAGTCCCTACAAGATCACCCAAACATGTCCACTCTTATGGGATGTCCTGGGCTTCCCCACAGACCTTGCCTACCAACCGGGTCCTGCAACCTATTTCAACCGCACAGATGTGAAGAAGGCTCTGCACGTCCCTCAAGATATCGACTGGGAGCTCTGCAGCGTTGACGGTGTCTTTGTGAGCGACAAACCCGGACCCGAGCAACAATACGACGAGTCTGTGAATCCCACAGAGCATGCCCTGCCACGGCTGATTGAGGCGACCAACCGGGTTCTGATCTCGAACGGAGATTGGGATTATCTTATCATCACGAATGGAACGTTGCTGGCGATCCAGAACATGACCTGGAATGGCGAGCTCGGCTTCCAGAATCGTCCCACTACCCCCATTAATATCGACATGCCTGACTTGCAATACGCTGCGGTGTTTGATGCACAGCAGGGATATAGCGATTTGGATGGCCCACAGGGGTTAATGGGGGTTCAACACTATGAGCGTGGTCTGATGTTTGCGGAAACCTTCCAAGCGGGTCACCGACAGCCCCAGGATCAAGGCCGAATGTCTTATCGCCATGTTCAGTGGTTGTTTGGTGATGATGAGCATCTTTGATGCCCTCCAGCTCGCGGCGAGACAATATTAGGTGCTGAGGTGCAAACTAAGCCGATGCGGCACGGTGATTTTACAGTAGGAAGCTGCGTGGATGTAGAGGTCACGGTGAGTGACAGAAAAGTTGGCAGATGGGTGTACGGCCATTTTTGGTCATCTTTCTGCCGTGTATAAAAAAGCATTCAAAGGTAGCATTGGGTCACAACTAGGGATTGATAGAGCGACTACCGTAGAAGTCACTATAAATGATCATTTCAGAAGAATTGCTTCAGAGTTAAATGAGACTGGCCGTTGGGGTATCGTTCGGACAGGCTCATTTTTCAGCACAGGAAAGTCTCTTCTCTTCATCTTCCCTCTTCGCCTTCCTCTTCTCCTAACCTTTTTCTCCGGTCTCCTCCTTATCACCTTTTCTCTCTCTCTCTTTCTTCCTTCCTTTTTTCCCTCTCTCAGCCACTCCCTTATACCTTAAGTGCAAGCTGGAAGGAAAGCCCTCCCGGCTCTCCATTTAGCTACTAGCTGGCACCCTGCTGCTCCAGTTCAGACCAATGCTATAGCCCGTGCCCCCCACAAATCATTTAATAGCCACAACAATACCCTCGCCACTTCCAGGGGGCTGATAGAAATTGACGTTCATTAAACCCACAGACGCAAGAAGATCCTGCCACTGCTTCTCAGACCGTTCAAACGCAGCAACCTGGACCATCATCATAATGCTCAGGCAAGCAGATGGCAGATCGCATTGCATATCCGGAAGAATCGACTCGTGGATGATCAGACGAGAATAACCAGGCTCCATAGCATCGACAATATTGCCCAGAATGGATCGGCAGTGCTCGTCTGACCAGTCGTGAAGAATCCAGTGCATGAAGTATGTCCGCGCGCCTATTTGTCTTTCATTAGCTCAAAGCACAATATGCGACCTAAGCATTACACACCCTTGACTGGTTGGGGGGTGAAAAAGTCGTGCGGTGTTAGCTCTATACCCTGTGGGAGATTCTCGATGGTCGAAACCACCTGCGGCAGATCCTGTAGGATCAAACGGCCAGGTGTCTCGGGGAATTTCTCTTGGAATTGTCGCAAATAATGCCCTTCGCCGCCTCCAACATCAACGAGAAGAACATCTTCGGGTTTGCTGTTAGACCCATCAATGATGAGTTGCTGGATGTCGAACCAGTCCACCCAGTTGAGGGTAGTCTTCTGCTTAAGTGTCATCCATCGCTGAAAATCCTTCGCCAGGTCGGGATTGTGGCCCAGCCACTCGAAATATTCCATGTTGGTATTGAATCCTAGTTGAAAAGGCGTGTCCTTTGCAGAACTGGGGAATTGGTTGTTATTCTTGCGGAAGAATTCCGGTGCTTTGGAGGCGCAAAGGTTGCCGACCTCAAAGCTACATATGGTCAATAAATCTCCAGCCAGCCGGTTACAAATGTAGATAGCTTGCACTGCACTGACCAGAATCGAGTAGTTGCTTCCATGATTGGGTCCGCCATCACCATGGTAAGAGGCGAGGGCTTGAAGTGTTGTACACCATCCTGCTTGATATATCCTGTCGCGGCGAGAAGCCGAGTAATCTGGTCTTGAGAGATTGCTATATCAGTTCCATCTGGCCTATTGCGATTATACTCAGGCAGGAATTGACAATATTCTCATCAATTACTGGGAATTGCAGAGGTATCCACCGTCTACATTGATGAACAATGTTCAAATAGGCCAATCTTACCAACAAGGATCAAGCTTGCACCAGATTTCTTTGCAATATCTGGAGAGGAAGCGCCACATTCTGGGCTTTGGCTGATTTGAGTAAAAATGCCCAGTTGAACACCCATACGAAGAGCCATCAAAACTGGGGAGTTCTGCAAATTCCAGAATTAGTTGCTATGTTTAAAGGCCACATCGCAAGATTGCAATAGATGAGCTTGAAGTTGAAGTCCTGGACAAAGAACATACCATCACTACGTCCTGAATGACCCTCTCAACAGGCGACTCCAGAGCAGCTAACAAACCCCGAGCAGCATCGAGTGCTTCTAAGCGTGCTTTCTCGTCGAGACATCGGGTCTGCACGCTACTGGTTAAAGCAGCGATCTGTGACGAGAGAGGCGTGTCCTTATTCTGGGTCATGATGAGTTATTTCTGCAGTGTCATAGAACTTCTAGAATACTCTGAGAGGATATTTGGAGCCTTATAAATTGTTCCGTGCATGAACGCTAAATATACACGGGGGCACCAGGGCCCTCCGGCAGATATGGGGCCTGGGAGCTCCCGTTATATGAACCGTGCTCATAAAAGCAGATCCACCCTACAGACTAGTATCACACGGTAATATAGCCGAGAGACTGTAGTTAGATTGCTTTACGAAATGCCTACTCCGTACTAGTAGGGTTATTATACAAAACATTAAATCTACTGGTTCCTATAGAGAACCGGTGATCTAGAGAGGTTTCAATAACCAACGAGTTCGGTTATATTCGAGTTATGCTCAAAATTCTTTTCTAAAAGAAGGTTCGATGAAGTTCGTAGCGGAGTTAGAATAGAAGATATAAGGGAATTTTGAGTACTCAGGCTTTTCTAAACAACACTCCTGTGAATAACCCAAGCGGGATGTAACGTAATAGTATAACTAATGAGATGACAGGAATCTGCATGGGCTAGCTCGAACCTAAAACTAGCATAACTAGCATAACTATCATAACTAGTGGAAATCGTGTTTCAGGCTCTTGGTAGTGCCACAGTGGCTTTTCCTCGATACGATGTACAAAGCTCAATGTAACTGCTATTGTGAAATCAACTAGTCTCAATATTTGTAAGGGTAGAGTCAAAGGATGAGGAAGCACATAAACCCAAGAAACCAATTTCCCTAAAGTCCGAGCGAATTGCCGTCCTAGAAATCACCACGATAATCTGCTTTGGTCCCAATCCTTGCCTTCTACTCCGTTCGGTAATATAAATATAATATAAATCCCTGTGAGTCGACCCACTTTCCTGGGGGCCAAATAACCAAAGAGTAAGACACAGTGATATTTTCCGAGGTATTTTGGATTTCAAAGGTACATATGTGGCTTTTCTTGCTCTTGGGTAATTGTGAGTTCTCTGTTTCTTACCGAAAAAGAAAAAGAAAAAGAGAGACATGGCGATTGTCATGCGAAGGCTTGGATACTCGCAAGCGACGTATTGAGGGCATGATCAACAATAACAATGGCAGATACTAGCACTGTCGCATATTGCGGCCAGCAACTCATCGGTGTATCCGTTGCTATTGCTGCTATTCAAATCATTATTGTCGGGGCCCGTTTTTACACTAGATATATCCAGCGAGTAGCGAATGGAATCGATGACTATCTAGTGATCCCAGCGTTGGTATGAATCTCTACTTATATTCAAACTCCGTGAACTTGCGCAATGCTTACATGACAACAGATTGCTAGTTTAGCACAATCGGCACTCTATATTTATTGTATGGCACTTTTACCCAGTATATTGGGGATCGGATACTGATGGACGCTACGATATACAGTGGTCAAGCGGGGAGGCCTTGGTTATCACCTCGAATATGTCGCGCAGACTCCATCAAAATTGGTTATCTTGCAGAAGGTTTGTTATAATTCGACTTGAGAGACTGTTAGCAGTGTCTGACCGGGCTTGTTCAGGGCCTCTACGCAAATCAAATCCTCGATTTTCCTTTCACTGTAGCGCCCGCTAAGATCTCGATCCTCCTCTTCTACGTGCGCATCTTTCCCGTCCACAAGTTTCAAATATTTGCCTATATCGTGGGCGCAGTTGTGCTAGGCCACGGAATTGGAGTCTTGCTCGCTGCGGTCTTTCAATGCTCGCCCATTGCATACACATGGGATAAAACCATCGTTGGAGGCTCGTGCTTTAACCAAGAGGCATTCTTCCGTTATGTTTCGCCCCCTAATATCTTGACCGATGTTTTGGTCTTGATAATGCCTCTGCCATACGTCTGGAAGCTTCACGCCCACGTTGGCCACAAAGTGGCCTTGACCGGCGTCTTCCTTTTGGGAAGTTTGTGAGTTTTCAGAACGTACTTCTGCCTGTAGGGATCCTAACACTGCCGATAGGGGAACTGTCGCAAGTATCCTTCGTATGACTATCTTTTTCCAGGAAAGTGCTCTTACAGATCCGACGTGTACGTCCTAAAAAAGTCACCACGCCCAGTCCCAGCTAATGTTAATAGGGACTTCTGTCAAGCTTGGGATTTGGACAATCCTCGAAAGTGGCATTATCATCATCGCAGCTTGTCTTCCTCCCAGTTGGCCTTTAGTTTCCAAAATACTACGTCGCCAACTCTTCATCAATTCTTCTTCAACACAACAGCCTCGTCCAAGGTATAGCAATACTCCGCGCCATGTAAAAGTTGGGCGTGGATTCTCGCAACTTGGACATAGCGCAAAAGGGGGAAAGCCGTCCCTCAACTTGAAGGTATCCCAGGCAGTAGACTCAGATCGAAATCCTGATGAGATATCCCTGGTGCGGGTTTCCCGATCAGGCGAAACCTAATTATGTCCACCTATTTGCAAATTCGCGACTATTACATTTAAGAGACAACCAGCTAGAACATTTTCTAGTCAATAAGAAGCATATTTCTGTATAATAATGACACGTCCGACCTCAGAAGCTACTATACTTAGGGTTCCAAGCTTCCGGAGACAGAAGGCAGCTGCAACCCGGCACCAGCGGAAATTGGAAGGATTTCACTGCTAGTTAGTGTTGTACATATGTTAAATTCAAACACAGCCCAAGTATGACATATATGAATGAAGGATCTTTAATGTTAGGCGAAGTTATTCAATACACCATAGTCAAAACGCAGATATATCAAGATCCCCACTTGGAGCATAGGCCAATTTTGGAACCATGGAACGGATGGCCATTTTAGGTGATATTGGCGCACGTGATCTCGCGTTTCCCGTCAACTAGGACTTTTATCAACCTCTACTCCAACATAGAGCACTATGGAGCCTCGACATGGCGGGCTCCTTGTCAATACCATTGCAAGCCTCATTACTAAAACGAAAACGAAGTCAAGAAGGCGACCGCGGCCTTGAGTCCAATGCGCCTCCTCCACCCTTAGACGCGTCGCCACAAGACCCTGCCGATCAAGCACCCTCGACTACAGCTGGTCCTCCGCCCAATGAATCTGACGCACAGATAGGCGGATCTATCAAAAGTATAGCCATCAAAAAAGCAGGCAAAGGGAAGAAAGCTACCTCGAAGCCGCCGAAGCCCTCGAAGCGAACACCATCTGCGCCATTGCCAGATGCCTTTAAGCGCCTCTCGCAAACCCATCGCGCTTTGAATCTCGTGTACACGTTTTGTTGCACGCGAAAGCACTTTGCCACCACATTTGACAACATAAAGAAAGCAGTGCAAGCTCAACTTGGTCAAGGGCGAGAACTCACCCCCGAGGATGTCGCACGTGTGAAAGTCATAGTCCCCGGGGCGGTCCGGTTCGAATATGTGGATGAAGCCAAGTTGGAAGTAATGACTGTTGGAGATGAGGAGATAGCTCAGTATGGGTTACACAAGCGGTCTAATCTGGCATTTGCGGCAGATATGGACACAGCCGAATACGCCAGAAGTGACGATCTTCACCATGCAGACGACACAAAGCAAGTTCTATTATTTGAATTTGTCGACGGCGATCTGAAGCGGGAAGTACTGAACCCGAAGACTAGGGAACCTATGAAAGCTATGCGTCGCACGAAAGACGACGATCTGAAAATGCCCGTCTACAGCCAAAAGCAGATGCTGGGTTTGATTGAAAAACGAAATTCCAAGTTCTCAGACGCTTTGGATGCATTTTTGGTTCAATGCGAGGACAACAATACTGATCCAGTGGATGTTCTTGAACAAGAGAAGAATGCTTTCCTGCCCATCCCTCCAAGCAGCGGGGCAAATACCCCTCTTGTGGCGAAGCCACCAGCAACGATTCCCAAGGAGCGAAAGTCCATTGCGGAGATCATTGCAGAGATTCGGGAGATGGATTGGTATCATGCACAGATTGTGCCGGAAGGCCATCGAGTATTCGAAGCCCAGTCTCCTGTCTACGGAGATCTGACATTCCAGCTCTCGCAGGACCTTGTCAATGCTCTGTATAACACAAAAGGAATCACTCAGTTGTATGCTCATCAAACAGAGGCAATTAACCACCTGTACGAGGGCCACAATGTGATTGTGTCGACGTCGACAAGCTCAGGAAAATCCCTTATCTATCAAGTCCCTATGCTACACGAGCTAGAAAAAGATCCGGAGAGCAGGGGGATGTATATCTTCCCCACTAAAGCCCTGGCGCAAGATCAGCGCCGCAGCATGATGGATTTACTTCAGTATATGAACGGGCTGCAAAACACAATGGTTGAAACGTTTGACGGGGACACGCCAATGGGGAGCCGGAACTCCATTCGTGACGAGGCGCGGATCATTTTCACCAATCCTGACATGCTTCATATTACAATTTTGCCACAGGAGAGCTCCTGGCGCACCTTTTTGAAAAATCTGAAGTTCGTCGTTGTCGACGAACTACACGTCTATAACGGCTTGTTTGGATCTCATGTCGCTTTTATCATGCGCCGTCTTCGGAGGATCTGTGCTGCAGTGGGTAATCGTCATGTCAAATTCATATCTTGCTCTGCTACCGTTGCAAACCCGGAGGATCACATGAAGTCTGTCTTTGGGGTGCAGGATGTGAAACTCGTCGATTTCGATGGATCCCCCTCTGGTCGTAAGGAGTTTGTTTGCTGGAATACGCCATTCAAAGACCCCAAAGACCCTACCTCTGGGCGCGCCGACACTGTTACTGAGACTGCGAGGCTGTTTTGCCAATTGATTCTTAGAGGCGTGAGGGTCATTGCCTTCTGCCGTATCAGAAAGCTATGTGAGATTCTCTTACAGGGCGTGCACGCCGAGTTTGATAGACTCGACCGAACAGAGATCGGCAAGCTAGTGATGGGCTATCGAGGCGGGTATAGCCCTCAAGATCGACGTCAAATCGAAAAGGAAATGTTCGAGGGGAAATTGATGGGAATCGTGGCTACCAACGCTCTGGAACTGGGTGTTGATATTGGCTCCCTGGATGCAGTCATCACAATGGGGTTCCCCTACTCGATTTCCAATCTACGCCAACAAAGCGGCCGCGCCGGACGACGTAACAAGGACTCCCTCTCCGTCCTAGTCGGAGACAGATATCCAACCGACCAACACTACATGCAGAATCCAGATGAAATATTCACACGGCCGAATTGCGAACTGCAGATCGACCTCTCCAACGAGCTCATCCTCGAAGGTCACGTCCAATGTGCTGCATTTGAGATGCCTATCCGCCCCGAAGAAGACAGCATCTACTTCGGGCAACAGCTCCTTGCCCTAGCCCCAACGCGCCTCACCCAGGATCCACTCGGCTTCTACCACTGCCACCCACGATTCCGCCCGCAGCCCTCCCGCAGCGTGTCAATCCGCGACACAGAAGACCAACACTTCGCCGTCATAGACACAACCAACAACCGCAACATAGTCCTAGAAGAAGTCGAAGCCTCGCGCGCCTTCTTCACAATCTACGAAGGCGGGATCTTCCTCCACCAAGGCACAACCTACCTGGTTAAAGAACTAAACACCGACTCCTTCCTAGCGCGCGTCGTCCGCGTCCACGTCGACTGGAACACCATGCAACGCGACTTCACCGACATCGACCCCATAGAAACGGAAATGATGCGTCCGGTGGGCAACGACCCCTCCGCCTCACGCGCCTTCTTCGGCGCCATCCAAATCCACGCCGTGGTCTACGGCTTTTTCAAAATCGACAAGCGCGGCCGCGTCCTCGACGCCGTCGCCGTCGATAACCCGCCAATCGACCGTCTTACCAGGGGGATGTGGCTCGATGTCCCAACTCGCGCTATCGACATCCTACAATCCCACCGGCTAAACGTAGCCGCGGCTATCCACGCCGCTGAACATGCCGTCCTCTCCCTCCTGCCCTCATTCGTCGTCTCCTCGCCCGGTGACGTCCGCACGGAATGCAAAGTCGCGAAGAAAGAGCTCGGTCGGCCGCTGCGCCGTGCGAATGTACCCTCTGAATTCGAGGAGAAGCTTAAACCGCCTTCGCGGCAGAGACCTGCGCGGCTTACCTTCTATGATGCGAAGGGTGGGTCGTGTGGTTCTGGGATTGCTAGTAAGGCGTTTGAGTTTATTGGATTGCTTCTCCGGCGGGCGGTTGCGCGCATCGAGGCTTGTTCTTGTCTTTCGCCGCAGGGCTGCGTGGAGTGTGTTTGTGATGAGCGATGCAAGGAGATGAATGTTGTCATGAGTAAGGCTGGCGCTGGGGTTATACTGCGGTGTTTGCTGGGGTGGGAGGTTGATGTTGATGCCTTGCCGTGGGGGGAGGATGTGGAGGGGGATGAGTTAGGAGTAGGTGCTGGAGAGTTGGCTGGTGGGTTGGAGACAGTTGTCAGGGCCGAGGAGGTGCCGTGGAAGGCTGGGTGTCGAGTTAGTTGTTGAGAGATACTATAGTAATGTCGTATGGCTTGATACCAAGTGCTCATTTCTGGCATTAACAAGTAATTGCCTGCGACTGCCTTGATAACCAGGCTCAGCATCATGGTGATGGCAGCTACTGACTGTTAAGAGGCAGAAGTAAGTGTATGGGGTTGAGAGAAATTAAAAAGAAAAAGTCATCGCCTGGATTGACCGGCGATCAAAACGGCAGGCACGGGTCCAGGCGACACGGAAGGCAGGCAAACACCACAGCAAGCGGATTGAGGGATAAGAAATACAAGAGTATCAACCCGCTAGACTATGGTGTCCACCGTACCTTGAAGGGATAGGGCAAGCAACGATCTATAACACCCGCAAAGCCTCAGTCACGGGTGATATTTGTGCCGAGTCTGTCAAATCATGGAAGAGCTTTCGGATGGCTCCGTCATACTTGTAGCAGGAGGCTGATTCAGGGCTTTCTTTCCCACTCATTTAAGAAAAGAGAAGGTGGCCTCGGAAGTTTGGACGTATAAGTACATAAGGTATAACGAACGGTATCAGTCAATGATCCATAGGAATTTGGGTATAATAAATGTACATCAAGTCATGACCGAGAAAGACCTCTTCGGGGTCCAGGGGGGAGGGGGGGATAATAGTGTGACAAGGTAGATAAGGCGAGTAAAGACGTGTATATGTGATAATGATGGGGAGAGTGATTGAGACATTATATAGCAAGGACAATTCAAGATAAGGCGAGAAGAAGGCGGGAAGGAGTGAGGAGATGGCAAGAACAGAAAGGATGAATGTGAGTAGATGTCCAATGGGAATTTCTTCATCGGGGAGACGGGGTTTTGTGCGTCCAGCCGCATGATTGAGTGGAATTGGCTGCCTGGGCGTTACCTGTAACTCAGGCACCGAAGATGGATGATGCAAAGACGAAAAAAGCCCTATTCACTGAAGACCACTATGAAGGGCTCCGGTCGTCTTCGGTTTCATCCAAATTCAACTTCCCGAACAGAGACTTCATATCACGGACAGCCTCGCGCTTCTCGTCGCGTGGCTGTGATGAGCGTTCGTCGCTTAAGGAACGAATCTCGCGGACAATGCTTGTATACCCTTCATCGTTAGGGAGCCACCAATGGTTGACCTCTGGAACTTGCCAGATGGCAGCGAGCCCGGTGCGGAAACTAGGGACGATGATGTACCTATTCGCATAGACAGCTCCTGGTTAGCTTTGCTCTTGATCATTTAACTCTGAAACGCAGATACGCCGGTGGGATCTTACCCGTGTTGCTCTAACAACGCTAACGTGCGTCGGGTCCACATTTGATATTTATGCTCCCTGGGAAGAAACATGCCCAACATGCCAATGCTGTTTTTAAAGTTGATGCAATACCCGTTTTCCTTGTGAGGCCAGCGAATCATCGTTTCGATTAGGCGACACTGCGCCTTGGCCAATTCTTGCAAGTCCTGAAGCAAAGGCTGCTGCAGGACTTGCATGGTTTGGAACTTGTACATTGTCTCGGCAGCGAGAACGTCGATCCAAGCATAATTGATATCCCACAAGGGACCTCGATGCAAGATCCCTGGCACGTATGGATCGACAACGTCATCTTCGGTCAAGGGCTGCTTATTTGGGTAGTGTTGCACTTTGTATTCGTAATCGTCGAATCCTCTGAGAATCGTCTTGGCCTGCTCGAGCCATTGGCCAAGATGTTCGTTCTGGATGGCGAATTGTTCCATTGATATCATGCCGCGAGACAACTTTGCATAGAGGGAAGCCATATCCAAGCCGAAGCGACGGTTGATTGATGCCACAAGGGCGAGCTGTTTGGATGGATCACCCGGATAGATGGCGGCTTGCTCGGCATCATACTGCTCCTTTGCAAGGTACCAGTCTCGACCGAGGACTGTTTCGGTACCGGCCAGGATCCCCACGACCACATCGAAGCGCGAGTACCATAAGAAGATATTTGTATGTAGCTCGTTCACGTTGGCGGACTCTGGTGTGAGTAGCTCTCGGATAAATGCATGTGCCGCCTGGTGGTGATCGATCATGTTCATCCAGTCGCCGATGTATTCCTAAAAACCAAAATGAGAAAAGGCCGCTGCAATAGTCATGGAAAGAGCGACATACCTCGAATGTTGTCAAGACAAGAACAGTACACAGTGTAGCCTCACTGTGCTCCTCTCCAGAGCCCAATGATTTCCGGAGGAGAATCAAGGCTTTATTATAGTACTGCAAAAATCTATAGAGCTTTCCACCAGGGCTGTGTAAAGAATAATGGTAGGCCGAAAAGCCCACCAGCGCATAGAGGAGCGGCTCATAGTGCAAGGCAAGTTCGACAAGGCTGTAGTGGATGAAATGGGAGGAACTCTGCCTCAAGAAGAAATGCGGAGGAGTCATAAAATCCTGGTGGAAATTTAAATAAAATCGCAAATCGTCCGGCAGGCGCGCATTGTTGATCAATTCTGTTGTGGAATGTCCCAGGCTGCCCGAGCGCACGCTCAGTGACTCAAAGCGCGGCGACTCGGTTGATGGCGAACTACTCTGTTCTTTTGCGTAAGAACTAGGTTCCGAAGTTGGCCCTGCATTATGTTTCCGAAGAGATTGGGCGCTCTGGCTCTTACGCAGGTCCTGCTGTGATGTGGTTGTGGCGCTTGCTGGTGACGGTCGGGATTCGGATACAGAACTGTCGGGTTCCTCTTCGTCGATGATGGGCTGCAAGGGGCTGAGAGTATCGGAATCTACCTTGGTAGACGAATCGCTGCCATGAGACTGCTGGCGACCAGCGCGCGACTTGGCTGTAGAGCGTGAGCTAGCCTTGGATGCGGACGACGATGCGGTAGGTGACGGATAGACGCAATCGCGGCTCCCTTTCCTACACCGTTCGCAGAGTGGACGGGTCTCGTCACACTTTATTCGGCGCGAACGGCAGGTAAAGCAGCCGCTCCGGGTGCGCTTATGCTTCTTTTGGTCCGAGAGAGGTTGGAACAGGGCTTGTTCCCGGGAGGCTGTATATGAAGGGGGCACTATCATCGTCGGTGCCGCGGAGGGATCGTGCCAGAACGCAACACTCTCAGGATACTGTGTCGGTCCAAATAAGGAATATGAAGATGAGCTTGAATCCTGTTTCATTGAGTCCAGAAAGCCCGACATGGCCGTCTGGGGCGATTGATGTGAATGCGCCATTGTCACGGTATATCGCAAAACCCATCCAAAATCCCCTTAGTTCCTTGATTCCCTTTCCTTGAATCCCTTAATCCCATCCAAGTCAACAAGATCGAGTCATTCTTAATATCAAAAGAGAGCTAGAAGAGAGATGAAGTTGGTGGGGGTTGAATGTGACCCAAACTAATGGAACCGGGGACGTGCGGAGATTAAAAAAAGGAAGGAAAAAGAGAGGACTTGGCTATAAAATGGCTTCGAACGGATTCATTTAAACCCAAAAATCATGTTATTTCCTTTCTTTTAATATATCCCATGGATAATTCTATTTTAGTCGCATCCAGACTTTATAAGCTAAAGCACGATCTGCGTCCGGTTCATGTATCTAATACGATATATACGAAGGTACAACGCTATATCCCGGACCAACAAAGAACAGTAGATGGGAATATGGAATATGGAATATGTGGATACACCATGGGCTGATCCCAGGAGAGCTCCGGCTAAATCAAAACCTATTTCTTTGGCGCCACATATGGGGCTTGGTCTATACAACATAGTAGGCATTGCCCTTCAAGGTTATATACAGTCAGTTTTTTAGACATTCATTCTAATTATTCCATTCCCCTTGGACCTATACAAAAATTCCAAGTGATACTTGCTTCTGAATACACCGATTTTGTACGAGTTCTCTCTACGGAGTACTCCGTATTTTGTACTCCGTACACCATTACTGTCCTAGCCCCTGTTCAACGGAGATCAGGAACACCTTGAACATCATTTTAGTCAAGAGCAGAACACAAGGCAGATCTCCACGGACGAAATTCGGATCTCGGCGTATCAGAAAAATGACAGAGGGGAAAAAAGAGAGAAAAGAAAAGGGGGGGCGAGAACGACGATCCCAAGCCACGGGGATACAGTCTTAGGGCTTGGCTGGCTCTAATATGCAGAGGATCATGATTCATAGCGTCTATGCATCTGTTCCGGTTCCCCGAGCCATTTTCGGTTTATGGTAATAATATGTTGTAGGGGAGATAAGCCAGTGACTGGTATATTTGTGTCCTAAATTTTCTAGCTTTTTTTTATAGGAGACGGAGGAGACGGAACCCCGGGGATTTTTGTCGATGCCTTTTTTTTTTTGCCCTTGCATATTGCCAGTGGATCGAAGGCAAAAGCAACAAGGGTCCTGAATGACTCGATTATGCGTTAAGCTCCGACAAGATCAGACTTCATAACTTGTCCTCCATACGGAGTATGTACATAAATTATGTTTGACGGCGAGTCCCGCAATTAAAAAAAAAGGTTAGACTCGGCAATTCTGAAACCTTGAGCACGCAAATAGCAAAAAATGCCGAAAACGTTCTGTTGACGGAGATCGGTTCGAAGTGGAGGCGGCTAGAGGAGATTGTGGGAGTCTGGAGACTCTCATTCGAGGATTGAAGAAGCAATAGTCTGCACTAGGATTCATGGGTCTGCCTGCTAAATGTGGGGGGGATTTTCGTTGTCTTTTCATTTTCCTAACTGGTTCTAGTCTGAGTACCGCGCAAAATGCAGCCGTAAGCTGTTACTTCGCCATTTCCGCCTCGTTTGACTTCCCAATTCGGGCTAAGATATGTCCGGGGATTTTCAACCGGCACTTTGACTGATCGACGATGCGTTAACAGAGAGGGTGGGCCTAGTAGATCGAAAGAGAAAGAAAAAAACACTCACGCTCTTCGAACCCTTGGGTCGACTTCAATATCGGCTCAAGTATCTCAATTCAGCTGAAAATCAGTCTAGGACGCTTCATAATCCCTACTGTGATTTGCAATATTAGTTCAAGTATGGAAATATAGGGGTAATGGGGCGGAATAGTAATTGTATGGGTATGCACGATGTAGATTGCAACCCCATCAAACGGCCGAAAATGATAGACAATACCGATATTCCAGGGTTGCAAAGCTCTGGCCACATTCATCCCCTAAATATCTGGGCCGTGCACGAGCATTTCATCTGTGGGTGAGAGATAATCCGGGCTAAGACCACGCTAGGGGACCTCCATGACACCCATGTGAGTGTGAGGCTCCGTAAGAGGAATTTTCTGTTTGGCTTTCTTTTTGACTATTCTTGGCTCGCAACTTCCTTACATATCCTCTGTACGAAATACTGTACATCATGCATCAAGCTGATCTAGGTAATACATATCTGTGAAATTGTCATATAATATACAGCATACAACATACATAGATCCTGGTAGAAGTTACCTAGGTAAATATCTACGTCCCCACCCCTTTGCCACTATGCCCGATTCGGTATCATTTTGAGAGCAACAAGGTTCCAGGGACCGCTGACAGTGAGATCAGCAGGCAAAACGTGGTTTCCTGGTGGAACTCGATGGAGATCATATAGTGACTTGCAAGGTGCGAACATGACGGAGTTTTATACTTCTAACGCTTTCTATCTTTTTAGTCCTGTTGCTTTGGTCTTCAATAGAGAGTACTCTATAATATACTCTATAATAGAGATGATTGAATTATCGGTTTATATTGTGCGCCACGAAGAAAAGTGTGTCCTTAATCTGGCGGAAACGTGGAAAATCATATCGGCCCGGGAGCTTACAATCCAAGTCTTCTATTGGCTATCACAGCGGTTTAATATGTGCAAAGTACAAAGTACTCACACAGAATTGTGGCTTTTTCCCTTTTATGATAGCCCTGGTTCTGGATTGGCCACTAGTAGGTGGATATAAAGTGGCTGCAATGAGAATTTATACAGACCAAAAGGCCCGTTCCATTCTCGGCAGTCGGAGCTTATTACCCCGACTTCCAATGTAAAATGATGTCAAGTAATGATGTTGCTATATACCTACTAGCCTTTGAATTATACGTTATACGTTGTGCAATGGTTCAGTTGTGATCTATCAAAACTCAAGAAACAAGCAAACAACACTACCAGAGCTCTCAAACTGGGCCAAGACAGATCCCAGTCCGCACCCAATATAATTATGTTGTATGCTATTCGCCGATCTCAAATGACGGGACACCACATCTAATTGAGTTGACGCCGGTGAATTTGGGGACCATAAGCAACCCACATAATCCACCATCAAGCCCAACATCCGAGGAAAAGGGGAATGGTGGAGCCATCAGAGAAGCAGGACGTTGGGAATTGGCCGTGATCTCTCACGTTTACGCCACGATCATAGGCCCAACGGTCAGTTTAGCGGTGCAACGCTCTGATTGCCCACTTTCTGGTTTGGGTTGCACTGCAGGGCCCCTTTCCTCCTTCGCTATGATTTTCCCTCGGCTTTCGAAGTTCTCTCTATGTTGTAGATTACTTGCCTGAGCTGAGGTTTGCAGTCTGTCCTACATAGACAAGGGGAGGCCATACATGTGTGTCGCGTGACCCATGTCTCAGGAATGGAATCCTGGAAGATACCCACATATGTATGTGGTTCCCTTATTGGAGAGGGAAGGGCTAAAGTGCAGCTAAATCAGCCGTGCTGGTCTAGCATGTGATGAGAATTCGACCGGTGAAATGCTTGCAATTTCATATCCAGTTCTGCTTGCGGGGCCATTTGAGCTAGGATCCTCCGTTTTTCATTTCCACTATAATTACCATGAGACAGATATGATTGCCCACATGGGTACAAAGTATGTCTGAATGTTGGACCAGTAGTCTTGGCACGTTCATGGCTTCTCTCTGGCGGAAGTCTTGGTCTGGTCTCTCAACCCATGCCGGCCGCGGCTCTGATCTCCAAGTTGGGCGGCAAAGCGCGTGAAATGTACACGAGCATGCGATATGATCATATGTGTGGTTTTTGTTTGCTGCAATCATACAAAATATACGGAGTATATAGTCATAAATCGTCAACAGCCCCGACGATGGCATCATTCGGGATTTGTAGTCCTGGGTCGATCATTTGTCAAAACAAGTGCAGATCGAGAACCGCGGCGTCCCTTCGTCCACTATGCGGAATTATGCCATCCAAGACAACTGGGTATTCATGCACTTCAGGCTTTTTGTTTCTGGGCCATCAATTCCTTCAACACTTTATCCACTCCTTCAACAACAACTCCCCACTCGGTTTCATGGACCCGAGTTTCAAAGGCCTCGAGGTTCTCGTCCTGGCCCTTTCGGAAAGGGATCTCCCGCACCAGAATTGGTGTGCCCATATCCACCTCAGAAATGACATCGTGCATCATAACACCGGTCTTGTCAATTTGGCCCTCCAACCACGCAGCATGAGCACGCTCAATCGCATTCTAATGATCAGAAAAAGACATATCAGCATATCATCCTAGCTAACAAGACACAATCCCAAAAAAGGAACTCTGTGACTTACAACGCCATTGAACGCCCCCGGCAAGGCGGGATGCAAGTTAATAATCCTCGTCTTAGCTGCCTCGAGAGGCTCCAAGAACTGCGGCGAGAGAATGTGCATGAAGCCGAGACACACAACTAGCTCCGGCGCGTCGGCAAGGATCAGCCTCGCGAGCTCAGCATCGTATTCCTCGCGCGCAGCTTGAACACCCTCCGGCGTCGCGGGTTGCTGCTTCTTGTACTTGACAAGGTTGTGGTATTCGGTTGGGATGTTGGCCTTGCTTGCACGCTCGAGGCCGAATGCGGTCTTGCGGTTGGAGATTACGCGGACGATTGTTGCGTTTAACTGACCTGCAGCCACTTTGTCGATCACAGCTTGTAGGTTTGAGCCATTGCCAGAGATGAGGACTGTGACGCGAATTGGGGAGGTCATGGTGGATTATAGGTCTCTGGTGGGTTGTATGGTGGGGGTTTTCGTGAAATTGCAGACTTCGGAGGTTGAAAGGGTAGGATACACGGTTGAACCTTTCTTCGATTGCGGTGAGGTCAATTGAGTATTGCTTCTGATAGCGAGACTGCAGATGCTCCTCTGCAGCTTAGAAACAAACGAAATAGCACAAGATCACTGCAAGCCAATCTGCGGGCAATAGAGTTGGGTGATTTTTTGGATTACCTAAGTCGCGGGGCAGCACCGGCCTTGGGAGAGGACTGTAGATGAGATACTACTATGTATACGGGAAACATCAAGAAGCAATAATCATAATAACGAAATTATCTTTAAGGCTGGCTGTATAGCATTATGTTGTTTGTACAATTATCTCAATATGTGAAACATTTCCTGGCCAGATAGAGCCATGAGCGGCTAGAGTGTAAATCTACAACACACCGAACAAACGAAAACCAAGAATTAATAGACGAAAAGACTAACATTCCCGGGACTCAAAGCCTTGAGTCGTCTTCCAAGACGAGAGTTCCTTGTTTCTAGGCTTCGAGAACAAATATTCAATAACCCAACATGATAAAAGCACCCAAAGTCGATGCACAGCAATGAAATGCAAAGGGGATATCCATGGAAAAAATCGTTAAGGTTTCTAAGCACACGCTGCATGCTAAAGCTAAAAGGGAGAAGAATTCAAAAGTCAAACTTGGGGGTTGCTCACATGGCTGGTTTTGACCATGCTTGCTAGGAGGCAGAAGGGATCATACGGCTGTGCCATCTAGACCAGGAGCAGGTGCAGGTGCAGATGCAGGATTGGGCGGCGAGTTTTGGGTGTTGGAGTCGTTTCTGGGGGTTTCGTTGACACCCTGACCTCGGCAAAGAGGACAAGAGTTTCTCCCGGTGGTTAACCACTGCGACGTAACGGTCAGCAAATCGAACAGATCCAAGTAAAGTGGGCAAAGGGTAACAAACCTGGTCTATGCAGTCCTTGTGGAAGACATGCTTGCATTTACCCAGCTCTCGAACTTCCTCGGCCACTTCATAATCACTCAAGCAGATCAAACAACGCTCCCCGTCTTGAATTTGAATGGTACCAGCGCCTTCCACGGCTTCGGCGACCAATGAACCTGCATATTCGACAAGACGGAATAGTCCGCCGGCGGAGTTGACGTCGGTTTGGGAGGCGACGGGGGGGTTTGGCTGGACCCAACAGTGATGAGAGTAGGATCATATCCTCGTAGGTTGGGTTCTGTTTAAATATTAGCAACCAGGTTCCTGACAAAGACCAGTAGGGAATTCTTACATCGGTGAAAAGGCTTGGTGTGGTCAAAGCCGGGTGATTTTCGGAGAGGTTGGTTCCAACAACATAGATTAACCAACTGCGACCTCCGCTTGGTGGAGGTTGATCGGGCTCAACCATGCCATTGCGTCGAACAGCGCCAGAGCCGAGGGCCCGATGACGAGCATACTCAGAATCGCTTCGGCGTCGCTGACGAGCGGTATTCAATGTCGCGGGCTCTTCCAAAGTCTCAGCCGTCGGTTGCATTTCCCGGCCTTCATGGAGATGGGGTAGAGTATCTGGAGCAATTGCTGAAGCAGAGGATGGTCTACGGCTCGGAGTCGAAGTGCCGGAGGATAAAGCAGACAACCCCTGTTCAGCTGGGGTTGATGGAGGTGGGTGCGGTCCCGGGGGGGCTTTCGGAGAAACCAGAAGGATGATAGGATGGGAATGCAGCACGGGGCCCGGTGTCAGACATTCTTCTAAAGGCATTGGGGACTGACGGGCGTGGAAATTCTGTAGTTCCGGCCGGGGCGTGTACTCCTGCATGGCCTGGCTGTCGAGGAAGATTCAATCTAGATCGCACATCGCCTCGTTGGCTAGGTTCACCAGTGGCATCTTGGGGCCGTGGGATAGTATTAGGTGGCAAAAATGGTAGCCCGAGCAGGGCATCTAGACCGGGCCCCGGACTTGGAGGATGTTGGTGCTCATTATGACCTCCGTTTCCAGCCGGCACGGACCGAACTCCAACAACGACCAGTGTAACAGTTCGTCCTTCACCTTCGGCAGGCTCGTCAATGTCCATTCCATCCGTTTGGGTCCCACGTTCGCCGATACCATTCGCGCTCTGTCCTGAAGCGCCTGGGCCTGCTGGAGATTCTGAATTGGCAAATCGGAATACACGCAAGAAATTGACAGGATGTGAGGGTGCTTCGTTTGCAGTATCGCTCGGCCCTTCTCCTGTTGTATGCGGCTGAGCCTGTGTAGAAGTTGCATGCTGCAAACTCTGGATGAAGTTCTCCAAAGAGCCATCTAACCCGTCATTGCCCAATGCCTGGATATCAGGCAACGCTGGACCGGCAGTGCCGGATAACTGAGCTGCAATTGCGGATGCGGCAAGCTGAAGAACCCTTGACAGAGGTGTTTGCTCCTCTCGTCGCAGGACCCTGGATGATCTTGCTCGGATAATCCCGGGCAACCGGCGCATCAAAGCAGGACTTGGCTGGGTGGAAGATGAAGCAGTTGCTGGTCTCCCAGCCTGGATGGCTGGCTCTACCGAATCCAGTTCGTGAGGGGGCTCGCCGAAGTCCAGACGCGTGTCCATAGCCCTATCATCAAATAAGGGATCTGACATTTGTAATTCCGGGCTTCCGTGCGGCCGCAAATCCGAGTGTGGCTGGCCGAACATGTGAGAAATGGGAGATGAAATCGAATGGCGCATGCGTTGTAGCCTGACACTACGGCGCCAGGATGCTCTTGTGGGCTCGGGTATTTGAGAGGGAGAGTCGATGAATGGCGGGTTTGCTGGTGCATCTGGAATTCCAACAGACTCCGCGCGGGGTGGAATAAAATATGGCGCACGAGCAGATCTGCGTCGAGTAATTCCTCTAGAGCTAAGTGAATTGAACGCACTAAACCGACCGGATGTGTGGGCAGTCTCGGATCTTGGGATGGGCATAGGAACTAGGCCATGTCGATGTGCATGTCCTTCCGCCGGAGTCTCTTCTTGACTGTTGAGAAGTCCACGAATGACTGAATTTGGAAGAAGCCTAGATCCCAGCCTTGACATGGTCGATTGTCTTCGTGCTGCCATTCGAGCAAATGCCGCAGTGCGGTACTCGCGAGGTGGGAGTTCATATTCGGGCGCGCCCTCCTCTTCGATGCTCCGCATGGGTTGCGAGCCCTGGGGGGGACCAGCTTGGCCGATCGGATGCCATATCTTGGTCGCCCCCGGTGTGTGTGTTCATTTCTGTCCGGGGTGGCAAACCGCTCTCTCCGTTGTGTTCAGCCGCCTGTCTATGATTCATGTTTTCATCCCTTGTGTTAGGGCCACGCTGTGTCGGGAAAGGTGCGAGGTGTGTCGGGTAGCCAGAGTTGGATGGATCACGTTGCGTAGAAGAGGACTGTCCCATAATAACAGATTTGTGACCGTCGGAGTGATGCAGAGTGTCAACGACTATTCATCGCCACGCGAGAACCATATGGCTGGTAGCGGCGACCGTATCGATCTTTGGTTGAACCTATGAGATGGATATGACAAGTAAAAGTACCTGAGTGATATATGAAACAGGTGTTGACTTCTTGCTCAAGCTGAAAAGGTCGATGCAGTTGATTCTCGGGTATTGGTTCTGGAGAAGCCGTATGTGCCGGAGCTTTGGAACAAAGGAGTGGAGAGCGGACAGGGAGTTGGCGGTTACCGGGTTATTTGCGACAGGTACAAAACGTGTAAGACAATTTCACTGCCCAATACGAGCAACAGCGGCCAGAGGTCTCAAACTGTCTGACGAGTCCAGGCACAGCCCACACTCCGAGTGGTATAACCGCCGAGCCTTGAATCTCGGGAATCTATGGTAACCACGCTCGAAAAAGAACAGCCAGCAAGTAGCAAAAACAAAAGGAGGTAAAAGAGCGCTGGGCAAAATGAAAAGGGGGAACTAGAGGAAAAGGAAAAGGAGGAGTAGAGGAGTCATATCAAAGCAAGCAATTGATAGAAGGACGATAAGTGATGATGTTTGCCTCGTTTGCTTCGACTTTGATGCCTGAGGCACCATGTCTTCATTCCGTCATGTTCCAAGGTTCCACCACCCCGTCTTCTGACAAATGCGCAAACCATCAATTGGGGCAATCATAGCCTAGGCCCTAGTACAGACTTGCTACGGCTCTAAATTTCTTTGGGCGCATGGAATACGCCCCATCTTGGGCATATGGCTGCGCCGTCGTCTTCGGTTTTTTCTCTGCCATTACCGCCTTGGCTCCACCCGCCTAGCACTCGCGTATCTCAATATGACCGCCGGAAACGCAAAAAGAGTGTCGGGTGGAGTGAAAGCGATCTGGATGGCGAAGAAACGACTGATATCACCTCAGCTACGGAATCTGAGCCCGCTGGGCATCCCTTAGTATTGACGCCGAATGAATCCCATCAGTACCGAATTGCTGGTTTCCCATTCCACCAAGAATTGCCGAAAGGCCATTTTCCCCATGAAGCAGATAAGGAGGAGCAATTGAGAAGAGAGACTACCTCACGTCACCTCAAAGACTTGGCGGCATTATCGCCTCCAATCTATCCTCCTCAGTCGGCCCAGCAAGGCAACATTCGCTTCCAACATCTGGGTGCATTGACGGCGATCTTACATCGATGTATGCTCCAAGGTGATTATGTCCGAGCTGGACGAGCCTGGGGCTTGATCTTGCGCGAAGATTACAGAGGCTTTCGGATGGACGTCCGCAACGAAGCAAGGTGGGGCATTGGTGCTGAAATCTTGCTGCGGCGTGACGAACAGAAAAACTCAGCCAATCCTGGTACCACCAAGGTGCCGAATCCGATGGAAAGCACACCCATAAATTTTACCACCAAGGGTTTTGCAGCAGCCAAAGAATATTATGAGCGCCTTATTCTCAACCATCCGTTCACGAAATCTTCGCCACAGTCTATTTCCTCTTTACACTTCTACCCTGCGATGTTTGGGCTTTGGGTGTATATCACTCAGGAAGAAAGCAAGGTGACTAGGAAAAATGTTACTCTTCGCCAAGAAGAAGAGCCTGAGGAGTTTTCTGAGGACGAAAACTCAGAATCTGAATTTGGCCACCGTCGGAAGTCACAAAACAAGACAGATGCTGCCATCACAGCAACCAGGGCATTGGAATTGGAAAAGGCGCAGCAGATTGCTGCGCGTATGGACCAGCTCCTGGGATCTCCTCCATACTCCGACTCTCCTGAATTGCTGGAGCTCAGAGGCATGATCTGTTTGTGGATCGGTGATCTGTTACTATCTGCGCTATCATTACCTGTGGACTTTGAAGAGAACGACGACCCTGACAGGATGCTCATGGATGGAACCCTCAGCTCCCTTGAAGCGAGACGTGAGTACAGGCTGGCAACTGAAAAGAAAGCAGCCGAAGTCCAAAGGTCGATTGAGCTCTTCGAGAAGGCCAAGAAACGAGGCAGGAGTGTCGCATACAATATGGAGAGTCTTCATATTGATGATGACTCTGCTGATTGAGGTCCTTGTTGAGATGATCTCGATGTCTTTTCCCATGGAATTTGTCATGTAAATTTTTATCCAATATACCCCCAATGCATTGCAACTTGTTATAACTAAACCCTCTCCCACCCAGTATAACTAGTAGAGTTTGTTGCATAGTTACATAGTTGTATATAATGCCCAGATGAAGAATTACATATACGTAGCCTAGTGTGGTCACAGTATTCACAATCTATGCGAACACACAAGCCAAAGGTCTTTTAGCATTTATTCCGGGAAACAACGCCGCTCCAAGGCCCCATACTATCGTGGCGGCCTCGAAGTCGTTTGAAATAATCGGCACGTGACTACGCGGCGATATCGCGTTTGCCCAACAACCTTACCGTGTGACTGATCCTGCCGTTTTCCAGCGTCATAAAAAAAAGAGAACACTTTTATTCATTTCCCCTACGATAGCCAGGTTCACAATATCATGGGGGGTTGGCGATTATGTCCACTCCAAAGAAGGTGGGCAGGCTCGCGGAGCCCCCGACCAAGCCACCCAGTCGCGCCAGCAACGTGCAGAACAAGCCAGAGTCGAGGTACCTGTCACCCAGCTAGTCGACCCAGTCCCCACTGGTGCCAATGGTAGGGTTGGCTCGCTAGAATTTCGTGGTGCATCTCAATTCCCAAATCAGCCCCGCAGTCTCCCTACGCATGGGATGCAGCAGGAGAGCGTGTTTGATACAGACGTGGAGGCGATCGATGATTCAACTGTGGCAGGGACTAGTGTCTACGGATTTGATGACAACAAATCTCAGGCAGCGTCAAGTACCAATGCTGCCTACACCAACCCGGATCCACAATCAATGTACCAGCCGCAGCCTTCACGGCATACTTACGGGTCTAACTGGTATGAAGGCCTGGGAGACCAAGCTATGAAGAAGGCCGGGTTTGATTCGGATGACTTCGATGACTTTGGAAGCCAAATTACTTCGTCTCTTGGCGGAGATGGCGGGGATAATGAAAAGCCCGACGAAGCACACAACTGGAATGTGTCGCACAAACCGCGTACGACCGAGGAACCATTGAGCAAGCGCCTGGAGAATTTCTGGTCTGCCAGCAGAAAGAGAACTTCTTCGCGACAGCCTCTCAATGTAGACTCTGACCCCGAGCCTCAGACTCAACCACAACCCAAGTCTAAGCCGCGGAAATTAGGTCAAATGCTTCCTCCTACGGGGCCCAGGAAAATTGTTCTCCCTCACACCACGTCAGCAACACCCAGGACACGTTTCAGTCCTCCAAAGCCTTCGCTCCTTGAACAACTCGACCAACAACTCGATGCATCACCTACTCGCCATAACTCTCAACCTCCGCCAGATGTTGGCCGGACACTCAGCATTACATCGTTCCAGGAACATACTGACAGTGACGGTGGAAGCGACGATGGCATGGACCGCACCATACGGGCGGATGGACGACGGGAAAGCGGCGGGCATTCAATCAATGCCTTTGATATGACCAGTTTGACCGACCTAGACGTTGATCACACCATCCAAGATCCGTTCTTTGTGCAAGATTCCCACGAACCACAAGAGCCGCCGCATCGTAGCCGCCGCAACACTGCCATCCGTTCCAAAAAGCGATCACTTGAAGCAGATTACCCACCGGAAGTGCTCTACCAAAAGTCTTTTTCCGAGCTCCAGGCTGAGCCCTTTGACAAATCACCCACCCCTCCTCCACCAATCGCCAAATCACCTTCGTTGCCACCAAATCCACCACCTTTTGTCCCGGACCCTCAGGAGCCCAAGAATGCCGTCTCCCACCTGTTGACCCTGACAGACCAAGAACGCCAGAATTACTTGTCCCACATGAGTATGGATGAATGGGAAGACTGCGGAGATCAAATGATCGAGCGTTTCACTCATCTTCTTTCAGAAATGAAGAACCTACGGCGTGCCCGCCGCCGCACAGCTGCTGTGTTTGAAGGCGAAGTCAAGCGCCGCCATGACCAAGTTGAAACGCAAAGTTCGGAGTTGACGAATAAATTGACTGAGATGAGAACGGGCGGTGCAGAGGTTCTGCGTGGACGCCACTCATGAGTGAGGAATAGTTCTTTTGCTCAGCCTGGCTTTTCATTGACCCTTATGTTGTTTGAGATGATCGTTTTATGCCCCAAATTACCCACAGCGGGACTTGATTTATTCATGTTCAATACCCCTTTTACGCTTTCGAGTTTCTTGTTGCTATTGTTTATTTCCTGGGGTCATAGGTGGGGGTTTATCAAGTTCGCATTCATATGTTGGTCTGAATTTGTTTTTTCCCTGCTAAAATGATGTATGATATGGACAATGTGTAGCTCACTCGCCAAAGCTATGCTATCTAACCCATGGTTTATTCGCCCAAATGAAATGGAATACCAGATATAATAACGCCATGGATCCATAATGCAAGAATACCCCATCTCCCACTGCAATCATTGAGAGAGAGATGAGACTAATAATGTAATAGAACCTTGGAAACTTATCGAGCCTCGGCACCGGGTTTATAAAGCGCGGCAGCGAGTCTCTTATAGTCCTCCAGTAGAACAGCTATATCCCCAATGCGGAGATCGGATGCATCCTGTGTCTCAAGGAAGCGCTGGATCGGAGGATCAATTTTCAAGGAAGGGTTGGGGAGCGGGCTGACAGTACCACTAGCGCCGTCTGTCGAGGCAGGTGATGGCTTGAGTCTGTCCAGTCCCGATGGAGATACAGACCTGCCGCTGGGAGTTTCCGGTGCGTTGCGGCCAAAGTTCTTCATCATGCCCGGGATGTGGTTCAGAGGGTTGAGCGTGTTGCCGAAGTTTCGCATTGATTCTAACGGCGTGGGACTGATGGGTGAACTCGATGCAAAATCTTCGCGCAGTGATGCCGTGATGGACTTTTTACCGCTCCCTTGGGTTCGGGTGCTATCCACACTCCGGTCTCGAGGGGCAGGGCCGCTGGAGAGGTCTGTGAGTCTCGAACTACTGCGTGGGGGTGTGCTTTCATCCACGGAAACAGAATTGATCGCTGCGAGCTCCCCTTGGGTCAGGTTTTGGTTGGTTGCAGATGCAAGCGGCAAGCTCACCAGACGGCGAGCTTCGGCCAATGTCTTTGGCAGTATTGGTTCGCTACCGTCCGGGCCAGGTCCTTGGACGTTTTGCATTTCCTTCAGACGACCAAACAGAAAGTTGAAACTGCTGTCCAAGGTAGCACCAATGTTCTTCAAGCTTTGGTCTGCAGTGGTGCGCACAGCATCATTTGCAGCCCCGAGAACTTTAGAAGGTGGTTGGAAAAGGTTGCTGAGACGTCGTTGCTGTGGTGTGGTGGAGGCTTGCGGCCGGGGTAATGTAGAAGAGGCGGGTTCTTTGATCTCTGGTTTTGATAATTCCGGCGACGCAGATACAGTCGTCACAGCCGAGGTGGTAGTCTCCTTGGGTGGCCGAAAAGGATCGACATGTTCTGCAGATGGTGTCGTTGTCTCACTGGGGGGTTTCAGAGGGCCATCCTGCAGCTCATCGGCACGCAACGTAGAAAGATCGACATTTTCCAAAAAGCTTATTGCAGCCTCTAGATTGGTTAAGCAGTAAGCCGTTTCTCCGTCAATTTTGTTTGAAGACCTGAAACGCTGGATAAAAACCAAGTTGCTGACAATGTTGATCCCTTCAGGAGGGCACGTCACAAGTGTATAAATCAACGTGGGTAGAATCTCGTCCGCAGAAGAAGAAGACGGTAAAAGTTTAGTAAGAGCGTCAACAATGGCCTTGTGCGCCGCTGCGAGCTGCTGAAGCTTTCCAAGGGGGTATTTGTAATCGTTCATCTTCGCAAGATACTCCCGGGCTTGACAAAGGAATTCGTTCGCCTCGTCCTGCTTCTGCTCATCGATTGCTTCAAGGTCCAGATCGATCCCAAGATCCTTCAGATTAATGCCGACCAGCAGCAAAGCTGCAGTCTTGGAACGCAACTTTTCATCCCGCACATCATCTAATGTACTTTTGTGCCTCCAAAGTTTATCATAAACCAGCTCGCAGACCCTTCGCTCGGCGGCCTCTTCTAATGCACTCCGTTTGTTTTCAAGGGCTCTGCGGGCCTGTCGCTTTTCAGCTACTTCCGACGCAGTCAGCATTTGGCGACCCGAGGCTCCTGTCCTGACATCATCTTGAGAGCGTTTGCTGCTTAGTTTCGACAGTGCGCTTCCTCGTGGAGCTTTTGCAGGCATCTGAGGTGACAGATCCCGGTTGATACGAGATATGAGAGCAGATACGTGTGTCGCAATGTGGGACTCGGCGCGGCTGTAGAAAACTTGGAAGAGATCGGAGATCTTCTCGATTGTGGGAGGCGAGTTGTGTACTTTGGCGCTTAGGGAATTCACAAAACTATTGGCCAAAAAGGCTGTCAGAATAAAACATTGGAACAAGGGCACTGATATGACCACACTTACCGATCCGCCAGGCTGATTAGTTCGATCGGTAGCTCCTCAGAAGGGTCTTGTACGCTCCGCGAAAGCACAAAGCCATCATCTGCCTGGGCCTCGCCTGCTGTGCCAGAGTCTGCGGAGCCTCGTCTTTCGAATACATCGTGTCCACTTTCCTGCCCCTCATTATTGACAGGTGATGACAAAGGTGTTGTTTTGGAATCTTGGTCAGTGGGAAATTTCACGTCCGAGCCACCCATTCTGGTGAATGACCGTGCTAAATGCAAATAAGGCTGAGTGCTAGTTTCGGAGGGGCCAGACATTTTAAGGCCAGGGGCGATGGGGTTCTATAAGGCACTAACTGCGTGTCTCCGCTTCCGGGTACAGCTGATAGGCCTGTGCTGATCCGCGTCTGGGAGGCCAAGTTCGAGCCTGTTGTCCAGAAGTAAAGCGATCGGAAGTATTCTGTACCAAACACGGAGGGTACTGCAGCTGATCAGCAGCAGAATGCTTTTCTCCTGGTCATTTCAGAAGAGACGAAATTCACGAGGAATATCTGATTCACGCGAGATCGCGTCACTTCACTGGGGGTACTCATCACGTGCCGATTGCTCTCCGCACTGCGTCACTTGATAAGTGACTTGCCGATAACCGCGATAGACTCACATAGGCTCACGCCTCCTTGACCTTGATCCTCATCATCACCCCCATCATGCCTCGAAAACGGTCACGATTTGAACTTAGCATCCACAGCCTATTATTATCGGTTGCAGTATTATCAGGTGCTGCATACGCCTCGGGCTATTATCCACCCTCTCAGCAAGTCCCCATCATCCCGCCCCAGGTACCTTTGAAGGGGCCCGAAGCTACACCAGATATCCATGAGTTTGTAAGATGCCCTACGCAACTTGTATCACGCTGGATGACCTGTAATAACCGTTTATAGTCCTTGCGCCATATCTTCCACCGAGGTACCTATGAACAACCCGACTTCCATGCCAGACTCGACGTCAAGCCAGACACTCGCCTTCGAACTGTATCCGAAGATGGGCACGAAGAAGAATATATTGCATCGGAATCATCTCTGCTTGCTTCATCCAGTCCTCTCACAATACAACGGTTAGCCGACCGACGACTCCCGGTGATTGAAGGTCACTTGGCAGCTGCGCAATCTTCGGGCTTTGCGGCCGCCTTGTCTCCACTAGAATGGGTCATGGACACCTTGCCTGGTCCGAATATTACAGACAAGCCGACCGTCTTGACATTTGCACAAATGACCGCAAATGACTATATTGAGGAGCCTGGAACAGGACAGTGGCACACTATCAATGGCAGATTCAACTATTCGGGGAGCTTTGGTTGGCAAAAGGATGGACTGAGGGGGCACATCTACTCCGATAAGACAAACGACACTGTTGTCATTTCTCTGAAGGGCACTTCGCCCGCTCTTTTTGATGGAGCCGGTACCACAACCAACGATAAAGTCAACGATAATCTATACTTTAGTTGTTGCTGCGGCCAAGGAGGCTCATATCTATGGAGACAATCATGTGATTGTCAGAGTGCTACATTCACGGCAAATCTGACATGCATCATCGAGTCTATGACGGACGAAGACCGTTATTACCGGGCAGCGATCGACCTGTACTCTAATGTTACGGAGATCTACCCGGATGCAAATATTTGGATGACCGGTCATTCGCTAGGTGGCGCCATGACGAGTCTGGTTGGATTGACGTTCGGATTGCCTGTAGTCACTTTTGAGGCCGTCCCAGAAGCATTACCCGCAGCTCGACTTGGCCTCCCAAGCCCGCCAGGCCATGACCCACGATTTCCACAGTCGCGACAGTTTACTGGAGCCTACCATTTTGGACATACTGCAGACCCAGTCTTTATGGGAACCTGCAATGGAATCAACTCGATATGTACGTGGGGCGGCTATGCGATGGAGTCAGTATGTCACACTGGACAGGTGTGCACGTATGACACCGTGGCAGACAAGGGCTGGCGTGTCGGTCTTGGTACCCACAAGATTGAGAACGTGATATCTGATGTTCTTATGACATACGACAGCGTGCCCTCATGTGTCGCAGAGGAAGAATGCTTCGATTGCGAACTCTGGAAGTTCTTCCGAAGCAACGGCTCTGAGATCACAACTACTACCACTACCACCACCACTACCACATCTCCCACCAGAACTTCTACCTGCAAGACCCCCGGGTGGTGGGGCTGTCTGGATGAGAGCACAACTGCTACGACTACGACTACGACTACGGCGACAAGCACTGCCACTACTACAACATGCATGACTCCTGGTTGGTTCGGGTGCAATGATCCTACTACCACAACAGCCACCCCGGCACCCACAGTGACTACCACTTTGCCCACGGTGACTACAACGACCAGCTGTCACGAACCAGGGTGGTTTGGCTGCCGTGACGAAACGAGTACGGTAGCCACGACTACCGCTAATCCTGCCTCGCCCACTTCCACAACCTGTCTTAGCCCGGGAGTATTCTGGGGATGTTGGGATGAGTCAACTAACACGCCTGCGGTTACCTCGGCGCCCACTCTTACCAGCTAACCCCTATTCCTTCCCATGCATGCACTTGCAGCATACTCTCAGTGTCCCCTTGATTTCGATTGATCTGTAGGTTCTTGAGAAGCCGCAAGCGCCAGATATACCCACGCACTTTTACGATTTGTTCGGACCCCAATCTGCTTTGGGTTTCCTTGCGATATACAAGATATACGATTGGCGCATTAAGCGAGCATTTGTTTTTTTTGCTTTTGACTTACTTTTTCTTGTTGTTTCCACGACTCAGCTGAGAGCTTTTTGGGTATTTCTTGGATCAATTCCAAGGGAAGCACTATTCGAGGTACTCTGTCGAGGCACAGTTGGAATTAGCCACTACTTCGCGCAGCACCTTGGAGGGACTGACCCTTGGAGGTTTTCTCAATTTTTTTTTTTTTCGGATTGCTATCATACAATGGAGATTAGATGAATGAATTCGTTGAATATAAAAGTGTGTATTTGACTCTACTCAACAAGTCTGCAAGGTCATCTCCGTACCGGATCGGAAAGTCGGGGCTTGCCGATCTCGGATCGTGCCGGTAGAATAAATTCAATTGACAGCTTGAGCTCGGATCGAACTGCTTAATTGGGAAAACTTGACCTCCCCGGAATGTCCCTCTAAGTCTAGCCATAGTCCATTTACAAATCCCATCGTTAGTACTCCAATTCTGGGGAGTGGACCCGATAGGGTGACATTGGCGATTGGATATCGACCATTCGTGCGCAAGTCAGAGGCCCAGCATTTTTGCAGATACATCCTACATCAAGAAACTTACATGTAGGTAGTGGTGTTGGCTGATATTCAGATTGATTTGTGGACCAATAGATAGTTGGATGATTTCCATATCAAAAACCCGGTGGGTCCATGGGCTTCGTAGGACTTTTCCATGGCTCCCCACAAGGCACTTTTTTTTTTGCCATATAAAGAGTGCTCCCGGGACTTTTCTCTCTTCTCCCTAGATCTGCCATCATGGGTCAAGATAACGAGCCTAGTAGGTTTTACAAACCATCAAAGCCCAGAACACCAACTAACGGTCCTCTCTTTCGCAGAAACCTACCGCTACAATGAGACTCCGGTCTACACAGCCTCCAACGGCTGTCCTGTACGTTATGCCCAGCTCACTTCCTCCTGAATCGCAAGGTCTAATCATATACATATAGGTCATGGACCCCCAGGCCGCTCAGCGCATTGGCCCCAACGGCCCTCTTCTGATGCAAGATTTCCACCTGATCGATTTGCTGGCACACTTCGACCGTGAGCGCATTCCTGAGCGCGTGGTTCATGCCAAGGGTGCTGGCGCCTATGGCGAGTTTGAGGTCACTGATGATATTAGCGATATCGTATGTACTATCTGGGAAGCTTCTATAATTCCCCCGAGAACACGAGGCTAATACCGCATAGACCATCATTGATATGCTCAAGGGTGTGGGCAAGAAGACCAAGATGCTCACCCGCTTCTCGACCGTCGGTGGTGAGAAGGGATCTCCGGACAGTGCCCGTGATCCCCGCGGATTTGCCATGAAATTCTATACCGAGGAGGGCAACTGGGATTGGGTGTTCAACAACACCCCAGTTTTCTTCCTGCGCGACCCTGCTAAGTTCCCCGTCTTCATCCACACCCAGAAGCGCAACCCGCAGACCAACCTTAAGGATGCCACCATGTTTTGGGATTACCTTTCCACCCACCACGAGGCCGTTCACCAGGTGATGCACCTGTTCAGTGACCGCGGTACCCCATACTCCTACCGTCACATGAACGGCTACTCCGGCCACACCTACAAGTGGATCAAGCCAGATGGCACCTTCAACTACGTCCAGATCCACTGTAAGACCGATCAGGGCAACAAGACCTTCACCAACGATGAGGCAGCCAAGCTGTCCGCTGAGAACCCGGACTGGCACACCCAGGACCTATTCGAGGCCATTCAGCGCGGCGAGAACCCCTCCTGGACCTGCTACGTGCAAGTCTTGAGCCCCGAGCAGGCTGAGAAGTTCCGCTGGAACGTCTTCGACCTGACCAAAGTCTGGCCCCAGAAAGAGGTGCCTCTGCGCCGATTTGGCCGCTTCACCCTGAACAAGAATCCGCAGAATTACTTTGCGGAGATCGAACAGGCCGCTTTCTCCCCCTCTCACATGGTCCCCGGTGTCGAGCCCTCCGCCGACCCAGTCCTTCAGTCCCGTCTCTTCTCCTATCCTGACACGCACCGCCACCGCCTGGGCGGCAACTACGAGCAGATCCCCGTCAACTGCCCGCTCAAAGCCTTCAATCCCACACACCGCGATGGTTACATGAACGTCAACGGCAACTACGGCGCTAACCCTAACTACCCTTCTACCTTCCGTGCGCTCGCCCACAAGCCCGTCAAGGCTAGCCAGGAACACGAGAAGTGGTCCGGCGCTGTCATCGCCGAGCAGTACCCTGTGACCTCAGAGGACTACGTCCAGGCTAACGGCCTGTGGCAGGTCCTTGGCCGTACCCCCGGCCAGCAGGAGAACTTCGTCGATAACATCTCTGGTCACCTGTGCGGCGCAGATGAGCGTGTTCGCAAGGCTACTTATGAGATGTTCCGTCGTGTTAACGCGGATCTTGGTTCTCGCATCCAGGTTGCTACGGAGGCTCATGTTACTGGTGCCCCGCCCGCGCGTTTGTAGTTGCACTTTTCCTTGCTTGATTTCATACTCAAAATAATCGTGGGTTCACTCCACATCACTGCATACATATGTATAGATATCTCAGCAATTTGGATACGATTTACGAATTTACACCATACTTTATTATGGACTAACCGAGTTCTTCGTAAATTTCAGGTCTATGGCTTGAACGCAATATTTTAAACAGTAACACTTCCACTGTGCTTTGAAAGTTAGTCTTCTCGCAATTCTGCATAGCAGAGATTGAACACTAAGCCATCGAATAAGTTGGACTTATCATCCTTGGCTTTTATACAATATTTCCGATCCTTTTGTTCCGACTTCTTCTACTGCCCGTCCAGGAAACGACCTATCAATATCTCGTTAGCGTTCAATCCAATGAAACATGGGGAATGATATCCGGGGCAACTCACGCGTTCCATGATAATTAATCCTGTTAATAGCCGTATGTTGATATGACGCCCTAAAGATAGCATACTTCACAGGAGTAGGGACATAACCGATAGCAGGGTCATCATCCATATCATAACGGTAGTTGAACGAGTCATAAACCGTAGTGTCAGCATCAGCCGGAAGCCTTAAAAACTTGTTCCTATCCAACTGATAAATCAATTGCGATCTATCAATGTTGTTAGCATATGACTCCAAACATACCAGAAACAGAAACAGAAACAAAACTTACACAAAATCTCGACAGCCAACCAAGTGCTCGTTGGGTGTATCAAAGTGACAAGGCACCAAACGAGTATTCCGAATGATCCTAACAGCATCCCCAACTGTCCTCTCGCCGCCCATACGCAGCTTGACAACTCGCATCGACCTCTGATGCGGGCCTTCGTACCCGAAGGTACTCATCATTAGCTCGCCTGTATATGAATCTTGTAGTTGCTCCGCACCTTCCAAGTCCAGGACAACTCCCCTGGTGCCAATAGGTGCGTATGGGGTGTCGTCTTCCAGTTGATGTAAGAATACGAGCCGGAGGATACAGTGGTTATTTCGCTCTGGGTCCTTGAACCATTCTGTATCTTTCGGCCCGATATCTAAAAATTCGAGATGGCATTCAGAAACCTTCTTGCGTGAGAGGCCCATGGGGATGTTCATGTTACCTATGAGCTCATAGTCCCGGTTACGGATGACGTTCTCGGCTGGGACACGAAGAGGGCGCGGTGGAGGGGGAAGGGGAGAAGCGTAGATATTCCCTGAGCGAAGACTTCGTGGCATTTCTGTTTATATGGTTGTTTTACTTACTAGATGGTGTTGGTGAGTTAGCTGCTGGTCAGGGATTGGTCGCTGTTAACGGATTAGTTGCAGTTGGGCCAAAGTGACTGTCATTGATATTGAAATGCTCAGTATATAGTACAAGGATAGTATCTTATATATTAGTAGACCTTTGAAGACTGGTACTCGATGGAACCATGAGATTGTAAGAAAATAGCTTATTATAGTGATCAAGCAACATCTGAAAGAAGTGGATAGACTATAATTAATCGAGTAGTCAAAGAGACAAATATAGATGTTCAAAGCAGCCTTTGAAGACTAATTGGACTAATACACATTCTCCAAAGAGACTATATTTAATGGGGTCGATCAAAGAAGATCTATCAAAGGATCCCACGGAGAGATGAGCATTGTTGCTTGAACTAAGCACTGAAGTTCGAATAGCATTGTTTCGTCTGAGCGGCAAGTATGTTTTAAACTATTGGCGATCACCTGGGCAATGTCAGATTCCATATAGGGTTAAAGATAGCCGTTTCTAGCCGGTTTATAGAGACCAGCAATGGGATGAAATGAAGAGTATATATGGTTCGTTCTTTTCCGATGCAAATATATACAGTCTAATAGAGAGTATAATATATGTATAATAATTAAATAATCAGAATACTCCAATTCTTATGTTGTAGTACATTCTGATTGCTGCAAGGGGAATTATAGTTCCCCCACGTGGGGTTGTAAGACCTAGTCCTTCGTATAGCTTTAAATTGTATACGGAGTACTATAATCTTTAAATTATATGATCAGCAATTACAACTACCTAGAGTAACAAATGCCGACTATAGCGCCACTCAGACCTCATATAATCAAGTTCACACTGTTACCATGACCCATCACTTTCCCCATCCGGGTATCGCCAAGCTTCCCCATCCCGCGAAAATTTGCGCTTGGAGGCATCGAGCCCGTCAAATCCCCCGTTCCCCCACCAATTCGGACCATTGACTTTTATCCTCTTTTTGTCTAGCCCTTTTGCCTCTGCCGCAGTATTCACTTACCCTCGGTAGGCGTCAAGGGGACTTTTCGCCGCCCTGGAGTACTCGCGTGCAATGTTCCCATTGTGGGTACTCTGATTTTTCTTTCCCCTGACTTCCGAACCAGGCCAACTTTCAAACCCCATATCGAAAGTTGTCTGAGACAACCCTCCAATTCCTCCCAGTGTCTCTCGGTTATCTCGCCCATCCAACATGGCCGAACCCAAGGCCTCAGATGCCATCACACCGGTGGATGGCCCTCCCGCATACGGATACTCTTCGGCCGCAGGACCCGCTTCGGACTCGTCCATGACCAAGGTCATTCAAAATGCAAAGGCAGCCACAGAGAAGGAGCAGTCTATGAGTTTGATGCAGGGTATCCGCCTGTACCCTAAGGCCGTTCTTTGGAGCGTGCTCATCTCCACATGCATTGCCATGGAGGGGTATGATATTAGTTTGGTCAACAACTTCTATGCCTTCCCGCAATTCAATCGCAAGTATGGTGAGCTGTTGGCTGATGGCTCATACGAAGTTTCCGCAGCGGTAAGTCCAACCAATTCCGGCGGTGGCCATCCCTCCATCTCTTGGAGTGCGGTGGATTTGCCTCTTTGCGGGATGAAGAAACTGACAATTGTCTGGATGTACAGTGGCAAGCAGGTCTGAGCAACGGTGCCTACTGCGGCGAGATCATTGGTCTATTCATTAACGGCTGGGCTTCGGAACGATTCGGTTACCGGTACACGATTATGGCCTGTCTTATACTTGTTACTGCGTGGACGTCCATCTTCTTCACGGCCAAGAATGTGCAAGCCCTGCTCGCGGCGGAGATTCTCTGCGGTATCCCCTGGGGTGTCTTCCAGACTTTGACGATTACGTACGCCTCGGAGGTGTGTCCCGTGGCGCTGCGAGGATATTTGACGACCTATGTCAATTTCTGCTGGGGTCTTGGCCAGCTTATTGGCATTGGTGTGATCAAGGGCATGTTGAACCGGAATGACGAATGGGCCTACCGGATTCCATACGGACTGCAATGGATGTGGCCGCTGCCGCTCTTTATTGGTATCTACCTTGCGCCCGAATCCCCGTGGTGGTTGGTTCGGAAAGGCCGCACCGAAGATGCCAAACGGGCCCTTGTGCGGTTGACCAGTAAAAGTCGGGGTCAGGATGGAGATTTCGATCCCGATGAGACAGTCGCTATGATGGTTCACACCACCGCTTTGGAGGAAAAGATTACCCAGGGTGCGAGCTACTTGGACTGCTTCCGGGGTACCGATCTCCGTCGTACAGAGATTGTCTGTATGGTCTGGGCCATCCAAAATCTTAGCGGAAACTCCTTTTCCAACTACTCGACCTACTTCTTGAAACAGGCTGGGTTAGACTCCTCTAACTCTTACGCTTTTGCCATGGGTCAATACGGCATCAACATGATTGGCGTTTTTGGAGCATGGTTCCTTATGACACTCGGAATCGGCCGACGAACGTTATGTCTGTATGGTCTCTGTGGCCTGTGCACCATGCTATTAGTCATGGGTTTCCTTGGCCTTGTTCCTGAGGAGCACAAAGACCAAGGCTCCCTAGCCACAGGTTCCATGATGTTGATCTGGGCCCTATTCTACCAGCTTACCGTTGGCACGGTCTGCTTCTCCCTTGTAGCTGAGCTCTCCACCCGCCGACTGCAAATCAAGACGGTCGTGCTCGGCCGCAACCTGTATAATGTCGTCGCCATCATCTGCGGCGTTCTGACCCCTTACATGCTGAACCCGGGCGCTTGGAACTGGGGCAATTACGCCGGTTTCTTCTGGGGTGGCATTTGTTTCTTGTGCATCATCTACACATACTTCCGCGTCCCCGAGCCTCGCGGCCGATCGTTCGCTGAGCTTGACCTGCTCTTTGAGCGCGGTGTCAGCGCTCGCAAGTTCGCGACGACCCAGGTGGACGTGTTCGATGAGACCATTGAGGGTCGTGTCATTGATGATTACCGTGCGGAGAAAAATAACCGGACTGATGAGAGCCAATTGGAGAAAAATCACGGTTCGATATGATGCGATGTGTCTTATGTTTACGACTAATTCTGCTTCTGGGAACCTAAATTGTTAGGCACTCTTGCATGTACATAGCATTTTCAGCATTAATATAGCCTTAATCTAATATCTTCATATGATGGTCAAATACAAAATGTAAAATGAAATCTCCATTTTGTCTCATATCTTCACTTCTCTTTTGGTGCTGAGAACCCCAGATGATACTGCACTATGTCATATAACCAATACTTTATTCTACAGCTCCAGCATTGTGAATTACACAAAGGCCATGAAAAAAGCCAGCCTCTTCATTCAATGTTCCAAAGGAGTATGTTCTACCCACCATCTATTCATGGGACCACTCAGGCTTCTTCTTTTCCGCAAAGGCAGTCATACCTAGAATAATCGTTAGCAACCCACATCTCAAACCCAGTAACTCAGGAGACCAAATTGTCAACCTACCAATCTTCTGATCCTTGCTGCCAAAGAGCGCATGGAACAACCGTCTCTCATACTCAACACCCTCCTTGAGCGACAACTCCTGACTCTTATTAACAACCTCCTTACCAGCAACAACAGCCACACGGCTATAGCTGGCAATAGTCTCAGCCGTCTTATACGCCTGCTCAAGCAGCTCCTCCTTACCACCCGGCACAACCTTCGCCGCAACACCCCACTCACCGGCCTCCTTACCGCTGAAGTTCTTGCCAGTAAGGATAAGCTCCATGGCCTTGCTCTTGCCGATCGCACGGGTCAGGCGCTGAGAGCCGCCTGCGCCGGGGATGGTGCCGAGCTTGATCTCCGGCTGGCCGAAGGTGGCGTTTTCGGAGCAGTACAGGATGTCGCACATCAGGGCTAGCTCGCAGCCGCCGCCGAGGGCGTAGCCGGAGACAGCGGCGATGACTGGAGTGCGGATGGAGGTGGCGAGGTGGGACCAGGGCGCAATGAAGTTGTCGCTGTAGGCGGCGGAGAAGCTTAGAGGGGCCATTTCTTTGATGTCGGCGCCGGCTGCGGGTTTGTTTGGTTAATATTGTTGAGGTATATCAGGATTGGGGCGAGGGATTGACGGGAAAGGATACAGTGGAAATGTGTAAATAGGGCATGTACATACCGGCAAAGGCCTTCTCGCTTCCAGTTATAATAATCGCGCCGATGCTCTTGTCATTGTCGTAGTTGCTCAGGGCTTCATTAAGCTCCTTGAACAATGGAGAGCATAGTGCGTTGAGGGCCTTGGGGCGGTTAAGGGTAACTATAATAGCAATGAGAATTGGTCCTGTAGTATATTGGCCAGTGTTACATACTCAATCCCACGCCGGGCTTGGGGGTCGAGGTGAGGATGTGCTCATAGCTACCAGCAGCTGAAGAATAACCCCGGACTCGGGCTAGGTAGGAAGTCAAGGGGGCCGATGTCCGGGAAGTGGCCAGACGAGTGCATTGACGGGCAAACATTGTGATATGTCAAGCAAAAGGCAATTACTTTCAGATAATTGAGATTGAATTATGCAGAGAAAGGAGGAAGTAGCTATACGATACCATCATAGATAGCCCGTTTCCCCGCGACCGACTGAACGCCGAAGTTAACCGTCCCGAGGTACACGTGAAGAGGCTAAACCCTTTTAGTCTGTTTTATGTCACTGCACCGCCACCATACTGACTGTGCCACATCTCACGTGCCCATAAGTGGCTGGTGACTAATCTCTAATATGATTGGTCTGTGTGCAGTGGACACTTTTCTGTCCTGAAGTGCAGTGCCTGTCCGGGAATGTCTGGTTTCAGCAGCTTATCTTAATCACTGCTTCTCCTTTGCTTTTCCTCTGTCCTTTTTTTCCTTTCGGTGGTCTAGCCCTGTGCTTTGCCCACTCTCTAATTCTTCATCATGGATGTCCCTGAGCCCGATCAGTCGCCCTTCACAGCCGTGTCCGCGCACACCTCTAAACTGACTCGAGTGAGTGTCTCGTGAGGGGCAAAGGCATTGCGCAATATCTTTCGATCCGCAATGTCTTTGGATCCTTTATTTCTGAAATGAGTCGCAATAGTCGGATCAATATGCTAATACATCAATCGCAGCACTATCAAGCCTACCTCGATGCCTCGACCCCGTACACAACCTACCGCTGGGTTGGTTCCGGCGTGCTTCTCTTCATCTTCTTCCTGCGCATTTTCCTCGCGCAGGGCTGGTATATCGGTATGACTCGATTGAACCCCTGAACTGGAATCAGCAAAGCAGAAATGATGCGCTTCGGCTCCAACACGCGAAAGCCATTCATCCACAGCGGAACATTTGCATAAACAAACTGCTAACGCTGGAATCTCATATCACAGTCGCCTATACACTCGGCATTTATCTCCTGAACCTCTTCCTCGCTTTCCTGACTCCCAAATTCGACCCCTCTCTTACCCAAGACGAGGGCCTCGAGGACGGTGACGCCGGATCCCCCAGCCTCCCTACCAAGAAGGACGAGGAGTTCCGGCCATTCATCCGCCGTCTGCCGGAGTTCAAGTTCTGGCACTCGGCCACTCGCGCCATTGCCATTGCCTTTGTTTGCTCTTGGCTCGCCGTCTTCGATATCCCCGTCTTCTGGCCGGTGCTGGTTGTTTACTGGATAATTCTGTTTGTGTTGACGAGTATGTTTCCCCTTTTGGTCGGAATTCGATACGATACCCGTTTTTTTTTTTTGTGGATATCTGTCTAACTTGGCGCTTTTTTGCAGTGCGACGACAAATCCAGCACATGATTAAGTACCGCTACGTGCCTTTCTCTTTCGGAAAGACACGGTATGGCCGCTCATGAGATCTTCAATTCCTGAACTTCCTTTTTGTCTCTGATTATATCCACGATTCGCATGTGCATGTCCTGTATCTGTATGCGCACTTTGGCTGGGCAACAGACAGACATGATATGATAGGAGGTGAAAGCGCCGGGCTCATGGTGGTCCATTTATGAATTTTCCCAGACTCTTTTTTTAATCACTGTTTGTTTAGAGGGCCGCTGCTTTGGCGTGTTCCAGTCTTCTTCCCCTGTGAAATATGATTAGACCTGAAGTCAATGAATGACCTGACTTGCAATATATTATTTGAAAAGCAAGACTCCAAAGTTCCTAGAATTTCTTCTTTTTATAGTTCGCTTAATGGGAAAGTAACATTTGAGACATTTCATGTGAAGATGAGCGCATTTGAGCTTGTAAGCTGTGATCTTATTTGAGAACGTTTTAAATTAGATCGTTAGATGAACTCAACACCTCATTCATCTAAAACCGCAAAGGCAAAGGCCATGTAATCTTCTCTGGCCTGGTGCCTACAGGCTTTTTTACTCTTGATCCTCCCCAACATGGAGTAATACAACGCCCTGGACTCGATCATAGTCTCCGACTCACATCGCACTCGAGTGGACATCATATCTCAACCATGGACATGGACATGAACATGCCAGCCGTGTTCTCAGCCTCTATTGAAATCACAATCCTCTTCACAGGCTGGACAACCTCAACGACGACGCAATACGTCTTCACGCTGACCTTTCTATTCCTCCTCGCCATCTTCAACCGCTTCCTCGGCGCTCTCAAATTCCAACTAGAGAGATCCTGGTCCCAGCATACCTCCCCTCCAACCCTGCATCTCGCTCCAGTAAATCCACGACAAAACATCCGGAAAGCAAAGCTCAGTCCTCTTCCAGACTACATGCGCATACATGGGGACGAGGACGAGGAAGAGACTTTGCCAGTTTCAAATAACAATGAAACACGAAGCACGACAATGAGACCTCTCAAAAGGGATGGTCCTCGGAAGAGGATGTCATTGACATGCATGCTCCCGTCGTGGAAGGCCAGTGGAACGTGGAGTCTTCGGAAAGACGGGACACGTGCGTTGCTTGAATGTGTTAGGGCTTTGATTGGATATTTCTTGTGAGTGGTCACATCTGCGGCTGTCTGCACACTGTCATTTATCGAATGATCGACTAATTCTTGAAATCGATAGGATGCTGTCCGTGATGACCTTCAACGTCGGCGTCTTCGTCGTTGTGCTTTTCGGCGTCCTGGTGGGCGAACTGCTTCTTGGGAGATTTTCTCAGGGAACTGCCGGCTGGCAGGAAGGGACTTGTCATGGTGGATGATTGCAGATGGAGCTTCGAAGTCCCGGCTAGGCTCTATCTACCGCGTGCTATGTAACGCGTGCTGTCTTATAGTGGCAGCTTGGTGGGCTTCCTATGTGTTGATTGAGAAGCTGTCGAAGAATCATCTACACAGATAGGAGCTCCGCGAAACGGCCTGTCGGTGGTTGGTCCGGGTCGTTCGCACTTTTGACGTAGCCTCGCGTTCTTTACGGGAATGGCTGATGGCCTTTTCTAGCCGATGCCTATTGATCTCATACTTGGCGGTACAAATCTCAGTCCTTTGCGTTTTCATCAAGAAACACTTGCGCAGCAACATATCCGATGGCTATAGCACAAATCCAGTCCACAGCATAATTTGTAGGGTCGGACATGTCCACTTCTCGAGAGGAATAGGTCAAGAGAAAAGCGTTTATCGCCAGCCTCTAAGCCCCTTGACTTTCGAGGCATGCTTTTAAAAAGTATGAGATTCAGACTGAGGAGAGACCTCATATTGGCCTGAACTTACGTGTATTCGAAGACCACCCCGTTGGTCCAGTCGAAATCATTCCCCTAAGTGGTTACGTACTGCTGAGCACCTGGGCAAGTGTTTCAGCTAGGGCTCGTGGCCCAATGTCCTACTCCGCTCAGCTGCAACCTAATACCACTCATTACCTTGTTCTACCCGTATCGACAAGAATCCTTGTGTCTCCAGTGGAATAGGAATCGAAGGCACAGCGGATCAATGATGATCCAGCGCAACCCCTGCTGTACTGTATCTTCCTTACACCGCACCTTTCTTTCACAGCCTAATAAAATATGCTCCCATCGCCTGGATCATTCCCTTATCCTTTGGCTCAATTTACAAGTAACATTCATTAATACTCCCAAAATGAATTCAGAAACTCCCCAAGAATACTCAGTCGACGAGGAAATCCTTTACTTCTTCCGTAAGACCTCTGCGACTAAGTCATCTTGTGATGCTTATGCACAGGAGCTCGTGGGGGGACCTGTCGTCCCCGTTACAGTCCAAGGTGTTTGCAGCTATACCGTTTACGCGGGCCCTAATCACGGGTTCGTGGTTCAGTTTCGGTTGCAATCGCTAGGTTTGAACACCAAAATGGCCACTCTAGCCCGTGACATATATGGGTCATTGGTTCCAACTGCCACTTTCCATGGCCAGATCGGAGAAGAGGGCGTCGATGGGAAAGAGCCCCTCTCCGTCTATGTGATGAGCCGAGTAAAAGGCATCAGTCACCTCGATTTCATCCTGGCTCATAATTTCCTGGAAGATTCCCTCGAGTATTGTACATGGCGGGAAAACCTGGTGTCTGACATTGCGGGGTATGCTGGCCGCCTTTCTTCGCGGTATTTAGGCTAATATTTTCCAGATTCCTTGGTTTGGCATGGAAGAATCCTCAAGATGCTAACCCATCAGATCGAGAAGCCATGTTTCGGAGATACGAGAAGGACTTGCGCCAACTTCTCGCTGCTCTACCCAGTCGCTTCCTCCCCGTCATCCAACAATCCATTGATTCTCTGCCAGCTATTTTCTCACTTCCCATGGTCCTTGTTCATAAGGACTTTGGTGTCAATAATGTTATGGTTGACGCCGACGACAATCATCTAGTTGGAGTCATTGACTGGGCTGAAGCTGAAATCGGTCCTTTTGGGACGAATCTGCACTCCCTCCAGCAATTCATGAGCAAATATCGCCTCCGTGTGGGCTGGATTCGCCATGCAAACTATGAAACCTTAGACGGCATCTTTTGGGACGCCCTGTCCACAAGTGCCGGAGGTCTCGATCCCAAGACTATTCAAACAATCAAGGCGGCAAGAATTGTTGGTCTTCTACGGTCCCGTGGATTCACGAGTCGTCTTGCTAATAAGCCGGAACCGGAGCCCATCCGTGATGATGAAAGTGGAGCTTACGAGATGCTGGGGCTAGATGGCTTGCTTATTAACCCAGCTACAAAGCTGGTGGACTGAACTTGCGTTCCGTAGTAGTTTGAAATTATGTATAGTTTTAGAATTATTAGGACATGTATATTGGTAAGAGGTACTGGTTTGGTTAAATACTGTATATGTACCTACATATGTAACCTTGGGAGAGGTCCACGGGTCCACGGGTAGATCTGCCGCTGACACACTTAAACACCACCCCTTACCTAGGTACATATGTAGGTATCACTCACTACAAGTCAGAATCGTGTGTTTGTTTCTGGAAATCAGCTTTCTATTCTAGCCTTTTTTTCTTTTCTTTTGTAGACGTTTAGAACTAGGCCTAGGACGAATACGTGTTACTTTATTAGCCAATTTGAGACCAACTATAGTAGGGTAGGGAGACTTACGAGCACCTCGAGTATCTATTAGAGATATGCTTTATCGGGTAGAGATTAGGAGCTAGGAAGTGGTGTAACTACGTGTGGAGCGATAGGAACTGGTGTGAACTAATTACCACAACTTCATAGGTAGAAATTGAATGATCGACTAGTTACCTGAATTGATAGGGTGGTCTCCGTGGTGACCTTCAACGTCGGCGTCTTCGTTTCTGTCCTTTTCGATGCCCTGGTGGGCGAACTGCTTCCTGGGATATCTTTTTCAGGGAACTCCTGGGTGAATATCTCCATGTAGATCAACCATGATGCGCTATAACTTAATCCACACTTCGTCATATACCTAACTCCTTCAATGCCCATCGACATCGCCCAAACAATCATCTACCTTCAGTATAAACATCATCGACTTGCTGCTGTACCGGCCAGTTCTCAAAGTCTGGTCTGCAAACCGTCGACCCTATTCAAAGCAATATTACTACAAATCTATGTCCAACCCAGATCCCTTCCATTCCTCTGACACGACATACCTGGAGCAAGCGGAACCATAATTGCCCAGACCTCCCGACAACTGCAATCAACTCCATTGAGATGCGAGCACTTGGCCAGCGGACGTCCAGCCTTGGGGATTCTCTTCATCGGTCGGTCGTAGTGTGCGCACTTGGACGAGCGGTGGCCTCGAACGCAGGATTCACTTTTGTAGGGGTTGTAAGTATGTTTCTACGATCTCGTATGGATCTAAGACAGGAGATATCTCACCAAGACCACTTATCACCTTGGGAGTCGAATGGCATATCTCTGATTTTGTCGAATATAGCTAGTTCCAATGAAAAAGGATTGTGCCAATGTCTATGCCTGGAAACGAGGGGATATGGATTTATTCATTGAGTAAATACCGTCTATTGACTATGTACATATGTAGGCTATTTGCGCAAATGTGCTCAAATCAGCGCCGGGGGGGATCGACCGCGATATAGCCTTTTCTGGCTGATATGTGGAGATCTGCAACGTTGTAGATCCCAGCTTGCATGTCCAGATGCTCTTCGGTTTAGATAGATCTAGAATTGTTTTCAAAGAATAGTTGGAACTACAAATAAAAATGGGTGCTATAGGACAAAGCCATGGCATCCCGATTTCACATGCAAACCGCAAAGATAGTTCGAATCATACTCCTGACCCCTGCGCTTTTGAAGGCAAGCGATACGAAACACTCCATCTAACTCCAGATCATAGGTATCATGAGAGGCACGTGCGGCGTAATTTGAAAGGACATCAAGGGGAAAAAAACAGTTATCGCCGTACTTAAATCAACAGATTCTCCACGCTGCTCGGCATCTCGCCTCCGGCAATAGCGCTGTCCCCCAATGAGAGAGTCGACATTTTGCGGTCTGTACTGGGGCGGGACATGTCTTCGGTTTTAGTACAGATCCAGGTGGATGCATACATATTTACCCTAGAATAGTTGTATAAGCTTCGTCCGTGATGGTCAAGAACAAGACTCCAAAACTCACCGGTCAATGCATGTACCTGGGAAACGAGCTCCCACGCGACGAGCAGAGAAGCCGTTTTCCTCAAAGTGCTTGATGTACCAAGGATCGATACTGGCGGAACGGAGGAGAATGCGACCGCCCTTCTTCAAGGCTTTGTTGAAAGTTCGGGCTTGGTTAGGGGCTGAATCCCCTTCGGGATCGAACCAGTCCATTGAGTCCATGACCTGATATACAATTAGCATGAAAAAAATACCGCTGAAAGGTATTTTGATACTTACCACAGCGATAGTCAGGGTTCCTGGGGTGATACGGTTGATCACCTCGTTGATCTCATCAGTGTGGATACGAAGTCCATCAAATGCACCAGGCGTGGAAAGTCGGACGTGTGCTTGAGGAGAAAGATAGGTGGGGTGGCATCTATGGCGGCAGTTAGCACATGTAATTGAAAGGCGTAAAAAAGAAAGAAAGGAACGAACCTCCGTGAGAATTTGCCCTGAACGCAAAGGAAGTAGAAATAGTTGTCATTGCTGATCAGAGTCTCGTTGACCACAGGGTCAAGAGTATTGACAACGTATTCCCAAATTGACCGGCCGCTGACGTCCTTGGCCTTCTTCATATCTTCCGTCAAGCCGTTGCGGCGGAAGAAGTCGTCGACGATCATATTTCTCTGGTTGCGTGGCACACCGGCGGCCTTCCAGGCGAACCATTCAGTGCTCACAATAGCCCAGTGGAGGGGCCGGCTCATTAGCACACCACGAATGCGAGGCCAGATTTCGCGCTGCTCTGCGATAGTTTGTGCTTCACACAGCTTGCGAACTTCACCCTGGAGTCCGAAGACATTGAAGAGCCATCGCACCATGCGAATGGCGTGGCGAGATCCACCAGTCTCGTACAGACCATGGCCAGAAGTAGAGGTGAAGGTCTGGCTGTGCTCGAGCCAGTACTGGAAAGCCTGGCTGGACAGGTGAGGGCTGAGTTTGGAGATTAGCAGTTCACGGAACTGGGCGTGCTTGCCATCACCGAAGATCTTCCACATATCCCGGTGGCCCAATGCTGAATAACAGGCAACCTTCAGCTCGAGAAGGTGGTTCTGGTTAGGGTTCAAGTCCACAGCGTGCACACGGCGGGGGGTTCTTTTGCAGATAATCAAGAATATTGTCGCCAGCACTGGTGATCGCCAGGATCACGTCGTCTTTGCCGATATTCAGGAGACGGTGGTCAACTCGCGGGTCTTCCCATGTGAATGCGTAGATATACTCGTTCTGGAACTGAGTATGCTTGGGCAGCATGTCGTTGTAATGAATGCGGTAGTGGTGGTTCTGGTAAAAGGATGATGGAAGCGGCAGGTTTGCACTCAGGTTAATCACAGCAGACTCATATGCCTTGGAGCGAATCTCGTTTGTGCTCTTCACCACTGCATCATCCATCTCCTGTTTGTGATTGGCAGGAAGCAGGTAAGGAGACTCAGTAAAAGACGCATTCAGCTTTTCAATGGATTGACTTGATGGAGTAGCTTCGATTTCCTTTGGGCAACCAACAAAGATGTAGTAGGGAATGCCGCCAAGCAAGTAGTTTCGTTCGCTGGCGGAGATGACAGTACCAAACTTGTATTCCAGGTAGTCGCGGCGGGCGGCTTCAAGACTGACCCGGTCGAAATCGAACCAGGCTCTCCAGAATACACGTCCAAGCCAGTTGACATGGCGGTTGAAGGCGCCACCAGTGTAGTTGCGGCAGGACACATCCACGATGCTTTGGACTAGATCTGAATGAGTGACGTTCATGCAGAAGTTCGAGGCATTGCTTACCGTAAAAGTCACACACACCCAACATTCCAGTGGACTTCAGGCGGGAGGTTAATGAGTCGACGACGCTGTAGTAGTCTAAAAAAAGTCAATATCAATTGCCTTTCGTGGGTCTTAGATACTCACCAGGGATCATTGATAGACTGTAGCTCATAGTAATCAAGTCCACGCCACCGCTTGCTTCATTCGTAGACCGTGGGTTGAGCTCTTTCTCGGGTAGTTGGAAAGACCGGGCATCCTGGCAGAGAACAGTGACATTCTTCCACCCAAGACGCTCGAAGCGCTCGCGGGCGACTTCGCAAAGGGACGGAGAGAGGTCGACCAAGTAAACGTGCTTGAAGAATTTGTCGACCGGGAGGAAGGCCGCCATGGCTTCAATGTTGTATCTGTCACAAGTCAGATGTTCCGTCTGTATCACTTCGGGGAACCTTTTGTGCCTACCCAGTACCGCCACCGACCTGGAATACATTAGCGCTAGCTCAGGAAGGCAACAAGCCAATACTCACATCCACCCAGACAGCCTTTCCAGACTTGACTTCTTTGTTGGTAACCTTGTACTTCATCTGTGCGGCCACAAGACCAAGCATGTCCTCGCGACCACAGAGCAGACGACGACGAGTGGCATCGTAAATTGCGGCCTGACATGGTCAGCTTCGAGCCATATCCAAGCTCGTAGTCACTTGATCGCACCTGAGTCTTGTAGAAGCTCTCCAATGCATCCTGCTGGCCCCCGGCCTTCTTATCGTGCGGTTTGAGGAAGTTCGCCCAGATGAATTTCAAGTAAGGGCCAACTCCAGTGTTGGCGACTTTGATATGCTGAGAGGAGACGAGAAGAACCAGACCGACCAAGGCAAACACCAGTACGGCGGCCGCGCCGATGTAGACGTGCATCAAATCCATGTTCAGTATGTAAAGAGTGATGCAATGAACGGAGAGTGAGAGAAGCGACCGTGAGATTCAAATACAAATTGAATTGGGTTTCAATTGACCACATGTCCCCCTCACGAGGAGACGGCAGCGTGTACCTTGTCCTATCAGGGCGACACATGGGGGGGTGCAGATGATAAGAGAGAGTGGAGGGGCATGGGGAGGTACAATAAACATTGACTACACGTATACTCAACATACATTAAGGAAGTAACTTGTACCTGGTCCACTATCATCCTTTGAATTGAAGTAGTCGATCATCCCAAAACAGCATGAACCGAACTAAACTGCAAATCAAATCCGATGCAACTCTAAGGACAATTGGGTTCCTGCAGTAGCGGAGTCCCCTAAGTATCTTGGCCACTCACAGCCAAGTCACCTCCCATGTGGTTCCCCCAAAGTCTTGGCGTGGACCGTTAAGGTCCCGTCGACCTGACCCGTGGGGCCTGCTGTGCCCCCAATAGGGCCGCCACCAAGGCCAATCTTTAGGGCCCACGGGCGCCAATCAACTCCTTGCTTGCTAGCACACTGGGAGTTCCCCAGGTTTGATGGGATCTCAGTGTCACCCATAATTGAGTATAAAGTAGATCCCGGAGCATTTCGCGATTATGTACGGAGTCTCTAAGTACTCTACTCTCCGTACCTAACTTCCACAGTGAGCATTTGTCAATTCCGTTTGTAAATCAATATATGTAGCATCCTTTCCACTCCCAGACCGACATATTGAATCTTGATCCAATGTTATATATGGAAATGTTAGGCAGTCTTGCATGAAATGGTCCTTTTGCGCTCTATTTATGTTACTCACACCCGGTCAGGGGATATAAATTCAGCAAATGATCACCAAGACTGAGATGCTTGGTTGAATAAATTGCATATGGATTAAGACCGAGGTCCAAGATGAGATTGAACTTCGTTATGAAGGTGTCGTTTGAGGCTCGTGGATTGATATTCCAAGAAGAATTGTTTAGTTTTGTCTTCTACATACTTGGCCTCGGATATTTCCCTCTCTTTCATATCTGTTCTCAAATACACCGCTATATCATCGAGCAAATCTCTAGGTGGATCTCGAGATTATGGCAGTCTCCAACAGCCAGTGTGCCATATCGTATTTTGTCAGCAGAATATTTCATAAAGCTAGTATATGTGTATTTTATTGAATATAAAAATTGATAGAATTGACACTGTATGAGTTTATATTATAGAAGTTGAGATATTAAAGGTTCTGTATGGAAAGTCCCCTTTCACAAATTATGCCCTTTTTGGCCCTTTTCTACTATCTACCTAACAAACTAAGAAGGAGAGAAAATATAACTAGATACATGTATCGAAGAAGTCTACCTAAAAATACCACCGAATAGTCCCCTGAAAAGACATAAAACACTATCAGAGAAGACTGCCTAAGAAGACTACCACTGGCGGTTGGAGACTGCCGTACTCGAGACACGAAGGGTGAAACCACTTCTAGTATACGGAGAAATACGTATACATTGATATCACGGACCAACTGACAATGAGATAATGCAAAGCTTCAAATGTTATGGTTCAAGACAATATCTCCCCCAATTTCCATTCCTGACAATTCCAAGCCGCATAATGTTCCCTTTTGGGTTTAGTCAACCTGTACCCATATGTCTCGAGCGGGTCGGTTCATGGCACGGAGGGTGCAGAAGTCTTCCTGGATCCCTCCTACGTAATGCTCTGTTACTCCGACATCTGTTGCTTGACGTGAATGCCTCCTCACTGTTGACAGCCAGCTTGGCTACAGATAAGTGGGCGACATCTCTCGCCGCCCTGCGACGTAAAAAATCATGGGTATATAGGGGCTCCAAGATCCCCGCGCTATTCCCCATTCTCCTAAGTAAGCTACCAAGCATATGACCACCAGCGGGCTTGTCGACATGTGACCGATGTCTTTCCGCAAGACACACTAACGGCCGTTGCGGGTATTGGAACACCACCAGCCGGTTATGCCGTGTCAGCTTGTCAAGTAGCGCCTCAATAGTCATCCTCCCTAGTTGCCCTGTCCTGATTGCAACGATGAGAAGGAGCTTGACCACACAAAGCAGGCTCAACTCCTGTAGGCGCAGCCCACTGATCAACTTCAGTTGGTAATTGGACGGCAACCCTACAGCTTTGAAATCAGCAAATGCTATAGGTCACTGCTGGGCCTCCAGGACTGCTCCAACAACCTGCGCACCTCCTCTGGTAGCCCAAACCAAACTGGAGGCACTCAGTTCCACGCGACTCCAGGCCACGACTGTGGCTAATGGGACAAAAGGCTCGGGGTCTGGGTCTGAATCGCCTGGGTACCATCTCGGCCTTTCGATCATGTTGTTCCCCATGAGTACCCTGTGTTCGCCGAGCAGGGCTTGCCCGATGGCGGCGATGCGTTTGTTCACGGCGTCGATGATCTCGTCTGGTCGTAGTGCGGGTTTTTAAAATATCCGAACTAGCTCTCGATTTCCGCGGTAGAGAGCTTGGTTGATGGGAATTTCGCACCAGTCCGATCTTCTGTGAACTCCTAGCTCGGATTTTTGGAAGACAAATATGAACTTGCCTTTTGCGGGTTAAGGCCCGGTTGGGCGAGGAGAAACTTCACAATCTCTGTGTGTCTGTAGAGAGTACCGCGCGGTAAACCCGACGTTTCTTGGGCCTGGCGTTCCATCTATGATTTTTGGATCATAGCTGATCAGAAACTTCACCATACTGAGTTGACCACCGATTGCAGCAATACTCAACGGCGCGGGGTGATCCATGCTGAACATAATATCAGCTCCCATGTCAAGCATCGCAGAAGCCAGGTCTTCGTTCCCCCTTTCACATGCCCATCTCAAATTGGAGTCAACCTCAGGCCGCTTCGTTAGTCTGTAAAGTCTCTTTTGGAGAATAACAAACATGGCGGAATTGGGTCTCATCAAGGCAGAGACATCGGCTTTCGTGGGAAGATGTTCCTCGATCATGAGGATTAGTTCAGTTGGAAGGTCAAGCAACTCCATTTTGGAGATCAAGAAAAGGCGTTGACTGTTTGAAGATGGGTTGCGAGGCGGACCGTTGTGGTTGTTGTGAGCGTGTGCTAAGGAGAAGAGACAAATGAGGCGAATCGAAGCACAGGACAAAGTGAATGTAAGAAGATGGAAAATAGGCCTAAAGGGAAGTCATGAAAGGGAGCAATCTTGGAAAGAACAAACCTCAGTGTTGTCCGTTAGTGACGATAGTCTACTTATAAGGAATATCATGAACCTGAAACCCGAAGGCGTCGAGGCAAATATATACAGTACATAATGTTGGAGGTTACATGCTACCACAACCAGGAAGATCAAGAAGAAACAGCATTCAAACTAGCAAGAGGCTCTCTATAGAGGCATAACAAACAAGCGCTCAGTTTGCCACCCAAGATCAGGCATGGAGAATGGGATGATCTCAACATACAAAGCTACACAAATGCAGACTAAATCATGTAACTACGTTCATTGATGGTAACCATTGGCTATACTTAACGCCATTTTCCATTGCTCAAACGCCAGACCCATGGGAATCTACCTAGGCAGATATTTCGAGATTGTAATGTTCAAATAAAGATCCATAATACATAATAGACAGCCACGAATATCTATTCGTCATCGCTCATGCGAGTATCCTCATCGGCTGGCTTTTCTGTCTCCTCATTCTCCAACGGTTGCTCCTCTTCCTGAGGAACGGGCTCCGGTGGCATATTGCTTGCAAACTTCGGATCGATGCGCAGACGGGTCAAAGCACGCTTGTAGATTTCAGCCTCGTTGGGGTCACGCATGACTATCTGCATCTGATCAATCCGCTCCTCAATCTCTTCCTGTTGGGTGGAAGTTGGAGCAAGACCGGCCTGGGCGATAGTGCGGGCACGCTCCGGCTTGAGGCGGGCCTTGCCTGAGATTGGATAGTAATAGGCGGCTAACTGTCTGGTGTCGCCATCCTTGGGTTCGAAGAGAGTCAGGGCGATGTCCTTTTGCTCAGTGTTGAAGACCTGAGCACTGGTGGCGTAAGTGCGAATGCGATCATAACGGTGGAACTTGTTGCCCTCGGCGCTCTCGTTGGTGTAGAGGTCTTCGCTGTCTCGGTTTGGGTTGGACAGGTTCATGCTTGCGTCAATGTTCTTAACAGATTGGGGCTTCTCTGGAAGGAAGAGCTGGTAGTCATAAGGGACTGGGCCCGGGTGGGCATAGAGAGCAGGGTTCGTGTTGTGAAGATGCACTTTAGATTCGTGCTCCACGCAAACGCGCTGCTCGGGCGCGACTGGGGTCAGGATACCAACATCCATACGCTTGTCCCGCTTGCCTGCGACAGCTGCCAAAGGCGCCTTATCAAATTTGAACTGAAGGTAACCACCAGGGTCTGGGAATCCTTCCAGGTCAGGCATCACAGGGAAGAAACCGACTGGCTTCAGCTTCGGGTTCTCAGGGTGAACGGGATTAGCCCAGGCATTCAGTTCTGCCTTTGTTGGCGGCAGACCACGGATGTGGCTATCAGTGTCTTCTCCAGAGTGCTTGCTCTGAGGGTAGGCGATATCGAATCCTTTTTGGATGAATTTCTTAACATGTTTCGGATCATCCACGGGAGGCTTCCCTTTCTTCGCAGTGCGTGCTTGTGGTTTAACGGGTGCAGGACGAGATCCATCTCCGGCACTGCGGTCGACACCGATATGTTGTGTACGGCGGAGGAAACTGACGTTGGTATTTCTGGGAGCAGGATTCCGGAGTTGCTCAATAGTCATGAGAAGGGGAAGGTCAGCGGGGTCCATGGGCTGAGGATTCTCGGGTGCCATAATAGCTGGTGAAAATGTTAGTTGCAGCAATGCAATTATAGGGGACTCTGCGGTGACATACCACTCTCGTCGCCCAAATGTAACCCAGGAATACCGACAAGGTCAATTGGCATTCCACCTTCGGCATCGACTTCAATGTTGGGCTCCTCACGGCGCGCCAGGCTTGAGGCAAAACCGGGGGTGAGGAAGCGACTCAAGCCCTCGTGCGGGATATCAAGGAACTTGGGGGGCATATCCGGGGGAGGGAGATCATTGCGATAGCGGAGGGACGCAATGTACTCCTGGTGAAAGCCACCTGATGACTGACCCTCCTTAGATTTGGAAGACATATTGTCGGCTTATTTGCTCGCACTATTGACTGGGCGATTAACTGCGCATTAGCGACTTGGCGTACGTCTGGACTGAGTGGGACGGAAGCTCACTGTAATGGACTGCAATGGACTGAGATGAGTTGGGATGTTGGGATGTTGTCGCCTCAATTTTGGCAGACAAAAATGGTAGCGCAAGACTACAGTAGCCAGTTAGTATGAGAGCTTGATTCAGAATGAAGACGAGGGAATTGGTCGCAAACCTACAGTGAGGAAAGTCTAGGGGCTTGTAGAGAGTCAAGGGCAGCGGCGTGGAGGAAAATTGGCAACAATATCAGAATCCAGTGGCTCAGCTCACCAGTAGAAGAGGTTTATCCAAACTGCCCACAAATGAAGCTGGAGGAATCGGCAAAAGCTGCCATTCAGAGCAACTCCGAAGCTGAGCCTGAAGGCCATTATTTTGCCTAAATTCACCGCCTGTTTGCTGTGGAGATACATTGGTGATCACGTGGAAAGACGGGAAGTATGAATATTGAAAGAGACATGCATGCATTATTCCAACCTCAGGACAACATTGAACAGTTCACATCTAGATTCTTCCCTTTTAGCTCATTTAGTTGATGCTTGTAGAATCCAGAGTACTCGATTGTATTATAAAAAAATATCGAAATTCCTTTTGAAAGTGACCAAAAAAAAACATGCAAGTCCTACGCCGAATTCTCATAATACCGTAAATGATTCTCTCAAAGTACACTTAGTAGGCCCACATGCACTTGTACGCCATCAGCCGGGGACCAAGTCGATCATACTCCAGCCTTCCGATCCAACTGTCGTTTGTACCGGTCAGTTTGCCGAAAATACTAGCTCCCTTCCACACAACAACCTGGGGATCGAGGTCTCTGGGCGGTGTCCCGATCATGATCTCCTTTGAGAAGCCAGGGCGGAGAGCCTGCAGCCGCTCTTCCAAGAAGAGATGGAACCCGCTAGTCAAGCTGCCTCCACCGACGACCATGATACCGCCGATGAAATCCCGCATCTTCTTCTCGTCTGAGCGAGACGCGTGCGCAATGGAGGTCAGGATAGCGTTGTCCAGACCAAACACAGGCATGATATCGTCACGATCTTCGACCGCAGGAGGACGGGGAGCCTGGGCTGCAGCGGCCGTGGCAGCGGGTGTGCTTGTCCCTCCTGCTTGAGGCGTCCCTGTATTCTCCGGTCCTGGAGAACCAGCGACGGAAGATCGAGGTGTGCCCTCCATGTCTTGGACTTTGCTTAAAGCGTTGGGGTGTTGGGGGGCGGCTTGGTGTGGCCTGAACATCGGGCGCCGCCGAGTGAGACTCGCCATTTGTCTTGCCATGGGAGGGGAGGGCAGGGGCCATGGCAGTCAAGATCTCTGATTGGGCTGCAGAAGTAGGATCATTAGGTGACCCATCGTAGATGTCAACAGAACGATCGATCAAGGTCCGTCTCCCGGTAATCTTGTCAGAGTTGTCGAAAATGTCAGGCTCAAAAACTCCCATTGGCGCTAAGTGAACTTCGTCAAAAGCCTTGAAAGTATACTTTCGTGTATCTTGGCCTGCCACACGGAGGTGGAAGTCAAAGACTTGTGGAGAAACGCTGGCTTCGTTCATGGTGCAGATGTTCTTCTTGAGCTCTTCGGCCAGAAGGAAGTCATGTCTACGCCGTAGGTTGATGTCGGCATAGGGGAAATGATCGTGCAGCATCATCTTGACGAACGTTTCAGTCACGTCTTGACCACCATACTTCAGGTTCACTCGGGAGTTCTCAATACACATGCCTTCTTCCACACAGCAGATTGAAGTCTTCTGTGCTCCAATATCGACGACGCATGCCGAGGTGAAGCCGGCACCAAAGGTGGCTGCCAGACTCTCTTGGATGAAACACACCCGAGCGAAAGCAAATTCTCGCATCAACATATCCAAGACTTGGGTGACATAGGATTTGTCGTAAAGATCTGGGATGACGAACACACACGAATACTGGGTCCAGTCCTTCTTGCTCGTCAAGCGCAGTTGATTCTTGATCGCATCTTCCACGATCAATGAAATATCCAGGAAGAGCGACCTCTTGCTTGTGTAGTCTTTCTCATTGCACCAACCATTCCGGATTGGCCAATACAGCTTGTATCGAGGTTTTGAAGAATCCGGTACCCGTAGGGCCGGCTGCCCAACAATATACTCTGGTGGGGGACTAGAGAGCTCGGTCCATTCGGCACGCATAGGATCATTGTGTTCCGAGATAATTTCTGGCACTGTCCTGCGGTTATAGTTGACGACCATCTCCTTGGAGTTTGGAAGCATTCTTCGCTTGTTCTGTCGCATATGAACCTTCAAATCCGCAGACATCCGATTGAAATGAGACGACCACTACAAAAAAGTATTAGTACAAAGTCATCTCAATAGGATTGCAGTCAACATACTTCAGGTCCGAAGGCTTTTTCGGGCTCCATTTCAGAGCCATCATCGTGTTTAAACCTCTTGGGCTTAGGTTCATCATGATCTTCTGACTCGCTGGTGGCTGCTTTCCTCGCAATCACCATTGGCAAGGTCTTCGGCAGTGCGTCACTGGCAAGTCCAATCCGGAGGTTCTGACTGCCCATGTGAATGACAATGACTTTAGAGCCAGCCATCTCAGCTGGGGTCTCCTCCGCATCCTCCATCTGCGCGTCGCCATCTGCTTCAGCCTCGCCTTCTGCGGTCTCGGTCTTTGCCATAGCGAGGGCACGATCGTGGTCCTTCGCTTTCTTGGTCATCTTTGTCCTTGCTTCCTCGTTTTGGAGTCGGAATGCGAGGTTTTGGTCATCTCGTTTCAGGTAGTCACTACATAGCGCAAATCAGCATTGATGTTCCCACTGAAGCCATGCAATATATATCCGCCTGGATATGCGTACGTGTAGTAGTTCTTCTGGTTAATTGCTGGAATCTGCGGCCAGCTGGATAACTCCATGTTATTGTCGGTCCGCTCCAGGCCTATATCAAGTATTAGCTGCTCTGTTGTTGATGGCTGTATTCCACAAGCTAGGTGAGATTGTCTTACCCTCATCCCGGAGGGCCTTGCCCGACTTCTTTCCAACCATGATGGTATCGGGTTGTGGTCGGCTGTCTTCAATAGAGACTAATCGCGGCAAATCTAGGGAGTGCGCCGGAGGTGATTGCAGTTCCCTGATTGCGCTTGAGATGTGACAGATAGTCTCGTAGGATGCGATAAAAGTAAACAAGCCCAGAATATGACAGAGGGAAAGAGACAATGGGGGTTTTCTAAATGAGGAGCTCAAACCCGAAGACGATGATCCCCCGATTGACCGCCCACACCGCACAGGCCGATCGGCCAAAGAACATCCAAAGTGGTTGCCACCAGTGCCTTCTTCTCTTTCACCTCTTATCTCATCTACTTGTACCATAACCCCTAGCGAGTTTGTCTTATTCCACTCAATTCATACCATTTACGCGCCCCTCAACCTATCATCCTCGGCTCCATACTTGTCCGGACAACCTGTGAACAGTGGACAACGCGCCCAGTTAATCATACACACGATGGGGGGGGTTCACTATCGCGTATCTGGTCCCTGCTCTGGTCCAAGAAGGAGATCCGCATCCTGATTCTAGGACTTGTATGTTGTGCCTTACCGCGTCCCACGCGGGGAAACCAGGGTCCCACTAGTGTGACAAGGACTGAAACTAATTAACATTCTTTCGGGATATAGGATAACGCTGGAAAGACCACTTTGCTGTACAGACTCAAGGTAAGATATCATGGCCTTGAAACTTTGATTTTCTGGCGCGTTTGGGTGGGATTCGCGAGCTGACACCTTGCGCCCACAGATCGGTGAGGTCGTCACTACGATACCTACAATTGGTTTCAACGTCGAATCGGTCACATATAAGAACCTCAATCTCAATGTCTGGGTACGTTTTACCCAAGTCTAAGCCAATTCTGGCCATACCTAATATCCCTGGGTTGTAGGATCTTGGTGGCCAAACTTCTATCCGCCCATACTGGCGATGCTACTACGCGAACACCGCCGCAGTGGTCTTTGTCATCGACTCCACGGATATTGAGCGATTAGGGACTGCAGCAGATGAATTAGCAGCCATGCTGAATGAGGAGGAACTTCAGGACGCGGCATTGCTGGTGTTTGCCAACAAGCAAGATCAACCCGGTGCCAAGGGCGCAGGCGAGATCTCAGAGGCTTTGAAGCTAGGAGAGTTGCGTGACCGAAACTGGAGTATTGTCGCTTGCTCTGCCATTGATGGCAAGGGTATTAATGAGGGAATGGATTGGCTGGTGGTTCGTTTCTCTCCCCAATGCAATCTGCTGGGTCCTCAAACTAACTATGCCTCTACTTGCAGCAAACAATCCAGTCCGAGAATGCATGATTTTCTGGCGTTTCTATGTCGGGTTTAGAATTTCATCTTTGATACCTTGGTCTTCGACTTTCTCGCACGACTCGGAGGCCTTCTGCTGCATTCGGAGTGCTGTACCACTTCTTCCCTTCGACTTGACCTCACAGAGTCCTTGTCTTATATTCCTTCATGATTCCGATGTCAGACCTGCGGCTTACACATAACTGTTTAATTGAATTATTGACCCTGAATTGTAAAAGAGAAGTGTCAGATTTATTCTATCCGAGTCCGTAACTATTATTGATATCTCTCCGGTCTCACCTGCCTAACCTGCCCAAACGCGAGATCCTTCCAGATGTCCCAGTTGATCTTGGCATCTCCAGGGCTGCTGTTTCTGCTTATCTTTGCATCCTCCAGATGTCGCCTGTGCACACCCCCGCATCTGCGATACGACTAATGCCGATCAGATCAAGGTCTCAACTACTAATTTAAGAGTGTCCTCATAAAGGTTCATTTACTTCCTCCAGTGATCTCGAATATCCATAGAACCAGGAACATGTCCGTCCCCCCAATCCCTCTGATTCAAATCGCTGCTGTTATCGCATCCGGTACTTCTGATACCGTAAAGGTGGGGATCAAGAGCAATCGTCCGGTGCCAACTCCAGGAAAAGGCGAAATCCTCGTCAAGCTCGAGTTTTCTGGCGTATGTCACTCGGATCTTCACAGCATCCGTGGCGACACGCCCATGTTGACTGATGTCGCTGGTCATGAAGGCGTTGGGAAAGTAGTCAAGGGTAAGAGCTATCGCTGTATCACGTTGAATGCAGCTCAGGACACAGAAAGTATACTAAACTGACATTGTCGTTATCAGTCGGACCCGAGGTTGACGAGAAGCAATGGATGGGAACGCGGGTTGGCATCAGGTCTGTCTCCTTCGTCGCAGTGGTCGTCCGGTTGAAGATATATTGACGCTGAATGCATTTCCACTATTAGATGGCTCTACAGCTCTTGTCGCCAGTGTGAAATCTGTGAAATCAACCATACCGTATGCCCTTATCAGAAGAATGCTGGCGCAGTAAGTTGTTCATCACCTCGAATTATGTGTCTTCCGCCATTTCTTCCGTTACTGATTACATTGATGGTTTCCAGAATGTACCTGGGACCTTCCAACGTAAGTGTTTTATTTATCAGTGCGATCGTCCAGCCCAGTCGAGCACTTCTAATGTCATCTCCCAGAGTATATTGTCAGTCCAGCACTCCATGTGACAAGGATTCCGGAGCAGCTTTCACCAGATAGTGCTGCGCCGCTTCTATGCGGTATGTGTTTCCGATTGATATTTCGCCAGTACAGATGCTAATCCGTTTCTCCAGCTGGAATTGCGATGTACTCTTCTATCATGAAGACCAAGACTCGCCCGGGAGACTACCTTGCCATCCTTGGTGCTGGAGGTGGCCTTGGTCATATGTATATTCCCCTACCCAGGTTTTGGTGACTAGACGCTCTTCTTCTAACGAATATATCTCTTACAGGGGAATCCAAATTGCAGTTAAAAAGGGCCTCAGGGTCATTGCGATTGACAGGTATATGATACTTCAAGTTGAACATTTTCTGTCACCTTTATAACCGACTAACCGAATTATGCTTCTAAAGCGGAGATAAGAAAAAGCAGCTGTGCCTTTCGCTTGGGGCTACTGAATTCCTGGCACTACCGAGAACTCAACATTGTCCAGGCAGTCAAAGCCAAGACAACCTTCGGTGTACATGCTGTGATCTGCACCGCCAACGGCGAGCGAGCATACGAACAAAGTATGCAGATGTTGCGTCCATTTGGCACACTAGTCTGCGTCGGTATTCCCAACAAGCCATTCAGGCTGCCAGCTACGCCATTCGATATGATTGTCAAAGGTGGGTTCTCTGATACTTATGCATTCAAAGCATGAACCAGTCTGACCAACTACTACAGGTCTCACTATTGTCGGAAACTCCGCGGGAACGGCGGATGAGATGGATGAAATGTTGGCTATGGCCGTGGCTGGCGATGTGAAGGCGCATGTTGAAGTCTTTGGGTTGGACGATATCAATGATGTGTTGGACCGCCTGGAGCGCTCGGAGATTGATGGCAGAGTGGTCTTGAGGATTCCGCAATAGGTGCGATAGTTGGCACTTCTGGGTACCTAAGGTTCAAAGAAGACTTTCCTTGATAGGTTCTAGCCTTAAATTGCATGGTTGCCAGCTTTGGCCTTGGATTTTCTAGGCGGGTATATATTTCTTTGCCTTCTTTCTTTTTTGACATATTCCAGCAAGGTTCTTCCGGAGCAGCTCTTGTATTCTGCACTTAACCCCGGCAACTAGTATATATTTGCAGACAATGCATTACCAACTATTTTGATTTCAGTACAAACTTGGTTGTGTTAACGAATGCCTATCCGAATTCCGAAAAAGAAAAGATTGTTATCCCAAGGCTGCAATTCTTTTTGCCCAAGTGAACAAAAGAATCTAGCTAATTTTAGCTTTGGAAGAGACTCTAATAGATGGCAAAAAAGAAAGAAACCTGGTTCCAGAGGGGGTCGAACCCTCGACTTTGACGTTATTAGCATCACACTCTAACCAACTGAGTTATGGAACCCGTTTTATTGTGTTTGTTGAGTGAAAATTTGAATCATAAGGGAAGAAAAGCGTGGGTGGTCCACATGGGGCCGTGGGAACACTCCACTATCGGCAAGTTAGGGCTGGATACTACGGCCTGGCAACTCTAGCTGCGTAGAATGTAAGCCAATGCAGCCATCGGTATACGTCGTATATAATTAGTTAATTCCCCCAATTACCTGAAAGACGTTCATGTGGTAGTATATTCATCCCATATGTACGCTGGTAGCTAGCTGTTTTAGGACTAGCGGAGCCCTGCGCTCAATGACGACTGCCCCAGGTGGTCCACCCAAGTTTACCCTATGATTCCCATTTTCGCTCGACAAACCACAATATAACGGGTTCCATAACTCAGTTGGTTAGAGTGTGATGCTAATAACGTCAAAGTCGAGGGTTCGACCCCCTCTGGAACCATCATCGGACTGTCCAAGTTACCTGGTCATTCGAGGAGGCTGTTCTCCGCCACACCGTGACAGATGGGATTCTGTACCTTCCAGTCTTCCGTCATCATGCTTGAGTGCACTATTTTTGAGAGCGGAGTGAGGAGATCATGCACCTCAAGAAATACATATGTTAGGAGTTATTTAAGTCTCACCACTTTGAATCACCCCAACAACCAACCCATTGTTATTTTTTTCCCTTCCTACACCTCCCCTATACCTCGCACAGGTATGGAAAATAGCCTTCCCTTGTAGAGCAAAAGGTGAGCTTTCTACCTCAGAGCGCTCAGCTATTATCTATACCTACGAGGCTAGTGTTCGTAGATAAAGCTAGTAGCTGATTTTAGGTGCTCTCGTAAGGCTATATTATTTAATATATTTTTAACCCTTTAAATAGCACCACACTATTAAATCCTTACCTCGTAGCGGCCGTCCTCGGGAGTTTAGGTCGAACTCGCAATTACATTATCTCTAGACGCGCCGGCATCCCTTTTATATATATAAATAGCTGCCCTGTAGTAACACTTAGTAGATGTATCTACTAGTAAGTTTTAAAGGACGTCCGCCTTTTTAAATACCGAAACGGAAAACCCTAATTAGAGCAGTCAGTGTCTGATGAGCTATTAGCACCGGTAGAAGGAGTCGATAGCCGGTCAATTACTCGTTGACGCTCCTTAGCTTCCCCGCGCTCCCGAGCCGCAATAAAATCAAACTCTTGTCGCTGCACTTGCCCAAGCTCTCATTTCTTTTCCCAGATGGCCCTCACAAGGCGGTTGCTACGTTGTACACGATATCCCTGCAACCGCGTCAGCATGTGACACCTCAACTCATCCGGCGCTAAGCCCCTTCTCTACGATATAAACAACTCGTACCCTAAGGATGTCGCCTGAATCAGACCTCATGGAGAAGAAAATCACACCAACTAGGAGTTTCGTGAATACTCCCCCCACACCCCCGCCTTCAGAAGAGAAAAAGTTGTCGACCAGTGCTCAAAGCGTGCTAAACTGTTTCAAACTCCACCGTGAAGGTCGAAGGCCACAATCTTAGCGGCAACACCGGCTCACTCCGGACTAATATACAGAGGTTTTACGTGTACTATATAGTAACGAATCTCTTCGAGGTTACGTAGAAGATAAAATAAGGTAAGTACCATCAATCTTTAGGTATATCGAAGGCATGTTTGTTGAGTTATCTTACAGGCTTGACTACGACCCCAGACGGTCCCGTCTCACTATCCGAATGCCGAGTCCGCTATATGATTTGTTTTATACCGAGGTAGTCTCTAAAATTTTAAATCAATTAACAGAGTTACAAAAGAGTGATAAAGCCTTCGGTGACTTTACTAGAAAGATTAAACATTTATCGACATCTAGAATCCGGCTACCGAATAATACAAAAAATAGAGAGTAGATTTATTCCGAACGGTACCTAGATACATTATTTATACACGAACATACCAAATATCTCGGTATTATTATAGAACTGTGCTATTCATAAAAAGTTCGAGCTGCTACAGACTTAGCAGATGATTATATCCTCGACACTAATACGAGCGTGAACGCTATGATTGCCCTAAATATTGAATATAGAGGGTCTAAAAAGGCGACTATATCCGTTTAGCGACCGCACAAAATAACCGTAGATAGGGTGAAGGAACTCGAAGTAAAGGCTGTGGTCGAGATGATAGTACGTTCCTTTTCAGCCGCAGTCCTAAGAAACTAGCACTAACCAACGATTTGTAGCCTTTTCGAACGGAGTCTGGACTTCCAGTCGATGAACCTAAACAACCGTCGCTCCAGCTTTCACTTAGGGACTTTGCCCCTAAGAGCATCGCACAGAAATACCCCGATCTCGATCAAGATATCCTTATCTCATCGAGGGAGCTCTGTTACTTTCTTTCGTCTGCCGAAGCAGAACATCAGAAACAGCTGCTAGACCAAGGCGTCGATAAGCCATTGTCACCGGGCACTCGAAATCGTCGCCGAGTTCCCCTGAACAGCTTAGCTCAGAAGAAGAATTCCCGAAAAACGCAATGAAACGCAGGCGCCTTACGCGAGATTCTCCCGGACTCTTTGCCCGCGGATCTGAAAGCTAAGCTGTGGTGTGAATATAAAATCACATGCCAAGTCACCGTGTGGTAGGGTTATATCGTGATGAAGAGAAGATAACCAGTCAATATGTTTCATTCATTCTGCATATAAAGCCTAGACATTGTTCGAGAAGAAATGAAGTAAATGAGTGCCCAGGTGAACATCCGATGGTATTGTCAGGGTACCGCCTACAAGATATAAATTCTGCAGGACATATGGCCACCGCCCGGATTGTGCAGCAAAGAACCCGAATCCGCCCTCGAGAACTGCAAGGGACGTGCGAGAACCTCGGATCGTGCTCAATTGCAATTGTAAGTATTTGTTTAGGTGCATATCGATCCCTTATGTACCGTCCCAATTGGCTAGTTTCCAATGCGAGTCGATTGGAGCTTGACGAGCTCCACGGCCCCAGTCACAATACACTATCAATCGCAAGTACTAACCGCCGTATAGGTTCGATCGGGCGTTGCTCCGCCGGCGAGATAATTAGCTCCACACACAATAAAAATGGCTTGTAACTCTGCGACAATGGCCTGGAGAGCCAGCGTTCGGGCTCGTGCCCTTCCTAGCTGCCGTTTGACTCAACGACCGTCGACATTGCTCCGGACCCAGCGCTACCCCGGTGCTTCGCGTTATGCTTCGGACTCGGCTGCACCTGCACCCGCCGAGGCAGCCAAGGAGACAGTGAAGGATGCTACAAAGGAGACCGCCAAGGAGATCCCCCGCAAAGCGGGCCGTGGCTCTAAGAAAGCCTTGTACAGTGCCTCATTGGCCTTGACTCTGCTAGTGGGCTACATCTATGGAACCGACACCAGAGCCAGTATCCACAGATACGGCATTGTGCCCTTGATCCGCCTTCTGTGGCCCGACGCGGAGGATGCGCACCACATCGGCGTGGATAACCTGAAGATGCTCTACCAGTATGGTCTTCACCCGCGCGAGCGAGGCGAGCCTGATCGTGACGGTGCCCTGGCAACGGAGGTAATGACATTCAAAATCCGTCGATAGCCAACCACTGACGAGATCCGACAGGTCTTTGGATACACCCTCTCCAACCCCATCGGTATCTCCGCCGGTCTGGACAAGCACGCCGACATCCCCGATGCACTGTTCGACCTCGGCCCCGCCATCGTGGAGGTAGGCGGCACCACGCCTCTGCCACAGGAAGGCAACCCGAAGCCACGAGTCTTCCGACTGCCCTCTCAACACGCCATGATCAACCGCTACGGTCTCAACTCCAAGGGCGCCGACCACATGGCCAAGGTGCTGAAGCAGCGCGTAGCTGACTTCGCCTACGCCGCCGGATTCGGCGTGCACGAGGAATCCGAGCAGCGCGTCTTGGACGGCGAAGCCAATGTCCCGCCCGGAAGTCTGGTCCCGGGCAAGCTTCTCGCCGTGCAAGTTGCCAAGAACAAGCTCACACCCGACGGAGACATCGAAGCCATCAAGCGCGACTACGTCTACTGCGTTGACCGAGTAGCGCGGTACGCCGATATCCTCGTCGTGAACGTCTCTAGCCCCAACACCCCCGGCCTGCGCGACCTCCAAGCCGCCGCTCTCCCTCACAGCAATCCTGACGGCGGTCGTCGCCTCGGCCAAGAACGTCGAGCGCAAGACCAAGCCCTACGTCATGGTCAAGGTAAGCCCGGATGAGGACTCCAACGAGCAGATCTCCGGCATCTGCGAGGCTGTCTGGAACTCCGGCGTCGACGGCGTCATCGTCGGCAACACTACCAACCGTCGACCCGACCCCGTGCCTAAGGGCTTTGTCCTCCCGAAGAGGAACAGAAGACCCTGAAAGAAACCGGCGGTTACTCCGGCCCCCAGCTGTTCGACCGCTCCGTTGCGCTCGTCGCCCGTTACCGCGCCCTGCTTGACCAGGGACCCCCTTCTGCGGCCGACTCGGATAAGTCTGTCGAGAAGGTGTCTGAGCTTCCGCGTAAGGTTATCTTCGCTTCTGGCGGCATCACTACCGGTAAGGAGGCGCGTGAGGCTCTCAAGGCCGGTGCTTCGGTTGCTATGATGTATACTGGTGTTGTCTACGGTGGTGTCGGCACTGTCACGCGTGTCAAGCAGGAGCTGCGCGAGGAGCTGCAGAAGAAATAAGCGGTGCAAACTATGAATTTTCCTTTTATTATTCTCATTCGGTCTTTGATAGATCCTGTAAATAACGTGGATATGAACAAGCAAAGTAATATTCTGCATTCCTTGCTCCCCCTATTCGTGAAAGGCTTGTACGTCGTCGTGGTCAACCCATTTTCTGCTGGTTGTCGTGCAAGTCCCATCCTGATGAGAAAGATCGACTACCCTGGTACTCCATCGGCGACCGAATGTGTTTAAAGGGACTACTTTTATGAGTCTAGCAAATTCTTCCCATGAAAACCGATATTCGATCACTCCTGGGCGCAGAGTGTCTTCACTTTGCATGCCGAAGGTGAAGTCATGGTCACTCTTCCAGGGGACTTTCTGCTCTCTCCCAGCTTTGAGCCTGTGGGCTGCTTGTATTGGTACACATAAGATCGAAGTCAGGTACCCCAGCGTACGGCAACCCTACAGCTTTGAAATCAGCAAATGCTATAGGTCGCTGCTGGGCCTCCAGGACTGCTCCAACAACCTGCCCCACCGATTGTTGGAAGCGGCCCTGGAGGCCTTTTCCGTCACCGACGAAGACTCTCTCCTCGTGAACATCGCTAGACGCAAGCCGGCAATCCGCGTTCTTCCTTGACGATGGTTGATTCACGTAGAAATCGTGGACATCAAGGAGGAAATTCTGCCACCCCTGTAACGGCCCAAATGACATGGTCCCAGTTAAAGCAGAGAAGCTTGTGTGATCCTCGCCGGCGAGCAGGGAATGGAGAGAAGTGGACAGAGAATGTCCTTCGCCGTTACGTTGACCATTGTGCAGACCAGAGGTAATGCGAGGAGATGACAGGAGATGAGAGGTGAAAGGAAGGCAAAAGAGAAAGAAGAAAAGGGAGCCTCACAAGTCTGGAGATTGTCGATATATTGCTGTGTCGAGTCCTCTAGTTCGATCCCTCCCTGCTGGGAGTGATATCGCCACAAAGCACTCCTCTCACTTGCTGCGGATTCACGCCAAAGAATGGACGTGGCCTATCGGCAAACACGGTGATTTTCGAGGGTTTGAAGGACTAATCGGAACAGACCTAGGACGACAAGTCATTGGTTACTCTTCCCTTATATCTGATTCGACGGAGTGCTCTGTTCAGCATCGTATTGCAGCAACGGCGCCTCCATGACTATTTGGTCGACAAAGGTGGAAAGAGGGGTTTCCTTATCCTCAACTGAAGCATGGTAGGCGATCTGGATGTAACTATATAGTATAAGCGATGAGTTGAATCTTTAATGTGAAGCGAGATGCAAAATGGACTTTACCATTCCTTGTGGGTCGGTAGGCTTGTCCTGAATCCCGCCGGCCTCAAAGGAGGCGACAACCTTGGAAGGCTTTGGACGGTTGTTCGCAGCATAGCGGGAAAAGTGGTGGACGACATAGCCGTCTGGAAGATTGCTCATAATAGAAGATGAAGAAGAGGCTGCCTTGGTGTCTTCTTTAATGTCTTTGGTATCTTCATGGGTAATTGTGCCATTTACCACAGCCAATCTAGGCTGACACCCCGCGAGCCATCAAAGAAATGGACATTTCGCGGATCCGACCCATGCTTCCTTGGGGACAGGGTGTTGGAGAATATTTCTGAAAATATTGAGAGCCGTATTGTCATTCACGTGGCAGACAAATCCAGTGGACTCGTGGCCCAGCTCGACACTCGACACCTCGGTCAGGGAGTCGACGGGCAAGGGCGCGGCAATCACCCGTGCATCCTCAACCCAAGCACTAGCCAAAGTCACTCGAGTGCCGGCAGGGTTTTGGAGCAGTCTTCGATCTGATAGGCTGCGGTATACTGCCACCTCAAAGCATCTAATCGACATCGGGACTTTGCTTCGGTAAAGACAGAAAGCTCGGTCAACTCGTCATATTTATGCAGCCAGAGATCTAATCATGATTAGAACACTCCCATAACGCTGCACACAGGCAATACTGTGGCGTGGGCTGCGTGCTCTCTTGTACTCAGTGCTGGTTTGTGATTCGGCACCTCCGACCAGATCTCAACTTCCACTGCCCAAGCTGGCTTGTAGCTTCCGAGATTGTCTACCACAAGCAGGTATTATCCCCGAGCTGTCCGGAGGGCCCTGGTACTGCGAGCTCGAGGATCGGCAAGACCTCTCTGTGCCTGCGGTATCAACATGGGGGATAGCGATGTTCAAAGCACTATGAGCGGTGATGAAATGAAAGAAGCGTATTATCGTCAATTGTAACTGAAATAGATTTAAGCACTTTGCCAGAGTATTTGTGGAACCATCCTGCACACCATGTTCGTCTCCAACCTCAACGTTTCCATAGGTATAGGGGTTCCATGTACGAAGTCCTATGACCTTGTTGCGCCAGGTATGGTTCTGGTGAGTGGCCTGGACAGCACTCAAAAAGCCCGTGGCTGAAGGTCATCAGCAGGCTCTAGCTCGTGCAGGGCGCCTGAATGTGTACGGTGTGGGCCGATGTTGGCATAGGGGATTCAACCAACTGCTTCGGGTTGATGCGTGCTTGGTATCTCCTTTAGAACTCCTTTAGAACTCCTTTAGATCTTCTTTAGATCTACTTTGGATCTTCCCTGGATCTTCCTGGATCTTCTCTGTATCTTAGTGTTGTAGCGGGTTGTTGGACCTTAGGTAGAATCCAACCTTCCAGGGTTGGAAGGTCAACGGTTTACGGCCTCTTTAAAACCAGGCATAACTCAAGCACCAACTCTCAGAGGCATTTAACGCTCTGCACCTTCGCAGGGATTATATGCATGAGCAACGACCGAGTGAGGCAGTACCGAAATAAATAAATAAACATGGAATTGAGAAATGTCGGTAAGAACAATGCGACATGCCTACATACATGTAGGAATATCCACAATAGCTCGGATTACTCGATCAGTGCAGAATGGAGCTCCAGAATCCACAACCCACATAGAACAAGTGGACCGACATAGCTTCACGGCCTATTGAAAAGCTAAAAAAGCTTTAAAAGTCATCTGAGAGGGAAATCTCTGATCGGCCTCGTGACGGGCTCAGAAAACCGGGGAAGTTCAGTGGAGCTGCCGGATTCCCCCAGATAGGCTTCCCGAGACCCCAGCCGGTTGAGATGCCCACTTTTTCTGATGTGAACTTTTGTCTAGATGCATCTGTTTTTTTTTGCTGAAGCTGTGTTATGTATTATTCGGTATAACAATGACGAGGAACCGTATAGTGCGAAACACAATACCGTATGTATAATTGTAGACACATCAAGGTGTCAAGGTGTCAAGTCGTCAAAGCAACCTTGGAATGGATACTAGTACGGGCGCGTAAGCATATAGCATCCAATGCCATCAGCAAACACAACCAAATACAGCATCACTTCAGAGCCAACGTCTCCTCCACCTCACGAACAACCTCCCTGACACCTCGAATTTCATGCGCGAACCTGCCCAAAAACATCCCATCAACAGCTTGACCAAGCCCACCCTCCCCCAAAGACCAGGCCCCGCACTGCCCCCATACAAGACCCGCGCCGTACCCGCCCGATCACCAATAACAGCACGGATACCCTGCACAACAGCAGCGACGTGATCAACACCCGCCGGCTTCGGCTGGCCAATAGCCCAGACAGGCTCGTAGGCGAAGATAACGGGCGCGTCGTCAGGAATAGCAGCCAACACTGCGCGCACCAGCACCGCGCACTCAGTCACAGCCTGGCCGACTGCTTGCGAGGCGATGGGGCCGGGGCTTGTGACTTCGCCGACGCAGACGAGCGGAACCATGTGCTGGGCGCAGGTTGCGGCTGCTTTTCGGGCGGTTTGGTCGTCTGTTTCGTTGAAGATGGCGCGGCGCTCGGCGTGGCCTGGTTCGACGATTGTGCAGCCCAGGGCGCGGATTGAGGCTGGGGATACTTCGCCTGTGTAGGCGCCTTGGGATTCCCAGAAGCAGTCTTGTGCGCCGAGGAGGAAGGGGGGTTGGGATGGTGAGGTATCTGGGAGGTTGGTCTCGTACTCTTTTAGGATTTGGGAGCAGGGCCAGATGGTTAGGAAGTCGGGGATTAGAGCTAGGAGGAGTTTGTCTCGGTTTGCTGGGTTGACGATTTCGTTGGATGGGTTGAGGAGGTCGCGGAGGTAGGTGAGTGTGCGGTCTGGGGTGAAGTACATCTTTAGAGAGATGAGGGAGGAGCTTCTCGGGGAGGATTGGGTAAGAGGCCGCCATGGTGGTGATGATGATGGTGACGGGTGTTGGGGAAGTTGTGTGATTGTCTGGGTGTTAGGGGGGATCTAGCTTTCCCGTCTTGGAGATCTTTGGGGTTCTCGGATAAGTTGCTTTGGAAAGTTGAAGCGAGAATTCCAATTATTTCCAAGTATTTCCAAGTGATTTTGACTTGGGAAAGGTAACTAAATTCCATGTCAATGCGCTGCATTAGCGGGACTTTTACGTTAGACGTTCCGATTGCCCCGTCAAGTTTAGTGCGAAATGCATATGAGGGGCATCAGGTTAGTGTCTGTACTATGTAGTACTATGTACTATGCACAGAGTACGCGACGTCACATCAGGCCAGACAGGGGTATACAAAGTAAAAAAGACCATCCGGAGTACTCAATGCCGGGGTCCAATGAATCTGAGGCCAAGGGAAGTCAATATAGTATCAATTACTCTGTACCGCAGATATAATAGAAAGAAAGAAACTATTCCGAGTGGCGCTTTGAACTTTTGCCTACACTTTGTACATTTTAAAGTATCTTCTACATCTCATCTGTCTATAATATGATTAGAACAATGGACATATAGTGCAGATCCAAACGAAAATCCGGAGTACATCATACAATAGTACCATAGCACAGTAGTTCAATCCGGCGAACCGGGCTAACTTGACCAACAACATTGGAGATGGTGGAGTGGGAAAGTGGATGCGATGAGACAATGCACGTCAATTATTATGGGGTTCCCAAGGCTAGCGTCTGTGGGGGAATAAGTAGATAAGTATATTGTATGTAGTACTTCGACCTTTGGGAAATCAAGTTATAATCGAGTGAGGCAATTCAAGTTGACATCCCTGCATTCTCTCAGGAATTAATTCAATGCCACCTGGGTATTGGAACTGGCTGAATATAACCTTGCAGGAAGTCAATTTCAATAATTCCCCTCTTCCCGTCTGACGTCCGGGGTCATAGCCGACTGGGGTCATAGCCGTAAATTTCCTAATATACGAGGTGCCCAGGCCTTAGCCACAAAACCAATCCTGGGTCGGGGAAAAAGAAGATGAAACCAAGAATCCCGACCCTTGGCTTGGAGGCACCAGGATTAAAGAGGGAGGTTAGACGGTCATGACAGTGAAAAAACAGCCACAGCCGCCTTGTCCGTCTTGACTAAGGTTTGTTCACCACTGACATCGATGGCTTGAGTGTGGCAGATTGTTGGCTTGAATGTGGCACAATGTGAAGCTTTGGATAGTCCAAAGCGCCAGCGAGGTTTAATAAAACATCCCGTGTAATACGCGGTAAAATGCCTGTATGACCCAAGACAGAACTCCTAAAGTATCCGACCTCGGTTGAACCCTCCTTCTGGAACTGACCAGTCATAGTCCATCGTTGGGGTGCTATGATGCTGGGGCGGGCCACCCGGGACGCTGGAAATACGCGTAACAATATCTAGAGGGCCATTCAAGTCGCTCGGTGGAGATGGATGATGATACCATCAAATGCAAGGATTGGCTGGACCTGAGTGATTTCCAAGTTGGTTGTACGGTAAGGAGGGGAAGAGTCGAGAGGTAAAAAAGATATAAAGACCCCCTTGGTGTACTCCCAAATCAGGATTTCTCTTCTATATCAAATCTCTCTCTCTCTTTCTCTCTCTCTACCATTCGATCCAATTCATACTCTTGTACATCCTTCGTCCTCCTGTCAATACCTTCATCATGTCCACTCCTTTCCGCATTGTCATGGCCTGTGACGAGGCCGGTGTCCCATATAAGGATGCCATCAAGGCCACCCTCGAGAAGAACCCTCTCGTCGCCGAGATCATTGATGTCGGTGTCAACTCAACCTCCGATAAGACCGCCTACCCTCACCCTGCCGTCGAAGGTGCCAAGCTCATCATGGATGGCAAGGCTGACCGTGGCCTCTTCATCTGCGGCACTGGTCTGGGTGTTGCCATCGCTGCCAACAAGGTGCCCGGCATCCGGGCTGTCACTGCCCACGATCCCTTCTCCGTTGAACGTTCCATCCTGAGCAACGACGCTCAAGTCCTGTGCATGGGTCAGCGTGTCATCGGTGTCGAATTGGCCAAGAAGCTCGCTACCGACTGGCTCAACTACCGCTTCGACCCCAAGTCTGCCTCTGCTGCCAAGGTCCAGGCTATCACCGACTATGAGGTCCAGTTCCGCACTGCTGCTTAGATTGTCTTTCTTTGTCTGGTCTCACCATGACACCCGAAACACTTGGGATGTCTAGAGAATCGCCCTGGTATTGTCGCCCAACACTGCCAACCTTCCGAGTGAGCATGACTGGTCATGTTTCATCGACTCGTCTGCATGATTGTTATGCCTTTCTTAGTTCTCACAGCGCATGATACCACGAATCAAATGTTACTTCCGTTTCCAAATTGGATTAGAAGGTCACATAGATATGTATATAGTGAATGAAATAACCATGGTCAAACTTCAGAGGAATCCATAGAAGAGTTGCGATATCTTCCGGACCTGCGCACCTGCGCAGCCAATTGAGCTGACTCAGACCTTCTGCGGGGATCTATGAGTTTCCATATGCAGTTGTTTCATGCGATTTAGATGGACTCACAAAGATATCCACAGGTACTCACACGATAATTGCAGATCAAAAGCCCTTTAAATTCCCTCAGATTTCATGAACTAGAATAATATCCACTCCTATCACTCCTGACTTTATATGGTGGACCGCCCCACATCGGGGAACAGATCACAGAAGCGCAAGGCCTCACTCACACATAGACCATGGCCCAAGAACTCAAAGCAAAGGGCAACGAGCTCTTCAAAGCCGACGACTACATCGGTGCCGAAGATTTCTTCTCCCAAGCGTAAGCTATCACATCCGGCCCCTCCCGACCCCTCCGACCCCTCCGGTCCCCTCAGTCGCAAACCCAACATTCAAATATCCCCATCTAACTCCTACCCCCAATTACAGAATCCAAAAGAACCCACACGATGCAACCTTCTTCACAAACCGCGCAGTTACACGAATCAGACTAGCCAAATGGGCCGACGCCGAACATGACGCCCGCGCCGCAATCGAAATCTACGGCCTAAAGAACCCCGTCGCCCTAAAGACCCAAGACTACCTCGCCCAAGCCCTCCTCGGCCTGCAACGCCCACAAGAAGCACACGACGTCGCGTCCGACGCGTACGAACAAAGTCTAGCAGCGAAGAGTGCCCAGTCGAAGAACCTGTCGCAGACCGTCCTGCGCGCGAAGCAGCAGATCTGGGCTGCGCGCGAGACTGCGCGCATGCGCGAACTAAACGAGACGCTGGGATCTGTGGAGGCGCTCGTTGAGGCGGATGTGACGCGTGCGCTGGCGGAGTTGCAGGGTCGTTTGGAGCGCGAGGAGATTGGGGAGATTGGGTTTGGGGAGGATCAGAAGGCGTTGCGCGAGGATGCGGATGCTAAGGTTAGGAATTTGAGGGAGGCGTTTCGCGTTGCTTCCAAGGGGGAGGTTCAGGAAAGGGTATGTTTTGGAGTTGTTGGTTTTTGGGAGGTTGTTGACGTTGGATTGCTTTCTAGGTTGTGCCTGACTATCTCGTTGATGGTATCACGTTTGAGATCATGCATGATCCTGTTATTACGCCGTCCGGTGTCAGTTTCGATCGCTTGAGCATCACGAAGTATGTTGAGAAGGCTGGGGTTGATCCTTTGACTCGGGCTCCTATCAGTGTTCACGATTTGCGAAACAATTACGCTTTGAAATCAGCTTGCGAGGAATTCTTGGCGAAAAATGGATGGGCCGTGGACTGGTGATTTCCCTGTCTCTTTGATTTTGTACATTGCGGGAATTTCGACATTCTCTTTTCTTCTCTTTTTCTGGTGCATAGCGAGTGTTTCCGCAGTGGTTGCATGTGGACATGCATCTGTTGGCGTGGCTTTTGAAATATTACGCAAGTTTTTGGATTTAATTGTTGAATATGTTGAGACCATTTGGGTTTACTCTATTTTAGTAATTTCATACATAGTCTACATAACATAGTAACTACTTGATGTATAGAGTACACCTTTGATGTATAACAATGCCCTTAAAACCAACTGGCGAGTGTGTCAGCGACCCCACCTATACCTGACCCCGCCCTCAACATCTCCAAACATCCCAACCATATAAATCCTCAGCTCTTTACTTTTACCTCTCCTTATACCTAAGAAGAAAACCTCTCTAATCCAAAATGTCCGACATTACCCCCTTCATTACCGTCCTGGAGGCCGCCCAGAAGAAAGAAAAGTTCACCCCCGAGGTCCAAGAAGCCGCCGCGGGTATCGACGCCGCAGCTCTCAAGGACATCTTCGCGAAGGTCGCCGAGCAGGGCGAGTTCGAGAAGCTCGATGATGCCACCGAGGCCGAGACCCCCCGCAAAGCCTTCGAGTTCGCCGCCAAGGCTGTTATGATGCTGAAGTCTTCCCCCGGTCTTATGGAGAAGAAGGACCTCTACATCTACTTCAAGGTTGGCAAGGGCGACGTTATGGAGAAGCCTGGCATGTTCGATATTCAGGTATGTTTAGCTTCCAGTGGATTTCGAGCTCGGGAAAGCCCGGACTATAGCACGTTTCTTTTGAAGAAGGCCGGTAGCTGACAATGCATTCTTTGCAACACTACAGAAGAAGCAGCTCTACGGTGCTTGGGAGAAGGTCAAGGACTACAGCCCCGCTAAGGCTCACCAGCTCTACATCGGCCACGTCAACGACCTCATTACCAAGTACGGCACCCGCGACGAATAGATGATACAATTGGGAGAATTGATTTTGGGGAATGATTGGCGATTTATCGGACATATTGTCGGGTGATATTTTGGAAACACGGTTATCTAAAGAGAAAGATAATCGTATTGTCTCAAAGCTCTCAGGACGAATAAACGAATACAAATGCATGCTACTTTCCATGACCCAGTACTCACGTGCCCCAGAATTCTGTATACTATATACACTGAGATAACCATGCGATCCACACCCGTGGACTGCTGAGACGAAAAACCACCGGGTACAGCTAAGACTAAACAAAAAGACAGCAGACTCAAACAATCCAGCTCTCCCCCCGCCAGTCCGGCAGAGCATGCGAAGCAGTCGCACACCACGGCTCATCAGCCGCACCATAAGGCGTCAACGGAAGATCATAAGGCATCCGGAACCCGACGACCACAGAAGCCGTCTCAGAGGCAGACACATCAGGACGATCCCGCTTGAAGCAAGGAACCATCAGCGCATCCGGTATAGGGGCTTTCCCTTCGGCTCGGGATTCAGACGCAGATTCCGATGCAGCATCAGCACGACCCCCATCCCGGAAAAGATCCGGCCAAACAACCACGCCAATCTCCCAGCTACAAATGCGCACCTCGCCACTCCCATTCGTCGCCGCGCCCCACGCCTGCGTGGACAGATTCGCCGACGACACCATCGCCCAGTCGATGGTCTTCATGTCTGAGTCTGCGAAGCGGATGTAAGTCTTGATGTGTGGGGCTGCGCGGGCGCGGCCTGCTTCGCGTCTTGGGGGGTTCTCTTCGGATAGGTCGATGCATTGGCCTGGGGGGAGGGAATCGCCTGCCCATTGGCAGAGATGGGGACGCATGTATTGCAGTTGCTTTTGTTGTGCTGCGCTTTGAGTTTTCATGTGGATTGAGCCGCCGGAGTTGTAGCCGTCTAAGGAGCGGCGGATCTCGTCTGGAGTTGGGAAGATTATTGAGTAGGTTGTTGGTTGTGGGGTGAGGGATTTGAAGAAGACGTCTTTGAGCCACTTGTTTGTTTGGCCGAGGGTTGCTACTGAAGAGATCTTGGATTTGTTGGTTGTTTGTCACAGTGAGGTGGTTGATTGGAGATGGATACGTACCTGGATTACTACGTGGGGTTTCTTGTTTGGGGTTTTCTGCTGGATGGGTATTTGGCTCATCAAGTCTTTCAGAGCAGGCCAGCCCCATAGTGTGTCCTCCTCCGAGCTGGTGTCACTGACGTGCTTCTTGGATGGGACACTAGCAATGAGGGCAGCGCGGACGGAGCTGAAGTCATATTTATCCAGCTGCTGGACAAGTGGGCCGGTCTTTTTAGGTCCGTATGCCTTCAGATAAGCGAGTAGGTCTCTTTTGAAGCGCGCGCCCGAGCCAATTTTGCCGTCTGTCTGAGAGCCTGCTGTGTTTGCCTTCTGCAGTGGAAGCAGTGGAGAGCACCAGGCGGCTTGAGTCATATTGGTCCAATCCATATGGATCATGTTTGCCGTGTGAATGATAACCCTGTTTAGTTATTTAGTCACACCTATACGGGCTATTGCGACCAATAATGCTGGGCATAATCTTACTGAGCTAGATCATCATGTCGAAGAAGAATCATCATCTTGGAATGATGAGTCCCGAAAGGCTCTGGCATGTAGGCCGCAATAGGCTCAACATTAGGATATCGCGAACAGGCTTCCTAGTAGCAGGTTAGTCTCGCACCATTTGAAACCTTCGAGCAGTGATGAGGTGTAGTCAGACAGACGAAGTCCACACGATCAAAAGAAGTCTTGTCAGTACGAACTTACCTCAACTCGAATACGATTCGTATCCTCCCTCCGCCACGATCCATGCACGACTTTGACTTGTACGAGACCCCGGACATCCTCGTCAAACTGCGACATGAGAAAATCCACATCAAAGAGGTAGTTAAACTGCCAGCACTCGCGGATCATGGGGTCTCCCAGAATGTCGCGTAGTCGGATAGTATCGACATTATTACCTTCCGGTAAATCTCGGATATGCGAGAGTTGTATTGGTGAATTGATGAACTGGGCAGGGCGAGTAGTGCCTTCAGTGCCTTCAGTGCCAGGAGTCAATTTACCATCAGTCAGTTCGGGACAGCCTCGGGGCAATGGTGGGCTAATGGCCCTTTGTAAAGACGCCAGAGGTGTAGGCGCTGGTGTAGGCGCTGAGCCATCACTGGAATCTAATAAGATTCTGGCTCTTTTGGAAGGGCGCTCCATTCAAATGTCTCTGAGGGTGGTTGAGTTGATGGAAGTTGAAAGGCGGTCGAGATGGGCGATCACGAGAGACGCGAGTATTGATCGAGTCAGGTATATCAAAGGTAATACATGGAAAAGCACACTATTCTGTTACATATTATAAGAAAAAAGGTGTTTTATAGGAATTGAACCTTTCATCTCATTTTGCCATTTCTATCATTTTCATAATTTTAGCTGTTTTTGGGACTCATACTGCCCACTAGTCTTGGTTCAATTAATACATTCATTGCTCATCCTCAAACAACAATATCTCTGTTCTGACACAAGCTCACTCGCTAATCGCAAGTTTCTTGATCTCCGCCACAACTGCATCGGTGACCTGCTTCGTCGTGGCGTCACCACCCAAGTCACGGGTAAGAATTCCCTGCTCGCAGACATTCTCAACACAAGCCAACAGCTGCCTGGAAGCCTCCTCTTCACCGAGCCAAGCAAGCATCTCCGCGGCCGTCCAGAATGTAGCCACGGGGTTGGAGATACCCATGCCAGTGATATCAAAAGCGGAGCCGTGAATGGGCTCGAACATACTAGGATACTCCCGTGTAGGGTCGAGGTTAGAGGTAGGTGCGATACCGATAGATCCAGCCAGAGAGGCAGCAAGATCAGAAAGGATATCGGCGTGCTAGGTGAACGTCAGTCCACAGAACTAGTTATACATCGTTTCTCATTTCGATAACTCACCAAATTGGTAGCAACGATGGTATCCAGACTCTCGGGCTTCAGAACCATGCGAGTAGTCATAGCATCAACAAGCATCTTATCCACAGTCACATCGGGGAAATCAACCGCAACAATCTTTGCCACTTCATCCCAAAGGACCATGCCGTTGCGCTGCGCATTACTCTTGGTGACCACAGTCAACAGTTTGCGCGGCCGCTTCTGAGCAGTCTCAAAAGCAAACCGCATAATCCTCTCCACGCCATGACGGGAGAAGATCGAAACTTCAGTTGCGACCTCCCACGGCTTTCCGGCGTGCGAGCGACCACCCTGACCCGCATACTCTCCCTCACTGTTCTCACGGATAATCACCCAGTCGAGGTCGTTAGGCCCACACTTGCGCAACGGGGACTCAGTGCCGCGGAATACCCGTGTTGGGCGCACGTTCGCGTACTGCTGGAATGGCTGGCAGATTGCGAGTCTCAGACCCCACAGGGAAATATGATCGGGGACGTCTTCTCGCGCGTTTAGTATCATGTCTTCAAGGTATTGGTTGTGTCTGCTTACCGGGAGCGCCGACAGCACCGAAGAAAATCGCGTCGTGCTTCTTGAGCTCATCGAGTCCACCATCCGGGATGTATTTACCGGTCTTTTTGTAGGTCTCCGAGCTCCAATCATAGTTCTTGAACTCCAACTGGAACGTCTTGAGTGTGTCGGTCAAGGCATTCAGTGCTGTGATGCCAGCATTGATGACCTCTGGGCCAATTCCATCGGCTGGAATAGAAGCGATGCTGTATGTCTTAGGGGACATGACGGTGTTGTTATAAAGTTGTTGTTCGAGGTGGGAGATGGCAGAAGATGAATTCAGCGCGTGCGAGAGCCTTTAACGGAAATCGGATTCAAACTCTTATATTCCAGTCTCCACTTGGAATCTACCCATAAACCTATCGCATAGCCCCTCATCGCGAGCTCAGTCAACTATAATTGTCGCGGGGTGCAGACGGAGATGCAAATGTCCGCGTTGTGTTGTGCTATAGGGCCCCACTCGGAGAAAGACATGTCCGCGTGGGGAACAAGCCTGACTCTTGCATGCTACTCGGTCGAGAGACTCCAGATCCTGCTTAAGAATTATCATTGTAAAATAGGGCAGTAAATGTTTGGAATTGTTGCACAGCATTGCGAGGTTCAAAATTGAAAGTCCATCCTTCCACAATGTCAATTCCCCAAGAAACAGTACACAGCGTCTTGAATCATGTTCTACCCCATATTGAACGCCATCTTCAATGCCAGTCTTCAACATCAACAACCCGGCGACCCTTTATCCTAGGCCTGACAGGCCTCCAAGGCAGCGGGAAATCAACATGGACCGATGCACTCGTGAAAGAGCTAAGACAAAGCCACGGCTTCAGCACAATAAATTTGTCACTTGATGACCTGTACCTTGATCACGACGATCTCGTCCAACTTCGCGTGGACAATCCATCCAACAAATTGGTCCAAACACGGGGCCAACCGGGAACACATGACATAGCTCTTGCGCGCTCTTTCTTTGAAAGCTTACGCACTGGCTCGGAGATACTTATCCCGTCATTCGATAAGAGCAAGTTCAATGGCGAGGGTGGGCGGACACCCAAAGGTACATGGTACCGTGTCCCAGATGGAACAGCGATAGACGTTGTTGTTTTTGAAGGCTGGTGTGTTGGATTCCAGCCACTGGAGGAAATGGCTATTCGACAACGGTGGGAGGAAGGGCCACAGAAGCAGACTGCACTGGAATATCCAACAGAGACTCTGAAATACCATGCCGTTGAACACTTGCTGGATGCGAACACGCAGTTACGCGGTTACTGCGATCTTTTTATGGGACCGCAGCACTTGGATTTCCTCGTTCATTTGGATACCGATGACCTGGTCAATGTTTATCGGTGGCGGCTGCAGCAGGAACATGCTCTCCGGGCGCGGACGAATGAGAGCATGACGGATGAACAGGTTGTCCAGTTCGTGAAAGGGTACATGCCGGCTTATGAACTGTATCTTGGCCAGTTAAGACGGGGCTTTTTCGGTTCGACCGCTTCCAATGCCGAAAACAAGGGCCAGTTGCGAGTTGTCTTGGATCAGGACAGGACAGTAGTTGATATTGAATTATATAAGTGAACTGAATTAGAAGCGCTGGGAATATTTTCCGTGCGGAACATGACTATCCCACATATGCTTCTTATACACTTTGTGTCGGAAATCATAAGAAGTTGTTGTGAATCATCCATGGGCCATCGGCTACACTCCATAAATCGTTCATGAGCATAGATGATGAAAATGGCAAAGAGTCTTGACCAGCAAAACTCGGATTAAAAGCAGGGTTTCCATCAGCCATGTTGCCGAAAATGAGACCAGCCGAAGACTGCCCACTGAGATAGTTCTCAGCAGGGTCTATGGCTTCAGCAAAGTTACCGATATTGTCGGACGGGGAGAAAATGGCAGAGTCATAGTTTTCCGCGGGGCCAATGCCTTGGACAGGAGAGCGAATTGATGATTGGAACGGATGAATTCCGGTTGAGACTGGACGGCCTTGATATCCATTCGGTGTTGAAATTTGAGATCGAACTGGCGTGAGACCTACATCTTCAGTCTCATTATTTCCATCCTGAACCGGCAGCATTCGTGATATCCGTTTATCCGTTGATGGTGTGGGTTGGGCATGGATATGAGTTGATCTCCCGGCACTGTTGAATGTTGCAGTAGCCTTGGATTGCTGCCCACTAGATGTATGTGTCTCAAAAGCAGATTCCATGCCTTTGATCGCCTCAATGCAGGTCTCTGGCCAGCTACTACCGCGCAATGATAGGTTTTCCAAAATGGCAATCCCCATTCTCGCATATTTGAGAGCTGTCGGCGTAGGGAATTCCTCTTCCCACGCAGCATACATCAGAATGAGACAGGCCATCCAAGTCGACCATGTAAAGCATGGCCAGGAGAGCGGAGATTCCGGTTCAGAGGACATGTGCTTTTTCAATGCTGCAAGTATAGATCGAGAAGATCCAATACAAGTCTGCAAAGCGTTCTTGTACTCCGAATTGGTATTTTGAGAAGCTAAAAGAGGTCGATTCAGCGAGATGATAGCTTCGTGTCTCAGGATGGTCAGGAGTAGCTGGTGATATGGCTGCAAGATTGGCTCTTGCTTTAGATCAGTTTCTGCGGCCTCATCAATGGGGTTCACATCGTCATAGACTTCATTCCACCATTGTGCTAGTTCTCCAGTAACATGAGCCGCTTCAATCTGGCCGGCGTGACTGTGGAGAATGGATTTATTACGAAGTTCAACAATCAGACCTCGAATCCGTGCGAATTTTGCAAGATGGGACAGTAAGAGCAATCTGCGATCGTCGGGGAATTTTGGGGTTGTTGAAGAATGGCTCTCTGCACCGGGGTAGCACACGTCGATGTCGTCATCTCGAATAGAGAGCGGAATTCCAAGGGCCTGAGAAAGGTATCTTTCGAGGGAATAAATTGACCAGAATAATCGACAACGGATATCGGTTTCTTCACTGCTAAAGCAAGAAAAGCGTCTTGGACAACGATGCAACCCGAGGTGGAATGCAGTACGGGTGATGACACCTCCTACCCGCGAGGCGGCATTCAGGCGCAAAAGAGACGTGAGTGCAAGTTGAGCGGTAAATGCTGATTGTAACAGCGGCAAGCTAGTTGGCTCTTCAAGGAGGCTTTGTACATCTTGCATCACATGTTGAATAGATCGAAAGACCAAGACTGAAGGAACGGGACTGAGCTTCGATCCAGACGATGTTCTCTGCCGATTATCACCAAGAGAAATGGACACGATGGAGCGGAGAATCATCAGTTCCAGTCGGCTGACTGATTCGGCCCCTTTTTGACTGACTATCTCCATAGTTTTCAAGACTGCCGGGGCGTGGAGGCAAGGGAAGATTGGATGCCAATTTTCGAAATAACTCCGTGTCCACTTAACAAGATCGTCGAAAGCAAATGAGGTATTTGGTGCACAGTTTATTTCCTCCCTCGCCCACAGCTCATCCGAGCGTTGAATGACACTTCCGGAATTTCGCTGTAGCCGGTCGTCTTCCCCTGGCACTGAGGTTCTGTCACGGACTCGTGTTTGGTCTAAGTCTGCTGAACGACGTGCGAAGGCATTATAAACATGACGGATAAAATGGATTCCACTTGAACTTCCAAGAAAGCTCGCGGATCCCTCATTTTGAGACTCTCTCATAAATCCAATTTCACGAGGAGAGGGTCTTGAGGTACTAGCGCCGGAGATGCGCTTGTGTCTCTTGGTTGCGCGGGAAGAATATGGCCATTCAGACTTATTCTCCTCGAATCGCATGCTGGAAGGTGAAGCCGAAGACATCATGTGGTCTCTCACATTTTCTTTTTGGAAAATTGAGATATTGAAAGTCAAGGTTCCTTAGAAGCCATCTGTGGAGACCCGGGGCCGTCAACTGTTATTACGTCAGCGATAGGCCCCTGGGCAGCTTACAGCCCCAACATACCTAGGTACGATACTACCTACATACATGTAGGTAAACAATCCGAGAACTTGCTACAGTCTCACACACTCATGTTGGCACTAAAGTCTCCCGCTCTTCTAACAAGCCGCCTTTGCAAAAGCTCAACGTATTTAAGCCCTCTCCAACGCACAGTAATTTCAGGATCAAAGCCTCTTTTCTATCGCACAAGCAGCGCGATATCAAGCAACCCTCTGCTTTCCACAGAGCATATGGGCCAGTCTGGTCCCACTTACACCATCGAACATGTTTTGCAGGACGAAGTCTTTCCACCGCGTCAAGTCTATCGTGCCTCGTGAGTAGATAGCGAACCCTCCTATGTTTACATGCTTATACCTCCTTCGGGGCGGACGGTCACGACTTCATATTAAAGTACATACATACTGTCAATTTTGAAGATCTTCAAGTAGTCAATAATCGCCTACGTGGCAATGCAAGCCATGTCCGCCTTGCTATAGACACTATCCCTAACAAGTCTATGTTTGTTTTCGAACACTTCACAGATCATCTCTTAACTCTTGTCCAGAAAGACTTGCCCCTTATGGTGATTAAAAGGGTTCTCAGAGATGCCCTTGCTGGGCTTGCTGAACTCCATGATCAGGACATCGTTCACACGGGTATTTTCCCTGGTGTTTTCTTTGAATACTGGACAACAACTTACTATTCGCAGATATAAAAGCAGACAATGTTTTTATTAACTGGCAGGGTTTCAAAGATGAGATTCTTATTGGCCAAGTTCAACTTGGGGATCTGGAAGATGCAGCTCATATTCCTCCAGGGTGCGATATGGTCGGGAAACAGGCAGGCAACTGGATGTGGAGGAGCCCTGAAGCCCACGCAAGAGGGCCTGTTAACAAACCCTCAGATGTTTTCTCGTTCGCTATTGTTGTGAGTACGACCTTCAGAAATTTCTTAAGCGCGGCTAGTAACCGGCCATCTAGTGCATCTGTGCTGTTCATAAGCGCATCATTTTCGCAGTTCGAGAAGATGAGTTAGAAGAGGGTATGGATCCCCTCGCTATCGTAATCGAGCGCCAGGTCTCTTACTTCGCAGATGAAGACGGCCTCAGCGAGTCCTTGAAGCATCTTGGTAACGACAATCCATGGGGCTCGCGTTTTCGAAGTGACTCGGGACGGATTCAACCAGGAGACCCCGCGTGAGCCATTCGCCTTCTGGAATGGTGTTGATGGTGACTTTAAATGCCTTGTATGCGCTATGACACATTTTGATCTGACGAAACGGATTACGGCACGTCAGGCATTGGAGCATAAATGGTTTGAGGCCGTTTGATCGAGAGAATTCAAGATTTTATTCTGTTCAATGAACCATTTCCTTGCCTATGGTGCGCTTGCTCAAGGAAATGGGGAATAGCGCCGGGTTCTTGGAGCCCTTCTGCACCATGATCTACGTCCCGGGGCGGCGAGAGACATCGCTCACCTGCCCATAGACAAGCCATCTGTTGAGATCATCCCATCCTACATGGATGCCTTATTGTGGTAGCAGACTGAACGCTTTGTTTGTTCTTTGTCAGGCCACTATAAAGGCCCTGCTTTGCTAGATTGAATACTAAGAGTTCCATCTATCTCACTTTATCGTTGCATCTACCCTTTAAGGAGAGCATATCTCACTTTTCTTTGAGAATAGCATTAAAGGCTATATCTCCCACTTCATTATCACTTTGATTATCGCTTTTTTGAAGAGTAGTATCTCACGTCGAGTACTATCTCTCACCTTTATTAGCATCTCACATTGAGAGCTATTTCTTTGATTTTCGAACAAGGAGTTGCCAGAGCCGGAGAGCCAGTTGCCAGAGCCAGTTGCCAGAGCCAGTTGCCAGAGCCAGTTGCCAGAGCCAGTTGCCAGAGCCAGTTGCCAGAGCCAGTGCTATAACCAAATGCTTCTTGGTTTGATCCATCTTTTTTGATGCTCAGTCTGGGGGGTGTGTCGAGATCATCCCATCCTATATGGATGCCTTATTATGGTGGCAGACTAAGCGCTTTGTTTGTTGTTTGTCAGGCCTTTATAAATGCCCTGCTTTGCTAGTTTGGATACCACGAGTTTCTTCCTCATCCAACTCCAGACCATCAATAGCGAGAAGGTGACGGCTTCCGTTCTCGGGTATTCACGTCAAGCAACAGATTCGGAGTAACAGTGCATTACGTAGGAGGGATCCAGGAAGACTTCTGGGCCAGCCCACGGCGCAGCAGCAGGAGAATTTGCCAGACTCTTCAATCGTTGGCTCGATCAAGTGAAAGACACCTCGGGCACGTATATCATCAATTCACATGCAGAATATGTCCGCGGTACGACCAAAACGAAGACGCCCAATTTCTCTTGGACGCCATACGATTTGCCGCCAGGCCGTTCGCGTAAGTGGCCAACGTTGGCCGCCGAAGTTGCACCCTCGCAGACCCGTGCAAGCCTCAAAGAAGCTGTGCAATTCCGGCTCGATGAGCCAGAGAGTGATGTCAAAGTTGCAATCTCCATCACTGTATCTGACCGGAAGATACTTGTCGAGCGTTGGGCCTCCGTGCTATAAACCAACCCGCTCGAGACATACGGGCACCGAGTCGTGCGGAAGCCCCTTCCAAATCAGAAAAGCTGAAATCTCATAAAGTGTCAAACTTCATGATACTAAACGATATGGATATTCGTTGTCCATACCAACGGCAAGTTGCGCGTTTTAGGATCCACCAACTCCGAGTGAGCAGTGGATCAACCAACAAAAGAATAAAGAGGCCCCTGCACTTAGTACCCCCTCTGGTGTTGCTCCTTCTACCAATTCCGCTGTTGCACCTACATTCGCTACGAACTCGAATACCGTGGCCAGTGACATGGTGTCCCCCCCCACCCTCCGAATGACCGTAACATCGACCCAGCTATTCTGCGGCCCTCTTCGCTCACCCCAGATGGTTAAGGCGCTGAATCCTTGTACATAACGTGGCACCTTAAGCTGACTTTTTACAAAGTATTCGTGGATCTAATCGTTTCTCGGCTTACTCGCGGAATCCCTGTTAGGTAGGGTATATCAGAATGAATTATAGAGACTACCACAGAGCCTAACGTTGGGTAGCTATCAGGACTCGCGATATATAAATGCCTAGAGTTTCTCTACTCACTGAAAGTTTTAGTTTTTGCAACCTCCTCCCAAGGCAATGGTTGGCACGCATTGTTACCTAATGCCAACGGCCCCTCATTAAAACACCACAAGGGTAAAAATTGATCTTTCTAAAGAACCAATCCTTTTTTTGCACTCTTGCAATTTCACTCTCTTGTTGGGGCTCGTGACAACATATTGTAGGCTGCGACGCAAAACGCCGGAATATTCCAGTACCAAAGAAGCTATACCCAGCGCGGTTCTCGTCGTCGATACCCTTGATCTGGAAGGAATCAGCAGAGGTCTTGGTGATGGCGTATTTACGAGCGAGGACTTGGTAGATGTCTGAATAACTTTCTCCTGCAAGGTTGTTGGACCCGAAGCTGACATGTCCACTGTAGCTCTACCTGTCCAGGATTTCGCAGGTGAATGACCAGGTCTGGGCAGTAGCGTGCGTTAATCCGGAAGCCAAGTCAATTGCAATCCGGCGGGATCAGGAGAGGCGAGATGGCAATGTTCATGGATACGACAATCCCACTTCCACAGTATGCCTAACCTAAATTCTTTTTCACAGAGCCCTCCACGGCATTCCGTTCCTTGTCAAGGATACCTTCGTCACGCTGGATCAGATGAATACTACAGGGGGTCCATATGCTCTAGCTGGAGCAAGATATGAGTTCGAGTCCACGATCATGACCAACCTGCGAGAGGCTGGTGCGATTATACTAGGGAAAACAAATCTGAGCGAGTGGGGGATGTCACGGTCTTCCAAATGCAAGAGTGGTTGGTTGGCCCTCTATGGACAAGCTGTTGGTGGCTTTTACCAAGACCAAGACCCCCAGGGATCCTCATCTGGGAGTGCGATTGCAACAAGCTTGAAACTGGCGAGTTTTACTATTGGGGGTGAGGTATGTATAGCTTTTTACACTCGTTAGTGTGACTACTACGCGTTCTAATAGGATAGAAGACATGTGGAAGCATTCTCTATCCAGCGCAAAAGAATGGGGTCGTTGGTCTCAAACCAACGGTTGGATTAACGTCCCGGTTCGGAACCATCCCCACTAATCCTGAGCAAGATTCCGTGGGGCCTATTACTCAATACGTTAAAGATAGTGCAATTATCCTGCATGTGATTGCCGGTATGTTCCCGTTAGGGCCACCTAAGTCTATCTAAGTGGAAGCTCACAGGTGTTTAGGAAAGGACAACCTTGACTGTGCAACAGAGAGTATACCGTTTGACAAAATCCCAGATTATGAAGCTGCTTGCCAAAGGGACGCGCTGAAGGGTGTTCGCATTGCAGTACGTTTCAGAATTATTCTCTTTCTTGTTTCTTACCAGACTAAATGACATGGGGGTAGGCCCCTAGGTCTGTTTACCGAGTAGCAGACTCGGATCCGGAGGTTGGAGTTGCTCTCCAGAATGCCATTTCCCAGTTCCGTGAACTCGGTGCTATTATTGTTGAAGACGTCGACTTTGAGCATTGGAAACCTGGCTCGGGCCAAAGAGAAGATCTTTTCGGGGATGTACTGCTGCGAGAAGGTAAGTGACGGTGATAGTGCTTTAATCGAATTTACTTATGGATAAATCCACAGCCTTCGAAGAATTCTTCGCGAACCTTGTGGAAAATCCCCATCGGATAAGAAACGTGTCAGATCTTATTGACTTCACGAAAAGCACCTCCGAGGAGGACTACGAGGGATATGGAGAGAACTGGTTTGGAAGTGCGCGTGATGCGCCAGGGACGTCCGGATCTGAGGAATTCCTCTCCGTGAAGGCACGAATGGAGCACCTAGGCCATGATGTCGAGCGTCTTTTAGATAACCACCATTGTGACATTCTCCTTGCTACGTCTTCCACAGACCTTCCCCTTGATATTGGAAGACTACCGGGCATCCAGGTACCACTTGGGCTTTATTCTGCGGATCGAGAAATTGTCAGAGACTCCAAGGGAATGGTGGCGAAGGCTCCAAATATTCCGTAAGCGGCCTTCAACGCACAAGGATACCTGTTTACTGATATTGGCACTAGATATGGCATTACTCTTACTGGACGCAGGTACAGTGAAGAAAAGCTTCTTGCCTGTGCGTATGCCTTTGAGCAGGCCACGCTTACTGTGAGACTGAACGAGGAAAAACTATGGATCAAACCATCGTTTTAGGTAGCCAAGTGACCGAAGGGAAAGCTAGTAATAAGTTTTGAAGAAGGGAAGAATGGAAGAAGGGGTATAATAAATGCCCCGTATCATTCATCACTGCTTTTTGGATTTCCTTTCTCGCACGGATAGACCGAAGTGTTATAGTAATGTCATAGGCCCTATGATAGTGTCAAGAATACTATAAGGGTACTACATGTCTGAAATTAACAAAACCAACAATCAGATGCATCATCACGACCAATTCGCAGGGATCTTGAACGACAAGGCGATAGGTCTCGCTCAGTCAGAAAAAAAGCAAAAGCATCACATCTTTTTATTCGTTTTAGGGTTGTCCTGCATAAATATAGTGGCCATCACGTGCCTGCCAATTCCGCCCGGAGGTTTCTTACTCCGAAGCTTTTACCAACCAGCATCACCCATACCCATGACAATGGTAGCCTGATGTCTTGCATACCTTCGGGAGTTCCACTGCACCTGCACGTATTGTATAACAATAAAATTAACGAATGGCGCAACTGCGATCGAAGCGGAAGGCACCTGGTGCTACCATGCCAGGTGTGACCAGAATACCCCACACCAAAAGCATAGATCGACTGACTCGAGGTGCCATCAGAAGAGAACCTCAATCCGATTTCCTGTGAGCTATGCAGACAGCGCAAATGCAAAGTATGTTATTCTTTGTAAAGAACAGCAAGACAAGTTCTGACCTACAAAATAGTGTGATCGCAGACTGTAAGATCAAACAAGTTGTCACCGTTTAGTTCGATAGCTGGCCTTATTTCTAACCATCTTGCCAAGTCCGTTCTGTTCGCAATGCGCAGGGGAAGCATCGAAATGCATCTACCCCGAGAGTGGTAAAAGGCAAGTACCCAGGCCTATATATGCAGGGACCCGCGGGGAGCTAATTCATTAGCCCAGAGGGTTACCATTGGGATACTTGAACCAATTGGAACAGAGACTGGCGGAGACGGAGTCAGCCCTTTACGGAGCTTTGATGACCATTCGTTCAATGGGACAAGCAACAGCAGCACAAGCCACAGCAAAGACGGAGACCTCCCTCAAACACAAGGCAGCTCGCATGGAAGAGTGGTCTCAGCTGCCCCTCCGAGAATGGCCCGATATGGAGCGTTGGCTGACGGCCATGTCCGACCGGTTTACCATTGAGCAGCCAAGTGATGTGATTTCAGATACACCGGGACGTGGCTACACGATTCCGAGGACTCCTTCCCATGATAGATTGCAGATTTTGGGAGATCCTCATTCTGGACAACTCTCATATGCATGGCAACCTAAGAGACAACACGGTCAGTTCGGGGAGATCATACGATGCTCATCAGTCCCACCCCGGGGTGATAGCTTCGTCGGTATATCTTGGACACCAGGTCGCGGTGGAACCTGAATCCGGCCCGTCACCATGTAGTACCCGAGATGGAATAACTAACGTTGAGGATGCTGTCGGTGTTTCAGTGGATGCAGATGCAGATGCGGATGCAAGAGCTGGGGTGGAGACGGGGTTGAGCAAGGCCGAGGAGCTGTCACACAATAATCCCAGCCTTTACTTCTAAATCGACGCGACCTTGCTTTTAAATCGACGTGTTGAACGTACAATTACACAATAATATGGAGACTTCATCTCTTTCCTCATGGAGCCTTCCTTATCTGTAACAGGCAAGTGTGGAGCATTAATGCCTGAGGCCATCAATTCAGTAGTCACCACATCACGTGTTGTCTGGAACCTTTTTCATTGGACCAAATCTTGGAAACACCGCCTGGGCAGAATGGAATCCAGAATGAATGGCTTTGTCGACTGAAAGCAAGGCCAATTCAAATACAGCGAGGAGCACTTGACAATTTACAATATTCAATATTCAATGTACAATACCTCACATCCAACATTACTCCGAACAATGTTCGGAGTACTTCGTAGGACCCTAGCGGGTTTCACTCCACTCCACACAATTTTCACAGTGGAGTCTGAGATGGAAGGGGTTTTTAGGACTTTAAACACCAATACTCCACAGAAAATCCACCAGTCCACTCAGATAACGAGCAACACACCATCTCGGTCTGGAAATTCTTCAACTCCTCCAGACTCGATCAGCTGCAGGCAAGCGCTAGCAAGACCCCTTGACCTGAGTTCTTCCAGTTGAACCCTCTGATTGGACCGTCTTCCTGGCTTCATCCGAGCCAAACAGGTCACGGAGCACAGACTACTTTCAGCGTAGAACGGATACAGGTGGTTGGTGAAACGCCCGTGCCTTCAGACTAAGAGCCCGGACCTGCATCCGTTTCAATTAGATCATTCTCGGGGTATTATGGCATCATGCTATATTGGACACTTGCTACGAGGGATGGAATTATTATTCGCGTGACCTTGCAGACTTCAAGGGTGTTTGATATGGAATGACAGCGCAGATAGGACACGTCGAACACGTACACATTTGCCCGGTGGCCCGATGACCCCTCCATACCCAGGCACATATCCGTCCTCGAAGATGACCCTGCAGGATGGCTGGAGTCAACTCGGAGATATGGAATTTCCCCCGTCAAGGTAGAGAATAAATTGGGGCGTAGTTCATATACCGTAGAAAGAGGCAAATGTCCGAAGTTTGGATGAACCACTCTGATCAAGAACACTGGGCCCTAGCCAAATTTTGAAATATTCTAGACTGAAATCTTGGACTGAAATCTTTTGGGCTCCATCCTTTGTCCTGCTACTGGCCAGGGCTAAATCCTTCAAACGTTGGTGTAGCGCCCAATACTAATCCTCCGTAAGGGACCCCCCCCCCCCTTCTCACTTTCTTCTTCCAACCTCCTTGGGATTGTGTGTGTGTGCCTTTGTTCCTTCATTCTCTCCTTATTATTCTATTCTTTTAAGTCCTTGATACAAAGTGATCTGAGATCCTGGACCCCTTTTTCTTCTTTTCTTCTTATTCTTGACCTCTACGCCACCATTCCTTAACAAAAGAGACTGTTATTCCTCTACATTTTGCTGCGCGAAATTCAGAAGAGGATCCAACATTCATTTTGTGCATTTTTATAGAATTTGAAATTCTACAACTCACGATCTGATACCGATCTGATACTGGACATTCCGGTTGATCTTACATTCTTTGCGCGATCGTCCCACCACGCGAGACTCAAATACGGATCCGATCGCAAAGAGCGACCAGATTCCAAAAAGAAAAAGAAACAAAAATCTCACACATTGCATGTGTAAAATTATAAAATCAATTCCCGACCACGCCGAAACGCACCGTTGTCATATTTTGAACTTGACCGAATCTCCGAATCCGCCATGTCGAACCTCACAAGAGCATTCACCCGGCGCAATAAGCGCCCAGAAGTGTCCGCACCCATGCCCTACCGTGGCGAAGGACATGTGCGACTTAACTCGGGAAGTATAAAGCGCAGCAATATATCTGGACCGGTCCAGCTCTTGTCCACAACCAACATGCTAGCCTACAACGCACCCGATCTCACAATGAGCGGCTCTTCATCTGCCTCCTCACTAGGATCGCGCGACGACTCCGACATGGCCTTCTCCCCGCAAAGCTACGCGTCATCTATGTCCTCGCCGGACGTCTCTCCTCACGGGAGCTCTCCCATTGACGCAAACCCAGCGACGTCGTATTTCCCCAAGCGCACGGCCACGGTGACAAGCCACCCGCGCTCCTCCACGTCCTCGTCAACAGATGCTCCACTGGTGCCCAAGCGGGCTCTGTCCCACACCAAGCGCTCACACCAGGAGCTTGCCCACAAGCGCTCGGTCTCCAGGATGTCCCCACCTCCACTGAATGCCGCGCGCAACACACCGGGCATTCGTGCAACGCAGGAATTCTTCCAGGCCGAGCCGCATCCATTCGGCAAAGAGCTAGAGCAGGTGAACGAGGTTGTAGAGGAATTTGGGGGCCTCAATATGCTCGATGATGAAGAGCGGATTCTATACGCCAAGGGGCTCAAGAAGTTTTCTGTCGAGGATTATCTTGTGGAAGTTGAAGAACTGTACGGCAGCATTTTCGAGGACACACGTGGACCTATGACCACATCTTGGTTCTAATATAATTGCTGCCCCTACCCGGGTTGACCCGGGGGTTTATCAACGACACGAGATTGCGGACTTGCGAGGACTGGATATTCCTTTGCTCAGCCCGCCACGACGACCAACTCTTATTCTTTCTTTTACGACTACTGCCCCTTGCTTTTTCACGATACCATGGGAGGACCTTCTGTTCCCGCGTTCAATCCTGATTTTTGAATTTATTGATGCCATTTTATCCTATTCTTCCCGTAATAGACGGTCTCTTTTTTATCGTCATTCATTGATGTATCATTTGGGGCCAACTGCTCACAAAGCCTACAAAGTCTTTGAGGATCTGGGTTCTTTCAGGGGACTTTTTGGGGAGTCTCATATGGAATTCCATTGATGTTTCATTGTATATTCTGTCCCAAGTATATTCCATAGACACGTTCGAAAATGTCTTCAGAGTCAACAAAATAAAATGTAGAGCATGATGTATAAAACGCGACAATGAGGACATGATGACATAATCCAATATTACCCAATTAGGCATAGCGTAGGGCTCACCGACACGGTCACGGGTGCTCCGCTGGGCTCCACAAGTGACCGAAGGAAAAGAAGGAAAAATTTCGCTTTGCTTTGCTCTGGACTCAGCAACTCGACCATTCTGTCTGCATCCGATTTTATCTATCTCAAGCAACTGGACTTCCACGGATGCAGACAGATTGTCGCCTTTTTTTCCTATTCCAACCTGTAGCATTAGCCCCAAGATCTCGACGTGAAAAAGTGTCGTGTGCTTGGACCAGTCTTTGATAAGCTCCGACGTTGAATCGAAAGTCAACGGGATTTGATTTCTGCTAGAGTGCAGGGAAGCAAATGTCGACACTGGTTTCTGCCTAGAACCTGTTCTACATCACTTTTCCCTCACATTCGGCCATGGTCTCCCTTGCCACGACTTCACGCAACCCGGCGCTACCGCCCACACGCACGCTATCTCATTCCAAAATGCTGCCCACTTCCTCTCCAGCGCCGATTCTGAAAACCTCGAAACCTGCTCCCGTGGTCGCTGGCTCGAAACGCAAGATGAGCGAAATGGACATCCCCCTCTCCCCGTCCTCATCCCAGGCCGATGACGTGACGGAAGCCCTTCCCACCAAGAAGCGACCCCGCGTGCAGTTTGATCAAGATGTGAAGATACATGATGATATATCGTCGGAGAAAAGTCTGGCAGTCGTTCGGGAAGAGGTCCGCGGGGCTATCCACCGACATGTCACAATGTCAGAAAGCGAGGGCTACGACCGGATCAAGGGAATGTTTTCTGCTGATCCGACCAAGCAAGGTGACGACAGCCTGCTTGCATATGAATCACCAACGCACACATCTTTGAGGAACCACCTTCTTGGTTTGATCTCGCATGTCGCTTCTTTAGACCGTTCCTGCAGCGGTTTGGTCCATGCCATCATCAACAGCGAGTGGCTTGGACGGGATGAAGCCTACGTGAAGCTGTACACTCGGTTCCTGGGCAACCTTGCCGCCGCACAGGGTACCTTCCTTGGTCCTGTCTTGAAGATGTTAGCCACCAATCTCGGGTCCGTCCCTCGAGCAGTCGGTCGACTGCCTGGTTACGCCGTTGTGCAACCATCCGAAATGCACACACGCGTCCACATGGCAATGCGCCATGTGCTGCAACTCATCCCGGCCGGTAGTGGATCACTCTCCCAGATTTTGTCTACACAGTTCCCCTTCGACTCAGATCCAGCTAGCGCGAGCATCGCCTACACCCGCAATCTCATCCAAATCATCAGCTATGCCCCAGAGCTTCAGTCCGATATCCTGGCTCTTATCACCGAGAAGCTTGTCAAGGTCGACGTTGAAATCCAGGTCGATATGGAGGACTTTGAAGAGGAGGTCGGTGACGAAATCTTGGATGAGGTTGACGATGAGGAAGAAGATGATGATGCCTCGGTTGCCAGCGACGATTCGGAAGATGACGAGACCAAGGGGGCCAAGAAGATCAAGGATAACATTCTCAAAGTGGATGGAATGATTGACATCCTCTTTGAATACTTTTCGCCCCCGTTCACCTCGGGGACCCTGGATGATAAGGAGAATGCGTTGGATCTGCTCCTCAGCCACTTCCAAACGATCATTCTTCCTACATACCGATCCCGCCACTCGCAGTTCCTCCTGTTCCATTTCTCCCAGGCCTCACCCGTACTCATCGATCGCTTCGCATCCACATTTGTGCAGCTTATCTTCAACAAGCTGCAGCCTGGCATCCTGCGCCAGTCAGCAGCCGCATACCTGGCCAGCTTTGTCGCACGTGGCGCGCATATCTCCGGAGAAGTGGTCCGCGACGTCTTCGACCTCCTCCTCACACACCTCAACAGCCTACGTATGGACTATGAGGACAGCTGCCGCGGTCCCGATCTCCGTCGCTATGGACCTTTCTACTCCACCGCACAGGCCCTGCTCTACATCTTCTGTTTCCGGTGGCGCGATCTGACAACCGCCGCCATTGACGGTGATACTGCGGACCAGGTGGACGAGCTCGAGCCGGGCCAGATCGCATTCCCTCCCAACATCAAAGAATTCCTTCACAAATGTATCTATTCGCGTCTGAACCCGCTCAAGGTATGCTCCCCGGCTATCGTCGCCGAGTTCGCCCGCATCGCACACCACTTCCAATTCCTATACGTCTACCCTCTCCTTGAGACCAACAAGCGCATTCGCGTCACTGCCTTCAGGAACCTTTCCAATCTCTCAGACCCTCGCTTCAGCCACGTCGGCCGCGAGATCCGCGCCGGCGATAACGTCGGCTATCAACTGGATGCATACTTCCCCTTCGATCCCTACCAACTTCCCCGCAGCCGTCGCTGGCTCGAAGGCGACTACGTCGAGTGGCGCGGTATTCCAGGCCTCGACGACGCAAACGACTCAGATAGCGGGGTTGACGAGTCCGATGATGAAGAGGGCGATGATCTCACCGAGACTGATGAGGAGTGAATTGGGCATGATCTATCTTTCTCGAATCAGGACTTGATCTTGTGTTCGATTATTTTGTTACTTCAGCGTGGCGTTCGGGATTTCCACCAATATCTGCGATATTTTGATCTTGTTTTCTTTTTCTTTCACAAAAGTTCCCGATACCTTATGACTGATGATATCGTTCTTGAGCACGGAACTATCCGGTGGAATCCCTGGGAAATTCCTGCGTGTACTACCATAGTGCCGAATCTAGCTTGTTCAAAAAATGGGAAAATAATTTACATGAAATTTCCTGGACTCTTCTCACGGTCTACTAAACCTGAGTGTCTTACATTTCGAGTTCGATGCCTTCCAAGGTTGGTTTCCGAGTTTCTCGCGGGACTAGGAGGCCTTCTGCTGCATTCGGAATGCTGTAGGGATTTCCTGTCATTCTGGAATATACGAAGGCTACTTCTCAGGCTCAATTAATCGAACTTTCTGCACTCCCCGCTATTTTCAAACTCAAGGTGCCGTATATATTACCTACAACAACTCTAGATGGCCTCCGAACTTTTATATTCTTCCTGGGCACTAGTCTGCTAGCGGCAGCGGTAAATGCTACTGGTTGACCAAGGCGGAAATCATTCTCGTGAGTTTCATGGCTGTCATTCTCATTGAGCATCACGTCTCTCGTCTTCATGGCGAGTTTCTGTGCCACGGAAATGTTTATTGCTGAGGAGCCCATTTTCGATCTACGTGTCCCCGACGACCAAACGTGCTTGCAAGCTACCTAGATGCCACCGCAAAGGGTCGTCGTTGGAACGTCAGGCTTTTATACGGGCTCTCTATATTTCGAGCTACTAAGGGAGGGAAGGGTATTTAATACATGCGATAGAGGAAAGCGCTAAGGGCGACGTCTAGGGAGTATAAAGGGAAAATTCATAAAACAATACACAGCGTTAAGTCACGCCTCACCACCATTATGGTTCTTCCAGCTGCCGGCATAATGATGTTGGACTAATGAAGGACCAGTCACATTCTCGTTGCCGTAATGATTCGCTGACGCAGCGAACGAATACCCCGGCAAGATCAAAACATCATCGAGCAAAACGGGCTCTAAAAGGTTCGAGATACTCGCCATATCGATCGTCTCATTGCGAGCCAATTCCAAGCTCTTCAATACCCCACTAGTCAACCGCCTCGGCCCCGTAAAGTCAATCACATCCCCCGTCATATCCAGAGTCAACTCAGAGATCGGAACCCGATACTCCTCCGTCTTCTGACGAATCCCATCCATAATATCATCTATAACCATCAACAGATGCGGCGAACCCGGCGCCGCCATAATCGTCCAACTCTCAAACTGCCGAATAAAATTCTCTCCCCAGCCAACATCAAACTCCCACCCAACAACAAGACCAGCCTTAGCGCGCAGCGTCTCAGGGATCCATTCTCTAATGGGTACATCACCACACGAGACATCGAGATCGGCCCAGATGCCGCCTTCCGCGAAAAGAAGCAGGTAGCGCAGGAAATCTGCTTTCAGGATCGGCACCGTGAGAGAAAGGTAGGCGTCGACGATATCGGGACGATCGCGGTAGTTTTGTTGCACGTATTGATCGCCCGTGTCGTCGGTCATGATCTGCGCGCGATGGGCTGGGTTTTTGTGGAGACAATCGTCCAGCCATTCGTGTGACTGGTCGCTCAAGCCTTTCGGGCCAACTTTGTACCAGATCTTCTCTGGGATCCGCGGTGATGCCGGTTGGAGACCTTCTCTGGAGGGATCATATGTGGAGGGGCCTTCTGGTGTCGCTTGTCTCATTGGGTGGTAATAGAGGATGAAGAAGAGACATAGTAGGATGAATATGCTTGTCGTTGAGAATCTGGTGAATGTCCGCCCCTGAGCGAGCATAGCGACGGTGTATACGAAGAAGAGAGGATTTAAGAGGAATAATACACAACGCTATCAAGCGCCATGGGCTTGGTGGGTTAAGGCTGAGAGACTAAGACTTTCATCGATATTGCTTTCCCCTGATCTTTTTCTTTTTCTTTTTCTTTTTCTTTCTTTCTTTTTTTAAAAAAAAAACACTCTATTTTTAAGTGAGACCTCATTTTATAAGGACCCTCAAAGTCCCAGTTCACCCACTAGATCACTTGGGAAATTGAAAGTGGTCGCTTCGATTGGCTGAATAAGCTTGGCAGATTAATCTCCACCTATAGCCCTGGAGTTGAATCCATTCTCTTTATTTGCACTAGTGTTTTGAGGTTGTTTTGTGGAGGTCTGGAATGTCTGACTTCTGATCGGATTTCTTTCTATTCTCGGAATTGGTTCTGTCTGTTATTTTTCTTTTCTATTCATCGATGCCCATGGATGTGGCCTTCAACACTCTTCTGCCATGATATATACCTAGGTAGGTATATCTCGACAAAAACATATTCGGCCTTAAGACTCCGTTCCACGGATCGTGGTCTCGGCATCCATCGGCTCCCGAGACGCCGAGATCCCCACAAGGGCATTTCAAAGGGTCGCGTTCAGCTCGAGTACATATGTACTAAGGAGGAAAGTCGCTATCCATAATTCATGGGAAGTACATTAAGGACAAAATATTTGGGCTATCGAAGAGTTGTACCTGCTCATCCTAGGTACATCTCTATAGGGAAATCGTGGTACATCTGATAGTTCAAATCATTACTCCACTCCAAGACGAAGCACTTGACAAGAGCGATAACGGTCATCGGGTCAAGGATTGGAGAATCAGATATGGGAGCTGTATCTCTCCAAAACCTCGTCTCATCAAGAGCTGAGACTGGACCGCCCGATAAAACCGCTGCTATTTCAGTCACAATTCTGACGACATCTCCTGAATTCCCCTGGCCCGCCATAACAGCACTTGCTGCCATAGCTGCCATATCTTCCCTCACAAAACGCGGGTCCCATCCTCTGGCTTCCAATCTTTCCGGCCATTTTGCTACCGCAAGACGGAGTGTCTCTGCCAAACAATTTCGGTAGCGGTCCATCCTTTCCTTTGCAAAAGCAACGAGGATATCGCGTAGCCCTCGATGAATCGACCATGACAGGAATGTCCAAGGAAGTTTATCCAAGGCTTCATTGAGAACGGCCGCTTCTTGCTTGGGGACGTACAATGTCACGTCGCGCACACCAGAGTCTTTGTTGGGTAAGTTAAGAGCTACCATGTCTTCTGATGATTCTAGTTCTGCATTGATCGCTTTCATGGCCAAAAAGTCCACCTCGCTCACTTTGCCACCGAGCATGTTGTAAAGATGTCTTCCGCCGTGTGCGCCGCCAAATCCTTTGGGTGCATATTCAAGAATCCATTTTCCGGATGATTTGCGTCCTGGAAAAGCACACTTGAATGTATTTGACGAGTGTGATTCAATCACCCCAGCCAGCATCTGTAAACACTTGTCGACTCTCTGCTGAAACCTTGCCGGGTATGGGTCCTTCAATAATGTGTGAGAATCATGCGCACAAAAGTACGCACGTGCAAGGTCTCCAATGGGCCATTCCACTCGCCATTGTCCGCAGTAGGATGCGTAGGCAGCTCGATGGCCAGAAGCGCTGCTGTACCAGAATACCGGTCGCGCATTCGTTATGCAGAATAGTGTTATAAGGGTTGCACGCGAAATCACAGTGCAAGTGGTCAACTTGTGCCTCGTAAGAGGACGAAGAGGCATGTCAGCCCAGCTTTCGCTTGGAGGGGGCTGGAAAGGCTCGTTATTAATAGTGACTATGTGGTCAAACCCCACAGTACCATGAGTTGAGAGTTTTCCCGATGATTTGTGCTGGTTGTTGGTTTGAGAACCTGGGTGAATGACTGCAAGTAGCACCGACCATGCTGCCTGGCCCACTGGATGTGATGATAATGGCAAGCGACTGACATATACCAGATTGTTACCGCAGAGCCCGCGCAAGAGGTTTGCGCTGATAACAGGCCCAATAGGGGGTGGTTTGACAATATGATACCATGGTATATGGGGTTGTCGGTGCCACCAGCTACCTAAATGCCGCATGCCCCGCACGTCACGGAATTCATCTGTCCGATCGACAATAGCGCCGAACCGAGTAGCGATAGATCCAAGACCGACGAATGTTACAGCTAAAGAAAGCCAAGTAGCAATTGAAGATGAAACGTCCATTGCGTTGTTGGCTGATTGACTCGAAATCCGCAGAGATGAATGGAATACAATTTGACGCACAATCCGCTTCCTGAAACGAAGGGGAGGTAAATGGGACGTTATTAGATTGTTGCTGTTTGGGCTGTTATGAATAAATATGATGCTGTACTCAGCTTTCTACCGGCAGTTTCATTCCAAGGTTATTATATTGCAATAAGTAAAGCAGGGGACCTAAATTTAGACCGGTCCACGGGTTATGTGTTTGATCACTAAACGAGGCGCTAATCTAATGCAAGTGCGCCCAGAGATATCCAGTCACTTCTTCCCCCACCTTCCACATCAATGTACATCAATGTACATCAAGCCTAGCGGCGGTTAAACAACTAAACCCTAAAACCTCCGTGTTTCAGCTCGCTCGATGCACACTTATAAACTCAGTGGAATTACGAACGGACTCACAGGGGCAGATAGCCGCCATTATTTCACTTATTGACTACATCGGAAATTCACCTTGAGAGTGAAAAGTGCATAAAATAAAGGAATCAATCCATCCATGGATGGATGCCGTGCCACATGGACATAAAGTTAGATTCTTACATATGTAAACATGCGATCATCCTGAGTACTGTATTTACCAAAAGGGACTCGGAGACACGGTGTAGTTAATCATCACCATTGCATATGTGCATAGATAAAATAGGAAAGCACATAGCGGGCTTGATTTTGGCAGGAACTAGTCTGCAGGAATACCATTCGCTCTTCCCTTTACTGTCATTCAACTTGCCTGACCAACAGGAACTCCCCGAGAACTGTATCCAGAAAGTTCGACAACAAGGAAAGAACACACTATCCAGATCTAGGCGATTTTGAGAACACAAGTGGGTGCTCCTTCCCTTGTTTAAACTATTATCCTTCTCATCATTATAACACAACTTTCTTCCAGGGTTGCTGCCATTGCCTAAGCGGCCTTCTACACTTCGTTAACATACGCTCGGCCTATAACCTTCAAGATATATGATGGTTGATAAGCTGCCTTGCTCAGTGCCATGGTTGGTGCTTGGTATTACGGTATTCCTCTTTCTGCTTGGCTTTGCGATTGGCTGCATTGCGCGCATCGTGCAGATGTTGATAGGTGCGATGATATCATTGATTTGGTAAAAGATGGCTTAGATGAAGCTTGGTTACAGTGATATTCGAAATCAGATTTACCTTTACTCTCTTTAATTCCCAAAGCCCCTAAACAATACTAAGATTGTATTGGGACATCTTTCTGCCAGCCTTGACGAAGGTGATAGATCAAGGTATCTCGCTTAGGCGCTGAAATTTATAGATCGGTGCCTGTATTAAATTTATTATGGAGACGTAAAATAACTTCTCCCTCCCCGATCGGTCTCTCAAAGCCAGCAATGAAACTCTCGAGGATCTCATTCGTCACAAAAAAAGCTGAATCGCTGTCTTTGACGACCAGTTGGTTCCTGGCAGTGACCCGCCGTCGCAACTCGTCAACATCGACATCAAGATACGCAAGTACCCAACGTCCCCCAGAATTTTCAATCAGGTCCTTCCATTCATTTCTAGATTCTCGAAACGCGAAAGACAAATCTAGGATTGCATCCTGAGAGCCCTGTCGAAGCAGCTGCACTAATTCATTTCGGAGAGCCCTCTCAGCCTCATTTTGATAGTCGTTGTATTTGTCTTCTGGATAATCAACACCATACAGCCCGTATTTGGTGTATATGAAAGAGTCGATTGAGAGCCGTTTGAAGGATGGGTGATTCGATAATACCCATTTAGAAAGCGATGACTTCCCAGAGCCTAGTAATAAATTCCCCATTAGCTATTCACCAAAAGCTTGCCCCTAGAATTTTGCTTCACTTACCTGCCATTCCGCAAGTCATCATAACAACAGGTCGAGGATCACTATCTGTTCGGCATAGAAGAGGGCTGAGCGACTCGGGCGTATCGAAACTAAGCGTAGAGCCTGCCATTTCCTTAAGCTAGATGAGGAAAAACTTCCAAGGTTGTATTAGATTTCCCTTGCTAGTCATAAGAGCTGAATGTAATATGGTGGTTCAATATCTGGCGAGCTTGTGAGGAGCGAGAGATTATATACATCCTCTAGCCTCACTATATGAGGATATGACTCATATAGGATACTACCTACTTAGGTAGGTACAGTAACCTTGGAATGGAGAGAAAGCCCTCTGATTATAAATGTAGCAAGACCTCCAGGGCTCCAGGGCTAATTGTGGAGGTGAGGTTGCCCCTCATTGGGCAACCGATACCGGACTCCTGTCACCTACCCCACAACGCGCTTACGCGCTTCGTGTCACTCCCGAGGTCTCAGGGCATTACGAATCTCCTTCCTCTTCTACCCAAGTGCAACAGCTAATTTCAATTGCCAGATGTGAGTTCCGATTTCTCACGCGCGTCAATCGCCTGTCAAGCTAAAAAAAGAACGCAGTCCTAGCAGTCCTAGCGCGACCATCAAAATCATGGGCGAGAATAACCTCAAACCACATGCCTCGAAAGGTACGGATCGACAGGGCAATCTGGAACTCAATGTCTTCAGCCTGATAACAATTCTCAGTTTGGACCACGCTCATAACAAATACTGCGTACCTCTCTGGGCTTTTGACTCTTGAGTACTCTCTCAGGAAGGTGGGGTCAAAGTATCCGCTTGTCGTTCTCTACACGGACTCCTTCCCCGCCGAGGGCCACAAAGCACTTGATTCCCGAAATATCTTGAAGCGGCATGTACCGTATCTCCTTCCGTCAGTACCGAAGGACTACACCAACGATGTACGATTTTACGACTGTTGGAGCAAACTCACGCCTTTCTCACTCGTTGAATATGACCGTGTCGTGCAACTCGATAGTGACATGCTGGTCCTCCAAAATATGGATGAATTAATGGATATCGACTTGGATACGCCGGAAATGGCTGGAAACGGGAATCGAGTTTTTGCCGCTAGCCATGCTTGCACCTGCAATCCGCTTCATAAAGCTCACTATCCAACAGACTGGTAAGACCAGCCTCTCCCCTCACAGACTTTGAGAACCATTCAAGCGCGATTTACATGCTAATTCGAGAATTTGAAGGGTTCCGGCCAATTGTGCCTATAGTACGCAGCATGACAATCCTGACGTTGCGCAAACAACCGGTGCTTCACCCATTGCAGGACTTGGAATACCCAATGGGGGCCTACAGGTGGTGAGCCCAGCTCAAGCAATCTACGACAAAATTCTTGGACAGCTCGCGACTTCTACAACATCCAGTTATGATTTTGCTGATCAGTCCCTTCTCGGTGATCTATTTTATGGTCGCTGGGTTGCACTCCCGTATATTTACAACGCACTCAAAACCCTACGGTGGGAAGGTGTCCATGACGCCATATGGCGCGATGAGAATGTTAAGAATGTACATTACATCCTGAGCCCGAAGCCATGGGATGAATCTGGACCGAGCAAAGACCCATCGCATGAATGGTGGACGACCTTGAATGAGAAGAGATTGAGTGAGGAGCAGGAGACAGGCGTAAGGGACCAATTTTGACCTGTGTGTTTAAAAATTCCACACTACCCTCGATTTGTTGCATTCGATATTCATATGCACGAATACCTCATTCGGTGGGCACTTCCTGGGACATAAATTATTATTGCATTCTGAGTCGACCAAGATATTTTCAATACCAAGACGCCGTTGCCAAGAAGCGGTGCCCTCACATTCTGCTGCGCCTTGTCATAGCGTATCGATGGAAAGAATCACGAATTACTTGCTGTATACCGAGAACGCTGTCGCCACTGTGCACCATAGTGGAAAACCAATGTAGGAATGAGAGCAAAGACCAGGCCGAGACCTCCGAGCATAGAAAAGCCTCCCCCGTACCCAAGCCTCTCAGTCAGACGCGATACTGAAAGCGGCAAGAACGCCCCAGCTAAGCATCTCATTGATATGAGACCAGCCATTGCAGATGCCGAATAAATCCCACACGCGTCCACAATGTACGCCGTCAAAGGCGAGGAAGCCAGCATCACAGAAGCACGAAGCCAAACCATCGAGAAGACAAGCACACATAACGGTAGCCTGTATTCAGCGCACCATCCATACAGAATCACCGCAGGGGGGAGGGTCAAGGCTCCAATGATACTGAGAGGTAGGCGGTATTCGGGCAGACCATCTCCGTGATTTCGCGCGCGGAGCTTGACGTATATTTTATCCAATAGGACTTTCGATATTATAAAACTGATGATGGTGCCAATGGCTAAAATAACTCGTTAGTCCATCCAAGGCATCAGAGGGCAACTGCAGCAAACTCACCATTTGCAATGAAAACAAGACCTGTTTCAGTCGGCGACAGTCCATAAATATCTTCCAAAATCTCAGGAAGTGTTGTGGATACAATGTAGAAATGTGAGAACATGTAAGACCCAAACAGCAAGAGAGCCACCAGAACACTCGAGTTGAGTAGAACCACCACCGGGCGCATGATCGAGTGTCCCAAGCTGGCCATGTCCACCGTAGGACGCTTTTTCTTCTCGAACCCCCCGATTTCAAGACTTAGCCGAGCCGCCCTCCGGCGCAGGATCTGGACCTTATATGTTTCTTGGAAGAAGGTTAAGAACAAGATCTGGCAAATGCTGGCCATCACAACGCTAATCCAAATGATAGCGCGCCATCCTAGAGTCTGCAAGACAGCACCGCTAATAATTGGACCCAAGGTACCACCAATGAGGGGAGTGAACATTATCAGAGTAAGCGCAGTGCCCCTTTGCTCAGGGACGAACATGTCACCAATAATGGCAGGGCTCAGCACGTTGGACGCTACCGAAATTCCCGTTAGAGCGCGTGAGACGATAAGCAGTTCTGTACTGGGCGATAAAGCGGCGAACAGGATAGCCACAATGAACATCGTGTTCATAGTTAGGTAGAGGCGATAGCGCCCAAATATCTCAGATAGCGGAGCGATGAAAAGGGGGCCTACTGCCTCGCCTAGCTCCCATATTGTGACGAGCATAACGGTGGCAGATTTAGCCCCTTTGCTACCGTTGAGATCATCAACGACATGACCGGCTATAGGGGCTAGCGAGATGCATGTGAATGTGCTGGATATAATTAGCTTCAAGCAGGTATTTCTGCAGGGCTTTCGATACGTACACTGTGAAGCCCATGAAGGATAGCAAGGCCACGACCCCCCATTTGTAGGAGCCAGGCCACTCGAGTGGATTTTCTGGGTCCCCTTTTCTGTCGAAGTCCGCCGTGTCTTGTGAGTACTCGAGACTACTGCGATATTCATCTTCTGATTCGAGCAATAAAGGATTGGCCTCTTCTATGTCGGGAGAGTCAGGCATCGCGTCGGTGGTTTCTTTTGGCTGGGAGTACGCTTGCAATATGGTGAAGGGAAATGGCGTCGAGGAGGTCCCTAATTATTCGCGTTATCTGAAGAATGATCGCCTGCGATTTATACTCCCGTTGTGGCGGGCTAAGAACCCTCAGGTATGCAAGGGATATCTGATCTGCAACTGTGCTTACATCGGCGTAGATCATACATATTTTGTTTGATTAGTATTTGAATGTACCGGGAGCACAAAAGCTTAGCTTAATTCATAGCTTACATGCCCTTATAATTAGTGACTCTACAGGCGCGGATGTTTCGAGCCCGAAAATGACATCTGCCCTTCTTGAACCCCATTCCCGAACCAACTCTTCGTCATCTTAGGTTCAACAGCCCACTACAACACTAAGACGGGAAAGGAGACAATCAAGGAAGACACTGAAAAAGATGCCTCTTCTTCATCTTCCATTATGAGCAGTCTTCCAGACGGCAGTATCGTCCACCACTTCTCCCGCTTGAAGCTGCTGCGCGCAGCCGCCAAAGCCTTGTTGACTCTCTTCAGAGATTGGAGGAAAGCCAGCAAATCAATGACTTGTCGTTTTGGCTTGTCCCAATCAGCTATTCAAACACTCGATCAAAACAACAGTTGCTTGGAGGGGATTGGATATCGGTTTGCATGGGAGCGATGTGCTGGACTCATCAAAATATTCAAAATACACACTAATAATACGAAGTGATAGTTACCCATCTATACAAAATATATAGCTCAGCGCTCGGTCTCCGCAACTGAATGCTCAAGATCGGGGACCTTTCTTTTCCCAACACGAAGTTTCTTCCGAAGATTCAAAGCTCTCACGCGGTACGCCCGCTTTCGCCTCCGTGGGGGGTAATTGACTGGACTCTCGCCACCAGTAAAGATAGCCATGTCGTAGAGCAAGGCACCAAACAATGCACCGGTGATATCTGCAACCCATGGACCCCAAATCCACCATGCATGGTATTCTCGGAATATCTGCCCACCCCATCCAGCCATAAGGGCAACAAGTCGCGGTCCGAAGTCTCTGGCGCAGTTGAAACAACTATAAAGAGACCAACAGTTAGTTTCAAATGCGTTTGGAGTTGGGAAGTAACTTTGGACACATACCCTCCAGTATTATACCCAAGTGCAAGGATCACAATCGAAATGATAATCCCGATAATAAAGGCCTGCATTCCCGCCCCTGGGGGTGCATTTGTGTCATCTCCCAGAGCGAGAATAGAACCAACTAGGATTGCGCTGCCCACAAACTCAGTGAAGAACGCAGTCGCAGGGCGGACGAATGGTTTAGGTAAGGTGAGGAGAGCCTGAGCGGCGACGCTTGCATTTTGAGGTACTTTGGCCAAGTTCGCGACTTCAACAATGGCGTCATGGTAGAGCGCGTATGATATACCCCCCGCGGTGATAGCACCCAGAAGTTGCGCAGCGATGTAGATAACACATCGACGCGCCGGGAATCCACGAAATACAGACAGCGAGATTGTGATGGCTGGGTTTAACTGTCCACCAGACATACCACCAGTAGTGTAGATGGCGGCCATGAATCCAAAGCCCCAGGCGACACTTTGAGCAGGGTATGACCCGGCTTGGCTAGAGGAAGTGAAGTTCGATAAGGTGGCGCAGAGACCGATTGTCATTGCCATAGTTGTCTGCGAAAGATAATTATTAGCAGATCCATTGTTAGATTTCTTCGGCCATATCGAGAACTCACCCCGAGCCATTCGGCCAGCGGCTCACGAAGATAGTGACGAATTTTCGACCAAGTATTGAAAAAGCCGTCTTCTTTGGGATCGTTGACCCTCTTCACTCGCCTTTCCACCGACTGCTGTTTCCGAACCTCATCCGCCTGCGCTAGATCCTGGCCGTTCTCTTTCATGTCGCCTTCATCTTCCCTTCGATCCTCTGGCAAGGCGCCATGACGCATGCCAGGCCGGACAATATGAGGGAGTGGCTGAGCCAAACTCCAGGTCGGTTCATCGTCGCTTTTGCCATACTGGGGGTTGTACTGCTTGTACTCTTCATCTGCATATCCTCGGTTGTTGTTTGGATTCTGGGCGCCCGAGCCCGCCAAACTATATGAGGGGATGTTGCCCATGCCATCATTCTTGCTTCTTTTTTCTTCGGTGCCTCCTGGTTGTTCGCGTTCGGGAGTTTCCACGGTATCTATCACTATATTAGCCTTATTACTTTTTAACGATCTCTCAAACCTTTATCATACCTTTCACTCCGACATCCCGACCAGGTTCCCTTAAGGACGCCATCGCAACAACGATGCCAAAAATAACAAAGAAAAATGAATTAGACTTGCGTAAGAAAGACACAGCAAAGAAAACTAGAAAAAGTTAGAATAATCAGTCTGGAATGTCATGATCGCTTTTTATGTTGTAAACGATTCTCGGGCTGTCAAGCCAAAAAGCTTGATTCCAGGCCCGGAAAAGATACCAGCTCCACTATTTCGTCACCGTTCATCCTCACTTAACATGACATTGATCAGGGAAATGTATTCGATTCCAAGGTAAGGAAATGGTCTTTTATGTAGGCAACATTTGGTTGGCCGGTGCCATGCCGCACACCCCTCGCGGATCATCAAGAAGTCGGCATGCTTTTCTTGCTTCTGCGATATCCTGAATGCCAGCCCAGGCTCTACAGCAGTCTCTAGCCAGTGTGTGCCTTGTAGTTGATTAATATGACTATTGACTATTCTATACATTTGAATGCACCAATATCACAGATTTGATTCTCATTAATATTTGAATTCTCAATACCTAAACCTTCTTATACTCCATTCCCTATACTTCAATTCTCTACATTCTACTTCTCGATACTATAAATTTATATTTAACCCTATAGCAGCTTACTAGTTACATATAAATATAGAGTAATAGTAAACTCAATGCCTAGAACATCCAGCCCTTTTTGCTTCTGTCCCTGACCCGCTGGGAAACTTGATTGCACCCGCTGAAAGCCAACATTTAACATGATCATATGAATCCCCGAGCTCCCTTCAACCGTCCACCCGTCCTTCTATGTCAGACCGAAAAGACTATGATGATGGCCACGCACCGCCGTCAATGGGTAGTCTCCAGCTCCTGGGGCGGTTTATAAGCCGAGAGTTCACTGGGAGGACTATAAACCGGTGTCTGTCCCTGCATATTTCGGTATGCCGCCGTTTCCGCAACCTGGGATTGGAGTCCCTCCACCATAGCCTGAATAGAGAGACGTTTTCTCCGTTCGAATAGCGCCCAGGCCAGCGCGGTGAGAAGCAGCACTCCTAGGGGGACTCCTACACCGGCTCCGATCGCAACATCATTGCCCTTCTTCGCATCGCCGCTTAACGTTGTGTTTGAATTTGATGTGGAGTTCGAGCCAGTCTCACTAGAAGTGTAATTGGCGAGCGCAGCCTTGTCTGTAATCAACTCTGCGTTATCGAGCGTAAAGGGAGAACCTGCGAGACAAGCGGTGTCGCCCGTTGAATTGACTGTGACCGAGTCGGCGCAATAGTAAGGTTTTTTGTCGATATAGCGATAAAGCGGCAGCGCGCACCCTGAGTTGCGCCTCTCGGTAGCTGCAGTCAGAAAAATGGCTGTTAGCTTTTGGTGGGAATTTGAATTTATGAGATCTGCTTACCACCAGAACACTTATCGTCGCATGCGCCATTTGCTGGCCAGTTTTTATTGGTGCAGCTACCTCGACTCAGCGCATATGGTTGTGAGAGTCCATCAGCAAAACCCATTGCTGAGGCAAAGCGAGTTTTTGGAGCAACATGGTGAGTCTGCATCACCTGAGAAACAAGGGACATCGTCGATCGCAACATCTCCGCCAGGGAAGTAGCAGGTCTTGTCTGCTACGACTAGGTAGACAAATATTAAGAGGTGGAGAAGTGTACGGGGCACCATGGCGAGATAAGGGATATTGAAGCAGGTGGGTAAGGAATCCTTACAATCCTGTTGAAAAGGAAAAGGAGGAAGAAAACATCCATCTACAACATCGAGCCGCAGGAACAAATCCTTCACTTCGAAGATCCTGGCGCTAGTTACGCACATCCAAATTTAGGAGGGTACGCTAACAGAAGCCGGGTCTTAATATGCTCACAATACGAAGATTTTACTGCGAAAACCAGGATACTAAAAGGTCAAAACAGCAAGGTAAAATAGGGTATCTTTATTCTTCCTATAATTTAAAAATGCCTACCACATATAAAAAGGAGAGATAATGATGTTTTATACATCTTTGGAGTACTGGACCAGAAAGTGACCAGTCACAGTGTGGGGAAGCAAGTGGAGAACGGGAATGAGTCTGCGAGGCCAATGCGCCAAAAAAAAAAAAAAAAAAAAAGAAAAAAGAAAGGAGAAGAGGGCAGCTAGATCGGAAAGATGAATAGTTTTGTTGAGAAGAAGAATGGTTAGGTAGTACCTAGGTAAGTACAAGCTTACCTCGCTATATGCTGGATGCACCTTGGGGGAATACCCCGGGGCCAAGAAGTCGGATTACTTCGTTTCTGTTATCCTGAATGCCAACCAAGGCTCCGCAGTCTATTGTAGTGCCTCATTCTCATCTTTTATTAATATGAATATTAATTCCAGGTCACGCCTGAATATATGTTGTACAATATACCGATATCACGCCAATTCTCCATATAGGTTGAAACCTTGGAACTTAGTTGATTACTTAATGTCTGATTTTCTCCAGGGCTGCCCAGGTGCTATTTCATTCTTAATTCTTCAAATTCTCTATATATTCTGCCAGTCGAGACCCTGACCGTCTATTTAATCCTATAGCAGCTTACCTAGGTAGGTAGTAATGTGTGGTTTATGTAACCAAGAGATGTGATCGACATGATAGTACGGCCCGGTCCTTGAAAAGCCTATATCAGCTTATATGGAGATACCAGCTTTTACCATGCGATTACATTTCTTGGATGAAACCGAAAATATATTATGACAAATGGTGTCCCTTCAAGTTCCTATTTCCGTTTGCGACGTTTTGCTGAATCTCTGTCGTAACACAGATGTGATTATATTGTTCCTCGACCGAAGTCACTCCGCCTCGCACATCCGATTGTAGAATGTTTTCTTGGCTTTGACTCCTTCGCGCAGGCCGTTGGTGCTTCGTATACCTTAGTTCAATGGGAACATAGCGAAGGTTTTCTGGTTCATTTTGAGAAGAGCCTCTGAAAAGCGATGGAAACACAAAACTTAGCGGCCGGCGCATCATAGGGAGGCATGCACAGATTATTCCCGTATTGCACTCAACGAGTGTCCAGATTGAGCGAGGGATGAAATCCCCTACATCAAAACCTTGTTAGCAGTTGTTCTCTGATTCCTCTCTTTAGGGACTTCCAGAGATACTCACAGCTCTGGTCTAAGCCAGTCGACGTTTGAGATACTGCAACTGTACGGATTATACTGGTGACACAGACACTACATGTATTCATGATTATCACACATTAGAATCTTGGTCAACGTGAAGGCAAGAGGGGATGAGACGAAAACATACAATGTCCCGACTCCGAAAACAAAGCCCAGTCCAATTCTGTCGCGCTTCGAAAGCTTCAGGTGGCGAACTGGGGGAATGGGGAGAATGGCGATGGAAATATCGGTAACCGTGTTAATTCCTGCAAATGCATACCACCAGCTATCTCTATCCACACACTGTTTGGTCTTGATATCATGGTCCCAAGAAGCTTCGATGGGGATACACTGAAAAATTGTGACGAGGACTGATGCGACTGTCCATGCGACGATGATAATCAGAAAAGCCTTTCCCACGCGTTGGAAAGACTTTGTAATAAATATCCGGAGGTAAAGGAGGACGATAGAAGCTTTCGTAAATCCAAGAGCAACCTTATAGGGAATCTGCGCAACAAAGAACCACTGCCCGACTATGAGAATTTTGAACGAGCAATAATACTATCGATATCATTGCACACATACCTTAAAAGCTATATGTATATCCTTTCCCATATCAGCTTTCTTCCTGCCATAACCATGCACCACAGCTGGGAATTGGATGTCAGCTTATTGGGACTAGATAAGTCACCATATTCGCGTCAAAACGCATATGTTATCTTGACTTATCCAAACGATAGCCGTTGTTGTCATGACAGATGCCGCGAGGGCGATGATGAGGAAAAGGTCGTCCCAACCGAATTCAGATTGAGTTCAATTAAGGATAATGTTGGGATCAAACTGAAGCTAGCTAAAAATAAAAAATGCCCAACTCTGCACAAGGATTTAAGCGTCAACGTCTAGAGCATCCTCGAACTCGCTCATGAACTCCTCCATTGGTGCCATCTGAAGGGAACCGATTCTAGGCGCCGTAGAAGCAGCTGATTTCCGTTTTTTTGAGGTAGGCGCTTGGTCTGAGGACAGACTTAAGTCGAAGGGGGGAGTTGCATGCCTGTTGTGCATGTAGGACGATGGACCCAAACATGCTGGCAATAGCTTGCCAGCCTTCTCTCTTGGTCTGTAATGGCAGGACTGACCACTCTCCCTCCATGTTTAGCTGGTAAAAATGGAAGACCCAGCCGTCTGTCAGGGCCCCCCAAACCGTCCAATTTGTCTGGCCCCTTGATCTTCTATTGGCTTGTACCATCGCCATATAGGCGAGGATTTGGCCCTGATCTGGGAAACTGCCGCGTCTCTTAGCTTCGATAATAACTAAATGGCAGGCCATGTGGTCCTTCTCTCCAAAAAGGAGACTGTAATCTGCCGTCCCAATACACGTATGTGGGACATTTTGGTGGAGGACAGGCCCCCACTCCAAAGGACTCTCTAGAGCCAAAGTCACTCGAGTGCCGGTAGGGGTTTGGAGTAGTCCTTGGTCTGATAGGCTGCGGTATACCGCCACTATCAAAGCGTCTACCCGAACCCGGGACTTTGCTCCCGTGAAGACAGAAAGCTCGGTCAACTCATCATATTTTTTAAGCCAGAGATCTAATCATAATTAGAACACTCCCATAACGCCTAGGGAAGTGATAGCAATTACCAAATTCAGCCGGAAGAGGAACATTTATTGAAGGAAACTGCCAACTCTGATAGCCATCCGCCTGCTTTATATTAAAAGCCTTCTCTGTTTGAGGTAAGGTCATATCGGAGGGGTTTAGATGTGGGAGACCAGGGGAGAAAGGCTGCTCGATATGCGCAACAACAGGGGCGGGGATTTCGGACTCGGAATGATGGACCATATGGATTAATCGATCATACCATAATCGGAAGCCTCGGGGCATTCTTGGGAGCTTTTTAGTGCCTACCATCTTGTTCGGCTTCGTCTGGTAGCTATGTTTCACGATGGTGGAGATATAATTCAAAGCCAGTCTAATTCCTTGACTCATCCTTTAACCTTAACAGTCCGTCATAATCCAGTCATATTGGCTGCTTTTGGCGCCAGATGAGGAACACTCGACGTATACATGACATAGGTAACATTGGTGATGACCTCAATATTACCCGATTCAGTTCGCTTCAGACCCGATGGGCCCAAAGCGTTTATGGAATGTTCGATCGTGCAAATGCGGCATAGATAAAATCTGTGCATGGTCTCGCAGCTTGGTTTTAGTCTAAATACACCTTTGGTCCGAGAAGGCGCTTCGCCCCCTCTTTTCAAAGAAATTTGGGTTTAGTCTTCAGCTAGATGCTTGTAAGACAATGTTCAGTCATTTTGGATAAAACGTTGAAGTCTCATATACTAGCCACGTCGTTAGAGGAGCTAGTGTTCCAAGCTAATGTAACCGTGCCAAATGGCCTCTATCCGGGATACCGTCGGTTGTTTGGCCATAGAATGTCATACTTTGGATAACATTGTCAGGTCAATGGAAATCGAATTGAATCAGAAAGATCCATTGCCTAAGTGCATTTAATTAGTATGTCGCTAGGGGAGAGAGCTTTTCTTTTTTCGTTTATGAGATCAAGCATTAAAGGCTTCCGTGCCGCTACTAGGCATTCGATGTGACCTCGGACGGCCCCATTAGGGGGCCAAATAGATTTGTTATGAACTTGAGACAGGAGCCGGTCCTTGCCAAGTAATCTAAACCCCGAATGGCCATTAGCTTGTTAGGTTACAAGGCGAGAACAGGGTAGTCCTAAATTAAATCACGGCAGAACGAATATGGCTGGGTTCTACAGGCTACAGAGTATGCTAGCCCCACTTAGCCCTATCGACGCTATATTAGATGCGTTAGTTAGTTTCCGACATTTCCTTTGCTTTTGTCTCTTCAACTCAATTAGGGGTCTCTTTCAAGAGCGAATCATGAAGGTAACATGGCTGGCCTTGGCGGCAGTTGCCGTAGCACGACAGGTCCATGTCGGGTCGAATGGAGTCATTCAAGGCCACGAGGCATCGAAGAATCCCGGGGTCACAGAATGGCTGGGGGTTCCTTACGCGCAGGCACCGGTCGACCAATTGCGATTCGCACCGCCCCAACCCTACACGACCAGGGGTGTCCACGTAGCCTCGGAATATGTATGATCTCGTCTTATCCCTTACATCCCATGCATGAAATCTCAATATGGAGTTCTGACATTACTATAATCTAGGGGAAGTGAGTACTATCTGAGGTAATGCATACATTCTCGGTTAACAGAAATATACAGAGACTGCATGTACTCGGTGTCGAAGCTGGTCGACTATCCCAACAAAACTCCGCAATTTGACAGCATCTTCAAGGCCTTCGCGGCTATCAATAACAATACTCAAAGTGAAGATTGCTTGACTCTGAATGTCTGGTCAAAGCCAGACTCAAATAAGCTCAAGCCCGTCTATGTCAATTTTTACGGTGGTCGTAGGTTTTTGCTTTTTGCTTCTTACTTGTATCTGCCCATGTTTCTGATCCATGATATAGGATGGACAAGTGGCACGACCGATACCCCTTTTTATTATGGCGGCGGATTTGCTGATGCAGAGGATGTAATCGTCGTGGCGGTCAACTACCGCATGAACATCTTCGGGTTTCCTGGTCTACCTGGACACCCTCCCAACCTTGGTCTTCTAGACCAACGTTTGGCCGTTGAATGGGTAAAACAAAATATCCACGGATTCGGGGGCGACCCAGACCGCATAACTATATCTGGCCAGTCCTGCGGAAGTGCTTCCGTCGATTATTGGGCATACGCCTACCAGTCCGAACCTCTAGTTGCCGGGCTAATCTCGCATTCCGGTACGGCCATCAGCTTCCCGACAAACAATAAGACAACCGCAGCAAAGCATTGGTATACTGTGTCTGCCCAGTTAGGCTGTGGATCTTCAGGGGATGTCCTGCCGTGCATGAGGAAGCAGAACGCGAGTGCCATTCTCGCCGCTGCTAGTGCACTGAAGGTTCCGACTACAAACCCTGCGAGGAAGGCACCGGCTTTCCAGCCAACTGTGGACGACGTGACTGTTTTTGAGAACTACACCTCTTCTTTCGCAGCAAGGGAAATTCGCCCGCGTAGTGAGTGGACATTGCTAAATCTCGAACGTACTGAATGGATCTACATGTGTGTAGCTGCTAACCAGCGCCTTCCCACAAACAGCCCTATCTGGTCGGGCACAACGCCAATGAAGCAGGATTCTACAAGATCGCGAGCTACGCCCAGGGATCGACATTGACAGACAAACAGTGGAATGACTTCAATATGCAAACGTTCTTCTGTCCATCCAATCTCGAAGCAGCACACCGGAGTCGCCGACATACACCAGTTTGGCGATTCCAATACAACGCAGACTGGGAGAATACCCGTCTTTACCCCACTAGTGGAGCATACCATGGGGTCGAGTTTAATATGATTTTTGGAGCTTCTGCTGAGATTACTGGTATTGATGAGTCTGATGCCCAGCGCCAGCTGCAGGATCAGATGCGTTCGGCTTGGGGGTCATTCATTGCTGATCCCCAACGCGGATTGGAAGCCCTGGGATGGCCAATTTATAATCCTGAAGGTGAGTTCACAGGGGTCCGATGGAGATGATTTGTGTTAACATTCTTTTCAGCTTCGACCCTTGTTGAAATCGGTCTGGATAATCGTCCCAGCGTGTCTTTCGTGGACACAAAAAACTCCGCTCAGCGGTGTGCAGCTTTGCTGGCGCAGATATGAGTCAATTCGATATTGCTACTACTAGAGAGACGGCTACATCTACGCTATATGCATACAATATGATCAGGCTGATAAAGTGACGGTGAAATAATCATATAAAAACAACGCTATGGATGCCAGTGGTTCAAACGCCAAAGTCAAGTCCCCTAATGCTAAGAAGCTAAGAATAATACATGGAAAGTCAAGAGAACCAATCACCGGTCGAAGATAGCCTTCATATCAGCACAGGCATCGCGGTATAAGATGTCCACGCTGTTTTGGTCCCGCCACGGATTGGGTGACTTATCCCACGCATGTCGGGCTTTCTCGATTAGCATGGCACGGGGGCGTTTACCGAGGCTCTCTAAGCGGCGAACGAAGGATTGGCCCTCCTTCATCAACATATCCCACTCGCAGATAAATAAAAACACGTCGCGGGAAGAGCTTCAGCCAGGACACGGTCAGATGCGTGGATGGGAGAAGCGTAGGGGGAGACACGATCTTCCAAATTAGGAAGATAGGCCTCATCGAAGAGGGTAGTGAAAAATGCAGGGAGGGTCTTATCCGGCATCAGACTCATAGCACGACGGTGATCGCGAGATTCTTCAAAGTCCAGAATCGGGTACCAAGCGAAGACAGCAACAATGTTGAGATCGCTGACCTGGTTGAGAAGATTTTGTGTAGATTCCGCCCGACCCAGGTGTTCCTTCACTTCCGTGGATACTCTACCACGCAGTCGCAAGGGCACCGTGACAGCCAAGTTTCCGCCTGCCGAGAACCCGCTCAGCGCCACGCGGCTCACATCTAACCCCAGTTCGCCGGCATGTCTTGCCAGATATAGTAGTGCCTCGACTCCGTCGTCTACTGCCGCGGGAATGGGTGTTCGGGGGCTCGTCGGTACGCGACGCTCACCATTACGGCCCCGACAGTGTCCAGCACTATTTTCGCCCAGCGAGAATCATCCGTAGCGGCGCCGAGTGTGAAACCGCCTCCGTGGAAGTTGACGGCGACGGGGAAACGATGGCCTAGCCTTCGTTGTTCGTGATAATTTGGCGGACAGTAAAAGTGGAGTACGACGGGATGGCAATGGTCGTCGGAAGTGACGGTACGGGTGAATAACGGTCGGGGTGGTCGGGGAGGGCCGATCTCATGTAGGAACATGCCGATGCGCATCAGGAAGCGCCAAAAGATGGCCTGCACATAGAGCCACCAACGAGACGAGGCCATGTTGCTGTGGTGTGAAGTAACGTTCGTCCTACTGGCCAGACATGTGCTTCGGATGGACCCGGAAGGCGACGATGATCAGACGGGGGTAAAACCGTAAAACCAGGTGGAATATTTGAGATTGAGGGAAGAACGAAGAATATGGTCAGAGGAAGGGGAATAAGAAATGAGAGACAAAAGAGACAAAAGACAAATCGGAGTAATGAAAATAAAGTACGTGATCAACGGAAGCAATGGAGTTCAAGTTATCTCCAGGGCTCCATACCAAGAAAATCAGGGTTTCTTGGTTGATGATGTCATCACACCTCCTACCTACCTACCTACATCTTGGTACTTTACACCTTGGCAGGTCTACATTCCATATTTATTTTGATTTCTCTTAATTCTTTCAAACCTACTCTATTCAATTATATTCAAGTCTAATTATCCAGGGCAATTCCTGTTTTGTTGTCGGACTCTTCACCTTCCAAGGAAGGTTTGGAACCATTGGAAATCAATCGCCCGTTCCGGGCCCCCACCTCTGCCTTCATATACAAACTCCCTCCCACCTTCTCTTTCTCTCTTCCTCATAGAAACTACACTATGTCGATCAAACGTGCCCTCTCCAAGGCCATTAGAGGACACTTGGGAGGTGAGGATGACTCCTCTGGTTCCAACGTTCGCTCTGCCTTGCCATCCAAAGCTCGTACCGCCCAATCTCGGTCCGGTTCCCCCACATCCCCTCGTCGCAGCATCCTCGGCAACTTCCTACGTGATAAGAGTGAGTATGTCTCTTCGTCTGACGATGTCTCCGACGACTCCTCTACCGGTGGCTTGAGCAAAAACCAACAAAAGCGGTTGGTGCGTCAGCACCGTCGAAGCGAGCGCAGTCGTCTCAGCGAGGAGATGTTCTCCGAGAGCGACCACCGCCGCAAGGAAGAGGAGGTTGCCAAAGCCGCAGCTGAGGAGACCGCAGAGATGAAAGCTCGGTATGGCGAGCTTCCCTTAATGCAGTCTGCCACTCGAACACGAGAATTGCGGACTCGGATCGATGACATAACTCTTGCCATGGAGGGACAGCAAGTGTTTTTCAGCGCAAGACTACACGTTATCCGTCGATTGAGCGCCAAATTAGTGTTCCTCGTATTCCGCCAGCAGCTAGCTACCTTCCAGGGTGTGTTGCATGAACGGGAGGGGATATCGTCTATCGCCATGATCCAGTGGGTGGAGCACCTCCGGGTTGGCTCTTTTGTCATGGTCCGCGGCACCATACAAAAGCCTGAGGTTCCAGTTTTGGGCTGCTCGATTCATGATGTCGAGCTGGTCATTGACTCGGTTCACCTCCAGGTTCGCCGCGAGGAACCTGTCCCCTTCAGTGTCTACGAGGCAGAGATTCGGACCAACGAAGAAGAAAAGGCCGAGGGCCGCCGCAACCATGTCCCTGACCGGACACGTTTGGCCAACCGGATCCTCGACCTTCGCACTTCAACCTCGCAATCCATCTTCCGTATTCAAGCCGCAACATGTAATCTGTTCCGCGCTGCCCTTGACGACCGCGAATTTGTCGAAATCCGTACTCCAAAGCTGCAAGGCGCCGCTACCGAGTCTGGAGCGAGTGTCTTCCAGGTCAACTATTTCGGCCGCCCTGCATTCCTCGCTCAGTCTCCTCAATTGGCGAAGCAGATGGCTATCGCTGCTGATTTCGGTCGCGTCTACGAGATTGGTGCTGTTTTCCGTGCCGAAAACTCCAATACCCACCGTCATCTTACAGAATACACTGGGTTGGATCTTGAGATGGCTATTGAGGAACACTACCACGAGATGCTTGAAACCCTTGATGCCGTGATCAAAAATATCCTCAAGGGTCTCTACACCAAACACCGCCGTGAGGTTGAGCTCGTCAAATGCCAGTTTCCCTCTGAAGATGTCGTATGGCTGGAAAAGACACCGATTATCCGTTTTGCCGACGGTATCAAGATGCTGAACGACTCGGGCTGGTTGAATGAAGACGGCGAGCAGCTACCTCTAGACGAGGACCTGGGTACCCGTGATGAGATTCGCCTGGGTGAGCTTGTCAAGGAGCAATATGGCACCGATTATTATGTCCTTGACAAATTCCCTCGCAGTGCACGTCCCTTCTATACGATGCCTGATGCCGAAGACGACAGGTATACGAACTCATTTGACATGTTTATTCGTGGCCAAGAGATTGTCTCGGGTGGGCAACGTATCCACGATGCCCATATGCTCGAGGAAAACATGCGTCGTGTGGGCATCAACCCGGACGATATGGAGGAGTATCTTGAGGGCTTCCGTTGGGGTGCCCCCCCACGCTGGCGCCGGAGTTGGCCTGGAACGTATCGTGATGCTTATCCTTAAGCTGGGCAACATCCGGTTGACGTCAATGTTCCCTCGCGACCCCAAGAGTTTGCCAGCAAAGCCTGTTTCTGAACAGCTCCGACACCCAGAATCATCGACCATTGAACCGCCGTGGCACCGTGAGCACAAGGCTCGGGCAGCTTCGGACCCCAGTGAGCTGCAGCCTCTTGAACATCTGGTCGCTAACTACGGCGATGCCACATCAACCTCCTGGTTTGACGACCGCTTCAAGATCTGGCGTGACATGGGCACTGGTGCGGCAGTCGCCTACGTGCCTAGCTCCTCCAACTTTGCAATCATTCCCGGTAACCCGGCCTGCGACCCCAAGCAGTACGCACGCACAATCACGCTATTTTTGCAGTGGCTACGCCGGGAAACCAAGTTCAAGCCCGTGTGGATTCTCTGCTCACCTGAGGTTGAGACTATTCTTGGCGAGCGACTAGGCTGGCGCAGTTTGTCCTGTATCGCCGAAGAGCGCGTCGACCCGTCGCGCAACCAAGCCGCTTCTGACGGCGAGATTGCACGCAAGCTGCGCCGCGCCGAAAGTGAAGGCATTAAGCTGGTCTCTATGAACCAAGGCGAAATGGTACCAGACGATATCCGCAAGAAGATTGACGAGCGTATCAGCGACTGGCTGTCCAACCGCAAGGGCACGCAAGTGCACCTCTCCCAGATCCGCCCATGGTGCGACTCCGAACACCGTTGGTACTTCTATGCTCTGGACAAGAACGGCGTCGTCTGTGCATTTGTCGCTTTGGCTATGCTATCCCCTGCCCACGGTATGCAAGTCAAATACAGTTTTGATTTCCCTGGCGCACCGAACGGTGTTATCGAATACATTGTCACGCATGCAATCCAGACCGCCGCCAAGAGCGGCGTCAAGGGCCTCACATTTGGCGCTGGCGCCACTGCCCAGCTCACCGCTGGCCACAACATGCGCGGAACCAAGGTCAAGATGCTGGAGCACACCTACGAAGCCCTTGCTAAACAGTTCCATCTTGTACGCAAGAGTGAATTCCGTGCTAAGCTCGGCGCCACCGAGGATCCGCTGTACATCTCCTACCCGACCCATGGCCTGGGCTCCAAGGGTATCCGCGCAGTCCTGAACTTCTTTGAAGATTAAGATTATGATTATGCTACATTTGTATTAATGGTTGAGCCATTTACGGAGCTATGATTTAACGGGAGATTTGTGTGATATTGTCATTTGATCTAGATGGCAAGGTGTGGGCTCATCTTGAATAGACTGGCATACATGCCAATCAGATTCTGGGAGACGCATAGAGAGAGGAAAGAGGCGTTAGCCTTTGGTATTCTTTTTTGCTTTTGACTCATCCCCGTTTCCTCTGTTCACTGCCCATGCCTTTGCTTTTGTTAAGAATTCCCCATCGCCATCGTTCATCCTGTACCCAGCACACCCCCTATGTACTCGATATTGCGGCTTCGGCATTTAATCGTTCTTGTTGTCTTATCTGAATTTTGCTTTTTTAATTTCTGTCATTTGACCCTTTCCGCGTCTATAGTTCAACGCTGGCTACACAATCTTGAATTTGTAACTAATGATTATGTAGAAAAAGTCCATGTTATAGAACTTCTGTATGAGCCAGATAGTTAAACGAACCCAACTTTCCACTCTTCATGGCTGGTGCCATCCATCCCTCATTATTGGACTTCGTTGGATCATCCAATTCACTAACCTTCGTCGACATCGATGCAGACCGTCGAGCATCGAGCTAACCTTTCAGGAGTGTGAGGTATACACTTAGTCGCCAAAAAGGCCACGTTAGATCCGCACGGAGCAAGAAGAAGGATATTTCAATAAGTTTTCTTTGTTTAGCTCATAGTTCAATCGTACATCTCCAACAAAACACACAAAACCTACACCAACCTCACTTCTTCTTCATCTCCTCCAAAACACTCTGTCTCCGAGCATCATCCACAGCCCTTCCAACCTCCTTCACAGCCCACCTACCAATCACCAGCGCAAGAACAGCAACAAGTACAATCCACCCAGCAGTCGGCACCAACGAGCGCGGGAAAACATTAAACAAAAATGGATCAAGAATCAAGTCAACCGCCACGGGCGGGACATTCTGCATCAACGCCTGGTCGGTACTGAAGTAATCTGCTGCGGCGTGCACATGTAGAAACAGGACCGAGTCTCTGGTTGGCGCCGGGTCGAGCGGATCTTTGCTACTGCGTGGATTGCCACGGCGCGGGATAGAATTTGCTTGGAGTTTTGGGTCTAGTGTTGCGAGTCTGGCTGATGTGTACATGCTCAGGGAAGACAGGAGGTTTTTGTCTTCGATAGTTTTTGAGAGCGGGTACGTGTTGAGAGTGAATGTTGTCGGTTGCTAGGGGTTTGTTAGTTATATTTATGTATGGCAATGGATATAACACATATTTATAAATAAATAGAGATAGAAGGGGGAGGGGATTGGAGAGGAATTGGTAGATGGTCTTACTGTGGCTAGCCAGCACACTCGTACTTCATACCGCTGGCCCGGGTTCAGGTTTTCAAGGAAGAACCACGAGTCCGTGCCGTCCGGGGCCTCGGTCGTTGGAAATGAGGCATTAAGGCGAGTGCGCACCACGTGCCTCTGTGGTGATAGACGCTCCAGACCTAGGTCGTCGAGGTCTGGCTCCTCGGAAGGGACGGTTGCTGGTGCTGGTGCTAGGAAGATGGTTTTTTCCACGTTTGCTTGCGCCACTGCTGTGAAAAGCGAGAGCATGAGTCCCAGAGTGGGAATGAGCTTGATATGCATGATGAGAGTCTTGATGTACTGCCGTGCAATATAGGGGGACTTTTTTAGGTGGACGAGATGATGTTTTAGTGATGTCTTATTCTCAAGTCATGACGAGACTTGAGCAGCTTTTCACAATAATAGTACTAGAAGTCAATTAGCATTCAAATGTTGAATATGCAATACTAGAAGTATATACAATACCGAGATGTGTGTCTTACATCTAGTACTTTGACTATAATATGGCCGAATGGTGGTTCGAGGTGGTTCCCCCCGAGTGGATCCGACCTGACCGAGTATTGATGATAGCTCCAACACCGCTGTCACACCACACACCTTCAAGGAATTGACCTCGACACTCGACAAACTTGATAATTTTTTGGAAATTCGAATTTTCCAAGCCATTTTCAGCTTGAAATATGTTCTTAATACTCCTATATTACCAGGTACTAATGATGCCATCACGTGGAATCACGAGACCACTACGAGGCGGTCAGTAACCGCTGCTCCTCACCGGGAAGGAGCCAATCAGATGGCCCGACGCGACCCAACGAACGGATCAACAACGAAGTTCCCCCCTGTACAGCACAGACGGCTCCTCCTCCACAACATTTCTGGTCGACTTTGTTTTCCCTTCCATCTTCTCGTCCATTCCTCCATTCTTCAGGTAAGGCTATCCCCCGCCCCCTTCCATCGTGCATTTCCGTGAACCTAACTGAGAGTTTCAGACCGCCGCGTTTGTTGTTTGGGTTTCATTTCCCCCCCTCCTGATTTTTTAGCCTGAAAAAACATCGACTCGATCACAATGAGAGAGATTATCAGTTTGAACGGTATGTCAACATCGTCCATCTATTCTGCTCGTCAGAATTGATATATTTTCTTCAATGAACGCGCTGACATGATCGTTTCCTATAGTCGGCCAGGCCGGTTGCCAGATCGCCAACTCCTGCTGGGAGGTAACTATCCACACCCCAATTGAGGGACAAGTCTTCGGTAAACTGACAGCATCTTTTTTCTAGCTGTACTGTCTGGAGCACGGTATTCAGGTATGTTGAGATTCTCCAATCAAACTCGTGGTGACGCCCAATCTTGACTCGGGCACCCGTACCCCCTATTTTCTTGCCGGAAGGTAAACACCCGCGACTAACATCCATAATAGCCCGACGGATACCTCACTGAGGAGCGCAAGAAGGCCGACCCCGACCACGGATTCAGCACTTTCTTCTCTGAGACTGGTATGAAAAAGCTAATTTTTTTTTTCAATGTTCCCCCGCCTTGATGTGCAAATTCCAAAGCATGGCTTCCTAACATTCTTTCTCCCCCACTTCACAGGCCAGGGCAAGTACGTTCCCCGTACTATCTACGCCGATCTCGAGCCCAATGTCGTCGACGAGGTCCGTACCGGTACCTACCGTTCGCTCTTCCACCCTGAACAGATGATCACCGGTAAGGAGGATGCTTCCAACAACTACGCCCGTGGTCACTACACCGTGGGTAAGGAGATGATCGATGAGGTCCTCGACCGTGTGCGTCGTGTTGCCGATGCTTGTGCTGGTCTCCAAGGTTTCTTGGTCTTCCACTCCTTCGGTGGTGGTACCGGTTCCGGTTTCGGTGCTCTCCTGATGGAGCGTCTGTCCGTCGACTACGGCAAGAAGTCCAAGCTGGAGTTCTGTGTCTACCCTGCTCCTCAGAACGCTACCGCCGTTGTTGAGCCATACAACTCCATCCTCACTACTCACACCACCCTGGAGCACTCCGACTGCTCCTTCATGGTCGACAACGAGGCTATCTACGACATTTGCCGCCGCAACCTCGGCATTGAGCGTCCCAGCTATGAGAACCTGAACCGCCTGATCGCTCAGGTTGTCTCCTCCATCACCGCTTCCCTGCGTTTCGACGGTTCCCTCAACGTCGACCTCAACGAGTTCCAGACCAACTTGGTGCCCTACCCGCGTATCCACTTCCCTCTGGTCGCCTACTCTCCCATCATCTCCGCCGACAAGGCCGCCCACGAGGCTCACTCTGTCACCGAGATCACCTCCAACTGCTTCGAGCCCAACAACCAGATGGTCAAGTGTGACCCCCGCAACGGCAAGTACATGGCCACCTGTCTGCTCTACCGCGGTGATGTTGTCCCCAAGGACGCCCACGGTGCTGTCGCCACTCTCAAGACCAAGCGCACCATCCAGTTCGTCGACTGGTGCCCTACTGGCTTCAAGCTCGGTATCTGCTACCAGCCTCCCCAGCAGGTCCCCAACGGCGACCTCGCCAACCTCAGCCGTGCTGTGTAAGTTTTCATTCTGATTCTTTCGGGTCTTTGGACCTAGTTGCAACTTTAATACTAATATTATAATATAGCTGCATGCTGTCCAACACCACCGCCATCGCCGAGGCCTGGTCCGCTCTCGACCACAAGTTCGATCTCATGTACTCCAAGCGTGCCTTCGTTCACTGGTACGTTGGTGAGGGTATGGAGGAGGGTGAGTTCTCTGAGGCTCGTGAGGATCTCGCTGCTCTGGAGCGCGATTACGAGGAGGTCGCCTCCGACTCCATCGAGGGTGATGAGGAGCTGGAGCCCGAGTACTAGATTAGCCATGTCTTGTGACCGGTCTTTGGGACTCTTGGTTGTTTCACTTCTACGGGTTGGCTTGGGGACCAACGTGAGTCTAGAGGTTCGGTCTTCGAGCGTCTATCGGGCTTCTTGCAAATAGAAGGGAACATAAGTTTTGCTGCCAATGATTTTCTGGCTTTGTTGTTCGATATATCTTTAATATCCCTGAAGCAGCGATGAAATTTCCCCTCATTCCATCCACTTTCGGGTTTCTACATACGTATGCCATTGTTATTACTCTCTGAAGTTCTTTCCTTGGGTCTCGTAAAGTGTGCACGTGGTAAGTAACTGGGTTGGCTCTCGATGTGTGTCCTCTGGTCAGAGGCTGTAGAAACGTCTTGGGCAGTAGGGTTGAGCAACATCATGCAGCATACACCTAGGTGCGAATCCCGAGACGAGAGGAAGTGTATCGTTATGTATTGCATTGAGCACTTTTCTGGGTTCGGGGCGTACCAATATGGGGTAAGTATAATAATCTAGTCCGGTTATATTGTTCGGTGGTAAATTGTCTCCCGGGTGTCTGCATATCTGCGTCAGGGGCAGTGATACTGTCGTCGCCCATACTTCTTGGTGTCCTTTTCGAGTTCATAGGCTCTGAATGATTTACTTCAGATATAATGAACCATAAGCCCGAGAAAACACTGCGGAATAGCTATTGCTCGAGTTCCTTGGGCCTACAACATATCCAAGGCGTGGAGGGCCAGGCAGCCAAGTAAAGGCCAAGCAGGTAACCATGATTGAGCTCTCGTAGGGCTTTGATCGTGGTTTTAGGATAAGACAGTCAAACCTCACAGGATGCTGCAAGAGAAAAGGCGAGTTCGTAGTTGAACATATATATATTCTGGTGCTAACAAAAGCCAGATATTGTATTTCTCAGAAGATCATGTTGGTACTGGATATATCCTACCTAGGTACATTCAAAGAGACCCTGAAGACACATGCCCTGAGAGTTTAGATATTTTTAATAGCCGTGTCAAGAGCCGCTAATGGTGATTTTGTTCATGCAATGTCTATAGTTCCGGCTCTGATGTTGACGAGATTCGGAAAGCATCCCAATAACAACCAATTTCATTAGATCAACTGCAATAAGAACAGCCCTATCAATTGGTAAATTTCAAGCCTTATAAACACCTTTCAATTGTTCTTTGTATGTATTTAATATCCTCCCCCCTTTTAGGGCGAGACAACATGTTGGAATGGGCGCTAGACCGACTGACCGCCTTGAGAACCCCAGGAACCTTCCCTACGACATCGACTCCAGCCACTTTCTATCACCATTCCTCTTGATCTTTATTTTCCTCTTTGGAGCTCGAGATCTATCATATCTCGTGTCCTCGCTGTCACTGTCAAATACTGCGCTCGCCCATGCTTGTCGCATATTCAGACTAAGCTGACAGCATCCCGTGTCTCCAACTTGTCCCTCAAGGCCCCCAACATTGTGAACTCATTGGAAGGCGGGGAGTTAAGCTCCTCCTAGGACGCAGCAATGGCTGATACCAGTGAGTAATACTTGATACACCTTGTCAGACCCAAAATGAACCACAGGAGAGCTTCGGCGCACTTAAGGAGAAGGCCCGCCGACCTCCGTCATCACCACCCCCTCCCCTTCATACACCCGCATTGTCTATGCGCAACACAGCGGAGCTGACGGATCGCAATCTTCCAGCACAACGACACCCGAACCTTAACCTCACTCCTGAGGAAAAGCGCGTTTTCTTCCAGCTTTTCCAGGCTGCTGATACCACCAACCTCGGCGTCATCACTGGCGAAATCGCCGTTCCATTCTTTGAGAAGACTCACCTATCCCCCGATACTCTCGGCCTGGTATGTGGATATCATGGGTGTTGGATCGTAACAATGGGAGCCATGGCTAATCATTGGTGGTGTAGATATGGCAAATTGCGGATAAAGAGAACAGGGGTCTCCTGACCCCGTCTGGCTTCGGTATTGTTCTGCGATTAATTGGACATGCCCAAGCTGGCCGTGCACCCTCCGATGAGCTGGCTCTGCAATGTGAGTGATGTTTCTTCTAGAGAAATGAAACTCATGCTGATCCCGCATCTTCTTCATAGCTGGCCCGCTGCCTCGTTTTGACGGAATTGTGGTGGATACAACGGCAAGCGTCCCGGAATCGGGAACCAAAAGCCCTCCACCTGGACCGGGTGGCCCTATTCGTGTTCCTCCACTTCAGCCGGATGACGCCAGCAAATTCGTCTCGCTGTTCGAGAAGTCGGACATCAAAAATGGGATGATCTCAGGTACGTAGCTCTTTACTGCCGGGAAACTGCCACCGCATCTAACACGTTTACCGTTTGATCTATAGGTGAAACCGCAAAACAGATCTTTGAACGCGCCCGCCTCCCAAATGAGGTTCTGGGTCGTATCTGGTTTTTGTCTGACACCAAGCAGCGAGGTGCCTTGGATGCCACCGAGTTTACCATTGCCATGCATCTCCTGACATCATATAAATCGGGCGCCCTGCGCGGAATTCCAGCGACCCTTCCACCTGGTCTGTACGATGCGGCAGCTCGACGGGGATCGGCCGCACGTGCGTCTTTTGGGTCGAGACCCGATGTGCCCCCCATCCCGGCCATTCCTCAGCAATTTACTGGCCCCCAGCGAACCGCAAGCCCTATGAACCAAGCCAATCGCTCGCCTTTTGTAGGCTCTCTTTCCGCCCAGGCCACCGGGGGGAGATTGGTTGATTACACCACAAGAGAAGGCCCAGTTCGATAGCATATTTGAGACTGTTGATACAGCTAAGTTAGGACTCATTACTGGAGACCAAGCTGTCACTTTCTTCATGAAGGCCCAGCTTCCTGAAGAAACGCTTGCTCAAATCTGGGACCTTGCTGATATCGACGCCGATGGCCAGCTAAGCCGGGATGAATTTGCTGTCGCTATGTACTTGGTGAGAATGCAGCGTAGCGGCAAGGAGCCGCTGCCACAGGTGGTCCCGCCCGCACTCATCCCGCCCAGCATGCGCGGCCAAGCGCCTGCACCAATGGCAGCCCCCGCACCTCCCCCGGCACCCGCACCCGCAGTGAGGACAGCTGCCGATGATTTGTTCGGCCTCGATTCGCCCGCGCCGCCATTCGCCCAGCCTCAGATGCCTCAGTCTACCGGAGGCTCCAATAGTGCTTTCCAAACTCCAGGCTCGCCTTCCTCTAGGGCATCCCCTCAGACGGCATCGCACACCTTCAAGCCTTTTGTTCCGACTTCAACATTTGGCCAGAGCTTGCAGCCACAGATCACTGGTGCATCAGCCGGAACCCCGGCAGCAGTTCGCTCCCCACCGCCTCCGTCGGATGATCTTCTTGGTGACAATGATCCCGAAGAATCTAGCAAGTTGACCAATGAGACCACTGAGCTCGCGAACTTGTCCAACCAAATTGGCTCTCTGGCCAAGGAAATGCACACTGTGCAGGAGAAGAGGACCTCTGCTGAACAAGACATTTCACAAACTTCGCAGCAGAAGCGTGACTTTGAGGCCCGTCTTGCCCAAGCACGTTCAATGTACGAGCAAGAGGTCACCAATTTCAAGGCACTTGAGGAGCGCCTTAAGTCATCCAAGGCAGAGACGCACAAACTGCAGCAGCAATATGCATTGCTCGACGGCAGCCGCCAAGATCTGCAAAACCAATACACGCAAGTTTCGACAGCCTTGGCTACCGATGAGCAGGAGAATGCCAGCCTGAAGGAGAAGATCCGCCAGGCCAATGCCGAAGTTGCTCAGCTTAAGCCAGCACTCGAGAAGGCGCGATCTAGTGCGCGCCAACAGAAGGGTCTTGTTGCCATTAACAAAAAGCAATTAGCTACCGTCGAAGGCGAACGGGACAAGCTCCAGGATGAAATTGACGGTCTGGCTAGTCAGACCCCACAGTACTCCGAGGAGTCTGCGACACCGGCCCCCAGCGTGCCCGAGGTTGTAAGCCCTGCTGCCTCAACGGCAAGCCAAAACACAAATCCGTTCTTCCGTCGAACGGGTAGCTCGAGTGAACAGGCACGGTCCCCCGATGTCTCAAATGATCAGCAAAGGGCATTTGACAGCCTCTTCGGACAGTCATTCGCAGCTTCCCCTGCTGCCGGGCCACCACCCACTTCGTTCCGCTCCGAGTCACCACAAGTCGCGGTAACATCTCCTGGTACTTCTGCTGTTACAACCCCGTCGGTCTCACCTCCACCTGGCTCTTTGCCTGGCGCATTCCTGCGGGGCCTTTCTCTGAGCCCCCACCTGCGAGCCAGTCCCGACAGCTCACCCCGAACTTCCTGCAGTTCAACGATAACCAGTCCGTGACTTCGTCTACTATGGTTTCGCCTCCCGCTAGTCGATTCGGCGGCCCTGAAACCTCTGGATTCGGCACGCCTTCTCAGGCGGCTACCAGTGACTATGGACCTCAATCAGTGGCAGAATCTAGCGACTACAGCCGTGCAGCACCATCAACTCTTGAAGGTACCCCCGCACGATCTCCGTTTGAGGAGGAAGGCCAAGACACCTCGGCTAAGTTCCCTGAGGTCCCAGCCACAACTGCTCAGCAGCCCGAACCGGCAACATCCTCTATCGCCAATGATAGCCAGGTCGAAGCCAATAAGGACCTAAGCTTTGATGAGCTGTTTGGCAGCAAGGCACACAAACGGTCAGAATCCCAGCAAGGTAACGACTTCGAGGAGGCGTTTGCTTCTATGAAGCATGTAACTGGAGCTGAGCAGACAAATGGAGCTGCATTAGCCCGCCCATCCGAATTCCCGCCTATCCAAGAGTTACACCATGATGATGAAGATGAGAGCTCTGACGACGAGGGTCCCCTGGGATTCGATGACAATTTCACGCCTCCCGCGCCAAACGCCAAAAAGGAGACTCAGCAGGATTCCATCGACGCTGCTCAACTGGCTGCTTTCCCTGTCCCGGGAACCTCAAACAAACCCCCATCTCCTGGGTCACTCCAGAGCCCTCCAGAGTATGAGGCTCCCAAAGAAGATAACGTTCATCTTCCCCCTCAATTTAATGGTCTTTTGCCCGACCGCGCCGATCCCACCGTGGCACCGGACGCGCCTCATTCAGTGGAGCACACCACTGGTGCGCCAGTCGTAAGCAATGAGACCCAACGAGACTCTATTTCTGATGCTGCTATCCCGTCCGGTGGAGCGAAGGTGGGAGGACCGGACTTTGAGGCAGCCTTTGCGGGAATGAACCTTGCACCCGCAGTCGAAGCAGATGACGATGAGGATGATGAGCCACAGAGCCAGGAAGCCAAAAACACGACCGACTTTGATTTCTCTTTCGACACCCCATCCCAGAAGCAGCAGGCTGTCTCCGGAGCCGATGTTGACCAATCCAGCTCCTCTCAGTTCTTCGCTTTCGACAACAACGTCCATGCATCCGCCGCTCCGCCCGTCGGATCACCCAAGGAGGGAGAATCCAAGCCGGCTGCGCATGAATGGGACGCGCTCTTTGCGCCTCTTGACAACACCAAACCGGACATCGGCGAAGACTCGAACGGAGCGAAATCCAAAGAGCCCGGATGGGCTCTGAACAACGACTCTGGCGAAGATGACCTGATCCTGCAGCGGTTGACGGGCATGGGCTTCACACGTGATGAGTCCTTGGATGCCTTGGAGAAGTACGACTACAACCTTGACAAGGTAGGTTTTCTTTCGCGTTTGGTTTTGCGTGTTTTGCATGATGCTAACTAAAGACCAGGCTGCGGACCACCTAACTTCGAAGACTTGATTATGACACCTTCCCTTTCTCACTGCACATATCTCCTACATACTCTTTCCTTTTGCGCCTATGTCTCATTCCTTTATGGAAGCCCTGGGCGTGATGACCAATCTATAAGTGGCCTCTGCATCGACGTTCCCACCCGTTTGTCCAGCGCTGTGTATATCGTTTTCTTTCATTTCCTTTCCTTATGTTGCACATTGGTATCTCATGGAACCGACTCCTTGCCCAACGGTATTGGCCCGGAACCAGGGATTTTGGTGTCTTGTCTCTCTCTGTAGTTTACAATAATCCATAATCGAGTTAAATATTTTGATATCTTTTGGTGTAGCTACGAAACAGACGGAGTACATCGTACCGGATTCCTTCCACTTGCTCCTTCCTTTTTAGTGCTCGGGTCTTGCCGCTTTTACTCAATCCGTTCCTCGCCAACTCGGTTAAAAGCCGGGGACAACAACCAGTCGTGTTCATCAAACTCTTTCTCGCCTTACTCCGTACATTTCCCTATTTCAATACGGAGTCAACTCCCATTATTGGCATCTTTGCTTGCCTACTCCAAACTTTCTCTTAACATCTTAGTCAACTGCACCCCGGGGCCATCCTAAACCCCCTGCACCAACGACGAAGAAATTGCAAAATTACGCCAGCCCGAACTCAAACAAGACCTCCACCGTACGGAATACAGAGTGATAAGTAGGATGTTGCTCCCTGTCTAGGAGAGGGAGAAAACCAAGACTCTGTTTGTGGTGCGAGTGGCTCCATCTTAATTACTCCGTATACCATTTATAGATGTGGACTACACTGCTTCGGTCCTTGATCCCTTGTGAAATACTCCGCTCGATTGAACGCCTGTACCGAGCTTATACCATTCACGATCCACTCTTAAATCGACTCTCGCCATAGTTTTGACAACGTTGTCGTTGTTTCCTTGTTTATTACACCTCGTTGGCTTCTATGGGGTATGGACCTCCTTAGCTATTCTTTCTTCAACCTGTATTTGACCATATTGACTTGTTAAGTGACAAGTCATCAACTAAGTCGACCGGCTACCTTGGTACTGTCGGTAACTGGAAATCAAGCATAACTTACAAGTTCATATCCGAGTTTGCTAAGTCACTCCAAGACTGCAGTATAGTAGGTACATAGACAAGCGGTTTTACGGAGTAATTCGGCATTGCCTCGACAGTCCATGCCAGCATGGCTGAGAACCGTGGGTTCTGCATACTTTCCTCTTGGGATTTTTTTCCTACTTTTGCCGAACTGGCGAAGGTGTCATGATAACGCAGTTTCAAAGTCCCATGCCTTTTTCCGACTTCAAACGAAAGAAAACTGAGGTATCGACAACGCACATCCGTTTACTGCATATGTACAAAGATCTCCACGAGCTCGTATCGGGAAAAAAAATGCTACTGGAGGCTCTGTACGAGGCCGAGCGGAGCGGAAAATTGCGATCGGCAGGGTCGTGGGAAACGAATCGCAACAACGAGCTTCCTTTAGCCCTTGGCACAAGATCTACGGCCATTAAATCTATTTCTGGGCTAACGGGGCTCTAAGATCATCTTAAATCATCTTAAATCATCTTAAACCATCTTAATCTGCATCCGTGCACTTCTCGTATTAAAACTATAAAACCTTGCGCCAAGCTCACCACGTCCCGTATATACGATCCCCGTCTCGTGTTTTTTGACGATCACAACAGCTTATTGGTTACCATGGACTTTGGCACTTATTTTGTAGGTAATGTGTGGAGGATGTGGAATCGACTTGTTTCATTGCTGAAGCAGAGCCCCTATTGAGTGGGAATGGGAACGAGGTGAGCCAGGCGAGCCCCTATATAGTCTGCCTCCAAGCCGCAAGGACATCGAGTTCTGTAACCACTCGCTCCTTTATTTTCTCTCCCTACAAGACTTTATACCACAGCCTCCACGGCCACACTTTAATACTATTATTCATATATACCCCCTCCTGCATCATCATGCGTTTCTCCTCCCTCGCTATCCTGTCTCTGGCCTCCGCCGCCGTCGCCGCCGACCTCAAGACCTGGAACGATGTCGTCGGCGACGTGCCCTCCTGCATCAAGACCTGTCTTGACACCTTCTACAGCAGCTCCGGTCTCGAAGACAAGTGCGGTAGCGCCGATTCCGCTGACGTTACTTGCATCTGTGATATCAGCGGTTCCGCTTCCGAGTACCGGGACGAGTCCACCAAGCTGAGCACTTGTATCCAAGACAAGTGCGAAACCAACGAGCTCGCCGAGGCTGCTAGCACGCTCAAGGGCTTCATGGAGCGTTTCCAGAGCCTCGAAGGCCAGTGCGAAGGCAGCTCTAGCTCCAGCTCCAGCTCCAGCTCTAGCTCCAAGAAGGGTACGTTGCTCTCGCATCACTAGTTTCTTTCAATCATTATAAGGGAGCCACAAATACTAATTGTCAACTGTACAGGCTCCTCCCGACTCTGACTCCGACTCTGAGTCTGACTCTGAGTCTGAGTCCGAGTCCCAGCCCAACGGCGCCGGCTCCCTGGTCCCCGGATTCAACGCCATGATCGCCTCTGGTGCTCTCCTCTTGGTCGGCGCCGCCCTCTAAGTTCATTCCATATCGTTTCAATATTGTGGACTCGAAATCGTACATAATCTAATTTATCAATCACTTTAATGCAACTTTGATTGGTCGTGCATAATAAATCCCTCACTAAAGTGCGCAGTAGAGAACAGAAAATCAATAGATGGAGCCATAGAATCCACTAGAATATCTAGAGCACAGAAGACTGAATTCACGACGGTCACTCTATATTCGGTGAACATTGCAGTAGAAATTGTGGGTATGGAACGGTTAATGAGATGAGTTCGATCGAAAAGCGTTCGGGATCTCCGCGGGTCCCCGATCCGACGAAAAGGGGAAACAGTCACACATTTCGGCATCAGCCGATATAATTCTGGTTTATAGTTCAATATATGTACGATAACAGTGGCACAGCCTCTGCCGATATCAGCTAAAATAAGATTTGATGATCTGAGCGAATATATTCTTAGGGCTCTATGTGTTTATTGTGCGAACTACTGCGAACTACGGAGCACTCAAGGTAGACATCTAGACTCGCGGTAAGAGCGTCTGATTAAATTCAGGCACATTTTAGACCATTGGCTCGTTTATATGGCGCAACATTGCTTGATCCTTGTATAATCAACCATGATTGGCTGATCTGAGCTATCACATTGTTCTCGACATACAATTTCATCGTCATTACCAAGAGTGATGAGCCTATTTAGGACTAATAGCCCCTGGAATAGCGTGATTTCGCTATATAGATTTTGTAATATGACTCCTAATCCTTTGACACCGAATATAAATTCATCGATTCACTGGGAGCCTGGCTGCAAGTCTTTAATATGCAAAATCACGTCATTCGGGCCAAAGAATACTCATCGACACAACGTGATATCGCGAATTCTATCTTTTGTCCTAATTTACTCAAATAGATGGGAGTTGGCAATTCTTGCATCTATCTCGTTATGGTCTGAGCTATGTATCACTCTCCTGAGGAGCTCAAGGGGATCGCCATTGCAGGGCGAGTCTCTTCAGTTCTCTCTATTCTAGGGTCATTCACAATAATCGGCGCCTTTTCTCTTTCTCGGCACTTCCGGAGTCCTATTCATCGTATAATATTCTTCAACTCCTTCTATAATCTCTTCGACTCCGTCGCTACCATGATATCCACTAGTGGACCTGCAGCTGGAGATACTTCATCGTTATGTCAATTCCAAGGCTTTGCTCTTCAAATGTATGTTATTGGTATTGGACATTGTCAAGACAATGTTGTCCGCAATGTAACGCTGACAAGGTAAAAAAAATAGGTTCCCAGTCGCTGACGTGCTCTGGACATTCGCAATGGCTTTGGATACATACCTGGTTGTCTTCCATCATTTTGATACTCAATCTTTACGCAAGCTCGAACTCAGATATATCGGTGGTATTTCTACTCTCTCGTTCATCCCTGCCTTTGTCTTCCTTTTCATCCGAGGTCGTGAGAAAGGTCCTATATATGGTGACGAGACTGTGAGTATTCTTGACTTGAAACTGATGTCTATAGGCTAACTGATCTCCTATAGATATGGTGCTCAATAGCTCGCAATTGGATGGTCCTCCGAATAATCTTCTACTACGCACCCGTATGGTACGTATACTCTATTCGCCTGCTCAACTACTCTTCTAATAGTTACACAACAGGCTGATAATAGTCATCGTCCTTATACTATATTGTCTCATCGGTGTCGAGATAACTCGAGTTCGCGACGAGTTCAAACTAAGCGATGACGACCATATCGCTCTGACTTCTGGCAATTCCGCCAGCAGTCTCACGACCGTCCAAGCGAATTCCAGGAGAAAACCAGCTTTCACCCCAGAATCTACTATAACAAGCGATACCACGGAACAAAATACAGAACAAGATACCATACAGCGTCTATCTCCACCCAGAAAAGCCCCGACGACTTATCAATCTCCGCAACAGAGACGTGTCTCGCTGAGACAATACGTGATCATGCCATCGCTTTTCTTTCTTGCGATGTTAGCAACGTGGATCGCACCTACCATTAACCGTATCTCGGAATTCGTGCATCATAAGCATGGAACACACTCGCTTCTGCTAGCTGTGAGTACATTGGGGTCTCTGCGTGGGTTTTGGAATGGGGTTATTTTCATAACTATCGGGATGAAAGGGTGGAAGAGGCGAGCTTCGGAGAGGAGAGTGGCTCTTAGGCAGGTAAGATTGTCTTTCTCTATGTTATAATCACCACAATCGAGTAGCTGCTAACCTCACTGTATTATACAGACTAGAAATGGTCGCGGGTGACGTGAATCTCATCCTTCGTTCTACATGTTCAAAATGATACCCTAGTGATTTTATAAATAGAACCTTGTGCTAATATATTTCTCATTTGATCAATTGGAAGCTTGGGACAGACTATCATGGTTACCACGATAGTTGATCTGTGCTCAATCACTTTCGTATTCTCACATCTAGAGAGCTACTTAGAATGTTGAAAATATCCATAGATGTCTGCTAAATTAAATGATTTTCAATCATGATCTTGCTGCTTTGGCTTTCGAGACCCATGTCCATAGTTTTGGATCTACAATGAACATCTTCGCATTTTGGAAAGGATTCAAATGGGGCCTATAGCGAAACCCTCAACTTGAAGCCACTGTGAGATTCCGTGCCACTGTGAAATCCATTGTATTGCTAAAATAATCTTTCCCCGATTTGCAGATCTCAGCAATAGGCCTGTCCTCTGCCTGTACCTCCTCGTACAGTCGCACATTGTTGACATACATAGCATGTCTTTGTTTCTTTGTGCAGACTGAGCCTTTGCTAGTTTGCCATTTCTTTGTTAGTACAGGCTTCATATACAGCCTGCTTTCCATAGATTCATTATCACCTCTCTTCAGCCTGATATTCCTAGGCTAGTATCCACTAGATCTCCAGTATCGTAGCCCTCAATAGGTTATGAGGCCCTCGTTTTCCCCCTCTTTTATCGACGACCATCAAGAATAGCGCTGTGGTCAGCCTATATCTTCCTGGACGAGCATCTCCCCGTAGTGGAGGCTTGTTGTAAGTGTTGAGAATAGAAAGACTATTTCTCTCACTTATCTCTCAGTTCACTTTAAGAACATCTTTGAAGGTTATATCTCTCACTTTTCTTTGAGAATACTATCTATTTGCTAGGTAGTATATCTCACTTTAGATTTGCATATATCCCTTTGACGGAGTGCATCTCTCACTTCTTTACCACTTTTGACAAAGAGAGTATCTCACCGGAGTACTATCTCTTTATTTGACAAAGAAGCTCGATTCACGAACTCTGGCTTAATTTCCGAAGACCGAGCGAAGAAGACTTCCATATGGTTTGCATTGGGCATGGAAGACGACTATGGAAGAAGGTTCTATAAGTCTCCTACGTCACCTTTGGGCAGTACTGAGATGGGGAAATGGTAGATTCAGAGGTAGTATTGTCGATACTCTTCAGGATTGTGAATCTGAGATATGGGTTGTTCTTTAGAATAAGAGAATATTATGCAAGAATAGTTGCCCGTGTCTCAATAATTTTGGTTAGTATATTGTCTTCTGAGGGCTTCTTTTCAGGACATTTTTATTAGATTTTCATAGATATCCACCCCCGCAGCCCAAGTGGTGTTGCGTGTAGCTAGAAGGATAAGAGATTTATCTATACAAGAAGTAAATTTACGTAGAATATTAGTAGTTGGGAACCGGTTAATACCTAGGTTATTTTGGACTTTGATTATCAATTGACTTCCCCCCCGGAAACTCTCCAAAGTTTGAAAAATTCCAGGCAACCTAATTTCCCCTGTCCATCCACAACCACACATACCTACTCTATAAATGTAGTAGTATTATATATGCTCGGTTAAACAGGCAACCCTGTTCTTTACTCTGTTGCCTAGACAGGGCTGGACGGGGGCATAGTAACTGATACCAGTTAGGGAAATGGTCCTAAAAGGAGAACCCCACAGCCAATCAGCGTGCATATTATTATATGCGGTCCCCACTACTTAAGCTTTTGCGGCCGGTCATGCAAAGCTTGGCTCCAGGCTTAATGTTCCCTTCTTTTCCCGTTCATTTTGCGTTTTGAGTCTCGTTGTCAATCTGCTTGTTTAAGACAGAAAATCTGAATCCTGGTTTTTCCATTTAGTCCCTCCGATTTCATTAATGTATGGAGTTTATTTCGCTGTAAGACAAGAGAAGAATTAAGGCAGATCCAAGTGAACCTGGTGTAACTTCATATATTCGTGGGGCTGAGTCTACCATAGAGTTAGTGAAACGTTAAGTTACTTCCTAGGTAGACTTATAGCTCGTGGCGGTTTAGCGTAGGCGGTGCAGTTTTTATGGGTTTTGCGGGGGGTCTACTATCTGAGACGGGGCCCCTAAGGCTGTTGCCCTACCCCCGGAGCCTCGCTACAACTCCTTCCCCAATTATCTTCCACAACCTTTCCGACCACAGTTGACAGCCTGGCGCGTGCTTTGAATAATAACGCGTATTGCGAGCTTCACCTTTCATTCTTTACGTTTTTAAGCACCATCATTCGTCTTTATCACTTCCTGTCACTTCATTTCAAATTCATTCACTTGTTAAGCCAGCGATGGAGCTCCTCACACGACACCCTCATCCAATACCTCTGGGCATGAAGGAACTCGGTCCTATCTCCGATTTGGCCCCATTTTCAGCCTTGATCATTTCCATTGTGCTGGTTATATTCTTCATTGCTCGATTCTACGTCCTGGAAGGGTTTCTCATCCGCCGTCTATATGGCTCGATCTACACGAATATGAGCGAGCTAAACCGCCGTGGCTTCGTGAATCATCACATTGCCGGTGTCACCAAGTTAATCATTCTGATTGTTGCCGCATACCCATTTGTCAGTGTCGCTTTCTGCAAAGGGCCGTCATTCAACACGCCCTTCGTCAAAGGCTCGATGGTGACACTGGGAGACATCCTGATTATTGTGGCCCAGATGTTGATTGGAATATACATTTTCGAGCTGATCTACCGGGTGAAGTTGTCACCCGTGGCCGTGATGCACCACATTGGGACCATTTTCATTGGCCAAGCGGCCATAGCAATTAGTCTGCGCCCGTTACGCGAATCTGATGCGTACATCGAGTTTGTCCTCTGCACTGTCTGGGGTAAGTTTATGAGGCTCTGGTTTAGCGACTAAGAGAAAGATCAGAAATACTAATACAATAATACTCGGGATTTAGGTGCATTTGACACCGTGTTCGAGTTGTTCCCTCACGTCGCTATAATTCTCTACCGCATCTTCCCCAACCGGCACCACCTCCTCAGCAGGATCTTCCTCTTCTCCTGTTTCACAACCGCGTTGGGGACAGTCACCGAGACGGTTGTGACAATGTGGCTGTTTGGAAGTACATGGGACCGGTGGCGTCTTGCCTTCAAGGTTGTCACGCCGCTTCTGCATCTGGCTTTCTCCGCAGCCCAGATACACGGCACTCTTGTCTTCTGGCGGATGTACTGCCGACAAAAGCGCTTCGAAAGGGAGGCTGACGAAGAAGCCAAGGATAGCTATGTTGGGGGAGTGGACTCCAGAAATGATTTTCAATCCCAACGCCAGAGCGGGCGGATTACGGAGGGGGAGGGCAACTGTGGCTGGCACACTGTGGAATCGGGGGTCCCGCTTGTTAATGCTGCTGAGAAGGCAGGTTAGTGCCTTTGTATGTGTGGAGTATTTAGGACATACTCATGTACTAGTTCAGGTTGAAGAGTGAGTTAAAGAGCGAGGTATTTGTAGGCTTATACAGTGTAGATCTTGAAGGTGTATTCATATGGACGGATCCTTTTAGCTACAGGGAGACTCTTATAGCCCTAACTCCGATGTGGACGGCAAGGGACAGTACATTTTAGTAGCCAAGACCAAACGGCCACGATTCTGGACCATTCCCATCACTATTTAGAACTAAACCGTCCACTTGGAAATGTGAGTAGGCCTTCGCGGTAACAGACAGTAAAGCGAATTGGTTGTGGTATCTTTCTCAACAAATAGTCACTGCTAATAGTTAACAAGTTCTTCATGGTGTAAGTCGCGTACGTATATCTCAGGGGTTGGCTCGCAGAGCTCATAGAATTCCATCTGAATATCAGTAACCACAGCTAGCTTGCAAGCTGACATACTGAACAGAGATGGTGTCTTCACCTTGGCAAGGTCCTTTAGGGCAAGGTTTGAATGTTCTGGGAAAGTTGCAATACTGGAACCTTCGAGCGTTCAGACACTTAGTCCACGCATAGTCAGTGCACTCCAGGCTTCTAGGGCAGTGGAGGTTCAGCCTGCGCATCCATTTATGGGAACATGCGGTATGTACATGGAGGTAAACGGGCGTAGTTTGGCGAGACTGCATGCCGGTTATAAAGCCATAGGTCTTCCATGTGCGAAGTAGAAATTGAGTTACATTCTCATGAAAGCAGCTTGCAAAGAAGGCCGACTGCATTTTGATTCAAGTTTTGCAAATGTAGGCGGTCGTCGTTGCCTGGCATACTCGTGTCAATTTTCTCGTCCGATCCACGCGTCTATTGACGCGATAACTGATTCGCGTAATTATACGCGCCTCTTTTCGCGACCCGCGTTGCCTAATAAGGCCGCGACGGATACGCGATTGTCAAGTCTTTTTAGGTCGAGGTATTGGGATACCACAATAACCAGTTCGAAATTGATACTGTATCCAAAGGCTTTTAGCAAAGGATATACAATAGCAGGAGAGGATTGAAGATAATCTGGTAAAAATTAAGGTCTGTTAATCACAGTTCAGCGTCCGATAATAATAGAACGAGACAGGCAGGACCAAGTGGTCGCCTCATGAGAAACAAGACTTCATCCGCTTTCCATTTCCTCCTCGACATGATAAAATCATTGAAATGTACCCATCAGAGGCATCCCCATTGATCATCATCAGTTCATCATCTTTCATCATCATTAATTGCAGTACGAGATGGTTTCAAACCACTAACTCCGCTCATGCTGTGTGGCCATTCGCTGCATATTCAGACCTATGACCGGTTAGTTACCCGTACCAAAGACGTGAGGAAGAATTGAGTTTCTGCTAACTTACCGAAGTCTTCCCGCGAGCGCTCTCTGTCCTTCCGAGGGCCTTTACCATGCATAATGTTGTTGAACCTTTCCGAGTTATGCATCCCGTGGTAAGCCAGGAGGTTCATAAATGCCACCCCAAAGGAAAGAACCCATACCCGGGCAACGGTTACCCAGGACGTGGCTTGACCGAAGACACCGAATTTGGCCATGAATGTTGCGGCAAGATCGACAGAAAGCACGGCGAAGAAAAGGGCCCAAGATGGGAAGTTGGCCCGTTGCAATATCGGTTCAGATCCATCCATGCGAGTTATCAGAATCAACCAGCTCTGGGTCAGAGCAATCTCCAGGAACAGGACCTCGTCTCGTGAACCCCCGCCTTCGATCACACCTCCGTCCTCGCCTTGCAGCAGCATGGTGCCCAACGTCAGCCAGGTACCGCCTGCAAGAATGAACCCTAGAATGGTTGATTCCCCCCAGAGTCTGGGCGTATTCCATTTGACAGGGGACTGAGAGTAAGTCGCCTTGTCATATGCAATGGCCAAGGTCGCAATGTCGGCAAAGATAGCGAGAAGAACAACCAGGCGTAGGTCGAGAGTCTCATTCTTGATCACCATCCAGAGGCCGAGGAAGAGCTCCAGGTGAAGGGACAGGGCGATCCGGAACGCCACGTATGAGTACATGCGGTGGAAAATCCGGCGAGCGATCTTGATCGCCTCAATCATTGCAGACAAACCAGGTTCCAAGAAGACAATGTCAGAAGCAGAACGGGCCGCATCGGATGCGCCCTCCACCGCGATTCCCGTGTCCGCCTTCTTCAAGGAAGGTGCGTCATTCACACCATCACCGGTCATTGCCACCAGATAGCCGCGTTGCTGGAGTATGTCAACCACATTGTACTTGTGCTGGGGGAAGACTTCTGCGAAGCCGTCAGCGCCCTCAACAAAGTCATTCACTTCCGAACCGGACATGGAGCCGGCGCCAGTGACACCAAGGCGTTCAGCGTTGTAGATGTTGGTTCCCAGACCGAGTCTGCGTGCCGTTTCGCGTGCAATGGCCACTGCATCCCCCGTGAGCATCTTGATAGAGAGTCCCAGACCTTGGGCCTCGGCAACTGTCTTAGCAGTGTCATGGCGTGGGGGATCCAAGCATGGCACGATTCCCAGAATCTCCCATGGTCGTCCCTGATGCTTGCGAGCAACACCGATCGCACGGAATCCTCGGCTAGCAAACTCATTGACCTTTGCCTCGTATTCCTTGATAAACGGCTCGCAGAGTGTCGTCTCCTTCTCCACTGTTCTCAGGATGGTCATAGGAGCACCCTTCATACAATAGACCTTCTCACCATCCAGAGCCTGCACATAGGCGACTACCTTCTTTGACACTGGATCGAACGGCGAGAAATCAAGTGTCTTGTACGAGGCGATCCGAGATCTGACCCACGGGAAGTGGCGAAGACCTTTGAGGAACACTTTGTCAATAGGATCGAGCCCGCCCTTCTTTCGAGTAGCCGCAAGACACGCAGTCAGCATGAGCTCTTCTGCGTTTATTCCAGGGGTTATGTATGGATCCCCCAATGTCAGTCTGTTACGGGTGAGTGTTCCCGTTTTGTCTGAACAGAGAATCTCCACCCCAGCCAACGACTCAATAGCTCCGAGATTTTTCACAATGGCCTGATGTTTGGCGAGGTAAGACGCACCAACAGCCATTGTTGTCGTGACAACCACGGGAAGACCGACGGGGACTCCAATGACGGTGATTGCGAGCGAGAACTCAAGTATCTGGACAGCTGGACTTGAGCGGAAATAACTGCTGATCCAGACAGCCAGGAGATTGAAAAGGACCAGAATCAGAAGCACATTGGAAATTTTGCCCAGGACCTGAGTGAAGTGGCCTTTGGTATTGCCAGCCTTGCCCACCAGGATGGCTGCATTTCCGACAAAGGTATGATCACCAGTCGCAGTCGCAACCATGAACGCAGCCCCACGTTTGACTGTCGAGGAGGCAAAGATAGCATCCCCGTTGTGTTTATCTACGGCGAGCGATTCTCCCGTGATCCCAGACTGATCAACCTGAATGCAGGCGTCGTCATCGCATATCAGTCTGCCATCTGCCGCAACGATTGTGCCCTGAACGGAATATTAGCATCGAAATCTTCTTTCCCTTTTTTTTTTTCAAATGGCCGTAAACTCACATCTTTCACGTGAACGATATCACCGAGCACGACCTCTTCAGTACCTATGTCCACGATGTCGCCGTTGCGAACCACGCGAGCTCTCATGGCAAGAGTTTTCTTGAGACTGTCGACAATGTTGTCCGCCTGGTATTCCTGGGCAAATGCAACCACGGCATTCACTATGAGCAGGGCAATCATGATTGCGAAATCTATCCAATCCTGCAAGAAGGCGGCTATGATCACGGCAATCTGGAATTGAGAAAAAAGAATCGTGAGTACTTGCATTTTCTAACCACGCTATTATGATCAATGAGGAACAGTCTTGCTCACCTCCATAACCCACTGGACCGGGCCCATCAGAAAGGAAAGAAACTTCATGAAGTGGTTCCGTTTATGTTCCTTCAGGCGATTCCAGCCATACTTCTTGCGCCGAATGACCACCTCGTCATCCTTGAGGCCCTCGTCGACATTAGTCTCCAGCAGAGTAGGAGGGTATTGGGGAGTTTCCTCGGCACGGATAGTGATTTCGTCCACGTCAGGTTCGTTTCCATCTTCGACCTCCAGTTCAGTAATGAGGCGATCCAGATATTCTTCGCTCTCTTCATTGAAAGAGTTGTCGGGGTTCAATGTCTCCGGGAGAGAAGAGGAAGATTCGCCATTGTCCTGAACAGGGACGGCGCTGTCTTGAATAGGGACGACGCTGTCTTTGTTCTCGACGATAGTGGAAGCGTGCGATTCCGATTCGGAAGCCACGTTGGGACCAATTTGAGGATCGTCGTCAATGGTGGGCGGAGTCCGTCTGACACGGCCGCGTCGATCATTTTGGGCCTTGACACCAGCAAGCAAACTGGAACGGAACAGTTTAATTTGATCTTGCTGTTCGGCTACCAAGCTGTCGCGTCGTTCACGGTCTTCCAGTTCAATGGGAGAATCATCCTCCAGGCTATTGTTCAGGCTGGCACGGAACTTGTGATACTCCTCCTCATCCTTGGATTCTTGGGAATCATCGTGCTGCACTTGACCATCGTCTTGCTCTTCCTCTCCCAGGATGGAAAATTTGTTCGAGAGGAGAGGAGATTTGTTGAGACGCTTGGTCAGGAAAGACTGGGCTGCGCTAATATCCGAGTTCGAGTGATCCAGACCGCCAGCCGAGGAGTTTGGGATAACTCCTGCCAGGCTACTGGTCTGGATGGGAGGCAGCTCAGAATGGCCTCGTCGCTTGAAAAGACCGACAGATTGGTCCTGTTTCTGGTTCTGTTCCTGGGAACGGCCCTGTGGCATGCTTTCAAACAGGCTTCCACATGGCGGAATAATAGAGGCGCGGTCATCTTCCTTGTCAGTAACACCTTGAGTCAGAGGCCTGTCTGGCGGATGACTCCTGAGCGGCGCGTTCCGCTGATCCATCACGTCAGACTTTGGTCTGGCCATGATGGAGAAACGGCGGTAACGCTGAAAGAAATCAGCAAACTGTCAAACAAAAAGGCACATATGCAATGCACACTTTCATGCAAGAAGTGTGAGCTGATACATCATCGATCGACACAACAAAATGGGATGAAACATGAACAGGAAGGCACGCTGAGAGGTCGCTGCCTCTCGGAACGACACATCCGGCGCTCAAAAGACAAAAGAACAACAGCCCGGGAATATACTTACATGAAAAGAAATGGTTTATGCTCTGGCTTCAGCAGATGTGAAGACAGAAGGTGATGGGGAATGAGCCTGCGAAGGCGTTGTGAGGGTTGCGAGGAGAAGAGTCGGAAACGCCGAGGATCGAGGTATTTATGAAGGAACGACCCGACGACGAACGACGAACGACGAACGACGACAACCCAACGACCAATGACGACAACCCCAACGACGACCACTAGGCGCCAGCTACCTCGAGAACACTTTTCATTACAGACGCCTGCCTACGCCTGCCTTCGCTTTGTTCGGTATGCACTGTCATCTATCGGCATATACAAAATGACCCATTACTGTGAATAACTGGCTCTTTTTTCCAAGCATGGAGACTCCATCAAATCTACAGCAATGGGGACTCATTATACCGGCCAATTATACGGTCGGAAAAGATGCACCAGCCTAGCGGAGCCTGGGATGAGCTCCCAGGCTACGGTGTTGAAGGATGCAGGTTCTGGATAACTTGCGTTGCCTGCATCTCAACGCGGTGTTAGTTGCAGAGGATCATGCAATTGCACAGATGGAAGGGCTATCGATAGTGGGTTATCGTTTCCTTTACAGGGGATTTCTCAGGTGGCTTATCGGTGCCTTCCAAGGTTGAAGGCTCCGATAAGCCAATCCACAACCCGTGGACATTACATTGGCACGTTGAATGCATGGAGGATTCGCGTCAGTCACATTTCCTATATCTGAAATCCTACAATGTTTCTTTTGGCTTTAGCACAGACTGCTTTATCGCAGTTGATATTTGTAACGGTACCGAGTGCATTCCCCATGTATGGACTATTCGCTTCTAAGTATGTATCTGGTGCAATTGGAAAGCACGATCATGGATATCCTCAACATTGAATTGATTCAGCACAACATCAACATTGAATCTGGAAAATCAAGAACTGGATTTACTTGGGGGTAGTCTCCATACATATGCTCGGGTAAAATTGGAATAAAATCTCCCCAATTCCCTATCAAAAACCAGAACAGAAGATGCTTTGGTGTTGAGATGTAGTTCTTTTTAGGGCAGGTATATCAAAATGGTGGCCTGAGGCATCCCAAGGTTAATCTGACATATTACATAATCCCACGTCACTCCCGCGCCTTTCACCTGAGCAGATTCAATGTCTGCGATAACTGCGTAATTCATTATCTCCCTCATCTCATATGATAATCTAAATAGACGTGTTATTGTTATTGTTATTGTTTATGTTTGTCTTTGTCCTTGTTGGAGGTCAAATCCACTATGGTTGTTCGTTTGTGCTAGACACTCGAAAAGTGGAAGTCCCATGACCATCTCAATACCGTGAACATAGGAGTATTTCCCACTTTGTGCATTCACCCTATTCTTTGCATCTCCAGCATCGCGTGTCATCAGCAACCATGGCTCCTGAAATCCCAGGGTTCTATTATGGTATGTCTGTTTTCATGTGTTTCTTCCCTTCTGCGGAGGTATGCGAGGTCAGTACGTAAAGGCGCGTGCTGCTGCGTGCCAGTCACACACACACAAGCTATATTGTACTTGCGAGCCTTTGGACTACTGCCATATACACGCAGTGGCCAAGTACCCCGCTACACACTAACTCCTGTGTCCACTTATACTGACTGTCACAGACCCGGAGAAGAAGAAGTACTTCAAAATTCAAGCCAACCATGCTGCACCTCCTAATGCACAATACTCACAGCAAGCCGTGAAGCGAAAGCGGTCTGAGTTGACGGTACGTAAGAGGGATCTGCGTACTTTTTCGTTTGCTAATAAATCGCAGAAACGTGAAAACAAGACACGATTCAGACAACGTGAGAATAAAGAGACGATCCGAAAAGCTGCATCGTTGAAGCACCCTTTGGTGAACCTGCAAAGAGAGATTGGAGTCATTGTATCCTCTCGTGCCAGGCAAGAACAGCAAGCTCGCATTCAGGCCAGCCAACTGCACCGTGGGGAACTCCACCGTTTCGAGCCATGGCCTAATTCGTACAGCATCCGACATGTCTTGCGCAACCCACGTTCTGGGACATTGATAGCCGGTGAGTTTCATTGGCTTTTATGATCCCGATACGTGGCTAACATGCATGACAAGGCTCGGCTCGCGGATATGAATCGTCTGTATCGTAAGTTGATGGGCTTGTCGCTGTCGAATGTCGACTACTACTAACCAGAGAGTAGGGTCTGTTTCCCTGACATTGACGAGTCACAGTGGAGCTACGATCACACTATGGAACGGGTGTTATTCAGAGAGCCGTACTGGGTGAGCACATTCGCCCCAGCACTTCGTCCCACTGAATGCACATTTAACACCCTTTCTAGTTAGGATCAATGTCTCTGAGTCACTCAGGATACCTCCTGTACGTCTCGATGCAAAGCTCTTCGATAGACTCACTGCTAACAGCTCCAGTGCAACCATGAACGAAGGCCCGCAAGGCGACTGCTTCCTTTCGGCTCATCTTCTCCCAGAACCCGACGAAGGTGGCAACTACCGCTGGCCAACATGTACGATGCCACATGTATCTCTATCCTCAGACACCGCGCTTACCCAAAGTCTTCCAGTCTCGCATCCGATTCGGATCAGGCCCCACTACCCAATGTCGTTCTGGTGCTCCGCGGCGCAGCCCACAGGATCAACCGCCCATTTCGCCATAGGAACTTCAGAAGGCCTCCACACCCTGGAGGGTACTAGTAGCCATTGGTGCCTATCGAAGAAGCCATTCAAGGGCAATACAGTTTCCACGGGCAATAGACGACGCTCCCAGCGCACCCAGAGCGTGCACGCCGTAGAATGGATGTCGCCTGACGTGATTGCGGCGGGACAGAAGAACTCCAAAATCTTCCTCCACGATCTTCGCAGTGGTGGCAGTGCCACACGTCTCCAGCACAACGATGCCGTGATGGAAATGAAGCAGATGGACGAATACCGGCTCGTGGCAGCAGGACCTACCTCGGTACGTGACGCTGTCTGCCCTTGTTTTCTTTCCTGCGCGACACGGCCCTCGGGTGTTCACTGACATCCATCTCAGCTACGAATGTACGACCTCCGCTTCGCGCCAACGGCACTTAAATATCATGACTCCTCGAAGCCCTACCTCACTTTCCCCGATTTCTCCTCACTTCCGTTTCCAACCTTCGACCTGAGCACCGAGCTAGGTCTTCTGGCCAGTCGTACGTTTCCCTTGAACATCGGAATATCCCGATTTTTAGCTCGTTCGATGCTAACATAGGCCTCGGTTTAGCCTCCCAAGACTGCAAAGTCCAGCTCTTCTCTCTTCAAACTGGACTCCAGGTCCCCCTCGCCTCTCACAGGGCGTCAATACTCCTCACCACCTAGCTGCGTGCGATTCGAGTACGGGAATGATACCCCGGAGTGGCGGGGGCCGCATGGACCGAGTTTGTTGGTCGGCACGGATGACGTGGTTGAGCAGTGGACCTGGTAGGAATGGGCGGGATTTTGGCGCTGGTTGTATGTTTTCGGCGTTCCATTTTCTCTTGTATGGGGACTTTGCGCATGGTCTTTGGTGTTTCTTGGCGATTCGCTTTTGAGCTCGGTTGTTATTCTGCGTTGGCGTTCGAAGGCAGCAAGTGGACCCATGATGTATGATGATTATTTTCTGCTGCAAGCATGCAAGTGTGGTAGGTGGACCGGAGGATTAGCGACGTCGAATCCTAACATATCTTACAACTCTACTCCCCTATGTACACAGGAGATAATTACCTCCAAGCGATAACACGATAGTCGTGGGCCTTGTGGCTACGCCATGATCTACAATGTTCAAGTATATAACTTGCATACGGATATAGGCAATGCTCAAGTGAAATGATAACGTGGGTATAATTGACCTAACTACAAGTAAAACCAGTATGCAATTCAGGACCAAGTCAGGAACTCCCGTTGACAAATGCAAGAACAAAACGCCAGTACAAGGACCAAGTCAACTCCGACAGTACTCCCTTGCCCCCAATCAAAGTCGAATCAGTCCAGACCACCAGCCAACCACTCGCCAACCTCGACACCAATACCCTTAGCCAGCTCACCGATCCAGTCACCAGAGACATTGACACACCACTTATCTCCCGCATCAGCAGTGGTATTCCCACTACTAGTCGCCATAGCACTATGGCTAGCAGCGGGCACGACGAGCCGCAAGCGTCGCAACGTTGCGAGTTCGGCGTAGATACGGTCTGCGACGGCTGCAACCCGAAGTGGGGTTGCTGGGGGGTTCGGGTCAATCGCATGGTAGATAGCCAGGAGACGTTCTAGGGGGGAAAGGACGGGCCGTGAGGATAGTAGATGGGCCAGCGATGCCTGCGCCACCTCCGATGGCGGATGTGGTGGCCGAGGAGGTCGCAAAGGCAGAGGAGAGAGTTGATTTTGTGATGCGGGTTTTGGTTCGTTTTCCTTTCTTGTTGGGGGTTGACGGGTCGTCGTTTGCAGCTCGTCTCTCTTCTGCCTGGGCTTGGGAGAGGACTTTCAAACGCCGGCGGTGGTGGGCACGCTTGTTCCGGGCTGAAAGGGATGATGAGGAGAATTTGGAGAAGAAGATTGTATCGAGTCGTTGAGGCGTGTGCGAGGCCAGATATGCGGACGTGAGGATCAGGGTCGAGAAATATGGCAGAGAAGGGAGAGCCGAAGGCATAGCAGTTTTTACCAGCGGGCCCCGTTTGGCGCTGGCAGGAGTCTCGTCGGGGACAATGCGGTGCACCAGTGCAGACTCGCCCTGATGTCGGAAGATGGCTCTGTTTTTGACAAGCAGTCGCGAGAAGTCCCACTCGGTGTTTCCGCCTGGGGGCGTTTCGCCATTCACGACAGGCGCAACGAACCGAGGCCACAATCTGTCACATATGGACCGGAAGTCCAGTACGGAACCTGCTGTCGGTCCAACCAATGAGTCGTAGACTGTAGAGACAAAGTATGGGTATATCCGCGAGGAGGTTTCATCGGGCAAGCCGTCCAAGGCTGGCGCATCCGAACTGAGGATAATGTGGATGGCCTCCTTACGGGTATAGGGAGGGAAGCTGACATGCGGAACCGCTGCGCTTTGAAGGAACAATGGCCGTGGAGTCGAGCTGAGGACCAGAACAACACAGAGAGACGGAATCTAGAAATCATCCGGTTAGCTGCAACATTCTACACCCAGCAAAATTCGTCCAAAGCCAGGACTCACGATCTCGCCTAGCCGTGCCAGTGCTGACAGCAGAGTATTAGGTGCCTCTCTTTGCCTGTCGATCTCATCTAGCACCAGCACGAATTTGCCTTGGTTGTCAACGGGCCTCGCTGCCAGGCACTCCTCAAGCAAGACTGCAAGGCCACTAACTTGCTCGCATCTTCCCTTGCCAGATTTCTCCCATTCTTCCTTCTGGCCAAGTGCCCCCAGTGTATTCCATAGGATTTTCGTCAGGAGATGCCGTCCCGTAATACATTCCGAGCTCCTTACAATCGCGTGCGGCACTTCGACGGTTGCGAGGACGGCCCGGAGGATAGTCGATTTGCAGGTCGCGGAGATGCCATGGACGACTAATGTTGGAGGACTAGGAATGTGAGGCTATTCAAAGAGCGCTGGAGGTCAGCCACTTTCTCCGAGGATGATTGGCGAATGTCAAGAATTATTGTCGACATAGTAAACTCACACTTAAAAGACTGGCTAGCTGCCGTATCTGGACATCACGACAAGGCCATTGTGTGCTCAATGAGCTGGCAACCTCTTTTGGTAGCATGGGCGGCCCAGTCAGTTTGTTTCTGATCTTGCAGGCTGAATTGGTGACAAAAGCAACTTGCGGCATCTTGCTGAAGCTCCGAAGGGCGGCTCCTTTGAGACGCACGTGATCACGCGTCGCGCTGCAAATTTGGTGACGAAACTAAAGGAATTACAAAACTCAAGAAGATATGGAAATCTACAAGGGCTAGAAATGGAGAAGATTGTATGAAAACTTAATTCAGCTTTCCATTGCTAAAATACATGCAAAAAGTGTGTGCAGGATCATGCATGACGAAGATCTGGCCCAAGGACCAAATGGCACCTATCATCAATCTCAAGAAGCAGCAAGCTGGCCGGAAAATAACCAAGGTGATGAATGGATAAAGGCTCCTGAGCCCTTGCAATACCCATGCTCAGCCCAGCTTGCATGCAACGATGAACCAATGCGAAGGAACAGGCACAACACAAAACGCAGTTCGAAAAAAGCAAGGCGCAAAAGTACAACGTTGAATGGGTAAAAATAAAAGTTGAAAATCACAATGGGGAAGCGAAAAAGATAAAGAGAAAAGGAAAAAGAAACAAAAACAACCCAAGCCGGACGAACCAATCCTCAAATCAAGGCAATAGACCAGATTGTTCAAAGGAACGATCCAAAACCATTGCCAGATACCCTCAAGACCTAGGCATGCAAGGCATTAGGGGAGGAAAGCCAGGGGGGAAGAGGGTGGACAAGGAATACAAGATGTCGAGAAACAAATGGAGCAGAGGAACATAGTTCCAACGAAGTCTGCATCATGCACGGGTCGCTTCATGAAAGGTATGCAGTATGCAACATGGGCCAAATGCAATGATCATGGCACATTGCTTCAAAGGCGTATGCAGTAAAACGCAAGTGTGGTAAATCATGGGATAGATGATCATGGCATGTGCAGTTGATGTAGGCCCAGTTCGATGACAGTGTAAAAAGTAACCGTAAAATCGTGAAAAGAAAAAAGAAAAGTTCGTCGCATCGTCTCACTATGAGTACACTGGGGTTGTGAAAGACAAGCACTGATGTGGGTGTCCCAACCCCAATCAGAAGTAGTTCTGTATTTGCTGCGGGCCAAGCTTGGTGGACAGCTGAGGGGTGGGCGCAGTGTAAACGGACGAGGTGTCACTTTGTCCGGAAGGAGTGTTGGAGGCAGAGCTCTGGGAGGATTGAGGTACATAGGCCTGGCTGTTGTATCCGACGGATGAGCTCGAAGATTGAGTACTCTGAGTACCAGGCTGATGGTATATGAACGGCTTCTGCAGCAAGTTCTTCGGGACCTGCGCGGTGGTGCTCATCTCATTGGGGGTGACCTGTCCACTGGTAGCAGCGCTGCTACCGTTACTGCGGCCGTTGGTATCTGCAGCCATGATCTTGCCAGCAATACGGCGACCATGAGGAGTCTGACGGATAGACGGAAGAATAGGACGAACGGCCTCCACGATGCGGTTGCGAGTTTCAAGATCACAGAAGTCCATGGCAGTCTGAACAACATAGTTCGCAAATGAATCACGCAACATCTTCTCAAGCTCATTTCCCGCCAAGAATTCATCAATCATCTGACGCTTCATGTAGTTATCTGCAGTCCGGAGGCACTTTTCGATCACATTGGAGCTGAATTTCTGTTTGGACAGCTGAGGAATATTGCCTGCAAAGGTAGAGCACAGCGGGTTGGTGAAGCTGGGCTCCGCAAGGTCCAGAATGTATTGCACAACATAATTTCCGAAGGGATCCTGAACCAAAGCAAACGAGTGCGAGGTAATCTGCGAAATCAGACGAGCCTTCTGATGACCCGAAGCATGATCAATGCAACGCTGAAGGACACAACATCCATGGCGATGAGTACCAACAACCACACAATTGCCTCCGACAGCTTCGTAAATGAACTCGGCGTCCTCGGGAGTGAGGCGGTTGAGGCATTTCTGAATAACGTGGTTGCCATTCAGGTCCTGCACCAGATCAACAACATGATACTGCAACGCATTGATGACTGTCTGAGTCTGCTTCGAGGTCGAGATGAATTCAATCATCTTCTGCAGTGCGCGGGTTCCATGCTGATTCAGGGCAATCTTGACCAGCTCAGGCGCAGCATTGTCGATCAAAGCAGTGCGTTGTTCGTCGTTGGAATATTCTAGCAACTTCTGGCATAGATAATTCCCAAATGGATCTGTTCAAGGGAGAAAGGTTAGTAATGCCAATGGGGTTAAATGGCAGAAGGTGTGTGGTTCATACCGGTCATGAGCTCAATAACATGCATGTAAGTCTCGCTGAAAATCAGCTGCACGTGTTCCGGATTACGCTCCTCCAACTTGCGCTGCAAGTATCGGCAACCGTGCTGGTCCTTGCACAGGCTGTACAACTCACCCTTGTAATGCTCCAAAGGGTAGTTGCCGAAACGAGTGAGCTGAGTTGCATCATTCTCTTGGCGACGCTGAGCCATGTTGCCTCGGGCTGCAGGTTCAGTAAACCGGAAGCCAGTACCATAGCCGGTATAGGCATTGTTGTATGCGGGAGCTCCTGCGAAGTTTTGCATATGAGCGTTGACCGGGGCTGCTTGGCCGACATATGGCTGGATTCCATAATTGAAGCCAGGAACCGCAGGGACTTGCAATGGCAAACCCATTTGAACAACCGAACCAGGAACATGGGTGGTAGATGCAGCCGAAGCGAGCTGAGGCCCGAAAGCTGGAGCGCTGGCGTGTAAAGTCGATTGATTACCATAGAACTCCGTTTCATCGAACTCGGCCTTAACCTGGCTGTTCACACCACTCTGGGGAATGCGTCCCATGCTCGTATTGTGGTGATGCATATGCTCATTGTGAGTCTTGGGGGGAGTAATAGCGTTGCCAGCTCCATTTCCCTTAACCGTAGGCAGATCATTGGTGGAGTATGATGACTGCAAAGCATTGGGCCGGCTCGAGGCAACAGGAGTTGCTACCTCATCGTGGCGGTCATCGTGGTGGTCGTCATGGAAGGTAATCTGGCTTCCCATGGAACGACGAGCACCGTGGCGTGATGTGTGGACAGAGTTGCTGTGATCATCATTGTTCTGGCTTCCCAGCTGCTCCAAGCGCCCAAAGTTATGGATATTCTGCGGCATACTCTGGTGAGACGACCGGTGCCGGCTGTGGTTGGAATAATTCTCGGAGCCTGGTGCACGAGGGTTGGCGAGATCGTGGGCATCAGGGTTTGCCGACAACTAATCAGATGATTAGGTTTCAGGATGTTGTGTGTTCAATCGTGGGAAACTTACCATGTTGGAGTCACCACGACGGGACAGCGTCGGAAACTTGTCGTCAGGCTCGGTCAACTTGATGTAACTTTTGATATCAGGAGTCGACAGGCGTTCCAGCTCTCTCAGATGGCTACGGGGCTTGTCTTCGTCGCTGGGGAAAAGATACTTGGGCACATTGAAGGTGTCAAGGCGTGATCCATTCAAACCGGAGATGCTGGACCGATGAGACTGGCCATTCGGGTTGCCGGAGGGCAGCGAATATCGGTGGGCAGCACTAAGTAAACATTAGCTATGCCCTTGATGACACGAACCGAAACATTGGTTTCCACTCACGATGGGCCCGATCGGAAGGGAAGAGGTAGGATCAGCAAGGAAGTCGTCCTTCTCGGAGTTTCGGCGTGAACCAGGAACAGAGTGTCCAGCAAATCGGTCAATCGACGGCTGAGCGGGCTGGGAAACAGCCTGGGGTGAAGTCAAGGTCGAAGGAGCAAAGGCATTGAAAAAGCCGGGCGAAGAGGTCACACTCGAGGTGGAGAAACGAGCAGGGCGACCAAATGCACTCGACACAGTAGTATCACGGTATTCAGGCGGGGTGGTTGGCTCACTAACTGGGCCAGAGATGCCAGCCTGGGCCAAGTCGCGCGCGAGCTGGTCCATCTCCAATTTCTCACGAGCGTGCTGAAGATCCAGGATTTTCATGTCCTCTTCGAAACGGCGCTTCTGTTCACGCATGTACTCGATATGTTGTCTCTTTTTCTCAAACTGTTGAACAGGTCAGATGTGATTCCCAGAATGATGCTAATGAAGTTGTTTAAAAGGGGGGAAGTTTGGGAAAGATATCAGTTTGAACGAAGTGAGAGAAGTGAAGTCTTAACAACTTGTTCGACAAGACTTGTCAAGAATTGCACAAAAGACCTCCAGGAAGAAACTTGAAAGGCATAAAACAAAAACAGATATCTTCATAGGGACCCCACAGAACAATCACTTGCACGAGGAACACCAACCGAACGATGTAGAGTCGAGAAGAAACGGGAATGTAACGGGAATGTAACGGGTAATAGACGGCAAATAGACGGGAAATAGCACAGGCAAAGAACTTGTTCGAATCCGAAGATATGCAGACGGGGAACGGGAAACGGGGAACGGGGAACTGAACTTGTGAAGCAGCAAATAAAAGAAGAAGAAGCAAAGGGGGAGTGCCAAGCTGTGGTTTTTATACCAACCCGGATGGGATTGCAGCCTAGCAGGCAAGAGTCGATTTGAAGTCTGAATAGGCTCAGAATAGGCGGATTTGAACCACCAATAGGCGTCAATCGCACTTCGTGGAATCGCTTGATCGATGAAGAATAGGAGGGGGTGGATGAATATAGAACAATAGGGCAATTAAATGAGGGAGATAAGAATGATAAATAACGGTGGATGAATAGCGGTTGTTGAATGGTGGGAGATGAATGGTGGGAGATGAATGGCGGTGGATGAATGGTGACAGGTTCGTCAAATTCAAGCTGCACGCACGTAAACGTGATATGGCAGAAGCTGATTGAACCTTCAGAGACCACTGTAATTTTAAAGGATCTTGCAGAGGCTGGACAACCGGGACACCATTTCAAGCAACCACGCTCATCACCCACGAACATTCAATGGAAGCGGAGAAAGGTACGTAGGCTCAATGCATAGGGACAATTGCTAACTTAAAAAGAAATTATGATCTTACCGAAGACAACAAATCCACCGGATCTTGAGAGCCAGAGCTCGAGCCAGATCCCGAGCTTGGATTCAAATAATTCCATGACGAGAACTTGCTCGAATCGGTTGTAAACCGACGTTGCAGGTTTGCTCGCACATCACCAGCTGGGCGAGACGAGAATCCCGATCCAAAGTTCGAATGACCCGGGGAAAGAGAAGTGTACCCAGGGAACGCAGATTCCGAGGGCGGGGATCGTGGGGATGGGAATCGCAGCTCGTCGAGGCGTTCGCTCAGCCCGTGCTTGAAGGCCATCGTGGGCAGGCCGAATTGTTCAACTATATGCCAAAAACGACGCCCGGTCAGCAAATATAGGGATTTGTTGACGCCAAAAACGGGTTTTTAGGGGGAGCTTCTCCGGGGAAGCAATTACGACCAGCCCCAGATATTGTGACGCGACGTCTTCTGCTGGCCGAAGAATATCCGAATGGGAGGAAAGGGTGGGCTGGCGGTGTGTGTGTCGTCGGCGTTTCAAGCAAGGGGAAATCGAGAGAGGGGCTGAGGGGTTGACCAGGCGGAGACGATCTGCGCTCGCAAAAGGGCCTAACTCACACAATGAACGCCTCGAGAGGAGTCAAATCCGGTTGATGGGAGAAGTGCTATATGATTTCAAGCTGCGCAAGTCATCTATGGACAATTTTGACAGAAAATATCGTGTGTACCTGACGATGCGGAGATCAGCAGGGAGTTGCAGAGTGGGATAAAGCTCCTCTTACCGCTCCGACTTAGCGAACACCGAGGGATCGAGGCGCGGACGAAATGAGCGTGTCGCGCGAGGAAATACAACCTAACAATGACCCAAACGAACGATACAAAACTGTTGTACAAAAATGGAGTTGCAAAGGAAGAAAAAGGGAAGAAGAGGAAGAGGGGGGAAGAAAATGGCTGGGAGTCCAGATCAGAGCGGGGAGATCCTTTTTAGGAGATGACTGTGCTCGCGCTTTTTTTTCCTTTTTTTCTTTTTTTTTTCAATTTGTTTCTGTATTTTTGTTTTCCTTTTTTGTTTTTTTATCGAGAGTTCGGGGGGGCAGTTGATCTTTTGATCTTTCAATCTTACATTATTTACATATGTATGTTGTGTATTCTCCTTATATAATATGAATGAATCCATGCTTCCACGCTCTCTTCGGGTGTGCCAAAACAATACACGTTATGTATACTTCTCTACTACGGTATCTTGCCGAAAACAACTTGAGACGGCCACAGCAGATGATCGGCCAGCAATTATTCGGACATTGATCGGGTTCTATTGATTGGAGAGCCTCCGTTGTCTGTACAACTTGGGCGCATCTGTCCCGGGAAGAGCCTGGGGTAGTCAATGGGCTATAGCTCCCGCCAGGCCTTGAAGACGCTACGAATGGTCAATTCCATGGTGGACTGGGAACAACCTGGGCTATACACGAGAGAACCATTGTGCTAGGACTCCGGTAAGGGGGTTCAATGCGCTGGTCGACAAAGCGTGGCAGCTGCAGGTGCATTTGGCCCCCCTCTTAACAGCCACTTGTGGAGACTGAAATGACCGAAGTGCCCGAAGATGTGACAGCGGATCGCCCTCTAGGGTGATTAGGCGCCTGTACCTGAATCCTGGATTTGAAATTACTGTTGAAAGAGATATATTGTATTCGAGATCATATCCCTTATATCAAAATAAAAGAGAAAAAAAAAAGGGGCTCAATGAAAAACGGTTCGCGACAAGCTCCTCACCCATGGATGATTTTCCTTTCCTTTGTTCTGGTTCCACGGGTCTGCTATCTCTTTTTAAACTTATGGAGCCTTTTTCTTTCTTTTATGCTTCTGGAATTTCTCCAATACATCTTCAAATCTTTTGACTTCTAACTTCCCCATACTATCATCTGCATGAGGGCTCAACGTCAGGACAAGCGGTGTAAGTGCCACCAGCGCTGATCTGTGTCGCTTGGAGCCCCTGATCCACCAAATAACAAGCATACCAATGGGGCGGGGATCCTCCGAACCCCGGTCATCCTTATTATTTATTCACATCGGAGGGGGATCGCCAATGATGGGCCACTTTTTCCCCTCTATCCATCGATGAACCATCTGTTTAGAACAATTATTATGATTTTCGATCTGAGCTGAGAACTCGCTACGGTCTGTGCTGAATTTTGACCTGGGAAGTCTCCAAGTGGTACTCCGTATGTTGTAGTGCATCGGTACATCGAACCCCAACTGTGCACGAACTAGTGCGCTAGCTACTTACAGAGGTATGGTCTTGGGATCCAATAATGACTATAATCACGATAAGACTCAAAACCCACTTGTTGACGCCCAAAATTGAACCAATTTTTAATTAGTACTTTCTTTATGCCCAACGCCTGATTTACGCCTCCAAAATTGACTGGCTGCCTCAGTTTTAGAATCACGAATCACAATCCGAGGTCATTCGTAAATTGGACTTACTAGAAGGCATTATGAATCTGCCCCAAAAAAAGGTACATTGGCCAATAATATCTGAAACTCCCTAGGTAGAGAGTGGTCTCCGCCCCCTCCGTCCAACCCCTGCGGCAAAAAGCCTTACAATGGGCCTTCTAGGCTATTGATAACAGATATACCTGGCCGATAGCATTGCTAATGCTTTCGTTTGGTTTCCTCAGAGGAAACTTTACGCAGTACATTGTACATACCGGGTGGAAAAGATGACCCCTGTCTTACCAACCACGTGTGGATGGCATTGCATACTTTCTAAATTGCTTTTGCTACAGCGATCAGTACCATCTTCAAGTACTACGACCGATACATTGGACCACTCATTGCGTTGATAGATCCGTGCATTCGATCAGAAATGGGAATTCCTCCGGAAAAGGCAATATTGCGGTGCAGTCTGTGTCTGTAAAGTAAAGGGTGGCAATTTCAAAGTTGCGGTCAAAACTATTTCGCCACAGACATCAAATTGTAATACATCGTACATGAAGGACCGAGTTTTCTCGATATTCGATAAATCATATGCCACAAGCAGTGGAACCATGGCTACTAATAATAGTCCTAGTACTCTGTGAACGGAATGCCTTGCGCGTGGTATATGCGGTGGGAACCCTCTTTTCCACGTTGTCATATACGTGACCGCCTCTTCACTGCGTAGTAGCTGGTGTTATTCTCTATACAAAGTACTGTTGTAGACCGTCTCCCTCGAGCAGAAACAAGTCAACTCTGATCAATAATTTGTCCGTGCAGGCATAAATGTCCGGGGTGGCCTGCATGCGCAAAGACCCACTAAATGTACTACCATGTCAATGGACAAATCCTCAACAACCTGGCAAGGTCTCATAAATCCAACCATGTACGGAGTACTCAATACGTTCTGAAACGTTGGTACTAGTATAAATTATTCTTCAAATCAGTTTATATCTAGTGATTAGCTCAAACCCTGATTCTTCGATTCCTCTGAGACTCTTACTGCCTCAGAGTTAAGGCTAGTATGCTCCGATCCTTCGGTCTTGTACGCCTACTTGATAATGAGATATACTCAACTATGAATTTACATGGGTTAAGTATTCGATAACTTGAAGAGTACGTCTCTCCCTTTGGATCTACTGTTTTTTATTTTCATTAGGGAATGGTGTAATGAGGTCGGCCCGATATATATACCAAAGACAGTCAATTCCCGTGCCTTCTCGCCGCACAAAAGACTTCCAGAACTCCAGCTATATCCCCCTTTTTTTTTTTCAAAAAGAAAGGTAGGAGAGCCTCAACTTCAGCCAAACTAACAGATATATCAGAAACTCCAATGACTATTTTGGTTTTACATACGGAGTAGTGACCTTGGAAAGCCAACTGCACGGTTATCGATGCAAGGTATGTATGTTAGACATCGCAGAGTGATAAGCCCAATATGTCTCCAGGGCTACATCATGAAATTATCCCGACTCCTGGCAGCAATTCTATAGCTAATTATTATCCTTCTGGCTATAACACCGAGAAGAAAAGATATTTTGAAACAGCTAAAGGATATCTGTTATCGATTTATGCCTCAGGCCATTATCAGCTCCACCCGGCCCGCAGCTTATTAAGCCATCTCCAAATTACTCAAATCTTTCCCCTCCATGAGAATCCATCTTGCGAGCTTCCTTTTGGACGACTGAGTAGCTTAATTGGGATATCCTTTTTGGTCGATATCTCTGTACCTCAGCTGTCTAGCCAAAATGCCCCCGCGCAAGAGGCCACAGCCCTCTGCGGCTAGTCGAGGGCGACGTCCTTCAGAGGTAACAAAACTTTTTTCCAATCGCAAGTCCCATACTTCAGATGATTATACTGACTGCTCTGCTATTTTCCAGGCCGGAAACCAACCCGCCACTGACTCCACAAAAAGCAAGCGCCCGTCCCAGTCCAACCCTGTTCCTCAGCCTCACGAGCATGCCGTGCCCAGAAAGGTTGAGCCGGCTTCGAATTTCAAGGCCAGGGATCCATTCGATGCGCTCTTGGAACCATTTTACTACAATAAGGGACTTACAGACCCGATCGATACGGCCAGGGACAAATGGAACCTGCTGCCAGCATTCCTGAAGGTCAAAGGGCTGGTAAAGCAGCACATTGACTCTTATAATTACTTCGTGGAGGTGCAAATGAAGAAAATTGTCGAGTCGAGCTCCACGATCCGAAGCGACGTGGACCACAACTTCTACATCAAGTTTACCGATATCTACGTTGCCTCACCTCGACGAGCCGACGAGCAAGGCGATGGTGGGCTTGATTTCGAATCGACAATCACGCCGCAAGAGTGCAGACTACGAGACACTACATACGCCGCGCCCATTCTTGTTGACTTTGAGTATGTCCGTGGACGGCAAAGGGTTATCCGACGAGCAGTCCCCATCGGAAGAATTCCGATGATGCTACGCAGTTCTAAGTGTGTGCTGTCGAATAAAACGCCTGCTCAGATGAGCGTCCTCAATGAATGTCCACTTGACCCCGGTGGTTACTTTGTGGTCAATGGAACAGAAAAGGTCATTCTTGTACAAGAACAATTGAGCAAGAACAGAATTATCGTCGAAACCGACCCAAAGAAAGATATCGTCCAGGCCTCAGTTACCAGGTATGCCCACGTCCAACCCTTTCTTGTTCTGCCATCACTAACATCCACAGTTCCTCCAACGAGCGTAAATCCAAGAGTTACATTGTCTCCAAAAAAGGCAGACTCTACGTCAAGCACAACGTGCTCAATGAAGACATCCCGATCGTCATTTTGCTCAAGGCCATGGGCATCCACACCGACAAGGAAATGATGCAAATGGTTACTGGAGACGATGCTCTGTATCAAGATGATTTTGCTATAAATTTCGAAGAGGCCATCAACGTCGATGTTTACACTCAACAACAAGCCCTTGATTGGATCGGCTGTCGTATCAAGATCAACCGAAAACAAGCCGCTTATCGCAAGACTCACGTGCAAGAGGCAGTTGAAGCCATTGCATCTGTCATCATTTCTCACATTGAGGTCAAAGACATGAACTTCCGGCCCAAGGCTATCTACGTTGCTCACATGGCTCGTCGCGTTTTGATGGCAAAGAGTGACCCGGCCCTGGTGGATGACCGTGATTACCTTGGAAACAAACGGCTGGAGCTGGCGGGTCAGATGCTGGCCCTTCTTTTTGAAGATCTGTTCAAGAAATTCTGTTTCGATATCAAGATGAACATCGACAAAGTCCTAAACAAACGCAATCGGGCCGAGCAGTTCGATGCTTGGACTATCGTGACTATGCATGGAAATCATATCACCCAGGGTATGAACCGAGCCATCTCGACAGGAAACTGGAGCTTGAAGCGTTTCCGCATGGAGCGTGCTGGTGTCACTCACGTTCTCAGCCGATTGAGTTATATTGCAGCTCTCGGTATGATGACTCGTATTAGCAGTCAGTTCGAAAAGACCCGTAAAGTCAGTGGTCCTCGTGCCTTGCAACCCTCCCAGTTCGGCATGCTGTGCCCTGCGGATACACCCGAAGGTGAGGCATGTGGTTTGGTCAAGAACTTGGCCCTCATGACGCATATCACGACCAACGACGAAGAGGGACCGGTGCGGAACTTGATATTCATGCTCGGCGTCGAAGACATATCGAGTGTCGGTGGGCAACAGCTCTATGCTCGGGGTGCTTACACAATTTCTATCAACGGTACACCGACTGGTTTGACCAGACGTCCCAAGTCCTTCCTCAATGCCTCCGAAGACTGCGCCGCATGGGCCGGGTTTCCGAATTTGTCAGCATTTACATCAATCACCACCAGCGAGCCGTTCATGTCGCGACCGATGATGGGCGTATCTGCAGACCTCTTATCGTCGTGGAAAATGGCAAACCTCTTGTCGGTGTTCAGCATCTCGAGAAGCTGCGTGACGGAAAAATGGAGTTCGACGACTTCCTTGCTCAAGGGCTCGTTGAATACCTCGACGTCAACGAGGAGAACGACTCCTACATCGCCATTTACGAGAAGGATATCACGAATACGCACACTCATCTTGAGATTGAACCGTTCACAGTGCTTGGAGCTGTTGCTGGCTTGATTCCCTATCCTCACCACAACCAGTCCCCGCGTAACACCTACCAATGTGCCATGGGTAAGCAAGCCATTGGCGCCATTGCTTCCAATCAGTTCCAGCGAATTGATTCCATCCTTTACCTCATGGTCTACCCACAAAAGCCAATGGTTAAATCACGAACCATTGAGCTGACGAAATACGACCAACTGCCTGCGGGTCAGAACGCGACTGTTGCCGTGATGAGTTACTCCGGCTACGATATTGAGGATGCTCTGGTCCTGAACAAGGGATCCGTGGACCGTGGCTTTGGACGTTGCCAGGTTTTCCGCAAGTACGTCACGACACTGAAGAGTTACCCCAACGGAGCGAAGGATTCCCTTAGAGCACCGACGTTCGAGAATGGCGCTCCAATCCGCAAGCACGCGCTTCTCGAGTCTGATGGCCTTGCTGCAGTTGGCGAAATGGTCAACAACGGCGAAACCTACATCAACAAGGTCACACCCAGGGTACAGAATTCCTTGGGATTCAGCGGCCCCGACATTGGTGGTGGAGATGTTCTTGAGGCACCCATGAATTACAAGCTGCCGGATCCTTCCTACATAGACAAGGTCCTGGTATCTGCCACTGAAGGCGAGACGCAACTCATTAAGGTCCTGACCCGGCAAACCCGTCGCCCCGAGGTCGGCGATAAGTTCTCTTCCCGTCACGGACAGAAGGGTGTTGTTGGAATTATTGCAGACCAGGCGGATATGCCCTTCTCCGACCAAGGCATCAACCCTGACATTATCATGAACCCCCACGGTTTCCCCTCTCGAATGACAGTCGGAAAGATGCTGGAGCTGGTAGCTGGTAAAGCAGGTGTTCTGTCAGGCCAACACGGCTACGGTACCTGTTTCGGCGGCAGCCCTGTCCAAGAGATGTCCCAGATCCTGATCGACAAAGGTTTCAGCTATGGAGGCAAGGACTATCTCACTTCCGGTATCACCGGTGAACCTCTGCCTTTCTATGTCTTCACCGGTCCCATCTACTACCAGAAACTGAAGCACATGGTTCAAGATAAGATGCACTCCCGTGCCAAGGGTCCCACTGCTACTCTCACCCGCCAGCCTACCGAGGGTCGTTCGCGTAATGGAGGTCTACGTCTCGGTGAGATGGAACGCGATTGTTTGATTGCCTACGGTACTAGTCAGCTGCTGCTGGAGCGTCTGATGATTTCGTCTGATCGCCACGAGGTGGATATCTGTGAAAAGTGTGGTTTCATGGGCTACTTGAACTGGTGTCCTGGGTGCAAGTCGTCTCGTTCCGTTGTGAAGATGGTTATCCCCTATGCCGCCAAACTTCTCATTCAAGAACTGATGAGTATGAACGTTACGGCTCGTCTGAAGCTTGATGATGAGTTCCCTGAGACGATGGGACGTTAAGCTCTGGACTTGGATTTGGGTCGATTGGAGTTTGGGATAATCAAAAATGGGACATGTGCATACTTGGTCTTACGAATGAATGGCATAGCGCGGCGATTTAATATCATCTTTACCTGATTATTCTTTTCTGTAGCACGTAGCTGGCGCTTCAACCACAGCACCTTGGATCGACAGAAATAGGTTGGCAATAATCCTGACAAAAACAAATTTTCAATTTAAAAACCCACTGGAGGCAAAAGATAAAACAGAAAACGAAACACCACATTAGAGCATCAACACATTCGACTCAAAAGCCACATGCTGATAGCGAGTAAATTCCGCGACGTCCTCCAAAACCTTTATCCTCATATCCAAAGCCTCACGCAGACTCATCGGCATATCACCCTTTTCATCTATATTATCAAGCGCCAGTTTTTGCAAACCTTCCTTAACCCCCATCCCAGGCGGAATCTCCTTGGTCCAATCAAAACGCTGGGGCGCGATATTGGCCGTAGAGATGATACGGATATTAGGATCGACAAGGAAAAACACGAGGGCGCGCGTGTACCCAGGCTTAGTCCTGTCCTTCAACTCGAAGCGCGTGAACTTGTGTTCTAGAGTGCTCGGGTACATGACCACTCGGCCTACATTGGCGCGAGTCGACCCTGGGTATTGAATGGCCGGCTCGCCGTTTACCAAACCAAAGACTTGCTGCAGCCAGATGAAGTCGTTTGGGTCGTGCTCGACTTCTGCGAGCGGCTGGGTTTCTACCATGTTGCGGAATATCATGTTCGGACTGACGACGTTTTCGTGGGCGTATGGTATGAATGCCGCGGCGCAGATGTGCTCGTTCTGATTTGTTTATCATTATAAAGTACTGTGGGTGTCATTGGAGCTTTTGAACTCACCATCGTGCCTTCGACATGCCAGTCTGTCTCGAAAGTCGGATTATCCGGTGTTAGATCAACGCCTAATATACGTGTGATCACCTGTAAGCCACGATCCTTGTAGTCCTTGTTGATATCGACACCTCGTTCAATCCGGACGGCGCTGGGAAGGTCCTCGGGCAGTTTGTCCATCAACCAGGGTGGAACGGCCCAGGGGATGAACTTTGTGGCGTCGGGTTGGATGGCACGGTAGTTCTCCATTCTCCACCTTTCGTTGCGCTCGATGAATTCACTCGGCGCCTCTCTTGGATGCATCTGCGGTGCCTGGGCAGCGACCTCCTTCGGCACTGGGTAATACTCCGCCTTGTGGTATTCGATTCGGGAACGGGAATGGAGCATATCCTTGAGGGGAGTCAAAGTTGCGTTCCATTGCGGGACGATGAGATTGAAAATCTTCTCGAGGAGCTTGTAGATGGGCTGGTGTTTGACTGGGTGCAGGTTGTTGATGTATGAGGCTATGCGCCATTGTCCATCATCGCCGAGTTCCCAGTCTGAAGGCAGGATCTGAAATTTCCGGCTGTAGGGCCGAACCTTGATATCTGCCCGGGACAAGACACGGAAGGCAATGTCTTCTCTGGTTATTCCAGTCTCTTTTGGGACTGGGATCACTTCGCCTTGGCCGGCGTATCTGAGGGCATCTTCGAGCCCAATGATCCTGTCGGTGAGAATGCGGGTTCTGCCGTAAAGGAGCGGGTACAAGGCCATGGAAATGAGGTCACGCTCTAGGTTTAGGCTTCCTGGATGGAAGTACTGCATTGCTTTCATATCGTATTCTAGCAAGGAGAACTTGTCTCTCATCTCGTCATAGAGCCCCTCAGGCATGTTTGTGTCGGACTTAGTGACATCGCCGTTGTACAGGGCGACTATACCTGTAGTCTCGTAGATCATGGCTTTGAATTGAAGCTCGTCAATAATCCATTCAGCCATGTTGAGCGTAATGTCTTTGCCACTGTTCAGAGCATCCTTTTTCCACTTCTCTTGTGTGGCGGGCTCAAAGACCTGAAGCAATCTTAGCAGAATGATCAGGATCGGCTGTATTGAGGACAACTGACCTTTTTCCACCACTCAGGAATATCGGTCAGGTCCTCCATGACCTCCACCATACTCATCTCACGGAGCGTCAAGACGGGCAGGCTATGAGGATTTTCAGCATTGAGCTCCTCTTGTGTCGTGGCAACTCTGCACTTACTCCACGTATCCTGCTTGGATGTCTCTATCATCCAACGCAGATGGAAACATACTCCGGCTTTCGACACCGTAGACATTTTTCTCCATCGGAGCAAAATCCAGTGGCCGGTTGAATCCCGGAAGAGCGAAGCGGGAGTCCTTCTCTGCCTTGGAATGGAGGAAGCTCGGCTCGTGGGATTGGTGTTGGAACATCGTTGCGTTTAGTCAAGAACAGTATACCGAAGCAAAGTCCTCAAGAATGATGTGATAGTCGGATGATCTATCTTGCTGGGTCAGAATAACATTGGGTCATCGAAGTGCGCCAAAGCCTACTTTGACGATGTTTATCTTGTAATGGCCTGCACAATATCAGGCACAAGCAACAAAACAAGTGAAAAATGATGATTGAAACGGAAGAATACTGGAACAAATCAAGCTGCGGACACTTAAAACGAGCACCAAATTAATGATGCAGGGGTGTCGTCGTCTTGTATTCCTATATCGCAATGGTTGATGAAGTTCAGACGGGAGCTGCGGAACTTGGCTCCGGCCTTTCGGCCCTTTGGCACTAACAAATCGGCATATGCCCGGGTGATCTTGAGGTATCAGTCATAGTGATTCAACCCAATGACCATGGAATTGCAAAAATTTGCTGTGGTTAAAGCTAGAAGTCAATTGACCTTGAAAGGTTCGATGGAAGTAAATTCCTGTTCCTTCATATATAACCACGGGCTGAACACTCGAAGAAGGGGAAAAATATGTATGTATGGAGGCAAGCAGATGGTGCATGTGCATGATTGTCGTACAGCATGATGTATATCATGTACAATGTAGTCCTTCCTCTTAGGGCAAAGCAAAATCGAAAGGCAAAAGATGGTCATCACGCCGACACCAAATCTCCCAAGTACTCTCGAACAATGTCCCAATACCGATCCGGCTCGGCTCTCATATGTGCAACATGAGGGGAGTTCTTAAACAGTTCACGGCGCACCGCCCAACCCTCAGCCTCGGCGTTTACCGCATGAGATTCCACATCGCGCCAGTTCACCAACTCATCCGTATCTGAGTAGATATAGCAACGACTGAGAGTCCCGTCCGGGTTAGCCGCTCGCACCAAAGATGTATCATTGATGAGCTTCCGGGCAAGGGAGATAGGATCCGAAAACATAGGAAAAGAATGGATCAACTTGAAGAGGACCAAGAAAGCAATAAGCAAGCTTTTGCCAAGCAGGCGCAAGATCCACATCCGTGGAAGCGCAAAAGAGAAAGCCTTGAGTCCAGCCCGTAGGCTCGGACTGCCCGGTGCGCTATCTATGACCATTGCGGAGATGGGCAATGGGGACCCTGTCGCATTCTTCCAGGCTTGTAATAGGTGTGTTGTGCTGGACATGCCTCCATTCGAGAAGAAGTGTACAAATACTGGATTCTCAGGGGTCACTAGGCCGCGCATTGCTTCCACGGCTGGGGCGACGCGGGCTCTCCGGGTCTGGGCCCTCAGGCGCCAGATGAAGTCACTTGATGAGCTTCTGACGATGACAATTCGTGCTGATGGTACTAGCTGTCTGTACTCGACCACATATTTTGCTAGTGCGCGCGCGGGTGCATTCATCCAAAAAGCAATGAATATCACTGGTCGATCCGACTTTTCGCTTGGGTTGAGCGGGTCTTGGAGATAGACTGAGGGTGCCAGTCTGATAAATTTGGCCAAAGGCGGCCCAGCTATTGTGGCCATGATGCAACCCCGAGTATCTGGTGTGAGATCAATAGTGTAGTCCAGTTTCAGGGCCTGTGGACGGCGATCCTCAGCTTGCCAAGAGCCGTGCGCACTAGCCGAACTATACGGCCGTCTCTGACCACGAGCATGACTTACCTGCTAGTTGAATTAATGTGTAAAAATATGTACACGATGTGCTTGGTCGTTCCGAAGAACACAAGAAATCCCCAAATCTTTAAGCGTTGTAAAAGTCTCCGAGATCACGAGATTTAAGAGTCAAAAGGACTGTAAAAGGATACCACTTGGCTTGAAAAATTCTAGTCTAGAACGTGGAGACTGTAACGGCCTACGAGAAATATGAAGATAGTGAGGTTTATTGCAAGGCCTTTTATGTATTCAAGTGAAAGTAAAGAACTCCCCAAACGCCATGTTGAACCTTGCTATGCCCTCGAAGGAAATCTCGCCGCCGGATCTAGAGATTTCCACTATCTAAAAGCCCAGGAGAATCATGAAAGTGTAGGTTTGAAATAGATCGTTGCAGACATTAGCGCTTCCCCAAAGTTCGACCGCCGTCGGACTTTTTAGTGTTGTCCTTGCTTTTTTGGCTTTCAGCGTCACTTCCAGAGGGGGTGGCAGAGTCAGACAGATCCTTTCGCTTTCCGCGCAAAGTTTGTCCAATTCCTTGGAACTTGGGCTGGTCATCCGGAACGACTTGACCATTCTCATCACGGGGTTTGACGGGTTTGATTGCATACCCGAAGAAGAGCTGATTAGGCGGGAGTCGAAGTGGTTGCGGGCCATTGACTCTTCGGGCTGGAGGTAGATGTGAGGATTTTACAGCACCTGGAGAAGGCGTGGAAGGGTTAGGAGTCGGAGCCTTGCTGCCCTTTTTAGCGTTCAAACGTTGTCCCGCAGACAAAAAGTTGGATGATACCGCACGGGCACCCGCGGCAGCATCGGTGGCCTCAGGGGCGATGGCGGGGTAGTTGATTGATTGTGCCATGGTTCCATGGGGGTGCAATAGTCCACCAGCTGGAAGCTTTCCACCGCTAACGACGCTACCGGGTGTGCTGGTCCCACTAGTCCGCTGTGGCTCTTCGAATCCAACCGGCGGGGCGAAATCAACCTCCAAGTCGGTTTCTAGAACTGACACAGCATTCTTAGTGCCCGATGGTTTTGTCTCCAACACTGCCATCTCATATACTTGATCGTTGTATGAAAAAGTGAAGACGTCGCCTTTGGAAAGACATGAGAAATTCCGGAAGGCGTTTTCTAGCACAGCTTTCGGGTCACTAATATCGAGGAAGGAGGTTGACTGTGCTTGGAGTTTGATAAACTGGCCAGGAGGGAGGTCCGTCGATTTGATTTGAAGAAGATCACCAGGTTCCAGTAGTAATGTTTGCATCAGCTGTAGAGAACCGAGTCTTAGCACGGTCACAACACTTAAATCACTTATGTCTTACTCACCCAGAATGGCAAATAGATTTTTCCTTCTTCAGCAATGAACTCAAGGACACCCGCATGTGTCATCCTCTCTCTCGCACCATTGTGAAGCTCGAATAGCATCGGATAGGTAATGTGCAGTCTGGTAAGCTTGTCCAATGCGCTGGGAGGCATGATGACCTTGCCACCATGATTCACATTCTCTCTTTCAGGTCCGGGAAGCATCGCTACTGGATAGCAGCGATAATATTCATCGAAGCGACGGGACGTTGCGCCCGGGCGCGGCATGCCGGCACCTAGGATTCCATCCATGGGAGTCGTCCGACCAGTAACCAGGTCGGTACTAAAGCTGTTAGTTAGGAGGCTGAAGATTGGGAAAGGAATGGAGAGTTCAAGTTGACTTACCATATCGGATTCTTTGAATTTAAAAGATTAAAGATGGATATAGAGAAAGGTGTTTTAGTGAGACCGGGTTTATTCGAGGTACCATACGCCGCTTTCTGGATCGCCGTCAGTGACGCAGCTTGCTCGCTCCGCATGATTTTCCGCTCCGACCCGGACAAGGAAATCAGCTCTCTCAGAGATTATTTACCCTTCAACTTTGCGCAACATTGCCTTTCTCATTTAGTTTCAGCTGAAATTCTCATCCCAAGCGCCATGTCGAGCTCATTTCCGCGCCCCAAGCGCGCAGGTGAAGATTTTGCCAGTACCGACTACAATGGCGGCGGCGAGGATTCCTCAGAGCACAAGAAGCCCCGCTTCGACCTTCGCAACCCCTCAGCTCTTGCAGCCGATGCGCCCGAAGAAGACGCAGTACTAGACGCCGATGAAATTGGCAGACGTGGCCAGAGAGTAAGACGCAAGGCGGTCAATCTCGAGGGCTACGAATCGGACAGCGAGAACGAAGGGTTTTCCGCGCATATAGAAGAGAAATCCGCGCGCAAACGAGCCCAGCACGATACGGAAGACGATGATATGTTCGCCGAGCTACAAGAGGATTTCGGCGAAGAGGAAGTCGATGGCGACGAAGTTATACATAAGAATAAAAAGTCCGTTCGCTTCCTACGAGACGACGAGATCGAAGGTCAAGTCGCTTCTTCGAAAAGTGGAGGAGCGCTTCATGTTGATCTGAGCAAGGGTGCATCTCATATTGATGACGAGGAAAGTGGCAGTGAAGTTGGGGAAGAGGAACGCGCACGAGTCGACGACGTGGTGGACGAAGAACTTGGCGCGGGTGGGAAGAAAAAGCACGCACCTCTCCTGGATGCCTTCAACATGCGAACAGAACAAGAGGAGGGTCGATTCGACGATCAGGGCAACTATGTTCGCAAAGCAGCAGACCCCGACGCGGCCTACGACTCGTGGCTGGAGGGCGTTTCCAAGAAGGATATCAAGAAGGCCAAAGAGGCTGCTGAGCAACGCGATGCAGAGCGCAAAGAGAAGGACCGAATGAACGACAGCATTTTGACAGCGGATGTCCTGAAGACGATCATCATCAACCTCGAACGCGGCGAAACAATACTTGAGGCACTGGCCCGACTGGGCAAAGGCCTTCCCCGAAAGCCTAAGTGGCAAAACAAGAAGAACAAGAAGAACGCTGCGCAGGATATCGAGATGACGGATGAGGACCCCAATGAGGTGGCTCGGAAGAAGGCAATTGATTCTCTTACTGGCGCCGCAGATATCTTGATGGGCCGCGGCCAAATAGATATCTATGACACAGAGCGCGAAATGCTCACGCGGCAGTATCGCAACGACACGGGTGAGGAATGGGTTGACCCTCCTGCGAGCGGAGTGACTGAGCAAGGTCCGGCCATGTGGGAATACAGGTGGTCAGACGCTAGAGATGGAGGGGATGCCCATGGGCCATATGACAGCGCGATGATGGACTCATGGAAGAATGCTGGCTACTTTGGCGAAGGTGTTGAGTTTCGTCGAGTTGGAGATTCAGGGCCATGGTCCGGCACTGTTAATTTCTTGTAATATGATCGATCCCCATATCACCTGGGCAGCTACGACTGCTCTGGCTACGCAAAATACCATGACGAATGGAATATTAATATCAGATCCTCCAGAACAGAGGACTGCAATTGAATCTCAAAAGGCCAAATCAAGTCAACAAGCGCCAGTCCTATCATACATCGTTTGATGCGACAAAAAATAAAATAAAATCAAGATCCAGTGTAGTTTTTTCGACCCGCTTAACTGCCCACCGAATAGCCCAGTACTAAAACATGTAACCTAATTAAGAAAGCTCCATGGCGTCGCCATTGGTAGCAGCAGTGAAGCTAACGGCACCTTGGTCACCGATGAAGCGCTGTTCATATTGGTTGACGAACTTCACACTCCGAGCGGGGTCATAGAACAATCGGAAGCTGCGCTGGACGTCATCAACACTGACCTCCTTGGCCTTGCGTTTTTGACTCAAGAGGTGCGAAGTAGTGATAATGTTGCTGGCATAACGCAGATTTGACTCCTGACCGATCTTGGTGAGAAGGGCGAGAGCATCAGGCGAAAGATCGATCTCCTCTTCCTGCGCTCGGATGGCGAGGATCTGACGGATCTCGTCACCAGAGTACATCTGTGTGCTAACGATAACAACACGATCGAGGAAATCAAGGGGTAGGCCGTGAGGGGAGGTGTAGGTGGTTCCGCGGATGCGTGACTGGCCGCGATTGCTAGCCATGATGACGATAGGGGCCAATTCAGCCTCAAGGGCACGGTTGATGTAGGAGTAACACTCGATATCGAGCATGTGAACCTCGTCAATGAACAGGACACCAGGAATAATCTCTGCCTTGCCCTCTTCCTTCCACTCGGCCACCTTGGTATTGATCTGGTCCCGAACTTCACTCCGAATCTCGCCCGTATCGCCGGAGAAGAGGGCCAGGAAGCCTTGTGAACGCGAGTTAATGACGTCGATCTCGTGGAGGCTGACGGTGTGGACGATCTCCTTGCGAACCTGAAGTTCGCCTTCAGGGCATTGGACAAACTTGGTATCGGCGCCCATGGCGTCGTAGTCTCGAGAGCGTGCGTATGACCGACCGAGCTTGGTGATCTTGCCCGAGGACTTGTCGATGGAGATCACATCTCCTGCCATTACTCGTTCCTTGGTCATCGAATCAATCATCTTGGTCCCCATGTCGTAAATCGTTTCCATGTCCGTAGTCTTGATCGTGAGCTTTCCTTGTTTATTGCCCTGCAGGTAAGTCAGTATCCAATGCTATTAATTCGTTTCGCGTAGGTAATTCACTCACGCCAGTAACACTCCGGTCAATCTGAATCTCCACAACTTCACCCTCAATGATTTCGCTCTCTTCCTTAATGCGCACACCGATGGACTTCCGGAATGCCTGGGTCAGGGCTTCTGTCTTTGACATCTCCATTGAGAAAATTTCAGAAGCAGCAAGCATGGTGAAAGGTACATCCGGTCCGAGAGATTGTGCCATGCCCATTGCAATTGCTGTCTTTCCAGTGCTAGGAGGTCCTGCAATCAGAACGGCACGACCGGCAATCTTGCCTTCCCTCACCATCTGCAAAATCACTGCGGCGGCCTTCCGGGCCTTCTCCTGACCCACGAGGCCTTGAGATGATGTCCGAGGCTGAAGGGTGTCTACATCCACACCAAGGCCTCTGATATGCGAATGGGCGGCGATGAGATTCAGTCCCCGGAGCTCCTTGCTCTCTGCGACAGTCGAGATTGGCTGTTCTGCTGTCAGCAACTGTGAGAATATTATAGAAGAATTTCAACTCACTACAGCCATATTTGGAGATTTCCAGGGCGGAATGTATCTTAAACAAGAAGATTATGTTGGTAAAATGCGACAAAGCTCTAGAAAAGCAAAAGAAGAGAGAGAGCCAGGGCAGATCGCAGATCCCCGTGCATCTCACCGCCCGGCAGAATAATTTCTCAAAGAAACGGTCTCTTGTTTGACTTCATTTCCACTTGTTGTATTTCCACCACCTGAACTGATTTCACAAATTTGGTGCTTTTCAGCTTTTCAACCTGGCTTGTCCGGTTCCCTTGACTACCTCAAGGGGAACCGACTAGGCGTTTTCAACAATACCTACACCGACAAGCACTGTACCTCACGGCCAAGATTTCGCGTGGTGAACGCGTAAATTCTAGGACTTTGGGGGAGACTGCACATCTTCTGTGTGGACCTCTGAAACCCCACCGCAGGTCTTGCAAGTACGATGAGTATTTTGCAATACATTCACTCTAGGGAATATGGCCAGCAGAATGGATGTTGACTCTCCTAACCTCAATTCCCGCAAGCGATTGGGGGGGCCCATTATTCCCATCTGTGCTCCCTCCGACCAAGGCGCAGGATCCTCGGCTAGCCGGTACCGCTAGGCCACCAGTTGGTCCTCAATCATCGAACACCCAACAGGCACACCAAAACCTCTTGATCCAGAGACCTCCTCCAGACCCAGCCCCACAGGTGCCTCCACTCTTGACCCCTGATAGCGCCCTGGGCCCTACGTCCACAGACAACCAAAATGCACCTAGTCGCCAAGGTGCATTGTCCATCTCAGACTTGGTCAACTCATTGGTCAAATTGAACAAGTGCGAGGAAGAGAAAGAGAGACTCCAAAAGGAAATAGGTTCTATCACCAAAAACCTACAGAGGGCGAAGCAAAATCAACAATTCCCGAGCGTCATCGCTCTCTTTCAGCAACAGCTGGACGCGGCCAAAGATGAATTAGCCAACCATGTCAAATCGATTGCCCAGTATCGATCACTCTCCAATAAGGCGCAGGATAGCTTTAATTCGACATTGTCGCAGTTCAAGCCTCAACCCCAACTCGAAAAGATACCTGAGAGGGTCGATAATCTGGAGTCCACGATCAAGGGAATGGGACAAGGCCCTGGCCCGACAGGCAGCGGTGACAATCCAATGAAAGGGAATACCGAAGTTGGAGGAGTCCAAACGGACATGCGGAGCCGGGACAAAGATATCACTGAACTCAGGGGAAAGCTGGACAAAGTGGAACATGCCCTCGAGCATCCTAATGGCTTGAAGGAGGCACTGGAATACGTGGGAAGGATCGCGAACTCCGTCAATGTTCAATCTAAACGGAGTGGTCGATTTATGGACCAGATTTCAAGCCTCGAGGATGAAGTAAAGGCTGCCGACAAGAACCTTGAAGGTAAGATTGCTGCCATTAAGAAGATAGTCGACACCGTCCAGGAAGAGCTCGAAAATTCCAACCAGCGGCTAGATACCAACATTTCGGATCTTGGTTCCAAATTGAAAAGTACGAATGAGCTGGTTGAGAGCAAGCTTTCTTCCATTGAAAGTGATATCAGGACTCTCGATACTCAGCGACATAATCTGAGCAATAGCACGTCAACTCAGATCTCACAGATTGAAACCGACTTTGAAGCCCAAAGGAGGCAGGCCACGGAGAAGATTACCGCCCAAGAAGATCTCCTGGCCTCACTCAAAACCCAGCGACAAAGCCTTGACAACGGCGGCCGGCTTTCATCCGAAGCAACCCCAACTCCCCACAGCGGGATGTTTACAAGAGTGGTGTCTCTGGAAAAAAGAGTTCAGAAACACGCAGACCTCCTGAACAATATTACGAACCTCCACAAGGAGGTGGATGTCATGCGTGTAGGTGAATTGGCTGCTTTAAAGCAGAATCAAGAGTTGAGCCAAAAGTCATTGCAAACCAGACAGGATGACACTTTAAGAAAGGTGGAGGACCTGACGAAGAAATCCGAGGAAATGACCAACAGTCAGACGACACTCAGCGCGGACTTTAACCAACTTAGAGCATCCTTGCCTGAAAGCTTGGAGCGCCTCCGAAACAACCTCCAAAGTGAACTAGATGCATTCAAAACCAGCCTTACTCCAGTCTCCGACCTTGCTCAGGCTGTAACTAAGTGCGAGAGTAAAATCGAGTCTATCTCCAGGGGCATTCGGTCGCTAGAAAATCGATGGAACAACATCACTACAGGCGATTTAGTCAATTCCATGGCACGTGCCATGCAGGAAATGTACCCCTCTGTTGATCAACTGAGTCAACAATTGACCGCCTACCGAAGTGAAATTGAAGCCAGAATTTCTACACTCAAGTCAGATGCAGACGCGTTCAAGGCGGACGCGGAGATGCTTAAGACAGATACGAGCCAATTGAAGGCAGATACGCAAAAGGCCCAGGCAGATGCACAAAAGGCACAGGCCAGCGCAGAGATGTCTCGAGCACCACAGGTGTCACCCGAGCAACTCCAGACTTTGACTCAGTTGCCGACTTTGCTCCAACAGGTCAAAGACCTTTCTGACAAGCTTGTTCCAATCGAACGAGCCATCCAAGAGCATAGTGATGAGCTGCAGAGAAATCTTGTACTGCGGAGTGAATTGCACAACAAGGTCGAGGCTCAAGACGATACGATCGGAGGCATTTCTGTAAGGGCCGAGGATCAGGTTGGTGTACTTGAAAGTATCACGGAGTCCACAGACCAGATTGGACCATTGATCAATAAGGTCGATGCTCACATCTCGAAACTCGAGGCCGTTCAACGAACGATCGACGAGTTAACTGGGACTGCGGCGGAGGGAAACCCTACAGCATCCGGTACTCTTGACGCGATCCGGATACGACTGAAAACCCTGGAAGATTGGAGCAAAACCGAAGGCAAAGATCGCGCCAATCTCCGTACACAACTGAAAAGCTTGAAGGAAGATGCAGATCTTGACGCTCTCAGGGCAAAGCTCAAAGATTTGAAAGATCGGAAGGAAGCCGAAGATAACAATTTTACCGGACTCCAGGAACAGGTGGAAGCCCTTGGAAAGCGGGAACCACCGGTATCATTGGAGCAATTCACTGCGCAGGGGGATGAGGTGAAGATGTACATCAAACGCCTGAGGAAAGCTGAAGACACTTTCAAGGTGCTTGGAAAAGGGCTTGGAAAAGGAGAAAGCATTGTCGAGATTCTCGCTCAGTGGGCCAAGGAGGAGCAGGAGGAGGAGAAGGAGGAGGGCATCGATGGGCCGGAAACTCCTCAACCCCAATCAAACGGCCGTGCTGCTTTTACTCCCAGGCCTACCGCAACACCCAAGACAGTCCCCACGGGCCCTACTCTAGGTGCATACCAACCAGTCGAGCTCAACGTGAAGGGACATGCCGGAAATCCCACACCCAGCGTTTCGAAGTCAAACCACACTGCGGTGCAAGTTCGACAGCCATCACAAACGCCTAGTGGGCCCAGTTCCAGTCATCCATCGCCGTATGGCGGCAAATCTGCCGAACCCCGTCAGGTTCAACATCTGAAAGGAAAGCGACGGGTGTCCTCTGTAACAGACTCTGAGGACGAAAGAAGCACAGCCGAATCCTCTTCGGTGGTTGAGTCTTCGCCGGCTCCTAGCTCGGGACCGTCATCTTTTACTCCGGGCTCCAGCAGAAAGGACAAGAAGAAGGCAAAGAAGAGAGCAGATTGGGAAGAGAACTCCCATTCTTCAAACAGACCAGGCAAAAAGCGGAAGCGGAGCAAACTGGAGAATGAGTAGGTCCCAGCCCTAATCTCATAGATCTCGTTTTCTCCACAACTATCGCCGTGGGCCTCTTCCCCCCTTGCATCACCCTTGCATTACGACCTCCCATGATGACCAACAACATCTACATGAGCCAGCTTTAGGGGAAACATTATTAGGTCCATCGATACCTAGTTCGCTAGTAGGCTCAAAGCCTGACTGGCGATTTGCTACTCGAATCGATATTACATTACTCAGCACACCACTGGGTGAATTATTATTTTGTACATGGAATTCTCCACATACGTCTAATCTTCAAAGTCACGTGACCGATATGCTACCCCAATAATGTGGGTCCCGATTATGTCGACCCCAAAAACTTCACGACCGCTATAAATATCGTGTAAGCCTAATATACTATTAATATTTGTCAGAAAGAGGGCCATTACCTTGACGAAATGCTTCAGGGTTCTCAGAAATGAGCCAGTGACCCGCTTCGACGTCCGCAATCTGCGCGTTGGGGAAGAACTTCTTAATGGCCGGCACCGTGTCGTCCGAAACATACTTAGACCTAGTGCCACGAACAAAGAGCGTCGGACCGTTGTATTGCAGGTTATCAGATTCCTTGAAAGGGAAATCGGCCATATGATCCAACGACCCGCCGATGATGGATAGCGGCACTCGGAACTTAAGTGTGTTATCTTCCTCGGAACGTATCAAGTTTGTGAGAAGGAATTGGCGGATTGGAAGGGACTAAATAGCGTTAGCATGCTAAATATTACCGGAGGATGCTAGGCTCATCGGCCCCCGCGCTTTCTCCCCCCCTAGTCATTAAAAAGATGAACACCCCTTACCTCTTCGTAGTCTTCGAGAATCTTGTTAGCATCGGATTGCTTCGATACCTTCTCAGCTTCGATTTTCTGCATGCCGCGAACGTATTTGGGGAAATCGCTCTTCAAGGATGCGTTCACGGGTGCGTTATCAACGGGGATCAAAGCTGACACGCGCTCCGGGGCGCGTAGTGCTACTGCCATTGCAGCTTTGGCACCCCTTTACCAATGATTAGCATGAGAATAGCACGCAAGACGGATAATTTGCGAGCTAGAGCTGGACTTGACATGGGGAATATGATCACGTACATGGAGTGCCCGATCAGGACGCATTTGTCCAGTTTCTGCTGTTGGATAAATTCCTGCACATCCTCTGCCATGGCACCGTAATTGTGCTCGGGGGCATGGAAAGATTGACCATGGTTACGTAGATCCTGTTCGGATTTGCTTAGCATCCTCGGATTACATTTTTTTTCATGTCTTGCCAGGGACAACAGAAACTTACCAGTGCAAAGATCTGGCATTTCAGATCCCGTGCTAAAGCCCTGGGACATCTGTAAGAACAAGGGGTTTTATCCAAAGATCTGGTCACAAAACATACTTGCCGATACTCCTATTGTTCTGCTTTGATCCAAAGAGTCCGTGTAGAATCAGGATGGGGTCTCGGACAGCTTGCCCGTTTTCCGGGCCAAAGACTTGATATGCCAGCTCGGATTGCAGCATACGGGCTGTGGAGAAAGCCCGGAGGCCGGGAACACCACGTGCAACCGCCCTGAGGGAGAACATGTTCTGACCTTTGTGTTGAGAGAATGGCAAGTATGAAAAGTTGGATCAATAATGATCGGGAACCTTGGAAATACCGCCCGGGCCCGCGGGCAAGCCATTCGCTGACTAAGCGAGTTTTATGGCCGGGGCCGGGCCCAGCCCCAGGGGGGGGGATTGCCTTGGAAGGGGGCGGGCGGGCACTACTGGGCGGGGCTTTGAAGCCGGCGCTTTCTAGGGGACCCTGCCATCAAAGGCTCCGGCCACAAAATTCCCGGGAAGGGATGCCCACGAAGCCCCCAGCCCAAGGCCAACCAAGGCCACCACAGCCCCCTAAATGTCATCACTTCTGCTTACAGCAAAATTTGTTACAACCCTTTGATTTTATTATTATTGCTAATTGGTGAGATTGTAGATACATTAAATTAGAATAATTACCATAGAGATAGAGACGACATACTTGTAAGGTAAAATTGACACCAAACCTCAATTCAATATCTGTCACTGAGATTAGCTGGTGTTTACCAAATAATTTGGTACTCTGCTGCGTTAGGCGTGGCGTGTATGCCGGGGGCCGCCATGACTGGCGGTGAGGTGAGGCCCCCCCCCCCGGGACCGTTAGAGGAGCCCGGCAACCCCACAATTACCATTGCCAAGCGCTGGTGTACAAGATGGGCCCGGCCGTGTTGGCATGAGTTAATGTGAGCATATAATTGCAATAGCGCGTTTCCTGTCTACTCGCGGTACAATTTAAAAGACGAAATCTTACCTCGTTATGTGTCGAAGTCAAGGTCTCACTGGTCGAGGTCTGGCCCCCAATTCTGCGACCTCGGCACTACCTTAAGTAGGTAGCCGACTTCATCTCACCAAAGCTCAAAGTCCCCGCTACCCCCGCTGCCTCATCAGATACTATCGCTTCTAATTTTTATCAAAACAAAATCATCTCATTATGGCCGATCAACCAAAGCCGTACAATATTTCCGTTCCTGATGAGAGTCTCCAAGACCTTCAGCAGCGCCTAGCACTTTCCAAGTTCGCAACTCAGCTGGAGTCCTCCGAACAAGATCCTTGGGATTTTGGAACCCCAGTGAAAGAAGTACAGAGACTCATAGATTATTGGAAAGATGGCTTTGATTGGCGGAAGGCAGAATCCAAGCTGAATGAGCTGCCCCAATATAAAATGCAGATCGAGGTAGATGGATTTGGCAGTTTGGATATCCACTGTGAGTTTTGTACAGATATTCTCAAAGGTTCGATATTCACGGGGCTTAACTTGTAGATGTCCATCACATCAACACCCACAAGAACGCGGTCCCGCTGCTTTTTAGTCATGGATGTGAGTATCGATCTTCTCTTCTATCGCATGACGAACTCTAATATCTACGTATAGGGCCTGGATCGTTTATTGAAGTCACAAAACTGCTCCCGATGCTGAAAGGCGACAACGACAGTCCTGCATTTCACGTTGTGGCTCCATCACTGCCCAATTTCGGCTTCTCTTCCGGAGTGACTCGTCGTGGGTTTGGACTTGCACAGTATGCAGAAGCCTTGCACAAGCTCATGATCAAGCTGGGCTATGACCAGTACGGTATGTCCCGGAAAAAATCGTAACGCACCCCCAGGACTGACTTGGTTATGCGTACAGTGACTCAGGGTGGAGATTGGGGCTTCTGGATTACTAGAACCATCGGTCTACTATACCCCGATCACTGCCAAGCCTCCCATGTCAACATGGTGCTAGCCAACCCCCCCTCGATTCACCGAGAACCCATGGTCAGCCCTGCAACACGCATTGCTACCGTATAATGAGCGGGAAAAAGCAGGCCGCAAAAGGAATGAATGGTTCGAACGAGAAGGCTACGGTTACAATCAACTCCAAAGCACCAGGCCGCAGACTATTGGCGCGGCTCTAGAAGATAGTCCTGTTGCCTTGTTAGCCTGGATTTACGAGAAGCTGCATGACTGGACAGACTCATACCCCTGGACAGATGACGAAATCCTAACCTGGATATCTATCTACTGGTTTTCTGCAGCTGGGCCCGCGGCAAGTGTCCGCATATACTATGAAGCTTTTCATGCCGGGATATCCGGGAAGTCATACAACGAGTTGATTTCCTACGTGCCGCGTGTGAAGCTGGGAATTGCGCACCTCCCTCGGGAAATTTCTATCATTCCTTGCTCTTGGGCTGCTGGCTTGGGCCCGGTTGTTCAACAGAAAGAGCATTCCCGTGGAGGACACTTTGCCGCTTGGGAGGTTCCAGACTCTATTGTCCAGGATTTGCGGGCCATGTTCAGCAAGAATGGTCCTTGTTACGGAATTATTTCGGGCAAAGACGGATACTGACTATGTGATTCTTGGTTCCTGCTATTTGCGGTTTCGTAAATTTGATATTAGGATATGTGCCCAGTGATATCGGAGCTTGTTGAGGGGTTAGCAGAAGGTGGAGTATAAATTGAAGGTAAATTCGCTTGTTCTTTCAGTTTTTACATGACGACAAGGAAAAGGAAGTAGAAGATGAAAAATAATCGATATTGTTGATAACTTGGTATATTTCCTTCTCAAAATGGTACCCTCATACAGCCATCATCCCCAAACTGACCAATAGAGATAGTAGTACATAGTACAATGAGAGACTTGTCACAGTAGCACCACCAGTGGCCCTCTCAAAACTGATTAGTGACGCATTCTGGCTCGACGCTCCTGGCAGAACCACCTGCGAGGAATTGGCAGCATCAAAACTACCCGTGAATGTCAATTCAAAAGTCACATTTACTTTTGTGTCGGTGTCGGTAACTGCGAAACCACGTTCAAACCCAGCAACTGTCGAGCCAGAAAAGTTCAACTCAAGCGTTTCATTGGTCATAGACCCATTGATGTGTGTTCCAGTGGGCCACCCAATGAGGACTTTGCCCAAGTTTCTCCCCTCCGAGCATAGACTATCTGGAAGGGAAATCATCTGATCCCGAAGACCCGAGTTGTCATACTCTGCCGGTTCCATGGAGTTCCTTTCACTATCTGCCCAGTCTTTGAGATCATAGACCCCGTCGAACAAAATCTTGTTGCTGTTATCCGCCGCCTGGGTTATGTTTAACGCAACCGCATCCATGGCCTTCTCGACTGAACCTCCACTGTACCAGTCCACCGTCGTGGTGAGTCGGATGAGATCCAGGTTTTCACACACACTGTATGAATAGTCGATATCCGAAACGCGGATGTTGCTCTCCCAGGCCTTGAAACCCAACGTGAAGGGATTGACGGGTCCCGCGGGAGTGGGAGCTTTGGCGCCGACCCATGCAGCGCCCAGCATGCGCATGGATTGTTTGCCGACGGGACATGTGATCAGCGATGAACTAACGATGTCGCCTTCTGTCAAATTGTTTGGTGGTGTTATGATGGTGTATTTGAGACTGGCTTCGCCCTTGAAGAAGACGCCATCCCAGTCGCTGTAAGCGCTAGCATGGCCACGGCGTGGTGCCCGGTTGTATTGGTAGTAGTGTGAAGGTTGAAGATCGTCAAAGTCGAGGCGGTGCGTATCGGAGCAGCGGTTTCCGCCCGAGGATGATGTTGTTGTTGAAGAGGTGTCATCACTATCACCGGAGTCGCTAGACCCGCTGGAGCCGCCGGAGGTACTGCTATCGCTGTCGCTGTCGCTGCTAGAGCTATCGCCGCCCTTTCGTGATAATACTCCCGTTGGGATGGCTAGCAAGACCAGGGTAGTGAGAGAAAAGTGTGACGAAGTAACATTGCTCTTGAAATCGTGGATCAGTTCATAGGGGTATCAAAATGAAATTGTATGTCAGCTCATCATGCCGATTGTTCGTGAAGAAGAAACAAAAAAACTAGGGAAAAAATCAACAATGGTCCGATTGGGCACGAGTTTATAAGCACGTGCTTTCGCCGTAGAAATGGTTCGTTTTCTGGCCTAGTGAAGTGATAACAGGGGGATTTATACCTGGTTGACCCTGAACGCCAAGGTGCCAAGGGTGGCAGCGGGACGAAGCTCGTATTCACCGGATGACTATTGGACGGGAAGTCATCAAGTGCCCTTTTTTTGGAGCAAATGCAACTTTAATGACCGTATTGATCATGTGTGGATTGAAGGCTTGGGGGCTGGGGAGTATTCGTTCAGTTTGGCTCGATGGATCCAAGATCTCCGGGAGAGGCGGTTGCTTTTGGTTTTGGAATCTTTGGGAGGTGGCCTAATCGACGGACACCATGCACATAGCCCTGGAGCATTGCATAGAAATATCTCGGGTTGTGCCATTGCCTTGCCAAGGGCCAAGGAGGTTCAGTGTCAGGTCTGTGATACGGACCCCGTATGAGATGTCACTGTTCTGGAATAGAATGAGGATTGCTCTATCAAGCTGCCGTCTTATTGCTGGTGCAATGACTGGCAATGTATGAGCACCATAACTGCGTCCAAGCTCTCAGAGTCCGCTTCTAGGTGGAAGGTATTTGTAAGTAGCCCAATTCCCCGGAGTTTAGTACTTTCGCTTTGCTTGAGCCGATGCCCGCAAAGTCTTCATGAAGACGAAGGATGAAGGGTAAAATCCAGCCGAGGGGTCACACGGTACGGGACTCACGGTTGAATTGACTCACGGTTGAATTTTCACACAACTGTCCTACTGCACTCTGTCTACCGTAAGTACCTGGACTCAGACCTCATCACGAGGGAAGCTGGGAGCGTCTTTGACCAGAGCTCCTGAGTTTTTCCATCTCATGATTTTTCATGGATTCGTTCTTCTGCTTGCTTAAGAACCATCCAGTGACACCGATACGATACTGAACATGCAGCTAAACTGTCGACTCTGTCCAAGTCAGGTCTTCACTTCCTGACCTTGAGAAAGGAACACGGGGGAAGCAAGACTCAACAACACATTCCACTCCGACTTCCGTGGAGAAAGTCTCTATCTTCTATCTTGGAGGTCATATTGCGATATGCTCTCCGTGTCTTACAATAACATATTGTGTTGCTTAAACACCGGCAGATATGCCTGATATGACAAGAAGCCTTGCCCCCAAACGCACATGATTGTGGACATACCAAACTGAGTGCAACATCTTGAAAGGCCAGTCAAGGAACGTTCATTGAGGCATGGGTATATACATGTTCATATTTACAATTTCTAGCTGTCCAGCAGCACCGGAACCTTCTCAAGCAGATGTTCAACAATAGCATCGGGACCACGCTCGACCTGCAAGCCCTGGGGAATAGCGTGAAGCTTGATGTCGGGTCGAACAGAGCGGGCAATCTGATGGATCTGCTGAGCCTCCTCGGCAGACCACATAGAGGCGCTGAACTATTCACGATGTTAATGCGGAATTCCCGCTCGAGCATGCTCGGAAATCCCGGAGTCGGACTTACCAGAACCTCGGGGTTGTGTTGCTTGACCTTGGCCTCAACTTCGTCAATTTCTGTCCAAGATCTGTCAACCAGAATTCACCCCCAATGACGCTCAATATGCTTACTCTCACAGTTGTCGACGTGGATGATAGTGTACCGGTCGCTCAGAGCCTCGGCGACGCGGCCGATGAGGCGCTTGGCGCGCTCGGGTGCGGTGTTGACACTAACCAGGCGGAAGGGACCTTTAGGAGCAGACATGATGACGGGAAACGGAGTATAATTAGAAAAATCCCACCATCGCGGGAATTCTATTCTTTTTATTCTCAAAGTTGAAATCGGCCGCGCTCGCCACTTCCCCACATTGTGGGAGGCTGCCCCTCCGGCTTATCCAGCGTCGGGGCAGACATACTCCGCTATCGGTCACGATAGCCCTTATTATATATGGAGCTCTGCTTTAATCTACTTGTATCCTCTTTCTCATTCTCCAATTAATACCGTCATGTCTAAAATCGCATCTACCTTCTCGCGTAAGGACCCTCAAATTGACCCCGGATCCCAGACTGACGAAAAATAGGCCTGGTGCGCTTTGTCCCCAGGTCGAACCCCGCCAAGGTTCTAATCGGAGAGCCTGTCGATCTCCAGTTAGATGTCGGATTGGCTCTTTACCAGGGAAAGGAGGTTGCAGTGCGCCCGTTCTCCGGCACTTCAGTTCTGAGCCCTGGCCAAGTGACTGACGCGACGGAGACCATCGCGCGCATCCTGTCCCCTTTGGCGCAAAGCGAAGTTGGCACTATTCGCTGTATTGGCTTGAACGTGTGTTTTCAATGAGAAGAGGGACATCCAAAGGAAATAAATTGCTAATGCGCACTGTAGTATGCCTCCCACGCTAAGGAGATGGCGCTCCCGATCCCCGATGTCCCGACATTGTTCATGAAGCCGGCTAGCTCTCTGGCGGATCCTTGGCCTGCGCCAACAGTTCTGCCTAAGATTACGCAGCAGGATAACACCGGCGACTATGAATCTGAGATGGTTATTGTCATTGGCCGTGATGCTAAGGATGTGCCCGAGTCCGAGGCCCTCGACTATGTCCTTGGCTACACAGCCGCGAACGATGTTTCCAGCCGCACTTCTCAGATGAACCAGAGCCAGTGGTCATTTTCAAAGGGCTTTGACGGCGCATGCCCGATTGGTATGTCCATTGAGGCTGTAAACTATGCAGAAGAATGGCACTGACTTGATATCTATAGGCCCCGTTCTCGTTTCTGCTGCCCTTTTGCCGGACGCCAGCAAGCTCCAAATCCGTGGTCTTAAGAACGGCAGGGTGATGCAGGACTGCCCCTTAACGTACGTTAGATTTGCTTCGCATTGCTTCTGGTATATGGAATATAACACCAGCTAACATTGGATTTCATCGCAGTGACCTGATCTTCACCGTCCCCCAGCTGATTAGCTTCCTCTCTCAAGGTACCACCCTGCCTGCCGGTACAATTATCTTGACTGGCACCCCGCCTGGCGTTGGTGCAGCTAAGAATCCAAAGGAATTTTTCAAGGCTGGCGACGAGTTCGCCGTCGAGCTGCTGCCCTATGTTGGAACACTCATCAACAAGATCGAGCACCAGTCATGAATCCAGTATGTAAAATGATAAATGTAGCCCTTCGGGGCAATAGCTCCCTATCTATATATATTCAATAAGACTTTCAGTTGCTCTGACAGCTACTAAATACTTATGCATGTTGTAATAATGTAAACTCTATGCGAGGTAATCTTTTGCACATCCATGCACATGTTCCCAATTCTCCTTGGATACACGACACGACTACCACAACCACTAATGACTATCAAAGCCACCGGACTGGGTATATTTAATTCCTGGCCCAAGTCACAAGGCAAGGGATGCTTCAAAAATGCGAGTCAACGGCCGTATAGAGAAGCTTTGACCAATCACATAGCTCAGCCGGATATAAACTCTTCCATGGACGGAGTAAATCTCTCCCGCCACATCGCCCTGTAGATCCTACTTGGCATTTCGGACAACTTTGTTGTAGACAAGGGCTAAAGTGCTCAGAGAACGGGAGAAATATGCCAATAGGTAAGCCGAAACCATGTATTTAATGTTTACAGGCTTAGCAGAGTTTTCCTTTTACTGCTATAATGTTACTATCCTACTAACGCGGAGCCTATAGCATAACTGTATAGGAATAACCTCCCACTTCTGCATTTCGTTTATAGTGCCCGACTAGAAAGATTTAGCCAGAAGCGCAAGCCGAACTGTTCACCCGGCAGTCATCAATTGCATGACATGGCTTCATTGACCCGCGATGGTTCGATTTCAGCGCTACGGGATTGAACCGGGTCGGTGTCCCGAGTTGTCCCCGTTCTTAAAAGACAATTTCCGGCTCTTTTCTTTTGAGAAGCCCTTTTGCTGGATTTGTATTGTTGATTGAAAATTCATTCCCTTACTTGTTTTCTTCTTTTCTATGCATCAATGTTGTTGTTCTTGGCGGTCTCAAAAGTTGATGCCTCTTTGCACATTCTACAGATGGTGATATGAGCAGAATTCAACTACTCTTTTTTTATGCTTCTATCCTATACTGACAGCAGATTTTCCCCTCGCAGATTGCCAAAGCCCTTTGGAGAATCATGCAATTTGTGTGTCAATCTATATACAATCACGAACCTCGCCCGTGGTCCAGGCCGATGGAGATGCCGATGCCGATGCCGAATCTCATACGAACCCGAACCCGATCACTCTATCATATCCACCGATGGTCTAAACGTCAAAATCGAAACAATAACCCCGAAACGTCTGAACACGAAATACCGAACCGAAGTCGATCTCCCCTCCAGTCCCTTTACTCCTCGCTACGCCAAACCTTACCCCGCCAGTGCAGGAAGATGGTGGGAATAACACTGACGACGACAACCAGCGCGGACCCAATACCCGCGCTGGGAGCAATACCGACAGTCTCGAACATAGGAGCGAACCTAAAATGAGGTTAGCGACGACGCTGCAAAACAAAATGAGGGGGCGGGCGCGAAGAAAACATACCAGAAGGGACCAAGGAAACCCCAGATCTGTCGGACAAAGGTGATAAAGACACCGATGTTACCAGCTTCCTGCGGGAAGCAATCGATGGCATAGGTGATCATGACCGTGGTGACAAGCTGGTTCCCGACAGCACCAATAGCGGTGCCGATAATGGGCGTGACATTCCAGTGCCCGCTGGGCGATTCCTGCGTGCAAACCAGGAAGACGATCATTCCGATGATGGTGAGCGCGAAACCGAAGTAGCTAAGCCACAGGCGGAATTCTGGCTCAGCCTTGCCGCAGATACGTCGACTACGCCGGTTCATCCAGAAGTCTGATAACACGCCGCCCATTTGTTCGCCGATTACGGAGCCTATGATCGCACCTAGGAACTGCATCCCTAGCTGTTCGGCGTTGAGCTCGAACTTCTTTTCTAGGAGTTGGGGAATCTCGACGGTTGCGAGAATGTTGCCGAAGAGGAAGACCATTGCATATGCGCATGCTGGGAGGAGGATTGATGGGTGTCGAGCCATTGTCAGTGGGCGGACGAACTCGAACCATGAGAATGGCGTGGGGTCGATCCGTCGTAGTGACATGTACTCGATTTTCCTCGCTGACTCCTTGCTGTCGATGCCGCTGCCCAGATAAAGGGTTTCAGGGCCGAAGAACAGATACAAGATGAATTGGCCGCCGTTGATCTTTGGATTCATCAGCCCATGGACAGGGTTATTAACTACAATGGGGATGAGAGCTTACCATTGCGAGGATCCAGTAGATCCAGTGATGACCAACTCGGTAGGTGACGAAGCCGAAGATGAAAGGCCCAACTGGGACACCCAGGGTGATGAGCAATGTCCAAACGCCCATGTAACGGGCGCGGTCTTTCTTGAAGGTTGTCTCCATGACGACCGCACTACCGATAGCAGAGGCAGGCGAAATGAAGAACGCCACCAGGGCCCGACAAGCAGCCAGAGAGGCATATGTGGTGCTTTTGGCACAGCCGATATTACATGCGAGACTGCAGATCAGAGAAACAAGGAAGATAGGCCGGCGGCCATACCGGTTGGATAGCGGCTTCCAGAACAGAGGCGCACCTCCAAGGATTGCAATTTGCAAAGAGGTCAAGTAACTAGCATCTTGCATTCCGACGCCGAGTTCTTTGGAGATGTCCGAATAGGCAGGGATGATGCCGGCCGCGGTAAATGTGCCCATGCAAGCGTGGAATGCCACAAGGATGAGGTTAATCATTTTCTGCGCGTCGATACATCAGTCTTCTGTCCGAGGGGCTTTTCCTTTTGATTTGTAGCAAAAAGAATATTGACTTACCTTCCACTCAGGCCAGTTGTAAGGGTCAGCTGGACTCATTCCGGGAACAGGATCAAGTTCCAAAGTCCCGTGTCGCTCCATCAAATAGTCTCGGTGTGCTTTTGGCAGACGAGCAGTCATTGACTCGGCGTACGTGGCTGCCCGTCCATGTCCTGCACTCTCAACGAGGTCGATGTCGGCTTTCGTGCCTGGAACCTCCTCGCCCTCGTCTCGCCGAGACGAGTTCGCTTGCAACTCGAAGGATGCCATATTGCTTGCGTTCCCGGTGAGACCAGTGGAATCAGACAGGCACTCAAAGGCTCGAAATTACCCTCTATGTATGATCCAACGTGGTATTGTTGACCGTGGTTGAAATAGCCGGAGGGAGCGTGGGGAGTATTGAATGAGAGGACTACAGGAAACTGGAAACTGAAAATAATATCTCAGGGTGAACCAATTGAGGGCACAGGGGCAAACAACAATGACCACAGATCTGGGGGCTTCTGCAGCTCCGCTGGGGACGCGAAATCAGCGAGGGACTGGTAAAAAATGCCAGGGTGAGTGTGCATAATGTGGATAGCTAAGGCACTAAGCACACAGCGTTCGCCCAGTCGGATCTCCCCTGCTCCTGGGGTTGGTATTCTCCGGGGTTCTCGGCTCCGTTGCGGGTCCTTCGGGGAGGAAATGGACAGAAAATGGGGTCACCATGGAGAGAAATGCGGAGGCACTCCACGGTTTCTGATTAGAAAGCATCGGTACCAGCGAGTCAGCATGCCGCTAAATAAATCGATGTCATGGAGTGATGTAAAAGGCATCGCCATGGCACTTGGCCACGGCTAGCCGATGAAGCTTTTTCCTATACAGTACGGCTTCCATCCCGAGCCAAGTACCGAAAGGCTCTCTACTTTGGCGTCTTGGCGCAATTTCCCTGGGATCAAGCTATTTATTTTCGCTGAATACACCGTTCATCCTGGGAAATTCTGGATCGGACGGCATTTCGATGCTGCCTGCAAGCCGCGCGAACTTGCGACGCATTATATGAGGCTCGGCCTGAGCACTGTTGTGGAGAGAAGTCGGGAAGAAGACCATAGCAATCACACTTCCTTGGCTGTATTGCCACGACGCCTTATGTCCGCTTGAACGCTTGAACGCTTCAAAGGTTGGATGGTTGACTTGAATTCGAACAAACCCTCTTCAATTTTGGCTGATCGTACGGCATTTTCTCTTTTGTTCACGTAGAGTAAATATACATTCGAACCTGGTTTCTGTATGTACATTCCAAGGCTGTCTTCAAGATGTCCCAAGCACTCTGAGGCTGGCAAAATATATTTCCGTGATCGCATAAGCAGTCCCACACCCCACAATTCCCTCCCCACAATCTACTTTCCTCTGCTGTTCTTTCTCCTCATCCACAAAATGGCGTCAATGGGGATAATGACGGCACCGCCTGCGGTGTCCGGAGGCAAGAAACTGGTTTGTCGAGTATGCCAGAAAGCATTCTCCAAGGCCGAACACTTGAGGGTGAGTAGACTCCCAAGGCTTCAAATCCAACTTCCCCACGAAGGAGGGACCGCCAAGTGATACGAGATAAACTAACGGGTCCCAATAGAGACATGAGCGTTGCCGTATGTTCTGATTTTCAGATCCTCCAGTCCTTTCTTTTTGACTCTGAACAAGTTTCAAAAGGAAATACCCACCCAGCTGACCAGAAGACTTAGATACGGGATCTAAACCATATGTCTGTAAAGAGTGTCGAAGGCCCTTTGCCCGACAGGATGCTCTTACTCGCCATGAAAAGCTGCATGCTCGTGCTATAAATGCAAAGAATGGCTCTTCGGAGGTTCACTTACCGCCACATCCTACCTCTTTGAATTCTCTCCCTTCTTGGGATACGACAAGTGCTTCCACTGGGGATCCGGCGTCAACTTCAGCAACAAGTCACTCATGGGACGAGTCTCATCCCGGAGATCATGCAAGTATGCATAATGTTGCCTCGGAGTTGGACTTTGAGTTGGTCTGGCCTGATTCGGAAGACTTGTTCCAAAGCTTGATGTCCTCGGATACGACAGACCAATGGCAGATGCCGCTTGGTACCTTGCCGTTTCCACCTGTTGTGCAGGATATGAATGGTATGAGCTTTGGGTCTCCGAATCTATTCGATGACCATAGGTCTACTGTCGGGGAAATACCGTCCGGTGGAGGTCACCAGGCAGTGCAAGATGTCACAGAGATGGTAACGAGCTCGGTGAGTCGAGTATTGCATTTTGTCAGACAAGTGGGTTGTTAAAAACCTCGGTCAAGACACAGATTGAACCGAGATCGATCGAATCTGACGTTCTATTTTCGTAGTCATCCAGTGTTACCGCCGCCGTCAAAGCTACATCCATCACCTCAGTATTCCTCGACGAATGTCTTCATATGTTCTTCGTCCGCTTCATCCCCACATTCCCAATCTTGCATCGTGCAACCTTTGTTTTCCGCGAATGCACGCATGCTCTCCTTCTTAATGCCATTGCTATCGGCTCTTTGTACCTAGGCCCCAAGGACTCGGTTGCAAAGGGCGAAGCCCTGTGGCGCCTAGCGCATACCGCACTTTCGACTTCATGGCAGTCTATGATCACACATAATGGCCCATATGATGCATGCAAGGGAGTTCAGCTGATGATCACAGCCCTGCTGGGCCAGATCTATGGGGCGCTATCGAAGAACCGGGCAATTCGAACCACTAGTCAGGTATTCCACCCGCTTGGCTTCTTATGGGCAAGGCACTGCGGCATGTATGATAGCGAGCCATACTCACTGGACAACCTCCCCTCGGTCGATGCTCCCGCTGCAGAAAAGGAACACCAGTGGCGAATCTGGTCTGCGCGGGAGATCCAGCAACGCTCTCTGTTAGCCTACTACGTCCTGGACGGGCTTGTGGCTCAAACGTCGAGTGATGGTGCCTCTTCTCGCCATGTGGCAAACCCACTTAGCCTCCCAAGTAGCGAGGAAGCCTTTGATGCCAGCACTGCCAATGAATGGTTGGCTCATATGCACTCACAAAAGCCGGATCAATCCTCATTCAGAACGATTTTCCGCTCCCTCTTCCCACCGGTTGGGAATTTCCGCACTCTAGAGTACAGGTTCTCCGCCTTCTCACTGCGTGTGGTGCTGGAAGGGCTCCAGTCTCTAACCTCCGAATTTGATGACAACGAATTAGCCGTGGGAGTTCCTAGCCAATCAGACGTCCGGCGAGCCCTAGCTCAAGTTCATGAGACAATATCCATGAGCATCCACTTTACTGCAGCAGAGAGACTCGAGATTCTACTGCGTTGGCACACAGTCTGCCTGAGATACAACGATCAACTCTACCGCCCTCTCCCGCCACGTCTGCTCGCGCTACAACATTATCCAGCACGTCTCTGGTGGATGCGGAACTGTCCGCCCTGGCTTCGATCTAGTCAAATGGGCCAATTCAGAAGACGCGCGGCGGGCCGTCCTCCACGCAGTCGCCATTCAAGACATCGTAGAGCAATTACCACGTGGTCGCGCGCACGCCGTCCACATGCCCAGCTCACTATTTGCAGCGGCAACAATATTCGTTGTCTTTTCACTTGCAGGAGTCGCTACTGTGAATTTGCCTCGTAACACCGTTTGGCAAGATGCTTTGCTGTCCCATTCGGATCTCAACCTGGGAAACGAGGATATCCGGCCTCGATCTGGCTCAGAGACAAAGCGCTTCGTCGAGGACGGAAATGGGGCTTCCTCGCTTCCGCTTCCTATTGGTGGTTCTGTCAGGAACCTGCTTTATGAGCTCAACTCTATGCAAAAGCTTTTCCGGTGCTTATCTTCTCAGTGGGGTATTGCGCATGACATGGAGGATATTATTGCGCAATGGATTCAGCTCTGTCATTAGGTGATCTTGCTGGACGTGATCTCCGATTTGATGAATGCTGATTACATAGTAATTCGCTCGTGTTTGGCGTTGGCGGAGGTGTTTCAGGGAATGTTTATTGGGTGACACGTTGATGTTCGAAACGTTGATACATATCTATATACCCCTCATATCGAATTTGAGTATTAAGTTGAAGAAAATCCTAGATCATGGCTGTCGAGTTTGTTCACCTGATCTCCAGCTAATCAACGGCGCTGTCACATTTTGTGTAGAAATGCTCGAGTTATCGGCGGACTCTGCTGCATCATGTGTTGACTTGGGATGTGCTCTATTTAAAATCATTGAGTTATCCTCGTCTCCAAACCTAAAGCCAATTGCCTCGTCAGTCAACATCTAGAATGAGCCAGGCATCACTCGTCGTAATAGGAAATATGCCCGAGATTATCCCAGATGGAGCTGATGACAGTACTAAGCCACCTGCTGGTGCGGTTATGCGATTGCTAATCCTTCTGTCACTGGTCTTGCGTAATAGCCAGCGACTTATACCTATAGATAGTAACTTGATGGACTTCCGACAGCAGGTCTGCCGGAGACATCGTAAAGGATGGTCCTGATGTCGTTGATTTAGGGTTGTGACCACGCGGTTCACGTGCTCTGTCTTCATGCACGGTTGCCCTTGTGCAGCTGCTGTGCCTAATTTGTGATGTACAGGGTAACTCTAGATAAGTTAATCCTACCAGGTGTTTTGAAACGCTGGTTAGATTGTCAAATAATCTCTGTATCTATTGTTTATTTACCCTGATTCTCACTGGCGATATTGACTCACTGATTCACGTAGAAGTGTATTGTGCCCGAATCCTAAGACCAAGGATGCTAGTAGACATGACCAAATATCTAACTGAATGAAGCAATAGTATGCATGTATACGCGCAAAAAGACCGAATCCCGTAACCCACATTAATCGATTTGTGACAATCACGTGTCAGTGCCCAAAACGCGGGATAAACGCGACGCGACGCGCCTCCGACCTTTCCGACCCACTTCCAGTGTCATTTACGCTCCTTTAGTTTAGCCACTGGCATTCTTAATCTCCTTGATCTGTGGGTCCAGCCCTGTGATATCCATCCACATTCAAGCCCAGTGATTCAACCCGGTGGCAGCGTGGCGTCCCCATGCCCAACAAGACCAGATGATCGTCAGTCAGACCTAAGACCCACAACCCGGCATCGCCTCCAGGGATTCCCGCAATGGATCTTGCATCAGCCCGTGGGACCAAAATCAGCGATATAGTAATCGATCACCGTCCCAGCACAGGCCGTGGCAAGAAGCTTACCCTTGCGCAAGAGGGCGTTCTGAAGAGACTCTATGAACAAAAATTGCCCTCTGTGCCAGATGGTGAGCTGCCAGCGAAAGGCTTCTGGGTGAATCTCGCGTCGCAGTTTCGCGAGCAGACCGGTCGTGAGTATTCATGGTTGTCTGTGAAACGGCGGGCTGCAGGTTGGCGTCAAAAGTCTCTAGAAATCGACCATCGATTGGATGCTAGCGAGCTCGGGGTTGAGGATTCGGAACTTGAGCCTAGTCATCAAAATATTGCTCGTGGATCCCCCTCTCAGCAGGATTCACGCGACAGCGAACAACCCCCGCTGCCACCAAGCAAGCACCAGAGGGATTCGAGCACCCTGGAGTTGTCTGAACTTGAAAAAAGCCCCGGTGTTGGCTACTGGTTGCAGCGCAGTTGGTTTCCAAGCGCCACAGACCCAAGCCCAGACACCAGTAAGAGTGTCAGGTCCACTCGCATGGCTCAGGCCCGCCCCCGATCAAGATCGCCCAACCATGTATCGCAGCCTGGGTACCGTCGCCGATCTCCAACAACGAGCCGTACCAAAAGCATCTCTAAACGGTTGCATCAGCAGCTGGCCTCTTCCTCCAATGGACTAGTCGCGTCTGGCACTCATCCTTGGTCCGGCTCCCCAGCTCATGAAGATGTGCAACTCAGTCATCTGAGTACACGAAAGCCACATGAATCCAACCGTATCCACGGGTCAGTGGAGAACGAATCGGAGAGTCACGCTCGTGATTCAGGAAGATCTAAGCATGAAGAGAATAAAGTCAGCACCGGCCTTCTTGCGTCGCCACACTTATCTGAGCAAGATGACTTACCACTGGCCCCAACTCGAATCAAAAGGAGGCGTGTTGCAAAATGAACAGATCCAGAACTGCTCAGAGGAATGATTGAAATATGATGAACCTGCATGTGAATGCCGCTTACAGATCAGAGTGATGTGTGACGGCCCAAATGAGGAACTGCGGATGAAATCGTTTGCTGCTTTACCCACCTTCATACTTGCCCTTCCCCCAATCGATGCCCCAAATGGGACAAACGCCACATTGTTTGTCTATTTTGATGAGAAATGAGTCAATGTGCCGTACAGCAAATCTAAATGATATTAATTTTCTAATCATACACCTTATCAGTACCGTACCTACCTCCGCAAATCTATCCTAGGTGCATGGTTAATTAGAGCAAACATAAAATATGATCCATACATACATAGAAAATAGCGTATCATGCTCTAAAAACGAGCTAGGTAAAACGCCATCTACATTGAAAGAACATCTCCGGGTTCATTCGGGATATGCTTCCATTGTGAAACACCTACATTTTCTATCCATCTTTCTTCTCTCTTCTTTCTGTCGGCGAACCTTGACCAGTTCTGTGAGATATACCAGCCCCCCCAGGAGATTGTTCCACTCACAGAGGTGTCTGAACTTTGCTGCCGTAGCGGATGTTGCTCACACCGGCTGCAGAGCTATCCAATGCCATTGTAATAGTTAAATAACCTTCTGAAGCTATAGCTGCAGAAGTCAGAACGAGAGAGGGGAGGTATAGATCTGCGGGGAACATGCTGCAGTGGTGGGCGTGAGTTTAGAAGCAGCAGTTGGGAAGACCGGGGAGTAATTTAGGGCTTTCCAACATTGGAAGGCAAACCTCACGAGTAAATTGGAATGTCGTAGGTGAACTATATGTCGTTTGAGTCGTTTGTATACGACTAAGCGCCGAGAATCGACGACTAATCCTAATCATCTGAATCCTTTAAATTGCTTGCTTTAAACTTTTGTTTTCCTCTTTCTTCCTCGTCACTCGCATCACTTGACACTGTTATTGTTCCGCATACAGAATCATACAAAGTTTACATTCATCCTATCATATCATCTACCATACGCAGTTTACACCGTTTACTCTGTCAAAATGGGTAAAGTCAAGTGGGATTCCTTCGCTGACCAAACTGTGAGTTTATACCTTACTTTGTTCTCACTTTTCCTTTTCAATTGGCCTTCTATTTCGTACTATGCCTGGCCGAACACACCTGAGAGGAGGTTCACTTTCTTGCATCACATACCCAAGTGCCTTTCAGATTCAGTTTTGATTTGATCATCTCAACTGTCTCAAGGAAGGTCGCCATCATGTATTCACTTTTGCGTGAAGAATTTGTGTATCATTCCAAGTCGGCCGAAACCTCGATGAATCGCTGTTCATGGGCCGCACAAAATACACAATGACAATTGTGACTGACGACCATCATTTGATACAGCTCCTGGCCAAGATCCTCGAGACCCATGACCTCGCTCTCGATATGAACAAGGTCGCAGCGGCTTGGCGTAAGTTATCAGTCCCGCATGAGTGACCAATTTGTATATCCCAAAAATGGACATTCTAACATCCTCTCAGCTGGCGATGAGGAAAACAGACCGACACCCCGTGCCCTCAGAGAACGTATCAACAGAATCAAGGAGATCGTTCGCGCCGGCATTGCTCCCGTGTCTGGTCCCTCTAGCCCCGTCACCCCGAAGAAGCGTGCTCCCCGCAAGAAGGCCAATGAGACTCCTACTTCTGCCGGCCCTTCGCGCAAGCGCAAGCGCGTTGCACAGGATGCCCCCACCGATCAAGATGAAGTCCGCGTTAAGGATGAGGAAGGTCCGGCTGCCCAACTCAACGAACTTCTTCCCGAGTCTGCTATCAAGACCGAAATTGACCTTGACCTCATCGACCCCCGTCTTCGCGGGCAGTTCAATGAGCAGCCAGCTGATGCTGAGAACGGAAGGACTGACTCTGGCGCCATCGACCCCCTCCTTCACGAGCAGATCGATGAAGAGCTAGCTGATACCGAGAACGGAAAGACTGACCCTGAATGGACCGAGTACAATGACTATGACACTGAGTCGGACCTGGTTCCCCAGTAGCTCGACGGTCATTCGCGAAGGCGACTCATGTCTGTCGCCTGAAGCTTGGGGGTCTTGAGCCCCCCATGATTGATATTCAAATTTGCGTTTTTGTGGGATGGCCTTGTTTGTTGTTGGGTGAATCAAATTTGTTGTTCCCCAACGATTGATATGTGACCCGGTCATCCAGAGAAAAGGAGGAAAAGGAAAAAAAAATTGACCATGAGGAATTGCCTTTGTTTCCACTGTGAGGTGATGAGAAAAATTCAAAATCCAAAAAAATGCTGGTGCCCATTTGTCTGGATTGCACCGAAGCTACATAGCTGAAATAACAGTCGACACCTCTTGTCGAGCTTTGTTCTGTTCTTGCCGTGCAAAGTAGAATGCAAAGTAGAAAGAAGACTGATGGGATCGGGAACTAGTATGTATTGTGAGCGAGGAGACCCGACTAGTCGAGCTCATGCTATCCGTTGTATGTCCATCTGATAATAACCCTTTGTAAATGGTTCCCCTATGTGTCCCAGTATGTATCCCTCCCAGTTGTAAAATCCCGTAAAATTTCGAAAACTTCCCCAGATCATCCGAAAACCATCAGAGAATTGACACCTCACCATGCCAACGCACTATGGCTCCACCGTGGGGAAATCAAGAGCGCGGCGATGGCGCTTAGAGGTCAGAGGTATCTTCCTCCTTGGACAAGCTGGAGTCAAGGAAGGAATCACTGGGTCAAACAGAATTAGCTCTCTGAATTGTATCTGGCATCTTCACGGTTGACAGGAACTTACTCCTCAGTGTCCTCGTGCTTCATCTTGAGCTTCTTGTCCTTCGCATCCTCAGCGTCGGCGCCCTCGTCCTTAGGAACCGGGCCTTCTCCACCAGACTCGGTACCAGCTTCCTTGGACTTAGCAGCAGCGCCCTTTGCAGACTTCTTGGGAGTACTGCGCTTGCGCTTGGCCGCGGGCGAAGCAGGGGTAGATGAGGCACCTTCGTCATTCAGCTCGGCGGCCCTAGCCCGGAGACGACTGATACGGTGGCGGAGGGCAGAGACGGTGACTCCTATAGAATTGGTTTAGCATGGTGCATACACAAGCCTGAGATAGGCGGAGATGAGGGTAGGAGGAATCGAGACCGGATGTTCTGGGCAAATTGTGCACGACAGACAGTGAATGGGTAGAAATTGGTGGGGTATGGGCATGCATAGTGCAAGGGAGGCACATGGTTCAGCGTACACCACCAACAAAGAAGATACCGGATGAGTGGAAAGGGACACCGTAATGTATTTGTAGTGAGTACTGCGCACAAATAGCTCGCAACATAAAAGATTGGTGTTATACTCCGTAGTTCAGGGGCAAGCGGGGTTAGTACTTACCATCGCCCATGTAGGCTGCGAGAGCATTGAAATCAATGGGGTTGGGGTTGACGGCAAGTATGCCAGCCAGCAACTAAGTAAATGAGGGTTAGTTATTGGGACAAATCGAAGACAGTGAGTCTGGGCCAATCTTGGGAACAAATGGGATATCAAAGCCATTAGCGGTAAGATACAACCATCGTAGACCTGGTATGTCCGGCTCAAGGCCGTCACTTTCCCGTCAAGCCTAGCACAACCACCAAGGTTATCCAAGACGGGGAACAAACGAAAGGCGAATTGGGTAACGATTACACAGAGGGAAGTATAGACGTACCTTGGCATCAGCCTTCTCGTTCCAGGTGATGTTCTTCATCGTGCGGGCTGGGGCAAACGATGTCAGCGATTGGTACAGAAGTGACGTGAAAACGCGCGTAGAAGTATATACTTCTCCAAGAGAAGCATTCACCAAAACTAGCATAAACGCACCTTGTTCGTTCGATACTTGAAAGTCGATGTGGTATAGAAGTGGAGAGATGGTTTGGTCAAGAGTAGGAAGGGAAGAAACGGTCAAGTGAGAGGTTGAAGAGGGAAGGGACGAGATATGAGCGCTTGACGGTCGCTACATGGGGCACAAACAAGTTGCTTTCCCCTGTTATCTTCAAATGTTTGCTTTATCGTACTTTACTTTACTAAGGGTATCTAGATATTAAATCGACCACAACAACCACAACGACCGACTAACGACCGACCAACGACCGACCAACGACCAAGACCACAAGAACGACTAGCAACGACTAGCAACGACCAGCAACGACCAGCAACGAACGACAGCAACGACCAGCAACGAACGACAGCAACGACCAGCAACGAACGACAGCAACGACTAGCAACGGCCAGCAACGACCAGCAACGGCCAGCAACGCCAGCAACGCCAGCAACGGCCAGCAACGACCAGCAACGGCCAGCAACGACCAGCAACGACCAGCAACGACAGCAACGACAGCAACGACAGCAACGACAAGACCGGCAAGCGCGACAAGCGCGACGAGCACGACGACCAACGACAACCAACGACAACCACAACTAAGACCATAACCAAGACCATAAGAACGGCGACCAACCACGACCAACCACGACCAACAACGACCAACAACGACCAAGACCAAGACTACGAGAACTACGACGACGAGAGGAACGATAATAACAATATTAACCGAGAAGACCATAGACTAGTTCGTCCAACGATATTGGAAGCATGGAACAACACCTAGACGGTGGGTGAGGCTGTATTGCTATGCTAGTAAGATTTCCTGATGTGATACAGGATCACAAAGCCATTCAGCCGTGTAGCTTCCAGAAAGATGCTTCCATAGAAACAAGACTGAAGTGACGCATTGGATGTTGAGAGCAGATGCAATAACACGCTGTTTGACCAGGCAAATAACCCAGGGCTAGGTATGAACAATGGAACACATGGGGAGTCTATGTACTTATAAAAGAGCTTCCAGTATTATCAATAGGTGCGTCAAATTATCCGGCAATATTAACGTGTTATATGAACGTTTGATTTCTACTGTTGCTATGTGAGGGAGTGGCGTCTGCAAAGCATGTCCAGATCCCCTTCGGCAGTTGGGGGTGCACCACCTGGGCAACACACATCGTAATCGCTAGATTTTATGTAGATACTTAGCCCACTCTACATTAAGAATGGCCAAGGGAACTAGTGCGATGAAGGGAATCTACGTTCTTCTGGGAAAGGGAAGTTCACGATCGATCTGCTGTATTTCAATTCAAGAATACCGCGTGGAGAACAAGGAACCCAAGACGTAGATTAAAGGCCAAACGATTTCTTCTCTCGTTATGCCGCAGAAACCACCCCATGAATGTCAGAATCACCATCATCATCTCCCAACCAATACCAGGTCGAAGAAACGGCCCCTAGAGCTTACGCTGCTTAGTGGGACTGGGGCAGGGTTCCTCCTCATCGCCATTCTGACCCTCGACAACGGAATCTTTCTCAGGGTTGGTGGCCGAGGCGTTCTTGCGCTTAGTGGTGGGCTTGGTAACCTTCCGGGCACGGGCCGTGGGCTTGTCGGTCTTGTCCTTGGTAGGAGATTGCTTGGTGGTTCCCTCTTGGCGGGCCTTCAGAGCGTGGACGTGCTGTCTCACAGCAGCAGTGCTGTCGCCTATATTTTGTTAGTTGGGTTCATTTAATGATAGTGTATTGACAGTTTAGGGTGAAGGAGTTCATGAGGAGTGCAAAAGGTAGGAATCGTAGACGTGACAGCCTCGACAGATAGCTCTCAAGTATGTACTCACCTTGTCCCATCGCTTTAGCAATAGCGGCAAAGTCCAGCGGAGAATGGACGGCCAGTATGGCCACAAGCAACTACCAAATCATCAGTCATTGATACCAAGACCCTGCCAGTACAAGCAACAGAGGGCCAGCTTGGGTAAGAAAAGTGCGAGAACTTGTATCCCCGGTGTTGTCGCTGGTATGTTTACAAAATGAGCATGCTTACCTGCTTGTCTCTCTCATGATCCCAGGTCGAAGCCATTGTCTTGAAAATGGTTGTAGAGTTGAAAGGGGATGATTGGGGGACGTGGGAATAATGGGGATGTTATCGAAAGAACGAGATATGGGAGGGGAAATGGGCAGAACATTGAAAATATCTGACCAGGTTGTCTGTGAGATTCAGTCCACGTGAGCACGAAGGGCATTGTGAAATTCACTGGAACATTACAATCAGATTCACGTCTCGAAGCTCATGCTAGTTACTTGTTGTGACCGGCGGATGCCTAGTTGGTCAGGCTCCATCTTGCTATATTAGCCAGCTCCTGATTGTTCATAGAGGATTCAATCGTTCTTCACTCTCCATATTTGCTACCTAGTCGTCTTATCACTACTGCCTTTGTGTCGATGTCGCAGTGGGTGGATGATATGATGTTCTGAACTTTTGTGTGTCGCTCTACACCCGAATCCAAGAATATCCATAACACCCGATTTTGTGTACTGCTTGGAGCTGTAATGCGTTCTGGCGCAGGGATTTGTGGTAGATAGACCGAATATAGTTTGGCACAAAACTCAATTGAAGTAACGAACTATATCGACCCGGGAATCTATACTGAAACACAAACAACGCAGAAGATAAACATGTCCATAAAGCCGCTCAGATAAGAAATCATACCCTGTGTTCCCATTCACCACAACGATGGACATAAACAGCACGTTGGTGCCTACAACTGTCCAGCAGAAGGTGAAACCGAGGTCCATGGCCCACTAACAAAACGCGACCCTGAATTTTTTCCTGTCTCCCCCGGTGAATGTTCGAGATGCTCGGGATAATGACTCGATTGGTGGTAAGGCGCTTGGTGAACGTGTCCTATTTCGGAAAAACCCGTCGAACCACCGCTAGGACCAAATTGATGCTGCGAAATGTATTGGTTGACATTGACCTGCGCCATTGGGTTGTGATATTGCTGATGCCCTTGGGCAAAATTTGCCTGGTGCGGTCCTGACTGTTTTCGTATCATGTGCTGCTGTTGATACTGACTCTGTACATGCTGCAGCGGTGAAAATCCCTGCAAAGAAGGGTCTGTGGGAGTATGTTGCGAATGGGAACGTGGGTCCGGCTGGCTTTGTCCGAATCTACCTTGCTCAATCATGGAGTGGGATGAATGGTTGGGGAAACTCTCCGCGGAAGTTTGGTAGTGTTGCCCTTCCCGGACAAGAGAAGGATTCGAGAAACGGCGAGAGAATTCTTCCGAAGACGGTTCCGCATGCTGGTTGGACGAATAAGACCCAAAGAAGGGCTTAGGCATGGTTGATGGGTGTAGGTTCACCGGGGCAGCCTCACCAGAGGCATTCAAATGGCCTTGTGATTCCAATTGCCACGGTGGCTGAGAATCGGAAGCTCCTTCCAGTGACCTTGCCATTTGGCCCTGTGAGTTGCTAGTTATTGTCCACGATGCTGGCTGCTGGTGGTTATGCAATCCAGCAGGATCAGCAGAAAACCCTTGGAAGGATTGTGCATGTTGCGTCATGTTGTAACCGCTTTGGTGTCCCTGATAGGTACCTGGATTATTACCCCACGCCGATGAGGAGATATTTTGGCCCATGTGGTGTGGACCTGTCATTTGATACCCCGGATGTGTCTGGCTCGCATAAAATGCTTGCTGAACACCATTCATTTGTCCAACAGGGCCGCGTTGCACCGAATTCTGGATACGGATAAGCATCACGATGGATAAATATCTGTCGGACTCGAGCATTTAAACATACCTGCCCATATCCGGTTGCGTTTGCAGCGAGCTGCTGCTGATATCCGTCGAGCAAGTGTTGACCGGTTTGACTCGAATACCAACCCGGTACCCCGGAAGACCCATAAGTTGGATTGTCCGACTGCCCGTATATATGGGAGTCAAGGGAGCTCTATCCTACCATCAGTGCCATTCTTGCAATGCTTACGCAGACATAATGAGCGCGATTCCCTACGGAAATTCTCGCACTGTCCGCCGCAGAGTACGTCCCGCCTGCCGTTGTGTCCACGGACTCCAGCTCTCGAGTACTGTTGCTTGTCGGATGTGATCTTGGCTCTTGCGATGGCCCCGCTCCCATTGGCGTCGGTGTTGTTGACGGGGTCAGGACGACCGGTTCGGTTGGGATCTCCCATTGCGACTTCCCGGTCGTGCGTTGTACGTAATACCATTTCCGTCCGACACCTTCCCACTGGGGGAGCCTGTTCAATGTTATTATTAGAATACAGCGAGTATGTCCTTTGGTTCTCGGTGTTGACTTACCACCCTTCTGGGAGTTGTGGTGGCGGGGAGGATGGGCCTGCGGTGTCCGCAGGGGCCTCAGGCGCCATCTCAGACCTAACAGGATCCAGCCGATGTCAGGATATCGAAAGGAAGAGTAGAAGACATCCAAAATCTGGATACGAACTGATAAAATGTAAATATACACGGAACAAAGGCGTGGAATAAACAGATGTGAGGTTCAACGAGACTCGCTGATAAGACGATCTTGTGGGGCTTGGCCTTTGATCGCCGTGCACAGACCGAGTCAACCAGTGGACACCATAACTGCTACGCAAGGTTGTATGTTCATAATGGGATGTATTGCGCAACCGTTATTATCATAAATCGCTAAGTATTAATTGTAGAAAAATATCGAATAGTAGCTCCTGTTTATCCCCCAGCACCGGATCATAGAAACATATCGGCATAAAAAGAACAAGAACCCATCCGTCCAAGCACATCATAGAGCCCGAGAGACGACATGGTTATAGATACAAAAAGGTACTGCTGTTGGGATTTCGCCATAGCTTATTGCCCCGAGCGTCCCAGGGTTGGCTAGAAGTTCATTCGCCCGCCCAGTCCTCGTCGCCACTGAGTTCATCATCTAGGAAATCATCTTCGGTCAGTTGGAACTCAGTCGGTCGCTGGTTGTCGATCCGAATGTTCACAATATCGCACATTCCTGTACCTTCCCGGCTTCAGGCTGTGGAGTCCCCATTAACGAAGAATCACTAGCAGCATCGTCAGTTTCGTGGATTCTTTGACGTGCAAGCCGAGTGCTTTGTCGTTTGGAGGAAGTCGATGGGCCACTATCAGCCGTGGATGGCCGTGTTGATGATCCAGCACCAAGTTCATCGGGGCTATTCCTTGTGAGGAATGTGGTGGGTTTGAGGGAGCGTCTCTGAAGGGAGCGGAGGTTCGGGTCTGGTGGCATGCTTCGTCGTAGGAATACCTTTTCGAGGAGGCCGATCCACCGCTCACGAAAATTGGCACGGTCACGCCAGCCAATTTTTAGGATTGCACTGATGGTCAATCGACGTAGATCATGAAGTTTAGGTGCCGCATTCACCAGCGAAGTGAAAAAGACCTCCGCAGTCGCGTCGTCCCATTTGCGTAACTGTGTGAGCTCGATTTCTCGGAGCTTTACTGGCCATGTGGGAACTTCGGTTTGGACAAGTAGATCTTCGAAGTGTGGCTCGACATCGTGATAACTGGACGCATCATGCATAGAAAGGTCCATTTTGAAAACTTCGAGATTCTCACAGCAATGAGCCAAAGTTTGGATGTAAGACATGTTGAGATGGCGATTGTGGCTTAGACTGAGCTCTCGGAGATTGGTGCCATGTAAGGACAGATAGGCTGTGAGATCTGATGACCACAATCGATCACAGTTGTTCAGAGTGAGGAACGGAGGGTATTTGGTAGATTGATCAGAATTTCCCCACTGACCAATGAGCTTTCAATAAACTCCAGTCGCTGAAGCTCTGGGAGCATATCAAGGGCTTCGAGGAGACCAGCCTCTTTGGCAGCGGAAGTTTCTTCATCGGAATTATCGAAATGGAGCAACTTCAGCTCCTTCATGCCCTGAAAGGCGCGCTGGGAGTGCATCCTCACCATCATTTCGACAAGCTCATCGGTTTCTAAGAAGCGGCTGTTCCAGTCCCAGCTACGGAGGGTAATGCCGCGGTTCTCGATTGCGGAAAAGAGAGCGTCTGGATAAGTCCACTTTGATTGGATAATGTGCCATGGAGGTATTCCCACCGTGTAATCATCTTTGTGATATAGTCGTACCGTGTGTAAACGAGGAGTCTTTTCAATCAGCTGGGCAAGGTCGAAGTATCCGTAGGGCCCACTTTTATAAATGAGCACTGGTTCAACCTCAACATGGAGTTGCTTGACCTTGCTAGAGTAGTTCATCGAGAGAGACTCTTGTGGGCGTGCCAGCAGAGAAAGGAGCACATGGCTCTTGTAGGCAGGAAGAAGAGGGGGACAGTGATAGAGTGCGGCCAGCGCAGGCTCATGAAAGCTTCGACACAGCAGAGCGACATTGACAAGCCATTTGACAGAGTCATTGCGGGTCGAACGGCTTTTGTCGAGTAATGGATGTGATGCGCGCAAGAAAATGTCAAGAAGGATTTGGTAGGGGAGAGTTTGCCAGGAGGAATGACACCGGAACCCAGAAAGATCGGGTCATCCACATGTGTCTTGACACGTTTTTGCAGGGCTCTCCCAATTTGATTGGGTTTCGATCGTTTGGTCTGCTTTGGCTTCGGGGTGGTTGCAGCGCGCCGAGCAGGTTTGGGTTTGGAAGGGCGGGTAGTCACAGATTCGGCATCCGGGTTTGGTGCATCCAGGCTTGGTGCGTCGATCAGCGCATCTACCAATGCATCGAACTCTTCGTTTTCCACGGCTCCATCAAAGCTAGCATCTGTCGAATCTTCACGATAGGACTTTGGCATTCGAGTTGTACTGCGCGACCTGAGAGATAACGAGGCACGTCTTGAGCCAGACAACCCTCGTGATTCATCTTGAGAGGAGCTTTCCTCGTGGTATGTCTGCACCTTGGTGCGGCTGGACCGCACAGGGCGAGTGGACCTTGAGCGCCAACTCGAGGGCGCCATGACGGATAAGGTCGCGCTAGGATAAGAGAGTGGGTAGCAGAGACCCGAGCCACATTGTACGCACGACGTCGCGCACGCAACAATAAGAGCAAGAAGTCAATATTACTTGGCTTGCGGAGGCGGCAAATCTGTGATTATTGCCGTTCAAATTGACACTTGCGATGGTCCGGGTGAGTCCGGTTTCTTTTGACGGATGAGGTCGAAGAGGCCAAGAATGCCAAGACGACGAGCTTATCGATAACACCTGGGATGTGCCAAGACGCTTTAGCCATATTGAGGTTAGCGTACACGTGATAGCCAGGCAGGAACCCCGCCCTCAGGCCACGGCACTAGTCCTCATTAGGGAGCACTAGATGGCCCCAAAATAGATTCTCAGCTTGAGCTTTAAAGATGGGCGCTTCCAGCCACCTCGAGGGGAAACCTCCTGGAACCCTACACCATCGGCGCATTGCTGTTCAGAATCTGATTTTCTTCCCTTTTTCTTTGTATTCATACATCGAACATTTTGTGTTGAAGATAGCCTACATCTATGCCGCGGCTCTTAATTTGACGATAATGACGACTTGCCTATGCGACCTAGGATCCGCTTGATTGTTTGCCTGCATCGCGCTTCTAGCTTTATTCTACAATTAAATCTAGAGGTCTGTCGCTCCAAATCGCCAAATTTCAGATGGAAACATCATTTCCTGTTATCATGGACTCCACCGATCGCCCGAGCCGTGGTGAGCTCGGCGGACCGCAAATGGTCATTCAACAATATGCGCGATATCCTCCGACCTTGGAATCAACGTTGCAGAGTGCTTCCTCCCTGGGGAGTGCTCGTAGCCAAATAGATATCAACAAATCGCCACCTTTACAGCGAAGAGAAACCCCCAGGAGCTTACAGTCTTCCCCGAGGGGCATGCGTTCTGCTATACCGCCATCTTCGGCCAATCGCTCCGGGACATCCATGTCTCCACCACTATTCGATCCTCATCGCCATCAGTCGATGAAAGATCCTGCCGATCACGCAGATTCCCGAGTTCTTCCTTCACGGGATATCACTGACGAGACGATCGATGATGCCTATGTCGCATTCATCTTATACTGCAATCCTAATGTTCCATCCTCAGTTGACACGTCAGATCTGCGAAAGACCTTTCGGTGTCTCCCGCGGAGTGATGGGAAGAGCTTCAACATCTTTACCCTATACGGGCTCATTCGAAAGCGGCTGCAGAATGAAGAGTTGAAGACATGGATCCAATTAGCAATTGAATTGGGTGTCGAACCACCTGACATTGAAAAGAAACAAAGCACCCAGAAGGTGCAGCAGTACACAGTTCGGCTCAAGGTACGTCTGCCGTCAACCCTCCAGCCCATATTTCGTCTTGCTAATCTCACCCAGCGGTGGATGCGTGCTATGCATATCGATGCTTTCTTTGAATATTGCATGGGATTGCCCCATTCTTACTATACGCAGCTCCCACCATCCGGTCCTTTCGTCAGCGAGTCCCGCGATGGTGTATTATTGGAAGAAGATCTCGCACTCAGGGCACTTGTGCCACAATGGAAGCCAAAGCGGGGAAGGAAAAGGGTTGAGGATAGGTACATCGAGGAAGAGAGAGCGATCAAGCGGCCCCAGTTGGATACGTCTGTTGGCGTCGTACAGCAGGGTAGTTTTCAGTCCCATTCCGTAACATTCCCACAGAGTGCGATTCCATTCAGTGCATTTCCTGATGATATGGAACCAAACGACCCCTGGACAGCGGCGACCTCGTCATATCCGAATGGTTCAGGGCCGGATCAGCCAAGTCAAGATACACGCTGGAGACTTCCTGACCGGGATGCCTCTCCTGCTAATTATCCACAGTCTGCTATCATCCCACGGAGTCATCTACCATCAGATGTTCACATGTCGGCGGAGCCAAGGTCGGCAGTCACCCCGTCAACCGGTGAAAAGAGCCGTTCTAGGAGACGGCATGGCCCTGCAGTTTCATCTGCTTGGCCGAACAGCAATGGCTTGTCCGCTGGGAAAGGCCGGGGAAGGCCACCAAATAGAGGGTCATCGTCGGGTTCCTTTTCTACCTTCCAGGTCAATCCTAGTCGGGAATCATCACAAGCACCCAATCCGAATAATCAACCTCCGTCACTTGCCCTTGAGAGAAATCCGCCCCAAATATTTCAGACCCCACCTCACAATCAGCCTCCGACGTCTATCTCTCAGGGGAGACCGAATAAACTTCAATTGCAGGTCCCTCAACATTCAGGGGCACCGGTTCGACTAGCCACACCACCGAGGCTAGTAGTTAATGGTGTGAATGGTGCTGTCATTCCTGGGTCCGAAGAGCCCAATGGTTCCCGCCAATATCCCACCACAGATACTCCAAAGAATGGTATCGCTAGTCGAACATCCTCCGGTGGGCAAGGCAATGAAGTCGCTACTACAAGTCCCTCCATCGATGACATTGTTCATGTACTTTCTGCAGAGCTTCTTCGTGCTAGGCTGACAGGGCGGACGGGGACGCTCAGTCCCAATGAGGCGGGTGCCCTAGCTTCGGCGATGGTGATCAATTTGTCTTCGTTATATTCTCAGTTCCAACTTGGGAACCCTTCGCTGCTACTGGCTTTTCACCTTGGCGTTGGTCATCATTTCGGATTCACGGGCACTAACCCAGGGCCACTGGTTGTCAAGGCCGAACGTGTCATTCAAAGCAGCGATGGAAATAGGGGGGCCTCAGCCTCCAACGACTCATTCAGTGGGGTCCACTATACCATCTCCCATGAGTACAAGACTTCAAGCCAATTTTCGATGCAAATAACGCTCGCAAATGTCAATCCTACTATAGGAGGGACAGGTGCGTCTGACCACACAAGCACGATTATGGGTCCGAGCCAAGAGAATATTGACAACGATAAGACGGTGGAGCTGGATTCTGACGATGATGATCCCAGCCATCCTGTTTCCGAGGCAACATGGAAGCAGCGTTACACAAAACTCCGTGCTCAGATGCAGAAAAAGGAGCAGGCTTTGTCACAATACAAACGAAAAATCGTGGAATCTGTGATGGCGGACATATAACGCTTGTCAACCGAATGTCTCTTAGACTTATGTCAAGATCTTGGCATCATGTTTTTGCCCTTTTTTGATATGTACTTTGCAGGCCCTTTTTGTGTTTTTTCGATAGGATACCCCTTTGATAAGTTCAATCCTACTGTTTGATTACTCTTCGATGAAATTTACTACGTTAGCCGCTCTATTGAGGCTGGCTTGAGATTCCTTTGCCCTGATACCCTATGGGAACGCAACGAAGAGCCACGAATAGAATATTGAATCTTTTGGTTTGAGCATTTCTTAGTCCGCATGCTCCCTCTCCTCCTAGAAAACAAAGAATATCAAGTTTGCTTGGAAATTATGCAAACGTCAATCAAGGTGCTTTCATCGCACAGCTTGATGAAGTTACTCTAAGCAATGGCACTGTTTAATTGTATTTGAATATCAAAGAATTCTTTCTGTTAGCCAAAACTGTAGTCAAATCTAGTGATGTTACCTTAAGAAGGAGCCCTCAAGTGTCACCTGGGACCGTAACGCGCGTTGAGGCTCATCTACAGACAAATGCAGGTCCTTGCCTCCATCGCTCCTCTCTTATCCCAGCTATTCCGCTTCTATCATCACATGCGTCACCACATCGAACAGCAACCGATTCTATTGTGTGATCGTACCAAAAATGACTTCCGTCAATACGCCCGAGGAGCAGGCCATCGCCTTCCTTCTGACCTGTGTGGAGAACTCCCAGAAGGGCAAGGTACGTAACACCTGATTTCAAGCTCGGTCTCTCACAATGTCCCTAAATTCACGACGTTTCCCTATCCAATACACCCGCTAATGTTACTGGCTATTACAGATCAACTGGGACAACGTGTCACTCGATATCGGCGTCAATATGACAGCCGAGGCTGCGTAAGCTCTTCCGCTATGGTACAAGTTCTATTGCAATTACTGACAATCAGCAGCAGGAAATACTACTTCAGCATTGTAAAGAATGCCAAAGAGTTTGAGCGCTCTGACAAATATCCCGAACTTCTTGGAGACCCTTCCTGGCTGTCCGTCACGGCCGATGATGCTGAGATTCCCATCATCATTGTCGAAGGCCGAAATGATATCATTGATTAGCAAAGATACGCCTTGGATCTTGATCCATTGTCCTCACACTCTCCACAGCATTGAGGTGTTGATCTTTTTGCGCATCTAGCCCATGGCATACATTGGCTTGGGAGTGAAGATAGGTATCTTTGGGTTCTCATCATTACGCAGTCTTTGCTGTTTTCTGGGTTGAGCACTATCTAGCTAGAGAACCGAATACTATGAATTTCGATTATCCACATCGGACGATAGTGACATCGGTACGGGCTAATTCCGACTACAAAATTGATGGTTAGAGGAGCCACTAGACAGAGAGACCTGGAGATCAATAATTGCGCTTCCAATGCTTCTACTTAGTGACTCCCCTACAAGAAATGCCTCCCATTACAATAAAGCGCATATTGAACTAGAGGCTATCATCTTCCGGGCACCTATCCTGTAGCTTGATCGCAGAATCCTCGCACACCGAAGACCTCTTTTGCTCGAGTCATGGCAGATCAGGCTTGCTTTTTCTTCTTCTTATCCTCCTCCAAGCTTTTGCCCTTCTTCTCGGCGGCAAGTTTGTCTGAATATGCCTTCAAGTGCTCGCTCACAATATCCATGACGCTTTTCTCGGCTTCGGGGATCTTGGTTTCCTTCGGCTTCGGGGGAGGCTGGGCCACTTCGGGGGAAGCCGCCTCAGTAGAAGAGGTCTCTGGCTATTCGATTAAATTAGTTTAGATATTATCTGGATGGATAGAGGTCGGCTTGCCTTGTCATCACCATAGATATGGCCGTTGGTCAGGTTGTGTGCTTTCTTGAGCTTGGCATACTTCTTCTGAAACGACTTTCCACTGGCATAGCCAAAGTCCTTGGCCACGAGCGCAAGATTGACCTGTGTATCCAGTTTAGCATGTTGACAGTTGGTTCAAGCCAAAACCCCACCGGAGTTATCGATGCGTCGTACCTTGTTGGTTTCCTTGTCGGTATGTCTCTTGATCGAGTCTAGATACTCCTGGTCCGGAGGGTCGTTCTTGTAAGAAGGCATTGCTTCGGCGATCTCGGAAGGGAATCTCCAGGCGCCTTCAATAAGGGTAGATGTTTCTGAAGATAAATCAATTTTTGGGTGGAGAGCACAACGACAAGGGGCAGATCGCCCCAGGAGACGTGTTTAATGCTTTTTAATTCGTTTGGCTCGTTTGGTTAGTTTGGATGCCTTTGATGCATTTTCCAGTGGACCTCAACGTCGATTATATCAGCGATCTGGCAGGCTCCAGGGCTGCTGTGGTGATATGAGGTTGACCTCAGGTATACTACTCATCAAAAGTCCCGGCTTTGCTATTCTTATAGTTCCCTGAGCGGAACTTGCAGAGGTAGCCATGCTCACAGCGCAATACCAGGGCATGCCTTTAACGATACACCAGTTATGATCAACATATAAATGTTTATATCATATCCAATGAGTTGATAAATCCTAGGTCGTTTGTGTGGCTATCTATGGTAAAAGGGACGGAAAATTGCTAATGAACTTGGAAATAACATGTTCTTGCTCAAGACTTGATCTTATATCGATCCTCGAATTCCCGGCGGCGCCAATCGAACATGGGAATCCCCAATACTTGTAGGAAACATAAAAATATCACGCTTAACTTTGGCAAGCAAGAAAGAACGAACGCAGAAACTAAATCAGCAAACTCTATGGTAATGACGAGGGGGTACTAGCTGATGAACAAATGAACGAAGCCCTTCTAGTCTCCAACAAAACCTGATCAATCTTGGATCTTTTCAACTTTGACAACAACATGGTCATCTTCCTGGTTCTGTGTACTCGGTACCCCCTCGTCGGTCCGTTTTTCTTCTTCAACTGTTACAGCGGGGTCTTGCTGGCAGGTTTCGTGCTGCTGCTGCTGGTGCCGGTGCTGTTGTTCTTCTTCTTCTTCTTCTTCTTCCTCTCCGACTTTTACAGTCGGGCTCTCCTGGCGAGGAGGGGGGCGTGGTTCCCAGTTGATGGTTGGGGCATAATTGGTGAAAGGGTTGATTTGGTCAAACTCCCTAAAATCGAAGACAGGTTGAGTGCCTGGTGTTGAATAAGAGTAACCGGTTGACGCGGTTGGGAACTGGTATGGATTTTCATGCATGAAGGACAATGATGTTCCGGGGCTGGGCGATGGTATTCCAGATGGTATGTTTGACGCCAGCTGGAATTGTGTCGAAGCAAAATCCTGAGGAAAATAATACTGTCCTTCGGTGCTGTCCAACATCAACTGCGGGGAATGTTGCATAAAGCTCTGGATGTTCGTGTTGCCCTGAGTGCCCGGTTCGCACTTTACGAAGGGATTGCCCGGAAGAGAAGAATCTGTCGATTCCATGGGCATCATGAATGGTGGAGCCATTGGGAATATGCATTGCATCTCAGCAGGGGGTTCCATGGTCTTTCCCTTCTTGCTCTTTCGCTTTGGTTTGCTTGCCCCTGTGGTTCCTTCCATCTGTTGTCGGAAACGGGAATACCGCATACGAGCAGCGTGACCATTGGAGACTTCAACTTCAGAAGCGACCTTATTCCAATCAACCTATGTTCAATTAAGATTAGATCGATCTTCAGTTGAAAGGTTGGGCAATAAACTGACCGACTTCAGATCCAATTGCTTGATGATTGTGTAGAGAAATTTTGCAGTAGGAGTGTCTGTCTCTAACACCTTGTTCCGCTGGCCCATGGTGGGAAAATGGGTCTCAGTTGTAGAATGATAAAGATAGAATTATGAGGACAGTGGGAGGATTCATCTAGGTAGGTAGTTCATATCGATTATATAACTGGTATAGAATGAAAAAGAATCATTGGGATATACAAGTGTTTGCCGGCCACATCAATGCTTGCTTTGTACTTTGAAAGTGTAAGAGACAATAAGATATGTACGAATTGCATGCCTCCTGGTCTATCAATCTGGTTTGCCTTCTTCAAACCCAATTTCATGCTGCAATATCCCGCCTGCTTCTTTATACTTATGCTTCAAGTAGTACCTATCAATGAATATTGGTATTTATAGTTAAATAGTCAAACAAAGGGGTGTAAATATAAGCCTCTTTCCTTGTGACTTCTTAGAAAGCATGCGAGGACAAAGCTCTTGGAAGCAAATGCTCAGGTCGTTGTATTGAAGTACACTGTGGTATATATTGGCCACGTGATGCTTAGTACCCTAGTCCAACTCAACTGGCCATATCGAGGGACGAATCTTCTTAGTGAGAATAAGGTGATATATGACTAGAAGTCCGATCTGGAGACTGCATAAAACACTATATAGCTGTAGATACTTCCCGAGGTCGTGAAGTATAATGACTCATTGTGGACCATGTGTGGTACTATAAAACTGCAAAATGGTTCTTGATTCTAAGAGAAACACACATTGTATGTACCTATGGCCAAGCTACATATGTAGGAAAAGTTCCAACCTTGAAACCTTTGGTCTACCTAGGCACGGCCCCGGCCCACCCGTAGACAACCCTGGAGGTCCACCCGTGGACGGGTCCACGGGTTAACAAAACGCTGACTAATTCACCCTCCAGCCGGGCCTGGGAGGGCACCTGCAGGTGGCGGGCGTCCACGGGTGGACCTAACTTTGGAAAGCCGCCGGTATCCTCGACTCGACCAACGACACTGATTAAATAAACGAGCCAAACGGGTTGCTAGCTCCTCCTTCCAAGGAAAACGGAAATATATTCTTATCAAAATCGTGATTATGACTTTAGTAGCTATAGGGGCATGTTACCTTGACACAATTCTAACGTGAGTTCTTTCCGTATCTTGAAGTGGCTTCCGTCTGGAGAGTGGTACTCACATGCTTCGACTAGGGCCCCATATTACCCTGGTGAAGATGAGAAGCTTCGTGCATCCAGAATCAGTCGCCGGCGCGGTGGAAACTGCCCAAACACCCTCGAAGTTCTAGGACAATTGTTACAATACGGGCCGTCGAGTGCCGAATCATCACTGAATCTCATTGCTGTCCTTCCCTCCAAAAGCTCAGTACCATGTCAACAAATCCAATCAAGCTTAGGGAATATGGTTCGGCTAGATAGTTGCATTTACCGAGAGAGGTTCAGTGAGCCAGCTTCTAGTTACATTATTACAAGCCAGGCCACCGGTAGTAGGACGATCGTCAATTATAACGAGCTGCCTGAAATGACTCGCACAGAGTTCGCAACTGCTGTTGATCCCCTGCGTGCGGTAACTGATCGACCCTGGTTTCACTTTGAGGTGCATTAAATATTGGCGAGGTGCTCAGCTGGTCATGAATCACGCTAACTTGAACCCAGGGCCGTGCACCAGAGGTAACATTGGAATGTATTCGTTATCTTCGGGAGAACTTTCCAGGGCGGAAATCAGTGTTGAGGTGGAAAAACCGGGCAGGCCAGGCTTGCAGGAGCTTGCAGACGTGGCAGACGTTGTTATCTACTCGAAGGGCTGGGCACAGGTGAGATTTTATTTTCGGCTTTTCTAGGCATATCTAATAGCTGAGCAGAGCAACGGATATACATCCGCTGAGGATTGCTTGCGGGATCAATCATTGAAGACAAGCCGAGCGTAGGCTTTACTGTCCAAGTCCTCAGAGCAATAATCTAATCTACGGTTCACAGATCCTTGCTGTGCTGTACTTGGGGTTCTGACGGGGCTGCAGCACTTGAACCAGAAACTGGCAACTTTGCTCATGTCCCGGCGCATACTGAAGAAGTGGGAGTCGTCGAGTGAGTTTTGAGCTTTCCAATGTACAACAACAGCACCAGTTAGGCCATACTGACAGTCTATAGCACCATCGGAGCTGGGGATACATTTAATGCTGGCTTGCTATACGGCCTTATTTATCGGGGTCGGGATTGGGGTTTCCGAAAGAAATTGGAGTTTGCAAATCTGATTGCCGGCTTGAAGGTCACCCAAGAGGGCTTTACAGACCTGCAAAGAGCGTTGAACGTTCCGTGATATTGACTCACCCTTTCCTCGGCCGAATTCTGTCCGGATCTCTAAATTGTTGAGATTAAAATCAAAATAGCTGTAATCTAAAATGGTTTAATGCTCTCTTGTCGGGTCAATTTAGTTAATGTGCATAGAATGAAACGTATATTTCGACACAATGAAAGACTTTTCTGGTCTGTTGAACATCGGTCTATCTTTTGAAATGACATTAGGCATATAGATCCTAAGAGGGTAAGTATGAAAGAATACATATGCTGTAGTTCACATTTTCCAAAATCATAAAGCAAGCTGGTCTATGGAAACACCAACAACACCAACAAGCACTTGCACAATGGAAATGTTTGGCAGGAAGGAAGGGCGGTAAAGAGCAGCAAATAAATCAGCAGCCCACTTGGCACGTGATACAACAAGGTCAAGGGCGGTGGGAAACAAAAAATATTCTGCCATCAACCTTTTGATCGCGGCCTTTTTTTACACGTTCAATTTCAATTCCATTTTGACACAATCAACAGTCACCATGGCATCAGTTTACAAGAGTGTCTCAAAGAAGGCGGCTAGGCAGCCCACTGAGGATGTGTCCGACGAGGACATGGAGATGGAGGAGCTCCTCAATGCGGAGGACGACACCACCGATAGCGAAGAGGAAGACTCCGACGATGGTGAGGCGGCTGAGGTTGTGAAGAAGCAGCTTGCTTCTGGATTTATGCCCAAGACCCGAGTACTTATCTTGACCTCCAGAGGCGCTTCCTTCCGGTATGAATATTGCGCCTTGAGATATGTTGCATGGGTTTACTGATCTGACAATTTGCGTTCTCTAGCCACCGACACCTCATGTCCGATATCTGCGGCCTTCTTCCCCATGCCCACAAAGAGACTAAGCTCGACACGAAAAAGAAGGCTGCTGGATACAACCTCCTCCTGAACTCTCTTGCCGATCTGCATTCCTGCAACGTTATCTTCTTCCTCGAGGCCAAGAAGAACGGCCAGGATCTTTATCTCTGGCTTTCACGCCCCCCTAATGGCCCCACTATTAAGTTCCATCTCAACAACTTGCACACAATGGGTGAGCTCGGCGCTGGATTCGCAGGGAATTGCCTGAAGGGCGGCCGCGGCTTGGTCGTGTTCGATCGCTCCTTCGACGAGCAAGGCCCGGATATGGGCACTCCTGGCAGTGAGTACCGTGCGCTCGTTCGGGAGATGCTGCGCGGAGTTTTCTGTGTGCCCAAGCGTGGTGTCAGAGGCATGAAGCCATTCATCGACCGCATCATTGGTATCTTTGGAGTGGACGGCAAGATCTGGATTCGCGTCTATGAGATCCGTGAGTCTGAGGCTGGCAAGAAGAAGGACGGCGATGAGACTATCAAGCCCGTACCGAAGGGCAAGGACAACAGCCTGCCCGAGGTTTCTCTGGTCGAGATTGGCCCCCGTTTCGTTCTGACCCCCATTGTCATTCTGGAAGGCAGCTTTGGTGGACCCGTCATCTACGAGAACAAGGAGTACGTCAGCCCCAACCAAGTCCGTAGCGACATCCGACGGGGCAAGGCTGGCCGTTACTCCCAGCGCCGAGACGGCCAGACTGATCGGGTGGCCAAGCGCTCCGATCTGGGACTGTCCGAGAACTCTGTGCGGAAGGTGGATGCGTTGGATACAAGGAAGCTCTTTGCATAAGGGGTTTGTGTTTTTGTTTCGTCGTGCTATTTCTAGACTTGATATCCCTCGGGATGATGTTTCGACTACATGTGTATATTTGATGCGACGGTTTCATCATGGTCCGTTAAGGCGTCGGGGCAAAGTCTCATCCTGGTTAATTTCAAAAGTTGATTATTTTTTATCTGTTCTTTGCTTTTGCCTATTTCATTGCCATCCAAACAGCTTTTTCTTCAGAATAACAGGCAGGTTGGTCCCATGGATGGACCTCGGGACGCAAGGGGCAACATTAGCTAAGCGCCATATAAAGCCCTGGCCTCGACGCCATCGCTCGAGCCCAAGTCTGTCTTTGCCTCCTGACACCATCTATCATGGCATCTGTTTCGTTGGCTAGCCCTACATGGCTACAAGGCGCTTGCTCTTCCAATATGTTTACTTCTGACCCCATGCTATCTCTTCCTTCTGTTATCCCCAACGGCGGGGTCTACATCCAATAGGGACACCGTACGCGCGACAAGTCCACGAGTTGCTGCTCGCTTCAATTCGTGACAACACTGTCTAAATCAGTTCATTTACAAATCCTCGGAAACCAGTTATCTTATTTCGAATTACCTGATACAAATAACAACCCCTCATCAAGTAAGTCATCGCAAATTGACACTCTATGAGTCCTTCTAATGATGTTATTCTTTACAGCAACCCTATAGATCTTTCCATCATGCGAATTGATCATCTTGCAACGGAGCTGCTGCTCCATATATTTCGATCATGCGACTCAGTCTCCGATGTCTTGAATCTATCAGTCATCTGCCGCCGATTGCACCGCGTCCTCAACTCAACATGCAAACTGCATATCTTAGCCAGTGCCGCGGAGACCGAATTTGGTCCCTTCGTCGATGTCATTCAAGTTGTGACGCAAAATGAAAGCCAGCCTGCTCATCTCATCCGACATCCCCCTATGTCTGATTTCCTTCTGAAACAAGTCATTCAGCTGGGTATGGTAGCGCGAAAATGGGAGACGATCTACCCATTTAAGAAGTGGAAGATAGATTTTGAGAATCGTCGCTTGCTCACCGACGAAGAGCGATTCCGGCTGCGCCGCGCAGTATACCGACTATGGCTGTATCACAGTGCATTCCATTCTCATGTTTATGATCGCTATTCTCGTAGTCTTCGCCATGTGGTGTTGGAGCGCGCTCAGTTGCTTCACAACTGGTCCACCCAAGAGCTGGCCGAGATTGAGGATTTGCGCCTTGTCATGTGTGATATTGTCCAGAATCACATATGTCCTAGTAATGGGACTATCCAACGCAAATTCCGCAAGCGTTATCCAGACAGCAGCCAGCAACTCTCGTTCAATATCCACCTCAATTATCCTCCACTTTCAACTATTTCTCTGTCTTCTCAAGGTCACACCTTGGTTCAGAAAGACCCTGCTGCCTCGATCCAACGATACTTCCATACGGCGCATCCGAGTAATTACGCCGAATCGCCAGCCAAATACCGGTCTCGGTTTCGCAATGACCTCTCCCATGACCCAGGCTATGAAGGTTGGGGTGACGAGATCCCGCATTACTATATTATGCAGGACATGCTGAAGCTCGATCCTGGCCAAATTTTATGGCTGCGCGACCATGCTTTGCTGAAGGAACAGGTAGAGGAGTACGTCTGGTCTCTAGGGGAATGGTTTCGCAACAACGGCGAAACGTTTGGTGACACGTTGGAATATGTTATGAATGAACGTGGGCTCGAGGTTGGAGAATTGCGATCTGCAGTGGCTGACCGTGACATGGGCATTGTCCTAGGCTAGATTTGTGCTTGTCGACTTTTTGAATTTATCGAAATACATACATGTGCATGGACTTCTAGTTTTTCTTGCTGTACAACATACATACCATATGGGTAAATTTTTATATGAACTCACGCAAATACTCGAAATATCGAGGCCCTGTCGGCGCTGCAAATCGTATATAACGATTTACTCTCCTAGCAAACACCGTCTATGGGTGGACACCCGTGGACAGACGCTAGTTATCCAGTTCGCCATAACAGGCTAGACCAGAGAAGTAAATTACCTTGTGGAGCACGTGGACCCTTTTCCCTCATGGCATGAGGCATTGACACTTTTTCTTGTTGGCATTGCACGACTACATTGTACAGTTCTACTAAATGGGTGGAATGAATATACGAATTTGAGAATTTTCATACAAAAGCCACGCAGCCGCAATGTTAGACGCCCAACCAAGCTGTGTTCACCATCGTAGAAACATATCACACCCGTTGGGCGAACAGAAAAAAAAGGGGATCAATTTCGTTGAGGACCACGGGAAAAAAAACGAACAAGAGAAAAGGACCAAAGGGGAATCCGGCAGCTGATACCATCAAGTCCGGTAACCCCTATCTTCCCGTGTGGCTTCTCTAGCAGATCTCGCCTGTGTATCATCTTTGTAGCCGTCGAATTTCAGACTCCAACACAGATAAAGACCATCTCAATGTCACATCACAAAAGAAGAGTCGTGGCAGTCGGTGCATCGTCCCTACGAAAGGGTAATTTAGCAGCAGCCCTGCTTCTGCTCGCTGTCTTGCTTGCTGGGGTCGATAACGGGACGGCGGTCGAGAACCTGCTGGCCACCCTCTCCGGAGTCGAGAGCCTTGCTGGAAACGATGCGGTAGATTTCTAACGAAATTAGTACTCAATGCCAAATTCCATGAAATCGACAACCAACCTGTAAGGATGTTCTGGAAGGCCAGCTCAACGTTGCTGGCATCAAGAGCAGAGGTCTCGATGAATGAAAGGTTGTTCTCGCCTACTGAATGTCAGCGCCACACTATGAAATCAATTGTCGGGAAACGAACTGGCAAACTGCTTGGCCTCCTCGGTGGGGACCGCACGCAGGTGGCGCAAATCGCTCTTGTTACCGACGAGCATGATGACGATGTTAGAATCGGCGTGATCCCGTAGCTCCTTCAACCACCGGTTGACATTCTCGTAGGTCTGGTGCTTGCTAATATCGTAAACGAGGAGGGCGCCGACAGCGCCACGGTAGTAGGCAGAGGTAATCGCACGGTAGCGCTCCTGACCAGCGGTATCCCAAATCTGTGCCTTGATTGTCTTCGAATCGACTTGAATGGACCGGGTTGCGAACTCCACACCGATCGTTGACTTCGAGTCCAGGTTGAACTCGTTGCGGGTGAAACGACTCAAGAGGTTAGATTTACCAACACCGGAGTCTCCAATAAGCACCACTGTTCACTCCACAATACCTCCGCGGTCAGCCTCGGGATCTTTTCGGAGGGGCAACAAGGGGTGATGGATAAGACGAGGGCGGGCATCAGCGTAAGGTGGCGACGTTACCTTTGAAGAGAAACTGTGGGGGATATCATCGTCAGCATATAGTTCTGAAATATGGAGGATCTAGTCGTCCCAAATCAACTCACGTCATACTCGTCGTTAGCCATTTTGAATGTGGTCGAGCTAGTAAAGCTCGAAAGGTGGTATCAAAGTACAGGTAAACGTGGCGGGCAAGTGAAGACTGAGGGGGTGTACTTGGAGACTTGAGAGGGTGAAAGTCAGATACGTCAGTACTGAGCTCACAGCAGGCAGAAGGAAAACCAGGGGAGCGCACACACACGGGAAGTAATAGAGAATCAGCAGGGGATAGTCAGTGATACCTGGGCCGAGTGTCTCTCCTTAATCGTGCCCACCCATTGTGGATTAGCGCATCACGTGGGTTGGCGTTTGGCATGCGGGCGGTATCTTTTATCGGTGGGCAGTAATTGTAACTATCAACTTCCAAGGTTGTTCTTGCTCTTGCTCGCCTTGCTCTTTTGCATTTGCTATTGCTATTGTCCTCGAGCGTTTTCCCCCTTCATATTCACCATATCCAATGAACATGAAATACGGTAGGCACTCGCTCTATCTTAACATCCCGAGTACTGTCTTGCTTGCAATAGCGTATTGGACGCTGCACAATGAAGCATTTGTTGACTTGATTTGCTAGGCTACTACAATGGCATCACATTCTGAAATGGGCGATGTCCCTGATCAAAATGAAATTGGTGATGTCGACTCTCTGGCATCTACCGCAGAAAGCGACCCGGAAGCGGAGTACCTCGTGAATGACATCCATGCGGAACGGAGGTTCTACGTAGAACCAGATTCTGAGGATGACGAGGGTGTCTTTATTACTCAGTATTTGGTCGAGTGGACTGGATACAGCATGGACAGGTGCAGCTGGGAGCCGAGGGAAATGTTTACTTCGGAAGAGACCCTAGATGCCTGGGAAAAAAAGAAAAGGCAGATTGCCGAGGGCAAGGTTAAGCCTCGCTTTAATCTCAAGTCATGGGAGAAGAGTATGGCTCTGTTGGAGAAGAAGGCAAAAAAGCGAAAAGAAGACCGAAGGCGTAAACGAGAGCAAAAGGGCACGACAGAAAAGCCTCCCTCAGGCTGAATCGTCTCGGCTGGCCAATTCCGATACGATAGATGCGCATGAGCCCGAAGCAGGTATTGCATCTCACAGAGCTCCCAGTCGTCTATCCGTGGATTCCACCACTTCGGCCTTATTTGTTCCCGCTGAAACTCCGCCGCCATCAAGAACTATGGCTCGCCAGTCGTTGCAACAAATGGCACCTCCAAGATCAGATACATCGAGTGCGCAAACCCCTCGGAACGAGCCGCCACGATCAACAACCTTGATTTCACAGGCAGAAACAACATTAGACAAGCCAAATTCGCGACTCGCAAAGAGACTTAATGCCAAGCACAACCCCCCGGCGCGCCCGGAAAGCCCCCCACAAGCCGCAAAGCCAGCATTGTCTTCTTTTGGTACAGGCCCAGGAACCAAGCGCGCATACCGTGAAAATAAATGGAGCGAACGAGCACCGGATTTGTCACAGATGGAGCTGATGAAACCTTCTGAATTCCCACCAAGGACGAACATAGGCGCCACCACCACAGTCGTTGGCCCATCTGTGACAAGTCCCAAATCCCCGAAAGCCGCAAACCAACCTGCTTCTGAGAACTCAGTCAGCTTGACCGGTCCACTAAAAGCTGGTCAAGCAAACGATAAAGCTACGACACAGCCACAGAAGCCTGCCGTTCTCGCGCCCTCATCCGTCATGGCTCCTCCAGAGTCTCACTCTTCGAAATTAAGCCCAACTATCTCTATTTCCTCGTCAGCTACCCAATCAAAGCCCCTTCCACAGACCAACCTCACCCAGCCGGTCGATTGTGTAGATCCTACTGTCTCTACTTTCTCCCCGCGAGGTGAGGCTCCCTTGACAAATCCTGGGCGATCAACCTCTGCCTTTACTCCGCCGTCATCAGCTCCCCGTCCCCCATTGCAGGCCAATACCAACACACCTACCGGTCCTTCGGCCTCTACTCGCACAGTCTTCCCCCCGGCTGTTCTTCCGGGAGCCCGTGCTGAGGCTACTTCAAAGAAACCTGCTGGTCTCTCGGATTCCATTACTGCTCCCCCACCAGCCATTCCAACTAAGCCCCGTGCAATGGCCAATCTCGAGAGGCCTACTGAGAATCGAGGCTCGCAGGACAGCCGCGAGACAGTCCGAGGCTATGACACCTATAGACCGGAGCCAACCTACAAGACAGTTGGGGTTGATACCTACCGACCGTCAGAGCTCTCACGTCGGCCGTCGCCATCTCGATGGTCATCACCACCTCGGCGGCCATCTCCATCCCGACGCTCACCACCCTCTCGTCGGTCACCGTCCTCCCGAAGGTCACGCTCACCACCTTCTCGTCGGCCATCGCCATCTCGATGGTCATCGCCGCCTCGGCGGTCGTCGCCACCCCGACGGTCACCACCCTCCCGAAAGTCACGATCACCGTCCCCCAGTCGACCGTCAAGGTCTTCTCGCCGTGATATGGGTGATTCTTACGTGCCTCGTAGCCCGTCGCCGAGTCATTATCCGCTTGCGTCAAGAGCTTCAAACTCAATCGGGTTGAACGGAAACCCATCCAATGCTCAAGCATTTGTTCCCACCAGACCCAGGGCTGGACCACCTGCTCAACCCAGTCTTTCCATGGCGGCCCAAATTGCAAGAATGCCGGTTCGTAGTGGCCGGGCGCGCGGTTGCGTCAACATTGGTGATTACTGGTGCAACAAAGCCTTGGGAGAGATTCTTGTCCACATGTTCATCGGACCCAACAAGAGACCCCTCGGTGCTTTCAGACTATGCGGCATCCGTCCGGATGTTCGGCAATGTCTGATGTTGGCTAAGAACCGAAAAACTCACCAAGTCGAGCTTTGGTTTAAGCACCTATGCACAGTCAGAGAGTACGAAAGGTTGTGTGAATCCAGTGTCAGTATCAGATCCGTAGATTCGTCTCTCATATAATGCTAACATTGGTCATAGGAGATAAATTCTGTACGGTGTACCGGCTGGGTCGAGGGCTTCAGCGACACCAACGAAAGCCTCTTTCATCTAGCAGAGGACCTGCGAAAGGACGACCTTATCGCCATTCACTATCCTACGGAGCAAAGAAAGGGACCTCAAGTTGTCTGGCTTGCTTGGTCACGTGGATCACAGGAATTCAAGTTTCCACATCCTAATGATGAAGTGCCATCCGGAGTTCCTCTACTCGTTGCTGCTCGCAGTATGCTCGCCCCAGTTATAGCTCTAGCGGCAAGTGGACCTAGCCAGCCTAGTGAACGACCGCATGGCCTTTTGCCAAATACATCGCTTTCACTGCGCGTGGAGCCCCCCTAGTACAAGTGACGGCCTAGGGTCTGGCAGTCCCGCAAGACGGTCGAACTTTCACCATGATACTAGAATGAGTGGATCCTTGCAATCGCGAGAGACGCTGGCCTCAGCACCGGCCCAAATCCTTCTGCCTGCAAATCAACACAAAGATAATTCAATTTGCGCTAACCCCCAACCCCAAGATAACCTTGCGAGTCAAGCGGCTCAAGCAGCAACTCAGGCGCTTGACGAGTACATGAAAGCCCACAAAATCAGCGTGGAAGAACTTGCGACAATCGAGGAAGGCGGGAAACTATCGAAGGCACATATGTTCTATTTGCACTTTCCCCGAGGCAATGAGGAAGTGGAAACGGACCTGGAGCTTCTGCAGGCACTTTTGAAATACTATGACAAGATCATTTTCACAAGCGACAGCCCCGAAGGTTGGGCAAGATTTGTGCACAGCAGCAGACAGGGCGTGGCCATAGTATGTGACCGATATTTACACGTTCACAATTGTCAAACAACTAATTAAGAGCAGTTTCACGAATCATTCGCCGGATACGATACGTTGCAGCCTCCACTCAATTCTGTGCTTCCTACCAACTCGTTCAATTTCTGGATTGTTCGCATTCAAAGACCACTGGAATTAGTTGATCCCCGTTATTGTTCACCTGGTGACCACGGCCTATGCATCTTTCCATATGGCGGTGTCATACTTCTCACCGAAGATATGTTAACAGACCTAAAGGGGGTGGCGGTCACTCTCCAATGGATTCGGAATATAAACAAGTACAAACGCAGGTCTTGGACGCTGATGCTCCCCCCTGGGATACTTGAGTGGATCGAAAGGAGACTCAGTGATAAGAAGCACTCGCAAGATCATGAACTGTATGTCGTACCCCTTTACCGCTATTTGGCTCAAGCTGTTAACAAACCTAACTGTAGCCTGCTGCTCATCCACACGTTGATCATTAAGAACAACGCCACGGACGCTCGCACCGGCTTGTTCGATGAAGCTAGTCTACACCTTAACTCAAAAAGCAACGTCATTGCACCCTCCCTTAATGAATACGGTACTCGCACCGAGCACCACGAACTCAAGATCAAGGACAAAGTTGAACGCTATGCAGATCATCTCGTCGAATTCTTCGCCGGATGGTCACTGATAAACATCCCACGCTTCCGAAACTTCATCGCTGTCACATCTCTGGGTATTTCTACCGGGCAACGGTGGGACAAATGGGGCCATATGACTGTCATGCGAGGTGGTTTCGCCCCATTTCTTCAAACGGTTCAAAATAGACTCAGCAGGCCTTATGGGCTACCTGTCAGGTGGTACCAAGCTACAGTCTTCTACTAGCCAAGCAACCACCCCGATGACCGCGACCACACCCCAGACGCCTAATTGGGCATCTTACAACTCCAACGCCTCTGTCCAGTCTACCTTCACAGGCAGTCCAAATGGTAACGGCACGAACAAGTACCCTGCTCCCTACAAGTAGTGATCCTTGCGAAGTTCCGGCCAGAGCAGGTTACGCGCACATACGCATGTTCTCCTTTTTGCATAATCTTTTATGATACCCCGGTCGATCTGTTCTTGTATGTATTATGTGAAATGAATCGAAATTGGTTTAGTCACTATCTGTGAGAGTCTACCTAGGTAGCTTGTAGCAATGCATACTAGTTTTGTCCAACTGCATTCAAAATTGAGACTTAATGCTTGATCAGTCATGGAAGACCTATCATACGAACGTTCGTGGTTTTCAAAAGGATAGTTTTGCTAACCTGCACGCTAATTGCCGCGAATGTAACTGGGATGAGAAGAAAACACCCGGAAAGATATAGGTAGACACCGGGAATGAGACGAGAAATGAAAGCATACCATTTATTTACACTTAACCAGTCGCTCGATTCTGGTATTCCTGGAAGTTCAACCCATTGGAGCCATCCGCATCATCTTGCCTTTTACTCTTTTGATCCTGGTCTTTCTTTTCCCTGCGAGTTTTTGCTTCCCACTGGCTTTCCTCGGCAGAAATCATAGCATGAAAACGTCCACCCTGTCCACGGGCAAGGTAGATGGGCTGTTCCTTGCGGTCGGCTACAGCCTCGGTCACGAGAACGAATTTCACACTCGAGCCGGGCGCTTCGAACATGGCGTCACTTAGAATGGTCTCCATCTCAGTTCGCAGCGCGCGTGCGCCGGTGCCCATTGTGAAGGCATTACCGGCGACTTTGTGGAGTGCCGGTGTGGTGAAGCGCAGCTCGATACCCGAGAGGGAGAATAGGGTCGTGTATTGGGCTAGAAGGGAGTTGCGGGGTTCGGTTAGGATGCGCATAAGTAAGGGTTGAGAGAGGGCAGAGAGAGCGGCGGTGACAGGAATCCTGCCGATCAACTCTGGGATGAAGCCGTAGCTTTGCAGATCTGAGGGTGTTAATAGGTCGAGTGCGTTGAAATAGGTTGGCTCGGCGCCAGAACCAGCTGGCGACGCAGAGGAGAAGAAAGGGAGATGCTTCTTATACAGCGCTTCTTCCTCAGACCCTGGAAGGATTGGAAGTGGCTGGTTGGTAGAGATATTTGGTGAACCAGGGAAATCACCGGTGTTTGACGTGGGCCGAACGGGCTGACCGAAGCCTATGGATCCACGGGATATTCGATCCATGATAGCTTTGTGCAGTCCGACGAAGGCACCAGAGAACACGAACAAAATGTTGTCCGTGCGCACATTGTACACTTCTCCCTTGCCGGCCGGGTTGGGGTTGTTGGGTTGAAATGACCCATTCCCCAAGGGACTGTTGGAGGGATAGCTATTCGGGGCACTAGTTGCGCGGGGGTTCTTCTCTGGCTTAGCCTGGACCTGCACGGTTGTGCCTTCAATGATCTTCAGGAGCGCTTGTTGTACACCTTCACCGCCGACATCTTTGCCATGACTAACCTTCGCGGCTGCAATCTTGTCTACCTCGTCCAGGACAATGATTCCACGTTCTGCCTGCTCCACGTTGTAGTCCGCAGCTGCCAAAAGTCGGTGAACACACACTTCAGCGTCTTCTCCAATGTAACCGGCCTGGGTGAACACAGTGCAGTCGGAAATACTGAAAGGCACAGACAGCACCCGAGCAAGGGTCTTTGCCATAAGTGTCTTTCCTACACCAGACGGACCAAGTAACAAAATATTGGACTTTTCAAGCTGTAGCGGCGACGTGTCGGCGAAATCTGCTTGTTCTAAGGGGGTGTTTGGGCGGGATCTGGGGTTTTGAGGTATGCTGGTAGTCTTCTGCACACCTGTAATATCATCTGTTGTACCGAAAAATAAATTAGAAAACAAGCGGCAACATCAAAAATCAATAGATGATATACCGTCTAAGTGATGAGTCTCGAGTGCTTCCCTCCGCTGACGCTTCACGAGAGCCTCGGCTGCTTCTTCCTCACGGCGCACCAACTCTTGCACGCGCTGGTAGTGATTGTACACGGCGACACTGAGCACTTTCTTCGCGCGATCCTGACCGACGACATATTGATCGAGATATTGCTTTAAGACCTTCGGTGTGATGCGGGGGGGCGCCAAAGGCCGGGGTTGATCCTAATGGTCCGGGAGTAGGGACTCCAGTTTCATAGCTACCAGTAAATGGCTGGGATGTAAATTCTGACCGGTTGAATTGAGACAACGTCGGAAATGTGGTGGAGGAGCTGGACAGTTTGCGTGTTGACCAGCTGTATGATTGAGGAAGCCGATACCGGGCAATGTCACGACAAGCCAAGGCGGCCGGCAGGCGACGCTGTAAATGCCGCCACAGCATTGCTGGACGCCAGTAGATCACAGAGAGATTATGATAGACGGATAGAGAGCCCTTGGATCACGAAGCAAAGGAAGGACCTCGGGAGGATTGGAGAGCAATGGATCAGATACCGGATAGCTCCCCCGCAGGCCCCGGGGTGATCTTATCTGATGAGTCATCGGGCCGATGAACAGGCCGGCTATTCACGGATAAATTGAACTGCAATAGAAGGATGTTTACTCCGTATAGTATGTCGGTGATAAACCAGGGACAATCGAGAGTTATATTTCGGTGCTCGAGGCCTAAAATACGAGTCATGACAACCCTCAAATACAGCGCATCTAAATCCATCATTCTCGCAGTTGTCGAATCCCTGTTTCGATCAGTTGAGGGCGACGGGAAGTTACAATTATCTCAGTAATCAAATGCGTAGGAGCCTGAGTCTCACAAGTCATTTTGAGCGGATAACAATCCCCGTCTCTACATGTCCAAGCAGGTATGGGATCTGAGGAAACGTACTATTCATCTCCTGGGGGTGTTGAGCAGCGAGGATTGGAATTATGCGGAAATATGTGCTTAAGAAAATAAGCTGGCTAGAAACTTATCTTTCAATATTTGAGCTGTTGCAAATTCAGCTCTGTCTCCTCGATGAATATCACCTTTGCGTATTGATAGCATTGTCTCACCGTAGAGCTCTGCTATGCAGACAACAATACTGACTGCCTAAGTAGCCCTGTGTAGGGAGGGCAAGGGCAAAGGGCAAGTGTCCGTTTTGAGAAGGTACGTGTGTTGTTGGGGGTATAAAAGACCCCTCCCACCTTTCTTCCTCTTCTCTTCTTCTTTCTTCTTCCTCTCCCCAACCCTCACGACCACAATGTCTCACCGGTAGGGCCCATGAGACAGCGTAGGCGGAGGGTGCCGGCACTTGGTGCTTCTATCTACGGAGATGTCAACATCATTACCATTGTTGAGGTTTGCCGTATGCCGGTAAGCACCCTGATCAAACTCCAGTTCTCGTGCGAGCTCTTGAATAAAGTCATGGCTGAGTATTTGTGCGCACGAATACTCCATAGCCATTGGCGGTCCCACGGAATACATCCCCTATTCTTTCTTACGTGTGAAGATATTTAAAATAGTCTCATGAGATAGATGAAGCTCTTTCATGACAATGATGGGTATTTGGTTATTTGGTCTCTAATGTCGAAGGTTGCTCGATGGCGTCTGTGGTCCCAGAAGGCGTTTTATCCCCTAGAGATATAGGAATATTTGAACGTCAAGACCTGCTTAGAACCGGGTCTGGATTTCACGGTTCAGATCGAATGGAAGCAAGTGGTTCGATCATGTCTTGTTTGAGCGCAGTAGACTCAGTGTATTCGCCTAGACTCAACTTTTAGGAAGAGCTTTGGGTACTCATTCCACGTCATTGCCGGAGTTCACTTGTTAGACAGATATTACGGCTAACAGCAACCACGGCGGTGGCTCGGTCACTGACCGAGGAATTTTTTATTTTTGCCCGGGCACCTTATTTATTCGTCTTGAACACAGGCTGCTGTTCCATCGTCTGTGAGATGAAGTTACGGAGGGCTGACCACCGACCGGCCGTCGGGTTCGACTCGTTGCTCGCCTCGCCATTGTTGGCAGCCGGGGCTGATGTGATGTTGGACATCTCAACCAGGTTCTTGTTGAAGCGGTCTCGCTCCAGTTTCTCCAGTTTCTCCCGGCGCTTCAAGGCACCTGGCTTGTGTCTCAGGGTCTTCTGCTTGATGACATTCACTTGACTGGCGGCATCGTTGGATTCTTCAGCCTCGGGCAAGGCATCGGCTAAAGATTCGAGGTTGGTGACAAGTTTTTTTGATGCTCGTCGACGCTTAGGAGTCTTCTGAGAATTTTTCTCAATCTTCGACACGAGGGCAGCATGCTTGATCTGACGCTTATCTCTCTTGCTCGTGCGAAATTCGTCACCAAAGACACTGGGTTTGGCTATCGCGCCTCTACCCGGGGCAGATTTCGTCATTGTCTTGCGGATTGGGGCCTGTAAAGGTAGAACGATAATTAACCGGCTGAAAGTGGAAACAAGATATGTAATAATGCAGCTTACCATGTTCGCATGTGAGATCTACAGCGGGGAGCAACAGAGAGACGAAATTGCTACGGGAAAAGCGAAACCCCGTCTCCAATTGTTCACCGCCTGCATCCACTCTCCCCACTGTTTTTTTTCAGGAACTCAACGCTGTTTGGCTCTTCCACACAATTAGTCCATGTATGTGTCAAGGGCACAACGAAAAGAGAGAAAAAAGATAAAACAAAAAGACCGTGACTGACGTTATCAAGTTATCGTGCGCTAAATTGCCTCTCCGAATTTCGACGGCTTTCCGGTGACATCAGACGTGATCAGAAGGCAATCCCGAAAAGGCTGAAATTTATTGGGGACCCGACACGATAACTTTTATGGATATACGTCTCAATCTACGTCGGATCTACGTTCCTTTCACCTCTATCACCGTATCTCGACCTCGGTCAGCCACCGGGTTCCAGACCCGATTCATTATTCCACCCCGTTTGCCCCCGCCGACTTCTCCTTTACCTTTTAAACCCACCTTCTCCGGACCACTTTCCCGCAGATCAATTGTCTCTTCTACACACACCATGGGTTCTATCGCTCCTTATCAGCGCAAGCACAAGGTCACCGTGGTGGGCTCCGGTAACTGGTAAGAAGAGATCAATTTCTAAAAGGTAGATTTGTGCTAATTGTGTGCTTATTCAATAGGGGCTGCGCCATCGCTAAGATCGTTGCCGAAAATGCGTCCTTCCACCCCGAACTCTTCGAAGAGAAGGTAGAAATGTGGGTATTCGAGGAAAATGTTGAGATTCCGAAGACTTCTAAGAACTACGATGCCTCAAACACAGGACCTCAGAAATTGACTGAGGTGATTAACAATGTCCATGAGAATGTCAAGTACCTCCCAGGGATCCAGTTGCCAGTCAACCTGCACGCCAACCCATCTCTCGAGGATGCAGTGAAGGACAGCACAATCCTCATCTTCAACCTGCCCCATCAGTTTATCATTAAGACTTGCGAACAACTCAAGGGCAAGATCCTCCCTTACGCCCGTGGCATCTCTTGCATCAAGGGCGTGGATGTCAACAGTACAGGTATTCACCTCTTCTCTGAGACCATTGGCAGAATCCTAGGCATCTATTGTGGTGCCTTGTCTGGTGCAAACATCGCCAATGAGGTCGCCCAAGAGAAGTGGTGCGAGACCAGCGTCGCCTACGATCCCCCGCACATGGACTCCCAGGTCCCCACTCCCCAGCGCTCGCCTTCTTCCTCCACAACCAACTTGGTCGAATTCCAACACAAGGACACCTCGGGTCAAATCTCGGAGGTCAAGTTGCAGGCCTTGCCGTCAGAGTACCCTCCTGTTGACCATGCTGTGCTGAAGACCCTCTTCCACCGCCCTTACTTCCACGTGCGTGTTGTGAGCGATGTTGCCGGTGTGTCTATCAGTGGCGCACTTAAGAACATTGTTGCTCTGGCCGCTGGCTATGTTGTCGGCCTGGGATGGGGTGATAACGCCAAGGCGGCTATCATGCGTGTGGGTTTGATGGAGATGGTCAAGTTCGGAGACGCGTTCTTTAGCGCCACGATTGACACCCGCACCTTCACCGATGAGAGTGCCGGTGTGGCAGACTTGATCACCAGCTCCAGCAGTGGTCGTAACTTCCGGTGTGCCAAGTTGAGCGTTGAGCGCAACCAGCCTATCGAGGAGATCGAGAAGACTGAGCTCAACGGCCAGAAGTTGCAGGGTACCCTGACTGCTATGGAAGTCAACAGCTTCCTGAAGAACCAGGGCATGGAGGCTGAGTTCCCTCTGTTCACTGCTGTTTTCCGTGAGATTTAACCCCCTTCTACATGTGACTGCTGAATCCAAGCTAACGTTGCACAGGTATTTTGGAGGGAACCATGAAGGTCGAGGATATTCCTTCTTACATTGAGCGGTAAAGAATTGTCCTAATGTCCTTTGCTTCTATGTTTGTGTTACTTATCAAAACGTTTGTTTCCCTTACAGCCCTCCTCAGGCCCGAGCCCCGACTTCTGCACCACAAGATTCTAACGAGGATAATGGCGCTCGGTTCAGTTCTGCACGATTATAATTAGGGCTAGGATTGGGCATTGGAAATTGCGTGTATAGACTTTCATGACCTGTATTTATGAACGGCAGATTATATTCTAGACATTTGATTGAATCTAAGACTGCTCAAAATGCAGACAAGAAACAGACATGCACGTCGACGTGAGTTGACAAAAGATACCAAGGAAAATGCATGATGTCATTCCCCGCGCGGTCTGGGCTCTCTCCAGGAACATCTGAGGGGAACGCCGTGTCCTCTGTGCCCGACTTTTCCTTCCTTGCTTTTTCATTTCTCTTTTTTTTTATCTTCTTAAATATTCGCTGAAGTCCCACCTCTCTGTTCTCTTCACTATCGCAGTGAAAGTAGGGTGAATCGTTCCAGATTCTCCTGTACTCTCACGAGACGTAGTTTAGATCGGATTCATCCAATCGTTATCGACCCGTCGCAATGGCCTCCCCACGTCAAGTCTACTTGCTACCACTGAAGGATGACGGTTCTCCAGATGTGCCCGGTGGATACATCTACCTGGCACCTCCGCCGAAATCTGGATACGTGCTTCGATTCATCATCGAGGGAACGAGTTCCATTTGCCGACAAGGCAGTCTCTGGGTTAATATTCCCGAGGAGGGAAAGCCCTTTGAACGTCGCTCATTCCGGGAGTTCAGGTAGACCTTCCCAGTTCTTTCTTATATGTTATATAAATTGAGAGTCGTGGTTGCTGAACGGAAGTAGACTGCAGCCCAACTTCAACGAGAACATTCAGATCGATATCCCCGTGACATCCGCGGGAGCGTTTGCTTTCTACACAACATTCTCTCCGCTACCGGAGTTCTCAGTCGAGGAGGTGTCTGTTCCGAAGCCGACTAAGACGCCTATTCACTACATCGATGTGTCGCCCAAACTTACCCTTCAAGGGAAAGACGTGCCGCTCAATGCACTCTCCATCTTCTCAGTGATCTCGAAGTTCATGGGTCAAAACCCGTCGGACTGGGACAGGCACCTTCGTGGAATTTCTCAGCGGAACTATAACATGGTTCATTTCACACCGCTCATGCAGCGTGGCTCGTCCAACTCGCCCTATAGTATTTTTGATCAATTGGCATTCGACAGCACCTTTTTCCCTAATGGAGAAGATGACGTCTCTTCTTTGGTTGCGAAGATGGAGAAAGATTATGGTCTTCTCACATTGACTGATGTGGTCTGGAACCACACAGCTAATAATAGCAAGTGGCTGGAGGAGCATCCCGAGTCTGGATACAGCGTGGAGACCGCGCCATGGCTGGAGGCAGCCCTCGACCTGGACTCAGCGCTTTTGAAATTCAGCGATAACCTCCAGGACATCGGTCTTCCAACTGAGTTCAAGACGGAGGAAGATCTAGTGACAGTCATGAACGCGGCGCGCAAGGAAGCCATTGATGGAATTCGGCTATGGGAATTTTATGTTCTCGACGTCAAGAGCGACTTTAAGAAGATCTTGAACGAATGGATCAATGTAACCGTCGATCCTGCGCTCGTCGAACGGGACGAAATGCAGCAGTTCAAAAACTGGTCGCTCATGCAACAAGCCAACGTTCTCCGCGAGATTGGTATTCCATCCGTCAAGCAGGTTCTCGGACGTTTTGGCCGCGCTGTCGATCCGAAGTTTGGAGCAGTTGCTTTGAATATTCTATTTGGGGATTACAATGAGGGACAGACCAACCTCGCTGAGGTTGAAGAGTACTTGTCCCAGCTCCTCGATGAGGCTAACTTGCCATTCTACAAGGAGTATGACGCAGACGTTGATGTTATCATGGACCAACTGTTCAATCGCATCAAGTATCTCAGAATTGAGGATCATGGTCCCAAGATGGGTGCTGTCACCAAGGAAAATCCATTGATTGAGACTTACTTTACCCACCTTCCCCTCAATGATGTCACGAAGAAGCACGGCCCCAAAGCCCTAGCCTTGGTCAATAATGGTTGGATCTGGAATGCCGACGCCATGAAAGATAATGCCGGGCCTGATTCCAGGGCCTACCTACGCCGCGAAGTCATTGTCTGGGGTGATTGCGTTAAACTTCGATACGGCTCCTCTCCCGCAGATAGTCCTTTCCTCTGGGACTTTATGACGCGGTATACCCGCCTTATGGCCAAGTACTTCGGCGGTTTCCGAATCGATAATTGCCATTCGACGCCGCTGGTAGTTGCAGAATATTTGCTGGACGAAGCTCGCAAAGTCCGGCCTGATTTGACCGTGTTTGCGGAACTGTTCACGGGCTCAGAGGAGGCCGACTATGTATTCGTCAAACGCTTGGGCATTAATGCTCTGATTCGCGAGGCCATGCAGGCTTGGAGCACAGAAGAGTTGAGTCGCCTTGTTCACCGTCATGGTGGTCAGCCGATCGGTAGCTTTGAGATGGATTTACCTTCTGCCGGCAGTAGTCATGCCATTGCGTCAGCTAGGTCTGGCAAGGCTAATGAAAACATCACTCATATTCGACCCTGTCCAGTGCCAGCCTTGTTCATGGACTGTACCCATGACAATGAGCTACCTGCTCAGAAGCGCGACGCCAGGGACACTCTCCCAAATGCTGCCCTTGTGGCGATGTGTGCCTCTGCAACTGGAAGTGTGATGGGCTACGACGAGGTCTATCCCAAACTCATCGATCTTGTCCATGAGACACGACAATACGTCTCTCCCTCCTCCGATTCTGGGAGTCTTGTCGTCGGGTCTGGAGACGGTGGGATTGGTGGTATCAAGAAGCTTCTAAATGAACTCCACACTATGATGGGTGTTGAAGGCTATGACGAAACTCACATCCATCACGATGGTGAATTTATCACTGTCCACAGAGTCCACCCTAAGACCAGAAAAGGTATCTTCCTGATCGCACATACGGCGTTTCCTGGCCATGAAAGTGGCGCGATTCTCGCTCCCACTCATATTGCCGGTACTAGTGCCAAGCATATCGGATCGTGGCAACTTGAGGTTGATGCCAGCGGAGAAACAAAGGAAAAGGTTCTAGCCGATGACAAGTACTTGAAGGGCCTTCCCAGCCATACCCGCGACATACAAGGCACCAAGATCGAGCAAAACGACAAAGACGTCAAAATCTCCGCACTGGAGTCCCTTGTTCCGGGGTCTATTGCTCTTTTTGAGACATGGATTCCTGGCGCAGATCATACTGATGGATTTGAAAACAACCTCGCCAATGGCGCGGATGACGCATTCTCTGAGCTCAGCTTGGTTGATCTGAACTTTGTGCTATACCGGTGCGAAGCTGAAGAGAGAGACTATAGCGACGGTCAGGATGGTATTTACAGCATTCCAAAGCAAGATCCTATGGTCTATGCTGGTCTTCAGGGCTGGTGGAGTGTCCTTGAGGATATCATCAAGTACAACCAACTTGGCCACCCACTCTGCGATCACTTGCGAGAAGGTCAGTGGGCTTTGGATTACATTATTGGTCGCATGGAGAAGGCAGCTTCCAAGGAAGGATATCTTGCCTTGAAAAAGCCTGCTGCATGGCTTCGAGGAAAGTTCGACGCTGTCCGCAACTTGCCCAACTTCCTTTTCCCAAGGTATTTCGCGATCATTGTGCAGGTTGCATACAATGCTGCGTGGAAGAGAGGTATCCATCTCCTTGGTGACAATGTGCGGCACGGCCAGGAATTCATCCATCAACTGGCTATGGTCAGCGTTCAACAAACTGGCTACGTGAAATCCGCATCCTTGTGGCCCACTAAGATGGTCCCCAGTCTTGCAGCCGGACTGCCTCATTTTGCAGTTGACTGGACAAGATGCTGGGGAAGAGATATTTTTATCTCCATCCGTGGCTTATTCCTTTGCACTCAACGCTTTGATGACGCTAAGGAGCATATTATCGCTTTTGCAAGTGTGCTGAAGCACGGCATGATCCCCAATCTGCTGAGTAGCGGAAAATTGCCGAGATACAATTCTCGGGACTCCGTCTGGTTCTTCATGCAAGCTATCCAGGATTACATTGGAATGGCGCCAAACGGCATTGATATCTTGCAAGAAAAAGTCCCAAGACGCTTCTTGCCTTATGACGACACTTGGTTGCCCTTCGATGATTCTCGGGCATACTCTCAGTCCCCAACTCTTCTCGAGTGCGTCCAGGAGGTCTTCCAAAGACACGCTTCTGGCATGTCTTTCAGGGAATACAATGCTGGTCCCGACCTTGACTGCCAGATGAAGCCCGAAGGCTTCCAGATCGACGTTAAGGTTGACTGGTCAACGGGTCTAATTTTCGGTGGCAACCAGAATAACTGTGGCACTTGGCAAGACAAGATGGGAGAAAGCACTAAGGCTGGGAATAAGGGTTTCCCTGGTACTCCCCGTGATGGTGCTGCTATCGAGATTACCGGCCTCGCCTACAGCGCTCTAGCATGGGTTGCACGTCTCCACGAATCCAAGGTCTATCCCCATGAGGGCGTCGATATCGGCGATGGCAAGAACATTACTTTTGCCGAATGGGCCCGCAAAATCAAGGACAACTTCGAGCGGTGCTACTTTGTCCCCCTTGATCCCAGCGAAGATAGTCAGTACGACGTGGACGCAAAAGTTGTCAACCGCCGAGGAATCTACAAGGATTTATATAAGTCTGGCAAGCCCTACGAAGACTACCAGCTCCGCGCCAACTTCCCCATCGCAATGTCGGTCGCTCCGGAGTTATTCACGCCTGCAAAGGCACTAGTCGCTCTGTCAATTGCCGACTCCGCAATTGTGGGCCCTGTGGGAATGGCGACACTGGACCCATATGACCTCAACTACCGTCCATACTACGTTAACTCCGATGACTCCGATGACTTTGCGACTGCCAAGGGTCGCAATTACCATCAGGGTCCAGAGTGGGTCTGGCAACGCGGTTATTTCCTCCGTGCTCTGCTGCATTTCGATCTCCTGCGCCGAAAGACGCCTGAGGAACGGACTGAATGCTTCCAGCAAGTCACCCGACGACTTGATGGTTGCAAGAAGGCATTGCGAGAGAGCCCGTGGAAAGGGCTAACAGAATTGACGAACAAGGCTGGGGAGCATTGTAATGATTCGGTGAGCTACTTTCGTTCTGATATATTTCTCGTTTTGTACAGTGCTAACCAAACATATAGTCACCCACCCAATCCTGGTCCGCTGGATGTCTGCTCGACCTTTACTATGACGCATCGAAGCATTCCTAGATTTGCTTTTGACTTTTGGATACACGATCAATTGGATATTCATCTAAACACATATTAGATATCATGCATTGAGAGATTTTTTTTTAGCGCTTTAACTAGATTCACGGTTGCACCATGTAATCTTTTATTGTAATTTAAATTAGATACCTATTTCTATACCCCCGAGGCCAGATTTGATCGCACTTTTCGAGCCCAAAAGGCTTGGTTACCCTCGAATCTTGGTCAGTGACCAAATCCTAGTTTAGCACTAAAAGAAATATTCTAATAAATGGTCGTTAATTAAAGACTTATAGGTCCTTATTTAAATGTTCTCATTTAAACGCTTGTGCTTGTTTATACGTATTTCTTGTTTTCAATCTTTTTTTAAGCGTCTCTCTTATATGTAGTTGGATGAAGTCCTGGTGTTATGCGCATAAACGATGACTCAGCTATATGCAGCCGGCTCCGGAAGCCGTCATTGAAGGTTTGGTGAACAGGAGACAACAAAGGGGAAACTCACCGATTGTTCACGATCTCTTCTCGAAAACCATACCAAAGTACTTGAACAACTCTTGCAGCCCAAGCAGCAATCGAATCATCCCCGACAGTTGACCATCCCATCTCCCTGACGTCAGCCATTTCAGCGATCAACGGAATCCTCCCGCATGCCCTTGACGAACTACTAGCTCCGACAGCCCCTCGCTCGTCGAAGTCACCACAGAAACCCGGAGTGCAGAGGTTCCTTATAAAACAGATTCATGTCTCTCACGGCATCAGCGGCCTCCGCTGCGCTGACGTTACTTGCCGACGGGCCCGATGACGGAAGTAAGAGGCCGTGGCGTCCCAACGATCCGGTGAAGGAACAGCGCGATCTGTACACGCAATTCGTGATTAGCACCGCGTTGGGTCTCAGTGCCTTTTTGGCGTTCTGTGTACGTGCTCCATTGCTATAGGGTGTAGGTTTTGATCGCTGACTGCTTCTAGATCTTACGACCAAAATGGACCGAGTTGTATGCCGCGCGACGACGACAAAGAAATGCTGCTTCGCGGTTACCTGAGCTTCCAGATACCCTTTTCGGTTGGATACCCGTTCTCCATCAGATTACAGAAGAAGAAGTGCTCCAGTCTGCGGGCCTAGATGCATATGTCGTATGTTCGAATGCTTTGGCTTCTCTACCACAATGTATGGACACTTGCTAACTTGCATCTCTGGGTAGTTCTTGTCTTTCTTCAAGTTTGCGATCCGGTTTCTCTTGGCTGTCTTTATCTTCGCTGTTGCCATCATCCTCCCTATGCACTACAAATACACCGGTCAATATGGAGTTCCTGGCTGGGATAACCCCCCTGGCAACAAGACCACGAGTCCAATTGATGGAAACGAAAAGGAAAAGCCGGTTACAGACCCTGCATATCTGTGGATTTATGTTTTGTTCGCATATGTTTTCAGTGGCTTGGCCATCTATATGCTTCTTGACGAGACGAAAGTAATCATCCGCACTCGGCAAACCTATCTCGGGAATCAGACCAGCACCACTGACCGCACCATTCGCTTGTCCGGTATCCCGCACGACTTGGGAACCGAAGATAAGATCAAAGAATTTGTGGAAGGCCTGCGAGTCGGCAAAGTTGAGAGCATCACCGTATGCCGGAAGTGGCGCGAGCTGGACGAATTGATCGACGAAAGAATGAAAGTCATCCGTGAACTTGAGAGAGCATGGACAAAACATATAGGATACAAGCGACCAAAGAGCGATGGAAATGCATTGCCGCTGACCGAGCAACAACCCCGTGATGCAGACGATGAGCGATCCGGGCTCTTGTCCGAACATGATAACGACCATGTTTCGGTTTATTCGAATGAAAGACCCAAAGTTCGTGTCTGGTATGGTCCATTCAAGCTTCGTTTCCGGATGATCGATGCAATCGATTACTATGAAGAACAACTACGGAAGATTGATGAATATATCCAAAACGCCCGAGAGAAAGAATACCGTACTACTGAGATTGCTTTCGTGACGATGGAGTCAATCGCCGCATCTCAAATGCTTGTCCAAGCGATCCTTGATCCACACCCGATGCAAATGTTTGCTCGGCTTGCGCCGGCGCCGGCAGATGTTATTTGGAAAAATACTTACTTGTCTCGTACTCGACGAATGGTTCAGTCGTGGTCCATCACCTTCGTCATTGGATTCCTCACCGTGTTTTGGTCTGTCCTCTTGGTCCCTATCGCCTCATTGCTGGAGCTGAAGACCCTTGAGACGATTGTCCCCCGGCTGGCAGAATTCCTCCAGGAACATCCGATCATCAAATCGTTGGTTCAAACGGGATTGCCTACCCTCGCATTCTCGCTGTTGACGGTGGCTGTGCCTTATCTGTACGAGTGTAAGTTTTCCATCGAATAATCCCCCTCATGTAGTTGTTCAAATCACTGATTCTCTTGGCAGGGCTGTCAAACAACCAAGGAATGGTTTCACGTGGTGATGTCGAGCTGTCCGTTATCTCCAAGAATTTCTTCTTCTCGTTCTTCAATTTGTTCCTTCTGTTCACGGTGTTTGGAACAGCGAGTGGTTTCTATGGGTTCTGGGAAAGTCTTCGGGATGCATTCAAAGATTCTACAACAATTGCCCTCGCATTAGCCAATTCCCTCGAAGGCCTGGCTCCGTTCTACATCAACCTGTTGATTCTTCAGGGTTGGGCCTTTTCCCCTTCCGACTCCTCGAATTCGGAAGTGTCGCACTATACCCTTTCCAATTCCTGTCGGCACGCACGCCACGGGAATATGCGGAGCTGTCAACTCCTCCCAAGTTCAGCTACGGGTTCTCCATCCCGCAAACCATCTTGATATTGGTGATCTGCGTGGTTTACAGTGTGTTCCCGAGCTCGTGGCTGATCTGCCTGTTCGGCCTGATCTACTTCACAGTCGGCAAATTTATCTACAAATACCAACTGCTGTATGCCATGGATCACCAGCAACATTCCACTGGCCGCGCGTGGCCAATGATTTGCAATCGCGTATTCGTGGGGCTATTGGTCCATCAGCTGGCCATGATTGGCGTTCTGGCTCTGCGCCGAGCCATCACCCGGTCACTACTCCTGGTGCCACTTCTAGGCTTCACCGTTTGGTTTTCATACTGGTTCGGGCGTACATACGAGCCCTTGATGAAATTTATTGCCCTCAAGAGTATCAATCGGGACCAGCCGGGTGGTGGCGACATCTCCCCTCGCCTTCTTCGACCCTCTCACCGCCATCAGGCCTGGATCGCGATAGCCTTCCCATCCATATTGGCGGACAGGACCTCGAATTGCGGCTAAAGAAGTACGTCAACCCGAGCTTGATTGTCCCGCTGCATGCTGCCTGGCTTCCTGGTCGCAACCCGGCTCGAGGCAATGGGAATGGCGCATCCGAGTTCGAGGTTCATCAGACACAGAATGTTTGATTCCCCGGGTTGCGTGGATTCCCAGATGTGCATGATCTATCCTTGTGTTGTTTGTTAATACACTCTTTTTCCCTGCATATGTTTTTGACCCGTCATGTTTTACGATATTGATACCTCGTTCGCATTTCACTATCCTGTTCTGGTATATTTTCATGGTTATGATATCCTTGCGTGACATGTTCGCTTTCCTTCTGTCGGGCTCGTCTCGCCTGTCCCTCGCTATTCCCCTCCCGCGCAGTAGCTGAATTTTGTTATTTGATTTTCCAATCGTTCTGTTTGTATGTTTCAGTGTTCATGTCAGAGTCGAATATAGAGTCTGTACAGTACTGTTGCTCTCTGGATTTCGTGCTTTGTAATAATGTGGGCTATTTACCCGTCAGGCGTGAGCGGCTGCCTTTTCGGACACATAATGCAGGCTCCACTGAGGCACATCTCGTCGGATTCCTCGGTAAAGATATCGGGTTCGCTTAGGTTTACTCTTTTCTTGCATTCCTCAGTTCCAAAATAAGCCCGCGGGAAACGTGGCAGTGTCTGAGCACGAAGTCAATACAAAGTCTAACCGAAGAAAGAGCGAGAAAGCTCCCATGTTTCCTCTCTGGCCAATGCAGCCCGTATTATGTATGTAATTAGTGCAGTCATCCCAAGAAAAAGGGTGTCTAAAGATTTGACTTCAATGGTGTGGTCTGAGACATCATTCTGCTAGGGGTCACATCAGCATTGTGACCTATAGTTAGACATCGATAATGAAAACAATACAATATCACCCTTCTTTGCATCCGAAGGTTGAATCTGCAAATCGATTCGATCATTCGATCTAACCTTCGTCGCGGACATACCTCGAACACTTACGGAATCGCCGTCTTCTGGAATCCCTTGGGTCCACATGGTCGGGGCACATTCCTGAGCAGTGGGGGGTGGCACAGTTGTCTCTCTTGCGGTGAGGAGATGAAACAGTAAGAAAAGAACAGAGACAAAACAAACTATCCTTGGGCGTTAAGGAATGTGGGATATGGTGAACTAAATACTAATCCAATGATCTTAATATTGTGTTATTGTTATGATCATCATCATACGATTAGAGACACATGCATGTAAGCGGTGAGGTTCGACTAAGTGCCAAGCCATGCGCTGCATCCGGGGCGCATTCCTTAATTCCTTTCCCGAGATCCTCTGGAATGTCAGTGTTGCAGATTGATAGTGGATTTTCTTCCTTTTGAACGAGGATTCTTTTTCCTGGGTTGTAACGGAGCTTCAATGCTGCTACGGTGCCTTAGTAAGTTATTGAATTGAACCATGGAAATGGAACAAACTTGGATGCATAAAGTTAAGCTTGGTAGTTAGGCCCATGGATCACTAAACCCTAAACCACCCCCCGTTGCCTCCAAATGTCCAGATGTCCATTCCATAGTGGAATGACAGTAGCTGCATTGACTGCATCGACTGCATGACTGCATCATCATACAAGCACTAGTATTAACCACCTACCTAAAATGGTATATTCGTTTCTTACATGTCGCTTGACGTGCTCCACTTTTTCGTCGGACTTCCGTGACATCTCAGGCGCCCTAGACTCGTTCTACTTGGTAAGTGTCGACGTCAGAACGGTAAATTGTAATTGAAAATTAACTAGATGGCAAACTTAGTTAACTTTGTTATCTCTGGAAATGGTGAGGTGCAGTATTTAATTAAACAAGTCAGCCCTTGCCTCGCCCTCGAATCTGTTAGGTTTCATTTTATCATATCAATTTCCCGTCGCTGCACCGCTTTCAGACGTGAGGCCGATACAACCTTGCACTTGGCACGTTCTTCATTCAAACCTTAGTATCACAAGTTGTGTGTGAACTTTTCTTAAAAGTGAGTGAACAATCTTCTCGAATTAAAATTACTCGCAGTTCGGGTTCGAGAAATTGCAGACAGTGGGCTTACTACTGCTCTAGACGATTTATCCGCGGGTGAACACTTAGGTGTTGGTTGTATAACTTGGTGTGAAGATCTCTTTTCCGCCCGGTCTTTGCGTCACTCAGTTGCAATCTTGGATTTTGCTACTTGGTGTACTATTTTCGACTGAAGGCACTTCTGTTCTGGACACCAATCAATTAATTGCCGTCAAATTCACATTGATTCAATCCCGACGTTTGATTTCCAAGCAATGTTCTGGAACTGAACAAAGAGACTAAGCGTCACTGGTGGATATTAAGTCGCTCTCTTTGGTGGATGGGTATATCAACATGCCTGCGCTGCGGTCTTCAAGTCAAGACTATGCCCGTCAAGTATCAACGAATGCCTCAACGCACACCAAGCAAAGATCAACGAGGTCAATACCCTCAGTTTTGAAGAAATATGAAACACGATATATGTCACGGAATCGACATCTTTCAAAATGCAATTCACCAAGCAGCTCATCCCCCTCCGCTGCAAATATTGCACCAGCAGAGATTCTACTGGAGATTTTTACCATGCTGACACCGCGGGACTTTGACAACGCCCGGCGGACATGCTCACAGTGGATGCGGGTTAGCTTAAATCACAAGCTACTTGAGAATATGTTGAAAAGAGCAGGGTGGTGGGATGCATGGCTACAAGACCGCCAAACGCCACGCATCTCCCGGTTAGATGAGAGTGAGGTTTGGAGAATGAGTCGTCGCTTTGCGACAGAATGTCTCCTTTCGGGGCGGAAGTTGAATATCGAGAAGCCGGGCTTTTTGGCTACCGCTGTGGTAGACTTTTCAAGTCTGTCTGATTCTACCAGAAGAAAATCCCACGCTCAACTTCAACCGGTTTGGCAGATGGCCGAAGGGAAAGGGTCGGGGGTGTCAACTTTCAGCATCAGCAGTTGCAGCAACTACCTGCTCGTGACGACAGGCTGCATGATCTATATTTATACTCTTCTGGGTCGAAAGTCTAGGCCAACATCAACAGACTTCGGCAATGATGACTTGGCGCTAGTCTCGCGCATCTCGTGTCCATTCGATGTTCTCTCAGCAGCCATCGATACCAGCAAGCCCCAATTCACCATCGCTGCATTGCTTTGCAACCGCGTTGGCATGGTCTGCAACATGGATATGGCTTGGGTCAAGGAGTCAGCTACCAAGGGGTCTCATTCTAATAGCAGAGCCACCTCATCCCGCCACTTCTTCTACAACATCTGCACTGTGGACAACCCACCCCGAACGGTTGCTCTATGTCCCGGCAGGCCGATAGTCGCCTTCGGCTGCGCTGCGGGCATCGAAATCCACAGTGTGAACGAGACAAAACGCAATGAACAACGCAAACACTTCACCCTCCCCCAACCCTCCGAAATCCTTCATTTCCTCCCAAGTAGTCCTGAAACACCCAACGAGCTACGTCTCATTTCCTCGCTATCAGGACCAGGCTTGTACGAATGCAAATGCCCCCCCTTCGCCCTCCCCTTCATCTTCATCCTTCTCAACATCACCAAAACTCGACCCAAAAAGCAGCCAATTCCATTTCCTCGCCGATATCCAGACCTTCAACAACCGCCGCATTCCACATACCCCATCCCGCAGCTTCGTCCGCGCAACACACTGCCACCACTATCGCGCCGTCCCCATTAATGACGGCTTCCACATCATGTTCATCGAGCCACGCACAAGCCTACTATGTATAGGTACCGACTCTCCAATCGGCGGGCCAACAAGCCTAACCCGTGCATTCGTCTGTATTCCGCCTTCTCAAGCGCCCAAAACCGACAGACCAAGACACCACCCCCATCCCCATCTCCCTCAAACACAACACCGCCACCAGCAGACCTCCCAGTCCCAACAACCTTCACCGCGGGCTCCGACCTCCGCTGGGGTCTCCGCGTTGTCGCTGCCTACGGCGACCGCCTCGTGCTGTACTCCATTCCCTTGGACGTATTCAACGTGATCCGCAAAGAGCGTGAGCGCCAATGCGACGGGGTAATGGGTACCAGCGATCTCGCGCTCGACTGGTACGTTGACTTGGAGCGGTCCCGCAAGCGTGGTGAGAGTCTGGTGCAGAACCAGAATGGGGATTGGGAGTTCCTTTTGTCTGTCTCCTATCGGCCCACAGCTATGATGTGGCCGTTTAAGATGTATGGCAAGGAGATTGGCTCTGTTAAGGGGACTGTGGAGCTTGCTTTGCAGTCTTCCGAGGGTGGTGTTAGGGTTTGGGCTTTTGGGGATGATGGCAAAGGCACGGTTTTGGATATTGATACTGGTGATGTTCCTACTCGGTCTCTTGGTGTTGGTTCTGATGGTGGAGTGAAGGATCTTGGTATCGTTCAGAGGACTGGTTTGGGTGGATTGCAGGGCTCGAGGAAGCGGAAGTTCGAGGAGGTGAAGTCTGGGTTCGCGGGTCGATATGGTGCTGGTCGCTATTCGGAAGATGTCAAGCCTTGTGCTGCTGGTGTTCATGGGATACATCAGGATCCGTCTGTTCGGCGTTCGTCTTTTGCAGCTTGCATTATAGATTTTAAGATTCCCTTGTATTAATATACATATACTTACTGAATATATCAGGTTTCGAGGTGTCCGTTTTAGCAAATTTGCTCTTCCTTCCTCTTTCGTTCAATCTTGTCTCGTTGTCTCTTGTCTCTTCCTCTTCTCTTCTCTTCCGTCACCATCCATCCTTCTTTTTCGCATCTCTCATCTCTCTTTTCTATCCATCTGTCTCTTCCATCTTCCCTTGTACCTTTCACTGTCGCTTCACCTTTCAGGGTTCTCAATAGTTCCCTGGCCAGTTTTACACGGTGCACCAGTAAGTTGACATTCACAAATTATGTTTTGAATCAATCAGTCTCAATCTTTATCTGGTTCTATTCGTACAGACGTGACAGCCATTAACGATGGGCTCAACTCCCCTCACCCGTCTCCCTTGCGACTGCTGGGTACAGATACTAGGGTATCTACCAAAACAGGATTTGAATAACCTGTCACGAGTTTCCCACGACATTCGTAACTCAACTGAACTCTTCCTGTATCGAAACATTCATTGGGACTGGAGGAATCCCCCGACCAACAAAATAATGGCCCTCTTGCGGACTATCTCCGAGCGACCAGAGTTGGCTGACTACATCTGGCATGTCAGCTTTGTATGGTGGGACGTGGGGCCCGAGCGAACAGAGGATTTCCTCCCCAAAGGAGGGGTGGCTGGCTGGGCTAAGTTGATGCTACAATTTCGGCCCACTCTCAGCTGGTCACGGAGGGCTGTTCGAAAGGCGAAATACCCGTCAAAGTCTGTTACCAGATGGCAGGCAAGACTGTTTGATGGAGACCCGCACGTCTACGCCACAGTGCTGATCTCGCAACTGCACAACCTTCGCAGCCTTCGACTGGACTATTCATTCGTGCTGGAGGGTGGCTTCCCTGGGGAAATGTTGCATCATTCTCTCTTCGGCGACGCACCCCCTGGCGCACTTAGTCGGTTTTCGAAATTGGAAATGGCCGACTATGGAAGCAATTTGCCTCTCTCGGAGTTCCGTGACGGTGTCAGCCTCATCAATACCTGTCAATTCATCCCCTGGTTCCACCTTCCTTCCTTGAACACTCTCGAGATATGGCTCCATAATGTGGTGGGACTCTGTGTTTTCCCTCCGCAGACGCCGCGAAGATCCTTGAATTTGCCAAACTTACGCAGTCTTGTTATTGCCAAGACACGTGCAACGCCCGAGGACATCGCTACACTACTGTTTCAACTGCCATATCTGGAGTCCTTGCATGTGGGCTTGGCCTACAAATGCCGGGCAACAGGCGAGTTTCTCTGGGATCCCGAGTGCCTCCTTCATGCCATACAAATTCGAGGACAATCGATCAAGCATCTCTCTCTCAACGTGGAGATTCTCCCATGTTGTCGCGAAACCTTCCTTCTGAGTCCGGCGCATGAAGGTGGGAAGGCTTTTCGTGGCTTTTTGAACGAGTTTCCCAAACTGAAATCGGTCTCTTTACCGCTCTACTTGCTCGTCGGTTGGGTAGACGCCCCTTCAAGCTTCGGGATGTACTGCCACCAACTCTTGAAGCCCTTCATATAAGCTCCGACCTCTGGCTAGAGTCAGATTGGATGCTATTCGAATATGAAACACTCAAGGCATTGGAGACATTAATGAGACACAAAGAAAGAGGCTCTCACCCTTCTCTTCAAACCTTCTCCTACCATGGAGTGCATGTGTCTGATGCTGAACGCGGTTCTCTGGGCTCCATTGACGGATTCTACTTCCGCTACTTGATTAAGCGGGAAGCGTTGAATCTACTCTGTTGCCGGTTAAGGTACAATCTATTTCCTCGATATTCTGACTGTGCAAATGGTTTCATGGCGAAGAGTGTGACATTGATAAACAATGTCGCTTACTGGCTCCCTTGGCCGTTCGTAAGGGTCGATGAGCTCCCCGCAAGCATGCCTCGATATTCTATCTTCAAACCGGCCAGACCATCGAATGCGGCCTCTGCTAATTTGAACCCAACTGACGCAAATCCAACTGATGTCAACCAAACCGAGGCCAACTGAACTGATGCCCACTGAACTGATGCCAACTGAACTGATGCCAACTGAACTGATGCCAACTGAACTGATGCCAACTCGACGCATATCCAACTGACGGTCAACATGTAACTTTATGTACGAATAGCTAATATTTTCGAAAAAGGAAAAATTACGTAGCGAATATGATTTGTCTCCTCTTTTTAGCTCCCCTGAAGATCTTCCAAGATATATAAGCATTTTAGGCCAGGGCCCGAGGTCGGCTTTAACGAGATAGCCGTGGACCCTGATGACGGCATAGGGCTAACTTTGGCCCCATATCTCCACTATAGAGAGAATGCGTACAAAGTAGGAATATTTCGCTATGCTGATAGAAGCTGTAGTGGGAAAATTACTATGGAATGTTGAGTTTCAAGGCCGAAAGAAGTAATATCATTGAACTTTTTATCCACTTTGACACGCTTAAGAAATGTCATAATTAACTTGATTATCTCAACACAGCTTATTTCGTTTCCGATTTCTCGCGACGAGCGCGAACACCTTGAGCCAGAGTCTCCAGTACTGACTCGGTATCCTCCCAGTTGATGCAAGCATCCGTGATACTGACACCGTACTTGAGACCGGCCTTGCCCTCCGCGGGGACCTTCTGGTTGCCTAGCGCAAGTCAGTACAAACAGCTCTCTATAGATAGCAAAATCCGCGAAAGACTCACCCTCGTTGATGTTACTCTCAATCATAACACCCATAATAGCATCCTCACCGGCAGAAAGCTGCTCAGCAAGCACAGCAGCGACCTTAGGCTGGTTCTTGTGGTTCTTCTCGGAGTTACCGTGGCTGCAGTCAACCATAAGACGGGGACGCATGCCCTTAGCAGAGAGCTTGGACTTAGCATCCGCGATGCTGGCAGCATCGTAGTTGGGGCCCTTCTTGCCACCGCGAAGGATAACGAAGCAATCAGGGTTACCGACGGTTCCGACAATGGAGACAACACCGGGCTTAGTGACGGACAGGAAGTGGTGGGGGTGCTTGACGGAGCCAATAGCATCAACAGCGACATCGAGCGAGCCGTCGGTGCCGTTCTTGAATCCGACGGGGAAGGACAGACCGGAGGAAAGCTCGCGATGGACCTGGGACTCGGTGGTGCGTGCACCGACAGCACCGACCGACAGACAGTCGGCCAAGAACTGGGGGGAGATTGTGTCGAGCATCTCGCTGGCGATGGGCATGCCCTTGTTGGTCAGGTCGACGAAGAGCTGGCGCGATACGCGGAGACCCTTGTTGATCTGGAAGCTGTTGTCGATATCGGGATCGTTGATCAGACCCTTCCAGCCGACGGTTGTGCGTGGCTTCTCGAGGTACGAGCGCATCACGATCAGCAGATCGTCGGCGTACTTCTCCTTCATCTTCAGTAGGCGATCGCAGTATTCGAGGGCCATTTCTGGGTCGTGGATGGAGCATGGTCCGATCACTACCATCAGACGCTGGCGCTGGGTATCTGTGCCATGGACAATCTCGACGGCTTCTTTACGTCCCTGGAGTACGGTCTGTCGTGACTTCTCGGTCAATGCGATCTCATGTTGGAGGAGATTGGGAGGGGTGAGAGGGTTGTAGCCGAGAACTAAAGCTGTTAGAGACCAATTACGAGTAAAATACTGCCAGACTTACTGCGAGAGTCTTCCAAATGATCGTGGTTGCCCACATTAGGGTTATCAATGAAGAACTGTGGAATTGGCGACGTCAGCAATGTGAAATTTACGATCAATGAGGGGCTCGACTCACCGACATCGGAGGCAGAGGAGGGGGGAGAAGATGAAGAGGGCAGGTCTTAAGAGGGCAATTGGGAGAAATGGAGAGTAATTGCAGTGAACAGAAGGATATCAATTCCTTTTAAAAATAAAAAAATAAAAAAGAAACGGCTCGTGAATGAGTCAAAAGCTCAGAGTATAAGAATTTCCACGTGATCCTCGGTGAATCTCGCCCGGCGCTGGAGTTCCAATCACGGCGAGCGCATTATAAAAAAATTGTGGGAAAATGTGGACATAAATATATTAATATGTTATATTAATGTTATATTAATGTTATATTAATATTGATATGAGAACCTCCTTGCATGCAATACTGCTGAGCCTAGTGTCACCCTCTAGCCTTCCGCGTCCTTCAGATTGGCCCTTGTTGCACCCGACGGTCGAGCTCCTGCAGTCCACGAACCAGGTCTTGACATATATCTGCATGTTGTTCCTTGACGGATTGCATTTGCTGCCGGTATAGCTGCATTTCGTTCTTCTTGCGCCTGGAACAGGTCATCAAGGATCCGACTACACCCCTCTCGGTAGATCTCCAGGACTCGACTGACAGTGGCCTTTTCTGCTGCCAGCTGAGTGGACAAATGCTAATTCCCAGTTAACATGGTTACGTGCGCATAGACAATTTTGACTAACCGAATTAGTTTGTTGAAGCAGGTGATGTGCGTCCTTCTGCGCCACTTGCAAAGTTGATATCCATTCCATATCGTCATGATCGCCCATCGTAGAGGCTTGGTGCGATTTAGCAGCGGGTTGCGTTGACGCCGATATATCTGTGCAGAATGATTGGTCAAGGTACTCGTGATTCTTTGAAGGAGCACCACCTAATGCTCTCTCGTCGATTGTTCTCTGTGAAGAACTCGCTTCAATCGTCGGTGCTTTCTCCGACTTGGCCACCTCAGCAGTATCTTCCTGAGAAAATGATGGGCGGTGCTTTTTAGGCGGCGGCCATGGGTGAGATCTCGCCAGTTTTTCCGTTTGGATTCCATATTCCAGGAACATGTCTCTCTGGAACTTGGTCCACATGAGTCTCTCGTATTTGCTCTCGGTGGAGATACTGGACGATTTTCGATAGTATTCACTTGGACTGGCGTCAGAGTCACTGGTTGTCTCTTCGTGACCCTTTTCGTCATCCAGGTCAAACTGAGGCGCAACCATACTCTTGGCTGACTGGGGTATGAGTCGAGGACTACCGTTGCTGTCGACAATACTAGTCTTTGGGACTGATTTTGGGAGCTGGGGAGAAGCGGAATTCAGTTCCATTAGGGATTCATTGGTGAGAAGAGGCTTTTGAGACTCCGGAGTATGGCTCCCACGTCCCTCAATCCGTCCTGCTGTGAACTCATCGAACTTGCCCACATTTGAAGTCTCCAACGAGCTATCCGCCTGGCTTTCGCAGATGTTAGTGCCGTGTGAAGAGGTGGTTGGTGCGGATCTTATGGGTTGCAAGGTTGCAAATCCGGGGATATGTTCCATTCCCATATGGTAATCAAGGATTGAAGGGCCATCACCTAGCAAGCCTCTGCCGGTTTCAAAGTCTGTGGAGCTCGCTGTAGACATCCTGTCATCACCCAGAAGCCTCCAGAAGCCTGTGTCATCTGCCTGTTCTATCTCCTCCTCCTTGGGCGGAAGTGTCTTGGCAATCAATGCTGGATTAACAGTCTCAGGCTCATTTTGGTTTTGGTGCATCTCAACTGGAATTGTTCCGTCCAGTACGCTTTCGATCTTCGGAGGCTCCAACACTGTGTCGGTCGGCATTTTCTCGGACTGCTGCTTTTGGGGAGATTCCTCAGATTGTACTGGATCAGATGATATGACGAGTGGTGCAGCTTGTTTATTGACTGGTTCATTTTGAGAAGGTTCTGTTCCGTGGAGTGCAAGCATCAGCTTGTTGCCAACACTCTCTGCTCTACCACGATATTTGCGATGACTCTTCTCATGAGCTGTCTTCATCTGGCTGTTTTGTTTCTTCGAAAGTGCTCTTGACTCCAGGATGGTGACCTTTGAAGTAGTTGTGTGAGACGGTCCTTTGAGATCGGCGTCAGAACTTGAGGATACACCGGGCATCATATGAACAGCTTTGTCTTTACTTGTTTGTCCATTGGACTGTGCCCGATGCTCTAGGATGCTGACTTTAGAAGTACGGGACGGTCGTTGGCCATAATCTTCGAAATCTGAGGATGAACTGGTCGTCACCGATGTGCAACTTCTTATCTCGACTATGACACCCCCCGTGCCGGTATTTCCACGCTTGTTGTGGCCCTCTGTCAGTGGCGAAGGTCGGTGCGGAGCTTCGGGCGCATTCGTATTGCGCTTCGCGGCATGGTCTTTGCTTTGCCCGTCCAAAGGGCCCGTGTCAGGAGGCCCACTATTACCCAGAGGGGCTGCAGGAGGCAAAGTGCCTGCAGTAAGCGTTAACAATGGCAATTGTGGCCCTCTGGTGCTACCCTCTTTGGTAGTAGTACTCTTCTTCGTGTTTGACTTCCTGCGTTTGGCCGAGGTTGTTTGTGGCTTTGATGGTATTGTTCGCTTGCTTCCTGTGTTTTTGGCAACTGTCTTCGGTCGGTTCGGGTCTGTATCGACTACGGAGGTTCCTCCACGGGTTCCTTTCTTCTCAACTATCTCATTGGGTGTAGGGCGAAGATCTTCATCCCAGTCCACTTCTTGAGGATTGGGTCTGGGCGGTCTTGGTTTTGTGAGCTTCAGTCGAACAATCTTCGACTCTGAAGGCTGGGATGGAGGGGCTTTGGGTTGTTGGCGACTTGGGCCTGTGAGACGTCCCGAACTCGCTGCGTCTTTGACAGTCGCCTTACTCCCGGTGTCTGGATTAACTGGTGCAGGTGAGACCCGAGCTGTCTTCATAGTTGCTATCGTCGTACACTTGAAATCAGAACATGAAGAGGGATGTAAAAGAGAGGGAGCTCTCCAGAGCTTCCCAGCTAATGAGGGTGCTGAACTAAGCCCAGCTCCAGTAGCATGAATCACATGATACCTCAACTATAACTTCGAATGTCCTACTATTATCCATATACACATAATGAAGTATAACTTGGGGATGATAAAAGTTGATTTGCAGATATGATCAAGATAGGTCTTTTTTAGTTAATTTTTATTGATCCTCTTACAGGTAGGTGACTGTGGACGAGTATATAACGAGTATATAAATGTATGTTGAAGAATGTATACTAAGTATATTATTATAGTCTACTTGCCCTTGAATAGATCTACAAATGCCGAGATTGATAAATCTAGATTTTCTGGGGATAAAGTGTTCTATTTTTATCTCAAGTTGCGTGCTTCTTAAAAAGCACCTTTCCCCATAATATTCTCCATATTCCTCAGACTAGTTCTACCTAGGTAACTTAACTACATATGTACTAAGTACTCCATACCATCCTCAACTTTCCCTACTAACCCTCAGAATCAATGACCCCTTGAGAACTGATACATCCAACCTTGGAAGGTTCAATCCTCATCCGTCGGCCCGTACAAGCTCCGCGATCCGTGATCCGCGATTAATAATCGTCGGCATTCGATATGGTTCGCTGACAATACATCAATTCATGCGGCTGAGAAGCTTTATAAGCAATGCAGGTTAACTCACGCCTAATAACCCTGGTAGCTGCCAGGTGTCATGTTCATACGCCCAATATTGCGTTATAACTCCGCACAATGACACAACAAGCGCCACACGCCGAAGATGCGCCAACTTCTCGATTCCGGTTCAATGCAACTCAGCCTCTAGACCGGCTTCAAGCTGCCCTTGCTAAGCCTGCGAAAGTCGAACTCGAGACCGATCCTATTCCCAGAACGAATGTTGCACGCCGTCGAGCCTCAAGTGTTGCCGCTTCCTCGAGCAAGACAAGACTCTCCCAGAGAAGATCTCCAAGCAACAGGAACACGGGATTGGTGTGTCGGAAACTGTCGCCAGGGATGAGACGGTTCTCTACCTCGCATACGGGTCAAACCTAGCTTCCAAGACATTTCGCGGAGTGCGCGGCATCAAACCACTCTCGCAGATCTGTGTACTTGTCCCCGAACTCCGTCTCACCTTCGATCTTCCCGGAGTACCGTACGCAGAGCCTTGTTTCGCAGGCACACAATACAGGGATGTTTCTCCTCCAGACAACGACTCCGGACTCCGAGACGACGAGAGAGATGTGTCGGGCAGTGAATATCTGTCAGAGAAGGCTGCGCTCACAAGTCGGACACGGCAGGTGGAGAAAGTGCCGGATTGTGACAAGCGTCAATGGCACAAGCCTCTAGTCGGAGTCGTCTACGAAGTCACACTAGCCGACTACGCGAAGATTATCGCCACAGAGGGCGGTGGTCGTGGATACCGCGACTGTGTCATCGATTGTCATCCCTTCCACCAATCCTACGATCCCTCCGACCCCGTCCCGGATTACCCCACAACACCAGCCTTCAAGGCACGCACCCTGCTCTCTCCAGCTGCAGACGATGCCCGGTTTGAATCGCAATCCCAGAAAGGCGATGCGCTGCTGGCCAGTGGTCCACAGCTGTCGTGGTGGTATACAATTTGCTTGCATTTCCGGCCGGATCCTCACTACGCTCAGCCCTCGGCCCGCTACCTTGGATTGATCAAGGCTGGCGCTGCGGAACATGATCTGCCTGTTTCATATCGAGAATATCTTGCGCAGATCAAAACTTATCATATCACAACCACGCGCCAGAAGATCGGGAAGGTGATCTTCCTGGCTATGTGGGCGCCTTTGTTGATTTTGACTTTGATGTTATCCAGGGTGTTTGCGGGTCCTGATGGGCGTATGCCGCCGTGGCTGGTGGCTTTAGCCAATATCGTGTTTTCGTGTGTGTGGAATAGCTATGACTGTTTCTTCGCTCCTGTCTTTGGGGATGGCGAGCGGACTCTAGATGATACCCGGGCCTGAAACTACTTCTGGGCCTTTTTTGATGGAGTTTATAGCTATGTACCTAGGTAGATTCTTACATACATAATACAACAATTAGAGAACAATCGTTTGTACACCACTCATGCCGTTGCCAAGTCGCGTAACATACCATATCATAGGAATATGATACAGACATGCACATACACACTGCAACTCTAGAGACTTATTACATATGTAATAGTCTCATCTGTCATAATCACAAAGGAAATTAAATTCAGATGACTCCTCGAAGCACACAGTTTTCGAAAGGAAATGAAAAAAAGAATATATCTAGGATACAGATACAGGTGTTCGGGGAGCGTTCTAACAAAACACAGACACAGCGACCAATAGATAGACACAAAAATGACGGAACAGAGAGGCCTCTTTGAAGCACCTGTATCAAAACCGGGGATGTGGTATGGGTTCCCCAAGTCGTACCGGTCCCTTCAGCCTCTCACATTTTCCCACTCAAAAAAAGGCCTTGCTGCAACATTTAACGGCGGGGGCCGATCGGGGGGCTGTACACGATCTTGCGGGTCTTGAGAGGGGCCCACTTGTAGCGCTTGACCCAGACGGAGACGGCGAACAGACCGGTCAGGAGGGCAACGGCCTTGACACCCATCTTCTTGCGCTCGTCCATCTCGGGCTCGGCGGACCAGTTCAGGAACTCAACGACATCCTTGGCCATCTGGGAGGTGGTGGCGGGGGTACCGTCCTCGTACTCAACAACACCGTCGAACAGGACACGGGCCATAGCAATACCTATCACTGAGTCAGAAACGCTAAAAAAAAAATATATATATATATTATGGGCTTGTCGTTACGTACCGGTACCGGGGAAGTAAGGGTTGAAGTTCATGCCCTCGGCGACGGCAGCACCAGCGGGAGGCTCATCGGGGTAACCGGTCAGCAAGCTGAAGATGTAGTTGCAGCCACCGTGACGGCCCTTGGTGATCAAGCTGAGATCGGGAGGAAGAGCACCGCCGTTGGCGGCACGAGCGGCCTCCTCGTTGGGGTAGGGAGCGGGAATGTAGTCGGAAAGCTTGCCGGGGCGCTTCTCGATCTCGCCCTCGTTGTTGGGCTCGGTGTCGTACTCGTGCTCCTCGGCGAAGGCCTTCATCTCATCGACGGTGTGCATGGTGCCGACCATTGAGCGCCATGGGACACGAGTGAGGGAGTGGCAGGAGGCGCAAACCTCACGGTAGACCTGGAAACCACGGCGGAGACTTGGACGGGGTCAGTACAATGTATGCCGGTAAGAGCAAAAATGTGACTTTGGGGAAAGAGCACTCACGCGGCGTGATCGAAAGTCTTGTTAAACCGCTCGTGCACCCAAGGGTACTGAGTAGCGTGGAGTCTGGAGAAAATCACCTGTTAGCTTCCACCATTGTTCTCAACCTGGGTCGCACAATGCTCGGCTGGGTCGAAGCCAGAACCGACGATCTTCCTGGGACATTTCACTCACCCCTCCTCAGCAGGTGTCATGGCGAAGGCCTCCTGGCCGTAGAGGTGGTAGTACCATGCGGTGGAACCGGCGGCGGCGGCAGTTGCAAGCGCAGCAGTGAGTGTGAGGTAGAAGGGGGAGCTGGCGGCCTCGGCGCCGGCGGCGGTGGAAGAGGCACGCTGTTGAATATTAGCAACGGAGCCCTTCTTTAATCCAATGCAGGCTCAAGGAGTCGATTGTCCTCTTCCGTGAAGATCAATGGGGTGAAGGCGTACCGTGGACTTCCCGAGGGACTGGCGGGCGACGGCCCGGTTGGACGCGCGCAAAATGGAACGTCCCAGCATGACGAAGTTTAACCCAAGCAATTGAATTTGATCGGGAATGGGTGCTGTATCGCCAAAGCGAGAGGGGGGTGGGTGGGGAGAGGAGGGGGGATGGTACAGGAGAGAGGTGCTGGAGGTTGAGGTCGAAGTCGAAGAAACTTGACATTGATGATTACCCCCTTGCTCTGATTGGCTCCCGGCCACGCTAGAAAACCGACTCTCGGAACATCACAATTCTGTGGACTTACAATGGAATTGATCTATATAAAATAGACTAATTGATTATAATGATTCATTCTATTCTGTCTATAGCTTCTTGTTCTTCTTGTGGTCCTGTGTTCTCGCTTTTTTTTTGCTCCGGTTGTGCGTGTCCCGGGATTCACCGAGAAAAACACGCCTCGCCGGAACAGTGTGTGCTATTCCAATATAGCTAGAAGATCTTCAAACCAGGTTGCTAATTGCTAGCTACGTATCTCAACTAGTCTATATTTTCCCCATTATTCACTATCTTCCTCAAACGTCGGGGTATCGCAAGATTCCCTATACTTCCATACATAGCTAAGTATTACTACAGCTATCCATGGATGTTTAGCTACCTATATCAGCTTGTATTGCAGATTGCATCATATCAGGAGAATCCCATTAATCTATGTGACTATGGAAGCTCCCATTGGTCCAGGAAAAAGGTGTTGAGATTGAGAAGTTATGTTCTGTGTCAAGTCTCGACCCTACTCCCGATGTATATATTTAGCCACCACCTGGGCAAATTGTTCCAACATCTCCAATTTGTGTAAATCACTCTCCTCATGTTTACCCAGTCGCCCTGGTTGAGCTTTCAACAGCATTAGAACTTAAATGTCATTCGATCCACTTATTTTCTTCCAATTGAAGAAAGACTAATTCATCTACATCGTACAAAACTCCTGCATATGAGAGAGCGGTGTACATTTTGCCAACCGGGGAGGCGGCGGCGGCGTTGGACCCTGTCCGTGCGTGGTGATCGTGCAGCCATTGGAATGTGGTTCTTGATTTGCAGTTGAGGAACAAGTGGTTAGATGTGAATATGTCTGCATGAGCATTTGATACCAAAGCTACCACCAAGACGCCGTGTCTGCTCGATATTGAGACCGGACCACTACAACCCCGCGGGACAGCTTGGAGAGAGTCCGAGGCCGCCCCAAATCCCGAGCACCCCACGACTGCTCGCTCTACCGATGAAGAGTCCAGGAACACAATATGCCAGGTGCAAAAAAGGGCCTACGGCCGCAGCTCGGCCACGCAGAGATGTGCTGGCCTCGCTGCGCATGGCATCAATGGAAGACATCTCCAGAGCTGCTCTTCCGGCAGGTACGCAATGTGAAGACATACAGTGGCGAGGGAAATACATGCTGACGGAAGGGTAAACAGAGATCGTATCCTCTATTCTCGACTACGTCGGCCCCGTTGATCTGATCCGAGCGGCACGGTCCTGCAAGCTTATGCACGAGATGGCGTACGATGACACTCGATGGGTACACAAGCTGAAACGAATCGGGTGCTGGGACGAAGCGGATGCTAGAAAGCATGCCGAAGTGGTATTTGGGACAGTCGCCAACATGGAAGCCGTCGAGAAACAAGAGGAGGCTGAGCTGGGCGATGGACCAGTCCCTGCGATCACTGTTGGCGATGACCCTTCCAGTGACCTGAAAGGAATATCCGACGGATTCGATAAGATTGAGTTAGTGAATAGGGCGTCGCAGCCAGATATGTTCCAGGATATCCTGGATGAACCCGTCCTGACGGTGTTGAAACAGGTCAGGTCAATCCGGGGCGAGGCGCGTCAGGAATACGGCAAGATACATGCTGCACTAGCACCGTTTTATGAGGATATCGCGCGATCTGGACCATCGTCTGAGAACTTAGTTTTCACGAAATACAAAGATCCGCTGGCCCAAGCGCAAATACTGGCACAGTTGGTAATGTTCTCCAAGTCTGATATGACGCAAGGATGGGACGAGCGGGTGGACCGTTTAGAGCGTACAGTCTCGATGTTTGAGACTGCTGCGCTGAAGGAGTTCCGCCAGGGGTATGAAGCCGACGATATCGACGGGACCATGCGGAAATACGCACACATTCTATGGACACTCAACGGTGGGCAAGCTGCCGTGGACCTCTTTATCCATCACAATCACCTGATGACTCGGAAGTCTGACCTAGGAAGCGTCCCTTCCTGCATTGACGGATCGACCGGCCAGGTCAAAATGGAGCAAACACAGGCTTTTTTCACGCGTCTCAGTGTCGCCTTCAACGATGAAATATCCATTATGAACCGCGTCTTTCCCCCGGCCTTGGACGTCTCATCAACCTTTATGTCGAAAGTTGGCCAAGATGTGTTATATCCTTTCCTCACGGCAATATTTGATGAGCTGCATCGCGCCAACATCAAGTCATATCTCACTGCAATCTCGACGACTTTTGTCCAATGCATGAATCTCTCGGAGGCTCTGCTTCCCATACGAGGCTCTGATGCTAAATTCGACGAGTATCTTGATAATGTCGTGATCAAGATTTACGAGCCACACCTCGATCTGTATTTAGCAGAAGAGCTTGATTTTTTCAAGAAGGCCTGTGAATCTACCGTGAATGAGTGGGACCGACATCTCTCCGAACAAGCGGCCTCGACAGAGTCTTTTTTGATGTCAAACGTTAATCGCCAAGCCGACAAACGAGACTTCCTTACTTCTTTCAAGAAAGTGATCATGATGCCGGTAAACATCCTACCGAGCTTTTCAAGTGCCAAATCAAACGAGGATTCGAAATCAGAAACGGAATCAAGCAGTCCGAATCCGCTCCAACCATCCAAAAATACCAATCGATTTTCGACACTATCGTCACCTGCCCCTGTGGCCGTCGAGGAAGTTCCAACTACAGAGCTGGCAGCAAAAGCGGCCATAATGAAGACGAAGATGGAGGGTATCCGCTCATTGTTCAGCATCGAAATTGCACTTGATCTAGTTCATTCCGCCAAGTCCAGCTTGGAAAGAGCCGCTCAATTTGTGCGACTTGGCGGCGAATATGGCCATGCCGCGAAGCAACAATGCGAGGCAATCTTCGTCGCCCTGCTACGTATATTGGGACACCAGCACGTTATTGTTGGATTTGATAAGGCTGTCAGTCATCTATCCAACTACCGGCCCCGCGAACAAGGAGACCGTGACCAATCTGGGGTCGAGCCCCTGGTCACCTTTTTGGAACTGGTCAATGTCGGGGATTTGATTCTGCAAATGATGGATGTATTCTATGAGCAGGAGTTGATCGGCATGGGATTGACTGATAGAAACGATTTTGTGGACCCCGCCAATAAAGAAAAGAAAAAGTTCGAACAGATGCTCGATGAACGTGTCGCAGCTGGCCTGAATAAAGGAATTGACGTTCTCATGGAAGAAGTGGACTATATTCTCGCAACGCGACAACTAGCCACCGATTTCAACCCCGGCGTTTCCTCAGATCCACACCGACAGACCATGGACGTAGGCGTCAGCGAAGTCGCCATCGCCGTCGTCGACGTGGTCTCATCGCACACGCAGATGCTAGTCGGGAGCACAGACAAGAGCACCCTAGATGTGTTCAATCAAGAAGTCGGGCTCCGGCTATTTACGGCTCTGTGTAAACACCTCAAGCGACAGCGCATCAGCGTGGAGGGGTCACTGAAGTTGATCAGGTATGTATCTCGGTCTTCAGCCGCGCGAAACGGCAAGCTGACAAGAGTTCCTAGTGACATGAACCACTATTTCAAGTATATTCAAACCCTGCGAAACAATGAGCTCCTTCTCTATTTCACGGCGTTCCGTGAGCTCGTGCAGATTTATCTGATCGATCCTGGCCACGCCAAGGAACTGGCGACAGTCATCGCGGATGCAGATCGGTTCCATGGGATCTGGCGTGTGGAGGAGGTCTATGAATTTGCTGAGCGCCGGGCTGACTGGTACCACGTCAAGCGGGACGTGGAACGAGCTATGTATGGAATTGGTTGCAATGTGATGTAAATGGATACCGATACCCCGGGAATTGCATAGCGAGTGGCGTATAGCTAGGTAGGGACCTACAACGCGGACGTGCATGTCGGCACGGAATATTCTCCTAGGGAGGGTGGACTGAGTATATAAACAGCGCTTGATGTACAAATATATGCTAGATATTTGCTTCTAGCTTCTAGATCCAAGAATATGACCCCTTGAGGCAAATACATTGAACGTTCATGTCCCCAAGTCATAGTTTCAGCAAGACAAAAGCAAGCGACATGAGACGAAACCCGTTAGACCAACTGCACAAAGAAAATAAAGACAAATCTAAAGATAAAACCACATCTGAATATGAAATATCGAACGTCGAATATCGAATTGGATACGATGCAACCCAGCCCTAAGAGTCTGACGTCAACGGCGGCTGCTGGAACACGACTGCAGCGTCTGAAACGGACATGAAGGAAAGTGACTGTCCAATCCAACAGTTTTGCCTGGTTGCATTCTAAAAATTTCAAAATGTCTTTGAACTTTTATTTTATTTCTAGTTACCCAGGAACCTTCATCTTTCAGTTGAGTACAAAGTACGTCTCTCGAGCCCCGTGAAGAAGAATAATCCTGACTGGCTTTCTAGATACCTGCATTGTGTCGGCGTCTATGAGAACACAATACACACAATAAAACGCCGCGGCTGCCTAAGACAATAGACAATACACGACTATTGCATCACCGGACATTCTGTCCAAGGGACGTCGTCACAGTTTAGGACCGCGTCCTAAACCGGATCGGAGCCAGGCGCTACGACTATTGACCCAACGCCCATAAGCAAAGAAACATCTGAGGCCATGCATTAGCAAACTACAGCTAAGACCACCATCTGCTTACAGCTTCAAGTCAAAAAGAAGAACACCGATCCATCAAAATGACTCGAAACAATCACACCAAAACCACCCGATGGCTGGCCATCCTTATGCTCCTCACCATGCAAATACTCAACGCAAACGCCGCCGACGTAGTAACCGTCTGGACTACGATAAAATTGCCCGCGCCAACACCAACAGCGCCGCTACATCCATCCTACACATCCCTCGACGAGTTCAAGAACGATATGTTGGAAGTCACGAACGAGTACCGCGCCAATCACGACGCCAATCCGCTGGAATGGAACGATACGCTGGCCGATTACTCGCGCGAGTGGGCAGAAGCCTGTATCTGGAAACATTCGGTGTGTATCGCTATCCCCATACCACGAGGTATTAGTGCTAATATCACCGCAGAAAAGTAGCTACGGCGAGAACCTCGCATACGGATACGGGAATGTCTCTGCTGCTGTCATTGCCTGGGGTGAGGAAAGGAATATGTATAATTTCGGCAAGCCGACGGGCTTCACCGAGGAGACGGGGCATTTCACTCAGTTGGTCTGGAAATCGACTACGCAGGTTGGGTGTGCTGCTTTCAACTGTGGGTATTCGAAGAACGACAAGTCTAAACGAGATGACGGGGCCGAAGTTCAAAAAGATGTTTTCGAAGAGGAGGCCTTTGGAGAGGATGTCTTCGAAGGAGTGATGATGGCGCCTCGTTCTAGCGGGGATGAAGCGGAAGGAGATGGGCTGGAAGGGTTGAAGGCCACGCGAAGTGAGCCACGGGCTCAGGGGTGGTATGTTGTTTGCGAGTATACACCTCCTGGAAATGTTGTGGGTTCGCATAACTCCTACTTCCGGAAGAACGTCTTGCCAAAGAAGGCGTCTGCGGTTGACTCGTCCTCGTCTTCAACCGAGTCTTCTTCTTCTTCCACAACTTCTGAGTCTTCTCCCACGTCTATGGCTGAGCCGTCGCCGAATGCTGCGACATCCACTACCGTTGGGAGTCAGAGTCAGCCAACGGGAGGTGCTATGAGGTTCGCGTTGGACTCGACATTGGGGATAATGCTGGTAGGATTGGGAACTGTGGGCGTGGGAAGGGGGCTTTATACTTGAGATGGCTTACTTTAGACGATTTAAATAAGGGAAATACAAGGTTGAACTTTGCTAGGAACTGGTTTCGTAGCCATCTCTCATGCTTATCCACATTGCACATTTGGTCGGGAGGCGTACCGCTCGATCTATTGATTTTTGGAATGTCCCGATCCTCACTGGGCTTGCCCAGGGGACCTAAAAGAAACACAAAGGGACAGAAGGCTGGGTTCAGGCACAAGCGCGAAACGCCAGCAGAGAAACAGGGGGAAAAGAGGAACAAAAGGAAACACATTATTTGCGAAAATAGAACAGACAGATTCATCAGCCAATGACCTCCTCGGTCTCCTCGATAATCTCCTCCACAATCTCCTCGACCACGGAGTCGCCCTGGTCTTCGACAACCGGGCGCGCGTCGCCGGCGGCCGCGGGTGTATCTGCGTTCTCGGGGAGGGTGAAAGCCTCCTTCTCTTCGGCCAAGAGCTCCTTCTCCCGACGGAGCCAGGCGAGCCACTCGCTGAGTACACGCTTGCGGGTCTCGACAACGGCGGTGTTGGCGATATCGACAGCGTACTTGTCTTCCTCCTCGAACTCCTTTGAGTACTCGCGGAGGTTCTTGCGAACTTGCTTCTGCTCCTCCTTGCTGAGAAGAGTGGCAGGACGTGGGCGCCAAAGGAACTGCTTGAACTTTTCGGTGGGGTTCTCGGAGAGGGTAGTACCGGAGAAGGTGTGCATGTTCCAGCCATTCTCCATCTACAATGCGGTCAATATCATGAATCATAATCAAAGATAGAACTAGGTTAAGTCTTACCGAGTGAGTCCACACACTGGCGCTGCTGACAACGTAACGACCGGTGGAATCCCAGTCAACATCAGTGACACCGTAGTGCTCGACGGTCTTCATCAGCTGGAGGTTGGCTGCAAGATCCTTCTCAGCCTCGATCTTCTCGCCCTCGAAGTCCATATCCCAGAAGTCCAGATCGAAGTTGGTCTGGGAGTGAACCGTCGCGACAACAACGAATCGGCCCTTGGGCGACCAGTAGATGCCGTTGCTGGTCTTCTTCTCAATAGTGCGCACCAGCTTGAAGTTACCGGCAGTGTGGCCCTTCTTCTCAGGCGCGAAGAATGAGACGGAAGTCTTGAGGGAGGACGGCGGCACCAGTTGGTGTCTCGCCGTTGGCGATAACGACGAATCGGGATCCATTGGGCTCCCAGGCAAAGTTAATCACAGTATCCTTGAGGCTGTCAACAACCTCAACGGGCACACCCTTCTCGCGAACGCGGAAGATCTCCAAGTTAGTGGCCATGGACTTCTTCGACTTGGAGTGACGGTCGACCTTGACGCAGACGTAGGCACCCTGTGATTGCCAGTGCAGCTTGACATCGGAAACGTTGAACAGGTTACGGGTTCGGACAATCTCCTTTGAGGGCACGCTCATCATACCGACACGGGCAGGGTTGCTGCCGATTTCAGGAGTCCAGAAGCAGAGCAATTGCTCGTACTGCTTGACACCTTCGCGGGCGACGGTGGCAGGGGACCACTCGAAGTCCATAGCACCCTCAATCTTCACCGAAGTGCGACCAAGAAGGTTCATGTTGGGAAGTTCGTAGATAGAGAGGGATTGGCCCTGGAGCATGCGAGCAACGTACTTCTCGTCCGCGGACCACTTGAAGGCAGGCCACTGCACCTTCTTCTTAGGTGCAACCTCGCCCTCGATCTCGGTAGGGGCAGCCAAGTCGTGCGACACGAACGAACGGAGAGGCTTGCCAGTCTCAATATCCCAGACAATAATGTTCTTACCGTCCTCCTCGTAAGTCAATATGGGTTGGCCTTCCTCGACCTGGATGGGTCGTGCTGACCAAGTTGTCAAGTAACCCTCAAGCGGGGAGAACTCGATCAACTGCACGAAGGGGTGAGGGAACTGCTTTTGCTTGGAGAAGGACTCGCCGCCCCAGAGCTGAACACCCTGGGGGTGGACGGAGGCAAGGAATGTACCCTTGGGGGACCATTGAACGAACAGTTGTGTCCAGTGAGCGCGATCCACGACATTCTCAGGTGGGTTTGTCTTGTTGTTCCAGAACACACCGACCTTGTCGTTGCGGTAAAGGGCGAATTGATCACGGGCGTTGGCATCTCCCATCCACGAGCGCAGGTGCTCCTTCTCCTTGAACGGTTCCGGGGTGATTGCCTTGTATTCTTCCTCGACCCGACCTTCGCGACCATAACGCTCGATATCCATCAACTTGTTGACAGCCATAATGTGCTTCTTATCGAGAGGGACGCCGTGCAACTGCTTGACGGCGGCAACTGCCATTTCCGGGGTTTCATATTCCACAAAGGCGAACCTATATCCCCCAATTAAAGTTAGAGATCATCCAACATTCCTCCACATCTCATTGGATATCCAATACGCACCCTTCGGTCATCTTCTTGTCGTTAACGGGCATGAAAACCGCATCTTCGGAGGTGCTGCCGACGGAGTTGAGTTTTCTCAATAAGAACTTGACGAGTTTTTGTCGGCTATCTTCGGGCACAACGGGGAGGCCATCGATGACGATAAATGTATCCAGTCCCTCCTCAACCTTCACTTCATATTGCTCCTTGAGATCTGTGGACTAACGTGTTAGAGAGAGGGGCACACAGATCACGAGAAATCTTGCACTCACCGGAGAAATCAATCTCCTCCTCCTCTTCCTCGTGCAGATCCTGCTCAGACAGGGTGTCGAAACTGGGCGCCATGATGGGTATACCGAAGGCGTCTAGAGGCTTCGGAGCAAAGATAGATCGGTGCAATCCGCTGATGGATTTTCGGGCAGAAACAAATCGCGGCGGCCAAGCGGGTTCTTTGTGTGGACTGACTCAGCACTGAGTCAGCACTATCGATTAACGCCTCAGGTGTATAACTACACGTGACTGAGCTGCACATGCTTAGTCAGGATTTCCCCAGCTTGAGGTCGGGCCCGTCAATCATCTCAGACGTTTCTAGAGGCTCTTCAATTTGGATACACATTTCTTTTAGACTGCATATCTTGCACCGAGCTCTTTACCACACCAAGTCTTTGTCTATTATTTCATTCATAACCCCCCGTTTCTGCATTTATTTCGCCTGGCCTTTCTCTATCTTCAATGCCCCGCCGGTCCTAAGCGCCAGTGCGACTTGAGTATAGCCCACCTGACAACTCCGAGCTCTCGCTCGACCACCATACTCCTCTACAAACACCGCGATATCCTCAATCGCGAACTGCAAAGCTCGACTCAGCTCATACGTCTCAACATAAGCAGCCAATCTACGTGATCTACTAGTAACAAGATGTCGTGTAAGCTACCTCGGTGTTGCCCCAGTGCCAATTTACCGTTCTCCAAAAAGCCTCCCAACTAATCGGTGATCTTGCGCAATAGTGACTTCTGACGTGCGCAAAAAATATATCGACATTATTGACGACATTCTGGCCAAAAGCGACCTCACTACCATCTCCGAGAAGCGAATTCGCAAGGGTCTCCAGGATGCTGTAGGCTATGATCTCACCCCGATGAAGGTCAGTCAAGTTACGTCGAATGATGGCGCATTATTATTTGAAGCTATCCAGGATGACTAGCGATGTACTGTGGCTGATGTTCGCAAAGTCTACCATCAAGCAGCTGATTATGGAGCGGTTTGATCGCTACGCCGAACAAAACGGCGTGGGCGGATCGCCCGATGAAACTGCCCCAAGCAATGATCAGCGCGATGGTGATTCAGCATCAGCTGTGCCCTCCCCGCCCCCCTCCACATCTCCAGTGAAGCGCCAGGCCTCCAGCGATGCCACTTCCGAGCCTGCGAGCGCATCGCCTCCCGCCAAAAAACACAAGCCCGATACTGATACCGACGCGGATGCGGCGTTCGCGGCCAAGCTGCAAGCTGAAGAGAATTCGCGCGCGCGACCTACCCGTGGGGGCAACACCCGGCGTGCAGCTCCCGTGAAGAAGAAGAGCAAAGCCAAGACCTCGAAGAGGGTCAAGGCAGAAGATGATTCAGATGTTGACTCAGGCGAAGAGCCCAAGAAGGAGGTCAACCGAAATACAGGTTTCCACGTATGTTTTTCTATATCATCCTCCCAAAATCTCCCAGCAATTTTAACACGACCATAGAAACCTATGAACCTTTCTGAACCTCTGTCTGCACTTCTGGGAGAACACACCGTGAGAACCTTCCCCGATTCTTGGTCATTGGGCCTTTGCTAAATTCCACACAGCTTTCACGACCCCAAACTGTCAAAAAGGTTTGGCAATACATTCGCGAGAACGAACTTCAGGACCCCAGTGATCGCCGCCAAATCCTGTGCGACGATGCTATGCGGGCTGTCTTCAAGCAAGATCGAGTTCACATGTTCACCATGACTAAAATTCTCAATCAGAATTTGTATAGTCCCGATGAATAGTTCGGGGGTGACAGATTTGCTTTGATCATTATGGAAGAGCAGGCTCCAAACCAAGCCCTGTTTCTTAACGATTCTCCTTCGTCTTTCATGGTTCTTTTTATTTGTTATTTCCTCTTTTTGCGATGCATGGGGATGCTGGCGTGAACTTGAGCAATTTCCGCTCGCCATTCTTATTTGTTTTTGACTTGACTTGCTTATGCTCTCCAGCGGGAGTTAGTGTAGCCCTCCATTGGTGATTCTCAAAGGTCCTCGAATCTAGTACCTACATGATATACATATGTGCAGATCCTTTCCACGTGGACAGTAGATTACAGCCTTACAATATGGGCTCCTGGTTGGATTATATCATTGGACATCATGGACCTCGGCGTTTGCTCGCTGCACAGCTCCTGATGCTCCTTTGTTAGACCTCCTATGGTCTATAGATGACTGTGGCCAGTGGCATTTCCATCAGCATGCATCAAAAAGTCTTTTATTCGCTCTCAGCTCATCCGATTTTGGCTTGATAATTCAGGCCGGCGCTAACAAGCCTATGAATTTGCCCAATATGTGTGCTCACAGGGGCGGTGTTTGTATAAGGCAATGGGCAAACACAGCACTACTCTTTGAATAGATAATCTATGGGTTACCCAGTCACTCAGCGCAGCTTCTTTTTCGCGTAATCAAAGAGACAAGGCGAGTAATCGGTTGAAGACCTCATATCCTCATCTAATGCGGCATGCGGGATCAGTCAGCGGCATCTCACTTTTTCCCCAGAACCACTCCCCCACCACAATCCACAAACCCTAGGACTCTACAGCCTCAGCACACCCTATATTGACGCCAAGCCGCAGCTTGTATCGTGACATTCCTTTCCGTCTCCGCAATGGCCGACAACCAGGCCTCAAACCCAGTCTCTTCTAGCCAGGGTCGCGGCGGGCGTCGTCGCGGCCGCGGAGGGGCAGCTGCCTCCGGCCGTGCAGATTCGCAACACAATACCGGTGACGGAGAAAAACGTCCTAGGCCTCGCACACGCGGCGGCGGTCGTGGCGCCGGCGCTGGCGATGTAGGCCGACAAACTCGCAATACCGATCAGACCAACAAACTCGATACCCAGCCTTCGAAAGCCACGCCAGCAACAACGAAACCGGTAGAAGCGGCCACCGACGATGCAGATGATGGAGAAGTCTGCTTTATCTGCGCTTCTGCCGTTGAACATACCTCGGTCTCCCCTGTAACCATAGGACGTGTCACATTTGTGCGCTTCGGTTGCGGGCACTGTACAAGAACAAGGCTTGTGCTCATTGCAGGGTATGGTCATCTTGCGACTGTTCCTCGACGAGCTGAGGTGCTTTTCATTAGAATTTTGTTTCACAGGCTGACTTGTATAAGACTGAATCGAACTACGTCATTTTCACAGATGATCCAGCACGGCGATATGAGGAGTTCAACAAGAAGGACTTTGCTCGGACGGACGAAAACCTTGGAATCGAATATGAAAGCGATGAGATCTTCGGAGACACAGTGCTGTTGCTGCGATACAACTGTCCGGATGAGGACTGCGATGTGGCATGTTTGGGGTGGCCAGACTTGCATCGCCATGTAAAGAGCAAGCACAGCAAAGTTATGTGGTATGTCGATATCATACCCTACGCAATTATTGAACGGGAAACTGACTGTACCGTCCGAATAGTGACCTTTGTACTCGTAACAAGAAGGTCTTTACCCATGAGCATGAACTATTTACCATGGCGGAATTGCGTAAGCACGAACGGTCCGGAGATGACAAGCCTGGAGCTATAGACCAAAGTGGCTTCAAGGGGCACCCCGAATGTGGTTTCTGTCGCCAACGGTTCTATGGTGACGATGAGCTGTACGCCCACTGCCGCGATAAACACGAACGGTGCCACATCTGTGACCGACGCTCCTCCCACCGTCAACAACAATACTATATTGACTACAACGCATTGGAGAACCACTTCCATAAAGATCATTTCGCTTGTCTGGATAAAGAGTGCTTGGAAAAAAAAGTTCGTCGTTTTTGAGTCGCAAATGGACTTGAAGGCTCACCAAATCGAGGCACACCCTGAAGGCCTTTCTAAAGACATTCGCCGAGACGCGAGATTGGTTGATCTGGCCGAATTCGATAATATGCGCACTCCTTACCAGCAGCAACGACAGCGTCGCGGTGCCGGTCGAGGCCGTGACCCCAACGCCGAGCCTCTACCAGTATCCAGTGCACAGCCAATGACCCGTGCGGAAGTTGCATACCAGCGACAGATGGCTATACAGAGTTCTCAGTCTGTCTCGACGCGAAACTTTGGCGGCCAGCTGACTCGAGATGACGTCCAACCCGTGCGCGCTCCAGAGCGATCCGCTGCTGCCACTCCTGTGCAATCTGCCCCCGCACCACGCTCTCAGCCTCTTCCTACCGCAGCATTTGAAGGCATGAACATTTCTGCCAACTCCGTGCCAGCCACCCCACAAGACCAGGCCCGCCGAATGCGCCATGAGGCCGTGATTGAACGTGCTTCGAACCTCCTCCGCAACGATGCCACCAGACTCGCCGAATTCCGTAGTAGAGTATCAAGCTACCGCATTTCTTCCATCTCGGCAACTGAGCTCATCGATGCCTTCTTCTCGTTATTTGACACATCCAGCACCGAGCTGGGCAAGCTCATCAAGGAGCTCGCTGATATCTACGAGGACGAGTCCAAACGCTCCGGTCTCCTGCAAGCCTGGAATGACTGGCGTGCCATCAACGAGGATTACCCAGCCCTTCCAGCCGGTGGTCTCTTACCTGGCATGTCAACAGGTGTCAACACTGGCGGCAACCGCGTCCTGCGTTTGAAATCATCAACTGCTAAATCCTCCCGCTCCGCCGTGGGCAGAAGCGGCGCCCTCCCAGCCGCCCCCTCCAACCCCTTCCCTCCCCTCTCTGCCGCAGCTGGTCCCTCCTCTCGCCGCGGAAAAGCTCCTGCTGCTACCCCTTGGGCAGCAGCAGCCCCGCCGACATCTTTCTCACGTCCCGCAATGCCTAGCCCGGTCAGCCGCCCATCATCTGCAGCACCATCTTCCAGTCGTTCTCCCGCCGCCCCAGCCTCCAGCGGCGCTGATTCATTCCCAGCGCTCCCTGCAGCACCCAAGCCCAATGTCCTCATGGCTGGCAAGACGCGTGGCACCGTCCGTTGGAACGATAACCGCGGCCCTGCGCCCAACGCATGGAGCTCAGCCCCGAGTAGTGGAACCGCCTCTCCAGCTGAACCCGCCAATGATGACTCAAGTAATGGCAAGAAAGGAAAGAAGAATAAGGGAAAGCAAACCTTGTTCCACTTTGGCTGATTCACTGTCACATCTTGATAGATTTACGTTTCTTATGTTGATTGGGTATTGCTTTGGCCTATGTTTGATTGACAGCATGACCGGGAGCGCCATTAAAAGGTATATCATGTGTTGGGGTAAATTTCTTGTTATTTTTTTGCTGTACCTACTAGCGAATGCAGATACAATGTATTGTATGGAGGTAATCCGTGTTATTTTTGTGTTTGATGTCATATTGAGGAATGATGTGGCCTTGAGAAACCGTTGACCGTCGCCATACAAGTACATAAATATGATATACAGGAATAGAGGGATACAAAGGCCAGTTCACTTACCATCATAATCAACTTCAAGCCCATCAGATCAACACCACACTATCGTTGTCAGAGATATTCTCGGATGCAGAATCCAAATCGGATTCGATCAGAATAGGCTCAGGCACCCGTGTGTTGTCCATTCCCTCGGTACTCTCACTTGAACCCAACGCTTGGGTTTCAGGTGTATGAACCGACAAGTTGGAAACAGGTTCAGTAGGAGCCTTTGTCTCACTTTCATCATCGGGGTACAGTGCCATTTCTCTGTTGATAGCAGCCATGCGCAGCACAAAGTCATCCTGCAGTTTAATCAACAAAGCCCGAAGACTAGCGTTATCCATCGTGCCGTCACGGGCAAGGAACAACTGTTCACGCAGAGACAAAAGCAACTTCCGCTTCTGGGCAATAGCGACAGCACGCGATGGGCTGTTCCTATGCTTAGCCAGCTGGTCCATTGCCTCTGAGACGGAGCGCGCTTTATCCAAGACAGCAGGTGGAAGATCAGCGAGCTTTGCGAGGACGAGCCCATACCGACGATCTGGAACAGGACCTTCTGCAATGCGGTACTGCATGGTCATCTTGGATGCGTCGGGAGCGATGTCTGCTGCTAAGTGGAGATTGATCACACCGCTGCGCTCGGCGAGAATCTGCGCCAGGTCGTGGAAGTGCGTGACAAACCAGACGAGGGCATTACTGGAGATTAGTGCTTCTGCTAGCGCGACGGCAATAGCAAGGCCGTCGGTTGTGCTAGTGCCGCGACCTAGCTCGTCAATGATGACCATACTGCGTGGCTGGATGTTACGAAGGATGAATGCCATCTCCCGCATTTCTGCTGCGAAGGTCGAAACGTTGGCGTCTAGATCATCTGACGTCGCGACGCGGGCGAAGAGCTGGTGGGAGATAGGGAAGGAGGCATACTGAGCTGGGACAAAGCAGCCTATCTGCGCCATGACTGTAATCAGGGCTAGTGAGCGGATGTAGGTCGATTTGCCGCTCATGTTGCAGCCTGTGATGATCTGGAACCTTGTTTGCGGTGTTGCATATGCGTCGTTTGGGATGAACTTGCTGCTATGAATCTGTTCTCGAATCGGATGACGTCCCGCCTTGATGGCGAGAGTGTCGGTCAGCTCTGGTCTGATGTACTCATTGTTCGTTGCCAGCTGAGCGAATGCTGCGAGCATGTCTAGCATTGCGATCGCTTCACTGACACGAAAGAGCCCGGATACTTCAGTGCACACGTCTCGGAGCAGGCCCTGGATTGTCTGGTCGCTCATATTGATCACCTCGCTGTGGGCATCTGTGATCTTTTGATTGAGCTTGACCAAATCCAATGTCTGGCACTCAATGCGGTTTCGCTTGCGGTAAACATTGATGAAAATGTCGGGAAGTGGACCTGATTCTGTAGCAGGTATACAGATGTAGTATTGCCGAGCTGTGTCATACTTCAAGTCCAAGACCATATCGCAACTCTCTGAGATAGGTCAGTATCATTCATGAACTGCCATGATTTCAGACATGCCTGATAATTTTTCAATCAGTTCCAAGGCGTCTGCATTTGCCTCTTTGTAGGTCTGCCTCGCAACATCCAATAGACTGTTGACGCCGGCCTAATTCATGTTAGCAATCTGTAGCCAGTGCAGAAGTACACGACTCCTGACCTTGACACAGTAAATGCGCTGGTTCCTCAGATCAAGCGGCTTTGACTGGTAGGCTACATGCTCATTCAAAGTTGCGTCAATCAGCTCCTCAATTGAACGATGCCCCTCAGGGGCGCATAACTAAAGTGCATTAGTTTGGGTAAACACCAAAGGGATGTAGAGTCTACTTCGCGTATGGTAAGCAGCAAATCGCTTTGTGCTGCTCCAAGCGCTTGGAAGATGTTTTTGATCGCAGACACATAAGCCTTCAGCATGATGACATTGTTAACGGACTGCTCGACATATTGAATTGTTCGCTTGGTGGGGACCAAGACGATCTTGATAATCCGTTAGCACGAGCCTTCAATACTGGCTAGCCTTGGAGACTCTACCGCAGTTAACACTTTATCTGCATCAATAAAACCCTTGAGAGCCTGCCTCACAGAGACAAACATATCCTCTTTGGTGGCCAGATCTTCCACAGCATCGTATCTGGCTGTCAACTTGACTCGTTCTGTTGAAGGCTGCAAGATGCTAGCTCGGAGTAGTCTGGCTCCCATAGGCGTCAATGTCTCGTTCAATAGGCCAAACAAACTTTCTTTAGACTTCGCATTTTGCAGATTCTGGATAAGTTCGAGGGATACAATAGTCGCCAAGTCAATTGTCATGGACCCCTGGGACGGTTCGAAGCGTATCCGAAGAGAGTGCGTGGTAAAAGACCGCTGGAGTTCGACCTCAACATACTTGAGAACCTAATTCCTGTGTGAGCAGTTATTTTTGGCAACATGAATGGTGTTCATACTGCAGCGAAGCAACACGCGGCGAAATAGTTCCCGCCCAGAGTTACCTTGAGCGAGTCGACTTCCTCTGGAAAAGCCAGCCGATCCACATACTCGTGACCTGTCTTTTCAGACCACCATCTGCGGTCCAGGAAGGTGAAGATAGGATCTGGCAGATTTTCTTGAATGATATAACGGAGCTTCGACTCTTTGGCAGTGTTCATGAACAGAATTTCGCTGGGTTCAAAAACACCAATCTTGATGATTGTCTTGACATAAGTCTGGCTGTCACATATCTGACAGAGCACTGCTTCAGCTGTTGCAAGGTTGACAAATGCGAGGCCAACGGTGGATGAGACGCCTCGCGATTCACTGACGGCGCAGATGATGTCCTGCGCTGCAACACTGGTGGCTGTTGTGGTTGGTCTTGCTGTTGGACGTCTACTTGTACCCCTGGAGACCGATGGTGAAAAAGAATCCAGTGAATTCAATGAATTCAACGAATAAACCGACATTGTTAAGCCCAACTCTCATGACCGAGGTGGTGTAGATGGATGAATCGATAGGGCCGATAAGATAAGCGTCGGGATATTTTTGCTTGTCAAAATTTCTCTTCTTCCCCCATCGACCTCAAAATCAATAACCATGGCGACCCTCTATCCTCCCCTAGCAAGCGCCAAAAGCTCGTTCAGGCTGATAAGGCTCGTGAGCAGCAGGAAATTGAGAGTATCCCGTCCGATTTGGGTAGTGTTCGAGTTCAATTCTTCGACCAGGCAACGGGGCAGCCCACCGGGCCTGCGGTCTCCGTCCCAGTCGCCGATGCCAATGTGAAAAACCTTGAGACTCTGCTAAACACATTACAAGGAAATGTAAGATCTGAGACTCGTGACTACTTGAGAATTGAGTGTTGTATTGACGGCGATTTCTTTCCAGGAGGATGATGGGCGAGTACCATACCGATTTGCCTACCATTCTGAAAAAGAGGAACAAACGATCGACATTCTCCGTGATGTGTACCACTCCCTACTCCAGCCCGGGATCAAGACCACTGAAGATACGGTATCGCTCTTCTACACACCGCAGGCGGTTTTCCGAGTGAAAGCCGTTTCACGATGCGCGGCCTCCATCGCGGGCCACGGCGAAGCAATTCTAGCAACATCCTTCTCCCCAGTCTCATCCTCCACCATGGTCTCCGGAAGCGGAGACTCAACTGCCCGTGTTTGGGACTGTGACACTGGAACCCCGAAGCATACGCTCAAGGGTCACACTAGCTGGGTGCTGGCAGTCGCATACTCACCAAACGGCGCCATGATCGCGACCGGCAGCATGGACAACACCGTGAGATTCTGGGATGCAAAGCAGGGCACAGCGCTAGGCACGGGGCTCAAGGGCCACTCAAAGTGGATCACGAATCTGGCCTGGGAGCCATACCACGTGCAGGAGTCCGGGCGGCCGCGTCTGGCGTCCGCCTCCAAGGACTCGACGGTGCGCGTGTGGGACGTTGTCTCGAGAGTAACTGATCATGTGCTCACCGGTCACAAGTCGTCGGTTACTTGTGTGAAATGGGGTGGTACTGGCAAGATCTATACTGCATCCCACGACAAGACCATTAAGATCTGGAACCCGAAAGACGGCACCCTGCTCCAGACCCTGGCGGCGCATGCGCACCGTGTCAATCACCTTGCGCTATCAACAGACTTTGCTCTTCGCACCTCTTACCACGACCACACTGGCAAGGTCCCTGCGACCGAGGCTGAGAAGGTTGCCGCTGCGCGCAAGAAGTTCGAGGAGGCGGCGACGGTGAACAACAACATCGTTGAGCGGTTAGTATCGGCCAGTGACGATTTCACAATGTATCTGTGGGAGCCGTCCACTTCGAGCAAGCCCGTCGCACGGATGCTGGGCCACCAAAAGGAGGTGAACCATGTCACGTTCTCTCCCGACATGGCCTATATCGCCTCAGCTGGATTCGACAACCACGTCAAGCTGTGGAACGGCCGTGATGGAAAGTGAGTGTTTGTCGTCTTTGATTATTGTGATTTGTAGCTAACATCGCTCCAGGTTCATCACCACCTTCCGCGGCCACGTGGGCGCAGTCTACCAGTGCTGTTTCTCGGCAGACTCGCGTATGCTGGTATCCTCGTCTAAGGACACTACTCTCAAGATCTGGGACCTGCGCACCGGCAAGCTCAAGATGGACCTTCCAGGACACAAGGACGAGGTGTTTGCCGTTGATTGGAGTCCCGATGGACAAAAGATCGGCAGTGGAGGCAAGGACAAGGCGATTAAGATCTGGCGGAACTAGATCCAGTCGCACTTGACATCAACTTGCTCAAAATATGTTCTTGACAGACAGGTAGTCTGGTATAGGTCTTTGCCGTCTGGTGTTGCATGCATCCAAGACGAGCACAATGTCCAACGCGCGGATGTTGGCAGTAGCACCTTGTATATGCTCTCTAGGGGGAATTATGGGTGTCTCAACCCCAAGTCAACCCCCCGTGGGTTTGATCCACATTATAAGCCGATAGGCTTATCTATTCAGTGGCAGAGACCCGCAAGGCTGCCTTACTGCATGCCACTTCAGTGGCCTGGATAAACAAGCGAATCACAGGGACTCCGAGAGGTGTTCCCGTTTCGGACTAGATCTTGCATATAGATGCATGGAAGTTAGATGGTGGTTTAAGTGTGTGGATTGATTGATGACCTGTCTACTGCCTGGGGCATAGGATACCATATGACGCCCTTTATGTTACTTAGTCGCACTTCACGAATATCATTTCTGCGTATTGACAGCAGTGTCTCACCGTAGAGCTCTAGCTAGGTACTATACAGACAAAATATAGCTGACTGCCTGAATAGCCTTGCACGTGTGTAGGGCAAGAGCAAGTCTCGTGTCTGTTTTGGGAAGTTGCTAGGTACTATACAGACAAAATATAGCTGACTGCCTGAATAGCCTTGCACGTGTGTAGGGCAGAGCAAGTCTCGTGTCTGTTTTGGGAAGTTGCGTGTGTACGTGTGTTGTTGATTTTGGGAAGGCGCGCGTGTTGTTGGAGATATAAAAGGACCCCTCCCACCTTTCTTCCTCTTCTCTTCTTCTTCTCCCCAACCCTCTCGACCACAATGTCTCACCGGTAGGGCCCATGAGACAGCGTAGGCGGAGGGTGCCGGCACTTGGTGCTTATATCCACGGAGATGTCAACATCATTACCATTGTTGAGGTCTGCCGTATGCCGGTACGCACCCTGATCAAACCCCAGTTCTCGTGCGAGCTCTTGAATAAAGTCATGGCTGAGTATTTGTGCGCACGAATACTCCATAGCCATTGGCGGTCCCACGGAATACATCTACTAGATATACTTTTCCTATTATTTTATGATGTCTCCTTTGTATTATTTTAGATAGCGTAGAGTGAGACAGGTGTTACCCTTCTTCCACAACCCCTGCAGCCACCGACAGAATCTAACTTCAACCTACTTCGAGTCTGACTGTAGACTTTGACCACACCGGTGTTCTTGAAGCTTCTCGGCCCGGTACCGCAGGTCGAGGTACAGCCAGGTATCTACGGTTCGTACAATTCATACAACCAGGACATTGAAAAGTCATGAGACAGATTATCACTGTATTAAATCCAACATTGAAAGAACTTGGATCCAGATATTAAGGAGCGTAATTATGATATATTCAAAATGAAAAGCTAGAAAAACAACATCGACCAGAAAGCCATCAGGTCATCAATCACATTAATCTAGATATACTGCCAGGCAGGAACATCTCCAGTGTAATCCAAAGCGACAGCAGAGAAACCGAGACACTCATCAACATTACCCTGGGGCACAGTAGCATTTTGAATAGCGGCAAACACCTGCCAGCGGTTATCATCCGCGGGACAAGCCATGAAACCACTAGCGCCCCAACCAGCGAAGGAGTAGTGAGCCCAGGGTTCATCGGCGGCGTAGTGGAACGGGCCGAGTGAGGAACCCTGCGGGATATTGGCGGAGTGGGCCTGGGTGAAGCTGAGGGCACCAGTAGGGTCGATGTAGACCTGCTGGCCGCCGGGGACCATTGTGTCCTGTTGATTGTTAGGGGTTGTACTTCGTAGGTAAATTGTAGGATGGGAATGGTGTATAGTGTGAATCGTGACTTACCAGAGAGCTGCCGCCAGGAGCGAAGACGGTTTGGTTGCCTGGTGGGCAGTTCTTGACCTGGGTTGGGCAGTAGGAGGCGGTGTTTCCGCCGAGGTAGAACTTCTGGCCGGCGGCGTTCAGCTGCAGGTAGTGGATGGGCGAGGCGGAGCGGATGGCCATGACGCTGAAGGCTGGGTTTGGGGCTGGCTCGCTAACTGGCGCCGAGGCGGCGAGGAGGGGGAGGGCGAGGGAGGTGAGTGTGAACTTCATTGTGGATTTTGGGTGGTGTTGAGGGTTGAAGGTATTTTTTGTGAAGTTGAATAGAGATGTTTGGTTTGAATGGGACCAAGACAGGGCGGTTGCTGGACCTCTTTATATAGACCGATCAGGAGAACAATATAAATAGAAGCTGCACATGTTCCGAGAAGAATGGACCAAAACATCAAAGGGACCGTCATGGACGGATTTGGCCGCTACGATGGCTGAGGTGGCGAGGGTCTCATTGGATGGTGAATGGTGGATGGGGCGAGTTTGAGACAGCATTGTACTCTATACACTCAATATTCCGAATCTAATTACTTTCTGCATCGTTTATGCAACGGTGTGAGGTTGGGTTACTACCGAGGATGTTAGTTTTCGTCGCTTAGAGGAAGAGATGTGAGACATGGAGAACCGTTCGTCTGCCAAGATGAGGGAAAGGCCTCTACGCTAATCCGAGTGGCTGATACATACATAACATAGTGGATTGAAGGTGATTAGAAGTGGATTGGTATATCCGTCGACCTTGGAGGATTCGGGGGGTTCGGATGAAGATCTCTGCGCTTGTCTCAGTTTTATAATTGGAACATCAACCACATCACGTCTCTAATGCTCCAAAGATCTTGGTAACAGTCGGCTTAACCCGCAAGTATCCACTTTATTCCATCCAAATGACATCGACGGAGTACGTTATACGTTATTTCGTTACTCAAAACCCTCTTAACATACGGCGTAGGTAGGACTTCCACTCTACAACATACCAACCCCCCCACGCCCCCATAACACCTCGCCTCCTACTTTCCCCAGAAAACACCGACCCACCAACGGCCCGAGACATGAACGCATCCATTACCCAAAAATTTCATCAGGAAACGTCGTTTCCGAGGAAACAACGCCACTGACGCTCTATCTAAACCGGCGAACATGCAGCAACATGCAATGTCTCACGACATGCATGCCACGCCCGGTGCCGGCTAACCTGGCTATGCCGAAGACGCCGAAGAAGTCCAGTTTTGCGACTGCGTCGGGGTTTCCAGCTGCGACGGAATAATAATGTCCTGCAGGCGATGCAGCAGCACGCATACCCGGAAAAAATCGACCTCGTCTACTGTTATGCCTTACAAATACCCATATCGGTAATGCAGAGGGAAATACCACCCTACCGCACTGGCGAAGTTTCCGTCTAGAAGACGGTGCTGCCCTGGTTCAGGATGTGGCGAGGATGGCAGAGCCTGTTGGGTGATTATCCAGGCCGGTTCCTGCTGAAAGATCATCCAAAGATTTCCTGGCGCGCCTGGGCGATTGGAACCAGGCAGAGAGGTGAGGTCAGTCCGTTCCACGGGTGTTGTACATTGTCCGACGTGGGGAGTTCGTTGAAGTTCATGTTGGGCCATGAGTTGGGAGATTCGTGTTGGACAACCCGGTGTTGTCGGGTTTCTGTCAGGGTCAGGTCCGGTGTTTTCGGATTTCTGTCAGGGACGGTGTGACGTCTGTGAGCTGGTTTGTGTGGCGAGGGTATGATGATGGTTGGGATTTGTTGAGGTTTGTTGTACTACGCTGGGTGTGGGATGGTATGTACTATCCTTTATGGGTCATGTGCTGTGTAGGGATTAGTGGCTTCCTGGCTGCTTTCTAGAACTGGAAGATGGAAGGTTAGGATGATGTTTGGGTTGGATATTGGTGCTATTTTTGGGCATTTGGTCGAATGGATGGTCTGGCATGGGAGATATGGTAGGTCCCGATATTGCAATACTGGTTGGCTAGTAGATATTTCTAATATTAGCAGAGAAATGGACATAGTGTGTACCTTGAATAAGTGGAGCATTGTGAGACTTAAATGGCCAAGGTATTTCCGACTACGACTATATTGCATATTGTCTATTGGACATGGAATACACCATGCTCTCATACAAAGCCATCTGAGACAAAGCTACGATCTACAGGACCCACTCGACACCTGTGGATATCACAGCGAGTACATTTACTGAGAGCACAATATCCGGATAGATAACTCAGCAACAGTGGATTTGGATATCAAACGACTTTTTCTATGCCGGGCGATCAGCCTCGGCACTCAGCAATTCAAACCGGACCTCGATTCGCCGAAAGAAAAGTGTATGTACGTGCGGGCAATCAACCGCGGAGGATATGAATAGACACAGCCAGAGGCCAACAAAAGGATAAGGGAAAACACAGAAGAGAAGCCATGAAACAAAAACCAGACAGAAACCCCTCCAGCACCGGTCCGTGTAGCAATATTGAAACCCGCAAGCCCGAGTTTTGCCCAGAACACCATAAGCCACGCGCCGCCATTTTTCCTCACGTCTTGATTCATAGCAAGGGAAAAAGAAAACAAAGATCAGGAAAGATGAGACAATACGCTGAGCCAAGTGCCCCGCCCGCGTATCGGGTAATGCACTATGGATCAAAGAATTGCTCTTTTAATAGTCGCCTTCATCATCGTCGTCTCCATCTCCGCCTCGGCGCGGGCCCTTTACTCCGTCCTTGCGAATGGGGATCTTGATACCCTGTAGCGCAAAGCACTTGCTGAGCTGGGTGCTCTCAATAACACCGGGGAACTTTTTGGCGGAGAAGACCTGGAAGGGTTCCGAGAAAACCGAGGCCAGAACTGGTGCGGTTCCGTGATTGATGACCGGGGCGCCGTTGGAGGTTTCGGTAGACGTGCCCACGTCAACGAAGCTCATTTTCAAACTGGATTCCCATTAGCGATTATCTCGAGTGATTCCTATCGTCCGATTGAACTTACCGGAAAGTGCCCTCTGTCCGTACACTCAGATCTTGCAGGATAAACCACACACCAATTTTGTTGTCTGGGTCTGTCAACCGGAAAGCACTGGCGCTGAGACTTCCGATGAGATTGCGAGTGAACATGCCACCGGGTCCACCAGTGACAGGTTGCGCAGCGGGCGACATAGACGCTGGCATTTGACCACCGGAGTAGTATTGTGGGTACGTCACTGGTTGGCCGTATTGGTTTTGGTATGCCACCTGCTGACCACCGTAGTAGTTGTTCATCTGCGGAGGGTACCCAACGGGGTACTGATTCTGGTTGTAGCCCGGGTAGGTCGGAGAGACGCTCTGAGGCGGGGGAGGGTATGAGGAGGACATCGCGGTAGAGATGGAGGGGGAGGTGGCGGAATGCTTGACGAGGTTGACTTCGCTGGTACCGTCGGCATTCCACAGGTCGACGGTGAGCACGTAGAATGAGGTATCGATCTCACTAGAGAGGAAGAGATGGTTAGAAAGCTGAGAGGAATAGAGTCGCTGGCTGGACATACTTGATATCGATTTCCTTATCGGTTTGCGCATCGCGTACAATGAGACGGATGCATGGTGGGGGAGTGATAGGTCTCCGGTCCTGTGGATGTGTTAAGAGGTGGCACAACAATAACTGCGGAAAAATCACCCACCTTGTCACCAAATCCACACATACGAGCCCGGATGGGCTGCTGCACCACTTGTAATGACCAGGAGCGACCGTCTTGGTAGTTTGTCACGGGTGCCAAATGGTCGGATTGCCGTAGTGAGTTGGTCCCCGACGGGTACTGGACGGACGGAGCAGAGATGCGATCCATTGAGAGCGGAGGTGGGACGGGATGATGTCTATCCTCGACGGCGTACATGGTACCGGATTGTAAGGAACCGAGGATGACTGATAGATAAAACGGGTTCCTGATTTTTTTAAAGATCTATTTGATAGATCTTAACTACCTGGTTGTTCGAGAAGAGAGGTGGGGGGTTTTTGGAGATGCGACATGCGACCCCGCGGGATGTTCAGACGTCACACTTGGAGCATCGACTTTTCGCAGCTGACGAGAGAAACGGGGTACACAGCGAACAAGCAGCAGGCCCCTTTGAATGTATCGAAACTGGTCTGAGCCGACCAGTCTAAAACGACTTTCAAGAATCCGATTCGATGCGGTATGGCAGAAAAGTGAATCGAAGGGGTCGGAGAGTTTTATTTGTGAACCGTAGAATGAGCTCGGGTGGCGATATCAGAGTTGTTGAATACTAGGTACTTTCTTAAGAATATATTAGCATCATCTTCTCTTCAGTACTCCAACCCTTTAAGTCCTTGAAGACTTTTCTTGGGTCAACCGCACGATGACGCTGTCAAAGTGCGGGAGATTGGCTGGGGCTTCCACGGATCACAGAGGAGATCACCTTACCCGAGAAAAAATGAGTTAAGAGAGAGAGAGAGAGAAGTAAAAAGGAAAAGGAAAAGTAAAATGAGGATACAAGAGTGTTACTCTGCAGGGACCTGGACCCAGACCATTGGGTTTTGGACTGTCGACGAATGAAATGATTAAATGATGAAAATGAAATTGGAGCTCTGAGAGTCCGATGTCTTGGGAGTCCGCATTCGTTCATTTCCGCAAACGATCATGAAATTTTCATCACCCGATTTGGACGAGATTACATATACACTTATTTACTAGGTAAGAAAGTATGATAAAATAAAATGTTGCTGTGTTCTGGTATATAGAGATTCTATTCTTAATCACCTCTTCAATTGTATAATATAACTATAATAAAGTACGGAGTACATAAATACACATGCAGTATCACTCCAGAACTACTAGTACTCCGTATTGAGTACAGAACAGGAAATTATAATTAGCCCCTTATTCGCACCTGGGACCAGCCCTGGAGGGCTGGATGTACCCTTACAGCGCTTGGGCTCCCATGAGGATGACAGGTCCCGGTTGTTTGGTTACCCCCTGGAACCAGGGCTGATCTATCATTTGTATGGGATGTATCACTGTCCAGGTGTGATACAGAAACTACCTAGGTAGAACTTAAGGGTGAATTACTGTAGGTCTATCGGAAGTATTACCGCAAAAAGATAGAACAGGGAAAAAGCGTAGAATCTCTATTAGAGAAGTGTACGGAGTACATATTTCATTAATATAATGACATTATTAGTCCCCAGTCTGGGGTATGTTAGTGAGTGCGATATGAGGTATTCCAAGGTTTGCCCCGGAAACCAGATGGCATTCTACGGAGTACGTATGTAAACATGTCTGATTATCTCGACTCTCCAACCCCCGATCGAACCTCGTACAACATACGGAGTAATGTTAACTCCTTACTATCTAGGTATCTCTTGGTGAAGCTCTCGCTTAATCCCCAAGCCCGCAATGTCGGGCCCGTATCTCTCTGCTGATCGTCCCCAGAATCTATTGACCAATCGACACTCGAATAACTTACCACCAAAGCCCAATTTTGAGCAGGCAATAATCTGATTCGATCTGTCACTGCTCGCGTGGATGTCGCGTACACAATATAATCTGCTACCCCTGAGTCATGTCCACCAAAGCTTCCAAGTGTTCCCCCATCTCCACCTCCACCTCCAACTTTACGGTCGGAGCCAAGTCCCGGACTTTCACCCTCGATTCCTTCTCCGTTCTCGCCCCAAAAATATACCTGCGTCAATCGTTGCCATTCCCCTACCTCGCCGTGACAGTTGCTGTAGGCGGCTCGAGCTCAGTTCAGATGTACACCGATATCGATTATGTGATCGATATCGGCTGAGGCTCCTCGAAAAACGCGACAGGCTTTTTCCAGATCAGAGGGGTCGATGCGCACAAATACTTGAAAAATACAAATGGCTGAGTGTTGTGGGGCGGCGCCGTCTACGCCACCCGCTCCCAGCTAGGGGTTCACTCTCCACACCTGCCGACCCGTCGGTGTCTCAGAGCTTCAATCGCGAATGGCAATCTGACCGGTTCGCACGCCAAGTGGTCTTTGACTTGGCTGGTTGGATACGCGCATGATTTCGGACAACCAACCACTAAAATGCTCACAGTAATCTTGGCGGTCAGTCAAATGTGCGAAGAATCCAACAATCTGGATAGTCTGGACTAGTCAAAAGGAATGACTGCTAGGTTTATGGAGGAACTGAGGTAATGATCCTAATCCAATCGATTGAAACTAACAACATCCACACTTCCTCAATGAGTCCAACAACGGTGGGCGCTATTTTCGCAACCTCCCCATTTTACGAGCCCTCGCAGTGTATCAAACTACTCCTCGAACCCGTCCTCAGGTACAATAGCAACGGCACCTACACCAAGAAGTACACCATACACGAAATTGGCACAAGCTACCCTAACAGCCACCGGCCACCTTTGCTCGACAAAGAATTGCCCGTAGAAGAGAGCGGCAACATACTCGTCCTAGTCTATACCTATAGCACCACGTCTGGATTCTAACCAACTGTTCGCAAAGAAGTAGCTGTGGCGCTCAATGGTGACCTTGGTTGGGATTAGACAAATTGATGATCCTTTGTGGTGGTAGATGGCGCTGCGTGTGGATTTGCATCGGTGAATTGCATACTTGCGTTGTTCACGGCTTAACTCGGTGCCCATCTCCAATCGGTATTGGGTTAAGCGGAGCGGTGCGTATGTTGCTGGGCAGTCGTACTCTTTCCGTAATAGACCTATGCTTCGGAATCATTCTGCCTTTGCGGCTTTGAGCTTCGTGAGGACGTTGTATTGCTCTTTGCATTTTGCGTTGGCAACAGCGTCTTTAATCTTACACATTATCTGGGATGTATGATCTACCGATGTCAAGTTCAACCCGACGCCCTCGGCCCCCGATTGAGGCGCCAGGAAGGGCCACCGTTGAGTCACCTCATGAGATTAACACCATGATGCTGGAGTCCAGTCAGTCATACGAGTTCAGAGGTACCTTTTTCGGCCCATCGCGCCGGCGCGGGAGGTGTCAGCCCAATTGTGTTACACGGCCAATCGCACACCAGCAGCTACTATGGCACGAACTGGTCGGGCTACACTACGTTTTATGTTTTCTCTGATTCCTCTGACAAACAGCGTGGAACTATGGTTTCGGCGACTGGCTGAACTGTATACAGTATTTCAACAGGTCTCGCATCGACGTTGCTCTCTATATCATGATATCAGCCACAAAACCAGACTTCATACTGTACGCTTCAGATGATTTGGTCGATGGTGGTAAGATAACTTATTTGGGAGAGCTCTGGAGAGGTTGAAATGGCGGTTTAATCCCCGCTTAGGTTACTCTTACACCTGTCTGCCCCTAGATGACTTTGCACTTCTCGAGTCAAGGTCCAAGGTGGTACCAACAGCAATCTCTGTCTGGTATGAGAAAATACACCTCCGGATTGCCATTATCAGTGATGAAGACCCAGCATGTAAACTACTAAAAATGGCACAGATATACGCACCGTCGCAAAAGTCATTTGCGTGTCGAAGGAATTCAAGAACCAAAAATGTGTCTGCTGGCCAGACCACCACCACAAACTTCAACCTCTCAGTTTCCAGCTCAACTTCGGTGTGTAAACCAATGCCATTTAGTACAAACGTGGGAGGGTGCACCGAACGCCATGAATTACGCCTTCTTGGCTGCAACACCAAACGTATCAAGTGGCGCTGTTAATATCACCAGCATCGTTATCTCTCAAACCTCGGAGCGGGAAGCAAAGCCAATGTCTGTGCCCGCTACCAACGCAAAGGCACGCATATGTGTGATCTCCTTACCCCCCCACCTACCCCCCTACCCCCTGTTTTGACAGATAACCAAATCGTAATCATCGGACTCATAGACACCGAAAACCCCACAAATATGCATTTTCACCGGGGCTCGGATTGCATGCGGAATTCGGCATTGGCACCACACCGAATCCCGAGGCAGTCCACATCACAGCAAGCGTAAGCGATCAGAAAACCAACCCTTGAAACGGAGATATCGAACTGTCCGTCGGAGTCGCCAACTGGACCTTTGTTCTGATGCAGCTACTATTCCCGCCAAACACACCACATCACCTCACATCTTTGTTCTCCTCGGCCTAGATTAATAATGCTTGGGTCTAACCTACCCAACTAGCCAAAGCTTCAACATATCGCCGATCAGTAAATCTGGCTTGGTGGACGGTATCCTTCCCACCTAAAGCACATGGCGAGGCGCTATCTCTGTACTATTGCAGCTTGATTTTGCTGCTCCCCGTGCTGACTCGCGCAATTTCCCCGGAAGGAGAAGGATCAACATGACATAAGCTTCGACGTGGCATTACGTCTGTGGTATCCTCGGTCAGGTCTAGAATATCAATGAGGTGACGCTGCTTCGCATCCTAGCATCGACGCCACCCAGGGCAGTGATAATGTGCTTAGCGGTGAAGTGAAGGTATCAGCCTCGCGAAAGGCGAGTGTTAAATAAATTGGTGTGATTCATCTGTTAAACCTTAATAAGGCATAATAACTGCCCTCTATACGGAGTAAACCCGCTCAGAATAGACCCACCACGCACAATTAGCCTAAATCCGGGGAATTTCACACCCGCAAAAGCCGAGGCGGTACTCCGTACACCGAAGTTGAACAGGCCCAAAAGTCGGTCTAAGCGATAAAGTCATGCGTTGCCCTGCATGTCCGAGTTCACGGGGCTTGCCCAGGTGGTCAACATGAGTACCAAGCACGCCATTTGCTCACCTAGGTACGAAACAGCGCTAAAGCGAACCCCAGTCAAATAAGGGTTGGCCCTAAGACTCAGACAAAGAGAATGCCTGCGGTTGAGTGGATCGCAAGTCAGCCTGACAGGATAGATTGCGTGCGAGCTAACAACCGGGGGCGGATGAGAGGCTCAGTTCTTTGACACGTCTCGGAAGGATTCCAGGGCTCCATTGACTGAAATTGGTTAAAGGGAAGCAAAGCTGACCGATTACTATAATCTAGGCTTCTAACGTTTCCTTCCATTCGGAATTCAAAGTCCTAAAACAGTCTTAGAGGCGGGCATTGCGGAGCTGTGGCGGGAGTAGTCCGAGCTGACGGGTGAAAAGATGGAAGCGACTTGCGATAACCAATCCTGGCATTCCCAAATAAGAAAACACATGGCTTGGAGAGCTAAGGCGAAACTGTGCTAATCGAAAAGGAGCTTAGGGCAAGGAAAGATCACGGGCGAGGATAAAGATATGTATCCGAGATGTGTCCGCCTGGGCATGCATAAGTGCAACAGGGGTGCAAGCGCGTCTTCCCCGATCGGGAAAAAGCATCGCTCGTCGACTGAAACTTATTTCGGATAGACTTGGCTGGCCCCATCTCGCTAATCCTGAAGGGGCTCTAGCGTGGACTCTTCTATAGGGGCTGGTGGGGCTGGTGGGGGTTGTCCTCAACAACTGGAGTGCTTTTTCGTTTAGTTTTCTGTATTGGAATGTTCCTAGTGGATCTAGCTTGTGCTTATACTCTCCTTGGATAGAGTGCCGCGCATCTCTCGCATTAGTTCTGTTCGAATTTGGTAAGTATTTTCATCCGCCGCATAACACATCCGAGTTACCGTTTTGCTTTATTAATACGGTTTGGAATACGAGAATATCGGAAGTCTGGGGTTTGGATTCACCGTAAGGATTCGGGCATTCCCATGAATATTTCAAGAGCTGCTTCAATCAAGCATTAAGTCGAGCTAGGATCCATGGAAAGACAGAAAACATGCCATCAATGGAGTTACATATCGCGAAGACGGCGGCCCCGCCGGGCCCCGTGTGGGTACTGGATTATGTCATTTGAAGCACGAGCCATCCTGCATTTACCGATTTGGGACACAACGCCACTCTTACCTCTTTGGTGCTATGAATGCCGATTCAATGAAAATGGACATATCAAAATATGAACACCCCGCTTGGGCCTTTGACTGAGATGACTTTTTCATGATATCAATCCTTCTTCTCCTTCGGGTGATACCTGGAGGGATGATTTCAAGTTCACTGCAACCCCCGAATTAAATAAACATTCTGTGTCTCTCCACCTCTACAATGCAATGCGAAACATCTCCCTGGTCAAATAAGCGACGCCAGGCGTCTATGCAAAGTGATCGGCGCGTTAGAGTATGAAATCCCCTGCTTAGGGCTTCTGGGCCCTACCAATTTCAGAGCTTTCCATTGATAGTGAGGTTGGAGGGTTCAGTCCCATTCGCACCTTACTCTTTGGATCCTACCATCTTCACACATGTCCACTAACGCAACCCCCAGTACAAGGAGCAGAGTTCAACTTGTGTGCATTGCCTGGATTACAATATGCTCAGCCAGTATCCGCCTCGGCCCCGATTGACCCGGCTAGACAACAAGCACGGCTCTTTCATCCCCTCAATCAGCACTTCGCCATCATCTCCAACCGCCATGACAGAGTCCTCGCCCTCGCAGTCAAATCCCCAACCCCGACAAGAGCGCCCATCAACATGCCTCTCAACCCACATCGAAGAAACCCTCCACCTGAAAGACCTCGAATTGATGATGCACTGGTGCACAGCAACCTACAAATCTATGGCAGGGGACCCTACCTCCGAACGGATATGGCAAACAACCATCCCCCAGCTCTCCCTCCGCTACCCAGCCCTTCGCCAAGGCATCCTAGCCCTCTCAGCGCTGCACCTCGCCTCAACAAGCACATCTTCCGGACGATGGCGGTATCTTGAAACAGCACGCTCGTACCAAGCACAAGCGCTAGCAGGCCTCCGTGTCGAGAGTGACGAAGACGCACCGGAAGCAGAAAGCCAAGCCACCTTCGCGCTGTGTTGCATAATGATCGTATTCACCTTCGGCTTCTGCCAAATCGACAGCGAAACCAACTCGGACGAAGAGCAGCCTGACGTGCTGGACGAGTTCTTCGAGGTATTCCAACTCACCCGGTGGCTAGTCAGTATCCTGGTGACCTCGATGGAACGCATTACGGCGAGCGAGCTGAACCCGCTCTTTCACCCCGAAGACCCGGCCCCAACAATGCCGGACATGTGGCGGCTGGTGGTTCTCTCGCTACAGCGACAGAATGACATAGAGGCTATGCGGGACCCGACGCACCAGACGGATCTGTACGACTCGGCTATTGAACATCTCAGCCACTCGCTCGAGCAGCTGATGAAGGGCGGCGAGCCGAAGGTGTTTGCATTTTCGTGGAGTTTCCGTATCCCTGCGGAGTTTTTAGAACTGCTCGAGGCGCGCCGGCCCTTTGCGCTTGTTGTTCTGGCACATTATGCGGTTATTCTGCACCATCTTAGGGATTCATGGTGGATGGGCGATTGGGGGAATAGGATTCTGCAGGAGATTGGGGAAATTCTTGATCCGGAGTGGCAAGATCTTATTAACTGGCCGATTGATGCGACGGGGTGTTTCCTTCCGAGGACCCAGGCGCGAGTGCGAGTGGTATCCCCGCTTGTCTGTTGATGGCGAGTTTGCATTTTTATTTGCTTGCCCTTTTCCAGTTGCTTCGGCGTGAGCGATGCATCTAATGAGACATGAAGCGTGTAATTAGCATAGACATTGGATTGTACATATCATAGTTTCTTCAATTGAGACAAGGATCGCTTGTCATGGGAGTATATCATTTCTCCGTGTTTAGGAAACAATTCCAGGAAACACAGATGATCGCAATACACATCAAAGCGTATGTCAATAGAAAAACACAACCCCGCCCAAATGTATCCTAAGCGCCGTTCCTTTCCCATATTCCATAATAGGTATGAAGCAATTCCCGAGTATGTGAACTGGGAATGCCGATTGGAGAACCGCAAAGATAAAAGAAAAGCAAATACTACAAACCCATAAGTCCGACCAATAGCTGGGAAGGGAAAAGAAGACCCTCGCATCGAAGCAGCACTGCCCGCAGTGATATCAGATTCGTCTCTGCTCGGACAATCACCTCTCCCCGGATCGACACTGCAGCCGAAGAAAAGCAAACATCCTCAGCCAATTGCAGACGAAAAATCTGCCTCATCGAGCCCTCTCAACAAGAACGAACATCGCAACCCCAACTCCACACCCAATAACCCTCCTAAGAAGAAGAAGGCGTCTCCTTCCGCAACTCCTGCCTCTCCTGTTCAATCTCCTTCACACGATCCTTAGACTGCGTGCGAACACGAATAAGCTCCGCCTCCTGCTCGTGGATCTTCTTCTCGCGCTCTTCCTCTTCAGGCGTAGGGATGTAAGCGTTCGCCGCGCCACCTATGGAAAATAGCACACCCATTAGCGGCCGCTTCAACAACGTCGCAAACATGCCAATTCCATTCGCGTAGTTATGGCCAGAACATACCTCGGCCTGTGTGGTGGGGGATCTGCTGGGCGCGCAGGGGCGGCGACTCGACGTCTTGCGACTCGCGCGCAATTTGTGGTCGCTCGGGATCGTTGTGCATCATATTTCCTGAGCCGCCGCGGCCTGTTGTGAAGACTTCTTGTTTGATTGTTGGTGTGACGAGGTCTTTGGGTGTGGGCGCGCTCTGTTGCCGGGTTATGTTGCCTGTATAGTTAGTGGATTGTGGCGCTTGAGAGATAGGGGCGCTGTTTACCTGCGCCTCCGCGGCCGTAGGAGATGTTTCTTGACATTGTGTAGACGGTGAGAGGTTAGGATTGGTAAGTTGGGGAAACTCGGTTGGACTAGGAAAGGAAGCTGTGGTGGGGAGAAATTCGCAAATTCGCCAAATGACGACAGACTTTTTTTTCTTGGCCAATGTAACTACGGGTATACATTCTTGTCTCTACATATGTACTCAATATATCGTGTCTATCTTCTATCTCATATACCAGGGTTCTATATTCAATATTTTTATGAGCTCAAGTCCAGATACTCCTAATCACGATGGAGCAAGGGATTAAGGGAGTACCCCCACCTTTTTACCTATGCACATAGGTAGAGACGGACTGATTATATAGATCGGTCAGGGAATAAATGAAATTGCAGCTGGAGACACCATATGAACAAACAACGGACCGCCAAAATCATGCATGTCTTTGGACCATTCACCCTTTCGTCTGTAATGGTTGTTCGACTAGCATGCCCTTCTTCGGCGGAGGGTGATACGGATGTTTCGCAACAGAACTCAGAAAAGACCAAAAAATTATATCCCTAGACACCAGATATCGACAAGGAATATCATCAGTTCGTTCTCGATGGTGGTGCGTCAAAGTTAATCGCCGAGACCGACGACAACGAAAAAGCATGTCAAGGATATCGGACACATGGAACGATTCCCAAAATGAAGCGTATTTTCATGATTACATCTCAGATCTCTACGGGACCGAAGTTGAAGTGTACGACACCCTAGAGGATACATACATATGTAAGGGGATCACACACCCCAACTGTTCGCATGCCTTACAATGCCCAATTCTACCTCGCAGACAACGTCGGTTAGTGAAGAATATGTCGACATCCCTGGTACCATTTTATAGTACGTTAGAAGGTTTCCCTTGACCGAGGTTGCTATACACGCCCTAAGAGAATCCTGGCAGAGTATCTGTGAAGACACCATTCGAATTATCAATCTCATTTGTGATCGAGGAATTTTATTGTGAGGAATACGGAGAATGATTTCAAGGTTTTCATTTTTGCGTTGTGCATTTTTCGCGAATACTATGATGATGAAGCAGACTGGGATCAATGGAAGGCCAGACTTGATGAAGAAGGGGCGGTTGGATATATCATGCAAAAGCACTTGCGAGGGGGATTTGTCTACCATCTGCTCGATATAGGAATCTGGATGCGGAATTCATGAGGGAATGCGTTCTTTAGTTTGCCTTCAAACCCGGTAAAAATAGTTCGCGTATATTGTAATAGCTCTAAGACCTTGTCCGGATATATCCTGCATGTTTTGTTAGTTACGCCTGGATGATGCACTACGTGTCCGCTCTATGTAGCCATCAACTCTTTTCTGTCGGAAATCCCAATTTGATTCTCATCGACGCTAACCCTAATTAAAGGGTCCAGATGCAGATCTAGAGTATGCAGAACCTGACATTTTGGCTCCTACTGCTAAAGGAAGGCTAGTGTCCTCAGCTGAATGCAGTTTGATAATACTTACTCCGTACTATCTTTAGTATATAAATGGACTACACTATATCGGCATCTCGACGTTTCAATCCAGACTATACTTAGTTGGTTTTTGCTCCTTATTATTGATTCCTACTGGTTCCTTTCTATCCTGCTATATTAAGAGGATACGAAGAAGAAGCATATAACTATGTACTCCGTATAGGGATTTCATATTATCCTTCTTTATAGTATACATTTCCTATGCTTTTTATAAAGGATTCTCTCTCTTCCCCTGTCAAGTCTCGAGGCGCATCCGCCAGAAGCCTGATCGACCATTCTCTTCCATAAAAGTCAATTTCGCTTAGGTGATTATGGACCCTTCTCGTATTGAAGATGATATCGCCGACTCCAAGGTACTTGTCCTTGTATCCCACATTCCCAGCCCTTGCGTTGTTTGGCTTCTGCGACAAACTGTATTCGACAAAAGCCAACGTTGATCATTCTGCAAGAAACATAAAAATAGAAAAAATTCGAACATTGAGAATACGACCAGAATGGCTTGAGCGCTTTTCAAGCTGACTTGCGTATTGGCAGCAATGTCTCTAGATAGAAAGAGCCTCCATCTCTACCCCTTACGCGGCTCAGCCCGACCCCCGCAATTTAGCCGGGCGCTTTCTAAGTTATACGAGCGAAACTTAGAATCTGAATGGAATGTTGCGAAAGAAAGGAGTTAGACCATGAGAGAGAGGGCAATTGTCGTCCACAATCAGTTTCTGGTTGGGTGTAAGTCAGTAAGTAATCTAGGAACCAAAGCTCATCTCCTATGTGCTCAAATATCGAATCGCTCATACAACATATACTGCAAAGCATTGTTTTGTTATCATCTTGGCCCTTGGCGCGCCAAGGCTCGCAGTTACGCCGTTGCTCAAACATTGGAGGCTCGTACATCCAAGCCACTGTAGATCGATGCAGATCCTCAATCTCGTCCAATCACCTCTATTATCTCCCCGTGTGGGCGTATAGTTAACCCACCCCAGATCTTAGTGGTTTCCTTTTCTGGTTGCAAGTTACGACCCGCCCTAGCTCACTACTCCTTATGATAGTGATATCTCCACCAGCTCGATTCAAAGGGCGGAGATGCGTCTGAGACACTCCCAAACTGCAACGATGTCCCGTCGTCCACCCGAACACGAACGCAGTTGTCCGATCGTCATCGTATATTTGGTGAATGCTGCCGATCAATACTTTTTACTGCAGAGACTGAGGCAGGAGAAGGATAATGCTTACTTAAGAACACGAGGTCTTCCCCAACAATGAATGTCCATGTCCGATCGACATCGTATACCTCGCGACTCCTGCCGATCTATACTTTTCACTGCAACGGCTAAGACAGCGGAGGAATGATAGGTATTCGTGAACACGAGAATACCTCAAGAAGATGAGGACCTACTCTAAAAATAGGGACACTTCTTATGATGAAGATATTGTAAATCTCGAGCATAAATAGCCTCTTCTTGCCCGCTGTTCTCTGCTCTTTCCATCAACAATCAATCCAATTCCAATCCAAATCTACTCAAATCTTAACTTTTCAAGACCTCCGTCTTCCAACCCAAATCATCAAAATGCAGTTCTCTACCGTCTTCCTCGGCGCCGTTGCCCTCTTCGGCTCTATTGCCTTCGCTGCTCCCTCTGAGAAGCTCCAGGCCCGCCTCTCTTGCCAGGTCGGCGACTACTTCGGTGGCGGTGATGCTGCTTGCAGCGCTTCTGTATGTCTTCTTTAGCTTGACAACCACATTGTATTTTCACGGTCTCTAACAATTTTGTAGTGCATTGCCCAGGACCAGGGCTTCCACGGTGGCCACTGCAACGACGAGAGGTGAGCGCTCTTCCCTTCTAGGGTCAACACACTTGATTGGTTTACTAATTGGTTTTAGCGTCTGCGTTTGCAACTACTAAGATGGTGCCGTCTCTTGGAGAGCCGGAGCCCTGATTTCGGGGCATCTGTTTGGATAGTGTGAAGGCAGAGGAACTTTCCGCGTGGACTTGTTTCCTAGTTTAACTTCTTTACTCTTTAAGAGTCCAATTATACATTCGTTTCCTCTCATCACATTCCTTCCAGTATGGCAATAGTAATAGTCGACTGGTACGATGTACTCCCTAGACGAAACCCATCTGCGGTAACTGATTTATGCCGCGAATATCGAGCCTAGCTCTAGCATCTAGTTAATTAGTAGGGATATATAAGGAAGTCCTAATAGGTACACACGACTTTAGTAGTATTACCCGTAAAGTTTGGTTTACAGCTACTAAGCCTATCTAGGTAATATCTATAGCTGTGAAGGCATCATAATGATGTACTCCGTACGCTAGTAGATAATCGAAGATTCTCAGAATGACGGGCGCACTGTTCTTTTTCGAATCTCAAGACTTTGAACTTGACTCCTTCCATCATGAATGCCCTAAATGAATCAATGAAATCCCTCCAAACGGAACCAGAAGCGATCCGAGTTCTCAAAAAAAGAAAACACGAGCTGACAGCTGATCTGAACACAGCCCGAAAACCCTGGCGGGCACATGAGTCATTTGACTTGAAGTTCTGGAGCCAAGCTACAAAGATTGAAAAAATCAATCTTGAAAGGTCAGAAGTCGATCGAAAAATTTCGCTTGCAAGTTTTGAAGGTCAAGAGGATGAATGGGAGAAGACAGACGAGGCCAAAAGCATATTCGAAAATATTCGAGCCCAAGAGCAGACTAGGAAAATCTGCGAAGATAGGGTTGCCCAGCTGAAGAACGCCCCACCTTGTAGGAGCCTAAGGACATCCTTTATGAAACTCTTCACCACCTCCACTATGGGAATGGCCATTAAGGCTACAGGAGCAGGAAGACGTGACACAAGCCAGCAGGCCAATTTCCGTCACGCTATGATCGAAGTGTACGGGGCCAAGCATCCAACTCAACCATGGCTGTGGGATCCCATCATTGGGGATTATGCAGAGGAGGAGTTCATCCAAGCATCTCATCTGTTTCCCTATATGCACGGCCAAGATACGATGGATGCGATATTCGGGAAAAAGAGGCCAGAAGAACTTTTCTCCCCCCGGAACGGGCTCCTTCTGCATACAAGGCTGGAGCGCTATTGGGATGCTGGGAAGTTCGTAATCGTCCCTGATATTCCGAGTTTTCAGGGCAACGCCCTGGTATCTGCGGTCAAGTACTGGCTCGAGTGTGAGCCCCGGGAGTACCGTGTTAGGCTGATCGACCCGGATTGGGAGAAACTTGACGAGTCCGTCTCTAGACAGACGAGTCTGACATTCAGACAGCTAGAAGGCCGTCCACTGAAGTTCCGTTCAGGCTTCCGACCAGCAGCTAGATATCTGTACTTCCATTACTGTGTGCAGGTACTACGGATGTGCTGGCAACATAGCAGCCGCGGCAAGTCAAGCCAAGCCGCTGCACTTCTACAAGCAGAAAAGGGCAGGCCATTCTGGGGGACTGCGGGAAGATATCTCCCGCACAATATGCTCTTGTCCCTCGTAGAGGAGATGGGCCATGAATATTCATTCGTCATGAACGGGGCTGCTGGAAGTCGGGCCAATGACGATAAACTTCTACTAGCCTTACTTTCGAAAAACGTCAAGGCCCGGCCATCTATTTTGGCCCCGGGGATTTTCGATAATGCTTGTTCTTCGGAGGAAGACGTGTCTGGGGTTGATGACTATGACGACGATGACGACGATGACAACGAGGATGAGTTGGGTGAGTAGGGTCGCTTCATTCAAGAATAGCCGGGGATACATGTATGTATTATTACCACCCGTACCAGAATTGATTGGGAATTACCATGTTGCATGTACGTTGTATATTCTTTCCGGGTTGGTAGTCACTAGTAACCTGATTTAAATCGATATAATCGACAATCCATCATCGACAACGACCAGGAAGCCGCCCGAAGCCTTGGATCCAACCACCAGCAGTCCTGATCTCGAACTAGCTCGGTGTCGAGCTCGTATGCTCTCGAGCACTACGACGACCAAACGGAAAGGGAAAGCCGGCTAGCCCGGCCTAAATCCCAGTGTATATGTACGTACTCGCAGGTGATTGACTGAATGGGCCAATGGCCTGGTTTCCGAGTGCCGGACAATCTATCCATAGGGGGATGTCTCTCTTCTTGGGCAGGCCCTGTAAGGCCCCTAGGAGAAGTAATGCAGCATGGGCTGGGAGCTCTGCTACTGGTGAGTTTTCCTTCCCCGCGATTAATGTATTGTTTGTGAGATGATCGCAATCCTCTCTAGTGGCTTACCATGCTGCCGAGGAATACAGCTAGCCTTCTGCGTTTAGAGGAGGATCATAAGTATGAGTAAATCACCTGTCGACAGTGATTGGGCTGGAGGTATTGGGGGCCATCCTCCCTTGTTGATTATAGAATCCGAACTATGTGGCTTGGACGAATTTTGAGCACAGAACATGCAGAAAATTTGTGAAAAGCTCCAGGGTGGAACTACATGTAGTTACTGTATTTGAACTAATAATAGAATGGGAGGAACTGATTTGCGGCAACGTTGCTCTCATCAGGTCAATGATCGCGATCATTTCACTGTCTGTCGAATGCTAGATATTTGCCCCTAAGAATAATTGGGATAGCATGCCTCAACTGGGTATGGATAACTCGTTGTGTTTTGAAACCCCCTTTCTCTTCATCCTCCACTTCTCTTGTACTATTGGCTCATTATAGTCACCATCTACTTCAAGTAATTCGAAGTGCAACTTATTCCCTGACATATCAGATCGTGATGATGTCGGTTGTCCTTCTCCGCCCGGCCCGCTACGCTTACATAACGCGGCTCCACCTCCAGGGCTCTAAGGCTCCGATTCTCACTTCACTTCTGCAAGACTTAGAATCTGCAATTAAACCGATTCCAGCTCCTCTCCAACATGAACGCCAATCCCATCAGCATGTCCGTCCGCACAGCCATGTCTGTTGGCCGACTAAACCCCGCCGCGCCCTCGCTCGCCGGCGCCCTCCGTCCCATCCACCAGACCACTCCCCGGATGGCATCTAAGCAGCTCACACGCCTTAGCTCCACGGCAGCTCGCCCGGCCACCGCAACACTGAACCTAGACTCCCGGCCACGCGCCAAGGCTGCGTCGCCATCACCCATCGCTGTGCGCGCAAACTCGACCTCCGCACCTGCCAACGAAGTCAAGCTCGACTGGGACTCCTTCTTCAAGCTCCGTGCTTCCCGCCGTCGATACTCCCTCGCCTCCTCAATTGTGAGCTCCGCTGTCAGCACCACGGTCGGTGTGCAGGTCCTGTCCGGTCAGGACCTTGAGCATCTCGGCGCCACGGTTATGGGTCTTGATCCGTTTGTTGTCCTGGGATTGGCGACCGCCGCATGCGGTGCTGCCGGATGGCTTCTTGGACCGGCTCTTGGAAATGGCGTTTGGGGACTTGTGTACAGGAAGTATAAGCCCTCTGTCAATACTGTGAGTACTCCAAAACAAATGAGTGGGCGATTTATGCCTGGTCTGTGCTAACGTGTTTTGTTTCCTTTGTATAGAAAGAGAAGGAGTTCTTTGATCGCATTCGCCGGTTCCGTGTCGACCCCTCAACCAACTCCATCTCTAACCCTGTTCCCGATTACTACGGAGAGAAGATTGGCAGCGTGGCCGGCTACCGAAGCTGGCTGAAAGATCAGAGGGCCTACAACCGCAAGCGCCGCAACTTCATTGCGTAATTTTTCTTTCCATTTCTCTCTTTTCTATGTTGTGATATTGGAGCATTTCTCTTTTGTTCATGTCAATATGGTTGAAGCTCTTGGAGCTTCTGTCCAAAACCAAATCTGGTGACTTTCTTTTTTGGCCGGGCCGGTGTTTATTTTGTTACAATATCATTAGCGGTCTTGGTAGCTGGTGCATTGCAATGTATTGGGAATGACCTTTGATAAAGATCAATTCATAAATATTCTTCCTAACATTTGTTAAAACTTTCATCTTCGGTCTTTGTTATCCTCAATCATCATTACTACTTCCAATATCAAGCTTTGAATTTACAGCTTCGAAGGCCCCTTCGCTTTAGGATTCCGACCAGTATCAACCTCCGTCCACCACGGCACACTCGGCGGCGGGTTATCATCAAGGTTAGCCTTGAAGTTCGGCTTTCGCTTCTCGAAGAACGCCGCAACGCCCTCCTTCTGGTCCCTGTCAGATAGTAAGCATATGCAATCAGCCTCTTCGTGTAGATTTCACTGACTCCGATCCAAACATATGGTTAATGACTCGCGACTCGATGAGATGAGCAGCCTCCGCCGAACCAGTATCGCGCCACATAAGGGCGCGATTGAGGTACGACGAAGCCGGGCTCACATTCTCGGCAATCTCAGTAGCCAGTTCGAGAGCGCGCGGCAGGACCTGCGATGCGTCCGGGAGGATTTCATTGAAAAGGTCGCCAAAGTGCTTAGATGTAGGCGGGAAGACCCCTCCCGTGCTGACGAGGTAGCTGGCGTTTGAGTGACCGACAAGACGGGGGAGGAAGTACGAGGAGCAAGATTCTAGAACTATACCGCGGCGGCCGAAGACGAAGCCGTATTTGCCCTTTTCATAGCCAATTCTAGAAAGACAAGGGATATGCACGTTAGCGAGTGTGCTGTACTATATTATCTGGATGCGATTGACATACCGGATGATCGCTGGAAGAGTCATGGTCATCCCGACTCCAACGGCTGAGCCTTGCATTGCTACAATTGTTGGCTTGCGACATCTGTGAATGGCCAGTGCGACTCGTCCACCACTGGGTCGGGTTTGTTAGCGAGACTATAAAGTATATATGCAGCGGGCTAATGAATGGACGCCTTACCCATCACGATGGTCTGCCGTCCTGCCTTTACCACCGCCGAAACCAATCTCAAGGTCTGCACCAGCACAGAATGTCTTTCCTGCGCCGGTCAAAACGACTACTTTCACACGTTCGTCGACATCGAACATGGGGAAGAGCTTCTCGAAGTCCATGACCATTTGCGGAGTGAACGCATTATGCTTAGCAGGACGATTCAGTGTTACGATGACGACGGGGGTGACTGCCGATGTGCCTGGAGGGTAGTGAGAGACGACGACATGGCCGGTTGTTTCGACCTTTTCGTAAGAAGATGGAAGCTCAATGGGGCTGGGATCGAAGATCATGATGGATGTTGGGAAGTATATTGCTTTGATTCAAGTAGATATGTGTTTAACTGCACACCCCTATATAGCATCTCTCGGTTATATGCTTCAACAGTTCAATAATCATCAACAGGCTTCTATGCCGGAGCCTCGGCCTCGGCTGGACTGGCTTGGCGTGGAGAAGCCGGAGGATCACCGTCACCCCGCTGCGGAGTTGTAGATTATGACATATATGCAAGATTGTAGTCCATTCGATGTTTAGTGACATGAGAATTAGCTACGAAGCTATATATGTATAGGTTAGAACGAATTGTTCTGTGCAAGGAATTTCGGCCTATTGAAATGCAAGGCTAGTCATAGAGAGCACTCGATGATTTAGTTTAGAAACAAGCAGAGGATAGTATGTAGTGGAAGACTGGAAGATAGAGATTGGAGATAGGCGAGAGGATATAAATAGAGGAAGAGAAGGACGAACCTGACACACCAAAGGGTAAACCTTTTTAAGGGTCATCGCATGATATCTCGCCTTTTAGAAGGCAATGGGCATCATTAATCTCCATACTATGTAAGTTTAGATCATTGCCAGACGTCATATGGACTTAGGGTCTGTGAATCCAGGCTGGAAGGACCACCCAAGTTTGAGGTTTCAAACCGCGAAGCTCTGATGCTAACCTAGGAACTGACCGCCAGCCAGGGCAATCCAAGGCAGATTCTTATCCCAGCAGTGTTGCATCAATTGACGTGCATTTTGAATCTAGTTAATACAGTGTCAGTAAATCCCTTGAGGCGATCGCAGACCCGTATAGACGCACCTGTTTCATGCCCGAGCTCTCCAACACGAAGAACCGGTCCAAAAGCTTAGTCCTCTGAATTGAATCTCTGGATTCGCAGCCGGCCGTGAAGAGCGGGAATAAGGAGCACACCTCGGTGGCTGCGCCAGGGCGCATGCGTCCAAGGGCATCAATGAGCTTGCACAAGACCTCCTTCACGGGGAACGAGTCAGGTGGGGACCCAAGCACACGTCGATGGAGGTGCAGGAGTCCGGCAAACCGGAAGGCTTCCTCGATGGCCATCATGTCCGCGGACTCAATACCACGGTGGTGTTCCGATATAGTATGAGTACATTCACTGATCCCATCCATATCACCAAGTATGGATTGCGCTTCCAGGACCATTTCTGCAGACGCATGCCAGTCATGTCGGAAGTTACCCATTTCATCGAAGCGTTGATTGTCACATTCCTGCACCAGCCGCGCAAGACGGATCAGAAATACTCCAGTGCGGGGAGTGAACCCCGTGAAGCAATCGACACCGAACTCGTCGTGACCGTCAGGCGCGGAGCAGGCTGTTAAGATGGAGTGGTATATCATTAGTGGAGGACCTGCTTGGCGACACGACAAAGATCCCATCGTGTCGAGGTAGCCCAGCCAGCGGGCGAAGAACGCCCCAATCCTGTTACCAGGCTGCGCCATGCTCTCGCTCCGTGCAAGGAATAGATCGCGAGCAAGTTTCAGGTGACTCTTCCAGGTAATTGGCACTTCAAATGTCCCTGGAGAAACGATCTTCAATGACAACAGCATAATGGCTGTGGCCAAGTGGCTGTCAGTGATGTCTTCATTGGGTGACTCCAATGCCATACGCAAAGCTGGGAAAACCTTGCTAACCCAATGAGCAATTCGGTTGGCGGGCTCTGGGTGGCCTAGGTATCGGGCACGATGACTAGCGGAGTACGCAAGCAACAAGTTGAGGAGATTGGAATCACAAATTGCCACTGTTTGGTCAGCTGTGTGAAAGATAATACAACATAGAGCAGGTACAACTCACTTGATGGCAAAACCGAGATAAATGGATTATTATCGCAGTTATGCGGGACAAGCATGCGAGCAGTGTGGTTCAGGAAATGATGGAAGTACATCAAATTGATAGGGTTCTCCAGCAACGAGGACGGAAGCGGAGACAAGTACCTGGGAACATTGATGGGTACTGGAGAAGCATAGTAACCGCTACAAAACTGGACCTGTGGTTCGGGTTCGGGTTGAGAAGCTTTCGACTGTGAGGGTTCTTCGTTGCGCCATCGAGAACTGATCAAATCCAACGCATAGTTGATGTCTATGGCGGCATGATCGTTGTTGAAAGTCAGATCGTGATCTGGACGCCCAGAGTCCAATCCATAATTGTCGGTTACACTGTTCAGATACGTTTGCCATTTGTTCCGGGCCATTGAAGACTCGTGCGATGTTTGATCAGCTTCATGATTGGTCCCTGCGGTTACCTGACGCTCGGGAGTCAATTTATTCTGATGTTCATGTATAGAGCCCATGTTGCCGATTGTCTCGTGCAGCCTCGGAGATGAGGTTGCATCATTTTCAGCAATCGACGGTCTGTGTTGATCGAAAACCATGGAGGACATGCCGCCAATATTGTGTGGGCTGTTTGAGGATCCGTCTTGCCCTGTCCCATGCTCGGCGGTAAGTTGCATGTCCTGGTCATCATGCGTCCCTCGAGAAAGGTGTCCTTCATCACGAGAGTGGGATATAGATGGATCTGAGCAGTGATCGGAAGCGACAACGGGGTGGCGCATATATGAGATTGGTTGCGACACGGGGTGTGTATGGAACGCAAAGGCAGAGAGTGATCCAATGCCGGACGTCTGATCCACCGAACCCAGATATGGGTTATCAAAACTCTGCTGTCCAAATTGATATTGCAACAAAGGCGCCGAGGACACTGATGTCGTCAATGGAGGAGATTGTTCCGCCCAAGTTGAGGAGAACCGAGGCTCTAATTGACCCGGTGATGTCACTCCTTCAGACTCTGAACCGAGCCTGGGGGATTCGAAAAGGCCCACTGCTGCGGGTGTACTTGGAGATATTGCTCCCGGCGAAGTCAACCCCCCAGGATGAGTGTTGATAAATCCATCAGTAGGGTTGTTGCTTGGTGGAGTGGAGAACGAAACCGGGCTCAGATCGTTGACAGCGAATGAGTCAGAAAAACCAATTACAGCTCCATACCCACTAGATTGTGAATTCGGCGAGTCAATTGACATGCGTTTCGTTCTTCCTCCCCAGTTCAGACGGACACTATAGTCGCAAGGATCGCCTTGTCGCTGGCAATTAAGGCATGCTGGTTTCTCCTCGCCACTGCATAATTAATCATTAGCTACACGGGTATAATGCAGGGATTGTGCTTCTCACCATTTTACCTTGCGTGCTTTGCATGGCCTAGTGCAACTGTTAGCCTTGGCAAAGCTTGGGTTGACATCTTGATAACGTACCAACATCCTTTACGGCTTCGGCGCTTTGGTTCTGGTGCACCAGGTCTTCGAGGACGAGGCATTGCACGTCAGAGGGCGTCTGGTCGAGTACCGATGCCTGTAAAGAGGACACGGCAACAAATTCAAGATAACAGAGGCTCGAAATAGCCAAAAGTCACTATGTACTATTCCGCCGCCATACACTTTCGGTATTTTCAAGTC